>NC_092821.1:66409959-68809959 GCF_023375885.2 Dermacentor andersoni
ACATTATGCACAAATTCATGGCGACGCTGACGACGACCGTGGAATTTCTCCTCGAGTGTCCATGTAATTGCGAAAGCAATTATGTAATTATGGTGACACACTATTGTGAGGGCACAGCAGCTCAACGTGCCTTTCCTGTGGTTGCTTAGTAGTATATTGACAAGCGCGTAAGGAACATTTTATTACGTCTAGGCAGCACCAACATAGAAAAGAATTAGAAAACGGGATAAGAAAGTAGCCACGGGTGCACAAGTCACGCAACACAGACGCTACTGAATCTATTCCACCAAGTAAAGTTAAAATAAAATTATTGTTTCTGTTCCATCTGTATTTTCACTGCTAAGTCCTGCTTCTGATCTGCTACCAACTTGCTCAGCTGGTAATTTCAATTGTAGGGATATATAGTGTCGATATATAGTACAGCCTCATAATTATTTATTAACATCCTTTGAGCTCCAAACAGGTAGTGTACCAGTGCCTTGCTTGGAACAATGTAGAAGACCATGAGCTTATGCTTACGCAGTATTTTTAATGTGTGAGGATACAGCGCTAGCACCATATTAATAAAGAATTGGGCGACTATGAGCATTCAAACTTATTACTTGGCGGATGGGATGCTATAATAGATAGAACATTTAGCAGATATGAAATGAATAATGAAGCCAAGGACAGCTTGAAGGGGGGGGGGGGTAACTTTTTTCTTGAGTGCAGAATTAACTGTGAATTCGGATTAAGTTGGCACTTATCTTCATCCTCCTGTATAATAACAATAATATGGAGCAGCAAGTTGGAGAAAAAATACCAGGCATCTTAGTATAATGTATATTGAATGCAAGGTTTCAGAAGGTACTAACTTACACAGTGCTTCCTCTCTGTACCAGAACAGTAAGTTACTGCTCCCAAGCATTCTTTTCTTGCTTCAAACAGCCGATTTTTTTGGTCCAAAGGTACGTATCCCTGCTCCAAACTCTGATTTTCTGCTTCGAAAGCTGCTCCAAAAGACCAAGTGCCGCTTCCATCACTGCGTAAACTTGCCTTGCTTGTTTTATCCAGCTATTTAGGTTATGTTTTGTTATACCTGTTGTAAATTATAATTTAGTACTTTGTTGTCTTGGATGGCCCCAGTGGACACCCCACTATATATAAACACCCTCGCTGCACCCTATGGGTAGGTTGGGTGCAGTGTGGAACTAGTGTGTGTGTGTGTGTGTGTGTGTCGTTTCTTCGGATGCTCCGATGGTGCTCATTGCCTCTTTCAAAAAGACTACAATATCTTCACCTGGTAGTGTGTTAAAATGCATCATGCTTTGCAAAGGGAGCGGTTTGTAGCATTCCTTGTCACTGCCAGAAATCATTTACCACTATCTTGTAATGGCGGAGCACAGAGCAGACTGCACTCGAACAGAAGTTGCCATATTTTTGTGTCTATAACCCGCACCAAAAATTTTAAACATTTTACAGTATGCTTAGGGTGCGGATTACTGGAATTTTGATTTGAGGAGTGGCTTCATGGCAGCACAGCGTACACTGCCCCAAAGCCACACTTCAAGGCAAGGTTCTCGAGTACTCACAATTTCGTTATCTCCTGGGGAACCCCACTGTTTTTCTACCCCTGTGTGTTGAAGCTCCCTTCTCCCCTCCTGCATTGTCGCTCATTCTGCTCTGTATGGGCCACCATTCTGTATGTAGCAGTTAGCGAATAGTGCACACGGCGATGGCAAAGTAGAACTAGGATCACGATAAGCCATGCTAAATAGCCCAGCTGCCATTTCCGAAAATTATAAAGCGGAGTCACTGGCTCAAGATAGGACATGAACAAGTCCATAGGCACCGACTACGGAGGGGGGCTCTGGGGCCCGAGCCCTCTACGGAGTTTCACGGGACAACCTGGCAAACCTGAGACAAACTGGCAGCTACCAGAGACAGCAGCGGAGGACTCCATCTTTTAGTCATAGCCTACACACGGATGTTCTAGTATTTATGGCCTCATACCATCACGCTAGTGTGTGGTACATGGCGGCCCAGGCATCACTTTCCAAGTCATCAGTTTGGAGAATTCTAAATGACGGCCTTTCACCCGTACCACCTTAGCCAGCACCAATGCTTAGAAGATAGGCACCTCTGGAATCGTTTAGATTTCTCAAATTGGGTCCTTACAAAAATCGATGAGTCACCCAACTTTTTTAGCAACATCTTGTGCGCTGATGAAGCCAATTTTCATAGAAGCGCCTAGGTAAATTTGCATAATGCACACTACTGAGGGGACTTCAATGTACACTGGGTAAAGCGCAATCGGCACCAGTACTAGTGGTCGCTCAATGTGTGGTTCAGAATTTACGCCGGTGCTATAATCGGTCCCATCTTCTTCAGTCACACACTGACTGGACAGCGTCACGTGAAAGAAATCCTTGAAGGAGTGATGGATGAGTTTCTCAGCGGAGTCCCGCTGTCACATCTTCCACTTCTGTGGTATCAGCAAGATGGGGCACCCGCACACAGCAGCAGCCGAGCACAAAACTGCCTGGATGCGGCTTTTCATGCGCAATAGCTTAGAAGGCACAAGCCTCTAAATTGGCCAGCTATGTCACCTGACCTCTCCATTCGATTTCTTTCTTTGGGGCTATGTGAAAGATTGTGCTTACAGGATTGAGGCGGACGTCAGATTAGTTCAAGGCAAGGATAACGGATGTCTGCCGTAGAATTCCGGCGATGGTCATCAAGAAAGCCTCTGAAGATGTGATAAAATGGACACAGTACTGCGTAGCTGCAAAAGGAGACCCATTTGAGCACATCCTCTAGGCTGGTGTGCAACAGAGCTCACGAGTTCATACATAATAACGGCATACTGAAATCTGAGTTTTGTTTTCTTTTTTGCAGACATCCTGATTGCCCATTCGGATTATTTTGAAGTGGTACATTTGCTTTCTTCAACGCATCGGTTTGCCTTTTCGCTACACATTGGTCGCTTCCTGGTCTGTTTATTTTGCTTTTATCTTTGACACGAACCTATTTTTGCAGCAAGTATACTCTTTCATGAAAAATAAAACGGTCACTTTAATTTGGATTTAGTATGAAGCAAGTTTCTCACGTGAAATAGAGCTTCGAATACACTATTTTGATGCAGTGCGAGCAAAGCCAGGATTTTGAAACATTCTATGCCTGTTACATTGCTTTTTGCATTTCGTGCATGTCAGAGCGGCGCTTCGCCCGCGTTATCAAGGGGCTTTTGTTATCGATGTGATCAGTCGGCCTCGAGAGATGAATAAGTGTAACGTAGAAATGAGAGGAAGGATTAGCTGCAAAGCCACAAGACCTGTTGTTGGTGTCCCTTCCGTACCATTTCAAGGTGATGAGCTATCTCTTCGGGTTTGCAACAGGCAATCAAAATCAGCTTATTCGAGAGCTCTGCTTTATGATGCGGGCGGGAGGTTTCTTTGTCAGTAAGAAAAAAATTGTACGCAATTAGTATGTTGCCGAAAGCACTGCAGCTAGAGGTCATTTTGGTGTGCCTACAAATGCCTCATAGACACTGAGAATAAGGACAGTACTTCTCGGGTTATATAATTAATTGCAATTACTGAATTAAATCTCAGTAACGAAAGAATTACTGGCGGCTACTCCACTGTACTGGAAACAGTATGCACTACGTTTTCTTTGTGTAACGCAACTGCTCTTCTTTAAAGCCTTGGTGCATGATAGTTGGGGAACACTGCATAATTCACTCAACACCCAAAATGAGCCAAGCCAAATTGACTCGAAATCGGAATGCGCAGCAGCGCTGACAGTCGGACTCACAGAAAAAAATAGAGAGGGAGAGAGAGATGCTGCAGTTTCACTGGAAAGGCGAAGCAGTGTCAGTGATAGCCAAGTATGCGGAAATTGCACAAAGGAAGATTACACCACTGAGAGGACTCAGGCCGTGAAATTCAACTGTCTCCTACTATGATGACGTGTATATACTCGTATATACAAGTCATCGTTATATATGATGAGTAATTTTTCCTTTATTATATACGCGTATAATGCCGTCACTTCAGAGCTCAATTCTTCAAGCTCGCACGAAGTTTGTTCAAGTGCAAGATATATGGGGTTTGGAAAGGTGGTCGCCCCCCCCCCCCGGTAAAATGAAAACTCTCCACCCATGGACAAGTCGTCTATCCCCAAATGGATACTGCTTATTCAAACATCTGAGGGATGTATGCAGTTATTTCCATGGGTTTTACACTCATATTTTTTCTTTCTGGGCTGTTCTGAAAGAGGATGCGGGTTGTTTTTGTTGGCCTGTTATATGGGTAAAACTACAGTATTTTCTAGCCAGCTCCTTCCAATCTCAACTTGCAAAAACGTTGCCAAAGTTTAGTGTGTGATCAAGAGGAAACACCGATGAAGTCTCGTATGAAACAAATTTGTTGTGCCAGCGAATCATAAGTTTTGCAAGTGCCAAATATGGCTTCCGGGCCTTAAGTGCTCATTAAAGAGAGCAAGCTTGGTCAAAGCATTTGAAAGTGTTCTCTAAGAATCGTAGGAATCCGAGAGAGTCGTCAAAAACACTCCACATTCTCTGACTTTGTAATTTTTTTATCTTTCTGAAAAATACTTTTCTTAAGTGGACTTCAGAAACAAGGTCATGAAGCCTTCAAATGCAGATATATTAGGTAAATTAAAAAGGACCATTAGGAGTTCTTTGTCTCATCATACTTGGAATTCCCTCAAGATCTCTAAAAAATGAAGCTTGTCATCAAATTTAGCATCTCTGTTCTTTTTATCATTTCATAATTACTTATACTTACTTTTGTTTTACTTGTGCAGCATCAAGGTCTTCTATTTCTTCAACTGCCAAATGTGACAACTCAAAGCAAGGATGCCTCCACCGATGTCACCTATGTGACTATGAGGCTGATGAACTGTTTCGTCTGGAAGAACATGCCAGTGTGCATAATGGCGAGAAGCCATTTCAGTGCCCTTCATGCCCTCGGAGCTTCTCAAACAGATACACCCTAAAGGTTCACCTGTGCATCCACACGGGTGAACGACCGTTTCAATGCCCTTCATGCGTTCAGAGCTTCACACAAAAAATTCACCTGAAAAGCCACCTGCGCACCCACACAGGCGAAAAGCCATTTCAGTGCCCTTCATGCTCTCAGAGCTTCTCACAAAAGGGCAACCTCAAAGCCCACCTGCGCACCCACACAGGTGAGAAGCCATTTGAGTGCCCTTCATGCCCTCAGAGCTTCTCACAACAGGCCCACCTGAAAGGCCACCTGCGCACCCACACAGGCGAGAAGCCATTTCAGTGCCCTTCATGCTCTCAGGGCTTCTCACACAAGGGTCACCTGAAAGCTCACCTGCGCACCCACACAGGCGAGAAGCCATATCAGTGCCCTTCATGCTCTCAGAGCTTCTCACAAAGGAGCAACCTTAGGAAACACATGAGGCGAGAAGCCATTTCAGTGCCCACTCTGCCTTCAGAGATTCTCGTTGAAGAATGCCCTGAAGATACAACAGTGTATTCATACAGCTGACCGGCCATATAGTTGCACCGTCTGCTCCAGGGCCTCATCACTTGAACAGACTTAAGAGAGCACAGTACCATGATACTGTAGGGTAGGTCAACAATCTCGTTGAACTAGAGTCTGAATTAAACATCTACATATGTGTAGCATGTTACATAGTGTTCCACAGCATGTGGTAGCACAAGTGTCTCCACATGCTCCTAAGCGGAAGCTTTAGCTAGGGCCCAACTCCGATGCTGCCAATTCAAGTGCATGTAAAACACAGAGATGCTTTTCGGAGATAACCACTGGGCCTATTATAATGAAATTTGTTACATTTGAGAGAAAAAGTTAACTCTGGTGACTGCTGGAAGCAGAATTTTGGTTAAAGGCCTAAATGTTATAACAAGAATTTACAACGATTGTTAAGCTTGAAAAAAATTGAAGCAAGAAGTTTATAAATTTGTAGCTGTGCACCTGAAATAGATATTGTAGTTCTGTAAACTGAATATGGTAAGTCATCCAATGTGGACAAGTTTGATGTATCAATTTATATCTTTTGTGAACCTGTTACATTGTTTACGGTGACCTTGAAAATATTTGAAAACCTTGTTTAATACATCAATTTTGTCCGCTTTAGATGTCATATTCGATGCACTTTACAGAATTGTGACATTTTTTATTGCTGAGTTACAGAGTTGTAAACTTGATAGTTTTGCTTTCTGAAAATTTGTGATCTTCCACAATTTTTTTTAACAGATTGATGACCTAAATAAAAAATTTACTACCAACAGTCACTAGATAGTATTTCTTTTAATATGCCACAAACTTCGTCAAGTTTGGTGCAGTAGTTGCCAAGAGAAACGATTTCACCTTTTCATGTATTTCGGTAGGAGCCCCCAAGCCAAATGTTGCTAAATCCCTGAAACAATTTTTTTTAGGGTCACCATATTTGCTCTAGATCATTTCTTAGCGCGTTATGCAACACAGAGCAAAATAAATTGAGAACTGACCCTCACAAAGCCTATGTTATAGCTGAGAAAAGATTTCAAAATACAGTTAAACCTCGATATAATGAAGCCTGTAAAAATCAGCAGTTTGCTTTGTTATATTGTGACTTTTCAATATTAGGAAAGTATTCAACATTTGTTGCGATCTCAAAAATAAGTTTGCATGCCCCTAGAATATATGTATGTTCATTGTAATACTTATTACACTACAGATGTCTGAATGATCTGCTTTCTATTGAGTACTGTGATTTGTTGTTTTTTTATTATCTTTTTGTACATATGAACTTGTTCTGTTAGACCGACTCATGTATTTGTCACCTCTAGGTTCTGGAGTACATGGGTCATCCTGGAGGCTCTTTTGATTTTACTCTATTCGCATGTTCTTTTTACAGATGGGTACTTTGTTAAAGCAATTGCTTGTTCAGTAATTTAGCTTTCCTCTGTCTGTTTCATCAGAGTATCAAATAAATGCCAATATTTAATGAGTATTCGTTGTCTGTTCACGGTATTTCACTACTTGAATAACAGCATGCATTATGGGCACGTTAGCATTTTACTGTATTGGGGGCTGTCAGAGAAGTTGATGGACGGCAGTTGAAAGTTCATTATTAGCACAGAAAGAACTTGATATAAGTAACATACATGAGTAATTTAAGTTTTGAGTTGAATGTCAAGTCCACCATGCCTAATTCATTCGTACATATTATTTCAACTAATGTGTCAGTATTTCTATAATCACCAGTGTGACATATCTGTAGAAATATTTGTACAGTTACCTCTCAGTTGTACGAGAATCAGTTTAACGAATATTTCAGAATAATAAACTTTTAGAAAATACGCAGCAGTTTTCCTATGCATTCAGTGCAAAAATCTGATTTAAATGAATTTCTGAATAGCGTATATTTCAGTTGAGCGAACTAGATCAGTGGATCCAGGCGCATTTTTTTTTAATCCGTTCAATGAAGTTTTGTAATCTGCAGTGGTGGTATAACCGATGGCCACTGCGCCCAGATCACCCCTCCATCGGCGGCTATGTGCAGTGCGACAGTGAGCTGGTTACTTTTGCTGAACTATCAGGTCTGGAAATTGTTTCCAGTATTGGTCCCAAAGAAGGGTGCGACGACGAAGATTTAATGGCAGAGGCAGATTCAAATCCTGTAATATAGCAGAGGCTGTAGGATGCCTTGGAAAGTTGCAAGGCTTTTTGTCTCAGCAACAAACCGTGCCAGAAGAAGTGTGCTAAAACATAGACTCTCTGGAAAGCTTTGTTACTTGTGCTTTAAGAGCATCAGTGTAAATGGAAATGAATTTTTTTTTCTCAAGATGAGATAAGTAGCAGCGTAACTGTTACGCACTTTGTATATACTGATGTACATAAACTCCATATATTCTATTTGAACAAGAGGAAAGGGGGTTATCCGCGGGGAACAATTTTTATTAATCATATAATAAGCCAACAAACAAGGACAGCATACGGGAAATTACTTGTACTTACTAATTGAATTAAAGAAATCATAAATTAATGGCACAAAAAGTGGATGAAAAACAACCCGTGTCCACAGCGAACAAAACACTCAAAACATATGAACTACAACACGGTGAACGCACGCAGGGCGCACAAAAACTGCAGAAAAGCACGGACCAAGCCACACACGAGGTGCAAAGCCAACAAACAGGTGGAGACGGCAAAATATCGACAGATCAGTTTAACATGTGTTATTTGTGGCCAGAGGAAAAACTATAAGCCGACAACTGTTTGCAATATTTATTTAGCTTGTTGCGCAATTTTACTTTGTAAAGCCTCTAGACATTTACGCACAGCGTTAGGTTAACGTTACAATCACTTATTCGTGCTTCAGTTAACAAAACAATAACAAAAACTTTTCTAGCCTCGTCCCATGCGCGTCACTTAACCAGAACAGTGACCCTTTCGTAAGTGCGCCTTAAGTGCAGTTTCTAAAACTCATCTTGAACTTATACTTTTCTTGTACTTTCATAAGTGAACTTTTCATCAAGCTTAGGTTAAGTTTAAGGCTCATTCTTGAATACGGCGGTAAATCTCGTGTGTGCGCGACCAGTGAAACCTTCATGCTCTGAACCCTTCCCTGTTCTTTGTCCTCGTCATTGTCTAGTTACTACAGGACGATATTAGAGGACAGTCGGATTGTCTACTGACCTTAAAGGTAAGAGAAAATGAGACATTCTCGCAATCGTAGCAACTGCTGCAAAAGAAACCCATACGGGTTCCTCGAAAGAGAAACCTCAGAATGTCGCATTTCCCCTTAATTACTTCTCTCCACCTTGCGGGCTTCCGCAGAGCTATCACGTTAAAGGTAAGAGGTTCAAAAATTACATCTGATATGAGTATTAGAGACAACTGGAAGCGCTTTTATTATATTTGATATTGAGTAATTGACACGCTTAAAGTACAGTTTGCATGTTTCCTGTGAAAGTTGCATAGCTGCTATTTTCGTTATCTTGTGAAGATTGGGGCACAGGCCACTTCACTGCAAGACCCTTGGGAACATTAAAATAATATTTAGCGGATTAGCATTTGAAGACCTTTATTACTAATATATTATTACGCAATGACTGAGTGCGTCCGTTTGCTTTTGTATTGCTTCCATCATAAATAGTCTTACACACAAGCGTCAGATGTGATTAATAGGTACGAGCATTTTTAACTACCTTATTCAGATCGGCAGGTTTCGCCAAGCTTCAACGTTTTCTGCTCAATTTTCGCCGTTTCTGGAGACTGTCGGTCTCCTTTCATTAGACTGAGCGAGCGTCGTTGTAATTAACTTAAATGAGGACTTGGAGGGTGCATCCCGTTCTGAAGATATCAAACAATGACCTAGAGATCTTAATAACTCGCGTCGGCGAGTTTTATCGCCAATGTCAGCTTTCTTGTTAAATTTCCTTACTGTAACTCATAAATTCCTTTTGAAATTATTTTTCATTGTTGCGCTTAATAAAAGTAATTCTATAAAAATAAACTTCGTATAACTTACTTATGGCTTCGTAAATTGGCTTGTAGGCTCTGCAGTGACTGTACCATGTCATTGAAACAGGAGCTCTCTGGCGCTCAAAAGCGCCATTTAGCAACAGTAACAAAAAAAAAGAACAGCGAAACTTTAGAAAAAAAAATGCCTAAGCTTTCTAGCTATTTTGCCAGCGGCAAGAGCCCGGCCAGTAATACGTGAGGCCAGCGAAGGCAACCAAACAGACCGGCCGCTCATCGAGACTGCTGCAAGCAGACGCAAGCGAGGCACTCTCGTCTATGGCTTTATAGTCAGCAGCCTCAGCGAGCACGTTCGAAAAACCAACTTCATCACACACTATGATCAAGCTTGTTTCTCCAGGGACGAGCTGCCTGACCGGAACAGACCAGCCATCGCTCGGTGAGGGCCCTTGCATGTCTATGATCCCGCTGGCTAGTTTCCCCTGCGCGCAGCCACTGTCAACTTTTGGGTGGCACAAACCCAGGATGTTTGTGAAGATGCTATAAACATGCAAGGTGATTACTCTCGCTCGAAGAGGTACTTTCAGCCAACTGACGCGGTACCGAAGGGCCACCACCGCCACTTCAAACAAGAAATGTTCTATGCTCACCGCACCAACGGCAAAGTCGTCTTGCTTGAATGTCTGCTGTACAGACCCTCCAAAGGATCCATACATTGCTTTCCTTGTACTCTGACTTCGTCAGGAAAGGACCAATTTTTGGAGCCAGATGGGTTCAGTTCATAGAACAAGGCATATGCGAAGTTCAAGACACACGAGGAAAGTGAGTGTCATAGACAATGCGTGTTTGACCTGTGCACGCGACATTCTCTTAGAACCTTGGTCATTTGGGGTGCGATCTTGTACGCGTACCAAGATAGAACGGAGGAGGTCCGTTCTACCGAGCCGCACACGATTGGTTAATTTGAAGCGTGACAAACGCCATGACGTCAGTTGTGACGTGCTATCTGCTGTCAATCATTCCGTGTCCTCTGCTATCGGACGAACGCAACGGAACGGAGCACCTATTTCGTGACGTAAAGAACGGACCGCCTCCGTTTGATTTTGTAACGCGTACAAGATCGCACCCTTGATCACTTGAAGAGCACTATTCGGAATGGGCAACTTACAGGAGAAATGTCCTTCAGCGCGTAGTTGCTGTTGTAATGTTTCTGGCAGAACGAGGGCTCTCTCTCAGGGTATCCAACCATTTAATCGGGTCTCCACAATATAGCAACTTCCTTGGGTGTCTTGAACTGATCGCCAAGTTTGATCCTTTCCTTGCTGCCCATATAAAGTACTTTGGGAACGCTGGACGTGGCAAGACATCCTACCTCTCCTCAACCATTGTGTAAGAGGTTGTAAAAGCTTTTGGAACTGAAACCGAAAAAAAAATGAATTGCTTCTCTCCTTCGGTTGATTCTACACCTGATTCGAGTCACAGGGATCAACTTACAATGGTTATTCGCTACATCCCTAACGATGAGCCTGAAGAACATTTTATTGGGTTCTTGTATACCCATAACCAGTCACAAAGGGGAAGGTCTGATGAAGTCAACACTCTACTTATTAAAAAAAAAATCTTCAAGTTAACTTGGCGTTAACTTCCAAGACTGTCGTGGCCAGTCATACGATAACGCGAGCAATATGGCTGGCAAATACTCCGGTATGCAGGCTCATAAAAAAAAAAGATTAATCCACAAACAAATTTTATGCCCTGCGCTGCTCACTCTCTTAACCTAGTCGGGGTGCATGCTGTAGATTCTTGTGGGCAAGGCGTTAGTTTTTTCGGGCTTGTACAGCGCAATGAGGGCCTTTGGGGGTATTTTGAATAAATAAATAAATAAAATAAATAAATATACGTTTTCTTTGCCGCGTCTGCTCATCTCGGGGCTGTACTTCAGGCTCACTTGAAAGAAAACACGACAGCGGTAATCGCAAAGCAAGTCTCAGACACGCGGTGGTCAGCGCGAGCGTATGCAACGAGGGCTCTCGTGGCAGGTTCCAAAGAAATCAAAACCTCCTTGATGGAACTATCCGAAGATCCTGATGAACGAGCAGAAACGAAGCACGAGGCAGGCAAATTCTTTGCTGAAGGCAATGACAGGGTTGGAAACTGCGCTGATGGCCCAGTTTTGGTAAGAGCTTTGAAGCGCTTCAACGCCACCAGCAAGGCACTTCAGAGCCCAACACGGTCAATCAATGCTGCCGTAAGGCTGATGAAATCGTTGTGTAATCGTGTGTCCGGCTTAGAGAGAGGTTCGATGAAATTGAAAAGCTAGCGAAGAAAGCGTTGGACAATGTTTCGTACAAAGCAAGTACCCAGAGAAAGCGAAAATAATCGACACGATACGACACCACTGAAGGCACGAGCACGACAGAGCCACAAGATCCTTCAGCTAAGTTCCGCTGCGAAACCTTCTTCGTCATGATTGACAATATCATGCACGCTCTCGCAGTTCGCTAGCGAGCTCACACCAAAGTCTGCTTGCAATTTGCTGTTATTACAGATTGGAAGTGATTTTCCCCAGTGCAGAGGCGCCTGCAAACAATGGACCTAGTGAAAAAGTATCCTGGTCTGGCTGGCATATTTCCCGATGAGCTTGAACAGTTTATTTAATTTGCGAGAACAAAGGCTGTTCTTTGACAGAGATGCTGAGACTTCTAATTTGTAACAAGCTTGGAGGTTCATTCCTAGATGTTCATGTTTCTGTTAGAATTTTTTTGTGCTTGATGGTCACAAATTGTACTAGCGAACAACCATTCAGCAAGCTGAAATTGATCAAGAACAGGCTTTGATCAACAATGACTGAGAGTGATTTGTCGCTGCTGAACGTGGAGACGGCAAATTTTTGGGAGGGTCAATGTTGAAGATCTCATCAACAAATTGTCCCAGCGAAAGGCACGAAAACGCTTGTAGAAACGAAAGGGCCCCTGAAACGGTTCGGACAAATTTTGTAGACGCGTAGGGTACAGCTAAAGTTAACCATTCGCACTACAATTTGTGTGAAATGTCTCGTATTAAGAGAGCTACGGACGATTGCAAGTTACCCTCCTCCACAATCATGCATTTTCTCCTCAACTCATTCGCCGAGTGGTCGAGGTCATGGATCGGGGCTATGCTCCGCCTTCACTGGCTCTGCGTGATGATGACACGTCGTGTCGTCGACTTCCCGTTCTCTAGGAGCGAGCGCGCAAAGCCTCTCCAAACTCTCCGCCAGCTGCTTGGCAGTCGACCCAAGCGAGAGCTATCAAAGCAGCGTGCGTGGCGAGCAGTCTGTCGAAGCGCCGAACGTCTCTGGTACTGCGGTAACCACAGGCAAGCTGGGCATTTGGCAGATGGCTGGAGGCATAAACTCAAGCTGATATGAAGGAACTTTTGCGTAGACGTACGTGAGCGGCCTGATCGGTCTGCACGGTCCAGCCACTTGTTGGCGCAGCACTTAACCAGCCAAAGAAAGCACTAATATTGCTCTAAAACATTTTAAAAATTTACAAAAACAACCTGTTGATGACTACACTCCTGCGAAAAATTTACACCGGAGCAGCATCATTTCAGGGCCCCTTTAAAGGGACCCTGAAACGATTTTGACGATTTTGTACGAACGTACTGAATTGTTAGAGTAGGTCCTTCTTATCATTAATTCACGTCTAAGTGCTCCGCGTAAAGCGTGTAATTTATTATAAGGTTTTAAAAGTGTACACCGCTGACGATCGCAGCACACGGCTCGGCGGAATTTTCAGCCGTCCCTACCCGTGACGTAAATGACGTAAATCACCCAGTTGACGTCAGTAGGGCGAGCTATCCAATTGGCTGCCCAGGGTGCGTCATCGATAATTTTCCGACCTTTATGGTGAACAAATTATGTTCGTAATAGTTCGAATATTAGTTAATTTGTTTCTATAAAAAGAAAGTAACAGAAAGAGAATGCACAAGAACAATTTCTCGCTACACTTAAGCACTTCCGGCACGCAGCAAGCGAGACAAGCACATCATAATTGGATTTCTCCGTTCTTTCTGCGCATGCGCGAGGAGCAGTGTTCGTGACAGAGAAATGTGGGGACTTTCGGCCTCCGTGCTTTATAGCGTCCTCGATCACCCGCACCCACTTCCTCCGTGCCCGCACCGGTGCGCACCGACCATCCTCGATCACCGGAAGCGCACCGTGTTGGAGCGGTTTTCTGTTGCCCCGTCTCGCACTGAGAAAATCGGCGGTGCGCCGGGGTGCAATCCCAGCAACCAATGCGGGACGCGCGCGCGCACTGCCGACTGCAGAGCGCGGACGCTCTGGCGCGATAGCTGCGGTTGCAACGGAGTTGACGGAGTTAGCTAATGGAGACGTCGGCAATGAGAAAGAAAGCGCTGCTAGTTGCCGCAATCGATGAGCTTTTTGCAAGTTCGTTTGACAGCGAAGACGACATGCTGATCGACCTCGTCCAAAAACAATGTGGTGAAGAGCGGCCGAAAGTGGACAGGTTCGTTGAACGGGTCGTCAGGAACGGGTCGTCAGGATTAATGATAAAATCCATTGGTGTTTTCTTGCAACCAGGTATGTTGGAGCACGCAGTTTGACAAGGTTCAAGCGCTTGCCGCGGATGCTCAGCACCTGCAAACAATTAAATGTGTGCGCGCGCGTGTTCGCGCACGTTTTGCGCGCCAGGGGCACTGCATGCGAGCACCCTGCACGGGGTGCAGTTTTGTCCTCGATGTTGACCCTCCGCAGTGCGCCACCACCGCGGTACAAGGCGCACCATTCTGGTTTCGGGCCAACCCCGGGGCAAGGTGATCGAGGACGCTATTAGATTTCTCTTCGCCTAGGTACTACGGAGAAGAAAGTTGTTAGCTCCGTTCGTCCCTAGCCGAGCTGGCAACACAATCGACAGAATGCGTGGCCGGCAAGGCGAAGTAGCCGTGTCCAAAGTGAGTTTGTTGCTATTTTGTTGCGACGGTAGGATATTAATTTTTACAGTCGCAGAGGGATACGTTTGGAAGTGAGGTGTCTTCTCGGATGACTTTAGTGGCGAAGCATTACATCGTGCCGATGCGCCATTGTTCATTAGTGTCGTTGAGCAAGGTCAGCATACCGCACTTCAGGAGATTCGCGGGAACGGAAACAGTTTATGAATTCGACTGCCGTGCCGATGCGAGTTTGTTGTTTTTCTTTTTGTTTTTTTTTTTTGCGGCGGTTTCATATTAAATTCTGATAGTCGCAGGGGGATACGGTTGGACGTGAGGCGTTTTCTCGGATGATAAAAATGGCAAAGCATATTACGTCGCGCCGATACATTGTTCATTAGTGTCGTTGAGCATACCACGCACTTCAGGGGAATCGCGGGAACGGAAACAGTTTATGAGTTTAACTGCCGCGCCGATGCATTAGTTCTTAATGTAACTGAGCATACAGCACACTTGGAGACTCGTGGGAATGGAACATTTTGTACTCTGTATGTGAAAATGCTAAAACTTGCGTCGCCATGCAATCTGAGCCGTAAATCGTTGTTAGAGCTGTACAGCCTGCCAAAGCATTACGTCGTGCTGATGCGTTGTTCATTAGTATCGTTGGGCATACCACACACTTAGGGGAATCGCGGGAACGGAAACAGTTTGTGAATTCATCTGCCGTGCCGATGAATTAGTTCTTAATGTAACTGAGCATACAACACACTTGGAGATTCGTGGGAATGGAACATTTTGTACTCTGTATGTGAAAGTACTAAAACTTGCGTCGCCATGCAATCTGAGCCGCAAATCGTTGTGAAAGCAATCTGAGCCGCAAATCGTTGTGAAAGCTGTACAGTCATACTGGCAAAACACTACGCCCTGCGGATGAATACGTAACAAATGTATGCTACAGAAAAATGGTCGTCATGCAATTTCATAGCAGCTGTAGACCCTTGGAAAGCTGTACAGTAACACAGATATTGGCTACGTGGTGCAGATTCGTAGCGATTCTGAGGTGCTTGTGCGCAAGGGTAATTAATGAAGGAGCGCGTATTACTATCCCGGCTGTTACGATGTCTAGCTCATATACGGGGAGCTCCATGTGTGCGAAACAAGTGCTCAGATCGCTACAACCGCGTGCGAAATAGCTCTGAAGGCCTGCCAGTACACTTGTTCGGCGTCTCCGTGCTTGTACAGCGACAGGAGACGTGACGGTAGGTGCGCACACTATATATCCTCTGACAGTGGCCGCTGTCCACTGTTGGTATACTTCTCCGCAATACACTGCGCATGCTTGAGTGCGTATCCCCCTGCGACTATCAGAATTAAATATGAAACCGCCGCAAAAATAAAAATAAATAAATAAAAAAAGCAACAAACTCGCATCGCCACGGCAGGCGAATTCACAAACTGTTTCCGTTCCCGCGAATCTCCTATAACTTGCTTAACGACACAAATGAACAATGCATCGGCACGATGTAATGCTTTGCCATTAAAGTCATCCGAGAAGACACCTCACTTCCAAACGTATCCCCCTGCGACTATAACAATTTAATATGCTACCGTCGCAACAAAGTAGCAACAAACCCACTTTAGACACGGCTTCTTCGCCTTGCCGGCCACGCATTCTGTCGATTGCGTTGCCAGCTCGGCTAGGGACGAACGGAGCTAAGAACTTTCTTCTGTGTAGTACCTAGGCGAAGAGAAATCTCAAGGACCGAAAGTCCCCACATTTCTATGTCGCGACCACGCGTGCGTAACCTGATCCTAGGTGCCTAGAGACAGGATCGTTTAGGGACTTTTGAGAAGGCGCGATGGTGGCGCCAAGTGATGCCGTGACGCCATGTGGCGCGTTGTATGAGTCTCCGCAGTGGGTTTGGTATTTGTAGGCGAAAAGTCGTGCACTAGTGGTGTTCGGTCTCGGTGAACTCTGGTGGTCTGAGACCCGTATTTCTCAAGAATTCAGTGGTGCTGACGATGGAAGTATTCAAGTGGCGTAGCGCCTCCGCAATGCAATTTGCGAATCGGCGCTGTGCAGCAGCGTCGCCGTGTTCGCCCTTTTCAGCAGCGTCATCGCATCGCGCATATACCTTTACTTGACGGGCGTCGTAGGCGGATGTACGTGTACCTCGCCACGAGTTACATTACATAAGTAATATAGTGCTTAAGGTGGTGTTTGCTCGCAACTGTTCACGCGCCCTTGAAATGGGGCAACGCATGTTTTCAATCGTGTTCAGCGCTAGTGCGCTATCCGTGACTTCATGTACTTTTATCGTGGACTTTACGACAACTATCGCGTAGTGCTGTGAACACAACGGAGCTTTAGTGACATCACATGGTCTGCCAGACTTCCACGAACCAAAATGCAGAGTAGATGTTTAATATCATTGGTACTAAGGGTGCGATAAACACAGTGAGGTGGAGCTTAATACTGTACCCTGTGATGTTCAGCTGCATCTCTGCCCGTTTTTTGCGCTCTTAGTTTTAGCAATGGGACGCAGGGTTCTGTGCAAAGTTGGGACGAATGAATGTGTATGTACGTCTGCAATAACTTCACCGCGACACATTTGTGTAATGCGATGAAACAAACAGTGTGTTACGGTGACGGGACGTATGGTAGCCCTAGTTCCAGCTTTGACGTCCCCGTCACCCCGAAGATACTGCCTCGCCCGCTTTACTAATTCTCAGGTGCTCTCGAACTCTCTATTTGCCGGTATTTTTATTTTCACATGCCGAACGGTCCCACCGCAATACATATATGTAGTGAGGTGAAGCTTGTTAAAGTTGCCAAATGCTTTGATAGTGTCAGACCTAACGGTTTTAGAATGACATGGCCAATACAACAGCCCAGACCTTCACTTTAACAATTTTGTTAGGACTGTCAAACTAATCTTACAGCACAGAAAAAGAATGTAAACACTTCAAGAGTTGATTAGCAAGTAATATTGGAAAGTACAAGTCTAGTGGCCAAGGGTGTGGTGAAGTGCCCAACCGACGCACCTTAAGTGCTTAAAAATTTCTAGCATATTGATGCAGGTTGATCAGACTTGCTGCGATATTGGTTGCTTTACAATGAAAATAATAGTATTGGATAAGAGGATGCAAGCGACTCGTGTGCTGCTTGGTTATGCAAACCACATGGGTCCCAGAAATACACAAACAGGGTTCTTGTTTACACATGCTGCTTGCGTCCACTAATCTAAAGCTCTCTAATGTCAGCAGTATAAAGAGAGGCTATAAAAATAGGGCTTTGAACTTCACAACTCCAATTTTGTTTCTTCTATACTCATACAACCTAAACACTACGCTGCCGTGACAGCATCTGCCTAGCTCTATGCCACATTTTGCGACAAAAGCAGTGATCACTCAGAGTTGCCTGTCTTAATATTACTCGCAAGAATTCCTTAAACAGTTCATTTTTTAAGCACGAAGCATGTCATGCCCAACTGAAAAATTCACCAAGCAATAAGCTACTAGAAGTAGCTAAAAAATCGCCAGTCTTCTGAAGTCAGCTTAATTTGCAGCTCCTAAAACTGGCTGTTATTCAATTAGGGCAAGGAAAGAACAACTTGAATAAACATATGTCTCATCAGAAAGTTGTGGTGGCGTGCGGCAGGCTAAGGCAGTGAAAGGAAGCCGTTTTGGCATTGGTCTACCTCTGTCCCAAAACCAGGCACCGCAGCCGAGGCGACTTGCCTTGGCTTTGACATCTTCAAATTTGCTTTCCCGAGCACAGAATACTCAGTCGAGTTGAGCTCAATGCACATCACCCACACTGGGGATGTAGGCCAAGAGGATGCCACCTTGACGAAGCAGACACCACAGACCTCAAATTAACAAGTGACACCAACTATCCCAACTGCCACACCCTCCATCAAAGCCAGAAGGGCATGGGCAACTGGGGCCTTCATCCAGAGTGTCAGTGTGACTCTACCCCAAGAGACAGCAACCATTATACGATATAACACTTGATGTAGGGTTTAAAATGTGTCACATTTACAAAATCAGGTTTTCAGGCTGGGACCATTTCCGTGATGCACTCGAGTCTGCAGAATGTGAAGATGTTGAAGAATTGCTAGCAACACGCATCCTTTACACACTGCAAAGAGCGACATGCAAACTAGAGCTTACTGGGGCAACATCCAGTCCCGACAAGCACCTGCTGCAACTTTGGGGTGCGCAAGCCAAGCTGCATACTGTATACTTAAATTGTGGCTGCACGCAACAAACCCCGATCAGTGTTCTGCACAAGACAGCAGGCAACATATCATGCGAAGAAACTTGCCAGAGACTAGTGGATGGACCAATTCGCGTCATTTGAACATATAGGTCGTAGTAAGCTGTGACACATTCTCGGCTATAACAGGATGAACCAAATGCTGTAATACTATTGAAAACACGCTGCTCGATCTTCTGTGCACATCTGAGAAATTTGAGGAACAAACTGCGGATGCTTTCCCCGACCACCTCACAGTGACTGACCGTCACCAGAGTTGTACGCACCTTAATGACCACTTGCCAAGGAAGGAATGGAAAGCCTCTTCACATTGGCAGAACCTGATGTTCCTATCGAGCATGTCAACACTTAAAATGCACATGGCAAAGATGGAGCCATCTTGCAGATGCTGAGGAATCTTGCCGAAACGAGGAAGCAAGCACTATTGCTTGTAGTCAATGAAATCTGGAATTCTCCACAGAGTGGAAACACTTGGTCATGATGCCACTACCGAAACCAGGCAAGAAACCTGACACCATCGCCAACCTTTGATAAGACTCACTCACATTGACAGTGTGCAAATTGACTGAAGGAATGTGCCTCGCAAGGCTGAACCATCTGGGAAAGACAAGACTATTTCCGCCTGTGCCAGATGGGTTTCTGGCCTAAGGTTGACATGTGCCACAATAGCCTCTTTCTGCATCAAAGCATCGCCAATACCAGCCGCTTCGGAGGAGATATATGGGTTTTTAGTCACAGTCGAACCAAGAAGGATCTTGAACGAGGTAGTGGTGGCCTTTCGTGATGCCTGCCCAGGCATTAGGGCTACCAGTGTTGCCAAAGCCGCTTATGCAACTGAACGTTCGAAATATGAAGTTACAGTAAACAGCCAAAGACTTTACCAACTGCACAGGTAGAAATGCAGGTAAAACCCAGACCAGCACGCTTGGTTGTGGTAGTGATTCGCTCATGAGGTAAGAAGGTGACTTAACAGTTCGTGATAAGGTATACTGAACGCAGGTATGTGCAGTATGTATATATACTGTTAGGCCGAAACAGATGAATTTTCTCCAAAGCAATATCAAAAGCTCATTTTTTTTCAGGTTGCCACTCGTACTTTAGGTAAGTGTGGACAGGCTTATATAAAGCTGCATAGGGAAAATGGTACTAGATACAGCTATTAAGCGTAATATTTTTTCTTGGCTAAATTCTTGCTCCTTGAACTCATTTGAGATCATTAACTGTAGCACCAAAGTAGTGGACCACTACCAGAACAAAGGTATGTAGTGTGCCCATGTCAGTTCTTGTGCTTATGGCAGTCTTCTTTTTTACAGCAATAGCTGCTATGGGCAAACTCCCTTGGTTCTTCTGATGTCTACTGGTGTTGTCACAGGAATTCCCAAATCTCTTGCTAGAATATTGCAAATAAAGTTCTCATTGTGCTGCGAGGATTCAAACATGATCAAAAGACTGGCAGTCCACAATTATATCTATTTCAGCCACTCTGCTGAAGGTACAGTAGTGGAGAATACTGATCCTGGACAGCGCAATCAAGCCAACAGGTGCCATGATTGGCTAACACCTGCTCAATGTCCGCGTACTGTATATAGAGCTGGCGTCCACGCCTTCAAGTTCTGACAAATCACCTTCCCACTTGTGAAGGCATTCCTATGTTAAATTTTCTTACATGTAATGAGAGTGATTGGGTGCATCTGCTTCAACAATCTTCTTCTAGTGCTTGGCTTCTCAGATTTACTAGATGGGGCTGTTGGTGTCTTGTTTTCCTCAAGCACACCGCGAGACCTAGAAATGGGTAGCCCAAATATAGATTTAGGAAAACCAAAAACAAATTCAGCAATAAGAAGCTAAAGGGTTGTTTTGGTGGAGACCAGTGGCCAAGTCCAGATACGAAACAGGAGGGAGAAAAGTCTAGTCTTTCCACTTCAACACTGGGAGGCACTACTCCCACAAATAAATATACGAGTCGTACTTAATTTACTTCTTTAAAGGAGATTACTGACCTGCAGTGGCAAGTGTTTACTTCAACAAACACCGCATGAAGCAAGCTTCCTGCACATATTTCACCAGCTACTGCATCGTTGTTTCAGGGTGTCTACCAACCGGGAAAACCGGGAATTCTCAGGGATTTTGAGTAGTCTGGAAAAACTCAGGGAATTTGTGCCTCTATCAGGGAAAATTAGCTGTCATTTTATTGAAAGGGTCGAAAGTTGCAGTAATGCTGGCGTGAGTAGCAAACAGGAATCGTAATGAATCGTCTTTGACACCTTGTCGTCGGCTGGAGGACTTGACAGTGTGTTGTCAACGACCGACTTTCCGGATTCCCGATAATCTGGACGGCCATGCGGCACCACCACGTACCCCTTAGAGAATGTATCAGAACGTCTGAAATTTCGGACGCAAGAACTCTTTACCGTCCGATTTTCCGGAAGTTTTGCCGTGACAGCAGGTGCGAAACGGCATTAATCAAAGCCACCACCGCTGCCATTTCGATTACCTCGCCGCCTCGAACCGGCGCTCTCGCACGCAGATCCGCTGGCAGCCGTAACCACCACTGCGACAACGCTAGGCCTAGCTGCTTCGGCATTTGCTATGAAGCTTCTTGCCGTTGGGTGCCGTGTTTTTTATTGAAAGAATTCGCTGCTGTCAGCAATGGCACGGATTCCGCCGTTGTGGTCCTCGCGATTGGCTCAGAAGCTTGGAAAGCACGGTGCGTTGCATAATGCCGGTTCCCGAAAGTCAACTTCGCCTCCGTACAGAAATGTTACTTGGTGAAGCATACGTAAAAGTCTTGCAGTGAAGCATAAGCATGGAAAGGGGGCTATTGCCACGGGACACAGTATGTATTCCTTAATTATGCACGCATGCACCCGGTATTTCCTGTCACAGTACGGGCACCTATATGCCTAATACGTGTACCGACAGGCCTTCAGAGCGTTTTCGAATGTGCCTGTGGCGGTTCGAGCCCTTAAGGGCAGTAAATGACAACCATTTATTTTTTCCAACTGGCCGATTTTTCGGATGTTTTCGTAGCCCCTAGGGAGTTTAAAAAATCGGACGTGAACTGTGCAACTGACCAAGAAGATGCTTCAAATGGTCCGAGAACGAACGAGTGGCGGAAGGAAGACAAAGACAAAGTACCTACGCATTGACGAATGAACGGGAAAGGAAGCGCGCTGCCGCAATTTTGAAGGAGCTTGAGCTCAAAAAGCAAAGTGTTGGCTGATGCAGAGATGCAGGTGTCCCTTATCCAAACTAATATAAACTCTTTAATACAGTGAAACACAACAATGAGGTGTTGTGGGCGGGCTGAGAGTGTATGTCAGGGCAGTTGAGGTTGACTTACGAGCTGTTGAGACTCTCGAGTGTCCCAATTGTGACAAAGTTCGGGCCTCATACCACTGAGCTTGCTATCAGTTGCTTGAAATAGCTCATATTTGAAAATATTTGCTCCTATATGTATCTCCTTTTTATTCGTATTTGAGAATGTCCGACTCGATTTGCATATATTTAAAGACATTTTATTTGCTGTGCATTTTACTAACCCCTCCCTTTATTCTCTTCTTGAATAACATAAACATTACTCCTTAGTATTCAGATTGGATTAAGTCGTTCTTTTTTAATTTTTTTTTCATATTCTTACTAGAGAGTCACAGTATCCGCAAATAATGGTTTCAGCCCGTCTTGACATAAAACATAGTTCTGCATCACTCAGGGAATTTTGCGAAGGCACTCAGGGAAAACCTGGAAAACTCAGGGAATTCGGAAATGTCAACTTGGTAGACACCCTGTGTTTTCACATTATGAGTGAAACTGCAATTTTCTTTGTCACAACTTGCCCAATTTTGTGTTTTGCAGTAGGACATTCGCAGTGCTATTAAGGCACTTAAATACTCATGCATAGTAGTAGAGAAAAAGAATAAACGTAAGAAAGCAGTGGCTTTTTGTGCATAAACTATGCATACACCTGGTGTTCTTATGGTCATTTTTCCCTATCTACTAAACCATTCTAAACAAGAAAAGCTTATACACAATTATTGTGCAATGTCAGACCACATATAAACCAGAGGTATCCTTGGTAAGCAAAGTATATTTATTTGGCGACATTTTCTGCAGCCCTGCTATGGGCTCTTTTCTTTCTTTTCAGCTGTGCAGTTTCATTAAGAAGCAACAAGACAGTTTGACAATTTTAATCATTGAAAGACTTAGCTAAACCTTTTTGGGGGTTTTTTCTTAGGCTCAGACTCTGTGCATTGCATTTTACGGAGTGTTTCTTTTTTAATGGGTAGGGCATGTTAACATTTTTTACACCATGTCAAGTATAGGGTGCTGTAGTGTTCTTGGACGGAGTCTTGCCCTTCTGTTCTGCACAATGTCATTTTTTTTTGTCCAAGGTCGTTTTACATTTGAGTGTGATTGTAGCATTTTTCTAAGTTTTGCCTCTGTCACCCAAGCTTGAAAGATTGCTACCCACTGATAGTGGCATGACACATGCGACATTTTTTTTCAATAAAAGGAAGTCTGTAACTTATCCTGTGCACTGATTGTCTTCTTGAATTACAATTTGTTACCTATATTTGCTCTTTTGTTGCGTTTCATATTAGGAATGGCTATCATAGTTGACATTATTTAACCATATTGCACACAATGTGGATATGTACTTGCAATACATGGCCAGCATAAATTGTGGCTATAAGGTACCAGCGCTGCAGGTACACTGCTCGTGCAGAATATAGCTCCTCTACTACTTTCAAACATTTTTATCTGCATTTGTGTAGCTCCAGTACCTGTGAACAGCACACATCTGGTGGAAGAGTGGCTTGCACCTGCAGTTGGGCCCAATGAATAGTCAAATTTCTGCTAGTTTTCATGTTATTAGCATATTAGTAAAGGAATTAAGTAGTTTTTATAGTAGCCTGTTTGCCCTGTGTAGAAGCCAGGATCTCGTACATACGTTCAGCTTTGCAGGGGACACAGCATCTGGCCCATAGTTTCACAGGTCATGTCTTCAGGGCAAGTTGAGTTTACTCGCAGAGGGAGAACCAAGCTTGTTGAAATTGAAGGAAACTGCTTGTACATTCAGTGGCCTTCATCTTGTGTGACATATGTGGTTATAGTGACCCTTGCTTATGCACTTTTTGCCCGGCAGCAGTCTTTTGCTTTTGAAATGCTCAGGATAGCTTTCAGGAAGCTGGACAGAAATAACACTGAAAAACCAGATGTTAATTGTTCCAATTTGCAAAGCTTCATATGGCATGCTGAGGGCATAAATAAATGAGGGTGTTCCTCAAGGCCTTGTAGCACATGTCATGAGTTTGGAGCAACATGATGTATAGCACTTTTTTGATTGCATGCTATAGGTGCAGCAGGTGTGGCCATGGTTTTCTTGACCTTGCGGCGCAAGGTCAAGAAAACATATATCTATGAGCAAAGGAGACGCTGGGATAACTAGTGGGAAACCTATGGAACATCTGGTTGACCCAGTTGCTGGCTTCATCAGGCAAAGTGTGATAAAGAGAAGGAAGTCATCAACACATCAGAAGGTTTTTTACATATAGACACTGTGCTAAGGTTCTCAGGCAGGTCTCTGTCATAACATGCCAACAAGTCTTAGCGCGCAGGCTATGCACGACCAACTACATATGCCTCCTGTTCAGACAAAGAACTGGTCATTGTAACTAACTAGGATGGAGTGTACAAAAAAACAGCAGCTCCATTAATCTGGTTTCACTGGTATTAACAGTGTTTTGTAAGTGTGCATCACCATGCTCCCCAATTCCTCCTTGGGTGACATCAGCAAGGACCAGCTTGAGGCAAGGGGTAATAGATCTCTTTACAAGCTAAAAATGCATGCATGCATGGAGAGCACATTACGTCCAAAAAGTAGGCACTGGAGAAGGAACAGATTATTGAGAGTGGGCAAAGACAAGCTTCTCTGCTACTAAACGCTCGGCACTGTTGCCATGTAACGACCTCTGAAACATTCCCTCTCAAAGAGGAAATCATCTTTGTATATCCATAAAGAGGGCAGACAGGCAAAGCCCCTTCAACAATGCTGCCAGCTTCAAAAGTCCCACTTTGCACATCCTGAATGCTTCCTTCTTAGACTTTGCTGGGTGCAAGCATTCTACTGTCCAAAAGTTGTCATTGAGAGCACTGTTGGTTTGGTGGCAGTACAGCTCAGAAGTGATTGCAACAAACCTGCCTTCCTAGTTGATCTGTAGGCTCATAGTGCTCATGAAGCGACACCATGAGACAAGCAAGGTGACTGGATGCCTCGAAACCCTTGTTAGGTTATTTCACTGTTTTGTTAGCAACAACCATGAGGCCTGAAACTAACAAGCTCAAGTTCGGCACTCGTGTGGTTTCTGTGGAGGATTTATAATAAAAAGCATAAAACCAGAAAACTCAAGCGAAAGGATAAAGCACCATATAACACTTAGTATTGCTGCAGCCCATCCCCTTTTATTTTGTCTGGTAGTGCTACATTTTTTTTACTATATATAGGCATGAACTTCTCCTGTGCATAGCTTAGTGCAGAGAGAATTAGGTGATGTTTCCAATCAACGTCCGATTTTTATATAGACTATGTGCCTAGAAACATTGCATACTTTGACTTTTTAAGATTACCTTTCTCGCAATACACTAATGTTTCGTGCTGAAGCCTAAGCAATGTACTGCGGTGAAGCATACCAAAAGTGGAAAGGGGCCACTGTCACTGGACATAATGAGAGTTCTTTAATTATAGACTCGCGCACCCGCCGCCTCTCAGGTCGCCTAAGTGGACATACTATGCTGGGTGATAGCGGCCCCCTACCACTTTTAGTATGCTTCACCACGTAACTAAAATGTACAGTCAACAGCAAAATTAAGTTAGCGGGATGTGCGAGCGCCTGGCAAAGCGACCCTCCTCCCCTTCTAGCGGTGAACCCCTGGTGTCGAGACCGACGCATGCGCGTCCCTCCGATACTGCAAGCGTGCATGTTTCCGCGCCGGCGATATCCGAATGTAGCCGCGAGGTAGCCCACTTGCGATATGCGCCGTGGCGGCTTCGACGGGCAGAACTTCGTTTTGTATACAACGGAAATCAATTGTCCTTTTTTGTCTTGCCGGTCTCCTTCTATATAGCGCGTCTTCTGCCACGCTCTTCTGCGGAAGAACGCACCGTTCGTAAAAAGAAATAAACAACGAAAATTGGCCACGAGAAGGTGCAGCCCAGAAAAAGAAAAATGACTTGTTGCGTTCGCCACCGGGCCGGCCCTATGCGTCAGCGCTCGTGACTCGACAAAAAGCGGCCGCAAGTTCATGCTTCTAAACATGTTTCACACAGTTTCGCCCGTCGAAGCCGCCACAGCGCATATCGCAAGAGGGCTACCTCGCGGCTACATGCGTATATTGCCGGCGCGCAAGGAGGAAGCGCGGAAATATGCACGCTTGCAGTCTAGGAGGGAAGCGCATGCGTGTAGGCGTCGGTCTCGACACCAGGGGTCACCGCTAGAAGGGGAGGAGTAGAGTTACTGTATATGCTGCCAAAGGTAGCAGAGTTGCGCGTGTGTTTTATCACGCCGCTGGCGCCTCTATTGGCAGAGCATCATCACGTGGTAGTCAAGCAACCGTGCATTGCGGAGAAGCAAATGCTCAGGCCAATTTTTGTATTTCCCGACGCCGCCGCTGCAGCGAACTGGATTGACACAAGTTATCTCCAGTCAAATTCAAAGCGAATCCGGCCGATCTTCGCGTTCGCTGTTCGCGTGCCGGCTAGCTGCGGAGAGCTAGCTATGTAGCTATGTCAAAATCTGTGAGAGAAATACTTTCACTACACTCCCACAGACTGTTACTTTTGGAATCCCTGCAGTGAAAAAGCACGTAATGAAGTGGCACTTGCAGGTGTGGCTGATATCCAGCGTGGCTGATTTCCAGTGCCTGCTAGTAGGTGGGTACGTTTCTACAGCGTCTAATGGGGTACCAGTGTCGAAATGCTAATGGTTTGTCATTGATTCACCAGTAATATTTTAGACTGCCTACACGTTGAGAGCTTTGCCACATAAGCTGGTATCCCTAATGCAAAACCCAGTACCGAGTGTTCAGTGCAGTGCCGGATTATGGGCCCAGTGCCGCGCGCTGGATGCTGGGCAGGCGCGGCGTACTCGGAGGCGCTGGGTACTGGTGAGAATAATAGCTCTAGCGCGTTAAATACGCGGTGCCTGGACACCGTATATATTTGTTTGGAATACAGAAAGCAACAGAGAGAGTCTTGGTGCCATAAAAAAATAAAGCTAACGTAAAAACAAAAAAGCCCCCCACCCCGATTCGATCGTTGGACACGTCCCAAGCCCGGTACTATACCACTACGCCACGCCAGGAGACGAACGCTAGCGGATAATTTACCATGTCAAGGATCGAGAAGCAGTTTTAGTCTCACAGAGGTACGTCTCGCTCAGTCATGCTAGATGCGCTATCGCCCAGCAAATAAAACTCACGCCTGTACCACAAAGAAAATTTTGCTGTCCGTATTCAGTATGCTCGGAAGTGCCACAACATCGATTTTCACTTGCGACTGGCATTTTAACTTAAAAAAGTCATAAAAGAACCGCCGACCCGGGACGCTGTATGGGCTATTACTACTGATTTGGATAGCCGTTTCTTGTTCTTCACGCCAAGGATATGCAACGTTTTCTTAGTTCAGTGATGCGTTTCAGTCGACACGTCTGTCTAGTCATATATCTTCGTCAGAGAAGCGCAGGCTTGTGCCGGGAGCCTTCGGCGACAGCAAATTTATACCTGTGTTTATGACGCGTCACATCAGCGCTCATCGCTACTTGTGCTGGCACTGTAAACATGAAAAGATGGTTTATTTAAGAACACCGATGCAAAAGCTGAAATATAGAGTGATTTATCCTTGTTAGACTTCTTGATTCCGGAGCCTAGGCGCGCCGAGTGCGTGCATACGGACTCGACGGATACGCTAGGCCTAAGCTTCGGTGATGACCGATCTCAGCGCCTTTTTCTTGACGATCTTATGCAGTTAGCTGTTTTGGTGCGCTTTGTTTGCGATTAGGCGGAAAAGCAGTCCACAAGCGATGCAAAAGCGCCCACGGTCGATCGACGATCCGGTACGCATGCCGCCTGCGATAACGGAGTGCGGCTTCGCCGCATAGAATTGGTTGCTTCCCAGGCAAGATGGCGGACCTACGCGCAACTCTGCTACCTTTGGTAGCATGCGTGCGTCTATTTGTCGTACAAAAATCCCTCACGTGACCTGATCCTATGTGCCTAAGGACAGCATCATTTAGGGATTTTTGAGAAGGCGCGATGCTGGCGCCGAGCGACGCCGTGGCGAGTTCGTCCTCGGCGTGATCGTTCTCTGGACCGCGCGTTGTTCAACATTGCTCATGTAATCGTGCGTGCGTTGCTTGTGTGTTGTTTGTAGGTTCTGTGTTACTTGGCGGAAAGCCGTGAGTAGTGGCGGTGCGGCAGTGCGGCTTTGGCCCCGATGAGCTCTGGCACTACAGAATCTACGTTGTGTGACCCGTGCTTTCTTGAGAACCCGGTGGTGGTGACAATTGAAATATCGAAGTTGCCTAGCGCCTCGGCAGCGAAGTTCTGCGCACAGCGATGTGGCGTCGCCATGTCCGACTTTGCTTAACGGACATCGAGGCATGTGCTGCTCGCTGCAAGTCATGTAAACGCAACTGCGTCGACCGCTCACTGTTCAGCACTGAATGTGTGTTTGGTGTGCTGTGCTTGAAACGAGTGGTGCAGCCGTGCAGCGGGGGTGGCAGAGGAGCAGAGTGGCTTAGGGGCTCCGTTTGCGCGTTCACAGACATGTCCCGTCTTGGTCTCATTAGCGCCTGTCGCGGGACTGTCGTGTGCTAGCTCCTTGCCTAGTATGAAGTTTACGACGCTAACACACAGCATGTTCACGTTTTTCCGCGCTATATGTCATTTGCATGACGGCCGAGTTGAAAACGACACATATAAAATTACTTTATATTCTGGAAGTTCTGGAAGTCTTATTACGCAAGGAGTGCGAACGTAAACATAAACACATATGTGTGTCTAAAATTTTGAATTACCTATAATACCCTTTACGACTGATAAGTGGGCTACACGGCCTGTGTGAATCAGCTACCGCATGTTGCGACACTCTTCCGTGTGGTAGACTGATGCATGGTGCGCGTTTATTTCTGTACTGTTGTAAAAACCATTTGTTTATTCACTCAATACAAATGTACGGCTTCTTCGCCGCAGTACAGCTTAGTTGTGCGGCGAAGCATACTAAAAGTGGGAGGGGGGCGCTATCAGTCAGCATAGTATGTCCACTTAGGCGACCTGAGAGGCGGCGGGTTCGCGAGCGTATGATTAAAGAACTCTTATGTCCAGTGACAGTGGCCCCTTTTCACTTTTAGTATGCTTCACCGTACATTGCTTAGGCTTCACCGCGAAATATTAGTGTATTGCGAGAAAGATAATCCTAAAAAGCCTAATTATGCAAAGTTTCTATTGTAGCTTGCTACACCGCAATACAGGGGTGAAAATTAGCGTCATGCAGTAAAGCATACTAAGAGTGGAAAGGGCACATAGGTTTACACTGTGCTCATTATTTTCAATTGTGACCTAATTTGCAAGTGCATCTGTGCTCGTGGTAAGCTTCATTGACAATTCTTTGTACATCACAAATTCATATTGCAGGGAAGCTTACTAAAGCACATTCGCCATTATGGTACGTGTTATTCACCTTCAATGCAGGAGCACAATGTGGATTCTTGCCCCTGCTTTTGGCTGGACTGCACATGCTCATTGAGAATTGATTCATTGTTCATAAGTGCACTGGTACTTTACTCTAAACTGGAGGGCTCAAGTTAATATGGACAGACAGACAGACAGACAAAAACCCTTCACAAGATGTTGCCGAGATGGTTGCAGCACAGCTCTTTTTTTTCTTCCAGGCACCTTTTCTACTTGAAGCTTCCATTGCAGCGTTTCAAACCTCTTTGAACCAGCACATAGTGTATATAAAGATTTGACACTGATTGGGAATATCACCTAAGTTCATGCCTATATATAGTAAAAAGATGTAGCACGACCAGACAAAATAAAAGAAGGGGGTGGGCTGTAGCAATACTAAGTGTTAAATGGTGCTTTATCCTTTCCATAGAGTTTTCTTTCTGTTTTTGTGCTTTTTATGGATCCTCCGCAGTAACCATGCGAGTGCTGAGCTTGAGCTTGTTGGTTTCATGTCTCATGGTTGTTACTAACAGAACAGTGTGATAAACGAACAAGGGCTTGGAGGCATCGGTTCACCTTGCTTGCCTCATGGTGCTGCTTCATAAGCACTGTGAGCATCCAGGCCAACTAGGAAGGGAGGTTTGTTGCAATTGCTTCTGAACTTTATTGCCACCAAACCAACAGTGCTCTCAATGAGAGCTTTTGAACAGTAGAATGCTTGCACCCAGCAAATTCTTAAGAAGGAAGCATTCAGGATGTGCAAAATGGGCTTTTGAAGCTGGCAGCATTACTGAAGGGGCTTTGCCCATCTGCCCTCTTTATGGATACACAAAGATGATTTCCTCTTTAAGAGGGATTGTTTCAGAGGTTGTTACATGGCAACAGTGTTGGGTGTTTAGTAGCTTGTCTTTGCCCACTGTTAATAACCTGTTCCTTCTCCAGTGCCCCTGTGAAGTGCCTACTTTTTGGACACAATGTGCTCTCCATGCATGCATGCATTTTTAGCTTGTAAGGACGTCTATTAACCCCTTGCCTCAAGCTGGTCCTTGCTGATGTCACCCAAGAAGGCATTGGGGAGTATGGCAATGTGCACTTACAAAACACTGTTGATACCAGTGAAACCAAATTAATGGAACTGCTGTTTTTTTGTCCACTCCATCCTTGTTAGTTACAATGAGCAATGTCCGAACAGAAGGCATATGTAGTTGGTCGTGCATAGCCTGCGCACTAAGACTTGTTGGCATGTTATGACCTTAGCAGTGTTTATATGTAAAAACCTTCTGATGTGTTGACGACTCCCTTTTCTTTATCATACTTTGCCTGATGGAGCCAGCAAGTGGGTCAACCAGATGTTCAACAGGCTTCCCACTAGTTTTCCCAGAGTCTCCTTTACCAGGGTGCTGCTCATAGATATCTGTTTTCTTGACCTTGCACTGCACTTCAACCATGGCCACACCTGCTAAAAGCATGCGATCAAAAAAGTGCTATACATCATGTTGCTCCAAACTCGTGACATGTGCTACAAGGCCTTGAGGAACACCCTCATTTATTTACGCCCTCATCATACTGTACGAAGCTTCGCATGATAAGTGCGACAATTAACATCTGCTGGTTTTTCAGTGTTATTCCTGTCCAGCTTGCTGAAAGCTATCCTGAGTGTTTCAAAAGCAAACGACCGCTGCTGGACAAGTGCTTAAAACAAGGGTCGCTATAACCACATGTCACGAAATGAAGGCCACTGAGTATACAGGCGGTTTACTTCATATCCGAGAAGCTTGGTTCTCGCTTTGCTAGTGAGTGAACTCAACTTGCCCCGAATACATGGCCTGTGACAAACTATGTGCCAGATGCTGTGTCCCCTGCAAAGCTGAAGATGTGTATGAGATCCTGACACCCTGCAGCGGCTTCTACACTGGGCAAACAGGCTACTATAAAAACGACTGCCTTTACTAATATGCTAATAACATGAAAACAGGCAGAAATTTGGCTATTCATTGGACCCAACTGCAGGTGCAAGCCACTCTTCCACCAGATGTGTGTTGTTCACAGAAACTGGAGCTATACAAATGCAGATAAAAACATGATGTTTGAAAGTAGTAGAGTTGAACTACATTCTGCACAAGCAGTGCTATCTGCAGCGCTGGTACCTTATAGCCACAATTCATGGCTGCACCACCATGCAAAGGCACTATTCTTGAATTATTAACTTCTATTATATTTATGGTGGCCATATATTGCAATTACATATCCACATTGTGTGCAATATGGTTAAATGTCAATTATGATAGCCATTCTTAATCTGAAATGCAACAAAAGAGCAAATATAGGCAACAAATTGCAATTCAAAGACACAAAAGACAACCAGTGCACAGGATAAGTGATAGACTTCCTTTTATTGAAGAAGAAACGCGACATGTGTCATGCCACCACCAGTGGGTAGCAATCTTTCAAGCTTGGGTGACAGAGGCAAAACTTAGCAAAATGCTACAAGCACGCTGTAAATCGGCATTGGACACAAAAAACCGACATCATATTGTACAGAATGAAAGGGCAAGACTCCATCTAAGAACAGTCTATGGTACCAAATACTTGAAATGGTGTAAAATATGTTGACATGCCCTACCCGTAAAGAAAAAGCAACAAACACAGAAAGCACGCCTTAAAATGCAATGTGAAGTCTGAAACCAAGAAAAAACAACTCGAAAAAGGTTTCGCTAAGTCTTTCAACGATTAAAATTGTCAAACTGTATCATCACTTCTTAATGAACCTGCACAGCTGAAAAGGAAGGAAAGCCCAATAGCAGGGCTGCAGAAAATGTCACCGAATAAATATACTTTGCTTACCAACGATACCTGTGGTTTAGTTGTGGTCTGTGTATAAACCAATTGTGTATAAACTTTTCTTGTTTAGAATGGTTTAGCGGATAGGGAAAAAATGACCATAAGAGCACCAGGTGTATGCATAGTCTACGCACAAAAAGCCACTCCTTTCTTACTTTATTTTCTCTGTACTACTATTCATGAGTACTTAAGTGCCTTAATAGCACTGCTAACATCCTACTGCAAAACACAAAATTGGGCAAGTTGTGGCATAAAGAAAATTGCAATTTCACTCATAATGTGAAACAGTGATGCAGTAGCTGGTGAAATATGCGCAGGAAGCTTACTTCATGCAGTGTTTGTTGAAGTGAACACTTGCCAATGCAAGTCGGTAATCTCCTTAAAAAAGTAAAATAAGTAAGAGTCGTATTTATTTGTGGCAGTTGTACCTCAGTGTTGAAGTGGAAATACTTGGCTTTTCTTCCTCCTCTTTCATATCCGGACTTAGCCACTGATCCACACCAAAACAACCCTTTAGCTTCTTACTGCTGAATTCGTTTTGGTTTTCTCAAATCTATATTTGGGCTACCCATTGCTAGGTCTCTCGCTTTGCTTGAGGAAAACGACACCAACAGCTCCATCCAGTAAATCTGAGAAGCCAAGCACTAGAAGGAGATTAATGAAGCAGATGCACTCAATCATTGTCATCACATGCAAGAAGAAAACTTAACATAGGAATGCCTTCACAAGTGGGAAGGTGATTTGTCAGAACTTGAAGGTGTGGATGCCAGCTCTATATACAGTACGCAGACATTGAGCAGGTGTTAGCCAATCTAGGCACCTGTTGGCTAGATCACGCTCTCCGGTATCAGTATTCACCACAATTGTACCTTCAGCAGAGTGGCTGAAATGTAGAATTGTGGACTGCCACTCTTTTGCTCGTATGTTGGAATCCTCGCAGCACAATGAGAACTTTATTTGCAATATTCTAGCAAGAAATTTGGGAATTCCAGTGACAACACCAGTAGACATCGGAACAACCAGGGGAGTTAGCCCATAGCAGCTATTGCTGTAAAAAAGAAGACTGGCATAAGCACAAGAATTGAGATGGGCATACTACATGCCTTTGTTCTGGTAGTGGTCCACTACTTTGGTGCTACAGTTAATGATCTCCACTGTCACTGGACATAATAAGACTTCTTAAATTATACACTCGCGCACCTGCCGCCTCTGAGGTCGCCTAAGTGGACATACTATGCTGGCTGATAGCGGCCCCCTCCCACTTTTAGTATGCTTCGCCGCACAACTAAGCTGTACTGCGACGAAGAAGCCGTACATTTGTATTGAGTGAATAAACAAATGGTTTTTACAACAGTACAGAAATAAACGCGCACCATGCATCATTCTACCACACGAAAGAGCGTCGCAACATACGGTAGCTGATTCACACAGGCCGTGTAGCCCACTTATCAGTCGTAAAGGGCATTATGGGTAATTCAAAATTTCAGACACACATATGTGTTTGTTTACGTTCGCACTCCTTGCGTAATAAGACTCCCAGAACTTCCACAACAGAAAGTAATTTACAACACACAAACGCAAAGAACACTATATGTCTCGTTTACAACTCAGCCGTCATGCAAATGACATATAGAGCGGAAAAACGTGAACATGCTGTGTGTTAGCGTCGTAAACTTCATACTAGGCAAGGAGCTAGCACACCGCAATCCCACGACAGCCGCTAATGAGACCAAGACGGGAGCACATGTCTGTGAATGCGCAAACCCTAAGCCACTCAGCTCCTCCGCCACCCCCGCTGCTACACGGCTGCATCAATCGTTTCATGCACAGCACACCAAACACACATTCAGCGCTGAACAGTGGGCGGTCGACGCAGTTGCATTTACATGACTTGCAGCGAGCAGCACATCCCTCGATGTCCGTTAAGCAAAGTCGGACACGGTGACGCCACATCGCGGTTCGCAGAACTTCGCTGCCGAGGCACTAGGCCACTTCGATATGGTGGCTAGATAACTTCGATATTTCAATTGTCACCACCGCCGGGTTCTCAAGAAAGCACGGGTCACACAACGCAGATTCTGTAGTGCCAGAGCTCATCGAGGCCAAAGCCGCATTGCCGCACCGCCACTACTCACGGCTTTCCGCCAAGTAAGAGAGAACCTACAACCAACACACAAGCAACGCACGCACGATTACATGAGCAATGTTGAACAACGCGCGGTCCAGAGAACGATCACGCCGAGGACGAACACGCCACGGCGTCGCCAGCATCGCGCCTTCTCAAAAATCCCTAAATGATGCTGTCCCTAGGCACCTAGGATCAGGTCACGTGAGAGATTTTTGTACGACAAATAGACGCACGCTTGGTAGCATATACAGTAACTCTAGGGAGGAGGGTCGCTTTGCCACGCGCTCGCACATCCCGCAAGCTTTTGCTGTTGACTGTACTGCGGTGAAGAAGCAGTACATTTGTGTTGAGTGAATAAACAAATGGTTTTTACAACAGTACTGAAATAAATGCGCACCATGCATCAATCTACCACACGGAAGCGCGTCGCAACAAACGGTAGCTGATTCCCACAGGCGGTGTATCTCATTACCAGTCGTAAATGGTTTTATGGGTAATTCAAAATTTCAGACACAGAAATGTTTACGTTCGTACTCCTTTGCGTAATAAGACTGCCAGAACTTCCACAATAGAAAGTAATTTACAACACACAAACGCAAAGAACACAGACATAGGCCTCGTTTTCAACTCGGTCGTCATGCAAATGGCATATAGCACGGAAAAACGTGAACATGCTGCGTTAGCATCGTAAACGTCACACCAGGCAAGGAGCACACCACAATCCCGCGACAGCCGCTATAATGAGACCAAAACGGGAGCACATGTGTGTGAACGCGCAAATGGAGCCCCTAAGCCACTCTGCTCCTCCAGCACCCCCACTGCATAGCTGCACCACTAGTTTCAAGCACAGCGCACCAAGCACGCATTCAGCGTAGAACAGTGGGCGGGCGACGCCGTCGCATGTACATGACTTGTAGCGAGCAGCACATCCCTCGATGTTCGTTAAGCACAGTCGGACACGGCGACGGCACATCGCGGTTAGCAAAACTTCGCTGCCGAAGCACTATGCCACTTCGACATTTCAATTGTCACCACCGCCGAGTTACCAAGTACGGGTCACACAACGCAGATTCTGTACTGCCAGAGCTCACCGAGGCCAAATCCGCACTGCCGCACTACCACTACTCACGGCTTTCCGCCAAGTAACACAGAACCTACCACCAACACACAAGCAACGCAAGCACAATCACATAAGCAACGTTGAACAATGCGCGGTCCGCGCGGGCCAGAGAACGATCACACCGAGGACGAACACGCCACGACGTCACGGCGTCGCTCGGCGCCACTACCGCGCCTTCTCAAAAATCCCTAAACGATCCTGTCCCTAGGCACCTAGGATCGGGTCACGTGAGAGATTTTTTAGACGCACGCGACTTTATGAGTGAGCTGTGGAGTAGTGGTACCAAAGTTGTTCTTTATTCTATGGTCGTATGCTGTGTTGGCTGTGTTAACGTACTTACATACGTGGTGAGCGAGCAGGTAAACTCACTTCCCTGCTGCTGTCGCTTACGAGCACCTTCAAAGGTAAACATGGATGAGCGCACGAATCAGCTTGCCTACGTCCGTTGCTTTCTTTGTTGATATTGTAGCGGCACGTTTGTACACACGAGAAAGAAAAGGAGCGGGTAAAGACTTTTTTTTTTTTTTTGCTGTAGCGGTCTCGCTCCATCCAGTGCTTCAATTCCGAGCCTTCTAAATAGACGGCTCCCGCCTTGTAACAATATGTCATGCGCGTAACTTTGCATCCGTGGTCGACATTGTAATAACACAAATACGGTATATTATACAGGTAGTCTGTCTGCCTTAATTATGTCTGCTGTTTTTAGGACATCTATTACGAGCTACCCGGACGAACGCTACACATTCGAGAGTTTACAGCTAAAAGAACATTTTTCCTTGTTGCGCGAGTAGCACATTTTTTCACTTTGCGACAGTTACGCGGTGAAGTGCTCAAGGCACACATCCCTGGATGGTTGTACCGTCATTAGTCTAATGTGTTTTACTGTGCTACTGCTGTCGTTACAGTTTCTGCTGTTAGTTGTGCCCGTCAAGATCTAGCCTATCTCTGCACCGTTGACAACAATTATCTGCAAGTGCTGATTGCTGCTAGTTGCCTCAGTCCAGAATCTGGTATGTATATCCACTTGCTCAAGGCATGCTGATGCTTCTAATACTTGAGCTGCTCCAGTAAAGGAAGATTGAATTTAATGTTGTTTGAGTGATGTGTGACACCCTACCACTGTTGTGCTATGCAGGTGGCAAGGCATATTCGGATCTAGGCCAGTAAGGCCGACAAGTTATCTGTTGGAAGTTCCCACAATGCATTAAATGCGAATATAAAATTGACTAGGCCAGAACTCTTATAATTTTGTGCCTGATGCCATCACAAAAGAAACATTAGAAGAATCCAGAAAATTTGTGAAGAGCTGTCCCGAGACAATTAATCATACAGAAATAATTATGTTGCTAACTGTGACTGAACATCCGCAGCTGTGAGTAATTTTCTTGTGGGAATACTGTTGCTTTTCCACGTATTTTCTGTCAAGTGCACTCACTTGCCAGTTGCATCCTCAGTGCCTGACTCATTGTCATAAGACTGCGTCTATCTGTACAATGCAGTTGCTGCGCCACAAGCAATGTCAGTGAGTGGTGGCAGAAGTGTCTCGTAAATAGGGAATGCCAGTCGGCCGAAACAATTGCTTAAATTGTTTCAGCATCAAAAATAGCTCTGCATGCCTGCATGTATACGTAGATGTTTCAGTGTTTGTCTGAGTTGCGATCGGCAACCGTTCGTATAGTGTTCTTATGGTGGTATACTATTGAAATTTTGCCGCTTGCTCTGGGCTTTATGTGTAGCAGTGTGGTGTACTCTGCATTTCATACTGACATAGACATGTGGCTGTAATGAAATCTTTTGAAGTGAATTTCTCTGGCTCTTCTGACCATTTTCGTTGTTAGTTGGAGGTTGGACTCTGCAAGGAAAACATTCGTTCGCTCTTTCTTGTTCTTTCATTTGCTTGCTCTTTTGTTTATTCATCATTTTATTCCCTTAGGCTATTCCCTTACATTGACAGTCATCATATGTGGTCCCTGCACATTTTCTACACAAGTTCATGCTCTAATTAGCCAGCAATCTTACCAACAAAAGCGTAGGGCTTGCATTCTTGCTTGATAACATTGCACACCTTTGATAAAGTTTTGTCAAACCTCCATTACTACAGGAACCCATTTCTTGAGGAGTTGTACGTCATTGTTCACAACCTACAAAAAGGTTGAGCATTGTCATTGCCTCGCATGTGCCATCAGCGTATTATGGCAGATGTGCTAAACATAAATATAATTATGGGGTTGTATGTGTCAAAACTACAATCAGATTATGAAGCATGCTGTAGTGGCAGCATGTTGTAATCGCCCCCCCTACCTAAATATATGCATCCTGTCTACAACTAAGAGAGGAGAGGTGACAGGGCTAAGGCTCTAGTAAATAAACTTAAGAACACACCGGCGCATAAAGTTGCGTACGTGGACGCCGCTTGCGGCAGAGACGGCGCTGCGGTATCAATGGTAGTTGATGGTGACGGGTGCGTTAAGATAGCGTGCTCCACGTGCACGAGGGACGCCTGTACAGCCGAGGAGGTCGCAGTAGCACTTGCTTGTGCGGGTACAAAAGCGGGAGTAATATTATGCGATAACAAATTAGCTACCCGAAATTTCACCAAAGGGAGAATTTCGGAAGAAGCCCTCCACATTCTACTCTAAAACCCTCCCAGGAGGGACATAACCTTTATTTGGGTACCGGCCCATGAAGAAGTCCCAGGCAACGAAGCCTCTCACAAGGTTGCCCGAGCACTCTACCACTGGGCAACTCTAGAGCAGCCAGTTCCAGGGATAAAAGATAGCATCATCACGTACAGAGAAATTGTTGATCATTACAAAGCCGAAAGAAGAATCTTTCCGCCTCCGCATCGGTTTCTCTCTCTGGAGGACGCTCGCATTTGGCGACGCCTCCAGGGAAACAATTATACATTACCACACTGGATCTACTTAACACAGACGAGGGACTATAACGACAGCAGAAAGGTAGGCTAGACCATATAATATGGGAGTGTGCTGGCTCCCCAGGGGCCAAGGAAAACATTGACAGTAGAGAAGCCTGGGAGGCCTTGCTCCAGAGCGAGGCTGAAAACGACCAGCGTCGAGCAATCCGCCTGGCCGTTGAGGCCGTGAATACTCACCGTCCTCACCATGTGGGGACTGCTTCGTCCTCCCCCCTACCTACGTGTAGGTTAAGAGGCGGGCACCCCAGCTCGGTGGAATAATAAAGTTTTCAATCAATCAATCACTGGGGGAGGCTGCTCAGGGTCATTGAACAATGGCACGTACCGAGTGCCACATACCCAGTGACCTTACTTAGCATCAAAGAAGTTTGTTGAATAGCAGCACATGCCCATTGTTACAAGCCCAGAAGCCCAAGTTGGGCCGGCAGTTTGTTTTGAACCCAGTTGCCAGGGGCAGCACAGCAACTAAATTCTCTACCCATTTGACTATAGACTACACACTGACCCAAGTTGGCAGGAAAGAGGTTATGTGCGGTTATACATACATACGTACAGACCTACTGCTAAGTGTGTAAAGTTCTTAAAGAATGCTGTTGCATCAAAAATGAACTTGGTGCCAGCAATGTAATGTGTAGGGCAGGTAACCGACGCCCTATCAGGGTTACTGAATTGGTACCAATGGAACTGACGTGCAATTGTGGACAGCATAGAGGTAGCGTAATAAAATAGAAAATTTGCGAGCACGGGATGGTATCAGCTGGCCCAAGATGTGGGGTGATTGGAGTTCCTACAGTTGACATTAAACAGGCTGATTGCAATGAGCTTAGGATGTTGCACAACTTCTCATTACTAGGACTACACCAATAGCTTTAAAATGCATGAGATGAAAAAGTGTCTCAAATAGGTTCTGCTGTTGTAAGCCTTCCACAAAAAAGAGGTTGCCGTGCTTTCGAGTACTCAATGTGGATTGTCCTTTGCAGTCCTTTAGGAATACTGAACCGGAAGGGTTATTTTGTGTTCCTTGGCTATGCCCCTGTATTTATCCTATTCTATTTACCTCTTGTTCTTGATACTGCAACAGGACTGCAATCGCCTCACTTATTTTCTGCAGGCCTCACAAATGCGATGAGCCTAGCTGAAAGCATCACTGCCAAAATGGCACGCCACGCCCCTTCAAAGGTCGTTGGTCAGGTCGACATTGCCATGCAGTGCAGCTTGCCTCTGGCTGACAAGTCTGTCGGCTGCTCGTTGAAACCAGGGAGCGAGTCTAGGAGTGTGCAGACTATGGAGGCTGTGGAACAGTTAAGCTCCACCTCAGGTAGGCAGTGGCTGACACTCCTCTTACGTTTGCTTGCGCGTGTGTGTGTGGTAGATGGCCAAGTCTGCCTAGCTTGGCACAACTTGCTGAAGCGTGTGCGACATTCTGCTGCTGATGACAAATTAACTAGTTTTTTATTCTTGTCTGTATACTGATTGAGGCAAAATGCAAAAATAACGCTCTGCATAGCATTAAGGCACCTTAGATGGCAGAGCCTAATCTAGAGCCGTCTTGTCCTGGTGTTGTTGTAGCCCTTACATTGCTCTACGATAATATTACACCCAGTGAGTCTCTTAGTTATGTATAGATTGGTGTATGAGTGTATGACCATGAATATAGATCACTGGAGATGTAAGTTGACCCCTGGGTTTTATGTGAATAAAATTCCAACAAAATTCTTTAATGCAGTCAACTATAAAACATATGTTGTTTTATCAATGTGCTCGTTCATTGAGGGATTCGAATACTACTCAGGAACTGTAAGAATTCTTGTCCTGGGACAAGTTTTGGTCACAACATCCCAGAGCACATCACTGGCGATGACTAAGCGGGCCTAGGTGTGTGCAACACTGCCATCAGGCAATGAGCAGCATGCACTGGGCTCCTGAGTTGCACGCCAGCAATCACTTCAGACGACCTGTATGCGTCTTAAGGTGAATGCTGGCTATGCGCTGGTTTTGGTCCTCTCCCTTCGATAGCAGCTTCGGGTTTTTTGTGCCGTGTTTACAGACTGCAGTGGCCGACGGGACCTCTTTTGTACCACCTGTTTGTGCCAGTGGATAGTTATTCTTCCTCAGCACTCTTGTTACAATGGGCTATCCACCTTTGCTGATGTGAAAAGTGAAGCCTTTTCCTTCTGAAAAATGAGGCACTAATGAGCAATTCAAATGCCTTTGCAATGAATTGAATCTGCTGTCATCTGGAAAACTCGTGCACGGTGCTCACAAAAGAATTCTATCACTGTCAACAGGGTAGCCATTGCACAACAAAGTCTCCAGTGAAAATCGACAGTTGCTCTGTTTTACTTTCTATTCATAGAAACCAAACGGCGCACTGCCACAATCTTGTTTTGCACTTCCACCCATATTATCACATTGTTTTCAAATGCACTTATAAAGCCCTGACATGTTATTTTTGCACAATGTGTGTTTGGACAAAGTTTACAAATGTGGCATGTTAGCCAGAATAATAACAAAAACGATGACGCTTTCTCCACTTTGATGACTACAAACAAGAAAACTTTATTTTGTTTCACAGTATACTACATGGCATACACAGAAAGATTGTGCTACATAGTTATTTTGCGACAACTGACCAAAGCCCAACCTCTCCTTGGTAATTCAGGTGCACGCGGTTGCAGCGTAAGATTTTCAAAATGGTTTACAAGATGTTTATTGACACAATATGGAATTCGAATATGTTCTTTTTCACAGCATAATAATGATACAACCGCCGACCGATTTTTTTGGACACCCTATTTTCTGGGCCTGCCGGAATATTTTAACTCTGCAATATTATTGCCAACGTGCTCCATATAGTTATGCATAATAACAACGAAAATTGGAATGTTTTGAACTGTTCTCGTTTAATTTTTCTAAATTTTTCTCATGATTGCAAGTTCAAAGCTACCGAAAATGCAAACAACATCACTGTCATGTTGTTTTCTCTTAGTCTGAAAGCAGCGTTGCACACATCTCATATGCCTATTCAGAGCTACCATTTCATATACAGCCTTGATAGGTCCCGCTTGATGCTCTCTCCCACAAGCCTTTGTGCTGTCATTGCTGTCGGCACTCGTAAGTCGCATATGGCCAGTGGTACTCTTTGTATCGCCTCTCAATTGTGGTTTTCCTGAGCTGCATACTGTGATGCTAGGCTTAGCCGCTTCAATGACCGTTTGTCTTCAGTCGTTTTATTGCCATATGTTAACAATGGTGCCAATACTGCCTTCGTTGTCTACGGCCAACTCGATAAAGGCTTTGATGTGAGAAAATCGTAGCATATTGACGATGGAAAAGAAGGCCACCATTATCAAGAAAATGTAAAGTGACCTGTCGCAATGGGACGTCGCAAAATAATTAGAAATCTCGAAGCAGATAATATCAGACTACATAAACAACACAGTGAACATTTTGGAAGTCGCTGAGACATCTCCTGGATCCCGACAGAAGAATGTCAGCCAAGGTGCCCTCCCAAAGCTTGAAGCTATTTTGATGTCACGGAAAGCCATAATCACCATGCAAGTGCTGGGGTCTGGCGATGTTTTAAATCAAAAGGCAGAAACCGTAGCACTTCAGATGAACATTGAGGGTTTTCACCTTACTGATGGCTGGGTCCAAAATGTTAAGGGGCCCCTCACCAGATGTGGTCATCTTGAGCTGACAAGCACCGTCTAAACAATGCGCACTAGCGATTGTTTCTGCTAAGTATTACATCGCTATGTGCTGCAGAAAGAGCTGAAATTTCAAACAGAATGCCGTTTGCCCTTCTCGCGGGCTTCGCGCTCCCAGCTGGAGAGTTGACGCATATCTCACAAGTGTGCCTACGTGCATCGCACTGCTGTAACATTGCTCATAGTGACACGCAACTCTGTCGGTCCACGGCAAATTCATTAGAGAAAGGCGGTCGAGACAAAGAGAGGCCGGCGAGCGAGTTAGTGCCAGCACTCAAGCAGGGCAACTCCAATGCGGTACTTGGCGTACTCAACTGTGCTCAGGACAAAAAGGTGCCAGCGAGCGGGAACAGCAGGTTGGAGGGGCTAGTAGGCACCTGCTCCACACGAGCCTCAAAGAGTTGAGGAAACCCAAATCTGGCATGGCGAGGACTAGGGGGGTACACATCCAGGCGGTCGACGTGACAAAAGGGCTGTCCAAAGAAGGGATTGCTCCTGGTGGCCGAAAGCAGAGGGTACGTATCTCATGCTGTTGGTGTTATCCACGTTGATGGACATTAAGCACGTGGCCAGGGGATCAAGCAGGAACGACGGCCGTGAAGGGGCCTGCATTTATGACATGCTGAAACAGGGTTGGGTGGTAGTTATGTGGAAGTGATTTTGCACGAGGCTCACCGTACGAACGACGGTCTGGGAAGGGCACGGCGCTCCTCCACTCCGCAACGCACAAAGGCGCTTGGGCAGGGTTTATCGACTCTGACATGGCGCAGACAAGGCTCCAGAGTGAGATTGCCAACAAGCACAGGTTTATTCAACCAAGATACAGCACAGTGTGACAGTCACTGCGCTTATGGGCAAAGGCTCACCCGAAGACTGATCGAATTTGCGTAGCTGCTGCGCTAAGGCCAACTGGGAACCGGTCTACCAAGCGCGAAAACGAGAAATTGTGGGAGCAACGGTCCTTGTAACTACCTCATTGCGGGCCTGTGAGCATCTTCCGTGGCAATGAAGCACTGAGCGGAAGAGAGCTCAGGTGGAGAGGGTGCCCGGGGGCGGCCACTAGGGAGGCCGATTGGGGCGCATCTTTGTGACACTAGCTTGTGTGGTTATTCGACCCTGGGAGGGAGAAGCACAGTTTGCGCAGAAAATTAGCTTCGGTGCGCTAGCTGTGTCAGCAATCTTGCGGTTATGAACGTGGTTCTTGGAAATCAAGCTAAACACAGTGCGGGAGCTGGGGGACGAGGCACAGGAAGGCACCTCAATCCCCACATCTTGCAATGTGCGGGGAACAGATGTCAGCGGCCAGCCGAATGGTACAACTCAAGTTAGCCCATGATTCCTACACATCTGCCCACTCGCCCTACATTGTGCGAACGGTGTGGCAGATTCGGAGCCTGTCCCATGGCCATCAGAAATACAAGTGACAAAATTGCTCCCACCCTTGATCCTCCCACCACCACCACCACCGCAGCGAGGAGAACGATCAGCACTGGCGAAGCAGTGTTCGGAACCACAAGAATGGGTACAACATATCAACGACAGAGTCAAGGCCTCCTAAGACCATGCACAACCACGAAGAGGACACAAGCTGCTACAAACGCCATCGAACGAATGACTACGTTACCATTGAAAAAGATAGCTGCTAGCAGCCACGCCAGTTTTGAACAGACCCCTGCGAACACTACTACTCCATCAAGGACCTCGTAACCCTGACCTGGTCATATGCGACCGCACCGGTTTCTTACCAAAGGCTCACCGTCATCGACCGGCAGAGCTCTTTTCTGCTAACTACACCGTAGAATCCACTACTGCCAAAGGCACCCAATGACTCAATGTTAGACGTCTTAAGTCACATTCAATTGAAAGTGCTGCGGCACTGTCATGATGTACAGCAGATCGTCACGCTGGTGCTTTAGCGGACACCTTCCTGGCGCCTACGTCGAGAACAAGAATGACATGGACAACCGGCTATTCATGAACTGGTCCAAAAAGAAAAGGAAACAAACCCCTCTGACAACTCTGCGATTTCTCAGACACTGCCACGGAATTCCTGGGCCTCCCTTCTAGCCTGGTGGGACGCCAGCAGCAACCGTAGTCGTCGCTGCAGCAAGTGTGCCAGATTGTTGCAGACTCGGAAAATTGTAAAGAGAGAACTTCGTAAGGACAATATGCTTAAAGGAGCCACAAATAAAATCTGGACAATGCTAATGACTTCCTCATCCACAGCTAACTGAACAACATCAAATAGAAGGAGCACTGTCATAATTGACTGACTCGTCCATTTCCTGGCACGTAGCAGCGCGTTGTGAACAGAAGTGTGACATAACCATGTGCACAGGCCAGGCAAAACGGGGTTCCATTATAGCAGTCGCACCGAGCAAGCGTAACCTACGGTCACGCAGTCACTTCATTCCTTACAGACCTGTTGGGCATTTCATCCTTTGTTTTCATCTTTTTACTGCTTCACACCATATGCCGTTTCAAGAAATTTATGATACGAAATGGTCAAATTGGTCACTGTTCTCTGAACATACGAGGCATGCGAAATCGTCCTGTACACATCACAGCTGCCGTCTGCATTAGAAGGCACCATCAATGCTGTGTTCGCTTGTCATCTCTACGGACTTAAGCATATGAGATCCTACACAACATAAGTTAATAACGCCGTTAATGACTGTTCATGTTATACCCTTGCAGTGAAGGATTGTAATTGCCGACAACACATAACTGTGCGAAATCGATGCTTGTCGCTAGTGATTAGCTGATATTCTTTATATTCTTCGGCTGACCGCTGGTATATTGACACTCAATTGTTCTACTCAACAGTAGTATGTACAAGTAAATGCTATCACGGTAAGAAGGTTATTGATATTTACTACTGGTTCAAACTACTCTGTTCATAATTCTCATAATTCAATCACCTTTTAAATGGCCTTTCACCTTATGTCCTTGAAGCTGTGATTTGCAAATAGTTGAGAAAATCAAAGTGAACACAATCACTAGTGAGCACCGCTGTTTCGACCACATCTGCAATATTAAATAGAGCAAGGTATTTGAAGAAACATGCCCATACATGTCGCAAAATGAATAAATGATGGCTAACGCTGTCTTACCAAACAAACTGATTCGAGATAACTAGTGACTAATTCTTAGCATTTCATAATTATTAATTATCCTAATTATCCTAATAAATTAATAATTAAGAATGTCTGCGAGTCTTCGTTTTACTCTGTGTCACAGCTAGAGGGAGATACTTCTGTTTTGTCTGCTTGTTGTCACATCATGCAGTCACTCCATACAGTAAATGAAACTATCTGCCATTTTTTGCCTGGTTCCAATGCATGATTGTGCTCTTTGATTCTCTTGTGTCTGCTTCATTGCTAGTGATTACAGCATTGACTTATACCATTGATCAGACATTCACACGTGCACCATGCAAAATCTTGTGCTGCGCAAAACAAGACAAGCAGCTTCCTCTCAGCTGAGCCACCGGGCAATCCTTCGAGTTGTGAACTCTTCGCAGACAACTGAGCGCGATGAGACATTTGGCACGTTAGAACCGAGGTGAAAGCTTGCACAGACAAGGAACGTGCGGAGAAAAACATTTAACCAAAGGGAGCATAATGCTTTCGCATTCACCTTTGTAAGCAGTCTTAAGTGCCTCGGCCTAATTTTCATTTCTATTTATTCAGCTTCGCCACAATGAAGATGTGGTTTCCGGTGAAGCATGTGCATAGCATTGCAATGAAGCATATTAAAGCTGAAAGTGGCCACTTTGATGGAACATCGTATGTCTCCTTCAGCTATACACATGTGCACACTCTGTCCTCTGTCAAGGTACAAGCACCAAGATGTCTAGTAACTGCACTGGCAGCCATTCAGAGCCGTTTTTATCACTGCTGTGGCAATTTGCGGCCTTCCTGACTGTTACGTTTTCCCGGCTGTTACCGTATTTTCTTGGATAATGATCGCACTCGCGTAATGATTGCACCCCTTAATTTTGTAGTCAAAATTAAATTTTTTTTCCTTCCCGTGTAATGATCGCACCTCGAACTTGCTGCAGCAATATGTCGTTTGCCTAATCTATCTAATGATCGCGCTTACCATCTGTTGAATGCTGTCGAATGCTACGCGAACAGCCCTTCAAGATATACCAAGCGGTCTGCATGCACCAAACATTCTTAAGCAGACGGTCCATTTTATTCCTTTCATCACTTTCCACACTTCCATGAAAAAAAAATCTACAGCTAAACTTGCCTTGGCTTTATTATTATTATTATTATTGTTACAAAAACTGCACCTTTCAATTCTTCTCGTCTGCACTCATGGGCACGCAACAAATCGCGAGCGGCAACGATAGTAGCCACGTTTACACTGATACGTTAGAAGCGTACCCTATTCATACGCCGACACTTGTAACACAGCTAAGATATTCGCCCACCCTTAGCGGAAATGTGCCATATTAGGATAGTAGTGAAGACAAATGCCGCAATTTCCGCTGCACATTCGCCATGTGTTTCTATGTCATTTTCAGCTAAGCATGCCCATCTGTGTTTCTGTCCCCTCAAAGTGGACATGGCTGCGTTATTGCCACAGACTTGCCGATACGAAAGAAACTGTTTCAATGCGCGTAATGTACTCGCGAAAAGACAAAAAATCTCATTCGGCGCATTCGGCTTGCTCCGCCAGCCTCCATTTTTGTTTTGGTAGCCCGCACTGTTACAACGGCAGCCGCCTGTTTGTGGACCTGTTGTCATCCCGCAGCAAATTCGGGATGAAACTTTTTTTTTCTTTTTGCAGGAAATTTAACCCGCGTAATGATCGCACCCCTGAATCTGTAGCAATTTTTTTTACAGAAAAGTGCTATCATTATGCGAATAGATAGGGTACTTTTTTCTTCTTTTCTGGCTCTTAAAAAACGTATCTGTGGGTTTTACTGTATTACAGCAAAGTAAAAAAAACTAGCCATTTCGTTTTATCTAATAAAGGTAACAGAACTGGGACTAGGATTCTATATGCTTCTGTAATAAGCTGCGTGGCATTCTGGCACATTGGGGAAATAACTCCTAAACTGTGAACATTGAAATGCATAAGAATTCTGCTGTCATTACAAGGAAGGGGGGGGGGGGTAGGGCAGAGATGAAATCAGACATCTTATCAAAGGGACCAACAACCAATATTTATGGTACCAAATTTGTTCTTTTTCGCAACAATGAGTTTCCTGCTGAGAGGGTTGAACACTGTAATGGTGACACGGAAAATGTTGTGGAGAATTTTTATCACAATTCTTATATCTGATGTTGTGATTGTGTTTGTCAATTCCTATGTTGTGTGGGGATCCCTTCCCCTGCCCCGTCCCCCAGCTCGCGCATTGTGCTTAGCGTGATCTCCAGGAACTGCTGCCGTAATGGCAACATAGCGGACACGGCTAGCGCACTGGAGCTGATTTCCTGCGCAAACTGTGCTTTCCCCTCCTGGGGTCGAATCACTGTGCAAGCAAGGGTGACTGGGATGTGCCCTGATTGGCCTCCCGAATGGCGGCTCCCGGGTGCCCTCTCCACCCAAGCTCTCTTCTTCTGAGCGCTTCATCGCCGCAGAAGATGCTCAAAGGCCCGCAACGAGGTGGCTACGTGGGACCTTTTTTCCTGCAACTTCTCGTTTTTGCACTTGGTCGACCGCTTCTCGGTTAGTCCGAGCCATGGACCAAGAAACATTTAGGAGTGGAAACTCTATTCTTTGTGGCGACCAGATAAGGTCACAAGTCCACGGAGCAACTATCATGCTGGGGGCCGAGAAAAAATAACCGTCATTTTGGTTGCCAGGGCAACCAGCCGCATGTGTTGCTTGCCTTTGGCCACGCGCCTGGCACTAGTTCTATTGAGGGCACTCACCTGCACTTCTTTAGCGCTGGTAACCTGTACAGCGATTGGTGCTATGCTTCAACCATTTGAGCACAGTAAAAAAATAAAATGCATTCCTTTTGATCACCCTTCAATTATTTGATCTGTAGCTTCCGGTTGTACACAGCGCTGTTATTCGACATCCATGCAACGACTTTGATTGAATTAGTGGAACCACTTCTGTCATTCGTCGAAGGAAAACATGCCTTCAATTTCTTCGAGTATATGACCAAGCTAATTTTGCTCAAGTTTATGGGCCTTACACGCTGTGGGAACATTGCTGATGTTCACCACCTCTGATGCACCTGGCTTGTCGTATACACTGATTTTTTATCTTTTAACCGTAGCATGACTGATATTTGATGATGCTTCCTGGTGAGTCCGCTTCTTTTTCGAAGATGTTAAAGATGCCGGAGATGGAAGAAAGATGCAAGGAACAGCCTCTGGACACAGTCCCAAGTTTTTTTTGGGTAGTGCAGGATTACCTCGCCTCTCAGCTCACCATAGTATTTATCCCGTCTCATCACATTGCTCGTGAAGTGCTTGTTGCAAACGTAATATCTCAATGTGAGCTGATGGCCATCCCCAAGAATCACTGGAGCCCATGCTTCCAGTCATTTATCATATCTGAAACTTGGTACACAAACAATTCTGTTCCGTTTGCTCAAATAGGCTACAAAAGCGTTGTCCTAAATCGCTCCAAACGCAGGAGAGGCGGTGTGCTGTTGTTGACTCAAGCTGGACTAAATGGGAATATTGTTGAATTTTCTGTTTCAAATGCTGGCTTCGAGGTTTTGAGTGCGCAGTCGGTCCAATCTTTTTTCTGTTGTCTACTGCCTGTCCGGTGCCGATATTAATGCTTTTTGTGTTTTCTTGAAGAATTTTTTTTATTTCGTTCGGGACAACAAATACAGTCAACAACTGATTTTTTGGACCCTCTAGGGAATGTAAAAATGTAAGAAAATTCAGGCAGTCCGAAAAAATGAATGCATGCAAAAAAATGCACCTTTTTCTTTTTTTCTCGGATCTAGAGGTAAAGGGCGAAGTACCAGGCTTCCGAAACCCTGCCAAAGCATCAGTGAAGTGGCTATAAAAAGAGGCGTTCAGAAACTCTGTATGCAGCCGACTGCCGGTTTATTATGTACATGTGCATCGTAGGGAAGCCGGTGTTATTGCTGCAGTGGCTTGAAGAACTTGTTGATTGTTGTTTGGACGGTGTTCCGGTTGCATGCGATCATATTCGCCTTGATCTGAGCGAGGGTCATGTCAGCATGACCCTTGCTCAGATTCTTGCTGCTGATTGACCGATGAAAGAGTCAACAGTGCTCGCGTCAACTAGGCGCTTGTATGCGGCGCAGGCATTAGCTCCTCATTTTCAACATCGGAGTCTTCTGAATCCCCCACAACCTGACGGACTATTTCCTTGTCAGTCAGTTCAGCGTCAGCGTCGAAGCACCTAGGCCTAGCGTCGCAGAGCACACTTGACACAACAGCATAACCACACACCACGCTAGCCAAAACGTGGCCTGCACAAACAAATGAAATGGCGCCGCTCCGGAAACTTCGTTGGAGGTGGAAGTGCGGCGATGAACATAGCCAGCGTGGCCAGACCAAATCCGTGTGTGACAGCTAGATTCGACTAGTTGTGGTTCAAAGCGGTGATATGCTTCGGCTGCAAGTTGATTTCCTTCGCAAAGGCGCTGCGTGAGGAGCCAAAGGACCTTCTGTCGCGTCAAAAAGTCTGGAAAATTGGACGGTGGGGGGTTCGAGTGTCCGAAACTTCAGATGTACTTATACATTGATTCTATGGGGCTCGTGGTGGTGCCGCGAAGATGTCCAAAATATCAGGCGTGTCCGAAAATTTGGCCGTCCGAAAATTCAGTCATTGACTGTACATCCTTTTCCTCAATGGTGACCTTAACATTGATATGCTAAAAATTTCAAGGGCACAGAATGACTTGTCATCGCTACTGCAGTCACATGGTTTTGTAAACACTATTCAGAACTCTACTTGCATTACCTATTCATCAAGCACCCTTATTGGTCTTTTCATCACGAACACTGAAAAAAATGCTCTCTGTAGTTGTTTGATTGCAAGCGGTGACCACCTTCCCATCTTTGCTTTCATCGAAAATGAAGCATCAACCAAGAAACCTTTTGAGCCATCGCGGCGTCTCCAAGATATAAACAGTGCTTTAGAGGCTCTTCATGAGGATATCAAAACTCATGATAGTGCCATGTTCTTGCAAAATGGGACAAAAGTTTCATGTATGAGACTTTCATTACTGAACTATTAACACTGTACAAAAAACACTTCCCCTATGTTTCACACTGTAGAAGTAAGAAGTCACAAAAGCCATGGCTAACCAGTGATCTTCGTAGCCAAATCAAACTAAAAAACCGCCTTTACTGGGATTTTATTAAAAACAGAAACCCTTGCAAGTGTGAAATTTTTATATAGTTTTGAAGTCGCTTAAATGCCAGACTTAAGAGCGCAAAAGACGAGGACTATACTACTTTTTTCTCTGTCACGGCCGACAATACTGAGCTGCTGTGGAAATGACGAAACGCCATAATTAATCCTAAGGCTGACTACAATTTCAGGTCTGTGCATAAATGGTCAAATGAAAGATCGAATAGACTTGTCAGATGCACTGATTGACCATTCTGTTGCGGTAGGCCAGCCAAATTCTTACAACGTAAATCCGTATCCTATTCTGGGAACCAGCACATTCTCTTCTAGTATGATGTTTTTTTCAACAAAGGTTGAAGTTGTAGAGATATTTAACAGCCTAAAGAATTCAAGAACACTTGACGTAAATGACATGCAAATTCGCCCTATGAAATATATTATAGAGATCATTCATCCTATCCTGATACACATGTTTAATTTAGTGCATGAAACTATGTAGCTACTTTCCGCAAAAGATGCAAACGGCGAGGGTAACTGCGATTCACAAGAGCGATGATAAAAATGGTCTAGGAAATTTTAGGCCGATATCTATCCTACCGGTGTTATCCAAAGGATTGGAAAATATTACGCATGTGCGGCTTTTTGGATTCCTAAATAAACACAGTCTAATTTCCAAGGCCCAATATGGTTTTTGGAAGGCAAATCTACAGAACAAGCTCTTTTTGCTCCAAAAAAAAAATTTATAATTGATGCCTTGGAGGATAAACACCTTGTCTTAGGTGTATACATTGACTTCTTGAAAGCTTTTGACTGCGTGCAACATAATCTATTACTGTATAAATCTAGAATTAAAACTTAGTATGGCGTGCATGGAAAGTCTAGCGACCTTCTGTGTTCATATCTACCATACTGAAGTCAGCTTCTTTCACATTGTAATTTCAATTCACAGTCAAACGACATTAACACTGGACTGCCTCAAGGTAGCATACTTGGGCCGCTCTTATTCATTGTCTATATAAACATTTTTGGCTCTTACAAATTGTAAATGGGTTGGCTATGCACATGATACAGCACTTTTTTTCAGGGGTATAAAGCCAGATAACATGGTGTCTTTAGCAAATTATGTGCTTGCATGGGTATTAAATTGGCCTAGAAGAAGTTGCTTGAAAATCAACACAAAAAAGACACAGGCTATATTTTATTGCACTAAGCACACAGTTCTTGAATTCACAGAAACCTTATATCTTGATAATGATGTAGTTAATATTGTTAATGACGTTAAGGCATTTGGGATTACATTTTCAGAGACACTGTCATCGCACTACACGTGCAGGCTTGAAGTGACGCCTGATACCGGCGAAAGATGCCGAGAGCGAGAGGGGCTATACTAACCCACGTACAACCAAATAAGGAAGGCCCACTAAGCTGAACAAAGACACTCCCTCACCAGAACAGGAATTGGCCTCCCTGGTGCAGTATTTGGCCACAACCTCCCAAATGATATCTTCAATTAACCAATGGCCCTCAGCCCCAGCGGCTGCAGAGCACCTGACCAAGGTGGTGGTCAGACCTGTAACGCAGCAGAGGGTGCTAAGAATATCTGTGTCCGGACAGGCCGCCAATGGAAACTGGCCCTTGCACCGTTTAACACCCTAACTCTCTCGAATGAGGCTAGCTTAACAGGACTCTTCGAGGAACCATCAGACATTGTTTGGGATGTTATCGGCCTTAGTGAAATTAGAAGAACTGGTGAGGCTTACACATTGCTGAAAAACGACCATGTCCACTGCTATAGAGCTCTCCCGGATAAGAAGTAATGCGGGGTAGGATTCCTAATTTATAAAGACACAGCGGGCAACATTGACGAACTTCAGCATTAATGAGAGGGTAGCAGTAGTAGTAATCAAACTTAATAAAAGGTATAGAATAAAGGTAGTACAAGCCTACGCTCCAACATCCAGTCACAACGATGAGGAAGTAGATCAGTTTTATGAAAATGTTGAATTAGCGATGAGAAAAGTGCAAATTCGGTATACAGTAGTGGGTGACTTCAGTGCAAAAGGGGGGAAAAAGCATGCGGGTAAACAGGCAATTGGCAACTACGGCGTCGATTCTAGAAACGCTAGAGGAGAGATGCTGGAAGAATTCGCAGAAACCAATAAGCTGAGAATAATGAACATGTTTTTCAGGAAACACAGCAACAGAAAGTGGACCTGGAAAAGCCCTAATGGTGAAACAAGAAATGAAATTGATTTCATACTTTCTGCCGATCCCAGCATAGTGCAGGATGTAGAAGTGATAGGTAGGATAAAGTGCAGTGATCATAGGTTAATGAGGGCTAGGATTCACCTCAATTGGAACAGAGAAAGAGTGAAATTGGTCAAGAAGCAACAGGTAAACCTAGAAACAGTACGGGTAAAAGTAGATGAGTTCAGGCTGGGACTTGCAAACAAATATGCAACCTTAGAAAAGAGATGATGGTGACATAGAGCTAGTGAATGAAACCATAACTGGACTGGCTTCACAGGCAGCAACTGAAGTGTTAGGCAAGGCACCAAGGCAACCAGTAGGCAAGCTCCCCCAAGTAACAAAGGACCTAAGAAAGAAAAGACACAGAATGAAAGTATTCAACTCAAGAGATAAGATAGAAGACGCGGAACTGTAAAAACTGATCAACAAAGTGAAAATATGTGATATTCGAAATTATAACGTGAGAAAGACTGAAAAAGCCATAAAAAATGGGCACAGCCTGAAATCTGTGAGAAGGAAACTTGGCATAGGACAAACCAAGATCTGTGCACTGAAAGGTAAGCAGGGTAATATCATCGGCAATCTTTTAGGTATAATAAAAGCAGCGGAAGAATTCTATACTGACCTGTACAGTACCCAGAGGACTCAGGAGTATACTATTCAAAACAATAATGAAGAGTATACAGAAACTCCTCCTATAACTAGAGATGCGGTCAGAAGAGCCTTGCAAGGCATGAAACAGGGAAAATAGGCAGGAAAGGATGGAATAACAGTCAATATTATGGAGGAGACATAATGCTAGGAAAACTGACTGTTCTCTATACGAAGTGTCTCTAGACTGCACTGGTCCCAGAAAACTGGAAGTATGCAAACATTGTACTAATCCACAAAAAGGGAGATGTAAAAGAATTGAAAAATTATAGGCCCATTAGCTTACTCCCAGTATTATATAAAATATTTACCAAAATAATCTCTAATAGAATGAGAGCAACACTGGACTTTAATCAACCAAGGGAACAGGCTGGCTTCAGGAAGGGATACTCTACAATTGATCGCATGCATGTCATTAATCAGGTTATCGAGAAATCCGCAGAGTACAGTAAGCCTCTTTATATGGCTTTAATAGATTACGAAAAAGCATTTGATTCAGTAGAGATACCAGCAGTCATAGAGGCACTGCATAATCAAGGAGTACAGAACGTTTATGTAAATACCCTGGAAAATATCTACAGAGATTCCACAGCCACCTTAATTCTACACAAGAAAAGTAGGAAGATACCTATAAAGAAAGGGGTCAGACAAGGAGACACAATCTCTCTAATGCTATTTACTGTGTGCTTGGAAGAAGTATTCAAGCTATTAAACTAGGAAGGTTTAGGAGTAAGGATCGCCGGTGAATACCTCAGCAATCTTCGGTTTGCCGTTGCCATTGTTTTATTGAGCAACACTGTGGACGAGTTACGACAAATGTTTGAGGACCTTAACAAAGAGAGTGTAAGAGTGGGGTTGAAGATTAATATGCAGAAGACAAAAATAATGATCATAATGTCCAAAATATAAGTTTCAACAATTTTGGTATAGCATAACTTATAGATGCGACAAAACCAAATAACTGGGCAAGGGAACAAGAGTTCACTATCGCAAGTCAGCCTCTAGAGTCTGTGAAGGAGTACCTTCACCTTGGTCAACTAATCACAGGGAACCCTGAGCATGAGAAGGAAATTCAGAGAAGAATAAAAATGAGTTGGATCGCATACAGCCGACATTGTGAGCTCCTGACATGAACCTTAGCATTATCATTGAAAAGGAAGGTGTACAATCAGTGTATTGGTTTAGTCCTTTGGTTTAGCAAAGCAACACTACCTATAAGAGCTGTGCAAGGGCTTGGGCCGGCCCGAAAGCCTGGACCCGGCCCGGCCCGCGGCCTGGGCCATTTGGAGATTCTCTTACTTGGGCTTGCGCCGGGCCCGGGCCAGGCTTTCTATGTCTCGGACGGACTGGTCGGGCTCCCCGATCTTGACTGCGTACCTTATGTGAAAGTATGCTTGTCGTCTCGCATGTAGGTACAGCAGGAAGTGCAATGTATTTACTCATCAAAAATAGAATCTACAATGACGGGAAAAAAAGTACAAACGCTAACAAAAGGCAAACGAAAGCTAGCGGAGGCTCGGAATGCGTTTTCGGTTCTACCAAGTACCGATGTTTTGGAAAAGCCGCCGCTTGCAGGCGCCTCCCAGTAAAAAGGCTGAGAAGGGAAGCATTTGGGAAGCGAAGATAAGTCTGTGTACGGCGCACGCAGGGTCGCAGGTCGCAACTCCGGTCGCGGGGTCGCAGGCATTGCAGGTCGGGCCGGGCCCGGGCCGGGCCTTAACCCGGCCTAAGGCCGAGCCGGGCTGGGCGAACTCAGGCGTCTTTAGCATCGGGCCGGACCGGGCCGCCTGTGGTAGTGTAGAGCCCAGGCCGGGTGCGGGCTCATAATTGCGGCCCGTGCACAGCTCTACTACCTATACAACACAGGAATTCAGGATCCTTGGCTTCAGCGGTTATGCCGCACAAATTACGGAAATGAGTCGCTATCATTCCAAGTAACGGTGCCCTTAAACAAATATGCCAAACATGGGATAATCACTGAGACTGCATCCACGCGCACATTTTATTTGTTCTTTATTAGGCCAAGGTATGATTTAGTTCACATGCCCATCAAGCCGTTTTGCTGCCTGCTTAGTTTCAGCAAGATCATGAGAGTGGCTTGTTGGGCTAGTTGGTACATGGTTATACTAGGAGAATGCCAGCAAACTTGAGAGTAGAAAAAAATCAAGAGGCAGACATAGACAAAGAGATAGGATTCGATAATGTGACAAGGAAGTAGCTGCAGGCGTACAAGTCACACAACACAGGCGCTGTTAAATCTATTCCTGCGAGGACAGTTAAAATAAAATGTTTGTTTCTGTTCCATCTGTATTTGCACTGCTAAGTCGTGCTTCTGATCAACTACCAACTTGCTGAGCTAGTAATCTCAATTGTAGGGATATATAGTGTCAATATAGTACAGCCACCCAATTATTTACTAACATTGTGTGAGCGCCAAACAGGTAGTGTGCCAGTGCCTTCCTTGGAACAGCGTAGAAGACCATGGGCTTTGTCTAGCATGAGCTTTAAGTGCATGAGCTTACCCTTACGCAGTATTTTTAATGTGTGAGGATGCAGCACCCGCACCGTATTGATAAAGAATTGGACAGCTATGTGCATTCAACCTTATTGTTTAGCGGCTGAAATACTGGAATAGTTTAAAACATTTACCAGATGAAATGAATAATGAAGCTAAGCACAGCTTGATGGGGGGTTAGCTGTTTATTTGAATGCAGAATTAACTATGAATTAGGATCAAGTTAGTGCTTATCTTCATCCTCTTCTATAACAAAAAAAAAATGGAACAGCAAGTTGGAGAAAAAATACTGGCATCTTAGCATAATACATGTATGCAACGTTTCAGAAAGTACTAACTTACACAGTGCTTCCTTTTTGCACTGGAGTAGTAAGTTTCTACTCAAAAGCATTCTTTTCTTGCTCTAAACGCATATATTTCTGCTCCAAACTGCAAAAAGACCAAGTGCCACTTCCATCCATGCCTACATTTGCCTCCCTTGTTTTTATCCAACTGTTTAGGTTATGTTTTGTTATACCTGTTGTGTATTTTAGTACTTCGTTCGATTGGCTGGTCCCAGGGGGCTCCCCACTATATATATATATATATATATATATATATATATATATGGTGAAATGCCATATCACTGCCCTTCGTGTTCTCGGAGCTTCTCACGCAAGGGTCAACTGAAAGCCCATGTGATCACCACCCACACTGGCGAGAAGCCATATTAGTGCCCTTCATGCTCTCAGGGCTTTTTATACAGATACCACTTAAACGCAGTGGCGTAGCTAGGTCGTCTGGCACCCGGGGCCCATAGGTATTCATTCAACCCCCCCCTCCCCCGGTGTGGCCGGCGGAAGGAGGGGTGTCTTCAGACGTATATGACACCCCCTCCCCCCCCCCCCCCCCACTGGCCCCTTGCACCCAGGGCCCACGGCCTCCCGGCCCCCCCTGTTGCTACGCCACTGCTTAAACGAACACCTGCGCACCCACACTGGTGAAAAGCCATATCACTGCCCTTCATGTTCTCGGAGCTTCACACGCAAGGGTCACCTGAAAGCCTATGTGATCACCACCCACACCGGCGAGAAGCCATATGAGTGCCCTTCATGCTCTCAGGGCTTTTTATACAGATACCACTTGAACGATCACCTGCGCAACCACACAGGCGAGAAGCCATATCAGTGCCCTTCATGCTCTCAGCGCTTCTCACGCAAGTGTCACCTGAAAGCCCACCTGCGCACCCACACAGGCGACAAGCCATATCAATGCCCTTCATGCTCTCAGCGCCAGGACTGACCCACCCGGGGGAAATCGGTAGTTTCTCTCTCTCCCTCCAATCTTCGTCTTTCTCTTACTTTTCATCTTTCCTGTCTTCTCCTAGCTTCCGCTTACTTCCAATTTTTCCAGGCAGCAAGGGTTAACCCTGTGTGAATAACCAACCTAGGTTATCTCATATTTGGTTATAGTGATAACGTACAGCTGGCGTTTGCAGGCCCTGTTTTTCAGGCCCTGCAGCGTCCCCTTGTAGGGCTCCACGGTGGGTGGTTGGCGTTATTGCCGAAATTTACATTATTCAATGGCTAGTTCCTTCCCTGCCCTCCCAGATCGCCCTCGGAAAAGAGGGCGCACCGAAGATGTATTTCAGTTTTTTGGACGACAAAGACCGAACTTTCCACGATTTCACGTCATTCATTCAGAAAAGCCAGATAAACAAGTACGCACAATCTCCCCATTTCTAGTTTCGAAGTCTTTAACTGAGGCTCTAGGTCCAGGTTACAAGGCATCAAGGATGGCAAGTGGAGATCTCCTTTTGGAGCTCCGTGACCTGAAACAATACGATAAGCTACCCAATCTAGTGTCTTTTGGAGACTTTCAAGTGACAGTGACTCCGCACCGCACTATGAACACTACACGCGGCGTTGTCTCAGATGATGACCTGCTTCAGCTGACAGAAGCAGAGCTCCTAGAGGGCTTCAATGAGCAAAATGTTGTTAATGTGAAAAGAATAAAGATGAGGCGCGATGGTAAAGAAATTGCGACCAAACACCTAATTCTCACCTTCAATTCAAGTGTCCTGCCCGAATCAATCGAGGCCGGGTACATCAAGCTCCGTGTCAGGCCTTACGTGCCCAATCCACTCCGATGTTTCAAATGCCAGCACTTCGGCCACAGCTCGCAGAGCTGCCGCGGCCGCCAAACGTGTGCTAAATGCAGTGCCAAAGAACACACCACTGAAACTTGTGAGAACGCTTTCCACTGTGTAAACTGTGATGGAGAGCACGCCGCGTACTCGCGGTCGTGCCCATCCTGGAAGAAAGAAAAAGAAATAGTAACGATCAAAGTGAAAGAAAATATCTCATTCAAGGAGGCACGCAGGCGGGTAGCATACCTGCCAAAGAAAAGCTTTGCCGAAGTGGCGCGTCAGGGGGCAGCGTCACAACGGCCTCCGGCGGCTGTCCGACCCACAAGCAGTGAGTCGACAGCTACGCCATCTGCCCCCGCGGCGGTCGCAGCTAGCGCTGCCCCGTCAACCCAGAATGAGGGATCATCGACCCCGAAGGTTGGCACAGCCGAGGCTGCCCCGGCCTCCCCGGCCCCTTCCAGCGCTGGCAACAGCCGGCGCAGCCAAATCCCTCAGGGAGCCCCATCGACCCTCGGGCTGGTGGGCGCAGGGGTCTTGCCTTCCGAGGTGGGACTCACCCGGAAATCTTCTCGCTCTCAAGAGCACGTGTCCGGCGCCTCAATAGAGGCAATGGACACTACACCTGTCCTGAAGGCGCACCAAACGCCTAAGGAGCGGCGGGGCTCCCTCGAACGCTTCAAAAAGGGCAAAACCCCGATTACAGGGCCTCGAAAGGGCTCTGTAATCTAAGGTATAACTTCCATTTCCGTACACACAGCACCAAATTAACTTCACTATGGACACGCTGATTATGCAGTGGAACGTCAGAGGTCTCCTCAGAAACCTTGATGATGTTCAAGAACTTCTCTACGAACTCACTCCAAAAGTGCTGTGTGTACAGGAAACCCATCTGAAATCTAAACACACTAACTTTCTTCGTCATTATCTTATTTTTCGAAAAGATCGTGATGATGCCATCGCATCATCTGGCGGTGTAGCCATTATACTCGATAAAAGTATAGCGTGTCAACATCTACAACTACAAACGCCCCTAGAGGCAGTGGCCGTTCGAGCCATACTTCTAAACAAACTTATTACCGTCTGCTCTCTGTACATACCCCCGCACTATCAGCTCCATAAACATGAATTTTATGCATTAATAGATCAATTACCCCAACCCTATTTGGTTCTAGGAGATTTCAATGCACACAGCAACCTATGGGGTGACACTCATTGCGATGTGCGAGGTCGGATGATTGAACAGTTTCTCTTTTCATCTGGTGCATGCCTTTTGAATAGGAAGGCACCTACATATTATAATACTGCACATAAGACCTATTCCTCTATAGACCTCAGTATTGCATCACCCACCCTTTTACCTGATCTTAAATGGAACGTTATTAGAAATCCATACGGGAGCGACCATTTCCCGATAGTTCTATCTACACCGAAGACGAATGAATGTCCCCCACAATTTCCTCGGTGGAAAACTGATTCAGCCAACTGGGAACAGTTCCGAAAAATTACTCTCATATCGTGGGCTGACGTTTCTGCTCTAAGCCTGGAAGCCGCGGTTGAATACTTCACCTTTTTTCTGATTGATGCCGCGACCAAATGTATCCCAGAAACAAAGGGATCATCTAAGAAGCGCCGTGTTCCATGGTGGAATGAGGAATGTCGTAACACGCGTAAAAAGCAGAACAAAGCATGGGGGCTGCTCCGCGATTCTCCGACTGCAGAAAACCTTGTTAATTTCAAGCATGTCAAATCTCAGGGAAGGAGAACGCGCCGACAAGCTAGAAGAGAGAGTTGGCAAAATTATATATCAGGAATTAACTCTTACACGGATGAGACAAAGGTCTGGAATAGAGTGCACAGAATAAAAGGTCGACAACCTTACTCGCTACCCTTAGTAAATACACAGGGAGATAGTATGGAAGACCAGGCGAACTTTCTAGGCGCACACTTTGAACGCATATCCAGTTCGTCGCACTATTCGGACACATTTCAAAAACATAAATCACGAATAGAACGGCAGCCATTAGTAGGAAAAACTGCAAAATGTGAGGTATATAATAGACCATTTGGCATAGCAGAGCTTCAAGCAGCACTAAACGGCTGCAACAAATCTGCCCCAGGCTCTGACCGCATAATATATGAAATGTTAAAGCACTTGCCATCTGAAACACAAAAAACCCTTCTTTTTCTTTACAATGGTATATGGTCTTCCGGCCAGATTCCCTCTGTTTGGAAAGAGGCCATTATAATTCCCATTTTGAAACAGGGTAAGGACCCTTCTTTGCCAAATAGTTATAGACCGATAGCGTTGACAAGCTGCCTATGCAAACTCTTTGAAAAGATGGTGAATAAACGCTTGCTCCACTATCTTGAAACCCACAAAACATTAGACCCATACCAATGCGGTTTCAGGGAAGGTAGGTCGACGACAGACCAGCTTGTCCGCATGGAAACGTACATCCGTGAAGCCTTTATCCACAAACAGCTTGTCGTATCTGTATTCCTTGATATGGAAAAGGCGTATGACACTACGTGGCGCTTTGGGATCCTTCGGGATCTTTCTGGAATGGGTATACGTGGCAACCTGCTGACCATTATTGAAAGCTACCTGTCTGACAGAACGTTTCGTGTTAGAGTTGGCAATGTGCAGTCACGATCATTCGTACAGGAGACAGGTGTACCGCAGGGTGGAGTGCTGAGCTGTACACTCTTTATTGTGAAAATGAACTCCTTACATACCATCATACCACGCACACTCTTTTACTCGGTTTATGTAGACGATGTACAGATAGCTTTTAGATCATGCAATCTTAGCATCTGCGAGAGACAGTTACAGCTTGGCCTAAACAAACTCTCCAAGTGGTCAGAAGAAAATGGTTTTAAATTTAACCCTCAAAAAAGTACATGTGTTCTCTTCTCAAACAAGAGAGGCATTTCACCGGAACCCGCCATTGACCTTAACGGAGAACGACTATCGGTCAGTCTTGAACATAAATTTTTAGGTATTATTTTGGACACAAAACTTAATTTCATTCCCCACTTAAAATATCTTAAAGCCAAGTGCCTAAAGACTATGAACCTGCTGAAGCTGCTTTCTCGAACAAGCTGGGGAAGTGACAGGAGGTGTTTGCTTAGCCTGTATAAAAGCCTTGTACGATCACGCCTCGACTACGGAGCCGTGGTGTACCAATCCGCATCGGACAGTGCTCTCAAAATGCTCGACCCGGTCCACAATCTAGGTTTACGGCTGGCAACAGGCGCATTTAGGACAAGCCCTGTGGAAAGTCTGTATGTTGAAGCGAACGAATGGTCCCTACACCTACGCAGAACATACCTAAGCTTTTGCTACTTTTTAAAATGTAAATCGAATGACGAACATCCGTGTTATTCAACTGTACTTGACTTATCTTCTGCAAGACTTTACCGTAACCGCCCGTCTGTTCGAGCTCCTCTATCTGTGCGCTTAGAACAACTGGCTAATGAAACCGGTATTCAACATCAAGAAACAGTCCTAATGACTCCCACTAACCTTGCACCACCTTGGGAATGGCAGTCTATCTAGTGCGATATGTCTTTCGTCGCAATAACAAAACATGCGCCTGAGGTGCATATACATTCACACTTCCTCGAACTCCAGGCGAAGTACTCCTGCGCAGAGTTTTATACAGACGCTTCAAAGTCTACTTATGGTGTAGCTTATGCAGCGCTGGGACCTTCGTTTTCAACGTTCGGTGCATTAAATCCAAACACCAGCATTTTCACAGCGGAGGCATACGCGATCCTCTCTGCTGTGAAACATATCAAACAAACAGGTATAAGAAAGGCTGTCATATTCACAGACTCATTAAGCGTTGTTAGCTGCATATCAAGTATACGAAAACACAAAAACTCCATCCTTAATGAAGTCTATAACCTTCTATGTTCAGCGTACCTGTCTAACCAAATGATTGTTCTTTGTTGGGTGCCTGGCCATAGAGGCCTAGAGGGCAACGTAGCTGCTGACGAAAGGGCTACATCCGTACCTTTTTGTGATGCAAACATTAATATACCTGTACCCTACACAGACCTTAAACCATTTTTACAGCATAAACTACGGAAATATTGGCAACGGCAATGGGACACTCAGGTATCCAACAAACTGCACCTAATCAAACCGAAAATAGGAAACTGGATCTCTGAGAAAACAACGAGACATAAGGAAGTACTGCTCTGTAGGTTAAGAATTGGGCATACCTATAGCACTCACTCATACATTCTAACTGGAACTAACCCTCCGACATGCACTAGGTGTGGAAGTAGACTTACAGTCCTTCATGTTCTCGTTCAGTGCCCATTATTAGAAGAGGAGAGAAAAAAGTTCTTCCCTTCCTTATACCGTCATAATATACCTCTGCACCCAGTTTTCTTTTTAGGCAACGACCCTCTAATTAATTTTAAATCAGTACTCAAGTTCTTAGAAGAAACTAATACCATAGAAATCATTTGGCCAGGCTATTTGTAGCACAGCCTCTGCTTAGAGGCTGTAGCTGCAATGAAATCACTTACAGAGCACATGCCTCGCAGCCCTTGCACTGAAGGGCTCTGCAGAGGCACTGGTGCTGCTATAAATTAACATCTTTTAGTATCTTATCGTTCTCAACGTACTTTTACAACCGTAGGACTCACTTCTCATTGACATTATTTTAATTGATACATATTTTACAGCATTTACAGCGAATATTTTAGGCCAATATACAGCCACTCGATAACCGCCATATTCATCGATACTCATTGCCATTCTTCACCAAATGTCATGGCGCTCTTTGGCCATTTCTGGCTCTTTCGCCAAGAAACAATATTCATCAATCAATGTCTCCACATGCTCCTAACAGGAAGCTTTAGCTCTGGCCCAACTCTGATGCTGCCTGTTCAGACGCATGTAAAACACAGTAATGCTTTTCTGAGATAGTCATTTGGCCGATTATAACGAAATTTGTTACATCTGAGAGAAAAAATTGAACTCTGGCGACTGCTGGAAGCAAATTTTTGATTGAAGGCCTGGATGTTAATACAGGAATTTACAAAGATTGGTGAGCTTGAACAAAAATTGAAGCAAGATGTTTATAAATTTGTAGCTCTGCACCCGGAATAGGTATCATAGTTCTGAAAGCCGCATATGATAGATAATTCAAAGTGGACAAATTTGATGTATCAATTTATATCTTTCGTGAACTTGTTACATTGTTTACGGGGACTTTGCATATGTCATCATCATCATCAGCCTATTTTATGTCCTGCAGGTTGAAGGCTTCTCCCTGCGATCTGCAATTACCCCTGTCCCGCGCCAACTGATTCCAACTAGCACCCGCGAATTTCCTAATTTCATCACTCCACCTAGTCTTCTGCCGTCATTGACTGCGTTTCCCTTCTCTTGGTACCCATTCTGTAACTCTAATGGTCCAACGGTTATCTAACACATTACATGACCTGCCCAGCTCCATTTTTTTCTCTTAATGTGAATTAGAATATCGATTATGCCCATTTGCTCTCTGATCCAAACAACTCTCTTTGTGACTCTTAACATGATGCCTAGCATTCTTCATTCCATCGCTCTTTGTGCGGTCCTCAACTTGGTCTCAAGCTTCTTTGTCAAACTCTAAGTCTCTGCCCCATATGTCAGCACCAGTAAAATGCACTGATTGTACACCTTCCTTTTCAATGATAATGGAAAGCTTCCAGTCAGGAGCTGACAATGCTTTCCGTATGCGATCCAACCCATATTAATTATTCTATGAATTTTCTTCTCATGATCACGGTTCCCTGTGATTAGTTGACATAGGTAAACGTACTCCTTCACAGACTCCAGAGTCTGAGTCGCGATCCTGAACCCTTGTTTCCCTGCCAATCTATTCATCATTATCCTTGTCTTCTGCTTATTAATCTTCAACCCCGCTCTTACATTCTCTCTATTAAGGCCTTGAATCATTTGTTGTAACTCTTCTGCTGTGTTGCTGAATTGAACAATGTCATCGACTAACCGAAGGTTGCGGAGGTATTTGCCATCGATGCTTACTCTTAAGCCTTCCCAGTTGAACAGCTTGAATGCTTCTTCCAAGCACGCAGTGGAGATATTGTTTCCCTTTCTGACCCCTTTCTTTATATGTATCTTCCTACTTGTTTGGTGTAATGTAGCTGTGGAATCTCTCTAGATATTTTCCTAGGTGTTTACCTAAGCTGTCTGTACTCCTTGATTACATAATGCCACTAAAACTTCTGGTATTTCTACTGAATCAAATGCCTTTTCATAATCAGTGATAGATGTACAGAGAAAGGCTTATTGTATTCTGCGGATTTCTAGATTGCCCGATTAATGACATGGATGTGATCCATTGTAGAGTACCCCTTCCTGAAGCCAGCCTGTTCTCTTGGTTGACTAAAGTCCAGTGTTGCGCTCATTCTATTGGAGATTATTTTGGTGTATATGTTATATAATACTGGGAGTAAGCTAATGGGCCTATAATTATTCAATTCTTTCACGTCTCCTTTTTTGTGGATTAGTATAATGTTTGCATTAATCCAGTTTTCTGGGACCCTTGCCATCGATAGACACTTCGTATATAGAGCCGCCAGTTTTCCAAGCATTATGCTGCTACAGGAGAAGGCGCCGTCAGAGGTGTCATTCATGGACTGCCGCCGCACACGCCCGGAGAGACAATCAAGGCAAACCTCCGAGTCCGTACCCAGGGCATCGAGATAATCCAGGCAAGAATGCTAGGGGACTCGAAGAGCGCAGTCATCACATTCCTCGGCACGGTCCTACCGCGGTTCGTCTACTATTGCGGTGGGGAAATGGCGTGTCATCCATACCGCAACTCGGTGCAGGTTTGCAAGATTTGTCACAGCGTCGGCCACCGCACGGACGTTTGCCCGCAACCGGACACAAAAGTGTGTGGAATCTGTGGGGCGCTCGAGCCCGAAGACGGACACGAGTGCTCACCGCGATGTGCCGCTTGCGGGGGGCAGCACCTCACCGGCGACCGAAGCTGCAAAAAACGCCTGAAGCAAACACGACCACAAGGCCGGCCGAGAAGCGGAGCGCACAAAGCTGCTCAACAACACCGACCCCGGTGGTTTGCAACAGAAGACGAAGAATTGGAGCTCAGTGACTTTCCGGAGCTCCCTCAACGTCAAGAGGGGACCCCCTCCAAATTCAGACAAGAAGGAACATCGAGATCCAGATCGAGATCGCGTACCAGGCGGCGGAGTCGTCAGAGATCTAGGTCAACATCCTTGGCACGCAATGTCAAGCCTCTAGCCCTCAAACAGGAGAGGGCTCCGCAGGCTAAGCATCAGAAGGCGGCCATCGCCTCACAACAGGTAAGCTGGGCGCGAATAGTGTCTCCCACTGCCGATCCAGTAACTCAGAGTCCAGCCTATCAAAAAATCTTAGAGGAGAACAGAATCTTAAAGGACAGCCTTGCAGAAATTCGAAGGGAGCTAGCTGATTTGAAACAAAGGAATGAGCCCCGCACGAACAAAGCCAAGCCAGGAGAAACCAAGAACGCGAACACACAGGTGACAGGAAAAGACGATAAACTGGATACCATATCCCGACAAATCCAACTTCTTTTCGCAGAGCTGTACAAGCTCAAACGACAGATAGAGGACTCCTCTTCTCATGCCACGAAAGAGGGACCGCACAAACTAAAATGTGCCAGCCCGGGAGCTCCTGCACGCAGACCTAAAGAGAGAGAGCTGACCGACAGCGAAAGTACTATAGATGGCTAATCGCCACACGAGAGTAGCCGAAAACCTCGAGGTCTGGCAGTGGAACTGCAGGACTCTTAGAACTAAACACGCAGCACTTTTGAGTTTTATAGATGCGACGCCTGTTCCCCCGGATATAATATGCATACAAGAACCAGGCAAGAACATACCGAACCTCAGAGGATACAAGATGCACACGCACCCTGACCATCCTCAGATAGCAGCACTGACACGGGCGGACATAGCGGTGAGCGTGGACTACGTCCCTAACTGCGGTGTCCAACATCAGGCTCTCACGGTATGGCCATGTAGACGCTGCAAGCCAAAGACAGTTATTGCCAACGTCTACAGCCCACCTAGAGATAGGAAGGCAAAGTTCGACGTGCTAGTGACGGCCGCATTGCGCAAAGTGAAAAGCAACGACCGGGCAATTATCCTAGGGGACTTTAACGCTCCGCACTCTGATTGGGGCTATGAACGAGGCACTCCTAAGGGCCAACGGCTAGCCGACCTCGCGGAGGAGCATAAGCTGGTCCTGCTGACGCGACCGGATGAACCAACCAGAACGGGAAACAGTGTAGTCAAAGATACCACGCCGGACCTAACTTTCAGCAACAATGACAGAGGTATTACCTGGACCAACCTAGGCGAAGACCTTGGCAGTGATCACTGCATTATTAGTGTCTCAGTTAACACGACGCGGGTTCGCCATAAATTAGGAAAAGCCACCATAACCGATTGGACAGCTTATAGACAGAAGCAAAGGCAGGCCACACCGTGCGATAGTGCTACAGAATGGACGGAATTCATCAGGAGAATACACAGAAGCACGACACGGGAGATATCGACAACAGTCGAAACACCGGCAGTAGACAGGCATCTACTACACCTGTGGGAAGCGCGGAGAAGTCTGACCAAACGTTGGAAGAGACAGAGACACAACAGAAAACTCAGGATCAGGATAGCCAGACTTGCGCAGGAAGCCAGTGAGTACGCGCAGCAGCTGCAAGACACCAATTTCCTTCAGTTCTGTGATGCACTCAAAGGAACGCTTAGCACAAAACGAACATGGGCTATTCTGCGCAGTATGATAGATCCGACAGGAACACGTACCACCACAAACAGAACACTGAAATTAATTGAAAATGAATACGATGGCACGGCCGATGCCCTCATTGAGGACCTTAAGAGCGTCTACATAGGAGTACCGGACACAACATCAGTGCAATACAACTATGAGGGACCAGACAACGCGGAGCTGGACGCGCCCATAACAACGGCAGAGCTCTATGCAGCCGCACAATCTTTCCGTAAGAACACCGCACCGGGTCCGGACCACATTACAAATGCGATGCTGCGCAACCTGAGTCAGGAATCACTGCACCAGCTTGCGACCTATTTCAACGATAATGTATGGTCCGACGACGGGGAACTGCCAGAAGACTGGAAAGAGGCTACTATCATACTCATACCGAAACCGGCTAAACCCAGAGATCTGCAAAACTTGAGACCAATATCGCTGACATCGTGTGCAGGGAAGCTTTTTGAGAAGGTGATCCAAACACGACTGAGCAACTACATCGAGCGGAATGAACTTTTTCCCCACTCTATGCTTGGCTTTAGGCCACACGTCTCGGCACAGGACGCCTTTCTTATGCTTCGCGACGAAGTTTTGGACCCGCCACGAAGCAAAGAAGCCAGGATAGTTGTGGCGCTCGATGTCAAAAAAGCGTTTGACACGATCTCTCACGAAGCAATCCTCGAAGGTCTGGAAGACATAGGTTGCGGAAGAAGGGTGTTTCGGTACGTCCTTACCTTCCTTCGCGACAGAAAGGCAACGATTGGATTGGGCAGCACGCGCTCTGACGTCTTCGCGATGCCCAACCGAGGAACTCCACAGGGCTCAATCTTGTCACCTCTTCTTTTCAATGTCGGGATGAGGCGACTGGCCCTAGAACTCGAGCAAGCACGGGACCTCGGATGTACGATCTATGCCGATGACATAACCTTGTGGGCACACCGGGGTTCTTACGGAGAAAAACAGGACCTATTACAGGAGGCGATAGACAAGGTAGTGAACTTCACCAAGCACGCGGGTATGACGTGCGCACCCGAAAAATCAGAGTTCATGTGCGTACGCAGCAAGCGTCATAAGAAAACTACCACACCGAGGATAGACTTACATCTCGACGGCAAGGCTATTCATGAAGTCGCCCAAATGAGAGTGCTTGGCCTGCTTATCCAAGCGAATGGCAACGTCGATGCCACAATTCGGAGCTTAACACCAACCGTTAAGAGTGTGGCACGTATGATATGGCGAGTTGGACGCAGCCGCAACGGACTCGCGGAAGAAGAAACTATTCGGCTGGTGCAAGCATTTGCGATTAGCCGCATTACTTACGGCCTGCCGTTCCAAAAACTTAACCAAACTGAAATGAAGAAGGTGGACACCCTTATCAGAACGGCATACAAATCTGCTCTGGGACTCCCGAATACAGTCAGCACGGAGCGCCTGGAGCGGTTGGGTATTTACAACAAATATGAAGAACATGCCTCTGCAGTTCTGATATCGCAAAGAGAAAGGCTGAGCTCTACGCCCCAGGGCCGCTCTATTCTCCAAAGACTGGGATACAACGCTCGACCCTTGTTCTGCGGAGACGAAACAGACTTGTTGTCACGAGAGTTGAGGGAGCACGTCCATGTCTCACCTATACCAAGAAATATGAGTGCCAGGTACCACGCAGGCCGCAGACAGGCCAGGACGAGGACTCTGCAGAAGCGATTCGGCAAGGATCCGGCCGTCTACTACACGGACGCGAGTGCAACCACTCGCAGGGACTTCTACGCGATCGCCGCCACCAATAGAGTCACCACGATAACCGCTACGGTTAAGACTACCTCGGTATGCACAGCAGAGGCAGCGGCAATAGCGCTGGCGATACGAGACGCCGACTTTAAGGGTCAGTCGGCTCATGTGCTTACAGACTCGCAGGCAGCGTGTCGACTCTTCATGCGGGGAATGCTACCGCGTAGCGCCCAAAGAATACTCGGCTCACGACTGGACCTGGACCACGGCATTACATGGTGCCCCGCGCACAACGGACTCGACGGGAACGAAAGGGCAGACCGCATAGCTCGAGGAAGCAACGACCGAGCAGCGGCCAGAACCCTAGAGGAACCACTGTCCGCAGTGCGCGACATATTAGAGAATCAGAGGAGGGAGAGACGGACCTACGGCCTTCCGCACTGCAAACTAAACAGAAGACAAGCCCAAGACTGGCGTCGCATACAAACAAACTCATACCCACACCTAAACCTCTTACACAAGAAGCACCCGACACATTACGCCGACACCTGCCCGTGGTGCGGCGCAAAACCCACGCTGGCCCACATAACGTGGGAATGTACGGCTCGGCCAAGCAACGTCAATTCACCTTTTCTAAGCGTCACAGACTTCGTACGGCAGTGGGAGGCACTACTCGCAAGCGAGGATCAGGGGAGCCAGTTGGCCCTCCTGGACCAAGCTCAGCGAGCCGCAAGAGCCAGTGGAGCCCTGGACTGAGGGCCCCACCCAGACCTGCCATAACTCCGCTTAACTGAGCAATAAAGTTTTTTTCTCTCTCTCTCTCCTCCGTCTTTGATTAAATCAACTGTTGTTCCATCTTCTCCTGCCGCTCTTCCTCATTTCATGTCTTGCGAGGCTATTCTTACCTCATCGCTAGTTATAGGAGTTGCTGAATCCTGTTCATTACTGTTTCAATGGAGGTATCCCGACTCCTCTGGGTACTGTACAGGTCCATATAGAATTCTTCTGCTGCTTTTACTATACCTTTGAGATTGCTGATGATATTACCCTGCTTATCTTTTAGTGCATACATCTTGGTTTGTCCTATGCCAACTTTCTTTGTCTCTGATTTCAGGCTGCGTCCATTTTTTATGGCTTCCTCAGTCTCTCATGTTATAGTTTCGAATATCACTTATTTTCGCCTTTTTGATCAGTTTTGGCGGTTCTGCGAATTCTATCTTATCTCTTGAGTTGGACACTTTCAATGTTTGTCGTTTTTTTATTAGGTCCTTTGTTACTTCGGAGAGCTTGCCTACTGGTTGGTTGCTTTGGTGCCTTGCCTCCCGTTTCAAATGCTGCCTCTGTAACCAGCCTAGTTACGGTTTCATTCATTACCTCTATGTCATCTTCATCTCTCTGTTCTAAGGCTGCATATTTGTTTGCAAGTACCAACCTGAATTCGTCTGCTTTTACCCTTACTGCCTCTAGGTTGACCTGTTTCTTCTTGACCAATTTTACCCTTTCTCTGTTCAAATTGAGATGAATCCTAGCCCTCAGTAGCCTATGATCACTGCACTTTACCCTGCCTATCAGTTCTACATCCTGCACTATGCTGGAATCAGCAGAAAGTATGAAACTAATTTCGTTTCTTGTATCACCATTAATGCTTTTCGAGGTCCGCTTTCTGTTATTACGCTTCCTGAAAAAGTGTTCATTATTCGGAGCTTATTCCTTTCGGTGAATTCTACTGGCATCTCTCCTCTAGCGTTCCTAGAATCGATGCCGTAGTTGCCAATTACTTGTTCACCAGCCTGCTTTTTCTCCTCTTTTGTATTGAATTCGTCCATTACTACAGTATACTGAGTTTGCACTTTTCTCATTGCTGATTCAACATCTTGATAAAACCAATCCACTTCCTCATCATCGGGACTGGATGTTGAAGCATAGGCATGCACTATCTTTAATGTATACCTCTTATAAAGTTTGACTACATCTCTACCCTCTCTATAATGCTGTAGAGCCTGTCAATGTTGCCCGCTATGTCCTTATGGATTAGGAATCCCACCCCGTATTGCTTCTTTTCTGGGCGACCTCTATAGCAGATGACATGGCAGTTATTCAGCAATGCATAAGCCTCACCAGTTTTTCTAATCTCACTAAGGCTGATAACATCCCAAACAATGTCTGATAGTTCCTCGAAGAGCCCTGCTAAGCTAGCCTCACTCAACAAAGTTCGGCTGTTAAGCGTTGACAGGGTGCCACTTATTAGTGGCATATTTGAAAGCCTTGTTTAATACATCAATTTTGTCTGCTTTAGATGTCCTATTCGATGCATTTTACAGAATTGTAATATCATTTTCATTGCTGAGTTAGAGTTGTAAACTTGATGGTTTTGTTTACTGAAAATTTGTGATTTTCAACAATTTTTATTATGAGATTGATTGCCTAAATCAAAAGTTCACGGCCAAGAGTCGCTATATTGTATTTCTTGTAACTGCAAAAAACCTCATCATGTTTGGTGCAGCAGTTGTCGAGAAAAGCGATTTCTCCTTTCTCATGTATTTAGATGAGAGCCCCTGAGCTGAAGCTTCCTCTTAAAGCGTGCCTGAAACACTTTTTTGGAGTCACCATATTTTCTTCATACCTTTTCTCAACACGTTCACTCCTATCTCAAAAATGACTGTTTGCATGCCGCTATAAACTACGTATGTCATTGTATGCAATATTATTGTTACATTACGCATGACTGAATGATCTGCTTTTTAAGCTCTGTTTTTTTTCCCCATTGGTACCTATGAAATTGTTGTTTGACCAATTCATGTATTTGTTGGCTCTAGATTCTGGTTTACGTGGTTCATCCTGGATTATTTTGAGCTTATTCTATTCACATTTTGTTTTTACAAATGGGTACTTTTTTAGAGGAATTGATTGTTCACTAAGTTAATTTTCTTCTGTCTGTTTTATCAGAGCATCGAATAAATGCCAGTGTTTGTGAGTATTTGTTGTGTGTTGTTGGTATTATTATACTTGAATGAAAGCATGCAATGTAGGGATGTTAGCATTTTATTGTATCTTGGGCTGCAAGAGGAGTTGAGTGACAGCAGTTGGTAGTTGATTATTAGCATAGAAAAAAGCTGTTATAAGTAACATAAATGAGTAGTATAAGTTTTGAGTGGAATGTCAAGTCCACCATGCCTAATTCATTCCCTACATTTAATTGCAACTAATGTACCAGCATTTCTATAAGCACTAGTATGACATATATTTGTAGAAATATTTGTATAAACTTTACATCTTGTGTTGGGCTTATAAATCTGCACTGTATATACATTTGTGCGTAGAAGGCAAGAGATCGGGCCAATCCTGTTTTTCGAAATTTGAAATGGTTCTTTTTGAATTGTAGTTGTGCCAGTTTCTCATCAGGAATTTCCTCACTGACAAAAATGTGCACAGGACGTACTTTTAATATAACAAATACAAGGATTCCCTGTTTTGATTAAGGGTGTGCAAATATTTGATGCTTTAAAGTAGGCACTTTGTAAATGCAAATATATTCTAATAGCCATGAAACCCTTAAAACATTACCTGTGCAGAAATAAGTCTCAAATGGAAGCAAAAGCATGATAAATGTCACACCTGTGGGCGTAGTATACGCTTAAAGCATGAGGATGTGCATAGTAGAGGAAATAAAAGCTTCTGAGGCAGCTAGACTTTCCCGCCTATACAGGGACCATTTGCACTCTCTGAAGAGCCTTTTGTTTTCGAATGTGCCTGTGGTGGTTTGAGCCCATAGTGACATGCATTTATTTTTTCCAACTGGTCGATTTTTCGGGCGATTTCGCGGCCTCTGGGGAGTTTGAAAAATCAGACGTGGGCTGTGCAACTGACCCAAGAAGATGCTTCAAATGGTCCATGGGGCGAACAAGTGGTGGAAAGAGGACAAGAACAGAAAGGACCTACTGATTGAGGAATTAACGGGAAAGAAAGCATGCTGCCACCGTTTTGAAGTAGCTTGAGCTTGAGCTTGGCTGATGCCAAGATGCAGATGTCCCCCCTTCATCCAAACCAAAATAAACTCTTTAAAGAGGGAACAGGGTGTCTATCAACCGGGAAAACCGGGAATTCTCAGGGATTTTGAGTAGTCTGGAAAAACTCAGGGAAAACTCAGGGAATTTGCGCTTCTATCAGAGAAAATCTGCTGTAATTTTATTGAAACGAAACGAAAGTCTTTGACGCCGCGTCGTCGGCTGGAAGAGTTGCCAGATACAGTCAACGAGCGACTTTCCGGACACAAAATAATTCGGACGGATACGCGGCACCACTGCGTACCACATAGGGTCAATGTATAAGAACATCTGAAATTTCGGAGGCAAGATCCCTTTGCCGTCCGATTTTCCGACTTTTTGCCGTGACCGCAGGTCTGAAACGGCATTTGTCAAAACCACCACCGCCGTCACTTTGATAACCTCGCCGCCTCGAACCGGCGCACTCGCATGCAGATGCGCTGGCAGCCGTAGTCACTACCGCGGCCATGCTATGCCTAGCTACTTCGAAGTTCGGTATTAAAATTCTTGCCGTTCGGTGCCGTGTTTTTCATTGAACTAATTCGCCGCTATGAGCAATGGCACTGACACCGCCTTTGGGATCATTGCGATTGGCTTCGAAGTTCGGAAAGCACGGTGGGTTGCATAATGAAAGTGAGCTTCACCTCATTACAGTTGTGGTACGCTGTGAAGCATAACAAGTGTGGGAAGGGGCAACTGTCACGGGACACAGTGTGTAATCCTTAATTATAAACGCGTGCACCCGCCATCTTCTGTCACAGTACGAGCACCGATATGCCTATTAAGTGTGCTGGCAGGCCTTCAGAGCTTTTTCGGGCGTGCCTGTAGCGATTTGAACCCGTAAGGGCTGTAAAAGATGCATTAATTTTTCGGACGTTTTCGCGGCCCCTAAAGAGTCCGAAAAATCGGACGCTGATTGTACAACTGTCCAAGAGGATGCTTCAAATAGTCCGTGTGGCGAACGCGCAGCCAAAGGAGAGCAAGAAGACAAAGAACCTACGCATTCCGAAGTGAACAGGAAAGGAAGCATGCCGCCGCTTTTTTAGAGGAGCTTCCACTCTAAAAGCAAAGCGCTGGCTGACACCAAGATGCAGGTGTCCCTCATCCAAGAAAAAAAAACTCTAACTCAGTGAAATGCAACACTGAGGCGTTGTGCGCAGGCTGAGAGTATGTCTGGACATCTGAGGTTGACTTACCCGCTGTTGCGAGAGAATCTCACTTGTGATAAAGTTCGGGCCTCATACCAATTAGCCTGCTATCAGTTGATAGAAATAGCTCATATTCGAAAATATTCTGTATCCTTCTCGTTTTATTCGTACTTGTGAATGTTCGACTCAATTTGCAATAGGTTTTACTGTTTCTTTCGAAGATATTTTATTCGCTGTGCATTTTACTAAGCCTTCCCTTCTGTTTCCTTTTGGAATAAAATAAACACTGCCCCTTACTGTTCAAACTGGATTAAGTTTATTTTTTATTTATTTTTTTAACATGCTTACAGAGAGTGAAACCATTGGGCGACATGATGCAGGGAGCCCGTCTTGACATAAAACAAAGTTCTGTGTCACTCAGGGAATATTGCGAAGGCACTCGGGGAAAACCTGGAAAACTCGGGGAATTTGGAAATGTCAACTTGGTAGACACCCTGAGGGAAATACAACACTGAGGCATCGTGCACGGGCTGAGAGTATGTCAGGACAGGTGAGGTTGACTCACGAGCTGTTGAGAGAGAATCTCAATTGTGACAAAGTTCGGGCCTCATACCACTGAGCTTGCTATCAGTTGATAGAAATAGCTCATATTCAAAAATACTTGCTTCTGTATGCATCTCTTTTTTATTCATATTTGAGAATGTCCGACTTGATTAGCAATTTTATTCGAAGATATTTTATTTGCTGTGCATTTTACTTACCCCTCCCTTCTATTCTCTTTTTGAATAACATAAACACTATTCCTTAGTATTCAGATTAGATAGTTGTTTTTTTAAAAATTTTTTTCATATGCTTACTAGGGAGTGACAGCATCGGGCGATGTGGTTTCAGACTGTCTTGACATAAAACATAGTTCTGCATCACTCTGGAAATTTGGCAAAGGCGCTCTGGGAAAACCTGGAAAACTCGGGGAATTTAGAAATGTCAACTTGGTAGACACTCTGGATTTGTTTGGGAACCTGCTCACTACAATACAAATGGCACATGTTCAGTAACCCAAATGTAAACAATGAAGGTGAATATTAAGGAATGTGGCCCAACCACTGATAGTTTTACTTGGGCTCAATTTCTCTCTAAAGTTTGGCTCTCTTGAAGTCCAAGAAATTTTCTGAGGTTTTTTCCAGCTAGATTGCTAAGCTGCTATTTAGTATTGCTTCTTTTGATGGTGCTATGCGAGGCACCATGTTTGCACAGTGTTTCTCACATCTTTTGTGCAGACAATGTAGGTTCATTGCAGGAGCCTGCACTATGTTGTAGATGTAAGATGTTTGCAAATATGACCGGTGCAGGCTTGTAGGCCCATACCACTTGTGACCGCACAGAAAGACAGGTGCTTGACATGCTCAATTCCAAACGAACAAGTGCCACCTTTATTCTAACGTCAGTACATATTCAGTCAACCAACATCCAGAGGGAGCCACCAACTTTTGGCATACTGACAGAACATTGGCATCCTCTACATCTCCCCTCTTAAAGACCAGAGAAAAGAGGTGAGGCCAGGAAACAATTAAAGGTTTAGGTGATATGGGGAAACAACATGTTGGTCACTGCATGTCCACACTACTCAATCACTGTCCATAGGGCTGGAAGACGGTGGTTCTCGAACTGCAACAAGATGCCGTGGTATGAAAGCCTCTAACCCTACAGCTAGAATAGAACTGGCAGAACTTTCGAAGTTAATCAACAAGCGTAAGACAGCTGACATAAGGAAGTATAACATGGATAGAATTGAACAAGCTCTCAGGAACGGAGGAAGCCTAAAAGCAGTGAAGAAGAAACTAGGAATTGGCAAGAATCAGATGTATGCGCTAAGAGACAAAGCCGGCAATATCATTACTAATATGGATGAGATAGTTCAAGTGGCTGAGGAGTTCTATAGAGATTTATACAGTACGAGTGGCACCCACGATGATAATGGAAGAGAGAATAATCTAGAGGAATTCGATATCCCAGAAGTAACGCCGGAAGAAGTAAAGAAAGCCTTGGGAGCTATACAAAGGGGGAAGGCAGCTGGGGAGGATCAGGTAACAGGAGATTTGCTGAAGGATGGTGGGCAGATTGTTCTAGAAAAACTGGCCACCCTGTATACACAATGCCTCAAGACCTCGAGCGTACCGGAATCTTGGAAGAACGCTAACATAATCCTAATCCATAAGAAAGGCGACGCCAAAGACTTGAAAAATTATAGACCGATCAGCTTACTGTCCGTTGCCTACAAAGTATTTACTAAGGTAATTGCAAATAGAATCAGGAACACCTTAGACTTCCGTCAACCAAAGGACCAGGCAGGATTCCGTAAAGGCTACTCAACAATAGATCATATTCACACTATCAATCAGGTGATAGAGAAATGTGCGGAATATAACCAACCATTATATATAGCTTTCATTGATTACGAGAAAGCGTTTGATTCAGTCGAAACCTCAGCAGTCATGGAGGCATTGCGGAATCAGGGTGTAGACGAGCCGTATGTAAAAATACTGAAAGATATCTATAGCGGCTCCACAGCCACTGTACTCCTCCATAAAGAAAGCAACAAAATCCCAATAAAGAAAGGCGTCAGGCAGGGAGATACGATCTCTCCAATGCTATTCACAGCGTGTTTACAGGAGGTATTCAGAGACCTGGATTGGGAAGAATTGGGGATAAGAGTAAATGGAGAATACCTTAGTAACTTGCGCTTCGCTGATGATATTGCCTTGCTTAGTAACTCAGGGGACCAACTGCAATGCATGCTCACTGATCTGGAGAGGCAGAGCAGAAGGGTGGGACTAAAAATGAATCTGCAGAAAACTAAAGTAATGTTTAACAGTCTCGGAAGGGAACAGCAGTTTACGATAGGTAGCGAGGCACTGGAAGTGGTAAGAGAATATATCTACTTAGGACAGGTAGTGACTGCTGATCCAGATCATGAGAGTGAAGTAATCAGAAGAATAAGAATGGGCTGGGGTGCGTTTGGCAGGCATTCGCAGATCATGAACAGCAGGTTGCCATTATTCCTCAAGAGAAAAGTGTATAACAGCTGTGTCTTACCAGTACTCACGTACGGGGCAGAAACCTGGAGGTGGCTCTTGTATTCCTGGTGAAGTTGTCTGCTGTTCTCTTGCAGGAACAAAGGGTATCAGGTGGCGCCAGTTACGCTGCAGGACGCCACCTCGCTGTGTTTCAGCCATGTAGTATCATGGCCTTCGGGCCAAGCTCAAGACTAGCGTGTACTTGATCTGCTCGCACCTACGCCGTCTGACCTGTTATTAGTGGGGTCAGATTTACAGCTCGGTGGCACAGATTGAAGTCACTAATCTGCTTCTGCTTGTACTCTGCTTATACTTCTTTACGTTCCCCCTTCCTGTGGACCCTGCTACACACACAACTGCACATTTTGGCCACTGAGAACCGCATATTATAGGCGCGCTTTGATTAGAGCTAATTAAGGAGGGATGCGGCAGTGGCTATACTGGCGATGTATATGAAGACCTTGCTGGCCATATCTCCTCATTCTTTAGTGAAGGAAAATGACTAATCTCGAACGAGGGCTTCAGCCACACTCCACGGAGCGTTGTGGCTTTCGGCAGCATGTGGCTTTCAGAACTGTCTTGAGCTTCACCTTCATGCCTGGGGTTGGGGTCCTGTAGGCTGTGGCATTGTTGCTGCTGTTGATGTGGGTTTGTGGGAACGGGGATGCTCTCTGTTGCAATGAAGCTCTTAACCATGTTCATTGGTGATGATGTTGGACCTGGGTGTAGGGTGTTCTGTGACCGCGCCTACTGGGGTCCACTTGGAGGTTCGGCTGGCACGCAGACCCAGGGTGTAGACTCTCCAGGTCTCTTGCACCACAGTTGTAGTATGTCTGTTTGTACTGGTGCATCTCCTCAATTTCGGCAGTTACTTCTGGGGTGGCACTGTCTCAGGCTCTATAAGCTTGGTTTGCATAGGCAGCTGCATCCTTGTCCTTCCTGTCAGATGCTTGACTGGAGACTGGAGGAGCTTGTCTCTTGGCATGTTCCTCCACTCCAGTATGGCATTCTAGAACTCTATGGTGTGGTAGGGTGTCTTGCTCAGAAGCTTCTTCGCCTCTTGGACGGCTCACTCTGCCATTCTGTTTATACGGGGGTAGTGTGGGCTCAACGTAGTGTGGATAGTGTCAGGTAGCTCCATGTGCTCAACCTACTTGTGGCTCTCAAACGGTGGTTCATTGTCACTCATAAGATTGTGAAGAACGCCATGCATAGCGAAGACCTCTTGGCATTACTTAACGACAGCTTCTGCTGTTGTGTGTTTCAAGTGCCAAAGCTCAGAATATAACTAGTATATTCAACAATGCTTCCATACTTCTCTCCCACTCAGTGGAAAAAATTGATGCCAACTGTCTGCCAGGGTAGTTCGAGGATGTCGTGGCTCTTAAAATGGGTATGGTATAGTATGAAGAACTTTATTTAGATCCTGAGGAATTGGTCTGGGACTGATGCGGGCCGCTCCCACATTGGTACTGAGAGGCCGGGCCCCTCCGCCATCACACGGGCCCTCTGGACAGCCCTGAGTTAGTCTGCCAGCACATCACTGTGCAGCATCCGCTGCCACCGCTGTTCACCTTGAGAACCATCACCGGCCAACGCCAAGCAGCGCCAAAGCATGTGTTCCATCAGTGTAGATATTTGGGCTTGTTGGTGTAACATTTGCTGTTTTTTCCTGTAGCGCAAATAGCACATGGATATAGAAGTGAAAGCTGACACACACAGGCGCCAACTCCCAACAATTTATTTGCTGGACAGGTGCCACTCTATACCCTCACTTTTTCCTCCCACTTTTTCAAAAATAAGGTATCTACTGACAACAGAGCAAATGATAGTACAGCTTACTTGCAGACTAGGCTAAAACTGTTATGTTTAACGCATGTGCTGGAATTTTAACTCGTTCTTCGATAGTGATATGGACGATTGGCTAACACACACATTGCCAAACTCTTCAATGCGAGCACTTTCAATGATGAGACGAGTTAATTTGCATTTGCTTCTCCCCATAATGACTGTTTCTTCAAATCGCAGACCGTATCCGCACATATGATAATGAATTGTGACATAGCCATCTGGCGAAGGCTTGTTAACTTTATTGGAGTGCTCCCTAAGCCTATCATTAATGCATCTGCCAGTCTGACGTATACAACTCTTTCCACAAGGCAATGGAATCCTGTAAAACGCACAGGTCATACAGTTAATGTATCCTTTTCTGTGCTGCGTTTTGCATGCATCCTTTGTTTTTCTATGTGGTCTTGATTTTGCACACAAGCTGATAAGCTTGTTTGGAGCTGTGAATACTATGTCACACTTTCCACGTAGTCCTATTTTCAAGTGATGTGATAGGCAGTGGATGTAAGGAATTACGGGGAAATTTTTCTTTTTTACAGACTCTTAGCTGGCTGACCAGCTTCTCCTGATGCGTTGTCCTGAGCAGTTTTTCAGGAATTAACGCAACCAAATTGTTTGGAAAACCAGCCTTACTCAACTGTACTACCTGTTGTTAAAAACTGGAAGAAATTTAATGAGGGCACAATTACTTTACTGCATTGTTCACACATTTTCACTATATGCCCCTTTTAATAGAAAACACTATAAGCCTCAGCCTTCAAGGTTATCTGTGCGTCGCGTAGTTCCTTATTTAGTAGATAATTCGTTGTGTGTAGTGCTCGCCGACAAGGAGGGTAGGTTTGCAGTCATGACTCATTGGTCTTTTTTCTCAAAGGCTAACAAAGCCATCTCAGCCGTGTTTAGGCAACATAAAAGCGTCTCGTTGGCTAAAGTCCAAGCTAAAGCAATCGAAATGTGCAAAAAAAAAAAAAATCTGAATAAGGTTGTAAGAGGCATTGAGAAGAACAGCGGGAAGTGTTTAAAGGTATCTTTTAGCACGAAGATACAAAAGTAACGTCTTCTGGGTAATCATGTCTGAGAAAGGGACCTGGCAGAATGAAATAGCCACTTACCTGCTAAAAACACAATCTTCTCGACATTAACGACACCTTCTTTGTGAAGTGTTCAGACCAAGTTTTAGAATTTGTTGTGCACTCTGACAAGAGGCTGAACGTATTGTCCGCTGTCATAAAATACCTTTATTATTCTATTCCTAAATCCGACCTGTTAACCTACGTTGAAGAAAGCATTGACGAATTTGGTGCTGTGTGGTTTTGCAATGAAGCCACAACTTCTTTTCAGAGTTTTTTGGCATTACTTAAGCAATACCTGACCTCAACGTTTATCCACTCGAATAATGTTCCATTTCTACAGAAGCAAGGCATATATAAGGCAAGGCACCCGTCCTCGGCAACCTGTATCTTGCAAAAGTAGAGTCTAAGCAGAGAGGTTTAAGGGAACCTCAGTGTACAGAGCATTCAGATATGTTGATGATTTCCTTTTGTTTCTTGTCTGCACTTCTCATCATTTTCAAAAAGAATGTGAAAGTGTTAGAAGCATAATTTGTGAATGTCTTTGACCTCTTGATGTGACCTTCGAAATGCCAACAAATAGGAGTGTCCGCTTTCTCGATCTACAACTTGTGTTGTCCGAGGATCACATCTGCTGGTGTTACCAACCTAGAGCTAATAAGCCTCTTTTATCATACAGCTCTGCTCATACAACCTTATTAAAAGGGGCATAGCGAAAATGTGTTTGAACAGTTTACTAAAGAAGTCATGCCTACATTTAATTTCTTCCAGTTTTCAACAGCTACTGCGGTTGACTGAGGCTGGTTTTCCAAGCAATTTGATTGTGTCAATTCCTGAAGCACTGCTCAGAGCAATGCAGTCAGGAGAGGCTGGTTTCTCGACGTCAGCCAGCGTAGAGTCTGCTAAAAAGAAAAATTTCGCCGTAATTCCTTACATTCACCGCTGATCGCCTAACCTGAAGAAGCTAGGACTACGGGGATAGGTTGACATAGTATTTACAGCTCCGAACAAGCTTATCAGCTTGTGTGCAAAAACAAGACCATCTAATAAAACATAGGATGTGTGCATAAAGTAAAACAAAGGGTATGTTAACTGTAGGACCTGTGTTATTTACCAAATTCCATTGCCCTGTGGAAAGAGTTACATTGGATAAACCGGCAGATGCATTAATAATAGGCTGAGGTAGAGCTCCAATAAAGTTGTCAAGCCTTCGCCAGATAGCTTCCTCGCAATTCATTATCGTAAGTGCGGATACATTCTGCGATTTGAAGGTACAGTTATTATCGAGAGAAAAAAATGCGAATTAACTCATCTCGTCATTGAAAGTGCTCACATTGAAGAGTTTGGCGATGCTTGTGTTAGCCAATGGTCCATGTCACTATCAAAGAAGTTGGAATTCATGTGAATGCGTTAAACATAATAGCTTTTGCCTTGTCTGCAAGTTAGTTGTACGATGATTTGCGCTGTTACCTTGCCAGTAGACACATGCTTGTAAAAAAAAAGCGAGGGAAAAAGTAAGGGTATAAAAGTGGCATCTATCCCATAAATAAATTGTTAGCAGTTAGTACTTGTGAGTGTCTGTTTTTCGTCTATGTCTTTGTGCTATTCGTGCTACAGGGAAAAACTGCAACATGTGTTCTAAATCGAGCAAACCCCCACATTTTCTACTATAGACTGAAACCTCAAAGTCCAAATTAATTTTGTTCATGACTACCGGGTTAGGGTACGTTCGTGTCTGCAGAAGCCTTAATGTAACCACCTGTGGCCTATATAACTTAGAATTTGCATGGGGAATGTCCTGCATCCTAAGTAATAGTGCTTGGTGATCTCATTGTAGGTTAACAGCTGGTCCCTGAACTAAGGAGCGGGAGATGCAGCCCATTAAGGGAGTACACAGCACACTAATCCTCGTGCCTCCTTGTGTGCCACCTCATTGAGGTTGCGAGGCTCCCTCCAATGACCCCATGTGCACCGAGAACCCAGTAACTTAACTGTATGCAAAGTGATATCTTTAACCTGCAGCAGTCTGTAAGCTGGTTCCGCAACAAGTCCCCTCGAGAAGGCTTTAATTGCAGGTTGCGAGTCACTAAACACCAAAACTATCCTTGAATCAATCAGTGTTAGAGCAATAGCCACCTGCTCAGCAACCCCTGCATTTTTTGTATAAGAGGAAACGGCATTTCAAACGCTCCCTTTGCCATCTACCACCACCACCGAATAAGCATATTTCCAATTAATCCATGCCGCATCAACAAATGCAGAATCCTCCTCCTGATCCATTGCCTCTCGCAACAAAGTGCCCTATCTCTCGCCATCCGCCTCCCTACATTGTGCACAGAGTGCACATTTCGCGGAAACAGACAAACTACGATATTGGCCCTAAGCTTCACGTTCAACTCGTGTAGCTCCTCCCCATCGCATGTCATAGCCACTGATTCTCCAATTGACTTAAGATATACCTACCCGCTGGTGTACCTTGCTACTGCTCTGTCTGTGCCGTTAGCTGAGCCTCGACAATGTCATCTAGAGTATTAAGGAAACCCAGTCACAACAACATATTGTTTGACGTACTCGCAGGCAGACCAAGAGCCACATTAATGGCTTTTCTGATGAAAGCTTCCAATTTATCTCCCCCCCCCCCCCCCTATTCCAATTTAGCTTACTGCCACATACAAGAAATTACACAGAAGAAATGTGGGAAGTAACAGCATCGCACCTTCTCCTAAACCCCTATGCTTATTAGAGATCCTTCTGATAAGTCCTACGGCCTCCTCAGTCTTCTTGGTAATGCACTGAATGGTTCTATTATTTGATCCATTTGCTTCAACTACCAAACCCAGGACTTTGATTGCCTCAACTTTGGGTATCAACGACCCTCCCCTAGTATGGATCAACTTCCGGTACCCAATCCTTCAGCCTACGGCCTAGCTTCTTAGATTTCAAGATGAACAGTTCCGACTATTTAGTGGAGCACTTGAGCCCCATAAGACCCAAATACTCTTCCTTTAACGTTACCACCTCCTGCAGCCTAGCATCAAGCTCTCCGTCACTACCATTGATACCCCATATAGTAAAGTCATCTGCGTAGATAGAATAGCCAATACCCCAGGCAGTGTCCGGTATATTGGTCAACTTCGACATTGCCGGATTGAATAACATAGGCGAGAGTACAGATCCCTGCGGCGTACCATAGCAACCCAATTTAAAGACTTCCAACCTTATCTCCCCTACCCTGAGGCATGTCCTTCTGTCTATAAGGAAAGCCTTGACAAAATGGAATAGCCGCTGCCCCAGATTCAAGTCTGATAGTACCCGTAGAATGAAAGAATGTCGGATTTTATCGAAAGCTTTTTCCACAGCAAGTCCAAGTAGTACCTTAGTATCCCTTGTCTGTCGGTCAATGAGCTCATACTTATTCCTTATCATACACTCTTAAACAAATATACACCCACTGGGGTATATATTTGCCCCACAACAATAATCGTCATCTGCCTTGCTTGCGTTTCCTTTTTTGAAAATGCTTTCTTGTTACTTTCCTGTCGAGAATGCTCTGTCATGATGATAACGCACATGCCGTTCGTGACTTGGAAGTACGTGGCTCGCAGCGGTAAAGAAAGGAGATGCGGACAAGACAGATGACGATTGTTGGGTGGCAAGATACGACCCAAAGGGTGTAATTTTGTTTAAGAGTGTAGCATCCCGAGTTGAGAGGGCGGGCCGAACTCCTATTATCAAGTGCAGAAAGACACCATTGCCTCAACGTAATGCATTAGCCTATTTAAAATGACATGCTCAGTGACTTTCCCCCAAACACGATGTCAGGTAAATGGCTCTGAGATTTTGAAGCCCTATGGCCTTCCCTGGTTTGGGTATCATAACAGTAGTTGCATGTCTCTGCTATTCCGGGAAAGAGCCTTCCTTTCATCAACTGTTGATCTACCACGTAAGGAACTCTATGAACCCCTCGTTGAAATTCCGTAACATTTTATTTGTGATGCCATCCGACCCTGATGGCAATTGACCATTAAGATCCTGCAGCGCCACCCTTATATCACTTTCAGTAAATTCATCATCCAAAACTCTATTTCACTATATTCCAAAATCACGTCAGGTGTGTCACGCCAGGTCTCCAATGGAAAGTATCTGTCAGACAAATCGTTCAGCAATGCCTGCTCCATTGAGTCCCGAGACTCCTGATGGGCCAGCTTACCTATCACTGTCCTCTGATTATGTTTAGTGTTTGTCTCATCTGGTAAATGTCTAAGCAAGCTCCAGACGCCTCCCCTCTTAACGCGACCATCAATATAGAAGTGCACACTTCATCCTATTGCTGCACAGTACCCCAACAATGGTCTTCAATTTTCCGATTAACCATTGCTACATGCTTTTTAAGCCTTCTATTCAACCTCTGACCCTTCCATCTTGCTAATGTTGACTGCTTTGCTTCCAACAAATGCGCTGTGCGACTATCCATTTGCTCTGTGTTAATACCACTCTTAAGCTCCGTAGTGGTCACCTCAGCATCACTTTTCAGCTGACTAGTCCACTGTTCCAAGGTGAACCCACTTCCTTCATCGATTCTCTGCGCTCTTTGTTTCCTAAGGAGATCCCAGTGAACCATCCTGAATGTGCACTTTTTATTAGCCACTACCAAAGTAATCATAAGTGTGTAATGGTCGCTACCAAAGTCTATATTAGAATGAGACCAGGAGGAATCCACCACCATCCGAATAAAAGTGAGATCCGGTGTCGAATATACATGTAGACTTGCCGCATCTAGCACGATACGAATGGTCTGTAATCTGAGTTAAAATCAAGTCTAGTGCCTGCTGCCATAGCCTCTCCCCCTTAATAGTGCTATAAAGATATTTCCACATATGATTGGATGCATTAAAGTCCACTCCAATAAGCAACAACCCATCCTTAGCCAGATTGGCTGCTTTGGTAAAGAGAAACTTTAAACTCTGCTTCGTGTCCCGGGGGCTACTGTACAGGTTAAGCAGGTAAATGCCCTTCTTACATGCTCTCTGCCGACCTAAAATTATCTCCACCATAATATATTCAATCTTGCAACCTGCCATGTGGAGATCATGCTTAATATACGCCAGTCTACTATTCATGAGAGTTGCGAGTTCTCTGCCCTGCTCATTATCCTTAACATTTGCTTTGAAACCTTTTAAGGTCACGCTAGACATCAGTGTTTCCTGTAACATAACCTGAGGTTTCACACCATGCATTCTAACAAACTGCTGCAGGGACGCCTTCTTATGATTGACCCCCACAGTTCCACTGTCAAATACTAAATGGACTATTTTATAAAGCCATCTTGACCATGTAAATTCGGTGAACTTGTCTTGAGCTTAAGTCCACTCGGCGACTTGACCTGCTGGGCTAGCAAATCATCTATGGGGCCACAGCCTCCTCTATACTCTCTGTGCTTCTCAAACGGCGCTCGAGCGGTTGTCGCTTTTCCCTCTCTCTATTGGTCGTTTCCCCCCGAGAGATGGAGCCATCCGTGTAGACTAGCTGTTGCCACTGCTGTACATCATTTGTCTTCAGCATTGAGAAAAAGCTTTTGAACTCGGGCCTCGGCTTCCGCCTCAGGTTCACCACCACGGGGATAGACGAGAACAACAAGCTGCCGGCCTTGGCTTTTGCAGATGACCTAGTAGTGATGGCAGAGTGTGTACAGGAGCTTCAAGCCTTGCTAGATATCTGCCAGTCAGAGATCTCTGATCTAGGGCTTTGCTTCAGCGCCAAAAAGACTGGGGTGGTCCAACTTGCGAGTGACTCGGCAGGTGACATCTCGGTGGCCTTGGATGTAGAGCAGCTGATCTGCCAGTCTTACAAATATGTTAGTGTGAAGCTGTCCACGGCAGCAGATATGTACGACATCAACGATGAAAAACTTCGCCTAGCTGGACTCGGGGCCCAGTGCGTATTGCGTCGCCATTGTTTGTGGGGTTATAATCGGTACGTCATGGTGAGAGAGTTATGGGAACTCGTGCACGTACCCAGCCTGTAATTTGCTAGCGTGGTTGTTTGTCCACCAGCATCCATGGATGGCTTGAGCGGCGGCAAGGGGAAGTGGGACGTGTTGCGCTCGGCTGTCATAAAAAAGTGGCTAACGAAGCAGGGCAAGGGGGCACGGGGTGGTCGAGCTTTGAAGCGCGCTAGGTGACCAGTAAATTGTCATTTCACCGGCGTCTGCTCATCATGCAAAGAGATCGATGGGCACGACGTGTGTTTGAGTATCTGACAGTCACATGCCTTCGTACGGCATGGGTGTAGGGTGTCTATACCGATTGGAGAAGCTGTTTGGTTTTTCAAGGAACTGCTTAATGCGGAGGGCGGACAGGCTTATGCACACGAGGTGCACCAACGGGTGACTGAAGAGCAGGGACGCAAGTGACGACAACGTCAAGATGACAGGTCAACACTCGCCCTATGCCGTCAACACAAACGCAACATTGCCGCTGTGCGCTTGTACGACAACAGCTTGGGAAGCGCGCTGCTGCTCGAGGTGAGGGTGGGAGCCCTTCGGACACTTGTGCCCGTGAACATGTATGACAGTGCAGTATGACATGCAGAAGTGCAGACGAAACGATCGAACACGTGGTGTCGAACTGCAACCAACTAGGCGGGGCCCCGTAATGGCGAACACAAGCCTCGAAGTTCCATTGGGTTTCGCAGACACGAATGGGGCAGTTGGGCAGTCGACGAATCAATTCTGAAGCCATTCTGAAGTTCTCCCAAAATGCAATTATTCTCTGCCCATTCTTTCAGCTTTATATTAATTGCCTGCATTTGTAACCTGTATTTTTCCGATGTAATGGTCAACGGTCTATATGAGTGAATTCTAGCTTTCACCCACTGACCTCTATGTATTAAGTTAATTCTGCTGAGCTGCTGAGCACGAGGTGGGGGGTTCGAATCCCGGCCACGGCGGCAGCATTTCAATGGGGGCGAAAGGCGAAAACACCCGTCTGCTTAGATTTAAATTTCCGGAGTCCTCCACTACGGCATACCTCATAATCAGAAAGTGGTTTTGGCATGTAAAACCCCATAATTTAATGATAATAACGGGAGTAATAGTAATTTTGACAGCACGCCACCGTTGGTCGTATTGCCGTTTCTCCCTCTGCCGCTCCTCGTATTTACGCTGCTTCTCGGGAGTCCTAACTATGCGTTCTTTACCCATAACGGTGCTGCATCAACAATGCAACCAGTTGCCAGGCTGGGCTGGTTCTCCTATGCATGAAAGGCCACGGGCGTCATTCCCCACGTCGCAAGCTGCTGTCGCTGTGGCCGCTTGCGCTACGGTAATCTTTACCGTGAAACGTGTAGGGTGCGCTACGCTTTTCGCATTATCAGGAGCGCCTTATCATCAATTATGTGGTTCGGATGCTTGTTTTGTGTTGTTCGTTACTGAAACGAATGCCGTCCTATATGTTGTATGCGTGATTCAAAGGAATGTATACACTTATTGCTTCACTTTGCCGAGTGCTTGAAGCCTGCTTCATCTCCTCCGCGGGTCAGCCCAGTATTGTACTACCTCGAGGATCGGTCCACATTTTTGCTCATGGATGATGACATGAAAAATGCCGACCAACTAGACGCTAACAGTTTCGCTATAAAAAAGCCTCAGATGTGTGCGACCTTGAAGAATCACAAACCGATTTCCAGCGAAGCTCTTTCTTTCAGAAAGTTGCAATAAGTTTCAGTTTGTTGTAGTTATGTCGCATACTTTAAAAGGTTGCTCGTATATATATGATTGTTCCATTTGAAAACTTCCCGCGTGAAAGGATTTGGAGCACTTTTCGATGAGAATTAAAAAAACAGTAATTCATCAACACACATGTTACTTGACCATAACGTGTACGATGGAATCCTCCCTCGCGTACCCCCCCTCCCCTCACTCAATTGCCGCTGCATTAGAGGTCTTGATTTCACAGTTCATCCAGGGCTACGGGATAAATTCTTTGTTCGCTAAACACATTCATAAAGCTCCGGATCACTTGTATGCATAAGTTACTGCAAATGGTATAATTACTGCCTTGTCTTTGAAGTGCACCTACATATTGGCCATAACGTGCCCTTTATTTTCGCCAAATATAAACAAAATTTCTCGTTGAGTTCATCGAGGACATTGCCGAAACCAAGTTGGAACGTGTAATGACGCCTGTATATAGGAAAAGAAAATTCCGAGGGCGCGAAGCAGTTCATGTCGCTAGGCTTAAACCACGCTGCGACCTGCTTGTGCTGTCTTTTGCCTAGGTCGCCAGATTGGCTCATTTCTACCTGGGGACTGTTGTACTGGAGCACTTCGGCACCAGTTCTGTGCCAGCATGGAGGAAGAAGTTAACGTTCGTGTGTGTCTCGCTCTGTCGGTTTTTCGGGCTGTGGCTGCGTTATGTTACTGGCCCGTTATCAGACCCCGTGCCCATGTTGCTGAGGGGAACACGCCCGTTAATTTATATACATATATATATATATATATAATATGTCTATGTATATAAACACCCTCCCTGCAACCGAAGGGTAAGTTGGGCTTGGTATGAAACTAGTGTGTGTGTCTTTCCTTTGGAGCCACAGACAGTGCTTGGTGCCTCCCTTCTCGAATACTACAATACCTTCGCCTTCTAGTGTGTTAAAATCATTTGCACTTTGCAAAGGGAGCTGTCTTTTTTTTTGTAGTATTCCTTGTCGGTTCCAGCAATCATTTGCCACTATCTTGTGATGGCAGAGCACAAGGAGCAGAGTGCACTCAAAAAGAAGTTGCTGTATTTTTGCACCTTAACCTGCACCAAACATCGTAAAAATTTTACCGTGAGGTCAGGATCGGGGCGCGTATTACTGGAATTTCGATTTGAACTTTTGCTCCATGGCAGCACAGCGTGCGCTGCCACAAAGCCACACTTCAGGGCAAGGTTCTCGAGTACTCACACTTTCGTTATCTCTTGAGGAACCCCATCACTTTTCCACCCCTGTGTGTTGAAGCTCTCTTCTCACCTTCTGCACTGCCATTCATTTTCGTCCTCTCAATGGGTCGCCATATTGCATTTAGTAGTTATTGAATAGTGCATGTGGTGCTGGCAAAGTGGAACTTGGGTGACAATAAGCCGTGCTCAATGGCCCAGCTCCCGTCTAACAGTAACAGTAAAAGTAAAAAGTAAACAGTAAAAGAGAGTCGCTGGCTGAAGATACAACACGGACAAGTCATTTATCCGCAAATGAATGCTCTTTTTGTAAACATCCGAGGGTTGTATTCAGTTATTTCCTTGGGTTATACGTGCACACTATTTTTTTTCTTTCTGGACTGTTCTGAAAGAGGATGTGGGTTGTACATGTTGACAGGTTATATAGAGAAAACTGCGGTATTTCGTAGCCTGCTCCTTCCAATTTCGAATTACGAAAACATTGCGAAAGTTCAATGTGTGATCAAGAGGAAATTCGCTCATGAAGTCTCGTATGGGACAAATTTGTTGTGTGAGCGAATCATAACAAGTTCTGCAAGTGCCAAATCTGCCCTTCCGCCTCAAGTGCTCATTGAGAATATGAGAGCAGGCTTGGTCAAACCACCTTGAAGTGTTCTCTAAGGGTCGAAGAAATCCGAGAGAGTAGGCAAACACTCCATTCTCTCACTTTGTAATTTCTTAGCTTTCTGAAAATCCCCTTTATAAGTGGATGCACAAACAGGGTCATGCAGCATTCAAATGTAGAAATGTTGAATAAATTAAAAACGACAATTATAGGGTTCTTTGTTTCGTCGTACTTGAAATCACGCTCAAAATTTTCCAAATGAAGAAAAGGCAGCTTGTCATTAAAGTTAACATCTGTGTTCTTTTTTGACATTTCCTAATAACTCTTATTTACTTTTTTTTATTTATGCAGCATCGAGGCCTTCTCTTTCTCCATCAGCTGCCAAATGTGACAACTCAAAGCAAGGATGCGTCCACCAATGTGAGCTGTGTGACTATGAGGCTGATGAACTATTTCTTCTGGAAGCACATGCCAGCATCCATACTGGTGTTAAGCCTGTTCATTGCCCTTTATGCCCTCAGCGCTTTTCACAAAAGCAGAGACTCAAAACCCATCTGCTCACCCACACAGGCGAGAAGCCGTTTGAGTGCCCTTCATGCCCTCGGAGCTTTTCAGACAAATCCAACTTAAGAGCTCACCTGCGCATCCACACAGGCGAGAAGCCATATCAGTGCCCTTCATGCTCTCAGGGCTTCTCACTCAAGGGTCGCCTGAAAGTCCACCTGCGCATCCACACAGGCGAGAAGCCATATAAGTGCCCTTCATGCTGTCGGAGCTTCACAGAAAATAGCAGCCTTACGAAGCACCTGCACACCCACACAGCCGAAAAGCCATTTCAGTGCCCTTCATGCTCTCGGAGCTTCTCAGTAAGAAACAAACTAAACCTTCACCTGCGCACCCACACCGGTGAGCGGCCATTTAAATGCCCTTCATGCGTCCAGAGCTTCACACAGAAAGGCCACCTGAAAAGCCATCTTCTCACTCACACAGGCGAGAAGCCATTTGAGTGCCCTTCATGCTCCCAGACATTCTCACGAAACACTCACCTGAAAGAGCACCTGCTCACCCACACAGGCGAGAAGCCATATGAATGCCCTTCATGCTCTCAACGCTTCTCGCGCAAGTCTTGCATGAAAGCCCATCTGCACACCCACACAAGTGAGAAGCCATATCAGTGCCCTTCATGCTCTCAGAGCTTCTCGCAAAAGACCTCCCTGAAACACCACCTGTACAGCCACACAGGCGAGAAGCCATATCAGTGCTCTTCATGCTCTCGGGGCTTCTCACATAAGCATCACCTGAAAGCGCACCTAATGACTCACACAAACGAGAAGCCATTTGACTGCCCTTCATGCTGTCAGAGCTTCTCACGAAAGAGCAACCTGAAAGTCCACCTGCACAGCCACACAGGCGAGAAGCCATTTCAGTGCCCTTCATGCTCTAAGAGCTTCTCACAAAGGAGCTACCTCAGGAGACACATGAGGCGAGAAGCCATTTCAGTGCCCACTCTACCCCCAGAAATTCTCGTTCAGACATGCCCCGAAGATACACCAGTGCATTCATGCAGGTGACCGGCCATAAATTTGCACCGTCTGCTCCAGGTCCTCATCACTTGAACAGACTTCAGAGAGCACAGCACCATGGTGCTGTAATGTAGGTCAACAATCTCGTTGAACTAGAGTCTGAATTAAAAGTCTACGTACGTGTAGTATGTTACATAGTGTTCTACCCCATCAGGTAGCACAAGTATCTCCGCATGCTCCTGAGAGCAAGCGTTAACTTGGGCGCAACTCCGATGCCGCCTCTTCAAATATATATAAAACGCAGAAATGCCTTTCTAAAATAACCGGTGGGCTGATTATAACGAAATTTGTGACATCTGAGAGAAAAAATTAAATTCTGGTGACTGCTGAAAGCAGATTTTTGGTTGAAGGCCTCAATATTATAACAGGAACTTACAAAGATTGTTCAGCTTGAAAAAATATTGGATCAAGAAGTTAATAAATTTTTAGCTCTGCACCTGAAATAAATATAGCGGTGCTCTAAACTGCATACGCTTGATCTTCCAAAGAAGACAAATTTGAGGTATCAATCTATATTGATACATGCATATTCCGTGTTTCTTGTGGACGATGCACGCGGACGCCCTGACGAAGACGACGAATGCTCTGAAGTTGTGCGCCTAACTGGCCAGCACTGCAGTTTTCCTTTGTAAATATACTCATTAAATAGTCTCCAGTTCTTAATCCTTTGTTCGCGTAACATTTTGGTGGAGGTGCGGGGTATCGATTCCCGTACCTCTCGCACCTGTAGAGCCCCGTACCTCTTTCATCAACTTGCTACATAGTTTACAGGGACATTGCAAATGTCCTACTCACTTATTGGTGCATATTTTAACGCTTTGTTTATTGCATGAATTTTGTCCGGTTTAGATGTCCTATTTAGAGCATTTTACAGAATTGTGATATCATTTTTTATTGCTGAGTTAGAGTTGTAAACTTGATAGTCTTGTTTTCTGAAAATTAATGATTTTCAACAATTTTTATTAAAATATTGATGACCTAGATCAAAAATTCACTACCAACAGTCGCTAGATTCTATTTCTTTTATATGCAACAAACCTCACCAGGTATGGTGCCGTAGTTGTCGAGAAAAATGATCTCTCCTTTTCCGTGTATTTAGATGGGAGCCCCCAAGCTGAAACTTGCTCTGAAAGGCTCCCTGAAAGACTTTTGTGGGGTCACCATATTTTCTCTAGATCTTTGCTCGAAACGTTAGGGAACACAGAGCAAAATTAATTAGCAGAACTGACCTACACAAAGCCGTTGTAGCTGAGAAAAAACTCAAGATACAGGTAAACCTTGATCAGGAATTTCCTCACCAGTGTTTTTGCATCTGCAAAAACAGCAGTTTGTTACATTGTGGCTTTTCATTATTCGAAAAGTATTCAATGTTTGTACCTATCTAAAAAATTACTGTTCGCATGCCCCTATGAACTACATATATTCATTGTAATAATTATTGTTACACTACAGATGTCTGGATGATGTGCTTTCTAAGCCCGTGTTTTTTTTTTTTTTCTCAGTATTCTCTTTCGTACATATGAACTTGGTCTGTTAGACGAATTCATGTATTTGTTGGCTCTAGGTTCTGGTTACATGGTTCATCCCGGAGATTCTCTTCATCTTATTCTATTCACATCTTTTTTTTTCAAGTGGTTACTTTTTAGAGGAAAAAATTGTTCAGTAAGTTAGCTATTCACTGTCTGTTTCATCAGAGCCCCAAATGCCAGTGTTTACTGAGTGCGTGAATTACACTTGCACATAGTTACACCTACACAACACTTGAATTACAGCATACAATGTAGGGTTAGCATTTTATTATATCTGGGGCTGCAAGAGAAGTTCAGTGACGACAGTTGAAAGTTCATTACTAGCACAGAAAGTACCTGTTATGAGTAACGTAAATGGGTAATTTGAGTATTGCATCTGTCAAGTCCACCATGCCTAATGCATTCCTACATTTTATTTCAACTAACGTACCAGCATTTCTATAAGCACTAGTGTGACATATAATTTTAGAAATATTTATATAAAATTTACATTTTGAATTGGGCATATATACCTGCACTGTATAATACAGTTGTGAACAGAAGGCAAGAAATTGGGCGAATCCTGTTTTTCGAAATTTGAAAGATTCTGAATTGCAGTGTTGCCAGTCTCTGATCAAATCAGGAATTTCCTCACCAACAAGATTGTGCACAAGACATGCTTTTAAGATAATAAATACGAGGATTCACTGTTTTGATTAAGGGTGTGCGAAGATTTGATAACTTAAAGTAGGCACTTTGTCAATACAAATATTTTCTAATAGCCTTCGAACACTTAAAAAAATTATACGTGCAGAAATAAACCTCAAAGTGAAGCGAAAGTATGATAAATGCCACCCCCGTGGGCATAGTATAGGCATAAAACATCAGAATGTGCGTAGTAGAGGCTGGGGCCCTATAAGGTAAAACTATTCCAATATGTATTTATTCCAATCTCCTGACGTCAAATTTGAGTAACCGCTGACGCACCCATCGGGCGGTGAACCGAAGGGTTGTCTGAACAGACCAGTCAAGCGCACTCCTCGTTTATAGGAAGTCACTTTTGTTTGCTTTAAAAATGAATAACCTTGCCTGTACTGAGCGGCTTGTCTTATCTAATTGGCTGACAAGAAGAATCGAGGAGCATGCTCAAATGGAGAGAGATTCAATGGAGGAGCCAGTGCATTGAATATCGATAACCGAATGAAGAACGTAGTGCCGCCGTCTGCGATTGGTCCGCTTTCGCTTACTTAGCTTGCGGTGGCGGGTCAAAAATCGCGGCGGCATGCAACGAAGGTTAAGAATGCTGCTAAAACGAATCCTCAGCAAAAAAGAGTTGGCAGAGTCAGGTCGTAAACGTGCCGAAAATGCTAGAAAACGCTACACGGCCTCAGAAAAGGTTTTATTATACGCAAATAGACCCATGCTTTTTGGCAGGTGCCAGTAGCCAGTGCCTCAGCGATCGGCGGCAGCAATCTTTTATATGTTTCGGAACGGGGCAGCCTGCGGCTATTCCGGAAAAAAAAAAAATCAGTTTTTTTTTCGGCATGTTAATGCATCTTTAACGTGGACACGTCACTTTGACGCGCTGAGCTTTTGCGGTTTTGTGACGTCGCATGGCAGGCAGGTGAAATGGTTGTAGTCCGAAAACTTTGACCAATATCCGTAGGATAATGGCGAAAGGGGGTCGAATCAGAAATAACTTTTTCTTTTGTTCGGTCCAATCATGCATAATCAGTGTGTAGACGTCGTATCGGATGGGGAGCTATCGCGGCTTTCGTGACGGGGCATGGCAGAAAGACGAAGCGGGGGTGGTCTAAAAAGGTTTTCGACCAATCGTGGAGGGCTGATTGCAGAATTGGAATAGAAAATTTTTGAATAGCTCTACGTTATAGCGCCCCTGTATACGCTTCTCAGGTAGCTAGAGTTCCCTGGCTATACAGGGATAATTTGCACTCTCTGAAGAGCCCTTTGTATGCGAGTGATTTCGTCATTCGTTCCTTCTGCTCTATTTGTGCTTTTACTAAACAATGCTTCATAACGTGTGATGGAACTACAGGAACTTGCCAATGTTATTAACACCAGGACATGCACATTCTTTCACACATATTTTGATAATAGCTGTTCATTTTTTGAAAACTCATCATCGATATTATCATCATCAGCTTGTTTTATGTCCATTGCAAGACGAAGGCCTCTCCCTGCGATCTCCAATTACCCCTGTCCTGCGCCAACCGATTCCAACTAGTGCCCGCGAATATCCTAATTTCGTCGCTCCACCTTGCCTTCTGCCGTCCTCGACTGCGTTTTCTTTCTCTTGGCACCCATTCTGCAACCCTAATGGTCCAACGGCTTGTCAATTAGAAGATCGGCTATACCCGTTTGCTCTCTGATCCAAGCCGCTCTATTTCGGGGGGGGGGGGTGAATAGGGAGCAACCCAAGGTAACATTTCTGTGCAAATGAGTGGGACTATCTTTACTATTGTAAATGTGAGTAATACCCATGTTTTGCCATAGAAACGCGTAGACCCGCAAAAGAAAAATTAAATAAGGTGTATTTCGCAGGTGTACACCTGTGAGATAAAGATCTCGTTGGCTTGACAAACAAGGAACCACATCAAATGGATTCCCACGGGAAGAAGCGCAGGAAGAACACTGCCAAGAACAAGTAAACAAGAGAAAGTGTAAAATCAAGATTTCTAGCAGTGTTTATTTATTACCTCTGGAGAAATACAGAGAAATACATATTTGCGGAACAATCCCAGTTCTTTTGTATCCCTCGTTTATTGCTGTACCAAGTTAAGTGCCAAAACCGACTCGTATAGTTATTCGGGAAGTTGTGTAATGATGCGTGGTCACTAGTACCGTACAGCCGCGTAGAGCGCAGGACGCCGTGGTTCTAGACGTACTGCGCCCACCGCGAAAGGTTAGAAAAACAACCACATAAGCGTAGCAGAGAAGTGGCTACGTCAGGTGGTTAGACTGATAACGGTAGAAGCGTCATTCAAAACACATGGAATCTTTCTCCATTTATGACGGTGTTGTCTCTACTTCTCTTTAAATAAAAGTATATTAATCCATATACAGTTGCACAATTAAGCAAACGTTAAATTCGTTAATTTTCGTTTTTCCTTCCTGTTTGGCTGTTGCTTCGGCTCTCTCCCTTAGTATGCTGCTTCATTTCTCAACTCCTTGTGACTCTTGTTTCCAGTTGCCAGCTTTGCATGAAAAGTGTTGTACAGTAAGGGAAAAACGAGACGAGGTAACGGGTGACATTCATATTCCTTATGTGTTACAGGTTATTGCAGAGTTTGATCATGGACGCTGTCTTGCTTGATTTTATTTTCCACCTTATCTAACCTATATCACGGGTATATGGTACCGAGGATATGCCAACGTCGCGGCGAGCCGTTACTCGACGAAATAATGAAACAAATGGAAAAGTTTATTTTGTACTGAAGGCAGTGGGCATGGTGCTGGTGCAAGAGAAGAAGACGACGAGAAGTGCTAGCTTCCCATTATGATATTGGCCTCGAGCTCCACTACTGGAAAAGCAGGCGCCACCGTCGGCGTGACGTGCTATTAGGGATCACATGGACATAGTGGCCGCGTCGGCTGCTTCGAGAGCGCCGACGCGAGCTGAAAACGAGTTTAAATTCCCTCGTTCGCTGCGGTCCTCATTTAGTGGCGAGATTTTCCCGCTTCGAGTGTCTTCTTTACAACGCTTGAAAACACTAGAATAGGTAGTGGCTGCCTTTGAAGGCGCGCAACATGGTAGGCTACTGCTCAGTGCCGCAGTGCCGGACGTACGCAACGGAGCCCGGTGTCAGCCTTATTCACACGTAGCCGCAGGACAAGAAGCTGCGTGAAGCTTGGCTCGCGAAACATTAAACGGGCAAACAGTCATCGGCTACAGCTCGGTTATGCAGCAAGCACAGACGCGAGGAAGATTTCTGCTACGGCGCCGTGTCTGCGATGTTCGGAAAACGCGCGCTGAGACGCTCACCCGAGTCCGCTGCCCGACTAATGTCATGACGGTTTGGTGTATGAACTTGTCGATGCTATAGATACTGGCAAGTTCACTGGAATGGAAAGGGAGCGGTAAGACGCACATTAAAAAAAGGCATGGCATATGGTCATGTTTGTACGTGTTATGAATTAATGCACTGGATTACAAAAAAAGAAGCAGCGGGAATCACGCTGAGAACACCAATAAACATACAGTGCGACGCAACTCGAGAAATAATATGGAAACGTCGAAGAATTTAGAAGAAAAGAAAAGATTGACTCGTTGTGACGGCACACAACAGTCCCCGTATGCGTCGTAGTCTCTACAATCCCATACAAAAATGCATACATACTTTCTTTAGACTCCTTTCCAACTTTCTATCAACTTTATTAACATCCTATGTACTTTTACTTCCTATTAAGGCTTGTTACAAGAAAGTTGGTAGGATTTGTATTGACTTTCGTTTGAAGAAAGTTTGTTAAAAAGAAAGTTTAAAGGAAGTTGGTAGGCTTTGTATTTACTTTCGTTTGAAGAAAGTTTGTTAAAAGAAAGTTTGAAGGAAATAGACAGGCTTTGTATTTACTTTCGTTTGAAGAAAGTTTGTTAAAAGAAAGTTCTTAAAAAGTTAGTAGGCTCTGTTTTTACTTTTGTTTGAAGAAAGTTTGTTAAAAGAAAGTTTTAAAAAAGTTGGTAGGCTGTGTTTTTACTTTTGTTTGAAGAAAGTTGGTTTAAAGAAAGTTTAAAGATTGTTGGTTGACAGTTTTTACTTTTGTTTTATGTGCACATGCTCATTCATATGTAAAACAAAGAAGCAGTTCAACATAAAAGATCAGGAATAGAATAATGACTATGAATATACCAGAGCGTCTTAGTGATAATTTCTTCCTGCAGTTTAAAAGAAAGCGACGAGACAGAATAGTTACTGCTGTGAAGCAAAAGGCAAAGAAATCCTTGTTGCACAAACTAATGAGGTGATCAAGTCAAACCTGCTAATTGGCAATTTAAAGCACAATCACAATGATTGATTTTTCATTAATTCACAGTTCTCTTGCAGTGGTGCATGCATGTCCTAATTATATACTAATTATCGTTCTAATTATAGTACTCATCCTTTAATGATTTGAACACTATATATAATTGTTGTTAGCGAAATAATAATTCATTTGCATTAATTAGTTCCAGGTTAATCAAGGTAGCACCACTTCAATTATAGAAATACTATTTTAATAAACCGAAGAAATGTCCTGCGATATAATTTTGGAATCTCTATGGGGCAGTGAACCTAGGGCCTGCAAAGATAATCATCATCATCAGCAGCAGCAGGCTGTTTTATGTCCACTGCAGGACGAAGGCCTCTCCCTGCGATCTAGCGCCTGTAAATTTCCTAATTTCATCGCACCACCTAGTCTTCTACCGTCCTCTACTGCACTTCCCTTCTCTTGGTATCCATTCTGTCACCCTAATGGTCCAACCGTTATCTAATCTGCGTATCACATGACCTACCCAGTGCCACTTTTCTCTCTTAATGTCTATTAGAATATCGTCTATACCCGTTTGCTCTCTGATCCAAACAATCAATTTCTCCAAAACCATCCCCCTCCAATAAGGAAATTATTTCATGGAAAAGCCATGCTTCTATCTCTCTTGTGTTATGCAAGCATACTGCTACACATGAGCACTCATGCTAAGCACTTGCTGTGGGAACCATCAGAAATTGCATACATGACTGCAAGGTGTATCACTGTGTACATGGGCTGACTAGCTTAAAGTTTAACATGTGGTATGGAAAGCCACGGTTATAGTGGCCATTGCAATGCGTTTTTCCTCAGAGTTAGCAGAGCAGAGTAATTGGGGCACCATAAATCAGCTGGTTGCCTGCACTTACTTCAGTACAGACAATTATTCATCACCAGGTAATAAAAGTGAGCATTACAGCCTTTATGCGTTTTCTGCAGAGCGCTCATAATGACCATATAACAGCAACACAGGATAGCACAAGATTACGTAAACAGCAGAAAAGAAAAGGCATGAGAAGTTTATCACTAACACTAAATAATCACCAAGAAGCTACTTTAAACTTGTTTAGATCCATAGTCCGTATACAAGCCATTTCAATGAACAAATCTCACACTGAAAGAAGAGAGCCCATAAGTAGGTACTTATCATGCACTCTCAAATACGTTCGATTCATATTGGACCAAATTGACTCCTTTCATCTCACCGCATTCCTTGTCACGACACTGTCACATAAATACAGTTTTGTTGCAAAATGCACCACATGGCTGGAGCTACCCTCCCGTCTCGTTAGTCACCTAAACATACACAAACTGTTTTTACAGGTTGCTTGCTAACTTATTCCAAGATGCAGTACCATTGTTTTGCATGCACATGTGTTCAGCTACTAGAGTTCTTTCCGTACTAGCTTACTTACCAGTTGCAGTGCAATGTTGTTTGTGGGAGTTGTATCCCATCATGCATTCTGCCTTTCATGATCGTATATTTGATTATACTGCCCCTCTATTTTCTGTTGTATGCCCCAAAGGTACAAAAAATAATTGGACAAGTTAATAATTTGACATCCTTGGAGGTAATAGTCCCTTGTAAAGAGATCTCCACATATATCTGCATATAACGTGCACAAGTTGACCGAAAGGTGATTTCTGATGCTACAGCAAGACCATGACTACCATGATAACTTTTCCTTTGTTGTGAGGCATATATCAGCTAATATTAAAGGATGTTGATCCTGTATGTGCACGTGCCGAAAAATGAACGTCACACAAGAAAGGAATTTGATGTCTCATGACCAAAGCAAACCAACCCTCCTTTCCCAGAGAAAAACTGGTGTTAATAACCAAAGAATACATGTGCTCACAAATGTATGTACAAGAAAACTATTGCTTAAGGAATGGCACAGTCCAAGCAGTATCATTTATTCATCACAAAAGAACATATAGTACAAGTTTTCCACATTGTTGAAACACCTACTCATATACTAATGCACTTAAGCATTCAATCACAAATCATGTGAAAATGTACAAATACAGAAACAAAGGTACAAATATTCAGAATGTGTATATACTCTTGTAAGAACCCTGAATTTGAGGCACATAAAAAGAAACTTCTCCAAACAAAACAATAGTCTGTACCAGACCAAGCATGGAATAAGTAGCCGAATTTGCAGAAAGTTCACATGGGAATTTACTGAAATGTGATGGTGGAGAAGTACCTGCACACATTGTATACTTTCTCGCAAAAGGCAAGCCTCTGGCACTCTTCATCATTTGCAAAATATAGAGGCTCTGGAACACTTACTGAGAACAATAAAATTTGCCAGCTGCCAAATAAAGCAATCAAGGTCAGCATATTATTCTTTTCTGCCAAACAAAAAGCCTGAAATATTGCTGCTGATCAGTAATGCCATTTTCTATGCGTCCCACCATCCTTGAAGCTCTTCAAAGACGCAGTGACCTAGCTATGGTGTGTCAAAAGCTTTACACAAACATGTGAACAAGTGAAAGTGCATAGAAGTTCTACTGAAAGCAAAAGCCGCACCATAAGGAATACATACACCAATCAGGTTCCATTTTAGAAATCATCACCACACAGCAGTTTGCACATGAACAGGCAAGTACAGTTATGCAGCATACAAAGCCTCAAGCCAAGTTGCACATCATACATTCAAGATAAAAACAATATTGCGCATAAAAAAATTTGTTTTATAATAAGTCCAACTTAACAAGAATCTGCAATATAAGGCAGCACCTTTTTGCAAGCAAACATTTTATTGTGAAAAATTTTTTTTGCCATTTCAGGTACAGATTCACTTGCACATGACTTTACCAGATTATCTGCCCTGACATGCTGTGCATACAACCGAGACGTAGTGCAATGGTATCACTTTTGTTTGCATATGCACAGTGGTTATCAGGAATGGAGGCATTGTTTTGGCAATAAGAACAAGCTTAGCAAAAAGTGTTTCCCATATCATCCGGGCATATTTTAGCAGAGCACCATCATCAATTTTGCTTTCCTATAAGCAGTTGATCAATACTGCAACATGGTGCTATTGGCTAGGCACCCGGTTGGCTTGGATTGTAGAGCAGCTCAACACAAAGATGGTGCTTTTGGCTTCAATCCTCAGACCAGAAAGACATTTTCTCACCACTATGAAGCTTAAACTTTAAGGAATCTCAATTTTATCTTATAGCCAGGGTCGACAACCACTTGCACTTGTGGATGTGGTAGCACAAAGCTACCATAAAGTGTGGCGGTCAGATTGCTATAGAAAGCGTAAGTAAAAAAAAAAAAAAGTGAGAGATTCCTACAAGATAACAACAAAACACTAATGTGCAACTATCTTCTTTCCACAATGTATACCACATTACTGTAGAGAATAACAATGAAAAGAAAAACAGTGCTGTAGTACCATCCCTACATGCAATTTCCACTTCTGCATGCTATTGGCCATTACTTGTGCTACTATTTGTGCTCAGCACAGCGCGGCACTTAGCCGACGCGATTGACAATGGACTAGGTAAGCGTGCTGTGTCTCCTGATGTCAATCGAAAAAGCCAGTCGTCGCGATAACTGCATATGATTTTATCACTTGCCGCTATCTGTAAGAGCTTAGAAAATTCGAAACGCTCCCAGAATCGTGGTATGTTCAATAAGACGTGAAGTGAGAGGACGCTTATAATGGTTTGTTCACCAGCCCATGATTCCAAGCCTATACGGAGCGCGCTTATCGTACGTTTTGTGTGTTTGAATTTATTCAGTTTGGCAGTCTACTGTGTACGGAATGCTGTTGAAATAAGGAATCACATAACAGAAGGCGCCATTTACTGGATCAGTCTTATCCCCCTTCCTCTTTAATTTAGCAATGATCCGATTACTGGAACAACTTAATCGGATTCCAGATCTACACCACAGTCTGTATACCAACGACATCACCGTTCGGGTGGTTAAAGGTAGCGATGGAGATATAGAAACCACGCTGCAACAAGCTGTAGACATGGTTGAAAAGTACGTTACCGACAAACGCCTCACCTGCTCGCCGCAAAAATCAGAACTCTTCCTACTCAGAGCCCCTACAAACCTCAAATCCGACACTGCGCCACCCCCAGAAATCACTGTGCAAGCCGGAGGAGGCGTGATCCTGGTGGTGACCACCATCCGTGTACTAGGCCTCTTCATGCAAGTTCACGGGCGCAACGGCAACACAATTCATAAACTGGAAGCATGCGTTCAGCAGACGATGCGGCTCATTTCAAGAATTGCCAACCGACACTCTGGCATGAAAGAAGCCAACCTCATAAGGTTGGTACAAGCCTTCGTTCTCAGCCGCATCACCTACATCACCCCGTACCTCTGCCTCAAAGCAGCTGAGAGAGAGAAAATAGAGGGAATTATCCGTAAGGCCTATAAACAGGCTCTTGGGCTACCTATAAGAACGGCCAACGTTAAATTGCTAGCCCTAGGTGTGCACAACACCCTCAATGAACTTGTAGAAGCGCACCTTATATCTCAATACGAAAGGCTAGCTCAGAGTGCCGCCGGGCGAAACATCCTCCAGAATCTCGGCATCAACTATGATTCGATGCAAAGCATTAAAGTAGACATTCCTCACGATCAGAGGCGCCATCTCAAAATTCATCCACTCCCTCAAAACATGCACCCCAAATTCTACAAGGAAAGGAGGGCCGAGCGGTCCAAAGCCCTCTATCAGAAATTCCACGCCTTCAAAGACATAGTCTATGTCGACGCAGCAGAATTCATAGAATGCAACTGTATGTCCCTTGTAGTGGTGGACTCCTCAGGTCAAATACGCGCTGGTGGTTCAGTTCGCACCAGAAGCTCCGAAACAGCGGAAGAGGCGGCTATCGCTCTGGCAATAGCCTCCACACATTGTCATTACATTATTAGCGATTCCAGAGCAGCAGTACGCAATTTTGTGAAAGGTCGGGTCTCGGCTCCCGTAAAACACATACTAGACACCAACCAACACCCACGACCAATCCAGATCATTTGGGCACCAGCACACTCCTCCCTACCCGGCAACGATGCCGCCCACACCGCCGCTCGAGGACTCGCCAACCTAGCACCCGAACGGCTCACGCTAGGATCAGAGAGGGATCGCATGGTCAGTTACCGGGAAATAACTCAGCACTACAGGTTAGCCAGGGCAGTGTACCCGCCAGCACACAAATCGCTTAACAAGCGACAAGAAGTAGCTTGGAGATGACTTCATACGAACACCTACCCCAACCCCGTAGCCTATCACTACTACTACCCGGACCAATACCCTAATACATGTAAGCATTGTAAGCAAAAAGCGGATCTATTCCATATTATGTGGTCGTGCCCAGCCGAAAATCACACAAATCACGAAATAAATAATACTGAGCAGTGGGAGGCCGTGTTGCTCAGCTCCATCCCTGACCTGCAAATCAAGGTCATCGAGAGAGCTGAAGAAGCCGCCCGGGCCCAGGGGCTCGTGGCTGCTTAACAACAAGGTCATCCGTCAATACCTTGTTCTTAAATGAAGTCTTTACTCACTCACTCACTTACTGGCGGTATGCTTTCGTTATAAATAAGCCGCGTGCTTCACAGTGTCTTTCGCCTGTGGGTAATCTGCGGCCATCGAAGTTACATGCAGTGCCAGTGCTAGTTAGAAACTTTGCCAATGGCATTCAGCTGCATGCTGCAAGAAGTCAGTTGGACGCGTTATCTTGAACTTACTGAAAAAGCACGAGAAATTCATGTTTTATGCTGAATAAGGTATAAACCCCATATAAGCGGTCTTGAGCTCGACAGCGACAAGCGATGCGATGGAGATGGCTGTTGCGTACGCTCGTCGCCTACAAATCATGCTCCATGCAAAGGACGAATTTGAGCGACGTCTCGCCGGTGCTGCCAGTATGAGGGCAGCAAATATGTGTTGAAACTAGGGTGACGCATTCTTTAGCATCTTAAGTTGATGTAGTTTAATGTAAAAAGCAGCATAAAATATTTCTGAAGGTCTTGCAGTAGGTTTCTTTTTCTTGCTCGTATAAAAAATACAAATTGCTCATCCCGTACGACAATCGGTAGTATTTTAGTGATGTACATCCAGCTGCGGCTTTGCGCTATTGGCTAGTCGATCATAGGACTTTCGCACGATGAGCGACGAATTCTAGATTTTCGAAACCGAGCGATCTTCGCAATCGACGGCCTGTTTTGTCGCTCGAAGCCATCGCGCACAAAATCGGTCTCATGGGGTTAACCCTAACACTGAACAGTTTTTGCTAAATTATTGAAGTTATGTGAGTGTATGTCTGATTTAAGGTCTCCTGTTGCGGCTTTCGAGCACGGTGCACATCTGAAAGGGTGCTTATGAATACGAACTCGGTGAATTGCCAAGCAGCGAATTATGCATAGGCATCGAATATAACAGCTGCTGTTATATTATATTACGTTATGTTTAGGTTCATAACCCCCGGCACCATTTCACTTCGGCACAATCTCCAGGGAATGCCAGTCCTCACTGTTCTCTTCACGCACTTCTGCTCTGTACATTGAGGGAATTACCTAGAATTGTTCCACGTGCTTACAAAAGGCACCCATGCACTTTACATGCATGTTTTAAGATTGGCAGTTGAGGTTGGCATAGTAGCGTTTGGGGACGGGTGACATTCCATCAGGCATGCTGTGGATTGCACAATATGGTTACAGAGACTGGGTTTTTCAAGCTGGTTCTGATCAATGCTTTATGGTAATATGCACGATTGCGTTCTGATTAAAACCCCAACTGCATTATTTGCTAGGAGAAACCAAAGCAAATTTTTTACTATTGAAAACTATCCAAAGTATTAATATATTTTGTGGGCATAAAATGCTATATTAACATTGACAAACACTGCCTACACAAGATGCCCAGTGCATTGGGTAAGATGATGTTTTAGACCTTGACATGCACAAATATGTCATGTGTCAATAATAAAAGCACCCACTGGATACTTTAAAACTGCAATCAAGTAATACAGGAAAGCTAAAGCGGTGCACCATGGAGCTACGGTCAATATGACTTGTAATATGTGCTGTAATATAATCTGAAGAAAGCTAATTCTATAATAACGAAAGGGAATTCTGTACCATTGTGAACATAACAAACGCCCTAGGAGTAGCATATCAGGGCCGATGACAAAGGCACAAAGGTGCAAAACAGTACAAAATTAAAAACACTTCCAAATGCATTCCCATATTCAATTAGACTCTAGTACATACTCTTCATTAATACCAGACAAGATCATTTTACCTTAGTGACCCAGAAACATGCACTTTGGCACTTCCAAAGCATCAACCATAACATGTTCATCAGTTTCACAAACAGTCACGAAATGGACAGACTGGCAACCACCTATGCAAGAAAGAAAAGTGTCCACAACACGCAGTTTTTTGATTTTGAAATGCACTTTGGAACCAGAATTCACATCACTATTCGAGATAATATTCATTACTTGACCAAACAAGCCAGCACTTGTGACAACATAAGAATTTTTTCTTCGCGACTTGTCCATTGAGCTCACACAGTATGTAAATGCACCAATTGTTGCCTTCTTGTAGGTCATGAGGCCTCCTTCTGTGCTTCCCTTTCCATACAATGCCACTGTGCCCTTTTGCACACAACTCTTTCGAAGGCTGTAACCCTTAAGTAGGCACTTGACAAAAGATTGAAAGTACTCGCTCTTCCATCCATTATTCATAGGCACAACTTGTTGAAGAGATGTTAATATAGCAAACTTCTCAATAATCTGCATATAGGCATACCTGGTGCCATTTACCAGGCTGACAAGCCTCCCTTTCATTGACTCAAAAGGAAAGGCAGAGAAGCCCCACAGTGGCCCCCACTGATCAACATGGTCCACCATATGGACAAGGATATGAGCATTGTAGGTCATGCTCTCTTGGCCATAGAGTTCCTGATAGTCCTTCAGAAACTGCACCATGAGCCGCTTACTTTCATAATTTTATCCATAGGAATGGATGACTGCAAGCAAAAGTGCATGATGGCAACAAACTTCATCCAGTTCTTATAGTATCTGCTGGGTAAAAAACCCTTCAATACCACTGGAGAGAAAAAAAGAAGCCAATCTCTCCACTCAGATGCCTTCCAGTACTTCATTTCCAGGAGTGACCCGGCAGTCTTGTCTCCCACACTGGAGTCAGTTGGCTCAACCTGGCACTGATCTCTTGCAGGTGCGATCCAAGACTAAATTCGTTCTGCCTCTTGTGGCTCAACCACATAAAGGCTGTGGTGCAAACAAATCCATTGCAGACAGCATGCATATAATCTACAGCAAATGTGCTTGGAAACTATTAATGCCATGAAAAACAGTACATTCGCACCTTTGATGCCACAAGACGGCTCCCCGCTCCTGTGTGCCTCATCAATATGCCTAGCAAAGCTCTTTTGCGTCCTCTGCTTTGGTGCAGGCTCTTGAATTGGGTAAATGCGGGCATGGCCTCGTCCTCTTTGGACAACCTGACCACTTTGCTCGCACCACGCACAGCCATGAGACCCATTAAACTGTGTCATATTCATGACCATGCAGTGCACCACAGTGTCAAGAGTGCAAGGGCCCGGATAAACACGACATGTTTCTGTCATTCCAGACTCGCTTGTCCAGGAGATGCCCTCAGAGGAGAGGCGGTTCATCGTTTCCACAAATGGCTTAAGAAAGGCATTCATGTGTGGCTTGCCGTTTCCAAACCACAAGCCAAAAAGCAAAAGCTTGCGCACTCTTTCTTTGAAGGGTAGCTCATTCACCTGCAACAGCAGGGGCCATACACTATGTCCAGATGACTGGAACAATGGCACACCATCTGTGTTCCATGTTAATGATATGTCTTTGTCGGTTATAGGCAAAGTGTTATAGGCTGTGCTCTCAGTGATGTCCTTGACATTATAGGATGCACCTCTTCGGTTCTGCAATAACTTGCCGCTTAAAGTATGTCCTTGACTTGGGCATCAAGGTCGAGAGTAAGAAAAAAGGAACCTACGTCTAAAAGTGCAGAGATGCTGTGCACTGATGTACACTGAGGACACGTTACATTAACACTTGCACAAGGCAGTTGTGCAAGGTATTCACCACAGTCAGTGCAATAAATATGTGTGCTACGTTGACGATCAAGTGCCGAGGAGAAGTTTTTAAAAAATAGGTGCTTTGTTTTTGGGAATGGAACACCTTGAGGCATGTAGGCATCAATGACCTTCAAGAGGCTTTCTGTGGCTTCCTTAGATGAATGGTGCCACAGGCTGTGGGCCATTACCATTATCAGAGATTGCCCCCGTGACAGCTTTGATTCAGGGTACAGCAGGACATCCTGGGCAAAGAGAAAGTGCAGGAGCAGTATGTTTACATCATCAACTAGCTTTTCAATAATTGTAAAATTAATGGCAACACTATCAATAGTAATTACTGGGCAAATGTGCGACAGATTGTTGATGTCCAATGACGTGATCATCGTTATGGCACATTTCTGACAGTTTTCACTACAGTTGCACAAATAAATTGCACTAAATAAAGCCGCAGCCATACCATGCTCAAGGGACATCTAAACATGACAGCTGGTATGATGCCACGGCAAATTGCCTATAAACAATCAACTAAAGAACTACACGTTGTACTTTGTTTAGCTAGGCTTATGAGGATCGTTCAAGTCGAAAGCATATTTTTCTTTGAGCAACAAAGTGCTCGCAGAACTTCCTTTTTCAACATAAGCACTTTCAATGTTGCTGCACTTGCGACTCTTTGAGCAGTACACAGCTGACAGCAGTATAAGAAGTTCAACAGTATACTGAACATGACAAACCATAGATATATATGCCCACTGCAATTGTCGTCCAACCACATTCTACTTGTTCCAATGTTCTCATGTGATAGAGGTATTAAAGTAACAGAAACGCTACTACACAAATGCTGTATGGACTCTCCAAATTGACACAGACCTACAAGAGTTAGACAAAATTTGTCATTCAGAGCAAGTATCTTACTACTGCTGGAAAGGGAAGTCACAAACGTTTCATGAAATGAAAGCTTTGCAGAAGTTGGAAGGTCAACGAAGGAAATCGAACACAGGATGGTCACCTCTGCGGAATGCACAAGCTTTTCCATATATTTCTTAGTGCAGTTGACTACACCGACAAAGGGCTTCAACGTGCTCGAAGGCATCTGGGATCAGTAATTAAAAGGTTGTTAAGGGCACCTCTTTATCATTAATATACCTGCACACACGAATTGACTTTTACGAATAGGCTACGAACCTGGAAACTGAAATGGTTAAATCAAGGTCAACGTGTTTTTTTGTTCCCTAACCCTAAAAATTTCCCTAACCTTAAAAGTAAAAGCTAAACAAAATCTCCGTATATGAAGTACCGCACTGATGAGACCGTATAGTAAGTAAACAAAATAACATTAATACTTACCAGCTCATTTCTCGTCTGTTCGGCGTCCTCGATCCCCTTGGTGCTTTCTTCGTCATCTGTCGACGAGCAGTCGTGCCGGTGCGTGTCAGCAGAATTTTGGTTCCCGTCGCTTGATTACACAAAAGGATTTTCGCCAATGTTACTGAAGCTTTCATCGTGACAGTTCGAATCAGCAAGTGGGCTGCTTGGTGGCGACGAATCTCGATCGCAGCACGTATTTTCTGAACGCCGTTCATGGGCACTTCGCGAGTCCTCGTCGCTTTCCGAAGCGGACGTACCACTGCCAGCACCGCTTGCATTGTCCAAAGTTTTCCTCCTACATTTGGTTCGGACTGGGACCTCGCAAGCACAATCATAAAAATATTTCTTATATCTTTTTCTGCGCGGCATTTCTGGAGGTGATAACGCCAATACACACCAAGACAACGCAAACAATGCGGACTGACACAAGGCCATGCACGGCGCGGCTGTAATCTGGCTGGATGGATGGGTGGACGGATGATTGAGGCTCAACCCTTTGAATCGGGTGGCGGCACGCGCCACCTAGCCTTGAATGGTACTATATGCTGAATGGTACTATATGAATGGTACCATGAGCAAGCATACCTATTTATTTACTCCTTTACTTTTGCATTGATATTATCCACCAATCAGATAGCCTCCGTTTAGTTATTTCTACCTTTTCAAAGTCTATTTTACTTTCACTGTCTTCAAAACCCAAAGCTTTCAATAGTTCCCTGTTACATTCAACTGCAGGGTGAAGTGCCCCGCACAACATATCTCCTGGTATCTGGCTCGGTACGTTTTAGTCCGCAGTACACCTGTCCTAGCTTCAAAGAATAATGAGCTTGCCTTAGAGTTATCGTAAATATTTTCTTTGGCTATTTCTTGCTTAAATGTCCTGTATGTCTCTAAAGCTGATTTGGTTTGCATCTCTGTTTTCCACATACCCCTCTCTGTCTCCTTAACCTTTTTTCTTGACGAATGATTCCCTACCTGTCCCCCAACTGCTGCCCAAGTATTTGCTTGTCAATTTTCTAGTTCGCTTCCTCCACCTTGTGTCAACATTCCTCGTGTATAAGTAACTGAAAACCTTCCTAGCCCACCGCATTTTCCCCATTTTTCTCAATCGCTCCTCAAATGCTACCTTGCTACTAGCCTCTCTGCCCTCGAAAGAAGACCATCCCAGATCCCCCTGCATCCCAAGATTTGGTGTCTTGCCATGTGCTCCCAGAGCGAGCATACCCACACCACGTTGCCTAGTTTCCAACTGCTGCTGGGTCTCGTGCTCTCATACATAGAACTGCATTGGCAAAAGTCAGGCCTGGAATCATTACCCCCTTCCATATCCCTCCTACTACCTCGTACCTATTGTAGTTTCACAGTGCCCTACTCGTCATAATCGCTGTACTTCTGTTACCTCTAGTCGTTAGTTATTTTTCGTACTCTGTCAGATACTCAATGCCATTATTTATCCACACCCCAAGGTACTTGTATTTATCGACTATCTCCAGCGTGGCCTCCTGTATCTTAAGCTCGCCGCAAATGTTATCATTAAAAATCATGACTGCTGATTTTTCTTTGCTAAACTTCAAGCCTAACCTGTCTCCTTCTGTACCACACATGTCCATCAATCCCTGCAGATCTTCTGCATTGTCAGCCATTAATACAATATCATCCATGTACTTCAGTCCTGGTAATGACTGTTCAATCAATTTTCCTTGTTTGAAAATTGATAGGCTGAAGGCGAGTCCACTTTGCTGTGTTTTGGCCTCTAAACCATGTAGGTACAGCATAAACATAAACATAAAGCCCCCGCCGAATCATTGCAGGCTCTGAAACCTGCTTTTCCCATTGTATAATCACCCAGTTACATTTATAGATATCTTTTAAGAAATTGGTTACTCCATCTTGCACTCCTAAAGTTTCCAGAATGCCCCACAAGCCCTCTTGAAGTACACTGTAACAGGCTCCCTTGATATCCAAGAAAGCCAGCCATAGGGCTCTGTGTTCCTTTTCAGCTATTTCAATGCACTGTGTTAGTGAGAACAGATTGTCTTCTAGCCTCTTATGCTTCCGAAACCCATTTTGTAGCTCTCCAAATATCCCCTCGTTCTCTACCCATGCCTGCAGTCTGTCCTTTATAATCTGCATAACCACCCTGTAAACCACTGACGTCACTGTTATAGGCCGGTAGCTATATTTATGTCAGCTTTGTCCCCCTTTGCTGGCTTAGGCTTATGCTGGCTTACGGCGAAGCCTAGCGTAATAACCACCGTGGTTTAACCAAGCCAGTGCCAAGATTACCCACCAATAGTCGGAAAACCATGTTGAATTCGGGGAGTTTCCAATATTTTATTCTCAACATACTATTATATCTACAATTAATGGTCCCTTTCAAGCGTTGTTTTGCAAATAGTATTGCCATTAGAAGAAAAGTGACGTTACCGTAGTTTAGCTGTATTTAGCGGAAGTGCTCAATGTTATATTAAATCCGATTCAATCCAATCCGATTGGAGTGTGTCAAAAGCGCCATATTTGCTTTCGTGCGTTCGAGTGGGGACTGCAGTTGGAGTACATTTCACCGCAGTTCCATTCTAGTCAATGTGTTGTGCAGTCATGAAGCACATTCTAGTCATGTGGGAAGAAGAAGAGAAGTGGGACGTGTATCCCATAACGTCTATTTCGGACACTAGTATAGGACTGGAGCTGATGCACGACCCGACCAGCACCTTGAAGCCGCTCCAGGGTGATTTCGTCCATGTCAAATGGGATTTGACAAAGCCGGCAGCACCAGCCAAAATCTTGGCCGTCGGTAAGTACTGCAACTGCTAAAGCGAGCAAGACGTAGGCTATATATGTCAAAAAGGCACCAATTCTGCAGTGGCCGCATTCTTTGTGGAGATTTTTTTTCGTGTTTCAGCGTGCATGAATGCATTTCGCTGTGGTGCAGGCAGTACGTTGGTTTTAGGGCAAACTTTAGAGCCCGCCTTGTTGCGGCCACGGTGGCGAAAGACTAGTAAAAATATAGGTGCTGTTAATGGCCACCATGAAGGTGCGCGTGTGATCTGTTTGCATCTGCGACATGAAATATATTTTCGTAAGAATGCGCCTCCAGGCACGAGACGTGTCCGCATAGGGTGGCCACATGCTGCCCGTTGTCACAGGCTGTACCAAATATCTCTCCTAGACAGTCCGCGCTGCCATAGCGATTTAGTTATTCCTCAAGAAAGCTGTCTTTGCATTGTTGTAGAAGGACAATTATTTGTAGTTTGCAGCGTAAGTTATTTGCAATCTATGTATGATTTAGCTTGAAGTGCAGCTACGGCAGTTCAGCCGCAAGCACAATATCTTTTTTTTGTTTATTTACAGAATACTGCAGGCCAACTTGTGACCCAGGCAGGAGGGAATTCGTTCATACAGTAACGCAATTAAATACGTTCAAAGAAAAGAAGTGCATATGAAACATGAAATACATTTAATCATATGAGGTACATTGAAGGATGATATAAATACATAAAAAACATTCAACAAGCATACAGTGCAAGGGATTGAATTGAAAGGAGAGAAATATTTACGGTACCAATTTACACAGTTTTTGTTGTTTTTTTTCATGCTAACACGCATGAAAGTACTCACGTGGTCACACGTTTATTTGAAGTGCAGTTTTTCAATGGCATGTAATATGTTATTGGACAGGAATACATCGGCTGGCAGAGAGTTCCAATCAATTATTGTTCTAGGAAAGAAGGAATATTTAAAGCAATGTCTACTCGCGAAAATGTGGGTTATCTTGTCAGAGTGATAATTTCTGGTAGCTCTAGCTGGTAGCGGCTGGAGACAGGGTGAATGACCAAGTTGTATTTCCCTTTTCCAAAGGCGGAAAAGCAATGTTAGGCGTGCTACCTTTCTTTGGGATTCTAGGGTGGCAATATTATTTTCATTAATCAATTGAGAGGGGGCGTCATAACGTCCATAACAATTATATATGTAGCGGACGGCAAGCCTGTTTATGTTTTCCAGTTTTTTAATATTTTTTTCGTGAATGGGTCCCAGACGACGGAAGCATATCCTAATCGCGACCTTACGAGTGTGTTGAATGCCAATTGTTTCACGAATGGAGGACAATGTTTCAGCTTGTGTCTCGATAGGCCGAGTTTACGTCGAGCAGACGCACAAACATTATCAATGTGTTGCGACCAGGTTAGACGATTGTTGATGGTTACACCCAAATATTTAAAGGAGTCTGTTTCAGAGACCGTGGATTGATTAATAGTGTATTGATATGCTAGAGGGTGTTTTTTGTTGGTAATGCGCATAAAAACTTTTTTCTTCATTAAGTTTCATTTCCCAGGTGTCGCACCAGTCAGAAATCGCAGTAAGACTTTTATTCAGGATCACTTAATCATTGGCATCTTTAATCTCTTTGTAAAGTAACCAGTCGTCCGCGAACAGTTTAATACTCACACTATCGTCTATTAAATGCTCACAATATCGTCAGTTGGAGCAGTTATGCATTCCTTGATGTCCACCTGTCATTCTTTTGTGAGCTACCTGATATAGACTGGCTTATGAAGCTTGCTTACGAAGTCTTGCTCCCCAAAGCAAACTGCTAGACCAAGCACATTGTCTTGCTTTGAATATCTGCAGCTTATATAACTACACCGTTGAGGTATGAGCTTGAATTTGAGTGCTTCCAGGAATGTGGTAGTGGAATTCGCAACGTGTTTCATTTTTTAGGGGTTATTGGGTGGGTATTTTTCAATTTGGAAAAAAAAAACATTCCAAAGCAACTGCGATGCAGCAGCATAATGAGATTCCCCTCATTGGACCATTATGTATAATGTTTACAGTTGTACCACATTTATCGCAGTGGTACCACATTGCAGTAACCACATGTGTTCACAGTGGACGTACTTCTCTACATACATTGCTGACGGCCATGACTCTCATCTGTTATAGTACCACATTATAATGAATGAGAACTTCCAGCTTACAGAAAACTGAAATTGATGGTGCTGCTGTGTGCCACTTCTTGATGAGAAAAGAAATATACCAAACAGCAACACACTTACCCCTGTTTTGTTAATAGAACCACCCATAATTATTGTGTGTTCCGGTGCGAGGCAGGCCTAAGTGAAAGTAAACAAATACTAAGGTGGCATGCGTGCAGCTGACAACTTCAAGGTGCTGTTCAATATGCAGTATATCATTAAGATGCCCACACTCCAATTCGGCTGTACTACAGAAATGTCATGCAGTTGCTACATCATTGCTAGTAGGTACTTGAAGCTGAACCATGTGCTTCGTAAAATGCTTCTTCCACTCCTCGGGCATTGCGTTATGGGGAAAGTTGTTTTATTTGATGTTCATTTTGCTTGCAGGGAGCCTTGCCTCCATGGAAAAGAAGCGGAACAACCGTGCGGCAGCACATGGTTCCGCTTCAACCCAAGACAGTGAGAGCGAGGACAGGGTAAACATAGTTTTTAAAAAACTCCAAATCCTGTGAACTGTTATTCCTGTAACGTATGTGCTACAGACACCACCTGTAATCTGTTGCTATCAAGGAACAGCAGTTGCAGCATTAGAGCCGTGGTTGTAAGAGTGAAAACAACACTCACAGATCAAACAGCAGTTGGCACAGATTTACTAGAGCATTGGACAGGTAGTCGTTGTGGCTTCGGATCATACTAGTGGTCTACTGCATTCCACCTAATCCTCTGAAAAATTTATTTTTAAATGAAGCGCCGCTGACTGTAACTTTCCAACTAAGACTTTCAAGTTTCTCGCCATGCTTGAACTTTGGGTTATCTAATTACTGCTGTGTTCTTTAAAGAGAGTAAAAAAAATGATATCACTTGCATTAGCAAATTAGCTTTCTACTATACCAGAAAATGACTCTCCAACTGTGAATAGAGCGGTAAGCCAGAAAGGACGTTAAAAGGGAAGATGGCATATTTCTGCAATATAAAAAAAAAGTGCCACTCCTACTGCGAGAAGAGTAGTAATAAGCCAGAAATTGCCTTAAAAGGAAACACGGATGGCCACGCCACCTTGAAGCTTGTCATTACTTCATCGATGTTGACGGCCTAGTTAATTGCTTGTCGGGGAAAGTAAGGCAACATAGTGCTCTAAAGGAGATAAAAGATTAACCATATCATGTTTTAGAAATTTTCGCTAAGCCAGTACGGTCTAAATACAAAGAGATGCTTTGAAATTTGTGGCGTCACACTAATGTACAGGTACGGTGTTCACCATGAAATTCAAAAATTGAAACTTTGACCGGTATTTTAGCTTCTAATAGCCAACCCATGACTGCAAGATTTGTCAAATTTCAGTTTTAAAGAATGCCTTACGAGTGCAACTGATTTATTGTTACTCTTTGGTGGCCCTTTAACTGCAGCTCAAGAGCCACAGGTACTGTTAGAACACAAGAATTACTTCTTATTTTTTTATAGAATATTTTTGCAAGTGGCTCTTACTGCATGGATTTGATACCTGCTGCACTTGACTAGCAAGGCATTTTTCTTGTGCCTGTACAGTGGTCCTTGTGTACGCACGTAGTCTGTTTAGCAACAGCTGTTCTTTATTAATGAGAAATGCAGGATCCAATACAGACTGATGAGCTTTGTTGGCCTTAAGTGTAGTGGATGTCTGGAACTTCCATTACAGATTAATTGGCAAGTAAATGGCTGTGGGCTACTAAAACCTATTTTGCTTGCAAATGTTAAGGCATGCTGTTCTTGTCAAAATAAACCAGGCCAGAACCCAAATATGCAAGTGGTGGAAATTCAGACAAGCACCACTTTTAAGAAATATCCAAGAAATGTGTGGCAAAACACATTGAGGTCCATCTTCATCACACTAGCTCTGTACTGCGCATTGGAGGCTATGAGATGCATTGCTAAATTAGAACAGCTCTATGTTAGCGAGCAAAGCATTTAAACTTTTCCTGCTACTGCACATTGTTTAGTGCAGAAGACTGGTTGACAGAGTGTCGACTGAAGGAAAGAGGGTGCTGCCTGATTCAATGCTGCATACTATAGTCTTTGCTGTATATCAGAGTTAGTGAGTGTGTGTATTACTTCTCTGCATTAGTTTTACTTTTTGCCTGCTCTGGATGTTTTTGCAGTAAGAAATTGCAAAAGATATATGAGCACTTTGCAGCCATTCAAACACATTCACATCTCATTACTAGCGCATGTATATGTCATAAGAGTTGGCTGGCTTCATTTTATTACATTATGGCATCTACAGTTTTATGTTAACAAGTTAATAACCCTGTCCAAGCACGTAACCTATTAATAAAAAAACCAGAGAAGAATTTAGGATAGATGGGCTCAGTAAACTTAGGAAGTAGAAGGGACACCGATGCCAAGAGAAGCATAGGGAAAATGAACTGTTCATTTTCATTTGTTTAATGATGGTATTTCAGATTAATGAAATGGAGGAAAGATTGCTTGCTGCTGCTGGGGACCTAACTCGCAACCTTTTCATGTTTAGTGCACTGCTCCACTAATTGCGCTATGCTGGCTGCCACCCAATCTACCGCTTTCTTGGGTATTTATGTACATGAAAATTGTGGCACAACTAAAGATGTCTGTATCACCTTTGCGATGAATTTCAGTGTTGATGTGATTACAATAGAAGCAGTGTATCGCCGCACCATATTGCCGCCTCCGAAAAGTGTCGCGGATGAGGCGAGTGGCCATTTAGTGTCGCTGCAACAAATGTCCTGCGTGGCGCGGGTGGCAATATACATTCAGACAAAATTGTTTTATTCTGCACAGAGCGGTGAAATTTTAACTGACTCTTTTTTTTCATTGAAGAGCGGCTTATACTAAGTGGCCCATATGATTTGTAATGGTGGATAACTGAGGGACTGCAGCAGTTCTGGCGTTGCTTAACATTCATTGCTCTCTCTGGCGCTTCTGTATGTGCTGCTGTTTGAATGGCTGTGAAACAAACTATAGCTTATTCAATGCAAAGAAATTATGTATTTATTGGAACACCTGCTCTTTATTGTGTGATGTATAGTGATGGGAGGAACCAAAGCCAAGTTCTAAGCAAGCCCTTATTTAAAATTTTTGGCATGCTGACAGATTTCAAAGTGTGGTTCATAGTGAATACATTTTACATACGTAAAATTCCGAGCAAGCATCCCCCCCCCTCCCCCCTGGGAAAGATATCCCAAGAAAGTTTGTGCGAGGGGGCGTTGTGGCCTTGCTTGGTCGCGCACCGAAATTGAAGAGCTGTCAGTCCCAGATCTAGTGGGCTAGGCCTATACTGTCTTCTCCCAGCGATCGCAGGCTAGCCTGGCTTGCTGGTTCGCTTCCATGGGCTTCGACAAAATCAAATGTATTGCAATTTAAGTAGCAATGAATAGCGTGCAGGGGACGAGACAGTAAAATTCAGATACGAACAGTGTGAGCAGCATGATTGCGCACACGTGCTGACCAACATGGCGCTTTATTACAAGCTGCATGCAGTCCTGTCATAAGCGCCACAGGTCTCCAATTCGACGGCCCAGTGAGTTAGACCTGCCAGCTGTTTGTCATTGGCGGCTGTGAACGGATTCGACACTGCAGATGTGGCTTTCACAAGTCACGTTTATATTGGCATCTTTTGTTTAAGATGAGAAAGCTGTGCAGACACATTTGTTTTCACTTTATTTGCGAAGTCGTTCAAAGCGTCCATGCAGGGGCGCTGGTTTTGCACAGAGCTATGCTCCACTCACTCATGCGTGTCACGTGTCCGATATTGTCACATGCTGCAAGTCGGACTCCAACCCATCGTACAACGGATTGCATGCAAAATTGCACCATGTGTCTTGCGCTTCATTTGCATTTGAAAACTTCGCCCGTTTGACCAAAATGGCGACTGATGAAGGCTATGGCTACACAGATACTTGGCTTTTGTGAACTATCGGGCCTCGGCAGAAATGCAGCTAAACAGTAAATTTGTTTCTTAGTAAATTGCGTCATTTTATGTAATTTAATATGCAATTTCGTAAAAAGTTCACAAAAAAACTGTGCTGCCAGCGAAAATGCATGAAGTGGTGGACTGGCTGAAGAAAGGGAGGAGTGCTTGCTCGGATGTTAGTGACCATTTCAAATCGCTCGAAAGTAAAGGGGGAAGCACTTGCTTAGAATTTTATGATAGTGCCTGAAGCCAGAAAATGCTGTTTGCATTTCATGCCACTGGTTTTTTACACACTCTACACTTTCAGGATGACCAGGCCAAGGTCATATTAGAACTGCAGGCCACTGTAGAGCGGCTGGAAAGTGAGCTGCGGCAAACAAAAGCACAGCTTCAGCAAGCTCGGGACTGCCTTGGTAAGTGCACACTTTTTTTAAATGTTGAGGTAACATCGCTGTAAAAGTGCTGCAGTCTTCTCTGAAGTTATTGTAAGTGGCCACCATCAAGAGCACAACAAAAATCACTAAGGGATGAAGGCCCCCTCCTGCATTGTATTTAGAGCTGTGCCTGTTCTTTCGAAAACATGCCCAGCATTGTCTGTAATCCAGTTGAAGAGCTAGACTTGTGGTATTCCCAACAGGCAATTTTTGAAGAATAATGGATGTTGTAAAAAAATGTCCAGTGTTTATCCAAGTAAAGGTGAATTACATTTTAACGTGATGCTGCTTGCTAGAAATGCACAGGTTATTTTTCGACACTCAGAGTCTGCTTGCCACACTTATTTTGCCATTGCGATAGAATCCTCTTGGGGTAAATTATTGCTTGTATTAATTGTGCTCAACCTTGTTAACTTTGTGTGTAGATATAGTTTTGTAGTCATCAACAAGCATGCATGTCTTCACCTCAGTAGACATGCTATTCCGAACCACAAGGAAGGCAGTTACATTATTGCCAGTATAAGCCAGCTGGTGACTAATCGTCCATCGCAATGTATCCCGCAGATTTCGTGCTAGGGTGTGAGCTGTAGTGGAGTTGCTTTTCAACAATGTTTGTGACATTACATGGCTTCCACACAATCAAAACAACATTTCTGCTCACTGCAAATGCTGCCAATAAATCCGAGCAAGGAAGAAGGAAATAAATTAAGAAATGTAGCAGGTTTCAATGAATGCGTTCGAGAAGTTTGCAGGCTGTCCTGTTTAAAGATATTGGCCTTAAGTTGAAAGGATGATGCGCATTGCCAGATTTATGTAGCGGAACCACCATAACCACTTTCCAATTGTCTGGCAATGTAGAAGTCTGTAAAGAGTGTAGAAAGTATGATGGAGCTGTAAACTTTTGTATTTTTGAACTTTGAGTTTACATTACCATTACCTGCAGTGTTAGAAAACTTGAAATTTTCAAATGGCACAACACTACGCATTGTATAGAAATGAAGGCTATTATGAAAAAGGTGCTGTCAGGACAGACAGGTGGACTAGTTGGTATGACATTATCTACACAGTACTGCAGAAACACATGGACGAAATAAAAAAACCGGGACACAGTGCTATCAACTGAGCGTTCATTGCACAATAGCAGATATATATATATCACTGCACAAAAAAGGAAGGGAGAAGGAAGACACAAACAAATCAACCCAGCAAGATGAAGACACACAGGCAGCTAATGTGAGAAAAACATTTCTTTCTCCAATAAGGAGACTGATGGGCAACTAACACAATCCCTATTCCTAATCTCTGCAGCTTCTACTATTTCTCTGGTGAGCTGGTCAGGGTGTCTGGCCAGCGATCGAATGCAATTAAACAGAGGCTTGAATCTGCAGCGTGCGCAATGTCCGGCAAGGTGGCCTGATAGGGCTATATTTTCAACGTTCCTGTGCTCACGTAATCGCTCATTGATGCATCTACTTGTCTGTCCCACAACTCTTTGCCACAGTCCAATGGGATGCAGTAAACCACCCCTTCAACACAAGAAACAAATGGTTTTCGGTGGGTCTTGTTGCACCCACGTGGCTTGCATGTATCCGCGTTTACCCTTCTGCATAAACAGACAGCTTCGAAGGAGCAGAAAAACTGATATCTACGCTGACACATTTCCCAATCTTTTTCAGATTGTCACTAGTCTCATGTAGGAAGGGACAAGATGATTACTTTCTTTTTTACTTCTGTCACCTGGTCAGTGGCATTGCAAATTTTGTTCTTTAGAATGCTGCCTGCCACGGTGGTCAGTACATGCAACGGTAACCTGCATCTTACAGATGTGAGACTATGTACTGAAAACTTCTCCTAACCAAGTGTGGGCTGGACTTCAAAAGGGCGCTTTTGAAGAACAAGTTGACAATACCTCACTTCACTAGCTTTGAATGAGCTGATGACTATGCAAGGATGGGTTTTTTGCCTCTTGTTGGTTTTACGAGCCTAGAGGCAAAAAACTCGTACTCGCATACTCACCTCATTCAAAGCTAGTGAAGTGAGGTATTATCAATTTGTGCTTCAAAAACACCCTTTTGAAGTCCAGCCTGCACTTGGTTCAGAGAAGTTTTCAGTACAAAGTCTCATATCTGTTAGGTGCAAGTTACTCATCGCATGTATTGACCACCGTGGCAGGCAGCATAATAAAGAAAAGAATGAAATTCGCAATGCCACTGACCAGGTGACACAAGTAAAAAAGAAAGTACAGTCGGACCCGACTGTATCAAACCCGTTTATGTAGAATTATTCTATATATCGAACAATTTCTGGACAAGGTACAGTTACAATGAGCATATATAAAAAAAATTCTACTTACATCGAACAAAAATAGCAGCGACTCCTGATATATCGAACGTCAAGCGGCGGAAAAATGGCCCCAGAAGCTGGCTTTCCCTTGTGGTGGTGGGGAAACCCAGTACAAATGAAGAACCACTTGTACCTGGCCATGCGTACGCATTGGGCGCCATGAGCACCGGGTCGCGAGTTTGGTCGCTTTACCCCCAATCGTGCTGAGGGTGTTCCTCGGAACCTTGCACGCTGCGGGGACATCCGACTTCTCATCACATTCGACCCGATTTACGATTTCGAGCTTCACGACGAAAGGCAAATTTTGCCGCTTCATCACGGCAACACTGCGGGACAAGGCGCAAACACAGTGAACCAGAAAAGCAATGACACAATTCGCACTTTCGCCATCTTGCACGACGAGGACACAAGAGCCTCTTATTGGCTGTCTGAGCAAGTGCTGCGGGCGGGCCAGGATAATTTTTTTGCAGGGGGGTGTCGACGGCTCGCCAGAGGCAGCGCGGTCACGGTAGGGAGAGCGGTTGGATGGAGCGCCGCCGCCGGGTTTCCCCGCTACTGCGAGGGAAAGCAAACTTCTGGGGGCATTTTCCCGCCGCTTGACGTTCAATATATCAAGAGTCGCTGCTATTTTTGTTAGATGTAAGCGTAATTTTTTCTATATATACTCACTGTAACTATACCGCGACCATAAATTGTTCGATTAGTTGGGTTTGACTGTTATCATGCGAAACTAAGCTAATTCCATCAATAAAGTGATTTTATAAATGGTATGTGCTTTTATGACATCCAATTATTTACCAGGCTTATATCGAATTATGCTCTATATCGAACTGATAGGCGTTTTCTTGCGAGTTCGATGTAGCCGGGTTCGACTGTAATCATCTTGCCCTACCTACATGAGATTAGTGACAATCTGAGAAAGTTCGGGAAATGTGTCGGTGTAGATATCGGTTTCCCTGCTCCTTCGAAGCTGTCTAGTTTGTGCACGAGTGTAAACAGAGATACACGCAAGCCACATGGGTGCAACAAGACCCACCGGAAACCATTTGTTTCTTGTGTTGAAGGGGTGGTCTACTGCATCCCGTTGGGGCTGTGGCAGAGTATGTGGGACACACAAGTAGATGCATCAACAATTGATTACGTGAGCACAGGAACAACATTGAAAAACCGGCCCTATCAGGCGACCTTGCCGGACATTGCGCACACTGCAGATGCAAGCCTCTGTTTTATTGCATTCAATCGTTGGCCAGACACCCTGACCAGCTCACCACAGAAATAGTAGAAGCTGCAGAGATGAGGAATAGGGATTGTGTTAGTTGCCCATCAGTCTCCTTATTGGAGAGAGAAATGTTGTTTTTGTCACATTAGCTGCCTGTGTGGGTTCATGTTGCTGGGTTTGTTTGTGTCTTCCTTTTTTTGTACAGTGATATATATATCTGCTCTCGTGCAATAAACACTCAGTTGATAGTTAGCACTGTGTCCCGTTTCTTTCTTTTGTCCATGTGATTCTGTGCTACTGCATGAATAACCAGTGTCAGAAATTATTGAGGTAGAAAGGGGCATTGCAGCTGTAATCACTAGGAACAGCGTCACCAGCAAGTGAATCGCTTTAAGAACTGGCCGGCCTAGTCAGATCAACATGCGCACCTTCAACCAAGGTACAAATCACTTTTTATAGTTTTGCTTTCTTTTTTTTTGCAGATTCCTCAAGGATGGTGCGAAGATTGAAGCACATTCTTGACCAGACAATTGGTGCCAGTGGTGCCATTGGTGGCGGTAGTGTTGAGCCTGGCACAGTCGTGTCAGCACCAAAAGTAAGAAGCTGATGCGATTTCTTGGGGCAGACTGTTGTGTGCGTGATTGACCCGTGGAAATTACGATATAGCAAAAGCTCAAAGGGTCAATTTCATGTTTTCTACAGTCAAGTACAGCATATATTAGCTGTCTTTCTGTCATTTTATCTTATCAGAACTATTATTACTTAGAAGAAAATGCACACAGCCTTGCTTTTCATTTTATTATTAGGAAAGCCTTCTGCATGGAGCAGCTACTGCAATCTCTCACATGTTGTACTCTTCATTGTAGTGCAAGTGTGGATGTGGAACATTCCTTTAAAATGCACATAGCCTTCACTTGTAATGCACCATGTGCATTTAATTTCACTCTGCCTTTGTTCGTTCCCCAGTGTAGCTAGGGTAGCAAACTGAATATCTGTCTTCTAGTTAATCTCCCTGCCTTTCTCATCTCATTTCTCTCTCTCAAGTGTACTAGCCAGAAAATATAGAATTTGACAAATTTGTCCACGACTTTCTTCAATATGTAGCATTTGTTCTAAGGACCTGTTCAGAAGTTATCTGTAAAATACAGTGCAGTAGACTATTTGTAAGACACTATTAAGATGGATATCCTATAGCCGAGCAGCCTGCGCAGCTAGGTCTAGTGCGAATCACTTCAATTTTTGTTAAATGTAAAATCATTAACAAAAAATAGTGTTTGAAGGATCTTTCAAGTTTGCCTTTAATGTTGTGTGTAAAGCTTAAGTGATGTCACCACATTTATTGGCAGTTAGTGTAGCTCTGGTTGTCCTAAACTTCAAATATCCGTACTGCAACTGATTTATGGCTACTTTGCTTCTTTTAGGTCAGTTCTCACAACTGTACAATTCCTACATATAACAGTTCATATTCTGTGCAGCAGTACTACTTCAACACTTGCATTACATTGATTGCAGATGCGTTTAATTCTGCTTCTATACAAAAATGGAGCTACTTCATTTCGGAACCAAGCAACACGACTTTCAGAAGCTCCTGGCCCCCCTCACAACACGGACACTAAATGGAAACATTAAAACACCTTAGTCGTATAATTTATTCCTCCAAAAATATTTTCTTCATTTATTTGGCAGCAAAACTTTGGTTAAAGAAAATGAAACCAAACTTCTTTGTTCTGAACTTCGCACCTCATTATGGCCATGGTAAAGAGAGCATGTAATATACCAGGCTCTGCTTCATTTTTGCATGTTTTGGTTGCTTATTCTCCAAACGAACGGTCCTGTTTTTTCTAGGTCGACTACTGTTCTTTGAAGACAATGTAACCCTCCTATAGTGATCAACAGCTCAGTGTATGTGGCTAACCGCAATCAAAGTTCGTGGCATCGCCACACACTTTACGTTGCCTTTGGTTTCACAAGCTTCATCGTATGGTACAAATTGCTTATTTCGTATATGGAGAGACAAACATGATGTTCTGTCATACTTTAGTGTTTCTCCTTAGTATTTCAAGGCATATGCTGAGTCCTTGTGCCCAAAGCACTTGTCAAATTGGGCTTCAACAACCCAACGCACAGGCCTATTTTGTATGTAGGCATTCTCGTCTGAAAATGGCATGTGCTCTATGACATGCCAATTGCCAACTTGTAAGGCTAATCTGCCCGTAGCAGTACTGCACACACACGTGCAAGTTTGGCTGTTGCTAACCACCTGAGTGTGCCATGTGAACTAGCTAGTCTGCACGAGCCTAGAACATTTGTGACGTGATTGTAAGTAGATGCTGCACATGCAAAAAGTACACTGATATGTGGATGAAACACTGTTGGTACTAACCGGTGCGGTGCAATATGTTGCAGAAATCTTGTATAATGCTGAATGATGATCACCTAGTCAAGTTCAACTCCATTATTTCAAAGGCTGTAAGATAATTTCAGCCTGACGCTCCATCTGGCACACCCTTCCGACACCTTACTCATCCAAACCACTAGCATGGTGAGCTGCCTGTGATGTTGATGCTGTAAGGACCAATGCGCAATCTGCTGCAGCAGTGCATGATTGGGAGAGCAGAAGACATACGAACAAATGGGCTGAAGCCAGGAGCAGGAGTTCTTGTTTTATTGTGTGGCTGAGAGAGTTGAAGTGCCCCAAATGAAAAACTGGTTAATTAAAATGAAAGGTGTGTTGGTAGCACCTAGCCAAGTTCAACACCATTATTTCAAAGGCTGTAAGATACATTCAGCCTGGCATTCCATCTCGCATACGCTTCCGATACCATACTCATGTAAGCCACTATAGCATGGTGAGCTACCTCTGATGTTGATGCTGTAAGGACCAATGCGCGATCTGCTGCAGCAGTGCATGATTGGGAGACAAAAGACATAAGCAAGGGTTCTTATTTTAATGCATGTGGCTCAAAGAGTTGGAGTGCCCCAAATGAAAAACGGCTAATTAGTACGAAAGAGGAGTTGGTGGCAAAGCTTACATAATTGCTGGATTTCGCTGCTGAGGTGTGACATAAAATAAAGTCAAAACATGAAACACTGTTCACTTCTGAAGAGTAAAATGGGGCAGCAATTGTCGCAAGTTTTACCTGAACTGGAAAGGCTAGATGCAGCAATGCCGAATGAAGCCATCACATTTCTACTGCATCCTGACTCACTGGAAGTGCTTGAGAGACCTATAAGTATAAAGCACAGCTTTTGTTGCAAACTCGCCTATGTTACTGTATCATAGCATGACTTACAATAGACCATCTAAATAAGATTATAATTTGTTGAATATTATAGCAGTGGAAAGACAAATGGCTTTAGTTACAAAGCATAAAAACCAGAACTAATGTTTGCTTTCCGTTTTCAGGTGGACCTCGGGGAAGGCATTCTACTGGACGAGTCTACCCTGACAAGATTGCGGCGAGATGCGAAGAACTCGGGGTCAAGATTTGCCCGGGGTCTGCTCAAAGTTCTCTTCAGCTCGGAAGAGTTGGAGAACAAGTCTCTTTTTGGGCGGCGTTCAAACGCCCACAAGGGTGCCGCCCAAAAAGAGGCCTTGGATCCAAGACGAGTGAATGCCATCCTGAGTATGTGTCACTGTGCAGTCAACTAGCATGTTTGCTTTATTTTGTAATTTGAATTTAAGATCTTGTGCATGACTCCTTTGTGCTGTCCTGCCTATATACACTGACAGCTTGAGACACATAAGGCTAAACTAACTCTTTTTACTTTTTCTCTTCCCTTAGGCTACACAGCAAGGCATTTTGATGCCACAACAGGCGAAATAAAAAACACGTTGTCATCCATGCTTGCGCGTGGATATTGAAATCTTTTTAATAAATGCTAGTTTTCAAAAAGATTGGTGTGTTTTGTTCATAGACAAATACATATATGTATATGTATATATATATGCTACCCATGTTGAAGGTTACATTGGAAAAGCACCAGAATATAAAAAAAAAATGCTGGAGAAATTTGCTTAAATGTCACCAGCACATTTAAAACATACTAAAATAGTTGCTAGAATGTTTCTAGGGTGAGCAACAGAAAGTTGGTAGAATGAAACTAGGCCCTTAAAATAGGTCGAGCTATACAGAAAGTTGCTAGGATGTTTCTAGATCAAGCAACAGAAAGTCAGCAGAAAGTTTCTAAAATGTTTCTAGATTGAGCAACAGAAAGTCGGCAGAAAGTTACTAAATTGTTTCTAGATCGAGCAACAGAAAGTCAACAGGAAGTTACTAAAATGTTTCTAGATCGAGCAACAGAAAGTCAACAGAAAGTTACTAAAATGTTTCTAAGAAGTATGAAAATGGTCAGTAAATCCTGCTTTTAGTGTCTAAAGGATGTTCATTCGTTGTCTAAAGAAAGTTTGTAAAAAGGGTTTCAATTCAATATCGGTGGCCAATAGTCGATAGGATGTTGGTATGAAGTACATAAGAAGTTTGAAAACGGTCTAAAGAAATTCAATAGACTGTTGGTAGGTTCTAGTAACATTTCTCTAAAGAAAGTTTATTGAAAGTTACTAGAAATTTTTGTAAGGGATGAAATTATTTTGAACAGCTCTGATAGCGCCCACGCAACTATGGTTGCTTGTATACTGTCAAATGCTCATATTCTGCGCCCTAAAGCTCATGGCACGGTGCGAAAACGCGCTCACAGCGAAAGCAAAACATTGTGCGCGGATATGCATGCAGACGCGCAGTCGGTCGCTGCGAACCCGTGCGATCGCTGCATTGAAGCTTCATTCTGTTATGCCCCATTTGGTTATAGAGGCAGCCCATCCTAACTACATATTTCACATAGTTTACCCTCAGCGTTTGGCTACCTTTCACGCAAGAAGCCGGTTCAGGAGACTCCATCGCGGCGACCGCGCGCAGTAGCGTTCACTGTACGTATTCGGTAAAGATATAGCGTCTGTAAACGATTCTGTGCTTTCAGTTTGCCCAAGATTATTATTTAGGCAGTAACAAACTTCTCTAGTTTCGAAAGTACTTACAGAAATGTCCAGGAGAGCTCGCGTGTGGTGTTTTCAGTGAGCGCTGACAGCAAAACCTATGAGGAGCGCGCCGCGTGATCCCTCATACTACGCCAGCGAGGCGCTTCCGATAGATGGCGACTCCGTAACTCCTCGCCGCCAATAGCGACGACCTGTTTAAGCTTACCGCTACAACCTGTAACTAGTGCTGCTAGGCGAACACCCCCGTTGCATTTGGTGGAGCTGCTGGGTTTCTCTTCGACATCCTGGAACTCCGCAGTCGAACGCTACCACCAGCTGTTGCAATGGATGAACCGGGACCGTCCCAGGCTGCTGCTCCCGTGCCCCCCGCCATCGTCTGTTCTGGCGTCATCCGGCAGCGCGATCCGGCTATATTTAGCGGCACAGACGACCACGACGTGGAAGACTGGCTCGCCGAATATGAACGTGTAAGCGCCTATAATAAGTGGGACGACCGCGCCAAGCCCACAAATGTCACCTTTTACTTGAAAGACGTGGCAAACATATGGTTCCGCAATCATGAAGACGATTTTACCACCTGGTCGGCTCTCACGACAACTTTGGCAGAGGTCTTCGGCTGTCCCGCCGTTCGCCGGCTTCTCGCTGAGCAACGTTTGCGTGGTCGAGCTCAACACCAGGTGGAGACCTTCACCAGTTATATTGAAGACGTGCTCTCGCTCTCGTCAACTCATCTATGGACGAAGCTGACAAGATCAAGCACGTCATGAAAGGCATCGATGGCCATGCCTTCCAGATGCTCGTCGCGAAGAGTCCGCGGACGATTGCCGAGGTCATACAGCTTTGTCAGCTGTACGACGAGCTGTGCAAGCAGCGTGCATCAACACGCGCTGCTCAGCAGGACACAGCGGGTCTATCACCGTTGGCTTTCGGCCGCGACGCTGCCGATATCCCTGCTTTAATGCCGGATATAAAGCAGCTCATCCGTCAGGAAGTCGCACGCCAACTCTCTCTGGCGACAGCACACCCGAGCCGTCGACAGCCTTGGCTCCTTCGCTTCGCCACGTCATTCATACGCAAGTTGCCGTGGCGCTGCCATCTGCCTCTCCACCGCAGCCTGCTGCTGGACCGCTAACGTACGCTGACGTTGTCGCCCAGCCTTACGCTCCTCTGGCTCCTGATGCGTACTGGGCCACTGGCACCTTCTATGTGCCGCCGCCACCTTCACGCTCGATTGTCGTCCCCTACTCGGCCGTGGCGTACACCTGGCAACCGGCCAATATGCTATTTCTGCCATTTTCCGGGCCACGTAGCACGATTCTGCCGCCGTCGCAGCCCCCGTTTACCTGACAGTGGGGGCACCTCAAGCTACAGGCCTGCTCGACTTCCGCGCCACGACCCATCTAACCTTCCTCCGGACTCATCTTACAGTCGCCTCCCTTCCGATGCACGCCGCTCACCTTCCCCACGTTGCTGATCCATTTCCCCGATGGTTCGCCGACCCAGCCCAGCCCGAGAGGAAAACTAACAGTCGCAGTTCCAGAGGCAAGTATTGCGTTTACGTCGAACATTTCGAGACCTCATTCTGCCCCGGCGAACGAAATTGAACTGTCTGTAGACGGCGTCACCGTACACGCTCTTATCGACACTGGAGCCGCCGTTTCTATTATTAGTGAGAAGCTTTGCCGCAATTTGAACAAAGTGACCATTCCCCTTACCTCTCTTTCTCTGCGTACTGCAACCTCGCATCGCATTCAGCCTTCAGCGTCGTGCACGGCCTGGGTTGTCATTCAAAGCGTTATGTATGTTATAGAATTTGTCGTCCTATCTCGTTCCTCACGCAACGTTATTCTTGGATGGAATTTCCTATCTGTCAATCAAGCTCTTATCGACTGCGCTCGTGCCGAACTTACGTTATCAGTCCCGTGCTTCGACCCTGACGACCATTCTTCTCCTAAAGTTGTTGCCACCTCTGACATCGATATCGCACCTTTCTCCGCCGCTCTGGTTCCTGTGTCATGTAACTCTGCTGCGAACTCATCTCTTCTGTTTACCCCGTCGGCCACTTGTGCGCGCCGCAAGAACTTTCTGCTTCCGTTTGCTGTCGTCACTTTTTGCGACGATTCTGCTGCCCTTTACGTGTGCAATCCGTCGGCCTGCCCATCACCCCTACTCCCCGGCGAGTGCCTGGGTACCGCTTAAGCTTTCGATAGCGTTCTTCCGGCCACCATGTTTGGTGATACGGCATCAGTTCCGATTTGTTCCGTCACTCCTCCCGCTGCGACTGATGCCCCTGTAGACGTCTTCGCTCGTGGCGTCGACGCAGAACTCACACCTGCGCAGCACACAGAAATAATCGAGCTCCTCCAACGTTTTCGTTCCTCATTTGACATTCACCAACCATCCTTGGGCCGAGCGTCCGCAGTCGTTCACCGTATCGACACCGGTCAACAAACACCATCGCGCCAGCATCCGTCTCGTGTGTCGGCTGCTGAACGCCATATCATCGACCAGCACGTTGACGATATGCTGGAGCGAGGCATCATGCACCCCTCTAACAGTCGCTGGGCATCTCCGGTTGTCCTCGCTAAAAAAAAAAAAAAAAAAAGATGGCTCCATTCGGTTCTGCGTCGACTATAGCCGCCTTAACCGAATAACGCGCACAAATGTCTATCCTCTGCCGCGCATCGACGATGCCTTGGACTGTCTGCAGGGAGCTGAATTCTTTTCCTCGCTGGATTGGCGCTCCGAGTACTGGCAAGTGCCAATGGCAGACGCCGATCGCCAAAAGACAGCCTTCGTAACGCCTGATGGGCTATATGAATTTACTGTCATGCCGTTCGGCCTCTGCAACGCGCCTGCCACTTTCGAGCGAATGATGGACACCATTTTTCGAGGGCTGAAGTGGAAAATGTGCCTCTGTTATTTAGATGACATTGCGGTTTTTTCCACCGACTTTGCGTCGCACCTCAGCCGCCTAGAGCAAGTACTTGCGTGCCTCTCCACTGCAGGACTGCAACTAAATTTGAAGAAATGCCACTTCGGCGCTCGCACGCTTACTATTCTCGGCCATGTAGTTTCAAGAGACGGTATCCTCCCAGACCCCACAAAACTTAGTGCCGTATCCGAGTTCCCTAAACCAACCACCATGAAAGAGCTTCGCAGCTTCATCGGCCTGTGCTCATATTTCCGACGCTTCGTCCGTAACTTTGCCTCTATCATCGCCCCCTTGACGCTGCTTCTCACCGGCAGTTCCGACCTCTCAGCCTGGTCCCCGGCGTGCGACGACGCATTCCAAGAACTGCGACGCGTTCTCCTCCAGTACTGCGACACTTCGATCCCTCTACTCCAACTGAGATCCATACGGATGCTAGTGATGTCGGGCTCGGCGCTGTTCTTGCACATCGCAAGGATGGCTTCGAAGAGTACGCCGTCGTGTATGCCAGCCGCACCCTTACGAAAGCCGAGGCGAACTACTCGGTTACTGAGTAGGAATGTCTGGCCATCATTTGGGCTATCGGCAAATTTCGTCCTTTTGTGTATGGGCGTCCATTTGACATCGTGACCGACCATCATGCCCTATGCTGGTTATCTTCACTAAAGGATCCAACTGGTCGGCTTGCCCGTTGGGCATTGCGCCTACAAGATTATGACGTCCGCGTTGTTTATCGCTCAGGCCGAAAGCATTCAGACGCAGACGCTCTATCCCGGTCACCCCTGCCCTCTGGTCCTGTCCACTCGTCTATTTCCACCTGCAGTGCCTTCGCTCTCAACATTTCCGACATGCCATCAGAGCAGCGCAAAGACCCATGGATCTCTTCGCTTATTGACTTCCTGTCTAGCCAGTCGCCAGCACCGATCTCTCGGATGCTTCGTCGCCAAGCCGCGCACTTCATCATTCGGGATAACCTGCTGTACCGCCGCAACAACAATTCAAGCGGCCGCAAGTGGCTGCTTGTTATACCCCGACACCTCAGCTCCGACATCTGCGCGACGTTCCACAACGACCCACAATGCGGCCACGCTGGTGTATTAAAGACATACTCGCCTCCAGCATCGGTACTACTGGCGCGGTATGTATCGTTTCGTTCGCCAGTATGTCCGGTCATGCCACATATGCCAACGACGCAAGACGCCACCTCAACATGCCACCGGCCCCTTGCAACCTTTACCATGCCCTGCGCGCACGTTCGACCGCGTCGGCATTGACCTATACGGTCCGCTTCCCAACACTCCAAACGGCAACCGCTGAGTTATTGTTGCTATCGACCACCTCACGCGGTACGCTGAAACTTCAGCCCTAGCATCTGCAACAGCAAAAGACGTCGCCAGTTTTATCCTTCAAAACCTGATTTTACGCCATGGAGTACCTCGAGAATTACTGAGCGACTGCGGTCGCGCTTTCCTCTCTGACGTCCTTTCAGCATTGCTAAAGGAGTGTCGCATCATTCACCGCACTACCACAGCATATCATCCTCAAACTAATGGGATGACAGAACGTTTCAACCGCACTATTGGTGACATGTTGGCCATGTATGCTTCATCTGACCACTCGAATTGGGATCGCATTCTACCTTTCGTTACCTACGCTTACAATACCGCCACGCAAAGCACCACTGGGTTCTCCCCTTTCTTTCTCCTTTACGGACACGAACCTTCATGCACTATGGACACGATTCTACCTTACCGGCCAGATGCTTCGGAGTGGACGACTGTTTCTAGAGCGGCTGCTTACGCCGAAGAATGTCGCCAGCTCGCTCGCTCGTTCGTTCACATCCCAGGACCAGTGGCGCCAAAAGCTTCGCCACGATTCATCCACTACGGCTACGTGCTTTGCGCCTTGCTCGCTGGTCTGGTTGTGGGTGCCCTCTACTCCTCCAGGCCTTTCCTCCAAGCTGCTCTCCAAGTACCACGGTCCTTATCGGGTACTGAAACAAACATCCGCGGTCAACTACCTCATCGAGCCAATCGAAACGCCTTCCGACCAGCGTCGTCGGGGCCAGGAAATTGTCCACGTCTCCCGGCTCAAGCAGTGCCATGACCCCCCTGTGTGCTCCTGTCCTTAGGTCGGCAGGATGGCTACTCTTTCGGTGGGGAGTGATTGTACTGAAGGCACTGAACAGTGGGCATGGTGCTGGTATGCTGGTGCAAGAGATCGAAGAACACGACGAGAAGTGCTTGCTTCCCATTACGATATAGCGACGACCTGTTTAAGCTTACCGCTGCAACCTATAACTAGTGCTGCTAGGCGAACACCCCTGTTGTAATATATTTATTTATTTATTTAAATACCTTCAGGGCCCGTGGACATTACAGGAGGGAATGGAATGCATGAAAAACAAATGTATTAACACAGAAATGTGACGACACAGAAAACAAAAACAGAGACAACAGTCACCTATGTTACAGCAAAATGGAGATTACTGAGTATAAACAATAGCTTCAATAGAAGCTTGGTTTCAACAAGTCAATGTCGGTAATTTCGGCAATTGAGGTGGGCAGGCGGTTTCAATCGTTACTTGTCTTAGGAATGAATTAGTAACAATATGAGTTAGTTCGAGAAAAGGGGACGACTACTTTATGAAGATTATGTCTACGGGATGAAATGTACTCTGGCTCAGATAGAAAGACTTATTTAAGATGGCCATGATGATAAATTTTGTGAAAGCGTCACTGAGACACTTTCCTTCCTAAGGAAAGAAGAGAAATATTCAAAGTAGCTTTCATGGTGGACTGACTAGATAGACGAGAGTAGTTACGAAGTATGAATCTTAGGCTGCGATATTACACCGATTGCAAAGTTTGAATGAGACACTCAAGACCAAAATCCCACACCGAGCATTCATATACCAGTTTTGGGCGTACGAGCGATTTATAGAGTAAAAGTTTTAATGAAAATGGTGCCATAGAGAAATTGTGCCTTAAGCAACCAGGCATGCGATTGGCATTGTTGGCAACGCAACTGGCGTTGTTTCCCGCCGAAACTCGTTCCACGAGCATACAGACCAGCTGACTACGCATTGAATCCCTTTCCTGCTCTCTGGGTCAGTCTAGACAAAGAAGGTTGAACAAACGAAGCAACAGCGATACACGTGACCGTTGCAATGGATGGTGACAACTGAACGCATCTCGAGTTAATCACGCGGGCACAGAATCGATGAGAAAACTGACTTTCACACCCCAGGAGATGCCGATAACTACCGCCATCCAAAAGGAGTGTAAGAGGTAGCAAAATGGGGACCGCCGGATAGCTGACAAGTCTCAAGATTGATTTGGCGGTACTTTAGAAATGTGTGTGAGCTGTGGTGGCGCGGGTAGGGGGGAGGGTATGCCACTTAGTTTCGAAGGAGGGAGGGGAGCGGGCCCCCCCGGCCCTCCCTGGGTACGTGCCTAATGCCTAGCAATCTTCGTTCCATCGCTGTTTGCGCGGTCCTTGTTCTCAAGCTTCTTTGTCAGTCTCCCCGTCTCTGCCCCATATTTCAGCACTGGTAAAATGCACTGATTGTACACCTTCCTTTTCAATGATAATGGTAAGCTTCCAGTCAGGAGCTGATAATGTCTGCCGTATGCGATCGCACCCATTTTTTATTATTCTTTGAATTTCCTACTCATGATCAGGGTTCCCTATGATTAATTGACCTAGGTAAACGTACTCTTTCAGAAACTCTAGAGGCTGACTGGCGGTCTTGAACTCTTGTTCCTTTGCCCGACTGTTCATCATTATCTTTGTCTTCTGCATATTAACCTTCAACCCCACTCTCACACTCTCTGTTAAGGTTCTCAATCATCTGTTTTAATTCGTCTGCATTAATTGTTGCTGAATAGAACCATGTAATCGGCAAACCGAAGGTAGCTTAGATATTCGCCGTCTATACTTACTCGTAATCCTCCCCAGTTTAATAGCTTGAATACTTCCAAGCGCGCAGTGAATGGCATTGGAGAGATTGTGTCTCCCTGTCTGACCCTTTCTTTTATAGGTATCTTCGTGCTTTTCTTGTATAGAATTAAGGTAGCTGTGGAGCTTCTGTAGATATTTTCCAAAGTATTTACGTAAGCGATGTGTACTTCTTTATTACATAATGTCTCTATGACTTTTGGTATCTCTACGCAATCAAATGCCTTTTCCTAATCTATTTCAAAACTATTTTAAACGTATTCTGCATTTTTTTTTCTCTTCGGGCACTATTCAAATTTTATCCCATTCGATATGAGAAATTAGTTCTATATTGTGCAACAATGTACCTACAGGTAATAAATAAACACGTGAGGCTTTCTGTTTCTTTTTGTAAGTTCCACTCCTAAGGATTAGCTCTAGATCCACTCAGGCGTTTCAGTGACACGCATTCCTTCAGACTGCGGCACGTTGGACAGGAAACTACGAAAACACGTAGCTATTATTGCACCAATAATTCAGCAATTGGGAAAACATGAATCGCAGGAATATCGGCTTGATAAACAAAATCGTACTTTGTTACAGCTACGGCCACACTTGTCGTGTGCCTCCCACTATTGCCAGTGTATAATCGATATCGCGCTCACCAATCACTGTTTTCAGCTTGCTTCCTGCGAACGACTACATCCTTTCTGTAGACCGAAAAATTTTGATAAAAGATGTTGCGCGGCATTTCCCGCGTTAGCACTTCATAATTAGACACTCTGACCGGTAAGCTTTCCATTGCACTAAAAAAAAATGGGTTCAATGATAATTGGTTGTCAGTCCTTTTAAAGTCAGACCACACACACGGGCGTCGAGGAGTGCAGCAGTACCCGCTTCGAGCTCCTCAACATCCACGTATTTCGTTGGTTATAGTTCAAGTAACCAACCGAAATTGTGTATCGCCAGAACCGTGAACGTCTACGGAACCCAGGGACACCATCCTCTTAGACCTAGGTCAGTTTCCGGTGGCTCCACAATTTCAAGAAGCTACCAGGTACGCGGCGTCGGAGCCAGCATGCAACAAGTGCTAAGACGCGGCGGGTCGGTGCAGCGTCTGGCACACGACACCGACGCATATGGCGCTTCAAGAAATCGCTTCTGTTGCGGCGGGCGCCTCAAATGGTGCGCCGTTCCAACCAACGTTCTTAGACATACTTCAGTTTCGCAGCTCCCTATGCGAGCCCTGTAGGAGTTGAGGACGGACTTTGCGATAAAAAAAAAACTTGGGAGGTTTATTTTACATTATATACAGTGAGACGTCAATGAACAGTCGTACAGTCATTACGGGCCGGCAGCAACTCGGACGCTGCGGCCCGCGGCAAGAAGTTCGAGAGAGATGAATCAGGGACTGCTCTGGTCTCTCTGGAATGCTCTCGGTCTGCGTCTTTTAAGCCCTTCGGTCTCTGGAAGGCGCGTCATGTTCGGCCAATGGGAGAGCCCGCTCAGATGACGCCACCTTCGGCCAATGGTAGGCACCCGTGCGGTGGTGTCACACCCGGCGGCTCCCCGCGGTCTTGCCTTGCTGTGGTGCAATGCTCTCTTCAAAGGCGGCCGGTCAGTCGCTGCCAGGCCTTCCCGGTACATCACAGCCGTCCGGTTGTCACGGCGCATTACAGCCGTCAGGTTGTCACGGCGCATTACAGCCGTCTTGGTTCGGGACCCACTTTACTTCCAGCAGTGCCGGGCTATCCCCTCGCTTTCTGGAAGAGTCAAGCATTGAATAGCCCAACCGGCGGCGTACGAAGTGGGGGCCTTCAACTTGTTTGCCCGTGCGAGCCTCTGGAACGTGGCATCCGTGCTTCTGCGCTTCTCAATTAGCTGTGGTGCGATTCGATGTGGTCTGGGGAACTCGAAGGGGGCTCAGAAAAAGGTCCCGTATCTAACAGCCCATTGGCCGACGTGGCCGCAACGGGTGTCACTAAAACTACCGGCGCTGCAGTCGCGTCTTTCGTCATGCGCCGCGCGTCGTCTGCTCCTGCTGCGCCGCGTCGTTTGCACCAACAGGCATGTAGGCGCTTATCCATCGGTAATTGTAGTTTAGCTACGCAGTCAGAATTTTGTGACAAACCTGCCGCGCATAAGTAACGGGGACTTCACGGTGTCTGTGCACTAACGGCGCTGCAGTGGCTTATCTCACGCAGCACGCATCGTCTACTCCTGCGATGTCATCTCTGCGGTGGGTCGTTTTCCCCAACTGACCTGGGCCGTTCACTCTTTGACGACTGTGTTTTGGCTGCACGAACAATATTTTATGCCAAGGACTTTTGAATGACATGTCTACTTGTCTTTAGAGGCTGCAACTACACCGCAAATGAGCGCTCGTGCACTGCGATTCCGCTTTTCAACCAACTTTTTCCCCATAAAAGCGCCACGGTGCTCCCTTCAGCGGGGGCTTTGTTTTTTGCTGCTTATTCTTAAGATGTGTATTAATTAAAGACGGCGAGCGCCTGTGCAGACGTAGGGACGTTAATGCATCACGCCCAGCAGTCGCTTGAGACAACGCTGTGGTGAATTGATACACCCCCGTCAACGCTTCTTCGCCTAATAAGTTTAATTGACACACGTGCGTTTTATAGTTGTCCGTAGATATTATGGGACGTGCAAATGCGTTGGAAGTTATCTGCGAGCAGTGGCAAGGACGAAGTTAAATACTATGAACATATTTAGGTCAAAGCTTAATTCATTTTCCTTTTGACGAACAAAGCAAACGTCAAACACAGTGACAGTTTTTATTTACTTTTGTGCACAAAAAAAGTAATTTTGAGCAACTTTTGCTCAAAGTAATTTTGCCCTCTTTCTGGCTGCTTGCACCTGCTCTGTCAGCGAGTTATCGACGCCAATCAGCACAGGTTATATATGAAATAAACTACGCTAGCTCACCTGTCCATATTTGTGCTTGAGCAAATGGTTGCGTACACACTTCAGGGCAGGCACGTACCCAGGATTTTTTTTCGGCGGGGCGGGGCCACCACCTCCATCATCATCAATATCATCATCATCATGTTTTATGTCCACTGCATGACGAAGGCCTCTCCCTGTGATCTCCAATCACCCCTGTCCTGCGCCAACCGATTCCAACTAGCGCCCACGAATTTCCTAATTTCATCGCTCCACCTAGTGTTTTGTCGTCCTCGATTGCGTTTCCCTTCTCTTGGTACCCATTTTGTAACCCTAATGGTCCAACGGTTATCTAACCAGCGCATTACATGACCTGCCCAGCTACATTTTTTCCTCTTGATGTCAATTAGAATATCGTCTATACTCATTCGCTCTCTGATCCAAACCGCTCTCTTTCTCTCTCTTAACCTTATGCCTAGCAATCTTCGTTCGATCGCTCTTTGCGCGGTCCTTAACTTGCTCTCAAGTCTCTGCCCCATATTTCAGCACTGGCAAAATGCACTGATTGCACACCTTACTTTTCAATAATAATGGTAAGCTTCCAGTCAGGAGCTAGCAATGTCTGCCGTATGCGATCCAACCTATTTTTATTCTTCTGTGAATTTCCTTCTCATGATCAGGGTTCCCTGTGATTAATTGACCTAGGTAAACGTACTCCTTCAGTCTCTAGCGGCCGACTGGCGATCCTGATCTCTTGTTTCTTTGCCCGGCTATTTATCATTATCCTCATCTTCTGCATATTAATATGTTAAGATCTCTGCATGTTAAGGTCTCCAATCATTTGTTGTAACTCGTCTGCATTGTTGTTGAATAGAACGATGACATCGGCAAACCGAAGGTTGCTGAGATATCTGCCGTCGATCTTTACTCCTAAGCCTTTCCAGTTTAATAGCCTGAATTCTAAGCACGCAGTGAATAGCTTTGGAGAAATTGTGTCTCCCTGTCTGACCCCTTTCTCTATAGGTATCTCCCTGCTTTTCTTGTGTAGAATTAAGGTAGCTGTAGAACCTCTGTAGATATTCTTACGCGAAGGAGGAGTCAGTAAGACGAGAAACTATTTACAGAATATATTTACAACAACGGTTGCAGCGCTGACCGGTTAGATTCACAGCGCGAGCCCAGTTCGTTCTTCCTCCTCTTTTCTGGAGTGATGGCGCCTACGCGCCTCGTTTAAACAAACAAATACCACACGCATGTAGCAATATTTTCCAAGCTTTTTACGTAAGCGATCTGTACTCCTTGATTACGTAGTGCCTCTATGACTGCTGGTATCTCTACTGAATCAAATGCATTTTCGTAATCTATATAAGCCACATAGAGAGGCTTATTGTACTCTGCAGATTTCGCGATAACCTGATTGATGACATGGATGTGATCCATTGTGAAGTATCTCTTCCTGAAGCCAGCCTGTTCCCTTGGTTGACAAAATCCAGTGTTGCCCTTATTCTATTGGAGATTATTTTGGTAAATATTTTATATAATACTGGGAGAAAGCTAATGGTCCCATAATTTTTCAATTCTTTAACATCTCCTCTTTTGCGGATTAGTATAATGTCTGCATTCTTCCAGTTTTCTGGGACCCTTGCTGTCGATAGACACTTCGTATAAAGATCTGCCAGTTTTCCAAGCATTATGTCTTCTCCATCTTTGATTAAATCGACTGTTATTGCACCTTCTCCTCCCGCTCTTCATCGTTTCATGTCTTGCAGGGCCCTTCTGACCTCATCGCTAGTTGTAGGAGAGTTTCTGTATCCTGTTCACTACTGTTTCTAAGTGAAGTATCGTGACTCCTCTGGGTACTGTATACAGGTTAGCTTAGAATTTTTCCGCTGCTTTTACTATATCTTCGAGATTGCTGATGATATTATCCTTCTTATCTTTTAGTGTATACATCATGGTTTGTTCTATGCCAGGTTTCTTTTTTACTGATTTCAGGCTGCGTTCATTTCTTAACGGTTTCTTCAGTCTTTCTCATGTTATAGTTTCGAATATCAGTTATTTTCGCCTTATTGATCAGTTTTGACAGTTCCGCGAATTGCGTAACGCTGTGCGGCCGCCAGTCCCATACAACCGCGCAGAGCGCAGGACTCTGCAATTCTAGACGTACTGCGCTCAGCGCGAAAGGTTAGAAAAACACCCACATAAGCACAGCAGAGAAGTGGCTACGTGAGACGGTTCGACCGACAACTGTAGAAGCGTCATTCAAAACAAGTAATTGTTCTCCACTTCCGGCGGCGTTTTCCCTACTTCCTTTTTAAATAAAAAGATGTTGATCCATAAATATTCTCATAAACAACGGTTAACCTTTTTATCATTCGCTTTTGCTTGCAGTTTGGTTGTTGCCTTGGCTCTCTCCCTTAGTAGATTGCTTAATTTCTCAACTCCTTGCGATTTTTGTTTGCCAGTTGCCAATTTTGCACGAAAAGTGATATACAATTAGTGAAAAACAGACGAGGTAACGGGCGACAGTCATCTTGCTTATGAATTTAAGGGTTATTGCAGGGTTTCATGATGGACGCTCTTTCACATTATTTTATTTCCCACCTTATCTAACCCATATCACGTGTATATGGTTCCGGGCACCTGCCAGCGTCGCGGCGAGCCGTAACTCAAAGAAATAATGAAGCAAAGGGTTAAGTTAAACGCAATTGGCGTTTTCTCCGGCCGCAACTCGTTCCATGAGAGTACAGACCAGCTGAGTAACAGCCGCATCGCTCTCCTGGTCCCAGGATCAGCCTAAACAAAGTAGGTTGAACTAACAAAAGCAACAGCTATGTGCGTGACGGTTGAAAAGATGGTGACAACTGAACGCATCTCGAGTTAATCGCGCGGGTGCGGAATCTATGAGAAAACTGTCCTTCACATTACAAGAGATGCCGATAACTACCGCCAGCTAAAAGGAGTGAAAAAGGCAGCATAATGCTGACCGATGAACAGCTGCCAAGTCTCAACATTGATCTGGCGGCGCTTTAGGAATGTGTGAGGAGTGGTGGCGTGGGTGGGGAGGGGGGGTATGCCACTTGATTTCGGGGGGGGGGGGCCCTCCGGGCCCCCCCTGGGGATGTGGCACATCGGGGAAATGTGGCACATCGCACAGGAAATAAAGGTACGCGTGCTCAGGGAGGCATGGATGTGGAATCTTGTGAGAACGTGAGGTTACGCTACCGCTGATTCCCATCTGCTGCCACATCGAGCGATTGTTCTCAGCTCCGTCACTGACTACGGCGATCACTATAGCACCATGTTTATGCAACTGCATTACTTCTTGCAACACCAGCTCTGCTAAAGTCCTGTCAGGCGCAGCGCCTTTCGTGGCAAAGGTGGCAATCGGTTGCACCCAGCTCTCCAGAAGTGGTACGAACATCAGCACGAGCGCATGATCTGCAAGTTGGTCAGTTCCTTCACTTGAAATACCACCGTAGTCCACAAAACCATCAAGTTTGAAGGTTGACTTGTTGAAATTGTACGCCTGGCGTAACTTAATTTCATCCAAAATCAGTGTGCCGAATTTCTTCCCATCTGCTCTGTTGCCCAGCTGTTTTCCAATAGCTTCCATACAGAGAGGACTGAAACCATACTTGCATGGTATTCCTTTCAGAATTAGTGTGAGGCGGCTCAGGGAGGGCAAGGGCAGCATATTCATGTCAGATAGAAGCTTATATGCTCGAGGGTTCGCTATCCTCAGCATTAAACAATTAAGAAGCCATTCCGCATTGTACCGCGCGCCATACGGAGACTGCTTTCAACTGTTTCAACGAAATCATAAATGCAAGGAAGTTCGGCCAATGCTTCCTCGATTCTGTTATCGGGCATTTCAGAAAGCCTTTTCATCAGAGCCAAAATTTAATTCTATTGTTTTTGATGCGCAGCAGCCGCCCTAAGCAGCCTCTTCTTCACATTACGTAGTTTCTGATATCGCTTGAGCGTTGCGCTCGGAGCCTTAATGCTCAGTCAAAGTTTCATCTGTAGACGGAAACAACGCGCGCAGACTATTTGCTTTGTAAGTACATTGCACTGCTTGTGGTGCATATTATCTGATGTCGCCGTGTCACGCTGGCCTGCTTTCACGCCCGCAGGTATGTTCCAGCTGTCTGCTTCTCTCGGGATTCTTTCCACACTTGCAATGCTAGTCGCAGCTCGAAATACTATAGCCTCTTGTGAATTTTGCTGTAGCCGTTTATGCAGCAAGTACCATCCTCTTCAAGCACAACAGTTTTCATCACTCGCAGATGCCCGGCTACCAGTTGCCTCATAAAAAATACTCCACATCGCTCCTGCGTTGCGTCGTCCTCAACAATTTCGAACTTCCAGAGCGCAGAAGGCAGTGTCACGTTCGTGAGCTCGTTGAGCACCAGGTGTGTAGCGCATATTTCTCAAGTTCCTTCTTCCAAGCCCAACAGCAGGTTTGAAGTTGAAGCGCTGTCACTACAAGCTTTGCCCGATGTACTTGCCGGCACTTGCGTTCGTTCTTTTGGTGGACGTCGCTTTCGCTTCACATTTTTTTGGCTTTGAAATGTGCTCAGGCAGCCCAGGAAAGAGCCGATCGAAGAAGTGCGCCAGGAACAAGCGTCCGTTTCCCGCGAGGAAACAATATTTCTTTGTTACCCACAAATAACATGCTTGTAGTATTTCAAAATGTCGTCGTCCTCAAAGTGGCGTTCACACACCTTTGATTTGTTTGTGAGGCGTTTGTATTTTCGGTGTAGCATGCGTTCCCAACTCCAGAGTCTTGCGGCAGTGCGAAAAAATGGTGACCGGCGGCATCGTGTCTCAGGCCGCTGGTGCAGCCGGGGGCAAAAGAGCACGGCATAGGGAACTTCTTGCTGTCATGAGACGCTGAAACGCTTCTTCAAGAAGCTTTTCAAGAAAGCAAATCGCGGCACATCACACAACGCCTACAACACGGAGAAGGATAGCGGCAGACGATGCAGCGCAACCAGCATGAAACCAGAAGTGAAAGCAGAAGTCAAGTTTCAAGTTCATTACCAGAAACGCATTTACAATACCTAGCTCAGATATGACAAATTTTCACAAAGAGGCTCTAAATTAAGAACTGTGAAATAACTACCTCTCAAAATGGAAACCGGAAATCTACCAGAAATGGAGCAACTTCTATCAGAAACGAAACAAAAAGTGACGAAAGACGCGATCGCAGCGCTGCCAGTTCGCGTGACCACCACTTCGGCCATCTCCCGAGCGGAGCTGTGAAACTGAAGTATGTCTAAGAACGTTGGTTCCAACCGAAACCCGCTATGGAGAAAACCCGCATGGATTTTTCCGACGCCTTAACTCCTCGTAAAGATGGAACTACTACAACGCCAAGCTGCAAAAAACGCCTGAAGCAAACACGACCACAAGGCCGACCGAGAAGCGGAGCGCACAAAGCTGCTCAACAACACCGACCCCGGTGGTTTGCAACAGACGACGAAGAATTGGAGCTCAGTGACTTTCCGGAGCTCCCTCAACGGCAAGAGGGGACCCCCTCCAAACCCAGGCAACCAGCAACATCGAGATCGCGTACCAGACGGCGGAGTCGTCAAAGATCTAGGTCAACATCCTGGGCACGCAATTGCAAGCCTCTAGCCCCCAAACAAGAGCGGGCTCCGCTGGCTAAACATCAGACGGCGGCCATCGCCACACAACAGGTTAGCTGGGCGCGAATAGTGTCTCCCACTGCCGATCCAGTAACTCAGAGTCCAGGCTATCAGAAGATCTTAGAGGAGAACAGAATTTTAAAGGACAGCCTTGCAGAAATTTGAAGGGAGCTAGCTGATTTCAAACAAAGGAAGGAGCCCCACACGAACAAAGCCAAGCCAGGAGAAACCAAGAACGCGAACACTCAGGTGACAGGAAAAGACGATAAACTGGATACCATAGCCCGACAAATCCAACTTCTTATCGCAGAGCTGTACAAGCTCAAACGACAAATAGAGGACTCCTCTTCTCATGCCACGAAAGAGGGACCGAACAAACGAAAATGTACCAGCCCAGGAACTCCTGCACGCCGGCCTAAAGAGTGAGAGCTGACCGACAGCGAAAGTACTATAGATGGCTAATCGCCACACGAGAGTAGCCGAAAACTTCGAGATCTGGCAGTGGAACTGCAGGACTCTTAGAACTAAACACGCAGCACTTTTGAGTTTTATAGATGCGACGCCTGTTCCCCCGGATATAATATGCATACAAGAACCAGGCAAGAAGATACCGAACCTCAGAGGATACAAGATGCACACGCACCCTGACCATCCTCAGATAGCAGCACTGACACGGGCGGACATAGCGGTGAGCGTGGACTACGTCCCTAACTGCGGTGTCCAACATCAGGTTCTCACGGTCTGGCCATGTAGACGCTGCAAACCGAAAACAGTTATTGCCAACGTCTACAGCCCACCTAGAGACAGGAAGGCAAAGTTCGACGTGGTAGTGATGGCCGCATTGCGCAAAGTAAAAAGTAACGACCGGACAATTATCCTAGGGGACTTTAACGCTCCGCACTCTGATTGGGGCTATGATCGAGGCATTCCTAAGGGCCAAAGGCTGGCCGACCTCGCGGAGGAGCATGAGCTGGTCCTGCTGACGCGACCGGATGAACCAACCAGAACGGGAAACAGTGTAGTCAAAGATACCACGCCGGACCTAACTTTCAGTAACAATAACAGAAGTGTTACCTGGACCAACCTATGCGAAGACCTTGGCAGTGATCACTGCATTATTAGTGCCTCAGTTGACACGACGCGGGTTCGCCATAGATTAGGAAAAGCCACCATAACCGATTGGACAGCCTATAGACAGAAGCAAAGGCAGACCATGCACACCGTGCGATAGTGCTACAGAATGGACGGAAGTTATCAGGAGAATACACAGAAGCACTACACGAGAAATATCGACAACAGTCGAAACACCGGCAGTAGACAGGCACCTACTACACCTGTGGGAAGCGCGGAGAAGCGTGACCAAACGTTGGAAGAGACAGCTAGACACAACAGAAAACTCAGGATCAGGATAGCCAGGCTTGCGCAGGAAGTTAGTGAGTACGCGCAGCAGCTGTAAGACACCAATTTCCTTCAGTTTTGTGATGCACTTAAAGAAACGCTTAGCACAAAGCGAGCATGGGCTATTCTGCGCAGTATGATAGATCCGACAGGAACACGGACCACCACAAACAGAACACTGAAATTAATTGAAAAATGAATACGATGGCACGACCGATGCCCTCATTGAGGATCTTAAGAGCGTCTACATATGAGTACCGGACAGAACATCAGTGCAATACAACTATGAGGGACCAGAAAACGCGGAGCTGGACGCACCCATAACAACGGCAGAGTTCTATGCAGCCGCACAATCTTTCCGGAAGAACACCGCACCGGGTCCGGACCACATTCCAAAGGCGATGCTGCGCAACCTGAGTCAGGAATCACTGAGGCAGCTTACGACCTATTTCAACGATAATGTATGACTACCAGAAGAATGGAAAGAGGCTACTATCATACTCATACCGAAACCGGCTAAACCCAGAGATCTGCAAAACTTGAGACCAATATCGCTTACGTCGTGTGCAGGGAAGCTTTTTGAGAAGGTGATCCAAACTCGACTGAGCAACTACATCGAGCGGAATGAACTTTTCCCCGACTCCATGCTTGGCTTCAGGCCACACGTCTCGGCACAGGACGTCTTTCTTAAGCTTCGCGACGAAGTTTTGGACCCGCCACAAAGCAAAGAAGCCAGGATAGTTGTAGCGCTCGATGTCAAAAAGTGTTTGATACGATCTCTCACGAAGCAATCCTCGAAGGTCTGGAAGACATAAGTTGCGGAAGAAGGGTGTTTCGGTACGTCCTTGCCTTCCTTCGCGACAGGAAGGCAACGATTGGGTTGGGCAGTACGCGCTCTGACGTCTGTGGAGTTCCAACCGAGGAACTCCACAGGGCTCAATCTTGTCACCGCTTCTTTTCAACGTCGGGATGAGGTGACTGGCCCTAGAACTCGAGCAAGCACGGGACCTCGGATGTACGATCTACGCCGATGACATAACCTTGTGGGCCCACCGGGGTTCCTACGGAGAAAAACAAGACCTATTACAGGAGGCCATAGACAAAGTAGTAAACTTCACCAAGCACGCGGGTATGACGCGCGCACCCGAAAAATCAGAGTTCATGCGCGTACGCAGCAAGCGTCATAAGAAAGCTGCCACACCAAGGATAGACTTACATTTCGACGGCCAGGCCATTCGTGAAGTCGCCCAAATGAGAGTGCTTGGCCTACTTATCCAAGAGAATGGCAACGTCGATGCCACAATTCGAAGCTTAAAACCAATCGGTAAGAGTGTGGCACGTATGGTATGGCGAGTTGGGCGCAGCCGCAACGGACTCGCGGAAGAAGAAACTATTAGGCTGGTGCAAACATTTGCGATTAGCCGCATCACTTACGGCCTGCCGTTCCAAAAACTTAACCAAACTGAAGTGAAGAAGGTGGACACCCTTATCAGAACAGCATACAAATCTGCTCTGGGACTCCCGAACACAGTCAGCATGGAGCGCCTGGAGCGGTTGGGTATTTACAACAAATATGAAGAACATGCCGCTGCAGTTCTGATATCGCAAAGAGAAAGGCTGAGCTCTACGTCCCAGGGCCGCTCTATTCTCCAAAGACTGGGATACAACGCTCGACCCCTGTTCTGCGGACACAAAACAGACTTGTTACGTGATTTGAGGGAGCACGTCCATGTCTCACCTATACCGAGAAATATGAGTGCCAGGTACCATGCAGGCCGCAGAGAGGCCAGGACGAGGACTCTGCAGAAGCGATTCGGCAAGGATCCGGCCGCCTACTACACGGACGTGAGTGCAACCGGGACTTCTACGCGATAGCCGCAACCAACAGAGTCACCACGATAACCGCTACGGTTAAGACTACCTCGGTATGCACAGCAGAGGCAGCGGCAATAGCGCCGGCGATACGAGACGCCGACTTCAAGGGTCAGTCGGCTCATGTGCTTACAGACTCGCAGGCAGCGTGCCGACTCTTCATGCGGGGAATGCTACCGCGCAGCGCCCAAATACTCGGCTCACGACTGGACTTGGACCACGGCCTTACGTGGTGCCCCGCGCACAACAGACTGGACGGGAACGAAAGGGCAGACCGCATAGCTCAAGGAAGCAACGACCAAGCAGCGGCCAGAACCCTAGAGGAACCACTGTCCTCAATGCGTGACATATTAGAGAATCAGAGAAGGGAGAGACGGACCTACGGCCCTCCGCACTCCAAACTAAATAGAAGACAAACCCAAGACTGGCGTCGCATACAAACCAATTCATACCCACGCCTAAACCTCTTACACAAGAAGATCCGACATATTACACCGACACCTGCCCGTGGTGCGGCGCAAAACCCACGCTGGCCCACATAACGTGGGAATGTACGGCTCGGCCAAGCAACGTCAATTCACCTTTTCTAAGCGTCACGGACTTCGTACGGCAGTGGGAGGCACTACTCGCAAGCGAGGATCAGGGGAGCCAATTGGCCCTCCTGGACCAAGCTCAGCGAGCCTCAAGAGCCAGTGGAGCCCTGGACTGAGGGCCCCACCCAGACCTACCATAACTCCGATTAACTGAGCAATAAAGTTTTTTCTCTCTCACCACACACACGTTGGGGTACTTGGGTGCAACCCAGGAGCACCTAATTTCCTTTTGCCTTGCAGCGCGTTTGTGGTTGGTAGATTGGATCTGGGCAGCTTTTATCTTTTATTGAGTGCTGTCGCTCTTGTCTGTTAAATTTGCCACTGTGAATGAGGTTCATGTGGGTTCTCAGCTTGTCCTTTCTTCTCTTACGGTGCAAATATTTAAACCGGTTCTTACGCTTGTTGCTGTTGTAGCCACTTGGTTTTGCGCATCGAACGCGAAATTTCTTTTTCTTCGTGGGGCTTGCTGTTGCAGATAATGCGTGAGTAGGTGTGCTGTTGCAAATTTTAATGGCACACTGTGTACCGTTTACGTGTACTCTTTCTTGCCATGCATTTCATACTGTTACCCTGTTTATCTCGGATTTTTTTTTTTGCTAGTGAATCAAAGACTTGCTTGAGCATCTGCTCACCACAATGCAAAAAGCACATGTTCAGCAACCCAACTTTAAACAATGAAGACGAATAATGAGGACCGGCCACTGATAGTTTTCCTCAGGCTCAATATTGGTGTAAAGTTTGGCTGTCTTGAAGTCCAGGAAATTTTCTTATTTATACCAGCTAGATTGCTAAGCTGCTATTTAGTATTGCTCCTTTTTATGGTGCTATATGAGGTACCCTGTTTGCACAATCCTCCTCACATCTTGTGTGCAAACACGATGTGGGTTCATTACAGGAGCTAGCACTATGTTGCAGATGTAAGATGTGTGCAGATATGACTGGTGTAGGTTTGTAGCCCCATGCCACTTGTGACCGCATAGAAAGACAGACGGCCGACACGTTCAATCTCAAAGGAACAAGTGCCCCTAATATTCGAAGGCCAGTATACATGTACAGTCAACCAATGTCCAGAGGGAGCCACGAACTTGTGGCATTCTAACAACAGAACAGTGGCATCTTCTACATCTCCCCTCTTAAAGACCACAGAAAAGAGGTGAGGCCACGAAACAAATAAAAGTTTAGGCGATCTGGGGAAACAACACGTTGGCCACTACGTTTCCGCACTAAATCACCAACCTTAGAAGGCTATCCCTGGGCGGCTCCTTACCCTGCTGTGCTGGAAGATGGTGGTTCTCGGACTGCAACAAGATGCTGTGGCGGCTCCTGTATACCTGGTGAAGTTTTCTGCTGTTCTCCTGCAGGAACCAAAGGGATCATGTGGCGCCAATTACGTTGCAGGAAACCGCCTCGCTGTGTTTCAACCATGTAGCATTGTGGCCTTTGTGCCAAGCTGAAGACTGTAGCGTGTACTTGGTCGGGTCGCACCTACACCCTCGGACCTGTTAGTAGTGGAGGCAGATTTACGGTTCGGTTGCACAGATTGAAGTCACTAATCTGCTTCTGCTTGTACTATGCTCGTGCTTCTTTGGGTTCCCCCTTCCTGTAGACCGTGGTGCACAGACAACTGCATACTGTGGCCGCTGAGAAACGGACATTTTATAGGTGCCCTAGTTACAACTAATTAAGGAGGGTGGCGGCACTGGCTATAATGGGGATGCATATGACAATGTTGCTGGCCACATCTCCCTTTGTTTAGTGAAGGGAAATGACTGTTTTGAAACTAAGGCTTCCGTAATACTCCATGTAGCGTCGTGGCTTTTGGCAGCAGGTGACCTTTAGTGCCGTCTTGAGCCTCACCTTCGTGCCCGGGGTTGGGGTCTCGTAGACAGTGGCATCGTTGCTGCTGTTGATGTGGGGCTGTGGGAGTGGAGAGGCTCTCGGTTGCAACGAACCTCTTGACCAGGTTCGTTTGCGATGATGTTGGACCTGGGTGTAGGGTGTTCTGTGACCGTGCCTACTGGGGACCACTTGGAGGTTCGGCTGGCACACAGACCCAGGGTGCAGACTCTCCAGGTATCTTGCACCTCAGTTGTAGTATGTCTCTTTGCACTGGCGTATCTCCTCAAGTTTTGCAGTCACTTCTGGGGTGGCACTGTCTCAGGCTCTAGAAGCTTAGTGTGCATAAGCAGCTGTGTCCTTGTCCATCCCGTCAGACGCTGGACTGGCTCTTGTCAGGCGCTAGAAGCTTAGCGTGCATAAGCAGCTGTGTCCTTGTCCTTCCCGTCAGACTCTGGACTGGAGACTGCAGGAGCTTGTCTCTTGTCATGTTTCTACACTCCAGTATGGCACTATAGAACTCTGTGGAGTGGTAGGGTGTCTTGATCAGAAGCTTCTTCGCCTCTTGGACGGCTAGCTCTGCTATTCTGCCTAAATGGGCGCAGTGTGGGCTCAATGTAGTGTGTATAGTGTGAGGTAGCTTATGTACTCGGGAAACTTGTGGATCCTTTACGGTGGCTCACTTTCGCTCATAAGTTTGTGGGGAACGCCATGCGTAGCGAAGACCTCTTGTCATTACTTAATGACAGCTTATGCCGTTGTGTGCTTCACGCGCTAAAGCTTAGAATATAACTAGTGAAAGTCAACGATGCTTCCATACTTCTCTCCCGCTTGGTGGAAAAAGTTGTTGCCAACTGTCTGCCAGGGTAATTGGAGGACGACGTGGCTCAGAAGACGAGTATGGTATGGTATGAAGAACTTTGTTGAGGTCTTGAGGAATCATGCTGGGGCTGATCCGGGCTGCTCCTACGATGGGACAGAGAGGCCGAGCTCCTCTGCCGTCACACGAGCCCTTTGAACAGCCCTGAGTGTGTCGGCCAGCACGTCACTATACAGCGTCCGCTGCCACCACTGTTCACCTTGAGAACCATCACTGGCCAACGCTAAGCAGCCCCAAAGCATGTGTTGCATCAGTGTAGATATTTAGTCTTGTTGGTGTAATATTGCTACATGCGTGTGGTATTTGAGTGTTTGAACGAGACGTGTGGGCGCCATCACCCGAGAAAAGAGGAGGAAGAATGAAATTGGCTCGCACTACGAATCTAAGCGGTCAGGGCTACAAACGATGTTGTAAATATCACCTGTAAATAGTTGCTCATCTTACTGACTCGTCCTTCGCCTAACAATATTTTGTAGTTTTTTTCCTGTAGCGCAATTAGCACAAGGACGTAGCAGAGAAAACAGACACACATGCAATAACTTTCAACAATTTATTTGCGAGATGGGCGCCACTTTTATACCCTCATTTTTTTCTCTCACTTTTTTTATAAGCACGTGTCTACTGACAAGGTAACAGCTCAAATGACAGCACAACTCACTTGCAGACTAGTCAAAACGTATTGTGTTTAACCCATGCACAGGAATTCCAACTCCTTCTTTGATAGTGACGTGGACAATTGGCTAACATAAGCATCGCCAAACTCTTCAATGGGAGCACTTTCAATAAGGACATGAGTTAATTCGCAGTTGCTTCTCCCGATAATAACTGTATCTTCATATCGCGAAACGCATCCGCACTTGTGATAATGAATTGCGAGATAGCCATCCGGCGAAGGCTTGTTAACTTTATTGTAGTGCTCCCTAAGCCTCTCGTTAATGCATCTGTCGGTTTCTCCGATTTAACTCTTTCCACAGGGCAGTGGAATTCGGTTAATAACACAAGGCCTACAGTTAAGGTACCCTTTTCTGTGCTGCTTCTTGCACGCGTCCTTTGTTTTACTTCATGGTCTTGTTTTTGCACAGGAGCTGATAAGCTTGTTTGGAGCTGTGAAAATCACATCAACCTTTGCACGTACTCCTATCTTCTTCAGGTTATGCGATAAGCAGTGGGTGTAAGGAATTACGGCAAATTTTTTTCTCTTTACCAGACTCTGCGTCTCTGACATCCAGAAACCAGCTTCTCCTGACTGCGTTGTTCTGAGCGGTGTTTCAGCAATTGACACAATGAAATTGTTTGAAAAACCAGCCTCACTCAAGCGCACTACCTGTTGTTGAAAACTGCAAGAAATTAAATGAGGGTACGATTTCTTTACTGCATTGTTCACACGTTTTCGCTTATGCCCCTTTTAATAAAAGGTGCTGTAAGCCTCAGCCTTCAAGGTTATTTGCGCGTCGCATAGCTTCGTATTTAGTCGATAATCCGTTGTGTGTAGTGCCCGCCGACAAGGATCGAGTGTGGGTTTGCAGTCATGACTCGTAGGTCTTTTTACTCGAAGGCTAATGAAGCCATCTCAGCCGTGTTTAGGCAACATAAAAGCTTCTCGTTAGCTAAAGTCCAAGCTAAAGCCATTGAAATGTGCATACAAATAAATCTGAATAAGGTTGTAAAAGACATTGAGACGAACAGCGGTAAGTGTTTAGAGGTATTTTTTTAGCACGAAGACTCAAAAGTAACGTCCCCTTCAGGGTAATCATGTCTGAGAAAGGGACCTGGCAGAAGTAAATAGCCACTTACCTGCTAAAATCTATAAACCTCGACATTAATGACCCCTTTTTGTGAAGAGTTCAGACCAAGTTTTAGAATTTATGAAGGTTATCTCTGACATGAGGCTGAACGTGTTCTCCGGTGACATGAAAGACCCTTATTATTATATTCCTCAATCTGACCTGTTAACCTGCGTTGAAGAAAGCATTGAGGAATTTGGTGCAGTGCGGTTTTACACTGAAGCCGCAACTTCTGTTCAGAGTTTTTGAGCATTACTTAAGGTATACCAGTCCTCGACATTTGTCCACTGGCATCCTCCCCCCTGATCTCCCCCCTCACTGAAAACAAGTCGGAACGCGTAATGACGCCTGAAAAATAGGAAAAGAAAATGACGGCTGAGTAATTAATAGCAACACTTCTTAACAGGACCAGGAATGCAAAAATTTCATCGCGCATAGCAGTTGCCATGTCCCCCTGTCTACAACGTACAAACTTTTGGAAACTCTATGCAGCTATTGTCAGAACACTAAGAAGCATAGCTGATTGTGTCCATATCACGCGCTCTAGTACTTGAATAAGATTTTTTTACAAAAGCTGTATTTTGGCTAACTGCATTTAACTTCGCACCGAGAGTTTCTAAAGTGTACCACCAATTTTCGCAAAATTTGGTCTTGGCGGATTTTATAGGCAGGGCAATGGGATCAATTCTTTCCCGCTCGCTAGACACGCTACAACACCCTAGAGTGCTTGCACGCATAATTTATGGCGAAAGCCCCAATTAACCCATCTAATTTGAACTTCACCTACACATCACCCATTAACTTGTCCTTACAGTCGCCAAACATAACGAAGCTGCCTCCTTTAGTTCAGAGAGGACACCAGGCGAAACTAATATATCACGCTTGAAAAAGTAAGCAGAAAATAGATGAAGGTTCAATAATTATTCCTTAGCGCTTTTTAATAATCCAGACACGTTCAAACTATGGGACACATTACACTTAGAATGCTGCATATTCCTTCAAAGTATAAAATATCTGAAACGTTGAGTTTGCTTGGGACATAGGAAACCTAGCTAATAGCAGCAGTGTGATAGTTTCAAGCACTTGCTAACTATTTTTTGACGCTGTAGTTGATCAACACGCATTTACCACCGCACATAAACTTGGCGTTCTGTTCCGCTTATGTTCGCGAAATTTGTACTCAGTTGTAGCTGTAATCATGCCAGCGCTGCCTAAGTCTCACACCACTCGTAAAACAGATCAAGTAATGCTGTGGACCACTTGCATTCGTATTCTACTGAAAAATTCGCATAACCCACTCATCTGGAACATTTCCTACACATTGGCCACACCAGGCCCCTAATATTCAGTAGATAGAAACAAGGCGCCTTGTTTAGGTCATCGAGGACACCGGAGAAACAAGCTACGAATATCGTAATATGCACGAAAATACATGGAAAAACGATGGCTTAGTGATTATCTGCGACACTTGGATTTAAAGTTGGAAAGTTGTAGGAAATTTTCCTATTTTCAAGGAATTTCACGTCCGTATCTCGCGCTATCCCTTTAGGAATTTGGGAATCACTTAGGTTAGCGGCAACATGACACCCTATTACGCTTCAATGAGTAGCTTTCTACAAAAGCTGTAATGAACGTACACAGAATGAACATATGTCGCCTGTCATTCGGAATATTCTTTCGTAATTCGAAGAAATATAAACGCCGTGCCCCGCATACTTTACCGACGATACCGGGGAAAACAACTAAACGCCGTGTATAACGCATAAATTTGGGAGACAGCGACTATCACGTAACTGTTCGTAGAGCACATAAATAACTTACACAGCGCAAATTTTCAGTACACGTCACCAAAAAGGTAGCCCTCATTTTTTTCAAAATACGAAATATCTGCTGTTTTTCCTACTGCCGGGAAACAATAATAGTGTAGCCTTTCTTTAGAAACAGCCTTAAAATGCAATCGTCAAATTCAGAAGTGAGGCATTCGTTTAAAAAAAAGTGAAGTCAGTGTTCTCTTGGTATTGAAATGGCTCTGCACGCTCGAGCAAAGTCATCTTTACGAGCATATCTACGATAAGTCGTGATTACACAATGAAATCCGACAGTTATACCTGTAAGAGGTTTGCTTATATTTCTGATGGTGATAAGATACTGAGACCGCAACGTTATGTAGGCTATTTGTGGACCGAGACTAAATAGTTCCAGCATTTGATAAGCGAACTATTTCATGCCCTAAGGCAGACCGGTCATTGGGCGCGGTTGATTATAATACTTTATCCAGACTTCCCCCTCCCCCGTAGCTTAAATGTAGCAAGCTGATTGTGTTTTCGGATGCGGATATAACGGTCCCAAAAAACTGGCCATGACGCAAGTTGCGCAAGCTCACAGTTAGAGCGGCAACTGCCCAGCGCCAGGCATTCTCCTAAGCGCGAACCTGTATGGCAAATCCCACGCGTCCCGAGAAGGCACTAAAGACAATCCCCGTTGTCCAAGCAGGGGATGCTTAGTAAAGAAAATCATTAGTGACGCGGTCACTCTATTATTAAGAGAGAAACTTTAGTAACAGCTATAGTTGGACTTTCTGGTGCGCAGCCGAAAGTGGCCGGTTTCAAAAGTAGGGGGTGGGTAGGCAAATGACATACTTTGCCCACCCCTCCCCTAGTGAATATGCCTGTGAGCGGTAGGGACGATGGAGTGCCGTCTTCCGGCTAGACAGGAGAGAGCGTGCCAACAAAGCACGTGGAATGCGCGCAGCGTGGAGAGGTGGTAGCAGGAAAGAGCTGCACCTACCTTGATGCTGCCTCAAAGGGAAAGCAGGAACACAAGGTTCAATGCCCCTTGTCAAGTCCAAACCACACAGAAAATGATGACAAGGGGAAGGAGGGAGATGCCTCGGAAGCAGGAGAGAGTGAAAGGGTGATTATCGTCGGTGACTCAAACCTGGCAAGATGTTCAGAGGCAATTGTGGAGAGCGTGAATTATGACAAAAGAGTCAGAGTAGGGACATTTCCAGGACGGACATTAGGCATTGTCATGGAGCGAGCAAAACCAAATCTCGCGGAAAATACCCACAGACGCAACCTTGTCATAGTCGCAGGTGGGCTAAACGACGTCCTAAACACGAAAGAGACAGGACTAGCCAACACCCTCTAGAGAACTTAAGGGGTTCTTGCTGTACCCTCTCCGCTTGAGCTAGGTCACGCAAAAGAGGCCCACATAGAAGTTCCGTGTAGCGTGCTACGAGGCTAGAACGGCGCACCTGTGTTGAAAATGAGACGTGGAAGACCGAGCGGGTGACGACGGCGATAACAATTCGATTAGTTCCGGGAACTCTGCCTCACCTTGGATACCTACGGGGTTAGAAAAGTCCTGGCATGCTGCGACATGCTTCCGAGCGCACTTTTTTTCTGGACGTGAACCGTGTGTGTAGTCTCGGCGCTTGTGCTGCGATTGCGGTTGTGTTCGGCAAGCCTTCTTTGTCGCGGAATGTGAATTACATTCATACCATCATCATCATCAGCCTGGTTACGCCCACTGCAGGGCAAAGGCCTCTCCCATACTTCTCCAACTACCCCGGTCATGTACTAATTGTGGCCATGTTGTCCCTGCAAACTTCTTAATCTCATCCGCCCACCTAACTTTCTGCCGCCCTCTGCTACGCTTCCCTTCCCTTGGAATCCATTCCGTAACTCTTAATGACCATCGGTTATCTTTCCTCCTCATTACGTGTCCTGCTCATGCCCATTTCTTTTTCTTGATTTCAACTAAGATACATTAACTCGCGTTTGTTCCCTCACCCAATCTGCCCTTTTCTTATCCCTTAACGTTACACCTATCATTCTTCTTTCCATAGCTCGTTGCGTCGTCCTCAATTTAAGTAGAACCCTTTTCGTAAGCCTCCAGGTTTCTGCCCCGTACGTGAGTACTGGTAAGACACAGCGGTTATAAACTTTTCTCTTGAGGGATAATAGCAATCTGCTGTTCATGATCTGAGAATGCTGCCAAACGCACCCCAGCCCATTCTTATACTTCTAATCCGGATCCGCTGTCACTACCTGTCCTAAGTAGATGTATTCCCTTACCACTTCCAGTGCCTCGCTACCTATTGTAAACTGCTGTTCCCTTCCGAGACTGTTAAACGTTACTTTAGTTTTCTGCAGATTAATCTTTAGACCCACCCTTCGACTTTGCCTCTCCAGGTCAGTGAGCATGCATTGCAGTTGGTCCCTTGAATTACTAAGCAAGGCAATATCATCAGCGAATCGCAAGTTACTAAGGTATTCTCCATTAACTCTTATCCCCAATTCTTCCCAATCCAGGTCTCTGAATACCTCCTGTAAACACGCTGTGAATAGCATTGAAGAGAGATTGTATCTCCCTGCCTGACGCCTTTCTTTATTGGGATTTTGTTGCTTTCTTTATGGAGGACTACGGTGGCTGTGGAGTCGCTTTAGATATCTTACAGTATTTTTACATACGGCTCGTCTACGCCGTGATTCCGCAATGCCTCCATGACTGCTGAGGTTTCGACTGAATCAAACGCTTTCTCGTAATCAATGAAACCTATATATAAAGGTTGGTAATATTCCGCACATTTTTTTATCACCTGATTGATAGTGTGAATATGGTCTATTGTTGAGTAGCCTTTACGGAATCCTGCCTTGTCCTTTGGTTGACGGAAGTCTAAGGTGTTCCTGATTCTATTTGCAATTACCTTAGTAAATACTTTGTAGGCAACGGACAGTAAGCTGATCGGTCTATAATTTTTCAAGTCTTTGGCGTCCCCTTTCTTATGGTTTGGCGTCCCCTTTCTTATGGATTAGGATTATGTTAGCGTTTTTCCAAGATTCCGGTACGCTCGAAGTCATGAGGCATTGCGTATACAGGGTGGCCAATTTCTCTAGAACAACCAGCCCACCATCCTTCAACAAATCTGCTGTTACCTGATCCTCCCCAGCTGTCTTCCCCCTTTGCATAGCTTCCAAGGCTTTCTTTACTTCTTCCAGCGTTACCTGTGGGATTTCCAATTCCTCTAGACTATTCTCTCTTCCATTATCGTCGTCGGTGCCACTGGTACTGTATAAATGTCTATAGAACTCCTCAGCCATTTGAACTATCTCATCCATATTAGTAATGATATTGCTGGCTTTGTCTCTTAACGCATACATCTGATTTCTGCCAATTCCTAGTTTCTTCTTCACTGCTTTCAGGCTTCCTCCGTTCCTGAGAGCATGTTCAATTCTATCCATATTATACTTCCTTATGTCATTCATACATTCATACCAGGAAATCGGGGCCGAAAAACCATGCTTTCAATGTTCCGCAAGATCAGTGACAGAATATTGGGTGCCAATGCTAAGGCAAAGCAGAGAAAAGTTGAAATTCTGCGGAATAAGTCAGCTGCTTCTTTGTAAATAGTTTCACGAATGTTTTGTATTAACATTATCGTCGTCGGTGCCACTGGTACTGTATAAATGTCTATAGAACTCCTCAGCCATTTGAACTATCTCATCCATATTAGTAATGATATTGCTGGCTTTGTCTCTTAACGCATACATCTGATTTCTGCCAATTCCTAGTTTCTTCTTCACTGCTTTCAGGCTTCCTCCGTTCCTGAGAGCATGTTCAATTCTATCCATATTATACTTCCTTATGTCATTCATACATTCATACCAGGAAATCGGGGCCGAAAAACCATGCTTTCAATGTTCCGCAAGATCAGTGACAGAATATTGGGTGCCAATGCTAAGGCAAAGCAGAGAAAAGTTGAAATTCTGCGGAATAAGTCAGCTGCTTCTTTGTAAATAGTTTCACGAATGTTTTGTATTTCCATTGATAAGCTCATTTGAGTTGTCGTAGATATGTGGACTGTGGTACTGTATGTAGTAATGCCTCGAAAACGAAATTATTCGTTTAGAGCCTAATCTAGACTGGAATAAATGCATCTGTACTGAATGTGAAGAAGGGCACACCAGTGAAGTGGTCGTGAGATATGTGTTATGGTGCAGTGCTAAATTTTTTTTTGGAGAACTTTTGTGGTCGCATAAACGGCAACCTCTTTGACGCCGACGATAAATCAAGGCAACGAAGCTACACTGAAGAAGGGGGCAGCACTGTAACTTTTCAGTATAACCCATACTCCCTGTCATCATTTACCCGAAATCCGTTCTCAGTCCTGAGGTTGAACCATTCACTTTTTATGGACGGGCTTTTTAATAATGCAGCGCGTAAATAGTTTTGCATAAACAAATAATCTTGGAACACCCTCTGTTCTCTGCGAGCCATCTGCTCAACTATGCCTAAATAAACAATAACTGCGCTCTGGCTAACGTTGCCCATAAGGGCGCGATCCATTAATTCAACCCGTATCCCCGAGCACGCCGCCGGCCTCTTCTCCGTAACGTCACTTGCCGGGCGCTCAGGCCTTCTCTTGTCTAGGTGGTGTTGGACTAGCCCAGCGCTTGGAGAAGGGGGTGGACGACTTGCGCGAGCTGTCACTATGGTGTTCTACAAGGGGGTATTATACTGTCACCTCAGGTGCAGATCGTGGTGTGCATAGCGCCGGAGGTGCCTGTATGTGCCGGCAACGTACAAAGAGCCGTAATGGCTACTAGTGAAGCTATATGGACAATGAGCCGAGAGAAAGGTTTCCAGGTTGTCGAAGTAAACAGAGAAGTGAGTAGGTGTGCTGGTTTTCAACGAGACGCGATCCACTTCCATTACAGGCTTGCACGAGAAGTGGGCTGGCGATTTGTTGGTCGTGCTGTCGCTTTATTAGGGGGCCCACGGGCGCTCAGGAGTCCAGTGTAGGTAGTAATGAAAAAGGTCCCCCTAGGGGAACCTCGGAATAGCATTGTCTTGAACAAGTGCAAACAGAGGAAAGCAAGAAAGAGAGCTCGCCATGCCATAGGTCACATAAACATGTTGGGCGACAGAAGAAAGGAAAAGTTGATAGAGGTAGAGGTGCAGTTAAATAGAGAACAAATAGGGCTGTATTCGTTTACAGAAACGCACAAATTAGGGACTCGGAAGAGCCACCAGTGATTGAGAATTAGGTTTGGGAAGGGTACGACAGAAATAAATCTGATAGAAAGGGAGTCGCAATGCTCATCCATCAGGGAGCCAAATGGAAAATAATAAATTCAAAATGTCAAAAGCATCTGTAGTTGTCATGTACAATGAGTGGAAGAAAACTTAGCTGGGCGTAACGTATTTGTGAACCGGGAATAATTTCACAGAGAATAATAAAGAGCGTGGAATGCCTAAGTTCTGATATTAAGGGCTTCGGGAATGATGCTGAAATTATTCTATTAGGTGACAAGAACGCCCACACACAAGAATTAGATCGCTATACCGACAACAACGACAAGTCAGTGCTATATCTTTGTGAGCAACAAGCAGACCACGTGGGAATAGGGAAACCGGCAATCGGCCATTGATTTACTGCCTGATGACAGAAGGAATTCATGATAAAATTAAATTATGAGGTTTTACGTGCCAAAACCACTTTCTGATTATGAGGCACGCCGTACTGGAGGACTCCGGAAATTTCGACCACCTGGGGTTCTTTAACGTGCACCTAAATCTAAGTACATGGGTGTTTTCGCATTTCGCCCCCATCGAAATGCGGCCGCCGTGGCCGGGACTCGATCCCGCTACCTCGTGCTCAGCAGCCCAACAACATAGCCACTGAGCAACCAAGATGGGTTGGAATTCATGATAAGATGAGGGAAATGGTCATTGACGAGGAAGGGTATAGTAGCATAGGAAGTGACCATAAACGCGTCATTCTGAAACTGAGATATGTAGTTGTGAAAGAGAGCAAGGAGAACAAAATGTCCACTCCAAATTTGAACGCTGAACAAATAACAAATATAGCCACAAGAGTTTAGGAGGAACTAGGCAAATTGCCAAGCAATGAATGGGAATATGGTGAGCTTCTAAATGTAATAACGAGAGTACTGCGGAAAGAGAAGCAGCATGTTCGTTGGGAAGGAAAAAGCGAAACCGAAAAGCTTGTGGAACAAGGAGATACGAGAAGCGATCGCCGAACGACAGAAAGCATCCCGAGAGCACAGACAGGCAAAGAAGGCGCAGTTGCCAGAGGATGAAGTAACCAGTAAATGGGAAATATACCGAGAGAAAAAGTCTGTGGTTCAAATACTGGTGCAAGCAAAATTAAAAGGTGAAAGTGAACGTTGGTTGTCAGAAATACAAGAGAAAAAGAAGGCCGCAACTAGAATATTTTGGAACCACATAAATTTATTAATCAGGAAGTCTGAAACAATACATGTCCTAGAGGAAGATGGAAACAAACTGTAAGGGAACGCGGCCTTAAATTACATCGGAAAAATAACAGCAGAATCGTTCCAAGGCAATGCCGAGGTTGTATTTGAAGAAAAGAAGACCATGAAAGAGACCCAGGTGGAAAAGGAGCTGGTGCTGATAAATTTCAACTGGAAGAAAGCCCAAGAGAAAATTCCGAAGCCGACAGCTATAGGCCTAGACAAGGTTCCCGTTAGGCTGATTAGTAAACTAGGACCAAAAGGTAAGGAAGCTCTGTTGAAAGCAGTAGAAGTCTATAAGGTAGACGAATATTATACAGTTGGCGACAGAGTAGAATAAATATAATTTATAGAGGCAGGAGGGAGAAAGAATTTACTCGTATTCACTCGTTGAGCATTATATCGGTAATATACAGGTTAGCAATGCAGGCAATTAAATTAAAGCGTCAGGAATGGCCAGGGAATAATGGCATTTTGGAAGAACTTCACAATGGCTTCATAATAGGTAGGCGTCTGGATGATAATTTTGGTCCTTACTCAGTCTATTGAAATATTCACAGTAGAAAAGAAACAGTTTTGTGTGGCGTATTTAGAAATTACAGAAGCTACAACGTAGGCCATAACATTTCGTGGGGTTTTCTGGAAGGGAAGGCTTGGGTGACGATTCTCTACAGCTTTTCAGATAGAGATTTACCTAGAAAATACCGTTTGTGTTGAATGGGAAGGGATGAGGAGCGAGGAGAAAGTTGATATCAACAAGGGACTGAGACAGGGGTGCCCGTTATCCCCACTTCTGTTTATGATGTACAGGGTTAGGAGGGAATAGGAGCTAGAAGGAAATAATATCCTTATGGGGTGTTAATATGGGGTGTTATAGTATACATTGAAAACAGCGAACAGACAGTGACAATACCGCGCCAGGAAATATCTTGCGTAAACGAACACAAATATCTTGGTATGCGGATAAATGAAGGCAATAAATATATGGAAACACAGGAAAAAACAATAAAGTAGAGGGGAAGAAAATGCGGCCAAAATGAAACACAGAGCGCTTTGGGGATACAATAGATACTAGGTGCTGCAGGGTATGTGGAAAGGTGTAATGGTTCCAGGACTTACTTTTGGAAATGTGACTGTTTGCTTGAAATCAGGGGTACAATCAGGACTTGATGGGAACCAAAGGTCAGTGGGACGCCATGCATTGAAACTGCCCAGGGTGATATGGCCTTGATAAGTTTTTAAGTGAGGGAAGCTCACAGAAAAATTAATTATGCAGAACGACTTAGAAATATGGAAGAAGGTAAACGCATTGGGGGAGTGTTCAGGTATTTGTACAGGAATAACACTGGTTCACAGTGGAGGAAAAAAAATAGGAAGCTTGCCAGCAAGTATGCGGCCTGTGGGGTGAGCAACACAGCAACAAAGAACGTCAAGCGAAAAGTCAAAGAGGCTGAAATAATCTCATGGTTGGCGACAATGGAAAGGAAACCTACTATGACTAACTACTTAAGAGGAAAAAAAACGAAATTGGGAAAGAAATTTATGGTAACTCAAAGGGAAGCTCAGTACTTTTCGAAGCGAGATCAGAATACCTTGGAACACGCACTTATAAAGCGAGATATAAGAAGGAAGAAGAAGCATGTGCTTGCTGCGGTAGAGCTAGGGAAACCATGGAGCTTGTTTTATTAGAGTGTGAAGATATCTGCCCAGCCGTCGATTTAGGAATCACTGGCCTCCTTGACGCCCTTGGGTTCAGCGAGAACAGGGGGAAAGTAAACATGTCCTGAGTAGGGCGATTAGTAAAAGGCGATTTGAAGCTTAGCGAAAGAAAAATGGGTAAACTAGAAACAACGGGGGCGTATAAAAACAATGCTCACACTAGGGTTTCAAAAACTTTGTTTATGGGAATTCACCGTGTTTTTTCTTTTCTTTTTTTAACACACTTAGGACATTAGGTATTAAATTAAGAGCTTGGTGGCGGAACCCACTGCCCGGTTCTAAAGAGGACGTTCGTAACATCCTCTCTCACACACACACACACACACACACACACACACACACACACACACACACACACACACCCTGCAATCGAGGGGTAAGTTGGGCACGGTATGAGACTAGTATTTGTGTCTTTCCTTCGGAGCCACCGACGGTGCTTGGTGCCTCCCTACTTGAACACTACAATACCTTCACCTTCTAGTGTGTTAAAATTCACGACGCTCTGCAAAGGGCGCGTGCTATATCTTGTCGGTTCCAGCAATCATTTGCCGCTATGTTGTGATGGCAGAGCACAAGGAGCAGAGTGCACTCAAAAAGAAGTTGCCGTATTTTCGCACCTCTAAGCCGTACCAAACATCGTAAAAATTTTACCGTAGGGTCACGATCTGGATGCGAATTACTGGAATTCCGATTTTAAGTTTCACTCCAAGGCAACACAGCATGCGCTGCCACAAAGCCACACTTCAGGGCAAGGTTCTCGAGTACTTACACTTTCGTTATCTCCTGGGGATCCCCACCATTTTTCCACCCCTCTCTGTTGAAGCTCCCTTCCCCTGTCCAGCACTGTCATTCATTTTCCTCCTCTGAATGGGTCGCCATGTTGCGCTTAGCATTTAGTGAATAGTGCACATGGTGCTGGCAAAGTGGAACTTGGGTCACGATAAGCCGTGCTCAACAGCCCAGCTCCCGTCTCCGGAAACAGTCAAGCAGAGTCATTGGCTGAAGATACGACACAGACACGTGGTTTATCCCCAAATAGGTGCTGGTTTTAAACATTTGGGGGTTGCGTATGCAATTTCTTCCATGGGTTATCATCATCATCATCAGCCTGGTTATGCCCACTGCAGGGCAAAGGCCTCTCCCATACTTCTCCAACTACCCCGGTCATGTACTAATTGTGGCCATGTTGTCCCTGCAAACTTCTTAATCTCATCCGCCCACCTAACTTTCTGCCGCCCTCTGCTACGCTTCCCTTCCCTTGGAATCCATTCCGTAACTCTTAATGACCATCGGTTATCTTCCCTCCTCATTACGTGTACTGCCCATACCCATTTCTTTTTCTTGATTTCAACTAAGATCATTAACTCGCGTTTGTTCCCTCACCCAATCTGCTCTTTTCTTATCCCTTAACGTTACACCTATCATTCTTCTTTCCATAGCTCGTTGCGTCGTCCTCAATTTGAGTAGAACCCTTTCCGTAAGCTTCCAGGTTTCTGCCCCGTACGTGAGTACTGGTAAGATACAGATGTTATACACTTTTCTCTTGAGGGATAATGGGTTATACGCGCTTGTTATTATTTTGTCTTTCTGTGCTGTTCTGAAAGAGTATGCCGGTTGTAGGTGTTGGCAGGTTATATGGGAAAAACTGCGGCATTTTCTAGCCGGATCCTTGTAATCTCGACTTACGATAATGTTGCCAAAGTTCTGTGTGTGATCAAGAGGAAACTCGCAGGTGAAGTCTCGTATGAAACAAATTTGTTGTGCCAGCGAATCATAACAAATTTTGCAAGTGCCAAATATGGTTACCGGGCCTCAAGTGATCATTGAGGATATGAGATCAGGCTTGGTCAAAGCATTTTTGAAGTGTTCTCTAAGGGTCGTAGGAGAGAGTTGTCGAACACTCCACATTCACTCATTTTGTAATTGTTTAGCTTTCTGAAAAATCCCTCTTATAAGTGAACTTCGCCAACAAGGCCATGAAGCATTCCAGTGCAGAAATATTGAGTAAATAAAAACGACCATTAGGAGTTCTTTGTTTTATCGCTGTTGTGAAACTTAATACGAGGTACAAATTGAAGATACAAATCTACGCCCATACATCCACTCATGATGACCAGGAAGTCGAAACCTTCTATGAGGACGTGGAATCTGTGATGGGTAAAGTCAAAAGAAAATATACTATACTGATGGCCGATTTCAATGCCAGAGTAGGCAAGAAGCAGGCTGGAGACAAATCAGTGGGGGAATATGGCATAGGCTCTAGGAATAGCAGGGGAGAGTTATTAGTAGAGCTTGCAGAGGAGAATAATATGCAGATAATGAATACCTTCTTCCGCAAGCGGGATAGCCGGAAGTTGACGTGGAGGAGCCCGAATGGCGAGACTAGAAATGAAATAGACTTCGTACTCTGCGCTAACCCTGGCATCATACAAGATGTGGACGTGCTCGGTCGGCAAGGTGCGCTGCAGTGACCATAGGATCTTAAGAACTCGAATTCGCCTAGACTTGAGGAGGGAGCGAAAGAAACTGGTACATATGAAGCCGATAAATGAGTTAGCGGTAGGAGGGAAAACAGAGGAATTCCGGATAAACCTACTGAACCAGGTATTCAACTTTACCTCAGGAAAAGGACCTTAGTGTTCAAGCAATGAACGACAATCTTATGGGCATCATGAGTGTGCAATAGAAGTCTGCGGCAACTTCGTTAGACAGGATACCAGTAAGCTATCGCAGGAGACGAAAGATCTGATCAAGAAACGCCAATGTATGAAAGCCTCTAACCCTACAGCTAGTATAGAACTGGCTGAACTTTCCAAGTTAATTAACAAGTGTAAGACAGCTAACATAAGGAAGTATAATATGGATTGAATTGAACATGCTCGTACGAACGGAGGAAGCCTAAAAGCAGTGAAGAAGAAACTAGGAATAGGCAAGAATCAGATGTATGCGTTAAGAGACAAAACCGGCAATATCATTACTAATATCGATGAGATAGTTGAAGTGCCTGAGGAGTACTATAAATATTTGTACATGCTTAGTGGCACCCACGACGATAATGGAAGAGAGAATAGTCTAGAGGAATTTGAAATCCCACAAGTAACGCCGGAAGAAGTAAAGAAAGCCTTGGGAATCATGCAAAAGGGGAAGACAGCTGGGGAGGATCAGGTAACAGCAGATTTGTTGAAGGATGGTGGGCTGGTTGTTCTAGAGAAACTGGCCACCCTGTATACGCAATGCCTCATGACCTTGAGCGTACCGGAATCTTGGAAGAACGCCAAAATATACTTAATCCATAAACATGGGGACGGCAGTTGCAAATTATATACCGATCAGCTCACTGTCCGTTGCCTACAAAGCATTTACTAAGGTAATCACAAAGAGAATCAGGAACACCTTAGACTTCGTCAACCAAAGGACCAGGCAGGATTTATTTAAGGCTACTCAACAATAGACCACATTCACACTATCAATCAGGTGATAGAATACTGTGCGGAATATAACCAACCCTTATATGTAGCTTTCATTGATTACGTACAACGTGTTTGATTCAGCCGAAACATCAGCAGTCATGCATGCATTACTGAATCAGGGCGTAGACGAGCTTTATGTAAAAATACTGAAAGATATCTATAAGGGCTCCACAGCCACCGTAGTTCTCCATAAAGAAAGTAACCAAATCCCAATAAAGAATGGCGTCAGGCAGGGAGATGCGATCTCTCCAATGCTATTCACAGCGTGTTTACAGGAGGTGTTCAGAGACCTAGATTGGAAAGAATTGAGGATAAGAGTTAATGGAGAATATCTTATTAACTTGGGATTTGCTGATAGTATTGCCTTGCTTAGTAACTCAACCCGTCGTGGTTGCTCAGTGGCTATGGTGTTAGGCTGCTGAGCACGAGGTCGCGGGATCGAATCCCGGCCACGGCGGCCGCATTTCGATGGGGGCGAAATGCGAAAACACCCGTGTACTTGGATTTAGGTGCACGTTAAAGAAACCCAGGTGGTCGAAATTTCCGGAAACCCCCGCTACGGCGTGCCTCATAATCAGAAAGTGGTTTTGGCACGTAAAACCCCATAATTAAATTTTTTTTAATTTGCTTAGTAACTCAAGGGAGCAATTGGAATGCATACCCACTGACCTGGAGAAGTAAAGCAGAAGGGTGGGTCTAAAGATTAATCTGCAGAAAATTAAAGTAATCTTTAATAGTGTCGGAAGAGAACAGCAGTGTACGATAGGTAGCGAGGGACTGGAAGTGGTAAGGGAATACATCTACTTAGGGCAGGTAGTGACCGCGGATCCGGATCATGACACTGAAATAATCAGAAGAATAAGAATGGGCTGGGGTTCTTTTGGCAGGCATTCTCAGATCATGAACAGCAGGTTGCCATTATCCCTCAAGAGAAAAGTGTATAACAGCTGTGTCTCACCAGTACTCACGTACGGGGCAGAAACCTGGAGGCTTACGAAAAGGGTTCTACTTAAATGGAGGATGGCGCAACGAGCTATGGAAAGAAAAATGATGGGTGTAACGTTAAGGGATAAGAAAAGAGCAAATTGGGTGAGGGAACAAACGCGAGTTAATGACACCTTAGTTTAAATCAAGAAAAAGAAATGGCCATGGGCAGGACATGTAATGAAGAGGGAAGATACCCGATGGTCATTAAGGGTTACGGACTGGATTCAAAGGGAAGGGAAGCGTAGCAGGGGGCGGCAGAAAGTTAGGTGGGCGGATGAGATTAAGAAGTTTGCAGGGACAACATGGCCACAATTAGTATATGACCGGGGTAGTTGGAGAAGTATGGGAGAGGCCTTTGCCCTGCAGTGGGCGTAACCAGGCTGATGATGATGATGATGTTTCATCGTACTTGAAATCTCACTGAAGATCTCCCAAATCAAATGAGAAAGATAGCTTGTCATTAAATTTAGCATCTGTGTTATTTTTTGGCATTTCCTAATAACTCTTATTTACTTTTTTGTGCAGCATCGAGGCCTTCAATTTCTCCATCAACTGCCAAATGTGACAACTCAAAGCAAGGATGCCTCCACCGATGTCAGCTATGTGACTATGAGGCTGATGAACGATTTCTTCTGGAAGCACATGCCAGCGTCCATACTGGCGAGAAACCGTTTTACTGCCCTTTATGCCCTCTGAGCTTTCCACAGAAGCAGAGACTAAAAACCCACCTGCTCACCCACACAGGCAAGACGCCATTTCAGTGCACTTCATGCTTTCGGAGCTTCTCGGTAAAGGCTCGCCTGAAAGAGCACCTGCGCACCCACACGGGCGAGAAGCCATTTCATTGCCCTTTATGCCCTCAGACCTTTTATCAAAAGTCCAACCTGAAAACCCACCTGCTCACCCACACAGGCGAGAAGCCATATCAGTGCCCTTCATGTTCTCAGAGCTTCTCACGCAAGTATCGCCTGAAAGTCCACCTGCGCATCCACACAGGCGAGAAGCCATACAAGTGCCCTTCATGCTCCCTGAGCTTCGCAGAAAACAGCAGCCTTACGAAGCACCTGTGCACCCACACAGCCGAAAAGCCATTTCAGTGTCCTTCATGCTCTCGGAGTTTCTCAGTAAGATACAAACTTAACGTTCACCTGTGCACCCACACCGGTGAGCGGCCATTTAAATGCCCTTCGTGCGTCCAGAGATTCACACAGAAAGGCCACCTGAAAAGCCATCTTCTCACTCACACAGGCGAGAAGCCATTTGAGTGCCCTTCATGCTCCCAGACATTCTCACGAAAGACTCACCTGAAAGAGCACCTGCAGACTCACTCAAGCGAGAAGCCATTTGACTGCCCTTCATGCTCTCAGAGCTTCTCACGAAAGGCCTACCTGAAAGCCCACCTGCGCACCCACACAGGCGAGAAGCCATTTCAGTGCCCTTCATGCTCTAAAAGCTTCTCACAAAGGAGCAACCTCAGGAAACACAGGAGACGAGAAGCCATTTCAGTGCCCACTCTGCCTTCAGAGGTTGCCGTTGAAGAATGCCCTGAAGATACACCAGTGCATTCATGCAGGTGACCGGCCATAAACTTGCACCGTCTGCTCCAGGTCATCATCACTTGAGCAGGCTTAAGAGAGCACAGCACCATGATACTGTAGGGTAGGTCAACAATCTCGTTGAACTAGAGTCTGAATTAAAAATCTACATACGTGTAGTATGTTGCCCTATCAGGTAACAAAAGTGTCTCCACATGCTCTTGAGAACAAGCGTTAACTCAAGCGCAACTCCGATACCGCCTATTCAAATATATGTAAAACGCAGAAATGCCTTTCTAAAATAACCGGTGGGCCGATTATGACGAAATTTGTGACATCTCAGAGAAAAATTAAATTCGCGTGACTGTTGGAAGCAGATTTTTGGTTGAAGGCCTGAATGTTATAACAGAAATTTACAAAGATTGTTCAGCTTGAAAATAAGGTTGGAACAAGAAGTTTTCAAATTTTTAGCTCTGCACCTAGAATAGATATCGTAGTTCTGTAAACTCGGTACGCTTGATCTTCCAAAACGGACAAATCAATATGCATGTATCAATCTATATTAATACATGCATATTGCGTGTTTCTTGTGGACGTTGCACCCGGACGCCCCGATGAAGACGACGAACGCTCTCTGGCTCTCGAGTTGTCGGCTGAACTGGCCACCACTGCAGTTTTCCTTTGTAAATATGCTCTCTAAATAGTCTCCAGTTTTTAATCCTTCGTTCGCAAAACATTTTGGTGGAGGTGCAGGGTATCGATTCCTGTACCTCTCGCAGTTATCCCCGTACCTCTTTCGTGAACTTGTTACATAGTTTACGGGGACATTGCAAATGTCCTACTCACTTATTGGTGGCATATGTTGAATTATGATATCATTTTTTATTTCCGAGTACGAGTAGTGAACTTGATAGTCTCATTTTCTGAAAACTGGTGTTTTTCAACAATTTTTATTAAAAGCTTTATGGCCTGAATAAAAAATTCACTCACAACAGTCAACAGATTCCATTTCTTTTATATGCAACAAACCTCATCAGGTTTGGTGCAGTAGTACCAAGCTGAAGTTTGCTCTTAAAGGGTCCCTGAAACACTTTCCTGGAGTCACTTTATTTACTCTAGAACTTTTCTCAACAGGTTATGGAACACAGCAAAATGAATTACGAGAACTCACCCACACAAACCGTTGTAGCTGAGAAAGAAATTCAAGATACAGTGAAACCTTGATGAAAAGAAGTCGGCAAGAACAGCAGTTTGTTACATCGTGGCTTTTCATTCTTCGAGAAGTAGTCAATGTTTGTACCTATCTCAAGAATTACTCTTTGCATGCCCCTACAAGCTATGTATGTTCATTCTAATACTTATTGTTACACTACAGTTGTGTGAATGATGTGCTTTTTAAGCTCGTAGTATTCTCATTGGTACCTATGAACTTGTTCTCTTAGACCAATTCATCTACTTGTTGGCTCTAGGTGTCGGTCTACATGGTTCATGCTGGAGATTCTTTTCATCTTATTCTATTCCCACCTTTTTTTTTACAAGTGGTTACTTTTTAGAGGAATTAATTGTTCAGTAAGTTAGCGTTCCACTGTCTGTTTCATCAGAGCCCCAAATGCCAGTGTTTACTGAGTATGTGAATTACACTTACACATAGTTACATTTACACAATACTTGAATTACAGCATACAATATAGGGTTAGCATTTTTTGTATCTTGAGTTGCAATAGAAGTTTAATGACGACAGTTGGATGTTCATTATTAGCACAGAAAGAACCTGTTATGAGTAACGTAAATCAGTAATTTGAGCATTACATCTAATGTGAAGCCCACCATGCGTAATACATTTCTACATTTTATTTCAACTAACGTACCAGCATTTCCATAAGCACTAGTGTGACATATATTTGTACAAATATTTAACTCAATTCAATTCAGTCTTTATTTTTCTCTTGGACAGAGAAGGAGACAGGAATAAAAGCTCGTAAGCTTGACAGAGGTCCTGCCCCCTTTGTCAACTTGGCAGTACAGTACACAGGCATAGATTTTCAATTTTCATATAAAATTTACATCTTGAATTGGGCATATATACGTGCACTGTATAATACAGTTGTGAACAGAAGGCAAGAAATTGGGCAAATCCTGTTTTTCGAAGTTTGAAAAGATTCTGAATTGCAGTTGTACCAGTCTCTCATCAGGAATTTCCTCACCAACAAAATTGTGCACAAGACATGCTTTTAAGATAATAAATATGAGGATTCACTGTTTTGATTAAGGGCGTGCGATGATTTGATAACTTGAAGTAGGCACTTTGTCAATACAAATATTTTCTAATAGCCTTCGAACACTTAAAAAATGATGTGTGCAGAAATAAACCTCATAGTCAAGCGAAAGTATGATAAATGTTACCCCCGTGGGCATAGTATAGGCATAAAACGTCAGAATGTGCGTAGTAGAGGCTGGGGCCCTATAAGGTAAAGCTATTCTAATATATTTATTCCAATCTCCTGACGTCAAATTTGAGTAACCGTTGACGGGCGATGAACCGAAGGGTTGTCTAAACAGACCAGTCAAACGCGCTCCTCGTTTATAGGAAGTCACTTTTGTTTGCTTTAAAAACGAATAACATTGCCTACACTGAGCGGCTTGTCTTATCTAATTGGCTGAAAAGAAGAATCGAGGAGCATGCTCAAATGGAGAGAGATTCAATGGGGCCGAGCCAGTGCACTGAATATCGATAACCGAATAAAGAACGTAGTGCCGCCGTCTGCTATTGGTCCGCTTTCGCTTACTTAGCTTGCGGTGGCTGGTCGAAAACCGCGGCAGCATGCAACGAAGGTTAAGAATGCCGCTAAAACGAATCCTCAGCTAAAAAGAGTTGGCAGAGTGAGGTCGTAAACGTGTCGAAAGGGCTAGAAAACGCTACACGGCCACGCAAAAGGTTTCATTGTACGCAAATAGACCCATGCTCCGTGACAGGTGCGAGTAGCCAGTGCCTGAGCGATCGGCGGCAGCCATCTTTTATTCCTTTCGGACAGTGCAACCTGCGGCTATTCAGAAAAAAATCAGGGTTTTTTTTTGGCGTATAATGCATCTTTAACGTGTACACGTCGCTTTGACGCGCTTAGTTTTCGCGGTTTTGTAACGTCGCGTGACAGGCAGCTGAAATGGGTGCAATCCGAAAACTTTTGACAAAAACCGAGGGCTAATGGCGAAAAGGGGTCGAATCAGGAATAGTAGTAGTAGTAGTAGTAGCAGTAGTAGTAAACGACTTTAGAAGCCGTTGGCTAGTCCCATGTCGGAACAGAGAGGCCATGCCTCTCCGCTCGTTCACGGGCCTTCTGGACAGCACGGAACTGGACGTCTTGTTTCTGGTCTGTGATGGCCTTCGTCCCGTCTTCTTCTCGGTTAAAATCCTGTAACACAGAGCACTGCCAGAGCATGTGATTTAATGAGTTAAATTCAGTGTCATAATCGGGGCAGAATGGATCAATGTGCGAGTGGAGCATGTTCAGAAAGCCCCTAGAGGGGTAGGACGCCGTCTGGAGCATGCGGAGCGTGCTAGCTTGTGGCCTGTTGAGTTTATGATGGGAGAAAGGAAAACTCTGCCCATTTCCTCTGTAATGAGATGTGCTTTCATGAAAAGTAACTAGAGGATCACTGTGGACGAGCTCTCCCGAACTCACCCGAGACACCATCCCATCGCGGCATATGAAACCTCGCGCACGGTCGTGGGCTATCTCATTAGGGTTCAGGTGACCCGATAATACGTCTGGTCCCATGTGAGCTGGGAACAAGACTATGTGGTGAACAATGTGAGAGGGGTGTTAGCCGTTCAGAATCCTGGCTGCTTCTCTGGCTACCAATCCCGATGCGAACGCTCTAACGGCTGCTCGGGAGTCCGTATACACCGTAGTGCGTTTTGAGTCAAGTAATGCGATAGCTATAGCAGCCTGTTCCGCCACATCGACCGAGGAGGTCTTCAGCGAGGACGCCGAGAGGAGTTTTCCCCTGTCATTGACTATGGCTACGGAGAGCTTGTTGGCACTGGCGTGTCGCGCCGTGTCAACAAAGGCCTCCCTTCGGGATATGTTCTTTAAGAAAGCTCTAGCCCTCGCTAACCTTCGACTTTATTGTGTTGGGGTGAACATTTCTTGGAAGATGGTCTACAATAAAGGAGTTCCTTGTTTGAATATCAAGTTGCGTGGTATTTCCCTGATTGAAGCTAGGACGGAGGCCTGTCGCATCCAGCAATCTTCTGCCTGCTTCGGAGCTTGATAATCGAATAATCTGTGCTGATCTTTGGGCTTCTATTAATTCCGAAGTTGTGTTGTGTACTCCCAACGTCATGAGTTTCTCTGTGCTAGCCGTGATTGACACGCCGATCACCCTGACACTTTTGCGCATAAGCGCGTCTAATTTATCTAGTTCCGTTTTCGTCCTGTTGGGGGCTTCGACTATGTAAATCGCATGGCTCATGAGGAAAGCATGGTGAGCCCTAAGGATTATATCCTCACCTATGCCGCCTTTCTTGTTGGACACTCTCATAATTAATCTAATACTGTTCTCAGTTTTCGTGGTGAGATGGGCTATAGTCTTAGCGTTGCAGCCCTTTGAGTCTATTGAAAGCCCTAGAATTTTGATAGAATGTACTCTCGTGATGGTGTGCCCATCTCTGGTACGAACGCTAATGAGCACCTGATCGAGTGGGGTGAGTCCCCTAGCACCTCGCCTAGCCTGTCTGTACAGCAGGAGTTCCGACCTTCCAGGCGAGAGTGCCAGTCCCGCACCTTCTAAGAAAGACTGTAACATCCAGAGCCTCCTGTAGGGCTTGTTCGACAGTTGCCTCCTATCCTCCAGGACACCAGATTGTAATATCGCCAGCATATAATGCATGGCCTACGTAAGGAATTGCTCCAAAGTTTTCCGACAACTTGCGCATTGCTATATTAAACAGAAAGGGTGAGATAACTGCCCCTTGGGGAGTACCCCTTCTGCCTAGTGTGAAATATTCCGAGACTGATTGCCTCAACTTTATGGCCGCCGTCCTGCTCTCGAGGAAGGATGTAATGAAGGAGAAGAATCTAACTCCTAAGTTCAGGGTCGATATCTCCTGAAGGATATAGTAATGTGCAATTGTATCGAAGGCCTTGGACAGATCCAGTGCGAGGACCCCTTTTACATCTTTGCTTTGAGAGTCGATTATCTGTGTTGTGAGCAGGAGCATGACATCCTGGGTTGAAAGCAAGGGCCTGAAACCAACCATATTATACGGGAATTGTTAATTCCGCTCGATATTCTGCTATGCACTGCATAACACACACACACACACACACACACACATATATATATATATATATATATATATATATATATATATATATATATATATATATATATATATATATATATATATATATATATTCTTGTGTTCTGTTTATTATGTTGCGTTTTTCCATTATGTCTCATTAAGTGTTGCTGTTCTACTTTTTTTTAGTATTCTTGTTGCCTATTCCTTGAATACGCTTCTCTATATGTTTGTTGAATTTCTGTCACCCCCCTATGTAATACCCTCGTTGTGAGGGCCGGGTTTCTTGAAATAAAAATAAAAAATAAATATTCCGCTGCTTTGCTAATGCAAGAAGTAAGGGAGATAGGACAGATGTTCTCCGAGCTGGGTGATTTACCTGGCTTGGGGATTCGGACCATTGTGGCCTCCTTCCAACTCTTCGGTACAGCTCCCTCCTCCCATACCCCATTTATCTCCTTCACTAAAGCTTGAATTGCTTTGTCGTCCAAATTTCTTAAGAGCCGGTTTGTAACTCCGTCGGTGCCTGGGGCAGACCTTCCATTTAAATTGTGCAGCACTTCCCTGATCTCAGCTTCTGAGAAGGGGACGTCCAGCTCTGGGGTAGGCGCGCCCTTATACTGAGGGGGAAGAACCTGGGCTTTGGCCAATTGGAAGGTATTTGTTGGCTAGCTTCCGAAATATGGAGGCTTCTGAGGTGCCTCTCATTTTTTCCTTATTAATTAATTGTTCTATGACTAGTCTCTGATTACATTTGGATTGTCCATCGCCTAAGAGATGTTTCAAGAGGGTCCATTTGCTTCCTTTACGCATTTTTCCATCCGCTGCCGAGCAGGCGTCTCTCCATTGCTGTTTATTAAGTTCGGAGCAATGCTCCTCAATGTGGTTATTGAGCTCCGCGATCTTTTTCCGTAGCCTGCGATTGAGTCTTTGTGTTTTCCATCTCAGAAATAACTATTTTTTTGTTCGGTTCAATCATGAATACTCAGTGTGTACACGTCGTATCAGATGGGGAGCTATCGCGGTTTTCGTGACGTTGCGTAACAGACAGGCGAAGCGGGGGTGGTCTAAAAAGTTTTCGACCAATCGCAGAGCGCTGATTGCAGAATTAGAATAGGAAAGTTTGGAATAGCTTTACGTTATAGCGCCCCTGTATATGCTTCTCAGGCAGCTAGACATCCCTGGCTATACAGGAATAATTTGCACTCTCTGAAGAGCCCTTTGTATGCGAGTGATTTGCTCATTCGTTCCTTCTGCTCCATTTGTGCTTTTACTAAACAATGCTTCATAACGTGCGATGGAACTACAGGAACTTGCCAATGTTAGGAACACCAGGACGTGCGCATTGTTTCACTCATATTTTGATAATAGCTGTTCATTTTTTGAAAACTCATCATTATTATCATCATCAGCCTGGTTTATGTCCACTGCAGGACGAAGGCCTCTTCCTGCGATCTCCAATTACCCCTGTCCTGCGCCAACCGATTCCAACTAGCGCCCGCGAATTTCCTAATTTCATCGCTCCACCTGGTCTCCTGCCGTCCTCGACTGCGTTTTCTTTCTCTTGGTACCCATTCTGTAACCCTAATGGTCCAACGGTTATCTAACCGGCGCATTACATGACCTGCCCAGCTCCATTTTTTTTCTCTTCATGTCAATTAGAATAGCGGCTATACCTGTTTCCTCTCTGATCCAAACCGCTTTCTCTCTGTCTCTTAACGTGATGCCTAGCTTGCATATTGTCTATTAACGCCGTCAAAGGGCACCGTCTACATGAACATCAAGGAAGTTCTGGTTCGTTGGCAGCATCAATGGAGGTTTTCACACGACGAAGATAATGCAACACTACCCGCAGTAGCTGCATGGTCTAGTTTTCCGTCCAGGAGGGTCCATAATTGGTCGCTGACGAATAGCGGCGTGGCTGGCGCGACGGGGACCGACGGCGAGCGAGCAGGACGACTGTCATCGACGGATACTTCTGAGGTAGGAGGCACACGGCGAGACGAGTAACGGCGCTTGTCGGCATACTGGTGAGGAAACGGCGAAAAGGAGCTCGAATACGGTGACGTCCAGGAGGTGCGGCAGTGGCGAGCGACGTGGCCAACGCGGAGGCAACAGAAGCAAATGGGCTTGTCGTCCGGAGTTCTCCACTAGGTATGGTTGCGGTATCTGAAAGGGGAATACAGATAGCTATGAGGCGTAGCTGTCGGCACCGGTCGGGCGTCAGGTCGGGAGACGGAGCAGGCAGCAGGAAAACTGAGGTTGGCAAGTTGTTGCCGCACAACTGCCTGAATGAGAGATCGCTGGGGCTGGTTGGCCAGTAGTGGGGTCAAGTGGGCGTGGATGTAACGGTGCAGGACTTGTAGTTTCGAGCTCGAGGCGAAGAATACGTGTGATGTGCTCATTTAAGGGTGGTGAAGCGGTAAGGTCGACGCAAAACGACGTCACAGCCGGGTTAGGGAGCCGGGAGGACTGCGGAATGACGCGGCGGCTTATGGCGAGCTCAAAGCGGCGGCATTCCTTGACAGAGACTTCGATGGTGGATGCATTGTTCAAAACCAACAAGTTAAACGCGTCGTCCGCCATCCCTTTGAGTACGTGGCCGACTTTGTCAACCTCGGCCATGTTGTCGTCGACTTTCCGGCAAAGAGCGAGCACGTCTGGTATGTACGAGACATACGATTCAGTAGAAGACTGAACTCGGGTAGCAAGCTCTTTTCTAGCAGCCAGCTACCGACCGGTGGGATTTCCAAAGAGGTCGCAGAGCTTCTCCTTGAAAGCAATGCAGCTAGAGATCTCGTCCTCGTGTGTTCGGAACCAGATACGAGGAGTTCCGCCTAAGTAGAATAGAACATTCGCTAGCATAATATTAGGGTACCAGCGGTTGTTTTGGCTAACACGCTCACACAGGTTGAGCCAGTTTTTAACGTCGACATTATCTTCGCTTGAGAATATGCCAGGATCGCGGGGGTTGGTAACCGTAACCTACGTTGTTGGCAGGGTCGCAGGAGTAGAAGCAAACGAGGTGTCGTCACCGGGAGCCATGGCGGAAAGCAGGACGGGGCGGCCGCTGCAGAGCTTCGCAGCCACCGACGGTGCTTGCTGCCTCCCTTCGCAAATACTACAATACCTTCGCCTACTAGTGTGTTAAAATCCATTGCGCTTTCCATCGCCATTTTGCGTTTAGCAGTTAGTGAATAGGGCACATGGTGCTGGCAAAGTTCAACTTGGGTCACGATAAGCTGTGCTCAACGGCCCAGCTACCGTCTCCGGAAACACTAAAGCAGAGTCATTCGCTGAAGATACGACATGGACAAGTGGTTTATCCCCAAATGGATGCTGTTTTGTAAACATCTGCGGTTTGTGTATGCAGTTATTCCCATGGGTTACACGCGCATATTATTTTTTTTTTCTGGGCTTTTCTGGAAGAGGATCCGGTTTGTAGGTGTCGGCAGGTTATATGAGGAATACAGCGGCATTTCTAAGCCGCCGCCTTGGAATCTCGACTTACGATAACGTTGCCAAAGTTCAGTGTGTGATCAAGAGGAAACTCACTGATGACGTCTCGTATGAGACAAATATGTCGACAAATATGTCGTATGTCTCGTATGAGACAGTGTACCGCTTCGTGGAATAAAACAATTGCTGGAAGTTGGCGCTGTGTCGGCGTCTTGCCACTGTCTTTCGTCCCTTTTCGTGCGCAAAAAAAACCTCAGTTATGGAGTACCAACACGCCCTAATCTACGCTCTTTCGAGACAAATTTGTTGTGCCAGCGAATCATAACAAATTTTGCAAGTGCCAAATAAGGTTCATCATCAGCCTGGTTATGCCCACTGCAGGGCAAAGGCCTCCCCCATACTTCTCCAACTACCCCGGTCATGTACTAATTGTGGCCATGTTGTCCCTGCAAACTTCTTAATCTCATCCGCCCACCTAACTTTCTGCCACCCTCTGCTACGCTTTCCTTCCCTTGGAATCCATTCCGTAACTCTTAATGACCATCGGTTATCTTCCCTCCTCATTACGTGTCCTGCCCATGCCCATTTCTTTTTCTTGATTTCAACTAAGATATCATTAACGCGCGTTTGTTCCCTCACCCAATCTACTCTTTTCTTATCCCTTAACGTTACACCTATTATTTTTCCTTCCATAGGTCGTTGCGTCGTCCTCAATTTAAGTAGAACCCTTTTCGTAAGCCTCCAGGTTTCTGCCTCGTACGTGAGTATTGGTAAGACACAGCTGCTATAGACTTTTCTCTTGAGGGATAATGGCAACCTGCTGTTCATGATCTGAGAATGTCTGCCAAACGCACCCCAGCCCATTCTTATTCTTCTGATTATTTCAGTCTCATGATCCGGATCCGCAGTCACTACCTGTCCTAAGTAGATGTATTCCCTTACCACTTCCAGTGCCTCACTACCTATTGTAAACTGCTGTTCCCTTCCGAGACTGTTAAACATTACTTTAGTTTTCTGCAGATTAATTTTTAGACCCACCCTTCGGCTTTGCCTCTCCAGGTCAGTGAGCATGCATTGCAGTTGGTCCCCTGAGTTACTAAGCAAGGCAATATCATCAGCGAATCGCAAGTTACTAAGGTATTCTCCATTAACTCTTATCCCCAATTCTTCCCAATCTAGGTCTCTGAATACCTCCTGTAAACACGCTGTGAATAGCATCGGAGAGATCGTATCTCCCTGCCTGCCGCCTGGTTACCGGACCTCAAGTCATCATTGAGGATATGAGAGCAGACTTGGTCATAGCATTTTTAAATTGTTCTCTAAGGGTCGTAGGAGAGAGTAGCCAAACACTCCACATTCTCTCACTTTATAATTCTTTAGCTTTGTGAAAAATCCCATTTAAAAGTGGTCATCACAAACAAGGTCATGAAGCATTCAAATGCAGAAATATTGAGTAAATAAAAACGACCATAAGGAGTTCTTTGTTTCATCGTAGTTGAAACCACCCTGAAGATCTCCCAAATCAAATGAAAAAAGATAGCTTGTCAATAAATTTAGCATCTTTGTTCTGTTTTGGCATTTCCTAATAACTTATTTAATTTATTTTATTTGTGCAGCATCGAAGCCTTCAAGTTCACCAACAACTGCCAAATGTGACGACTCAAAGCGAGGATGTCTCCACCAGCGTCAGGGATGTGACTATGAGGCCTATGAACTATTTATTCTGGAAGCACATGTCAGCGTCGATGCTGGCGAGAAGGCGTTTCATTGCCCTTTATGCCGTCAGAGCTTTCCACAGAAGCAGAAACTGAAAACCCACCTGCTCACCCACACAGGCAAGACGAGGTTTCAGTGCGCTTCATGCTTTCGGAGCTTCTCGATAAAGGCTCGCCTGAAAGAGCACCTGCGCACCCATACAGGGGAGAAGCCATTTCATTGCCCTTCATGCCCTCAGAGGTTTTCTCAAGCGTGCAACCTAAAAACCCACCTGCTCACCCACACAGGTGAGAAGCCATATCAATGCCCGTCATGCTCTCAGAGCTTCTCACGGAAGCATCGCCTGAAAGTCCACCAGCGCATCCACACAGGCGAGAAGCCATAAAACTGCCCTTCATGCTCCCTCAGCTTCTCAGAAAATAGCAGCCTTACGAAACACCTGTGCACCCACACAGCCGAAAAGCCATTTCAGTGCCCTTCATGCTCTCGGAGCTTCTCCGTAAGATACAAACTAAACGTGCACCTGTGCACCCACACGGGTGAACGACCATTTAAATGTCCTTCATGCTCCCACACATTCTTACGAAAGACTCACCTGAGACAGCACCTGTAGACTCGCACAGGCGAGAAGCCATATCAATGCCCTTCATGCTCTCAGAGCTTCTCACAACGAAGCAACCTTAGGAATCACATGAGGCGAGAAGCCATTTCATTACCCACTCTGCCTTCAGAGATTCTTGTTGAAGAATGCCCTGAAGGTACACCGGGGCATTCATACGAGTGACCGGCCATATAGTTGCATCGCCTGCTTCAGGTCCTCATCACTTGAACAGACTTAAGAGAGCACAGCACTATGATACTGTAGGGTAGGTCAACAATCTCGTTGAATTAGAGTCTGAATTAAAAATCTACGTACGTGTACTATGTTACGTAGTGTTCTACCCCATCAGGTAGCACAAGTATCCCCACATGCTCCTGAGAGCAAGCGTTAACTCGGGCGCAACTCCGATGCCGCCTATTCAAATAAATGTAAAAGGTAGAAATGCTTTTCTGAAATAACCAGTGGGTCGATTATAACGAAATTTGTTACATTTGAGAGGAAAAGCTAAATTCTGGTGAGTTCTGGAAGCACATTTTTGGTTGAAGGCCTGAATGTTATAACAAGAATTTACAAAGATTGATCGTCTTGAAAAAAATTGGAGCAAGAACTTTATAAATTTTTAGTTCCGTATCTGGAATAGATATCGTAGCTCTGTAAGCTGCATACGCTAGATCTTCCAAAGCGGACAAATCTGATGTATCAATTTATATCTTTTGTTAACCTGTTACAATGTTTACGGGGACATCGCAAATGTCTTACTCACTTATTAGTGGCGAAATTTAACGCATTTTTATGCATCAATTTTCTCCGCTTTAGATGTCCTATTTAGAGCATTTTACAGAATTGTCATATTATTTTTCATTGCTTAGTTACATGGTTGTAAACTTGATAGTTTCGTTTTGTGAAAATTCGTGATTTTCAACAATCGTTACTAAAAGATTGATGGCCCAAATAAAAAATTCACTACCAACAGTCACTAGATTCTATTTCTTTTATATGCAACCAACATCATCAGGTTTGGCGCAGTAGTGAAGAAAAACGATTTCTTCTTTCCCATGCATTTAGATGAGAGCCCCCAAGCTGAAGCTTGCTCTTAAAGGGTCCCTGAAACACTCTTGTGGGGTCACCATATTTTCTCTGGATCTTTTCTCAACACGTTATGGAACACAGAGAAAAAGGAATTTGGAGAACTGACCCACACAAGCCGTTGTAGCTGAGAAAAAATTCAAAATACAGTTATACCTTGATTAAAAGAAGTCGGCAAAAATAGCAATTTGTTATATTGCGGCTTTTCTTTATTCGGAAAGTAATCGATGTTCGTTTGTATCTCAAGAATTACGGTTTGCATGCCCCTACAAACTGTGTATGTTCATTGTAATTATTATTGTTACACTACAGATGTCTGAATGATGTGCTCCTTAGGCTCTTTTTTTCAGTATTCTCTTTGGTACATATGAACTTGTTCTCTTAGACGAATTCATGTATTTGTTGGCCCTAGGTTTTGGTCTACATGGTTCATCCTGGATTCTTATAATCTTATTCTATTTGATTCTTTTTTTTACATATGAGTTCATTTATTAGAGAAATAGATTGTTCAGTAAGCTAGCTTTCCACTGTCTGTTTGATTAGAGCATGAAATCAAGGCATCAAAAAATGAGTATTAGTTGTCTGTTCTTGGCAATTTAATACTTTATTGATAGCAAGCAATAGAGGAATGTTAGCATTTTATTGTATGAGGGGCTGTAAGAGAAGTTGAGTGACGGCAGTTGGAAGTTCATTATTACCACAGAAAGAACCTGTTATAAGTAACATAGATGAGTAATTTAAGATTTGAGTCGAATGTCAAGTCCACCATGCTTAATTCATTCCTACATTTTATTTCAACTAATGTACCAGCATTTCTATAAGCACTAGTGTGACATATACTTGTATAAATATTTGTATAAACTTCACATATAAAATTCGGCTTACAAACCTGCACTGTGTAATACATTTGTGTGCAGAAGGCAAGAAATTGGGCCAATCCTGTTTGCAAAATTTGAAAAGATTCTTTATGAATTACAGTTGTGCCAGTCTCTCATCAGTAATTTCCTCACCGACAGAATTGTACACAGGATATGCTTTTAAAATAATAAATACAAGTATTCAATTTTTAGATTAAGCGCGTGCAAATATTTGATGCTTTAAAGTAGGCACTTTGTAAATACAAATATTTTCTGATAGCTTTCGAACACCTAAAACATTACCTGTACACTAATAAACCTCTAATGGAAGCAAAAGTATTGTAAATGTCACCCCCGTTGGCATAGCATACACTCTAAGAAGAGATTACACCCTTTCGCGTGCCCCTTCTGCCACACAACAATAATCGTCATCTGCCTTGGTGCGTTTCCTTTCGTTATCGCTGCGAGCCCGGAACTTTCCGGTAACGAACGGCACGCGCGTTATCAGAAGGGGCACTCCAAAGGGTGTAAACTGTTCTATGCTGATAACGCGCGTGCCGTTCGTTACCGGAAAGTTCCGGGCTCGCAGCGATAACGAAAGGAAACGCATCAAGGCAGATGACGATTATTGTTGTGTGGCAGAAGGGGCACGCCAAAGGGTGTAATCTCTTCTTAGAGTGTAGGCATAAAACATGACAGCGTGCTTAGTAGAGGCTGGATACGCTTCTCGGACAGCTAGACTTTCCTGGCTATACAGGGATCATTTGCACTCTCTGAAGAGCCCTTTGTATGCGAGTGATTTCCTCATTTGTTCCTAGTGCTCCGTTTGTGTGCTTTTAGTAAACAATGTTACATAATCTGCGATGTAACTACGGGAAGTTGCGAATGGAATGAACATTAGGATGTGTACATTGTGTTACACATATTTTGACAATAGCTGCTCATTTTTCAAAAACAGTTTGAAACATTCTACATTTGTTTCAATTCTGGCACTATTTTATTTGTATTCCATTAAGTCTGCACAAATTCTATATAAGGCGACGATGTACCTTTATGTAATGAATAAACATATTTGAGGCTTCTTTTCTTTTTTCTTGTTTTTGTCCAAGTTGCACTCCTAAGGATTACCTCCACATCCACTCAGCCATTTTGGTGGCACGTATGGCTTCAGACTGTGGCACGTTACATCCACGTGAAGAGGCGCCTGCACCAACATGTGGCCATTTCAGTGCTGGGTCTTCTTTCAAAGCTTGCTTATTTGTAACTTGTGAACTCATATAGCAATTGTCTATCGACATCGTTATGCGATCTGGGTGTCAATGTATTAAGTTATAATTGAATTAGGAACATGCATGCGTGTGCAGTATGCTACATTCTGTTACACAAACGTTACTGTATGCTCAGATATGTTGAGCTGCCGAGGTAATTCATAGCATCTTTGAGTATAACGTGAAAAGCTGTTCCATTATATTTTAAGAATGCAATGAAACAATTTGAAAACACTGATACGACGCGACACATGACACTGACAACACCACAATACCAAATTCAAGTATCGTACCAGTTATGTTGTACACACTGTGGAAATAAATATATTGGAATATAAATTAACAAGTTCTTTTCTTAAATTATGATACAGCTGAGACTATGCAGCTGTGCTGAAGGTTGCGGAGATATTTTTGGTAATCATTTTAGAGCACACATTTCAGTGGCCACAGCCATGTGATATTCCATGATGTAATGGCTCAACAACGAAGCATCTGTTTATTCACTATGCGTACAAAAGACTCCTGTTTGCAGTAAAATACTCATTAGCGAGAAATTTTGAATGTTCCACAGCTCACTAGGACATGTTCTCCAAGTAAATAGTTGCCTAATTGAACATCCTTCTGCATGAAAAGTGGTTTACATGTGCACAACAACAAGTAATAGCAGATTGTTTTTCTTAGTTTGCGCCCTGAATTGTTGGAAAATTTTCTGTGGTTAAGTAGAATCAATTTGTGGATGCCTTGTTTAGTTGTAGCTAAGCTACATTTCTGAAACCTTTAGAACATAAGCAGTGTAAATGTACTCGTGAATGAACCTACTTGTTTTGTTGAAGTCTTCTCATTCTGCCATGAGTGATTCTGCCATGAGTGCCATTTTGTCTACAAGTGCGTTGAAGCAAAATGTAATTACAAAATTTTATTTAATGTGTACACAATTTTTATCATGTGCAGGCTCTCATCACAATAAGCGGCACATTGAAGCCCTCATAAATCGCTTCATATTTCATTAGAATTTACGCTAGCATAGTGGCCTTTCTTTGATAGAACAGTGCACACTTAGACAAGATAGGAGTTCAGAGACTTTTTGGCTTTGGTGATACCCAGCCAGCTTTTACATAGTGCTGCAGAACCCCCTCCCTTCCTTTTGCCAGTGATTTGCTTACATACAGACTTAAGAGGAAGCTTTAGCTCGGGCCCAACTCCGACGCGGCCTATTCAAATACATGTAAAAACGCAAAAACGTTTTTATGAGATAACCCCTGGATCGATTTTGATGAAATTTGTTGCATTTGAAAGAGAAAGTTAAATTCTAGTGACTGTTGGAAGCGGAATTTCGATTTAGGGCTTCAATTTTCTTAAAACGATTTTCAAATATTTGACCGTTTCAAAAAAATAGAAGCACGAAGTTTACAAATTCATAGCTCTGCATCAAGAACTGGTATCGCGGTTCTGTAAACGGCATCCATTAGATCATTCAAAGCGGACAAACTCAATATGTCATTTTACATCTTACGTGAATTTGTTACGTTGGTTACAACGGTTTTGCAAAAGTTGTATTTCCCTATGATTAAATTTTTTTATATTCATGTGTAACATATCAATTTTGTCCGCTTTAGATGTACTATTAGATGCAATTCACAGAATTGTATTATCATTTTTAGTGGTTGAGTTACAGAGTTGTAAACTTGATAGTTTCGTTTTCTGAAAATTTTCGATTTTTGCCAATTTTTAATAAAAAATTTACGACCTAACTCAAAAATTCGAAACCAACAGTCACTAGATTTTAAGTTTTTCTTTTAAATGCAGCAAACCCCGTCAAATTTGGTGCTGTGGTTGCCGACAAAAACGAATTCTCCTTTTACATGTATTTAGATAGGAGCACCCGAGCTAAAGCTTCCTCTTAAGAGGAAGCTTTAGCTCTGGTGCTCCTATCTAAATACATGTAAAAGGAGAATTCGTTTTTCTCGGCAACCACAACACCAAATTTGACGGGGTTTGTTGCATTTAAAAGAAAAACTTAAAATCTAGTGACTGTTGGTTTCGGATTTTTGATTTAGGTCATCAATTTTTTATTAAAAATTTACAAAAATTAAAAATTTTCAGAAAACGAAACTATCAAGTTTACAACTCTGTAACTCAACCACTAAAAATGATAATACAATTCTGTGAATTGCATCTAATAGTACATCTAAAGCGGACAAAATTGATATGTTACACATGAATATAAAAAAATTTAATCATAGGGAAATACAACTTTTGCAAAACCGTTGTAACCAACGCAACAAATTCACGTAAGATGTAAGATGACATATTGAATTTGTCCGCTTTGAATGATCTAATGGATGCCGTTCACAGAAGCGCGATATCAGTTCTTGATGCAGAGCTATGAATTTGTAAACTTCGTGCTTCTATTTTTTTCAAACGGTCAAATATTTGAAAATCGTTTAAAAAAAATTCAAGCCCTAAATCGAAATTCCGCTTCCAACAGTCACTAGAATTTAACTTTCTCTTTCAAATGCAACAAATTTCATCAAAATCGGTCCAGGGGTTATCTCATAAAAACGTTTTTGCGTTTTACATGTATTTGAATAGGCCGCGTCGGAGTTGGGCCCGAGCTAAAGCTTCCTCTTAACACAAGGGCTCAATTAGGCTTATGGAGAATGGAATGGCGATAAGAGGGGACGCTGCTGCACACTCAGTGCTGCGAGTGCAGAGAAGCTGGCATGTCTCGGGAGAAGGAACGCGGGTGGGTGGGAGGAGCCTTGAATCTGCCTTAGCGTTGCTGCCGCGTCTGGGTTTGGGCTCCATTATATGCATTTCGATATGTTATCTTTACTCTCGAGGGCCATTTCTGTTGAGGTGCGTACGATGATGTACGGACAATTCTTTTCCGCTCTCCGTAATGTGCTGTGCAGGCCGACCATCTGGCTGCCATCCTACGCGCAGTGCGCCATTAACAGTATGTTCACGCAAACGGAGCGGTGTCACATGCACAAAAGCCTATAGTATTTTTTGCAAAGAAGTTTTACAAGGCATTTGCCTTCCGGAACGGTCTTCGGTGTATCAATCGCAGTGCTAAGCGTAAATGCCCGCATCGCCTGGAATGTAGCACTGCCCCTCGCCCGCAGCGAAGTGTTTATTTTTTATTCTCTTTGGCTGCCACCCGGCGTAACGCCAGTATGAAATTATAAATGTACATAGATGCAGGCTCGTTTCACTAAGATGCTGCAACAGACTTAAAGAATGGGCTGTCCATAGCCATTCTTCGTAGTCTCTTCAATTCACACCTTTAAGTACACTTTTGGGAGTTGTCTTTCACTCAGAGGCCCACGGCTTGTCTAAAGTGGATGGCGGGCATCAGCTGCAGATGCACGAGTGGTGCACTGTGGACACTTGACAATGTGTACGTAGTGCTGACACCAGGCGGAAGTGATGGCTAGTTGGCTTAACTCTTTCCGCACCATGGAGAAACGGTGTTTTTTGCAGGTTACGGCAAACATTTTTTTCTGAACTATTCCACTCAATATTTTATGGAATACATAAACAAAAAACAGAATGAATGCACTTTTCACGCATAAAAGATTTAATAGCGAGATCCAGGGAAAACGGGAAGGCGGCAGATGGAAATTCAGGATGATGAGCAAAAGGAGAACAACGTGAAAACGGGAGCCAAGGTTTCGACAAGTGCAGTACTTGTCTTTCATAAGGCTAAACACTTGTTACACTGTGTTACACTTTTTCTACTAAAAAAGTATAACATAAATTGTGATATAGAAAATGTATTGCCGTCGAATAGGCACTATATCCCAAAAAATCAATTTTTCATTCAACAGGTTTTCCAGTAGAAAAATTTAAGTGCAAGCACCACAGTTTGGCGGGCCAGGCTGCGGCCACCGATATTCCGGGATGGCTTGCGTCGTCGTCGCTCTCAATCTTCGACGAAAAGGCAGCATCCTCAGACTCGCTGCTGCTCGATCCACCGAAAGTCCGTTGCATAGCTTGAAGTGGCTTGGATCTCAAGGTGTGTCAGGTTTCAGAAAGCTATTTGTCCTCTTCTCGAGTTAACTGCCACGTCTGCATGTATCACGGAGCAACTCGTAGGTATACGGTCGTTTAAATTGTTGCACTTTGTTGAACTCACTAGCGGAGCTTCGTCATCTTGTGAGTCGTTATACATGTAGAATTCCAAGGTGAAAGTTCGTCCAAGTTCGTATACTCATCATCATCATCACAGCCTGGTTACGCCCACTGTAGGGCAAAGGCCTCTCCCATACTTCTCCAACAACCCCGGTCATATACTAATTGTGGCCATGTCGTCCCTGCAAACTTCTTAATCTCATCCGCCCACCTAACTTTCTGCCGCTCCCTGCTACGCTTCCCTTCCCTTGGAATCCAGTCCGTAACCCTTAATGACCATCGGTTATCTTCCCTCCTCATTACATGCCCTGCCCATGCCCACTTCTTTTTCTTGATTTCAACTAAGATGTCAATAACCCGCGTTTGTTCCCTCACCCAATCTACTCTTTTCTTATCCCTTAACGTTAGACCCATAATTCTTCTTTCCATAGCTCGTTGCGTCGTCCTCAATTTAAGTAGAACCCTTTTCGTAAGCCTCCAGGTTTCTGCCCTGTAGGTGAGTACTGGTAAGACACAGCTATTATACACTTTTCTATTGAGGGATAATGGCAATCTGCTGTTCATGATCTGAGAATGCCTGCCAAACGCACCCCAGCCCACTCTTATCCTTCTGATTATTTCCGTCTCATGATCCGGATCCGCCGTTACTACCTGCCCTAAGTAGATGTATTCCCTTACCACTTCCAGTGCCTCGCTACCTATTGTAAATTGCTGTTCTCTTCCGAGACTGTTAAACATTACTTTAGTTTTCTGCAGATTAATTTTTAGACCCACTCTTCTGCTTTGCCTCTCCAGGTCAGTGAGCATGCATTGCAATTGGTCCCCTGAGTTACTAAGCAAGGCAATATCATCAGCGAATCGGAAGTTACTAAGGTATTCTGCATTAACCTTTATCCCTAATTCTTCCCAATCCAGGTCTATGAATTCATCCTGTAAACACGCTGTGAATAGCATCGGAGAGATCGTATCTCCCTGCCTGACTCCTTTCTTTATTGGGATTCGTTCGTATGCTCATGGCACGATTTCCATAGAGATAGGAATGGAACAACGCGACTGTCGGTATATGTGGCACCTTCTAAAGGGGTCCTCAACCCCCCTTGGGCGCGGAGAAACACAATCGGCTGATAGCATGCACTAATGTGAACATCTCAGCCAAATTTTGGAGTTGTGCAAGACGTGCGTAGAGCGCAAGTTCACCTTTTTTCTCATACTCTCTCTTTTTGAGACGCCACAATGCTCGCCACAATGCAAAAGGCACATGTTCAGTAAAGTTCTACTCAGGTGCAATTTTGCTCTAATGTTTGGCTGTCCTGAAATCCAAAAAATTTTCTTTATTTATTCCAGCTTATTGCTAAGTTGTTATTTAGTATTGCTTCTTTTGATGGTTCTATGCGAGGCACCATGTTTGCACAATGTTCCTCACGCCTTTTGTACAAACACAATGTAGGTTCATTGCAGGAGCCCGCACTATGTTGTAGATATAAGATGTGTGCAAATATGACCTTGTGTAGGCTTGATGGCGCATGCCATTTGTTGCGACAGCATAGAAAGACAGACGGCTCACACGCTCCATCCCAAATGAACAAGGGCCCCCTTTATTCGAAGGTCAGTACGTATATACAGTCAACAAACATCCAGAGGCAGCCACAAACTTTTGGCATACTAACAGAACAGTGGCATCCTCTACATTTCCCCTCTGAAGGACCACAGAAGAGAGGTGAAGCCAGGAAACAATAGTTTAGGTGATCTGGGCAAACAACACGCTGGCCACTACGTGTCCACACTACTCGGTCAATCGCCATTGAGGACTGTCCCAGGGCGGTTCCTGACACTGCTGTGCTGGAAGACGGTGGTCCTCCTATTCCAACGAGATGCTGTGGTGGCTCTCGTATACCTGGTGAAGTTCTCTGATGTTCTCTTGCAAGAACGAAAAGGATGAGGTGGCGCCAGTTACGCTGCAGGACGCCGCCTCGATGCTTTTCAGCCAGCTAGCATCGTGGCGTTTGGACCAAACTCAACACTGAAACGTGTACTTGGTCGAGTCGCACCTACACCATCTGACCTGTAAGTAGTGGAGGCAGATTTACGGCTCGGTGACACAATAAAGTCGCTAGTCTGCTTGTCCTTGTACTTGCATTCCACCTTCCTGTAGACTGTGGTGCACACACAACTGCATGATGTGGCCGCTGAGAAATAGACATGTTGTAGGCACGCTTTGATTACAAGTAATTAATGAGGGAGGCGGCGCTGGCTATGCTTGTGATGCATATGACGATGTTGCTGGCCACATCTCTTTCTTTTGTGAAATAAAATGGCTTTTGTAACTAGGATGCAGTCACAGTCGATGTAGTGTCGAAGAAAGGCGGTTAACCGAGGGGCCCGATTTTTATTAGTCATATCATAAGAAGCCAACAAACACTGACAACATAGGGGAAATTACTTGTGCTCAATAAATGAAATAAAGAAACGATCAATTAATGGAAATGAAAGTGGATGAAAGGACAACTTGCCGCAGTCGGGGAACGATCTTCGTATTACGCATGCGATGCTCTACCAATTGAGCTACCGCGGCGCCGTTTCCCCGCATGTGGCTTTCAGCGCAGTCTTGAGCTTCACCTTCGTGCCTGTGGTTGTGGTCCTATAGGCTGTGGCATCATCGCTGCTGTTGATGTGGGGCTGTGGGAGCAGAGACCGTCTGTTGCAACGAATTCTCTTGACCATGTTCGTTTGCATGATGTAGGACCAAGGTGTAAGGTATTTTGTGACCACGACCGCTGGGGACCACTCGGAGGTTCGGCTGTCGCAGAGTGCGACCCCAGGCCCAGGGTGCAGACTCTCCAGGTTTTTTGCACCAGGCTATAGTATGTCTGTTGGTGCTGGCGTATCTGAAGTCTTTCAGTCACCTGCGGGGGTGGCTATGTTTCGGGCTCTAGAAGCTTAGTGTGCATAGGCAGCTGCGTCCTTGCCCTTCCCGTCACACACTGGACTGGAAACTACAGGAGCTTGTCTCGGCATGTTTCTCCATTACAATAGGGCACTATAGAACTCTGTCGTGTGGTAAGAGTGTCTTGCTCAGAAGTTTCTTCGCCTCTTGGACGGCCTGCTGTGCCATTGTGTTTAAACAGGGGTATTGTGAGCTGAATGTACTGTGGATGGTGTCACATAGCTCCATGTATTCAGCAACCTTGTGGCTGTCAAACGGCAGTCCGTTGTCGCGGACGTTTCTAGGGAACGCCATGCATAGCGAAGAGCTCTTGGTAGAACTTAATGACAGCTTCTGCCGCTGTGTGCTTCAAGTGCCGAAGCTCAAAATATACGAGTAAAAGTCAACCATGCTTCCATACTCCTCTCCCGCTTGGTGGTAAAAGTCGATGCCAACTGTCGGCCAAGGTAGTTCGGGGATGTTGTGGCTCATCATGGGTAGCTGTTTGTTCCTGGACTTGTGTTGTCTGCAGAGCGCACACCTTTCTACTTTCTCTTGGATGTTTGCTGTGTTAAGGTGTTTATTTGGCCGGGCTAGGACCAGCGCAGCAGCGAGAGTCTACGCAGAGCACAGGCTCCGAGCGCGAGCGGCATTCACAAGCAGAAACACTGAAGAGGATGGCCCACTAGAAAGCTCTGTTTCCTTCCAATCTTTCTCTATAGCTGACATAACGTGCGAAGACATATACGTCTCTGGCACTTTGCTTCATCTTTTCTGTGCCTCATGTGCCGCTTGCAGGAGGTCTAGGACTTGGTTCGTCATGCTGCGGGTAAAGGTGAGTTGGTTGGATCGGAAGCGGTCATCGTCTTCAACATGGATCTCGTCACGACACGGTCAGTAGGCTCGGATTTGTTCCGGGACGGATTTTTTGTCTTTTTGTCTGTGTACTCCGGCAATCAACAGACTGTGCAAGAAGGCGAAAACGAATGTAGGGCACTACGAGCATAGTCCTAGTGCACAGAAAAGACTGAACGATCTGCAGATGTAGCTGAACAAAGACGTGCTCTATGTTGTGCAGGATGTTCACACAAGATGGAGTAGTCAGTAGCTCATGCTCTCAAGGCTCCTTGAGCTCTAAGAGTCCATCAGACTTGAGCTCACCCTTTCGGACACGAGCGTAGATACCTTTACCTCTGCAAAGTGAAGAGATGCAGTGGAGTTTTGGGAAGCATTGAAGACCTTATTTGACGCAACTGCGATTTCAAGTGCTGAAAGGTACCCCTCATTGTCACGTCAAATTCCAATTATTTTTGAAATGCTGCATTGCCTCGAAGATTGCGAAGGCAACTCAGCGTTTGCTAACAATCTTGCAAAATGTATCAAGACTCGTTTTGCTGAGTGCGAATTTAACGAAGTGGCCAACCTGGCCATGTTTCTTGCTCCACGCTTTAAGGACACAGTTCATCAGGCGTCTGGTCAGATGATCTGGCTGAAAGACATTGTAACAAGGGAGCTCCACGAAGCTGGCGTAGAACCCAGTGAGGACACTGCCATGCCAGCGTCGAATTCGTGTCCGCTGGTGGTATCGACTGTATGAAAAGCTTTTGACGGTCTAGTGATGAACAAGGAGAACGCACGTTTGACATCTGCCTCTGAGAGGGAAGTTGCAGACTATACGGAATAGCTTCTTCTCGAAAGGGGCAAGGATCTTTGTGAGTGGTGGCAGTCCATTGGCCGCTTCACGTACCCACTTTTAAGTACACTCGCCAAGAAGTACTTCGCCATCGCTGCCACCTCAGTTCTAAGCGAAAGTCTTTTCTGCGTTTGAAATGTTGTCAGTGCATACAGAGCGTTTACTTTCTGAACATGTCGAGCAGTTAATTTTCCTTCATGATAACTATTAACAAGTGCATTACTTGACTGAGAGCATTACCTGTCATTACCTGAGCGCATTATCTGTAATGAGTGTCTTTTTAACCTGCAGCAGCCTTGTAAAATGCAATATTATATTTAACAAGGGTTATAAAGCTATTGTTACCACGTTTTGCAACTTTTTAATACTACATGCATGCATGATCAATATTCTATTCGATATTCGAAGACAGTTTTTTGCCTTATTCGTATTCGATTCGTCTTCGAAAATTTCAATATTCGCACATCCCTAGAAAGAATCTTTCGAGGCAAAACCAGTAGTTTGCTACAACTGCCAGCAAACGGGGCTTATCTCCGTGGGGTGCAAAAATCCCAAACTAGTGTTGATGTCACTAACTAGTAACGAGAAAAATCTGAAAGTGCTAAAACCGTACATTAGAGACCTCGTGGTAAACAGCAAATCGTGTCGGGTGCTTCACGACTCGGCAGTCACAGTGGACGTGGTGCACCCGTCGTACGTGGAGGAAGGCCAGTTCACGGGAGAATGTGCTTGGATAAGGCAAGCCGTAGAGGCCTCCAGTATTTGTCTCCCGGTGGCAAATATTCGCATCGAAGGGCCCTTTGGAGTACTGGACACTGAAGCCGCCGTCTCGGCACATCTTCCGTCGCACTATCCATATTTGTTTTCTAAAAATCCGAGAATTTGCTGCAACGCAGCGGAATCGGGTTTAGTGAGGGAATAGTACAAGCCGTAACTCGTTCCAAAGCAAGGGATCTCGCAGCCAAGGCAGTGTACGAATGTCCAGTGGTGGAGGAAGCAGGCTTGACGGAGGATTCGTCAACCATCACCAAACAGGACAGCCCTATAGGGGATAATAAGGAAAGTACACCATGAAGAGGTCAGGAAAGCACCGAAGCTTGGAATGTCTCGAGAGGGAGAATGTTGAAGAAAGTTATTGAATGTAAACCCTGCCACATTTAATGCTGAACAGGAAAAAGATTCCCCACGTGGAAGCTAATGCCAGACGCGAAAGAAGGTGTGGCCAAACAGAACATAGAGTTCCGCAAGAGGGCAGGCGTCCTCTGTAGAAAGTATGCCAGTCGAAATGGATTGCAATTCGACCAACTCGTGGTGCCGCATTTCTATCGTGAGCAGCTCCTGCACCTGATTCACGTGGTCTTTTGGACAGGACATTTGGGCATTCGGAAAACAAAGGACCGCTTACTGCAGGAATTTTGCTGGCCCGGCTGCTTTCGGGAAGTGGAAGCATTCCTGAGAAGCTGCGACACATGTCAACGCATAGGCAAGCCCGGAAATAAGGCTAAAGCGCTAATGAAACTTCTTCCCATTATCACGGAGCTGTTTCGCCGGCTCATATCAGACACAGTGGGACCGCTTCCTGCAACGCAGTCTGGCTATCGGCATATTCTTACTGCCCACGAAACACGGAAGCAGCTATTTGATGTCTACAAGATGTCTTGAACGGCCAATTCAAAAGTCTAATAGCTGTCCTGCTCAAGACCTTTTCTAGCCGTGGACGTCTACAGGTACTCCAGTAAGCCCTGCTAACGTTACGCTAAAAGTTGGCTAATAAATATCTCGACCAGAACAACTTCAAGAATTGTATTACACGTTTTCAGGATTGTGGAGTAGTGGCTTTGGAAACATTATATATGCAGGCTTTTATAAACATCTTGACAAGAACAAAATTAGAATTTTATTAGACGTTCCCAGAATTGTGTTATAATGGCATCGGAAACAATACGCAGGCTTTTATAGGTGTACTTACAGGAGCATTTATAAATGGTCTTTCTACAATGGCGTGGTAAAAAGCAAAATTAATGGCCACTTCAGCATACCATCCTTGGGCAAGCTTCCTAGTACACGGCATGTTAATATATAGAACTGAAAAATAAATTGAAGCATTACATTGTTTGAAATAACCTGCATAAAATTTTCATATCATAAGAAGCCATCAAACACTGACACCAAGGACAAAATAGGAGAAATTACTTGTGCTTAATAAATGAGCTCGGGCCCCTCGGTTAACCCCCTTTCTTCCTGCATAAAATTTTGTAACATATATGCAATAAATGGGATTTTTGTGCAATCACTCATCTAAAGCAAATGTGCACAACATGCAGCAGAAGATCACCACCTGGTCTTATGACAAAGCGGCTTTATTGTCTAATAAAATAAAGGACATGCAGACCTTACATAATTTAAAAATACCATAGACAAGGTGACCACATAAAATGACAATGCAGCTGCAGAATCCATTGGAATGGTCCCTTCCCTCTTGGATACCACTGCCTGCCTACAGATGTTTGCCCTGCTGCAGGCCTCACATGAAGGTTTGCTCTGCAATACAGCAGTGAGGAAGAAAAGAGTAAGCCACAAATTATTTACAATAAATATGTGCATTTCGGTATTTCAAACAGAAAATTATGTTCCGTTGTTTTGCTTCGGCCACATTTACTTTATAATTTTAAGCAATCGCTTCTCTCAAAATCCTGTGCTACACGATGATGTTCAGCATTATGTTTCTGATATGATATCATGAAAAAGCAATTGTAGAGCGCAATTAAACTGGCAAATGGTTTAATCCAAACACAGACTTGCAGTACGTCATTAGCAGTGGTGATGGTTTGCAAACAAACCTATTAAAATAGTTACTTTTATTTCAGTGGTGGTGGTGGGTTGTATATGTTGTAGCAACAGGCGCACTTTAGCCTGGCAATCAAGGCCAGCAATTGCTCCTTTCAAGTGTCCCATCCAATATTATTGCGGTATTGTACCACATGTCCATAAAACCATTCTCTTTCCAAAGTGGCTCGGAAACACTTTTCTAACTAAACATAGAATGGCCTTACTATTTAAAGACGTCATCACATGCCGTAAACATTTTTCAAATACTGCAACTATAAGCAGAGTAATCGTACCGATGACCGACTTACTATTTTCGTGTCTACTAGTGCACTGCAAGCCACACAGTGGAGAAGCCAAGAGAGCACAGCAAAGGTCAAAAGTTGAGTGTCGTGGCACCCTGTTCTGGCCCGTGATAGACTACACTATGCAGCACGTTGCTGCCATTTCGGAGGTCACACGCAGCCGATGCAGCTAAGCCCAGTGCAAAGATGAAATTATTATATTTTTGAGGTTGCAGAAATATTTCATTTAACTCAAATTAGGAATTATATATTACTGAGAATACTCTTGTGATCACGAAATCAACCCAACAGCATTGGTGGGCCAGCTGCTTTCAATGTGGCAACATTGCAGAAGCGAGAGAAAGCAATATTTCGTTGTGTTTTACATGTGATTGTTAATTCCCTGCTTCATGTAGTGCAATAATATTTTGGTCATACGTCCACAGCAGCCTCTACGACAGATCAGCATTGTTTTCTCACTATGTTCAAGAAGTGTTTCATGGCTGCTTTTAACAATTCAACAAGATGTGAAGCTTCTTTGCGTGTTATAACTGATCCTCCTAGGAACACAACACATGTGTCGCAGGCATGCCTGCGGATGTTTGTTTTTTTCTGCACATTCCCCAGAAGAGCATCCCTTTTATCTCAGTACCTGGGGCTCGACCACAGAAAGAGTTCAATGTCTCATGTCATGTTGCATGTAGTACAGTTTGGAGAATCGATGTACCATGTTAAATATATATAACCATGCTGGTGCACCGAGCAGCTCCTATCCTTATTCAATATAGAAGTGATGCTTGGCTGCACAGGGCATATGTGAAGCACAAGAGTGCAATAGCTGTTTCTCTGAAGTGAGTGTGCAGTTTATTATATACCTAATTAAAAAATGCACAATAGCTGGTGTTTGAGACATATATAAAATAAAGCTATACACCCATTTCAGTGAAAAAGCTAGTGCACTCTTACGCTACAGTCAGCGATACGTGCAAGATACTTAGGTGCAAACTATTACTAGTGTCCTCTCCTACAAGCTCTCTTTTCATAATTTTTTCGGAGGAGGACAAACATTTCTCCGGAATAAGCAAGCAAACTAATATCAGCACCGCAGTTGTCAGTAATCGGAAAGCATGTTTAACAGCAATGCAAGCAAATATTCAAGTTCTGGCTTACCATGACTAACAGAAATTGCAGCCAGGCAGCCACATGGTGCCAAATAAGAAATACTAGTACACAAAAGAGCCACATAGAAATAAAAGAGAGTCACATATTAGTACAGTCAAGCCTTGCATGCTCCTATAGGTTTACCTTAAGTTTAATATAGGTATGCATGAAACAGTGATACATGTGGTCGCTTGGCCCCTGTTCATCTGTTTGTGGAACATATGCCCTACTGCACGATAAAAAACTTGTAGTATTCATTCTACTTTACTGAGCTAACTGGATTTTTTCAAGTACACCAGCACAAAGCTGCAACAACAATCAATCCTCAGCGTTGTACAAACACCTTGTCAGTACAATGTCAGGTAAAATGTAATTTTGCACATTCGCAAAATGTACAAAATGTGGCTGCGCACTCTGTGCAGCTGTTGAGATTAGTTCTTACAAATGAAGCCTTACCTTGGTGATGTAACCGTGACACTAACACTGGACAGTGGCTGCCTAGAAAAACAAGCAAACTAGATGACCACTCAGCTATACAGCTGTATTTTAATTGTTGACATTATAACCAATCATGTGTTCATGTACCAATATGTGACAAATAATACAACTTACCTTGAGAACTGGAAGCAGGCCACCGTGGCAGTTCTGTAAAAAATGTATAGGAAACGTTCTCCACAATTATAGTAGCATTCTAAATACTACTAGACAGGTCCTGTTAAATATTACCTAGGTGACAAGACTGCGTGGCGAATTCTGCATGTCCAGTTCCTGAACAAGCAAGCACAATTGCAAAAATACAATGTCCTGAGTTAGTGCACATATATAAAGAAGCAAGGAATCCATGAATATTGCAAGATTCAGAAAAATAACGAAGGAAATGTTTAACCAATGCTACAAGCTGAAAAACCTTGGAAACTTGCAAGACTGTGTCTGTGCAGCTGGTACTGGTACTCCTAGACAACTTTCTGCAAAAAAGCAAAGCAAAATTGTTTTTTATAACTGGCCGTAATGACATTTTGTATGTATATATGAGCTAGAAAAGTGTACCCCCACAATGCACCTTGCGAATGTTGTGCGATCCATCGTAGAGAATCGGCAGAAGAAGCCGAGTAATGTGCAATTGTGCGTCATTCAACTGCTACACACATAGGTTTAAATGTTCAAATGAAATTTACCTAAATGCAACTCTGGGAAGGGTATTCCTGGAAGGCTTCCTGTGAAAAACCCACAGAATCCTCAAAACATTATCTGCTTAATTACTAGCTCTATGCAGAGGTAATCATGCATGTATTGAGAGCGAAACTCAATTCTACAACAAACCTTTGGAGCTTGGTGCTATCCAAAGTGGTGAGTGCAGAAGGTTAAAATTTACAAATTTGGTAGTATTAAAAAAACCAGTCGCAAGCAAAAAGCAGCAAAATTGCAGTGACAGATGAATTTCACCTGAACGAGACTGTGCAGCTGGTGCTCTCCGCCAGCCTCCTATAAAAAGAAGCGCAATATCTAAGAACGGGTCTCTCCTTGATCACACTGTTGAGTTATGGAACATAGTCAATAGATGAACGCACCTTGGGTACTGGAAATGGACCACTGTAATGGTCCTTGAGCAAATACACTGCAAAAAATTAGGAAAATGACATGCATATATGCTACAACATTACTTAGCAAGCTGATTGCCGAGGGTACCAGCAATGAAACTTACTTTCGCGACGTGGCTGCAGAAATGGTGCCCTAGGCTGGTGTGCTAAAAAGGAACGAGCAATTTCACACAAGAATATGCAGCTCTTCTAGGCACTTCCTCTATAACTATGCATGCATGTAGTAACCGGGAGCTGTCAACTCCCAGTGCAAAAAAGCAGAAAGTACATAAAAATATTAAATCACCTGGTTTTTTACTGTTAGGAATGAAACTTACCTGACTGAAATGACTACACAGCACATTGAGCTTGCTGCGCTGCCTGTCACAAAAAAGAAAGCGCAGTTGATTCAGTACTACAGCTCTAAACAAGCTCTACTTGTCAAATGGTTCTAGTATATTCATGCATGACCGAATGAGTATTTCATGACATGCACTATATATTTGCTAAACCAATTGCAATGAGTAAGCAACAAAGGTAATATGAAATCAAATTATGTGACGGCACTGTTGGCTGCCTATAAGAAAACTTGCAACAAAATTTACCTGGGGCTTGTGATTTGTTTAAGCTGTCATTTTCACTCTCTGTAAAGGACAAGTACATTTTCACTAAATGTCTAATACAGCAGCCTTGCTTAGCTATTAGTTTCAGCACTGTTCATACATACATGAAACGCAACAACGCATATCCACTACAAACTTCTTTGCTCTTCCACCGAGGCTAGAAAAGGGGGAAACATTAAATGAGCGCATGCAGCAATAGCACATAGCTGCTTAATAGAAGAGGAAATCTTGCATAGCTGAGCTGTCTGCACTGTGGGGATGCGCAACTCTCACGCGTCCCCTGATATGTTGGTTTTCCCGCACGGCTCGCGTGGCCTGGCGCCCGCGGCGGTCGGAGTGGTTGAGGCGCAGTACGAGAGATGGCGCGAGTGTTGCGCTGCTAACGCCGCCGACAGGCGAGGTTACTTGGGCGCCGAAAGGAAGGCGCTTGGGCTCTTTGGGTCGAGACAGCAAGCAGTGCGGACGTGCCGTGCCGCGCGTGCGCCGACCCATGCTTCTGCGAGACCGTCTCGCGTGGCCGCCTTGGAACGCACCACCGTTTGCGTGACCGTACACGCGAACGACTAGGCGTTGGGATCCAGCATGGGGCGAACATATTCGCTCGCTATCCGGTCGCGGTGAGTCGGACTTCTAGATTTGTCGCGCGCCCATCGGCATGTTTTGTGGATAGCAACTCGGCTAGCAGGCATTGATCTATGAAAGGTGCAATAAATGCCCTTGTGATTGTTTGCACTACTGTGTTGTCGTTTCTTTGTCCCAAGAGCACGGGAGGAGAACCCCACAGCACAGATAAGTCTACCTGCTGGGTTTCTGCAAAACATAAATTTAAAAATACCCAGGAGCAAAATTCAATGGTGTTATAGTGCTTACCTAAAGACAAAAAAAATCTTACCTTCAGAAGCTGTTTCAGTAAGCCTTAGTCTGGAAGCTGCAATCCAGTGCAAAATTGAATGCAGTAATACACATTTAAGCAATAGCAGGAATTCAGCTTCCTGCTTATGGTGTAGTGCCTCTGTAAGTATGAATACCAGATTAAAGCTTACATTTGTTTATCCCTCCCCAAGGTTTAGCTCACATTTATCACTTGCAATGCAAGCTGGTTCTACTGCTGACAAAAAGTAGCTATCACTTACTTGCTCTGCCATCATTACTGGCGCTTGAAGTGCTGTAACATGTGCATGGATTAGCATATTTTGAAAGATTGCGTGAAAACAGCTACTACCTTTGAGAAAAGGGTGGTTCTGGAAGATTAAAATTGTCTTCCTCTTCCGAATCATCCGACGAGCTCAAAATGCGTGCATATTTGCGCCGCTTACCATATCCTTTTTCTGTAAATGTGAATTGTATAAGGATAATGAAAAGGGAATTAGGAGAAGCCCTTACCTTGATCTGTCGGGTCGACATTGTCCGAATTTTCTGCACCTGGCAACTTTTACCGAGCTTCACCGTATGTTGCTGAAAAAGAAATCGCGTAGTATATTTATTTTATTATTATTATTATTATTATTATTATTTGTAAAATACCTTACAAGGCCCCTTCTTGGGGATTGAGTAAGGGGGGCATACAATCAAGTACATACAATTAACAACAATAACAAATGAAAACAGCAGCCAAGTGCACAGCCTAAAAGTCATGAAACATATTAGCTACATAAAGCTGCATATGATTACAATAAAAAGGAACAATATAAGTTAGTAACAACGTATAACACTGCAAGAAAAAGGCAAATAAATAATACAGAGCAGTGAGTGTGATATTAATGGTTAACATTACTTAAGCGAGTTCAGTGAGCTCTTAAATTTATCACGGTCAGTTTCCAAAACTATGTTGTCGGGGAGGTTGTTCCAGAGCCGAATGGCACGTGGAATTGCAGACGAGTTAAATGCTTCTGTTTTACCATAGATGCGCGTGAAGCTATGATGATTGTATAATCTGTGCGACGTGTGCGATGGCGTTTCTAGGTGTAAGGAATGTTTGTTAGTGTGGTGGGCGTATTTATGAAATAATGACAAAAGGGCTATGTCGCGACGATTACTTAGTAGCTGAAGTGATAGGTGAATATTTGAGTTACGCTAGAACGGTAGTTATAATTTCGGGAAATGAAACGTGCGGCTCTATTTTGGATTGATTCCAGCATGGTAATTAGGTAATTTTGATGGGGAGACCAGATTGGAGCGGCGAACTCAAGTCGAGGGCGAACAAATGTTTGATATGCTAGTTTGCGGATAAGTGGAGGTGAGTTCCGAAGGTTACGTCGCAGGTAACCCAGTGATCGAGAAGCACTGGCACAGATGGTAGTAATGTTAGAAGTCCAGGAGAGGTTTGTTGAAAGATTAACGCCTAGATATTTGAATGATGAGGTCCGAGATAATGGGACATTTTTAATACAGTAAGAATAGTCCAAGTTATTGCGTTTGCGGGTGAAGGACATCACTTTACATTTTGATGAGTTTAGAGTCATTAGCCAGGTGTCACACCAATTAGTGATTTCGTTAAGATCATTTATCTGTGTTATTCATGCTGAACAGCTTTTTTTCTGTATGCTTCCCCCAACTCCCTTATTCAACCGCTGCCCAGGCTTTTAATGGCTTTAAGAGTAACAGCAATCTCAAAATGATAAAACCAATTTGCAAAAAAACTGTTTCATACCTGTAGTTTTGATCGCCTTCACCTTGAAGGTAGGCAACGTAGAAGGATTGAGATGAGCAGGTCGTTTCACAGCTTTTGTCAATTCATGGGTACCCAGCATAGTCGGCCACAAACACATCCTTTTATTCTTCAACAACCAGTTGGTTGGGACAACAGCAACACTGTTGTCATCAACAAACCTCAAGACAGCATACATAACCTATCATTGTGAGCATAGAGAACAAGAAGAGAACAGAAAACTTCTAAGAGGTGTACAGGTCAACACAATAGGCACAGCTTTGGTGCAGGACACCACAGATGTAAAAAACAAAGGCGTAAGAAAGCAAACCCCCCAAAAAGTACAAATATTGAGATGTGCTGAGTTTAAACGTTAAACTTGAAACAACATATATTTCAGGAACAGTTATATAGTAGAGGCATAATCTAGTGTTCAGTGATTATCAGTATTATTGTATGATGTGCATTATTTACAGGTTTACATGCAAACATTCAAGTTTACCACATCACATAAGGCCGAAATACACAGTATTTTATATACACTATCCTTGTATGAGTAGTTTATCATTCTACTTTTCAATATATATTGGGGAGAAATGTTTGCAGACCAATGGCATGCCACTTTACCGAGTCACCCAGTGGTCAGGCCATCTGGCATCCTGGCCACACTTGGACATCCACTTAAGCTCTTAGAAATGGTGATTTTGCAAGTGGTAATGCGCAGTCCATTCATTTCTCAGGTACAGCGTAACAAGTGTCGTAGCTACGCTTACGTTTCTGTATGCTGATAAGTACGGCCATTGCCACCATGAGGAGATGTCATGTGCAATTTAGCTACTGATAGTGGCAGTTGGACGACACGCTGCAGCTGCTAACAGAGCCACATCTGCCAGTTCGAAACTAATGTCCCAAGTGCGACCTAGAAGCCAGATGGCTTAGTTGTAAGGTGGCTCAACAAAGCTATTCAGCTTCGTGAGGTCTATACTGAAATAAAGAACAAAAATATATCTGCAATTAACAAGCATGAACTATTCCACAGTTTCAGATTTTTATATGTGCAGGGGGGGGGGGGGGGGCAATACAGTTAGGTGGATTAGGGGCAACAGTGCATATTCGGAGAGGGAACCTGCAAGAGGCAGCAGCACACACTTGGACATAACATCATAGAGCATCCTTGACGAAAGGGGACTGTAAACCTTTTTCACGATTATTCCAAGATGAGATGATGGACAAGGTGTAGTGTAAAGGTCACCAGAACATTCAAGGGCTTTCCCAATTAGCACTTTATTTCCCTGACTATCATATGCAAAGTTTGATATCCTGAAAACAGTGGAATCTGTCATGGTGCAGACATTGTTGCCTTCAGAAGTCCTTAAGGTAAATTGTGGAAAGTTTGCTATGTGGTACTGAGGCCCAATGCAACGCTCTGCAAGTAGGCCACTGCTGTGAATCTGCGAACATTCTACTCCTTGCAAAAAAAGTTGATTGATGGCAAATAACGTGCCTGAGGACAGTCGTTCTACTATTCGGTTAACAAGCTGATCTAGTGGTTTCTTTAAGTGCCTTACCAACTTCTTTAGGTGATGCATGAAATTTTCTGCTGGAAATGCACTGAAGCTGTCAAGAGGCCCATATCTCAAGACATCATCAGCCAGATGAACCAATGAATGACCATTATAGGAAAGACTGTATTTTCCATAAATGGACTGGAATGATGAAACAAAACAAATAAGGAGCTCCTTTGCACAGCTGCAGTACTCGCGACAGAGAGAAGGGCTCGAAAGTATGGTGATTGCTGTGTGAAGAATCAGAAAGTGACTGTACAGATTTTTCGACAAAATGCCTCTCAGAACACATGGACCTAAATACAAAAGGAAGCAGCGAAGCTCAGTTGCTTTCCAGCGATCAATCTCTCTGAGAGATCGTGGCCTTCTGGCAAACTCCTCACAATGTGTCCGTGCTAGCGCCAACAGCCATCTTGACATCCTTTCAATAGATGGTGAAGGCAAACGATGTGGCAATGGGCCTCTCAACCAAAGAAGTATCAACTTTTTAGTGACCCCGATACATACTAGGGACATGTAGTCTAAGGGAAACTGTGAAACAAGGCCAATTGGTAGCACTGAAAGTGGCCTTTCAGAAACATCGTGTTCTTCCTGCGCTCTTTGATCAAAGTCGGCATATGTTCGCAATGGCGCCTGCGTTTCTGGAAAAACAACTCTTCCTTCTGCATATTCACCTTTTTGTTTGCACTTTCCACAGCCATAGTAGCCAGAACGCAACTTTGTGCCTAAAATAAATGCACGTGCAGGTGCATCACAAATGAAACCTTTCACACTAATGGTAACTGGCTTGCCGTGAACCTGCAGTCCATTATGAAGAAAATGAAGCAAATCTTTGACTAGAGGGCCAAGGAAGTCAGTCAGAGAAGATGGTTTCTGATTTCCATGATAGCATCCAACCAAAAACACACCACTTCCTGGAATGCCAGATGTGCTGGCTAGAATTGGCCAAAACTGGCTTAGTGAGCTTTTATTCAGTGGAAGCCCATCAATATAAAAAGGCAGTGCAATGCTTTGCGACACTAGCGAAAAATTCGTACTGTTCGCTAACATTGAATTAATGCTCTCTGCAATGCCAAAATGACAGTACGAGCCATTAGCACAATCCTCAATCAAAGCCAATCGTGGAGTTCGAAGCAGCGTCCGTGCGTCACATGGCAAGTCCGAAAGACAGGAGTGTATTTTCAATACTCTGAGTAGTGCGGACACCGCCGTATGCGTAACATTTTGCTCTCACGCCCAATTTCTCAAGTGGCGAGCCATCTTTGTCGAACTACCACTCTGTTCGGACGGACGAAACACTGCCGCGCACTCAAGTCGCTCACAAGTCTCACTTGGCAGCGATGTAGTAGAGCTTGAACTGCCCTGTTCGTCACGAAAGAACGCAGCACTCACTTCTTTGTCTCGCGCACCAATAGGTCCTGACACAGTCCTCTCATGCGAGTATCGCGACACTTCACTTGTAGAGCCGGAACTCTGCTCCGAGAGACCATCGTTTGACGCGACATTAGTAAATGGAAAAGAAGCTGAATCCAGTGTATGCACTTTGTCCGTTTCGTGAGTTGAACGCGACTCTCGTTCGACACTTCCTGGAACGTGAAGATAGCAAACCAAGGGGTCGACTACAGCACTAAGTCGACGATGTTTTTGCTGTCGAGATAAAGCTTCAGATGGCATTTTCTTTCTTTCCGTTGCCGTACCTAGAATTTCTGGAATAATTCAACGAAATTATGTGAAATTTCAGCTTTGCCTCCCAGATCACAAGAGAACGTTCTGCTACATAGGTTCATGCTAATGCATAAACGAGCCTAAGCTTCGCGCCAGCACGTACGGGCACGCCAAAACAAAAGTTGCGTGCAAGTTGAAGAAAGTGAACGTAAACGTACCGTAAGTGGAATGCATCATGTAACCGCACAAAAACAAGGGACAAAGAAGGAACACACAAGACAGGCGCGTATCCGCGCCTGTCTTGTGTGTTCCTTCTTTGTTCCTTGTTTTTGTGCGGTTACATGATGCATTCCATTAACGACCACCAACTAGCCCGCTTATCCCTGTTAAAAACGTACCGTAAGAACTGCACCGCACCTGCAGGCGCTGGTCAAGGCTTGAACGTGATCAAAAGAGTCATGAACGGTGCACAAGCTAAAATATAAACCCGATAGAACTTGGCACGGGGAACCATGAACACCGGTGAGCGAAAGCTAAAGAGTGAGCACGCATAGAAATCAAAACTTTACTGAGAGACGTAGTCCTGAGGAAGGGAAAGATTGGCACTATCTACTGCAGTCATAGAGGGAGCGCGGCTCAACGACAATTAGCTAAAGCGTGTCTAAATTTCATCAGGATCTTCTAAAAGTAGCGAAACGCTTTAATCTCGCTGCCGTGCTATCCTATTGGTGATGTTGAAGCTATGCGGCTATCTACCTTTGAAACGGGCGGCAGCTTCAGCGCGCCCCCTGGTGCTGTACAAATGCAGATAGCATTTCGCCGTTCTCAAACGGAGCGCACGTTTGCCACAGCGCGGCACATCTGCCGTTGACGATAGCCGATATCGCAATTGTGGATTCTTCACCGCTTTTTCACGCTAAAGGAAAGGAAGGCTTGTGCTCTAGCTGATAAAGACGCTGAACGAGCACGCACATGGGCTCCCGGACGTTTTTTTTCTCTACACTGATTGTCGTTGGATCGCTGCTTATAACTATATATATAGACAGACTCACCTTCGTGCTACGCGCCTTGCGGAGTGAACGTTGGTGGCCGCTTGGCAAACACGTTGTCGGTGCGACGATTCAGTGATAAGATCGGAATGGCATCAAAGAACCTGCAAACTTTTTCTGGTTGTTCACCCAAAGGGGGGAAACTTAAGCAGCGAAAGGCTATCATGCGACGTTAACTAACTGATTGGCCTGTTAAGTGCCAAGAAATGAAACGCTGTGCGTCGGGCATTTTTTTTCTGCACTTTCAAGCGCGCACCTAAGCATGTCGAGTCTTTTCTTACAAACGTCTAAAAAAGTTCTTGAGTTAGACGCTCTGAAGATGTTCACCAAAATATACTTCGTCGACGTCAGGCGTGGGCTGATACCACAGCTGAGACACAATAGTCTGTTTAATTTACTGTATTTGCCGCTACATAATGTTTCGACTAACGTCTGTTTAACGTCTTCGTGTAGACCAAGACGTCTATAGCCGTTTGTAGCCGTTCCGAGAAGTGTTCAAGACGTTTTGTGCTACGTGGGTGTACTACGCTCCGCAACGAAATTCCCAGTGGCGGTGCCCCTCAAAGAACTAAGCTCGGTGGAGATCGTCAACGCGCTTTTGTCTATCTTCGCGCGAGTGGGGTTTCCCTTTCCCTGGTTATTTGAAACGTGTTCGAGAAGCTGCCTATTTGCGTGAAGCTGTGTATCTGGAGCATGTTATTGCTTAGCGGGGATACTAAAAAAAACCCGGGGCGAATGACTAAAGCGCAAGAACAGAAATTGAACTCGGTGTTTGACGCAGTTACTTGCATTGAATCAAGCCACACACACCTTTTGGATTATGTCAAAAAAGTTTCTACCGTGCAGTTTACCATGCAAAATGAAGTGCAAATACTTAAAAAGCGAGTTATTGCGCTTGAGTCACAGGCTGGCATGCGAGTTTGTGCGCAGGTTCCCCAGCCTTACGAAAAAGCATTTTCGGCCATGCAGGACAAAATTGATGATAAAGAGAACCGCTACCGCCGTGCCAATGTTCTGTTCTTTGGAATTGATAATACTGAAGAAGCGGAAACGTGGCAGCAATCTGAAAAACTTGTGCGTGAATTTTGCTCCGATAAGCTCGAACTAACTGTGAACACAAGTGCGAGGGCGCACAGACTAGGTGCATTTTCGGCAGATAAGAAACGACCAATTATAGCAACGTTTTTTAATGAGAAAGGTTGAATCTGTTTTAAACATGGGCATTAAGTTAAAGAACACAATATTTAGTATCTCCCGAGATTACTCAGCCCCTGTTCGTGAAAAATGCCGAAAGCTCTTACAGTTCGCTAAAAGTATTAAGAAAGAAGGTGATCGCACTAAGCTCGTTTTCACTAAGCTCTTTATCAATAAAGATAAGTACGTGCTGCACTCAGACAACAACTCGAGACAGATAGACTGATTACAATTATTCTCTAGTGCCGGATCTGTGCGAGGAGCAGAACCTTATACAGTTAAGTGTTATAGACATGTAACGTGTCAATGCGGAAACTGGCAGTCGTGTATCGGCTACGCCTTAGTCCCAGAAATGGTTTATGAACGACTATAGACCAAATGACAATAGATGAACAAGAAACAGATAGCCTGTGTAGCAATTGTATACGTATAACCTTAAAATTTTGGAGAGACCGACGCAAGACAGGAGCCAATAGCAGCAGAATGCTTAAAGATTGATGAAAAGCAAATAGCAGATATCGCAAAAAGCATAGAGAAGAAAATGGAGGCGCTTCCTACAGCAGACTGGGATTACAAGGAACTGGTAGACGTCATGCAGCAGGAGATAAGCTAAACATGGCTAAAGAATTGTCGAAGCGGAAAGAAGAAACTACGTAAAGGGTGGAATAAGAAAATAAAGCAAGCTATGAAAAATCATAAGCAGGCATCTAGGGACAAAAGAAAAAGGCAAAAAGTTCGGATTACTCGAAGAATAGCTGCTCCTTAGATGGAACAAATACCGAGAAAGTTAGATCGTGCAAGGGAAAATTAAATGCGCTAGTGAACGCCGGGCGCATAACGTTCGCAAAAGAGACAAAGGCGCACGAAAAAGATTCTGGAACCATGTAAGAGCACTCAGAGCTCCAACTAAAATTCGTAAACGGCTATAATAGATGACGGTGGTAACCTCTTTGTTGGAGACGACGCGCTACGGTGAGAGAAGTTGTTAGATATAACTTTGTCAAGGAAGAAAGCGTAGTCAAGACAACTGGGACCCAGCAACAGAGAAGCCTGAAATATTAAGATTTACCGCAGAAGACCTTTATTGGAAAAAAGCAGAAGAAAATATCCCTAATAACTCGGTAGCAGGACCAGATTAAATCCCGATACAGCTAATGAAACAGCTGGGTCCATGAGCAAGGTACAGCGGACTAGTGGCATAGAGCAAGTGATTAAAACAAAGGCAATCCCGATTGAGTGGCGTAAAAGCAAGACGAACATCATTTACGAAGTCAAAGTTAATAAGGATAATACGAGCTTGAACTGACCAGTTACAGTAACGTCCGTGATGTACAGAATAACAATGTAAATCATAAGTTAGAGTTGTCGAATTGGGTGGCGAAGAAATGATATGGTGGGGGAACTACAGAATGGGTTCAGATCAGGCAAACGCTTGGAAGATAATATTTTTGCTCTAACTCAGTGCATAGAGCGTTTCTCGGAATAGACGTTTATGGATAGCATTTCTAGATAATAAGGGAGCTTACGAAAATGTAGACATAGAATTGCCGTGGGATATTCTCTAGCCTGAGGGCATAGATAATTTCGGGGAGCTGCAGAGCGAGTTATGTAAGAACGACCGAGTACAAAGCGTATGGGAAAACCGGAATTGCAAAGAACTAGTGGAATTTCACAGAACTGACACAAGGATGCCCTTTGTCTCTATTGTTGCTCACGCTTTGTTAAGGGCGACTGGATTGACTGGCTGGTATTGATCTGCACTATATCCGTAATCGCAAAATGGTGCAACAGAATGTCCCTGGGCATATGCAGATGACATAGTGCTACTAGCGTACAATTCAAGGGATTTACGAAGTGGTATTCAACTGAGCTAGTTGGTTCATAGCTAAGATGAGTTTGAACAGCTGAACTGAAAAAAACAAAGGACTAAGGAAGACCTTGTCTATCTTTCTTAGTCCTTTGTTTCTTTAGTTCAACTGTTAAAATATGTCTTAAGATTTACAGAGACTTGCCAACATATGTGGCCATGCAGCGACAAATCTGGTCCTTAAGTTTAGCACAGAAAAAATCGGGTGTTATGATCTGTAATGGATAGACGAGTAAAGAAGTGGTATCAATTCAACAGCAAGCCCATGCCCATAGCCAAGCAATATACATACCTGAAAGTATACATAAACGAAGAAAAGAGCTACTCAAGCATCCACTAAGAATCTAAAAAATGAAGGCGAAGCGGAATGCCGCAATAATTAAAGATAGAACAATTTGGGGATACAATAAGTATGAGGCGGTGCGAGGAATTTGGAAAGAAGTAATGGGGCTAATGCTATTTTGTGGCTAAAATCAGATACTTTGCCGACGTTGTATACATTTAACCAAAGGTCGATAGACCGGTTGGATTTCGGGTCCTACGGTAAAACCTCAAATGAAGCAGTACAGTGTTACATGGGTTGGGCATCTTTTGAAGTCAGTGATGCGCAGATCAAAATTATTTTTGAAGAAAGACGCAGGAAGATGCAGGAAATGGGTGGTTAGAGTGCACAAATATGTCTGCACCTCAAAAGTGTTGACATGGAATGGAGGAAGAGGTCAAGAAAGTTGCCAACACAGTACAAGGTAATCGAAAGTGTAAATAGACGACCACGAGTCATAAACAAGAACGTGAGAGAAACAGCTAGAGACAGTAAAACGGTGAAAAGGGTCGAAAAAAGGAAGCATGGAAATTTACAAGAATGGAGAGGAATAAATTAGAAAGGAAAATCTGTACGATAACACGGAAGGCAGTGCCTTGCTATTTGAGGCCCGATCTGGTTCCCTAAGGACAAAAAAATTCCGGAGGAAATATTCGCAACATGATGAGGCTTGCGTCTGTTGCAGCTAAAATCCGGAGACAACTCAGCCCACTATAATGGAATGCGAAGGTGTTCACCCATGAAGACCAGTAGGTAACGTTAACCTTCCAGAAGCGCTGGGATTCAAAGTGTATCGAAACATTAACCGGTCAGCACTTGAGATACTCAAGTGAAGTTTAGAGTATTAGTGGAAGAAAAAAGCAGGGAAGAGATTGAGAGGACCGGCGACGTTACAGGCTTAGGTAACTAAGCCTGTATCAGGTAACTAAGCTTGTATCAAGTAACAGCACATGATAGCTAGATTTAGAGTTCTTAAGGAAGATACAAAAGATTAAGAAGTAGACAAAAGTTTGATTGATAAGCAGGTATTGATTATCTGATTAGCTCGAACAGGGTAGGTGAATAGTTGTTCCCGCCCCGCTTCAAAGGTTAGGTCACTAAATCATCATCATCCACCGATTACTGCTGACTGAGCGTATTATTTTGTAATTTGCATTCGTGCTGCTGTGATTATTCCAGGCTTTCGTGTGTCTAAAAAAACACTGCTGACGATTCACTCCCTTTAACCATAGCTACACCCAATAAAGCAAACAGACAATGAAGCCAGGGAAAGCATAGAAGGACTACCACTTTTCATTTAAATGCTGCATAGATAAGAACAAGAGAAAGAAATTCCACACCGCGATACGCAGTCTCGGACAACGGCACAGCGCGTGCGGGTTCCCAGTCCTCGCGGTCGGCGCGGCGCATGACGACGGCGAACTATTGTTGATTCTTCGCAAAAGCGGTGCCTTCCACCTCCGGCAGGTCCTGCTCGACCAAAACGCGCTGATCGGGCGTGACGGCTTTCTCTTGCTCTCCATACATGGCGAGCCGCTTTTTCTGCGCATCCGTGATGCGGCTCCGAACCAACAGCCTTCATTTCTGTTCCACAATATGGTTTAACATGCCCACCTGTCCGTTGAAGGAGACAATGGTCTGTCGACCTGCTACGTGCTCGGAGAGGTTCTTGAACTTGTGCTCCATCAAATGGTCGATATGTCCAGCGAATAGCATGACTCCTCACTCCGTCTAGCCACTGTGTCCCAGCGCACACAAGAAGCTATGGCAGCGGCAGGCTCTGATCACTCGGTCTAGCAGCGGGGTACTACGTGCTGTTTCCTTCTTCGTCAGCCGCGGCTGACGCCGCCAGGCTCTCTAGAAGTGCCTTCTCACACTCAGCCAGCTCAAGTCGAAGCCTGACGACCGAAAGTAGCTTCTCCTGTTGCTCTTTGAGCTTCAGGTGTAGATCTTCACGCTGAATCTCATGATGTCTGGTGGCTGCCTCCTCCTCTTCTCCCTCATTGTACTTGAGCGTAGCGTCTGTAGTCTCACTGGAGGGATCATCCATGCACTCCTCCAGCTTGGCGTCGATCTTATCGCACATTCTTACGGCGCGTTCTTCGGCAGCACTCAAACGTTCGTCTCGGCATGACGCCATTGCCAACGATCAGGAACGGATACCACGATGGACGAAAGACGGGCAGAGCGCGAGCTCGCGGGCATTCGTTGTCGTTGTCCTAGATGTACATGGCGCATATGCCCACAGTGCGAGCACATTAGCCACGAATCCGGAGAAAGACGAAGTGAATTAACAATTTCGAAGGTGTCACTTACGGATAATGATACTGACATTGCAATTTCGCCCGTAATGAGTGAGAAGCACTGACGCAATAGCTGGAGAAATGTACGGTAAGCCTTTCAAGCTATTTCGCGCGGAGTCAGTTGCACTACAGATTCACTGATGCGCAAGAGAAATCTCCTTCTGAGAAGAAAAATAAGTCGGGCATCTTCCTTTGTACAGGTGGCGATCCTCGATTGTGAATATCGAGACACTTTTATTCCTCTTCTTACTTAACCTGCCTTTCGTTTCTTATCGCTATAGCTTCGTTTAATTGTTGAAGTGTAGATATTCTTTTTCTGCACGTACTTATATAAATACATGGACCACGGATCAGTCCGAGTTCTAGCTTTGGTGTCCTGGAGGCGCCGCCAATTATTGCGAAATACTGACACGTTGTTTCAATTAGTCAAAAACACGATTGATGGCGGCGAGATAATCAAAATGGCGGCGGTGGTGGCTTTGATGAATGGCGTTTCTGACGGCAAAAAGTCGGGAAAATCGGACGGTTAAGGGTTCTTGCGTCCAAAATTTCACACGTTCTCATGCATTGACTCTGTGGGGCACGTGGTGGTGCCGCGAAGCCATTCGAACAGGCACGTACCCAGGATTTTTTTTTCGGGGGGGGCCCACCACCTCCATCATCATCATCATCATCATAATCATCATCATCATCATCATCAGCCTGTTTTATGTGCACTGCAGGACGAAGGCCTCTCCCTGCGATCTCCAATAACCCTTGAGCTGCGCCAACCGATCCCAACTAGCGCCCGCGAATTTCCTAATTTCATCGCTCCACCTAGTGTTTTGTCGTCCTCGATTGCGTTTTCCTTCTCTTGGTACCCATTCTGTAACCCTAATGGTCCAACGGTTATCTAACCGGCGCATTACATGACCTGCCCAGCTACATTTTTTCCTCTTGATGTCAATTAGAATATCGTCTATACCCGTCCGCTCTCTGATCCAAACCGCTATCTTTCTCTCTCTTAACGTTGTGCCTAGCAATCTTCGTTCGATCGCTCTTTGCGCTGTCCTTAACTTGCTCTCAAGTCTCTGCCTCATATGTCAGCACTGGCAAAATGCACAGATTGCACACCTTACTTTTGAATAATAATGGTAAGCTTCCAGTCAGGAGCTGGCAATGTCTGCCGTATGCGATCCAACCTATTTTTGTTCTTCTGTGAATTTCGTTCTCATGATCAGGGTTCCCTGTGATTAATTGACCTAGGTAAACGTACTCCTTCGCAGTCTCTGGTGGCCGACTGGCGATCCTGATCTCTTGTTCCTTTGCCCGGCTATTTATCACTATCTTCATCTTCTGCATATTAATATTCAACCCCACTCTTACACTCTCTCTGTTAAGGTCTCCAATCATTTGTTGTAACTCGTCTGCTTTGTTGTTCAATAGAACAATGTCATCGGCAAACCGAAGGTTGCTGAGATATTTGCCGTCGATCTTTGCTCCTAAGCCTTCCCAGTTTAATAGCTTGAATTCTTCTAAGCACGCAGTGAATAGCTTTGGAGAAATTGTGTCTCCCTGTCTGACCCCTTTCTCTATAGGTATCTCCCTGCTTTTCTTGTGTAGAATTAAGGTAACTGTAGAACCTCTGTAGATATTCTTACGCGAAGGACGAGTCAGTAAGGCGAGAAACTATTTACAGATTATATTTACAACAACGGTTGCAGCGCTGACCGGTTAGATTCACAGCGCGAGCCCAGTTCGTTCTTCCTCCTCTTTTCTGGAGTGATGGCGCCCACGCGCATCGGTCAAACAAACGAATACCAGTCGCATGTAGCAATACTTTCCAAGCTTTTTACGTAAGCGTTCTGTACTCCTTGATTACGTAGTGCCTCTATGACTGCTGGTATCTCTACTGAATCAAATGCATTTTCGTAATCTATATAAGCCACATAGAGGGGCTTATTGTACTCTGCAGATTTCGCGATAACCTGATTGATGACATGGATGTGATCCATTGTAAAGCATCTCTTCCTGAAGCCAGCCTGTTCGCTTGGTTGACAAAATCCAGTGTTGCCCTTATTATATTGGATATTATTTTGGTAAATATTTTATATAATACTGAGAGCAAGCTAATGGTCCTATAATTTTTCAATTATTTAACGTCTCCTTTTTTGTGCATTAGTATAATGTCTGCATTCTTCCAGTTTTCTGGGACCCTTGCAGTCGATAGACACTTCGTATAAAGAGCCGCCAGTTTTCCAAGCATTATGTCTCCTCCATCTTTGATTAAATCGACTGTTATTCCACCTTCTCCTCCTGCTCTTCATCGTTTCATGTCTTGCAGGGCCCTTCTGACCTCATGGCTAGTTATAGGAGAGTTTCTGTATCCTGTTCATTACTGTTTCTAAGTGAGGTATCGTGACTCTTCTGGGTACTGTACAGAGGTCAGCTTAGAATTTTTCCGCTGCTTTTACTATATCTTCGACATTGCTGATGATATTATCCTTCTTATCTTTTAGTGCATACATCATGGTTTGTCCTATGCCAGGTTTCTTTTTTACTGATTTCAGGCTGCGTTCATTTTTTACGGCTTCTTCAGCCTTTCTCATGTTATAGTTTCGAATATCAGTTATTTTCGCCTTGTTGATTAGTTTTCACAGTTCCGCGAATTGCGTAACGCTGTGCGGCCGCCAGTCCCATACAACCGCGTAGAGCGCAGGACTCTGCGATTCTAGACGTACTGCGCTCACCACCAAAGGTTAGAAAAACACCCACATAAGCACAGCACAGAAGTGGCTACGTGAGGCGGTTCGACCGATAACTGTAGAAACGTCATTCAAAACAAGTAATTGTTCTCCACTTCCGGCGGCGTTTTCTCTACTTCCTTTTTAAATAAAAAGATGTTGATCCATAAATATTCTCATAAACAACGGTTAACTTTTTATTATTCACTTTTGCTTGCAGTTTGGTTGTTGCCTTGGCTCTCTCCCTTAGTAGATCGCTTAATTTCTCAACTCCTTGCGATGTTTGTTTCCAGTTGCCAATTTTGCACGAAAAGTGCTATACAATTAGGAAAAAACAGGCGAGGTAACGGACGACAGTCATCTTGCTTATGGGTTTAAGGGTTATTGCAGGATTTCATGATGGACGCTCTTTCACATTATTTTATTTCCCACCTTATCTAACCTATATCACGTGTATATGGTTCCGGGCATCTGCCAGCGTCACGGCGAGCCGTAACTTAAGGAAATAATGAAGCAAAGGGAAAAGTTAAACGCAATTGGCGTTTTCTCCGGCCGCAACTCGTTCCATGAGAGTACAGACCAGTTGAGTAACAGCCGCATCCCTCTCCTAGTCCCAGGATCAGCCTAAACAAGAAAGATTGAGCTATGCGCGTGACGGTTGAATAGATGGTGACAACTGAAGGCATCTCGAGTTAATCGCGCGGGTGCGGAATCTATGAGAAAACTGTCCTTCACATTACAAGAGATGCCGATAACTACCGCCATCTAAAAGGAGTGAAAAAGGCAGCATAATGCTGACCGATGAGCAGCTGCCAAGTCTCAACATTGATCTGGCGGCGCTTTAGGAATGTGTGAGGAGTGGTGGCGTGGGTGGGGAGGGAGGGGGGGGGGTATGCCACTTGATTTCGGGGGGGGCCCGGGCCCCCCCGGGCCCCCCCTGGGTACGTGCCTGCATTCGAATTATCGGGCATGTCGCGAAAATCGGGCGTCCGGAAAATCGGTCGTTGACTGTACACTGGCAACTCCTCCAGCCGACGACACGGCGTCCAAGACGATTCGTTACGATTCTCTGTTACTCGAGCCAGCATTAGCGCGACTTCCGTTCCATTTCAATAAGATTTCAGCCATTTTCCCCTGAAATAAGCACAAATTCCCTGAGTTTTCCCTGAGTATTCCCAGACTGTTCAAAATCCCTGAGAATTCCTGGTTTTCCCGATTGGGAGACGCCCTGAATTAGTTTTCCCGACGCCGTTGGTAGCGATGAGAAAACACGTTAGCCAGGTATAAAAATAGCATCGCGCAGCATAGCGACGCGGCGAGGGTGGGTGGAGCCTAGCGAGGGAGAAGGGGCGGCGCGCACGCGAGCGAGGAGTGCAGAAGTTCATTCGAACTAGAAATGGCCGAAGTCCATTCGAGACTAGAAATAAATCAGAGAGCTGTTGGAAGATTAGCACTAGGTGCCCACCGGAAAACCACAAACGAAGCAGTACAGGGGGATATGGGCTGGGCATCGTTCGAAGCACGGGAAGCTCAGAGTAAAATCCTATACGAAAAACGCCTGAGGTATTTAAATACCTAAACAGAAAGAGCGTTGACTCACAATGGCGGAAAAGGACTAGGAAGCTAACCAGTAAGTATGCCAGACACGAGGACGAAGAAAGACAGAGCATTAAACGACAGGTTAAAAACGCGGAAGGTAAAAATTGGATAAATTCAATGGAAAACAAGCAGAGTGTGGAACTATATCGATACTGGAAACAGCAGATCAGGAAGGAAGCGTTTTATGATAACTCAAGAGCAAGTGCCCTTCTCTTTGAAGCTAGGTCAGGATGTCTTAGAACGCGGAGCTATAAAAAGAAATTTAACGAAGAAGAAGGCACATGTACTGTGTGTGGTAAATACGTAGAAACAATGGAACACCTCATACTAAGATGTGATGGTATCAATCCCGATGTCGATGCGGCCATAGTCACGCTTCCTGAGGCCCTACACTCTTAGGCAAAGTTACACCCTTTGGCTTGCCCCTTCTGCCACACAACAATAATCGTTATCTGCCTTGATGCTTTTCCTTTCTTTAACGCTGCGAGCCCGGTACTTTCCAGTAACGAACGGCACGCGCGTTATCAGCATAGAACAGTTTACACCCTTTGGAGTGCCCCTTCTGATAACGCGCGTGCCGTTCGTTACTGGAAAGTTCCGGGCTCGCAGCGTTAAAGAAAGGAAATACATCAAGGCAGATAACGATTGTTGTTGTGTGGCAGAAGGGGCAAGCCAAAGGGTGTAACTTTGCCTAAGAGTGTAGGGTTCAGAGACAGCAACAGTCATATAAATAAATATGCGGTGAAAATTAGCAAAAAACGATTGGAGGATTGGTGGCCCAAATGCAGAGAGGTGACATAAGGTTAAATGTGTAGGAAGACGTATTTAAAGAAAATGGCGAATTTTAATAACTTCCTACACAGTTAAACAAAAATAAAAAGCTGTGCATGGTGGCAACTGCCATCACCCCGTTTCAAATGGGACGCTCCTATCATCCATCCATCCATCCATCCATCCATCCAGTGCAGCCCTGATGCGTGCCCTCTCCTATGGTACAGTGTCTAGTAACCGTACCTGTGACGCGTGAGGCTGGAGGTTCAGGCGTGGGAGAAGGGGCTACGTCACGCAAAAGAGGCCCACATAGAAGTTCACTGCAGCGTGCTACGAACCTACGAGCGGTGCAGCTGTGTTGAAAATGAGAAGCGGAAGACCGAGTGGGCGACGACGGCGATAACAATTTGATTAGTTCCGGGAATCCTGCCGCTCCTTGGATAGCTTTGGGGTTTGAAAAGTCCTGGCATGCCGCGACATGCTTCCGAGCGCACCTTTTTTTCTGGACGTGAACCGTGCACGTATCTCTGCGCTTGCGCTGCGATTGCGGTTGTGTGTCCGGCAAGCCTTCATTGCCGCGGAATGTGCATTACGTTCATGCCAGGATATGCCTAATAAGTGCTGCGTGCTCAATTGGTGGAGCAATTACAAATCGGGGCCGAGAAATCATGCGTTCATGTTTCCGCAAGATCAATGACCCTATAGTGGGCGCCAATGCTAAGACAAAGAAGAGAAAAACTGGAATTCTGCGGAATAAGGCAGCTGTTTCTTTGTAAATAGTTGCACGAATATTTTCTATCGCCATTGCTAAACTCATTTGAGGTGTAAATATGTGGACTGCGGTACTGTATGTAATAGTGACTCCAAAGCGAAATTATACGCTTAGAGCCTAATCTAGATTGGAATAAATACATGTATCCCGAATGTGAAGAAGGGCACACCAGTGAATTTGTCATGAGATATGTGTTATGGTGTAGTGCCAACATTTTGTTGAAGAACATTTGTGGTCGCATGAAGGGCAATTAAACTCTTTGACGCCGATGATAAATCAAGACAAAGAAGCTACTCTGAAGAAGAGGACAGCACTGTGACTTTTCAATATAAGCCATGCTCCCTGTCATCATTTACCCGAAATTTGTTCTCAATCCTGAGGTTGAACCATTGCATTTCTTATTTTCTTTAATAATGCAGCACGTAAATAGTTTTGCATAAATAAAATAATCTTAGAACACCCTCTGTTCTCTGCGGGCAATCCGCTCAACAATGCGCTCTGGTTAACGTTGCCCATAAGGGTGCGATCCCTTCATTCAACCCGTATCCCCGAGCACGCCGCCGGCCTCTTCTCCGGGACGTCACTCGCCGAGTACTCAGGCCTTCTGTTGTCTAGGTGGTGTCGGTGTTGTTGCCGGGGCCGCCCGGAGTAGAACGCCTCCCTCCCTCCGAAGCCTTGCGCGCGTCGGAGCTGTCCGCTATCGTGGACAGCCAATCTTTTTTTTATGCGAGCACTCCCTGGCACGCTTTGGCCACCCCGGCCCCAACCTAAGGGCCGCCCTACTTTATTATAACCTCATGCAGATGCTCTCCTGAGGCCTCCGTTTTCCGGTTGCATGTGCCTGAGAGCATGTTCAATTCTATCCATATTATACTCCCTTACGTCAGCTGTCTTACGCTTGTTGATGAAATCGGAAAGTTCTGCCAGTTCTATTCTAGCTGTAGGGTTAGAGGCTTTCATACATTGGCGTTTGATCGGCTCATTGATCGGCCTCGTATGTACCAGTTTCTTCCGTTCCCTCCTCAGACCTAGGCTAATTCGAGTTCTTACCATCCTATGGTCACTGCAGCGCACCTTGCTGAGCACGTCGACATCTTGTATGACAGGGTTAGCGCAAAGTATGAAGCCTATTTAATTTCTAGTCTTGTCATTCGGGCCCCTCCACGTCCACTGTCGGCTATCCCGCTCGCAGAAGAAGGTATTCATTATCCGCATATTATTCTGCTCTGCACAGTCTACTAATAACTCTCCCCTGTTATTCCTAGTGCCTATGCCATATTCCCCCACTGCCTTGTCTCCAGCCTGCTTCTTGCCTACCTTGACATTGAAGTCGCCCATCAGTATAGTGTGTTTTGTTTTCACTCTACCCATCGCCGATTCCCCGTCTTCATAGAAGCTTTCGACTTCCTGGTCATCATGACTGGATATAGGGGCGTAGACCAGTACAACCTTCATTTTGTACCTCTCATTAAGTTTCACAACAAGACCTGCCACCCTCTCGTTAATGATATAGGATTCCTGTATGTTACTAGCTATATTCTTATTAATCAGGAGTCCGACTCCTAGTTCTCGTCTCTCCGCTAAGCCTCGGTAGCACAGGACTTCACTGAGCCCTATTATATCCCATTTACTGCCCTCTAAGTCCTCCAATAGCACTGCTAGACTCGCCTAGCACTGCTAGTTTGGGAATTCACTGTGACGAGGGGCTGACGCACACAGCTGACGCGACTTGGCCCAGTTCGAAGCCCGGGCGGCCATCTTCTCCGACGGCGGGGTCACTGGCCGTCCGGCTCATGACGTCGGTCCAGAGTGCGCGCCCATTGGTGCACGTGTACATCCGCTCCGGAGGAGTAAACGCCCCCTTTTTTCTGAAGTTTCCTTCCTCCGTGTATCCCACTGTAGTTATTACGTTTCGGCGGCCTGCGCCTTAATTGGCTTGCGCCGCTACTTCGTGCGCCTACAAAGCGTGAGCCAGAGAGAAGAGAAATTCGCCGCACCACATATGCACGCTACTCTGCCATTATGCGTTCGTGTCACAACACAAATCAGTTGCTAGGCGGGTTCTTCTTGCACGTACGAAAGTGTAGTTACGTCACTCCCTGTTTCGTATACAACAGTGAAGCTACCGTCACCGCGGTAGCTTTACTGTTGTATACGAAGCAGGGAGTCGCCGCGGTAGCTAACGCAACAGTAATTTTTACTGGGCAACGTATGCGGGGAGAGCTACGTTCTTTGCATTGCATGTATAGGCGTAGGAGTGTCTTATCATCAATTATGCACGTGGTTCAGATGCTTGTTTTAAGCTTGTTCTTTATTCAAACGTATGCTGTTCTGTATGTTGTATGCGTGATTCCAAAGAATGTATGAACTGTTCGCTTCACTTTGGTAAGTGTTTGTAGCCTCTGCCTTGAGGTATGAGCAATAGATTATGATAGTTTTCTGTCTACGTTCCGCCACGAAGAAATCCCGGGATCCTAGCCATAGACAACTTCGCTGTAAAACAGGACAAAAAAAGTCATGCAGCACCTGTTTCGCTTCTTTCCATGGTGTGCGAGAGTGGTTCTAGTATTAGCGTAGGGCAAACATATGGCCGGCAGACAACGTCACCAAATTTTGTACTTCCGGAGTTCATGAAGGCAGTCTTTTCGATCATGGCAGCGTGACACTGACTGTTAAAAGAGGCGTGAACATAAGGAGCACCACCATATTTGGGAAATTTATGAGCAGCGCACTGCTCTGTCGATTGAGACACATTCCATAAGTCAAACGGCATGTACAGTGCGTCGATTGCTGGCCCATCCGGTTGAAGCTCATAAACTTGCAAGCAAGGTTTCTTAGCCGAGCCACACCACTGCAGGTTCTGCGCACACTTTCTTTGTTTGAGGTCTTCGCGTGCTGGCACCATCGACGTGTACTTGGGAACATATTGGATGGTCGGTAATGCGTCCCGTGAAAGCGAGATGAAAGCGTGGTATCCGCGCTGTTTTTCCATCAATGACACGAACATACTCTCGAAATACGTACTTTTCTTCGAACTATAGCTCACACCCAGCTCCAGGGGCCTATCAGCACGGTGAATCTTCCGATTTCAAACACAGCGCCTTTCGTTGTCCTCGGGGACATTAAACAACATCGGCGCATTCTTCACGCCGCTATAGCCACTTCTGAAACCGGCAGCGAAATTGGTTTGAGAAAAAACGGCACGCAAAATAACAAATGCGTCCACAAAACCGAGAACAACACAAATACGCGAACGAATGCAGGCCAAGGTCGATCCAAATATGTCGCAAAGCTTCTGGCGAAAAGCGGTTCAGTACAAATTGTCATCGACATCAGCAAGGGGGGTTATGGGAGCAGCGATTGAAGTGCGACTATGTTTGGAGGGAACAAACACTGGGAAAGAAAAAAGCGTTTCTTTAATTCAAGCGAGACACAGTTAGATTCATTCAACGAAAATAAAATTGCTGGTCAATCTTATATATTTGTGAGGAGTTAAGCAAATAGAAGTTTAATTAGTATTATTAATAATAAATACATTTATTTTGAGCGTCCATCCTTGACACCGCTATCACTCGCAATGCATTGTAGCTCTTGAAATATGCAGGAATGCCCACCTGTAAAGTTCACCTGTTGAAATACACCCCCCCTCACACGTTGTGCTTTTTTTTTTTGCTTGTCGACGTTTGTCTGAATTTGGTGACGTGGGTAGTTTCATCGCTTCTTAACCTGTTCAGTCAAAAGTAGCGAGTTACGACCGTCAGTTAATTGCTTAGTTGTTTTCGTGCGACAGCGCTGGCCGACGGGCTTGGCGTCCGACGATAGGACCAGCACTCTACACCTAAAGCTTTCGTCGGCCTCCAACGAAAGTATGTTCTGTGCAGGGGTGCGATTTCCACAACCGTACGGCTGGCCTTTTACTGCGTCGCTTACCGCGCTGAAAGGTCTAAACGCCCATCAAGTCGAATGGCGCGGCATTTGAATATCTAGCTATAAAGGATAGCCAACAAAGCAAATTTCGCGCCTTCGAAAACAAAATGACGTCACTTCTGTTTTTAACGAATATGGCGGCACATTATTTTTTTCTTCTGCCGAAAAAGTTCCCTCCACATACAGATGGCACTAAGCCCCATGAACCAGTTTATGAACCAGTTGGTTCATGGGACTGTGAGTCGGTTGTGAGATCTTGTGGCGAATGGACGTGCTTTTCGGGGCTCCGTGGCGGCGACAAAATCATAAGTTTTTGTGCATGCTTTGAGCTTGCTTCTGCTTTTGAATTGCTGGTTTTTTTTGCCTTTAAATAGTAATTGGGTGGTTTTCTTTTCTTTTGTTTGTCTCTCGTATTTCGTGTGCGCGGGTGTGTTTCGTGTACATTTCAGGATGGTCAGAGCGTCCCTTCGCACCACCTGCTTCAACACGTGCAGCCGGGTTGGAAGTTGAGTGTTTGTATACCCTTTAAATGGTAGCTTGGAGGTGGCAAGACTAATAGCTATTAGTGGTTTTACTGTGCGTGCTTTGTTAGGAAAGTGTGAGCGTGGCCGCGTGGTTTGAGCGCGTGCGAGAGCGTGTCAAACCTTGCGTCTCCACGGCATTGATTGCTTTTGAAACAGGGGTGAGAGTTGCTTTGCGACATTTTGAGGATTTGGATCCTGTGCGTATCGGTTTTGCTAAAAGACACGTGCGCTGCATTGTTATAGTATTATAGTATTTGCATCAGAAAAGCCGTGGAATGCATGGCAAGAAAGCCGGGAAAGCAGGCAGTGCGCGTTGGGTCCCTCAAGGCAGAGGAGGGGACGGATGGGAATGAAGAGGGAACCGAGTCAATCGGCACACACTGTGATGTCGATGCTAGGCTCAAGAAAATGGAGGCTTTCCAGGAAGAGCTTGTCAAACAGGTGGAAGAGCTCAAAATGAGCTACATAGGGAGCGTGATGCACGGAAAGTAGTTGAAAAAAAGACTTGAAGCAGGCGAGGAAAAGCTGAACAGGGTAGCCTTTGTGAACGAGAATGTGCGTGACAATGGAACGCAGTCTCCCAACGAGACAGAAGAGGGAGTGCTAGCAAAGCACGTGGAATGTGTCCAACATGGTGAAGGGTTAGCTGGAAAGAGCGGCACCTACCTTGAGGCCACCACGCTGAAAAGCAAAAGCACAGGGGACAATGCCCATTGTCGAGTCCGAATCATGCGGAAAAGGATAAAGGGAAGCATGGAGATAGTGAAAGGGTGATTGTCGCCGGCGACTCAAACCCGGCTAGGTGCTCAGAAAAAATTGTGAAGAGGGTGAAAGGCGATGAAAGAGTGGCGGTAGGGACATTTCCAGGGGAGACACTGGCTTCTGTCATGGAGCGACCAGAAGAATAGCTCGCGGAAAATACCCACGTGCGCAACCTTGTCATAGTAGCAGGTGGGCTAAATGACGTCCTAAACTGAAAAGGGACAAGACTAGCCCAGTGCTTGGCGAAGCGGGTGGACGACTTGCGCAAGCTATCCCCCCAGGTCCAGATCGTGGTGTGCACGGTGCCAGAGGTGCCTGTACGTGACAGTCACGTACAAAGAGCTGTAGTGGCTGCTAATGAGGCGATATGGAAAATGAGCCAATAGAAAGGCTTCGAAGTTGTCGAATTAAACAGGGAAGTGAGAAAGTGTGGTGGTTTTAAACGAGACTGGATCCACTTCAATTACAGGCTGGCACGAGAAGTGTGTTGGCGACTTCGTGGTTGCGCTGTTGCTTTTTAGGGGGCCCACTGGTGCTCAGGAGGCCAGAGTAGGTAGTAATGAAGAAGGTCCCCTATGGGGAACCTCAGAAGAGCATCGCCGTCGATAACAGAAAAAGGAGGAAAAAAAGGACAGCTCGCCATGCAATAGGCTACATAAACATACAGGGCGGCAGAAGAAAGGAAAAGTGGCCAGTGATTGAGGAGCAGTTAAATGGAGAACAAATAGGGGTGTATGCGGTTGCATAAACGCACCTTAGAGACCAGGAAGAGCCGCCAGTGATTGAGAAGTATGTTTGGGAAGGGTGCAACAGAACTAAGTCGGAAAGCTCATCCATCAGGGAGCCAAATGGAAACAAATAAATTCAAAATGTCAAGAGCATCTTTGGTTATCAGGTACAATGAGTGGGGAAAAAACTTGGCTGGGCGTTACGTATTTGTGGATGGGAAATAATTGCACAGAGAAGAATAAAGAGTTAGTGGAATGCATAAGCGCTGATATTGAGCGTTTCAGGAATGGTGCTGAAATTGTCCTATTAGGTGACATGAACGCCCACATACAGGATTTAGATGGCTATACCGACAATAATGAGAAGTCAATGCTAGACCTTTGTGAGCAACACAACCTCGTTATCGTGAACACAGGGCCTAAGTATGAAGGGCAGATGACGTGGGAGGTGGAAAACCGGCAATCAACCATTGTTTACTGCCTGACGACAGAAGGAATTCATGATAAGTTGAGAGAAATGGTAATTGATGAGGAAGGGCATAGCAGCATAGGGAGTGACCATAAACCGTCATTTTGGAAATGGGATATGTAGTTGGGAAAGAGAGCCAGGAGAGCAAAATGGCCAGTCCCAATTTGAACGCTGAACAAATAACAAATATAATCACTAGAGTTGAGGAAGAACTTGGCAAATGGCCAAGAGTGGGAATATGGCGAGCTTCTAAGTGTAATAACGACAGAAATACCGAAAGAGAAACATGTTCGTTGGGAAGGAAAAAAGAAACCGAAAAGCTTGTGGAACAAGGAGATACGAGAAGCGATCGCCGAACGACAGAAAGCATCTCGAGAGCACAGGCAGGCAAAGAAGGCGCAGTTGTCACAGGATGAAGTAACTAGTAAATGGGAAATATACCGAGAGAAAAAGTCTATGGTTGAAATACTGGTGCAAGCAAAATTAAAAGGTGAAAGTGAACGTTGGTTGTCACAAATACGTGAGAAAAACAAGGCCGCACCTAGAATATTTTGGAACCACATAAAATTATTAGGCAGGAAGTCAACAACAATACAACAACATATCGTAGACGAGGATGAAAACAGATTGGAAGGAGAAGCGGCAATAAATTAAATCCGAAAAGTAATGGCCGAATCTTTCCAAGGCAATGACGAGGTAGTATTTGAAGAAAAAAAGAGCATGAAAGAGACCCAAGTGGAAAAGGAGCTGGTGCTGAGAAATTTAAACTGGAAGAAAGCGGTAGAGAAAATTCCTAAGCTCACAGCCACAGGGCTAGACGAGCTAGGTTCCCGTTAGGCTGATGGATGAACTAGGACCAAAAAGTAAGGAAGCTCTGGTGAAAGGAGTGGAACGTTCAACTTTGAACGATAGACGAATACCAGACAGTTGGCGACAAATTAGAATGATTTTAATTTATAAAGGTAAGGGGGAGAAAGACCGAATTCACTCGTATAGACCATTGACCATTACATCGGTAATATACAGGCTGGCAGTGCAGGCAATCAAATTAAAGCTTCAAGCATGGGCAGAGAATAATGGCATTTTGGGAGAGCTTCAGACTGGCTTCAGAATAGGTAGGCGTTTGGATGATAACTTCTTTGTTCTTACTCAGTGTATTGAAATATCAAAAGCATAAAGCAGACCTTTTTATGGCCTTTTTGGCCATAAAGGACATATGGCCATATGGCCGTATGTGGCCTTTTTTAGACATTACAGGAGCCTACGAGAACGTAGACCGTAACATTCTGTGGGATATTCTGGAAGGGGAAGGCTTAGGTAACGATTGTCTACAGCTTTTGAGAGAGATTTGTCTAGAAAATACCGTTTGCGTTTAATGGGAAGGGATGAGGAGTGAGGGGAAAGTTCATATCAACAAGGGACTGAGGCAGGGGTGCCCTTCATCCCCGCTGCTGTTTATGATGTACATGGTGAGGATGGAGAGGGTGCTAGAAGTAATATCGGGTTTAATCTCTCATACAAATACGCGGGTACAGTAGTAGAGCAGCAACTCCCAGGTTTATCTTATGCGGACGACATTGTGTTGCTAGCTAACAAGCAAAGTGATTTGCAACGTGTGGCTAATATCTGTGGACAGGACGGCAACAATTTTGGTTTGAAATTTAGTGTTAGAAAATCAGGTGTTATATGGTATTCAATGAAAACAGTGAACAGACAGTGGAGATACAGGGCCAGGAAATACGTCGGGTAACAAAATATAGATACCTTGGTATATGGATAAACTAAGGCAATAGATATATGGAAACACAGGAAAAAACAATAACAGTGAAGGGGAAGAGAAATTCAGCCATAATGAAGCACAGAGCACTATGGGGATACAATAGGTACGAGGTCCTCCGAGGTATGTGGAAAGGTGTAATGGTTCCAGGACTTACTTTTGGAAATGCAGTTGTTTGCTTTAAATCAGGGGTACAATCAGGACTCGACGGGAACCAAAGGTCAGTGGTTCGCCTCGCATTGGGCGCTCACGGGAAGACTACAAATGAAGCTGTGCAGGGTGATATGGGCTAGAGCTAGTTTTGATGTGAGGGAAGCTCGCAGTAAAATTGAGTATGAAGAACGGCTGAGGATTATGGAAGAAAGCAAATAGGCTAGTAGAGTGTTCAGGTATTTGTACAGGAAAAAAACATTGATTCACAGTGGAGGAAAAGAACTAGGAAGCTTACCAGCAAGTATGCGGCCTGTATAGTGTGGGCAACACAGCAACAAAGAAGGTCAAGCGGAAAGTCAGAGAGGCTGAAATAATCTCATGGGTGGCGGCAATGGAAAAGAAACCTGCCATGAGTAACTACTTAAGAGCAAATAACGAAATCAGGAAAGAAACCATTTATGATAACTCAAAGGGAAGCTCATTATACTTTTCGAAGCGAGATCGGGATGCCTTAGAACACGCACCTATAAAGCGAGATATAAGAAGGAAGAAGAAGCATGTGCTTGCTGCGGTAAAGTTTGGGAAACGACGGAGCATGTTTTATTAGAATGTGAAGACGTTTACCAAGCGGTCGATTTAGGCACCACTGGCCTCCTTGAAGCCCTCGGATTCAGCGAGAGCAGTGGAAAAGTAAACATGTGCCATGTGCACAATAGCGATTAGTAAGAGGCGATTGGAGGATTGATGGAAGAAAAGTAGGGAAACGACAAAAGAAGGAGACGTACAAAAGCACAGTTCGCAATAGGGGATCAGAAAATTTGGTCGTGGGAGTTCATAGTGTTTTTTTTTTTTCATTGTTTAACCTAGGTAGGACAATAAGGTAGTATAATAGCAGAGCTTAGTGCGCAACCCACCGCCCCGTTCCAAAGGGGACCCTCATAACATCCGTGATACTATGATATGAACCACTGATGTTTTGAACGTATGGGCTCTTATGGAAGCCTCGCTACCAGGTATATATATACTTTGTCCAGGCGAAGGCCAACGCGTGAGTACGGCCGTGGCGCGGTGCCACCAATGCTACATGTGAAATAGAGTTACTGTATATGCTACCAATTATATGCTGCAACCCCCTGAACAAGGGCCGAATGGGCTCTGAAACGTCGGGCTAATAAAATTCAGTTATTTGGTTGGAGTCAGTCTGAAAGTCCTAATCAATTTGCCCACCAGACAGGCAATTCTGTCGAAATGTTTAACTTCATACCAATTTGGTAGCATGTACAGCAACTCTAAGGTGAAAGACTCCACAGCGCCGCCTCGCGGCCGCAAACATTTTCCGGATTTTCTGCTTCACGCGCGCGGATTGCCCGGGCCTCCAACTTGATCCACTACCCCTACTCTAGTACATTACACTTTATTCTTGTTCTGTGTTCTTTAGTGTATGGTTTTGTGGTGGAGTTGTGATGGCTGTGTTTACGGCACGTGGTGGGCGAGCAGGTGTATACAAACTCGCGTCCCTGCTGCTGTCGCTTTTACGAGCACCTTCGAAGGTAAACATGGACGAGCGCACGAATCAGCTCATTATACCTACGTCCGTTGCTTTCGTTGTTGATGTTGTAGCGGCACGCTTGTGCTCACGAAGAAGAAAAAGAGCGCTGGAAGAGGAGGATTTTGTTTTTGCTCAGGCGGGCTCGCTCCATCCATTAGTTTAGTGCCGAGCCTTCTAAATAGACGTCTCCCGCCTTGTAACAATATGTCATACGCGTAGCTTTGCATCCGTGGTCGACATTGTAATTACACTAATGCGGTATATTACACAGGTAGTCTGTCTGCCTTAATTTTGTATGCTGATTTTAGGATATCTATTACGAGCCACCCAGACGAACGCTACACACTCGTGATGCTTACAGCCAAAAACATTTTTCCTTGTTGCGCGAGGTGCACATGTTTCACTTTGCGGCAGTTACGCAGTGAAGTGCTCAAGGCACATATCCCTGGATGTTTGTACCGTCATTTGTCTAATTTGTTTTACTGTGCTACTGCTGTCGTTACAGTTTCGGCTGTTAGTTGTGCCCGTCAGGATATAGCCTATCTCTGCACCGTTGACAACAATTAACTGCAAGTGCCGATTGCTGCTGGTTGGCTCAGTCCGGAATCAGGTATGTACATCCATTTGCGCAAGGAATTCTGATGCTTCTAATACTTGCGCTGCTCCAGTAAAGGAAGATTGAATTAAGTGTTGTTTGAGTGATGCGTGACACCCTATCACTGTTATGCTATACAGGTGGCAAGGCATCTTCAGATCTGGGCCATTAAGGCCAACCAGTTATCTGTTGGAAGTTCCCACAAAGCATTAAGTGCGAATATAAAATTGTCTAGGCCAAAACTCTTATAATACTGTAGTGCCCTTGGTGCCTGATGTCATCACAAAAGAAACAGTAGAAGAATCCAGAAAATTTGTGTAGAGCTGTCCCAAGACAATAAATCATACAGATATAATTATGTTGCAAACTGTGACTGAACGTCCACAGCTGTGTGTAATTTCCCTGTGGGAATACTGTTGCTTTTCAGCGTATTTTGTGTCGGGTGCACTATCACTTGCCAGTTGCATCCTCAATGTCTGACTGTCATAAAAATGTGTCTATCTGTACAATGCAGTTGCTGCGCCACAAGCAATGTCAGTGAGTGGTGGTGAAAGTGTTGGAATAGATTAGGTCTCCTACATAGGAAATGCTAGGCGGCCGAAACAATCGCTTAAGTTGTTTCCGCATCAGAAATAGCTCTGCAAGCCTGCAGGTATGCTTAGATGTCTCGGTGTTTGTCTGAGATGTGATCGGCAACTGTTCGTATATTGTTCTTATGGTGGTTGCCACTTTGCCACTTGCTCTGGGCTTTATGTCTAGCAGTGTCTGTACTCTGCATTTCATTATGACCTGGACGTGTGGCTGCGATGAAATCTTTTGAAGGGAATTTCTTTGGCTCTTTCGACCGTTTTCGTTCTTAGTTGGAGATCTGTAATTGTTGGTGGTCGGACTCTGCTACGAAAACATTCGTTCACTTTTCCTTGTTCTCTCATTTGCTTGTTCTTTTGTTTGTTCACCCTTTCATTCCTTTAGCCTATTCGCTTACATTGACAGTTATCATCTATGGTCCCTGCACATTTTCTTCACAGAAGTTCACGCTCTAATTTACCAGCAATCTTACCAACAAGAGCGTAGGGCTTGTACTCTTTCTTGCTAACATTGCACACCTTTGATAAAGTTTTGTCACGCCTCCGTTACTAAAGGAACCCATTTCTTGAGCAGTTGTTTGTCACTGTTCATGACCTACAGGAAGGTTGAGCATTGTCATTGCCTTGCATGCCACATCACATCATGGTAGATGTGTGAAACATAAATATAATCATGGGTTTGTATGTGTCAAAACTACAATCAGATTATGAAGCATGCCGTAATGGCAGACTACGGATTTTGACACCCTCATGTTCTTTAAAGGGTCCCCATAACGGTTCAGGACCCACTGTGGTTGCTTAGCGGCTATAGTGTAGGGTTGCTACACATGGAGTTCGTGGGATCGAATCCCGGCCACGGTGGCCGCATTTCGATGGGATCGAAATTCGAAAACACCCATGTTTTAGGTGCATGTTAAAGAACCCCAGGTGTCTCATAGTTCCGAAGTTGTCCACTACATTGTGGCTTGTAATCAGATTGCGGTTTTGGCACATAAAAACACATTTTTTTTTATACAGTTCGAACAAGTTTTGTAGATGCATAGGGTACAGTAAACATTCGCACTGCAATTCTCCATAGCCATACATTTTCTCCTAAACTTATTTGCCAAGTGTCTCAAATAAGTTCTGCTGTCGTAAGCTTTCCACAAAGAAGAGGTTGCTGTGCTTTCGAGTATTCAATGTGGATTGTCCTTTGCAGCCCTTTAGGAATACTGAACCAGAAGGGTTATCTTGTGTTCCTTGGCTATACCCCTGTATTTATCCTATTCTATTTACCTCTAGTTTTTGATGTTGTAACAGGACTGCAATCGCCTCACTTATTTTCTGCAGGCCTCACAAATGCTATGAGCCTAGCTGAAAGCATCACTGCCAAAATGGCATGCCACGCCCCTTCAAAGGTCGTTGGTCAGGTCGAGGTTGCCATGCAGTGCAGCTTGCCTCTAGCTGACAAGTCTGTCGGCTGCTCGTTGAAACCAGAGAGCAAGTCTAGGAGCGTGCAGACTACGGAGGCTGTGAAACAGTTAAGCTCCTCCTCAGGTGGGCAGTGACCGGCACTTCTCTTACATTTGCTTGCTTGTGTGTGTGTGGTAAACGGCCAAGTCTGCCTAGCTTGGCACAACTTGCTCAAGTGTGTGCGACATTCTGCTGCTGATGACAAACTAACAGGTTTTTTATTCTTGTCTGTATACTGATTGAGGCAAAATGCAAAAAGAATGCTCTGCTGAGCACACTGAAGCCCCTTAGATTGCAGAGCTTAATGCAGAGCCGTCTTGAGCTGGTGTTGTTGTAGCCCTTACATTGCTTTATGATAACCTTACACCCAGTGAGTCTGTTAGTTATGTGTAGATCGGCGTATGAGTGTAAGAACATGAATATAGATCAGTGGAGAATGTAAGTTGACCCCTGGGTTTTATGTGAATAAAATTCAAACAAAATTATTTAATGCAGTCAACTATAAAACATACCTTGTTTCATCAATATTCTCATTCATTGAGGGATTCGAATACTACTCAGGAACTGTAAGGATTCTTGTCCTGGGACAGGTTTTGGTCACAGCATCCCAGAGCACATCATTGGCGATGACTAAGCGGGTCTAGGCGTGTACAACACTGCCATCAGGCAATGAGCAGCATGCACTGGGCTCCTGAGTTGCATGCCCCCAATCGCTTCAGACGACCTGTGCGCGACTTGAGGTGAATGAATGCTGGCTATGCAGTCGTTTCGGTCCTGTCCCGTCGATAGCAGCTTCAGGCTTTTTTTTGCTGTGTTTACAGACTGCAGTGGCCGACGGGACCTCTTTTGTACCAACAGTTTGTCCCAGCGGATACTTATTCTTCCTCAGCACTCTTGTTGCAACGTGCTATCCACCTTCGCTGATGCAAAAAGTGAAGCCTTCTCCCTCTGATAAATGAGGCACTAGTGAGCAATTCAAATGCCTTTGCAATGAATTGAATCTGCTGTCATCAGGAGAACTCGTGCATGGTGCTCACAAAAGAATTCTTTCACAGTGTCTTCAAGTTCACTGTCAAAAGGGTAGCCATTGGACAACAAAGCCTCCAGTGGAAATCGGCAGTAGCTCTGTTTTACTTTCTATTCATAGAAAGCAAACGGCGCACTGCCACAATCTTGTTTTGCACTTCCACGCATTTTATCACATTGTTTTCAAATGCACTTATAAAGCCCTGACATGTTATTTTTGCCCTCCTAGCTGTATTTACTCGTGTTTGGACAAAGTTTGCAAATTTCGCATATTTGCCACAATAATGACAATAACTATGATCCTTTCTCCACTTTGACAACTACAAACAAGAAAACTTTATTTTCTTTTACAGTATACTACATGACAGACACAGGAAGTTAGTGCTAGTTATTTTGCGACAACTGACCAAAGCCCAACCTCTCCTTGGTAATTCAGGTGCATGCTGTTGCAGCATAAGATTTTCAAAATGGTTTACAACATGTTTATTGGCACAAAGTGGAATTCGAATATGTTCTTTTCACAGCACAATAATGATACAATTACCGACCAATTTTTTTAACACCCTATTTTCTGGGCCTGCCCGAATATTTGGACTCTGTCATATTATGGCCACGTGCTCTATATAGTCATAACGACCAAAATTTTGCATGTTTCAAACTGTTCTCGTTTAATTTTTCTGAATTTTTCTCGTGATCGCAAGTTCAAAGCTACCGAAAATGCAAACAACATTGCTGTCATTTTGTTTTCCCGCAGTCTCAAAGCAGCGTTGCGCACATCTCGCATGCCAATTCAGAGCTACCATTTGAGGTGCAGCCTTGATAGGTCCTGCTTGATGCACTCTTCCACAAGCCTTTGTGCTGTCATTGCTGTCGGCACTTGTAAGTCGCATATGGCCAGTGGTACTCTTTGTATCGCCTGTCATGTGCATTGTGGTTTTCTTCAGCTGCATACTGTGATGCTAGGCTTCGCTGCATCAACAACCGATTGTCTTCAATCGTTTCGTCGCCATTTGTTAACAATGGCGCCGACACTGCCTTCGTTGTCTACCGTCAACTCGAGAAAGGCTTTGATGCGAGAAAACCATAGTATATTGACGATGGAAAAGAAGGCCACCATTATCAGGAAAGTGCAAAGTGACCTGTTGTAATTGGACGTCGCAAAAGAATGAGAAATCTCGAAGCAGACAATATCAGACTACATAAACAACACGGTGAACATTTTGGAAGCTGCTGAGAAATCTTCTGGATCCCGACAGAAGAATGTCAGCCAAGGTGCCCACTCAAAACTTGAAGCTATTCTGATGTGACTGAAAGCCATGATCACCATGCAAGTGCCGGTGTCTGGTGATGTTTTAAATCAAAAGGGAGAAACCGTAGCACTTCAGATGAACATTGAGGGTTTTCACCTTAGTGATGGCTGGGTCCAAAATGTTAAGTGCCCCTCACCAGATGTGGCCATTTTGAGCTGACAAGCACCGTCCATACAATGCCCACTAGCCATCGTGTCTGCTAAGTATTACATCGCTATGTGCCGCAGAAAGAGCTGAAATTTCAAACCGAACGCCATTTGCCCTTCTCGCGGGCTGCGCGCTCCCAGCTGGAGAGTTGACGTAGACAGTCGTCGACTGTTTATTCGGACCTCATGGGGACTGCAGAAATATCCGAATAAACAGGTGTCCGAAAAAGCACATTGAGAAAAAAAAAAAGAAATCCTTTATTTCCATGCACTGATTCGGGCTTGGCAGTAAGCTTGAAGAAATGGTGAATGCGCCATTGCACGCTGTTCTGTTTACTCGCAATATCAGATAAGCCTGAATCTCGGAGATGGTCCTACGGTCACTATAGGCGGCTGAAAGCACAGTCACTGCTTGTACACGCTCCGTATGCGACGGCAGTGTAGCACATGGTGCGTCATCTTCCGACTCGGAGTCAACGTCCGGCGGTGCAGCAGAAACCTGACGAATGATCTCGCCGTCGTCGAGTACTGCGCATGTCAGCACAGCAGTGTCGGCACCTGTGAAACTGTCAAATGAGACGGGATCCGGAATTGCAATGCAACCACTGCGCAGGTCTCGGCAGAACATTTTCGGCATCTGTAGGGAGCACATCGGAAGGTGACAAACCATAGGCCTCCCGGCACCCGCTTGCCGGCATTGCCCAGCGCAGTCTGTGCAGGCACTATCGGGGCCATTAGACCCTTGACGCGATGTTTACATATGCCGTGTTGGATCACCGAAACCTCGACACAGCACACAAAGCAAACACCACCGGGCCGACACCAGTCGCACAAACAAAAAACGCAGCCTGAGTGCGTCTTGCACGAAGAAACAAATCAGCTGCTGGATTGTCTTGACATGGCTTACTAAGCTGAAACCGGAACTGCTGTAGAGCCACTCTATCGAACCAGGCAGCAACGATGATGATGAGCGAGGATTTCCCGTAGTGCCACTTCGTGGGGCAGCAAGGAGCTCCGTTCAAACGAAAATGGCGTTCAGCAAGTCGAACCATGCACCGTTCAGAGTCTGTACATGGTGCTCTCGATCAAGTTGGCTCAAGGAGTGTCCGAAAAATCAGACAAGAGGTTGCAAGGTGTCCGAACTTTCGACAGTTCTTATACATTATGGTCTATGGGGAGAATGGCGGTGCCGCGAAGCTGACCGAATAATCGAGCATGTCCGAATTTTTGGAGTCCGGAAAATCAGTCGGCGACTGTAGTTGCACCGTCTGCTCCAGGTCCTCATCACTTGAACAGACTTATGAGAGCACAGCACCATGATACTGTAGGGTAGGTCAACAATCATCTTGAAGAAGAGTCTGAATCAAAATTTACAAACATGTAGCATGTTGCATAGTGTTCTACTGCATCATCAGGTAGCACAAGTGTCTCCACATGCTCCCAAGAGGAAGCTTTAGCTCGGGCCCAACTCCGATGCCGCCTATTCAAACGCGTGTAAAACATAGTAATGCTTTTCTGAGATAGCTAGTGGGCCGATTCTAATGAAATTTGTTACATCTGAGAGAAAAAATTGAACTCTGGTGACTGCTGGAAGCAGATTTTTGGTTGAAGGCCTGGATGGTAATACAGAAATTTACAGATTGTTCAGCTTGAAAAAAAATTGAAGCAAGATGTTTATAAATGTGTAGCTCTGCACCTGGAATAGATATCGTAGTTCTGTAAGCTGCATATGATAGATCATCCAAAGTGGACTAATTTTATGTATAAATTTAGATCTTTCGAGAAAGAGAAAGGGAGAAATCGCGTGACTGGGCGCTTTTCTCTTTCGTGGCCGTCGGTGGGGCGGCGTTTATTAAGGCGAAATCTTTGGCTCATGCTTGCGGTCGCGTCCGTCCGTGCATTGGAACAACTTTTTTTCTCTAGGTGGCTTTCGTCCTTCCCTCCTTAGCAACTGGCGTGCTAGTGGGGGGGCGCTGCTGTGCATAGCAACCGTGACGTCACACAGTAGCAGTAGAAAGCGTGTGCGCGTCGGCCATGTGTCGGGGGTGGCAGCTGCACCGCCGCTCCTTCGGCAGATGTCTTGTTGCAGTCGAGTGAGTGAGACGCATGGCTCCGAAGCGGCCCAGTGATTCCGTGCCAAGCAGTTCGGGGAAGCGGCAGTGGATGGCGGATTCCCCCAACACCAAACGCCAGAAGAACAAGGAGCGTATGCGCATGCGATGACTGAACATGTCACCAGATGCGAAAGCAAGGGAGGCAGAACGGAAACGCCAACAGCGACTGATTAGATCGCCAGGTACCAAAGGCAGGGAAGCAGAACGAAAGCGGCAGCAGTGACAGGCGATATCGTCGAACACCAAAGCGAATGAATTGGAGCGTAGACGGCAGCAGCGCCTGGCTATGTCAGCGAACAGCAAAGCCAGGGAAGCGGAGCGCAGACGGCAGCAGCATTTGGCTTTCGCCAAGCACACTTAGAATTTCCAGTGTCTTCGGTAATTTTCGTATCAACCGACACGGGTCGAAAATTTATTCGTAACAACCGTTCTCTAGCATGTTGCAAAGTAATGGGGCTCGGCCGGGACCACAGGAAAATTCGTATCATCCGGAAATTCGTATTAGCCGTGATCACATCATCGAGATTCCTCTGTAGTCTCCTCCATCTTTGAATAAATCGGCTGTTGTTATATCCTTTCCTGCCGCTCTTCCTCGTTTAATGTCTTGTGAGGCTCTTGTAACCTCATCGCTAGATATAGGAGGAGTTTCTGAATCCTGTTCATTACTGTTTCAGTGGAGGTATCCTGACTCCTTTGGGTACTGTACAGGTCCGTATAGAATTCTTCCGCTGCTTTTACTATACCTTTGAGATTCCTGATGATGTTACCCTGCTTATCTTTTAGTCCCTACATCTTGGTTTGTTCTATACCAAGTTTCTCTCTCACTGATTTCAGGCTGTGTCCATTCATTATGGCTTCTTCAGTCTCTCATGTTATAGTTTTGAATATCACTTACTTTCGCCTTTTTGATCAGTTTTAACAGTTCCGCGAATTCTATCTTATCTATTGAGTTGGGCACTTTCAATGTTTGTCGTTTCTTTATTAGGTCCTTTGTTACTTCGGAGAGCTTGCCTACTGGTTGCCTTGGTGCCTTGCCTCCCATTTCAATTGCTGCCTCCTTAGCCAGCCTAGTTACAGTTTCATTCATTACCTCTATGTCATGTCCATCTCTCTGTTCTAACGCTGAATATTTGTTTGCAAGTACCAGCCTGAATTCGTCTGCTTTTACCCTTACTGCCTCTTGGTTGACCTGTTTCTTCTTGACCAATTTTACTCTTTCTCTCTTCAAATTAGGTGAATCCTAGCCCTCACTAGCCTATGATCAGTGCACTTTACCCTGCCTATCACTTCTACATCCGGCGCTATGCTGGGATCGGCAGAAAGTATGAAATTAATTTTATTTCTTCTATCACAATTAGGGCTTTTCAAGGTCCACTTTCTGTTATTACGCTTCCTGAAAAAGGCGTTCATTATTTGTAGCCTACTCTTTTCTGTAAGTTCTACCGGCATCTCTCCTCTTCGGTTCCTAGAATCGACGCCGTAGTTGACAGTGTCTTGTTCACCAGCCTGCCTATTCCCCACTTTCGCATTGAAGTCACCCATTACTACAGTATACTGAGTTTGCACTTTTCTCATTGCTGATTCAACATCTTCATAAAACTGACCCACTTCCTCATCATCGTGACTGGATGTTGAAGCATAGGCGTGCACTATCTTTAATCTATACTTATGAAGTTTTATTAGATCTCTACCCTCTCATTAATGCTGTAAAACTCGTCAATGTTGTCCGCTATGTTCTTATGGATTAAGAATCCCACCCCGTATTGCTTCTTTTCTGGGAGACCTCTATAGTAGAGGACATGGCTGTTATTCTTCAATGCATAAGCCTGACCAGTTTTTCTAATCTCACTAAAGCCGATGATATCGCAAACAATGTCTGATAGTTGCTCAAAGAGTCCTGCTAAGCTAGCCTCACTTGACAGAGTTTGGCTGTTAAACGTTGACTGGGCACCACTTATTAGTAGCATATTTGAAAGCCTTTTTTAATACATCAATTTTGTCTGCTTTGGATGTCCTGTTCGATGCATTTTACAGAATTGTGATATCATTTTCATTGCTGAGTTAGAGTTGTAAACTTAATGGTTTCGTTTTCTGAAAGTTTGTGATCTTGAACAATCTTTATTATGAGATTGATTTCCTAAATCAAAAATTCACTACCAACAGTCACTAGATTGTATTTCTTTTAACTGCAACAAACTTCATCAAGTTTGGTGCTGTAGTTGTCGAGAAAAACGATTTCTCCTTTCCCATGTATTTAGATGGGAGCCCCTGAGCTGGGCGCTTCCTCTTAAAGGATGCCTGAAACACTTTTTTGGAGTTGCCATATTTTATCTAGATCCTTTCTCAACACGTTATAGAACACAGAGGAAAATGAGTTATGAGAACTGATCCACACAAAGGCTTTTATAGCTCAGAAAAAATTTCAGAATACAGTTAAACCTTGATGTAATGAAGTCGGTAAACTGAGCAACTTGCTTTGTCATATTGTGTCATTGCATTATTCAAAAAGTAATCGATGTTTGTTCATTGTAATAATTATTATTACATTACAGATGTCTGAATGATCTCCTTTTTAAGCACTATTTTTTTCCCCAGTATTCTCATTGGTACCTATGAAATTGTTCTGTTTGACCAATTCATGTATTTGTTGGCTCTAAGTTCTGGTTTACATGATTCATCCTGGATGATTTTGAGCTTATTCTCACATTTTTTTTTTTTTTTACGAATGGTTACCTTTTTAGAGGAATTGATTGTTCTTAAAGCTAGCTTTCGACTGTTTGTTTCATCAGAGCATCAAATAAATGCCAGTGTTTGTGAGTATTTGTTGTCTGTTGTTGGTATTTTTATACTTGAATGACAGCATGCAATATAAGGATTCTAGCATTTTATTGTATCCGGGGCTGCAAGAGAAGTTGAGTGACGGCTGTTGGAAGTTCATTATTAGCATAGAAAGAAGCTGTTATAAATAACATAAATGAGTAGTTTATGTTTTGAGTGGAATGTCAAGTCCACCATGCCTAATTCAGTCCTACATTTAATTGCAACTAATGTACCAGCACCTGCCGTGGTTGCTCAGTGGCTATGGTTTTGGGCTGCTGAGCACGAGGTCGTAGGATCGAATCCCGGCCACGGCGGCCGCATTTCGATGGGGGCGAAATGTGAAAACACCCATGTACTTAGATTTAGGTGCACGGTAAAGAACCCCACGTGGTCGAAATTTCTGGAGTCCTCCACTACGGCGTGCCTCATAATCAGAAAGTGGTTTTGGCACGTAAAATCCCGTAAATTAATCTTTAATTTAATGTAGCAGCATTTCTATGAGCCCTTGTAGGACACATATTTGCAGAAATATTTGTATAAACCTTATATTTTGAGTTGGGCTTATAAACCTGCACTGTATAATACATTTGTGCGCAGAAGGCAAGAAATTGGGCCAATCCAGTTTTTCGAAATTTGAAACGATTCTTTTTGAATTTCAGTTGTGCCAGTCTCGCATCCGGAATGTCCTCACCAACAAAATTGTGCACAGGACGTACTTTAAAGATTACAAATACAAGGATTCACTGTTTTGATTAAGGGTGTGCAAATATTTGATGCTTTAAAGTAGGCACTTTGTAAGTGCAAATATATTCTAATAGCCATCAAACACTTAAAACTTTGCCTGTGCAGAAATAAGCCTCAAATGGAAGCAAAACCATGATAAATGTCACCCTTGTGGGCATAGTAGAGGCTGTATACGCTTCTGAGGCAGCTAGACTTTCCTGACTATGCAGAGACCATTTGCACTCTCTGGAGGGCCCTTTGCATGCGAGGGAAAATTCTGTCAGGGAAAATTAGCTGTAATTTTATTGAAAGTGTCGAAAGTTGCGGTAATGCTGGCTCGAGTAACAGACAGGAATCGTAATGAATCGTTTTTGTCGCCCTGTCGTCGGCTGGAGGAGTTGCCAGTGTACAGTTAACGACCGAGTTTCCGGATGCCCTATAATTTGGACGGCTTCACGGCACCACCACTTTTCCCATTGAGTCAATGTATCAGAATGTCTGAAATTTCGGACGCAAGAAACCTTAGCCGTCCGATTTTCCACACGTTTTGCGGTGACCGCAGGTCCGAAACGACATTAATCAAAGCCACCACCGCTGCCGTTTTGATTACCTCGCCTCCTCGAACTGGTGCTCTCGCACGTAGATCCGCTGGCAGCCGTAGCCACCACTGCGGCAACGCTAGACCTAGCTGCTGCGACGTTTGCTATTAAGCTTCTTACCGTTAGGTGCCGTGTTTTTCAATGAAAGAATTCGCTGGTCAGCAGTGACACCGACTCCGCCTTTGTGGTCCTCGCGATTGGCTGAGATGCTTGGAAAGCACGGTACTTTGCATAATGCCGGTTCCCGACAGTCAGCTTTGCCTCTGTACAAGAATGTTACTTGGTGAAGTATACACAAACATATTGCAGTGAAGCATAACATGCGTAGGATGGGGCTGTTGCCACGGGACACAGTATGTATTCCTTAATTATACACGCATGTACCCGGTATCTCTTGCCAGAGTAGTCAACGAGCGACTTTCCGGACACCAAATAATTTGGACGGATACGCGACACCACTGCATACCTCATAGGGTCAATGTATAAGAATGTCTGAAATTTTGGACGAAAGATCCCTTCGCCGTCCCATTTTCCGACTTTTTGCCGTGACCGCAGGTCCGAAACGGCATTCGTCAAAACCGCCGTCACTTTGATAACCTCGCCGCCTCGAACCGACGCACTCGCATGCAGATGCGCTGGCAGCCGTAGTCACTACCGCGGCCATGCTATGCCTAGCTGCTTCGAAGTTCGGTATTAAAGTTCTTGCCGTTCTGTGCCGTGTTTTTCATTGAATTAATTCGCCGCTATCAGCAATGGCACTGAAACCGCCTTTGGGATCATTGCGATTGGCTTCGAAGTTCGAAAAGCACGGCACGTTGCACAATGAAAGTGGGCTTCACCTCATTATAGTAGTGGTACGCTGTGAAGCATAACAAGCGTGGGAAGAGGCAACTGTCACGGGACACAGTGTGTATTCCTTAATTATACATGCCTGCACCCGCCATCTTCTGTCACAGTACGAGTACCGATATGCCTAATAAGTGTACTGGCAGGCCTTCAGAGCTTTTTCGGCCGTGCCTGTGGCGATTTGGACCCTTAAGGGCTGTAAAAGATGCATTAATTTTTTCGGACGTTTTCGCGGCCCCTAGGGAGTCTGAAAAATAGGGCGCTGACTGTACAACTGTCCAAGAGGATGCTTCAAATAGTCCGTGTGGCGAACGCGCAGCCAAAGGAGAACGAGAAGACAAAGAACCTACGCATTCAGAAATGAATGGGAAAAGAAGCATGCCGCCGCTTATTTGGAGGAGCTTCCACTCTAAAAGCAAAGCATTGGCTGACACCGAGGTGCACGTGTCCCTCATCTAAGCAAAAAAAAAAAAATTCTTTAGCACAGTGAAACGCAACACTGAGGCGTTGTGCGTAGGCTGAGAGCATGTCTGGACAGCTGAGGTTGATTTACCAGCTGTTGCGAGAGAATCTCACTTGTGATAAAGTTCGGGCCTCATACCAATTAGCCTGCTATCAGTTGATAAAAATAGCTCATATTCGAAAATATTCTGTATGCATCTCTTCTTTATTCGTACTTGAGAATGTTCGACTCAATTTGCAATAGGTTTTACTATTTCTTTCAAAGATATTTTATTTGCTGTGCATTTTACTAACCGCTCCCTTCTGTTTCCTTTTGGAATAAAATAAACACTGCCCCTTACTATTCAAACTGGACTAAGTTGTACTTTTATTTTTTAACATGCTTACAGAGAGTGAAACCATTGGGCGACATGATGTAGGGAGCCCGTCTTGACATAAAACAAAGTTCTTTGTCACTCAAGGAATATTGCAAGGGCACTCAGGGAAAACCTGGAAAATTTGGGGAATTTGGAAATGTCAACTTGGTAGACACCCTGAGGGAAACGCAACACTGAGGCATCGTGCACGGGCTGAGAGTATGTCAGGACAGTTGAGGTTGACTCAGGAGCGGTTGAGAGAGAATCTCAATCGTGACAAAGTTCGGGCCTCATACAACTGAGCTTGCTATCAGTTGATAGAAACAGCTCATATTAAAAAATATTTGCTCCTGTATGCATCTCTTTTTTATTCGTATTTGAGAATTTCCGACCTGATTTGCAATTTTTTTCGAAGATATTTTATTTGCTGTGCATTTTACTAACCCCTCCCGTCTATTCTCTTTTTGAATAACATGAACACTATTCCTTAGTATTCAAATTAGATTAAGTCGTTTTTTTCTTAAATTTTTTTCATATGCTTACTAGAGAGTAACAGCATAGGGCAATGTGGTTTCAGCCCGTCTTGACATAAAACATAGTTCTGATTCACTCAGGGAATTTTACAAGGGCACTCTGAGAAAACCTGGAAAACTCAGGGAATTTAGAAATGTCAACTTGGTAGACACCCTGGATTTGCTTGGGAACCTGCTCGCTACAATGCGAAGGGCACATGTTCAGTAACCCAAATGTAAACAATGAAGGTGAATGTTAAGGAATGCGGCCCAACCACTCATAGTTCTACTCAGGCTCAATTTTGCTCTAAAGTCCAAAAAATTTTCTCAGATTTATTCCAGCTAGATTGCTAAGCTGCTATTTAGTATTGCTTCTTTTGATGGTGCTATGCGAGATACCATGTTTGCACAATGTACCCCACATCTTTTGAGCAAACAAAGTGTAGGTTCCTAGCAGGAGCCTTCACAATGTTGTAGATATAGGATGTGTGCAAATATGATCGGCGTAAGCTTGTAGGCCCATACCACTTGTTGTGACTGCTCAGAAAGCCAGGCGCCTGACACGCTCAATTCCAAAGAAACAAGTGCCAATTTTATTCTAAGGCCAGTACACATTTACAGTCAACCAACATCCAGATGGAGCCATGAACTTTTGGCATACAGAACAGTGGCATCCTCTAAATCACCCCTCTTAAAGACCATAGAAGAGAGGTGAGGCCAGTAAACAATTAAAAGTTTAGGTGATCTGGGGAAACAACACATTGGCCACTGCATGTCCGCACTACTTGATCACTGTCCATAGAGGACTGTCCCTGGGTAGTTCTTGACCCTGCTGTGCTGGAAGACAGTGGTTCTCGGACTGCAACAAGATGCTGCGGTGGCTCTTGTATACCTAGTGAAATTGTCTGCTGTTCTCTTGCAGGAACAAAAGGGATCAGATGGCGCCAGTTATGTTGCAGGACACCGCCTCGCTGTGTTTCAGCCATGTAGTATCATGGCCTTTTGGCCAAGCTCAAGATTGTAGCATGTACATGATCTGCTCGCACCTACACCCTCTGACTTGTCAATAGTGGGGTCAGATTTACGGCTCGGTGCCACAGATTGAAGTCGCTAATCTGCTTCTGCTTGTACTCTGCTTATACTTCTTTACGTTTCCCCTTCCTGTGGACCCTGCTACACACACAACTCCACATTTTGGCCACTGAGAAACAGCCATATTATAAGCGCGCTTTGATTAGAACTAATTAAGGAGCGATGCGGCAGTGGCTATACTGATGATGTATATGAAGACCTTGCTGGCCATATCTCCTCATTCTTTAGTGAAGGAAAATGACTATTCTGGAACTAGGGCTTCAGTCACACTCCACGGAGCGTTGTGGCTTTCGGCAGCACGTGGCTTTCAGAACTGTATTGAGCTTCACCTTCGTGCCTGGGGCTTGGGTCCTGTAGGCTGTGGCAAAGTTGCTGCTGTTGATGTGGGGTTGTGGGAACGGGGATGCTCTCTGTTGCAACGAAGCTCTTAACCATGTTCGTTTGCGATGACGTTGGACCTGGGTGTAGGGTGTTCTATGATTGCGCCTACTGGGGACCACTTGGAGGTGCGGCTGGCACACAGACCCAGGGTGCAGACTATCCAGGTCTCTTGCACCTCAGTTGTATGTCTGTTTGTACTGGCGTACCTCCTCAAGTTTTGCAGTCACTTCTGGGTTGGCACGGTCCAGGCTCTAGAAGGTTGGTTTGCATAGGCAGCTGCGTCCTTGTCCTTCCTGTCAGATGCTTGACTGGAGACTGCAGGAGCTTGTCTCTTGGCATGTTCCTCCACTCCAGTATGGCATTCTAGAACTCTGTGGTTTAGTAGGGTGTCTTGCTCAGAAGCTTCTTCGCCTCTTGGATGGCTCACTCTGCCATGCTGTTTAAATGGGAGTAGTGTGGGCTCAACGTAGTGTGGATAGTGTCAGGTAGCTCCATGTGGTCAACCTACTCGTGCCTCTTGAACGGTGGTTCATTGTTGCTCATAAGTTTGCGGAGAACACCATGCGTAGCGAAGACTTCTTGGCATTACTTAATGACAACTTCTACCATTGTGCGCTTGAAGTGCCAAAGGTCAAAATATAAAGTGTAAAAGTCAACAATGCTTCGATATTGCTCTCCCACTCAGTGGAAAAAGTGGATGCCAACTGTCTGCCAGGGTAGTTTGAGGACGTCGTGGCTCTTAAGACGAGTATGGTATAGTATGAAGAACTTTATTTAGGTCCTGAGGAATTGGTCTGGGGCTAATGCGGGCCACTCCCACGTCGGTACAGAGAGGCTGAGCCCCTCTGCCATCACACAGGCCCTTTGGACAGGCCTGAGTTGGTCTGCCAGCGCTTCACTGTGCAGCGTCCGCTGCCACCACTGTTCACCTTTGAGAACCAACACCAAGCAGCGCCAAAGCATGTGTTCCGTCAGTGTAGATATTTGGGCTTGTTGGTGTAACATTTTGCTGTTTTTTCCTGTAGCGCAATTAGCACATGGATGTAGAAGAGAAAGCTGACACAACTCGCAACAATTTATTTGCTGGACAGGTGCCACTCTATAGCCTCACTTTTTTCTCCCACTTTCTTGAAAATAAGAATGTGTCTACTGACAACAGAGCAAATGATAGTACAACTTACTTGCAGACTAGGCTAAAACTGTTATGTCTAACGCATGTGCTGGAATTTTATCTCTTTCTTCGATAGTGACATGGACGATTGGCTAACACACGCATCGCCAAACTCCTCAATGCGAGGACGTTCAATGATGAGACGAGGTAATTTGAATTTGCTTCTCCCCATAATAACTGTATCTTCAAATCGCAGACCGTATCCACACATATGAGAATGAATTGTGACGGCGAAGGCTTGTTAACTTTATTGGAGTGCTCTCTAAGCCTACCATTAATGCATCTGCCAGTTTGTCCTATATAACTTTCCACAAGGCAATGGAATTCTGTAAAACGCACAGGTCCTACAGTTAACGTATCCTTTCTGCACTGCGATTTGCATTCATCCTTTTTCTATGTGGTCTTGATTTTGCACACAAGCTGATAAGCTTGTTTGGAGCTGTGAATACTATGTCAAACTTTCCACGTAGTCCTATCTTCAAGTGATGTGATAGACAGTGGATGTTAGGAATTACAGTCAACGACTGAATTTTCGTACATGCCTGATATTTCGGACGTCTTTGCGGCGCCGCCACGAGCCCCCATAGAATCAATGTATAAGGACACCTGAAGTTTCGGACGCTCAAACCCCCCCGCCGTTCAATTTTCAGGACTTTTTGACGTGAAGGAAGGTCCTCTGGCTCCTCGCGCAGCGCCCTTGCGAAGGAAATCGACTTGCAGCAGAAGCGTATCACCGCTTTGAACCACAACTAGCCGAATCTAGCCGTCACACACCGATTTGGTCTGGCCACGCTGGCTATGTCCATCGCCACAAATGGCCACACTTCCACCTCCGGCGGAGTTTCCGGAGCGGCGCTGTTTCATTTGTTTGCGCAGGCCACGTTTTGGCTAGCGTGGTGTGTGGTTGTGCTGTTGTGTCAAGTGTGCTCTGCGACGCTAGGCCTAGGTGCATCAACGCTCGTCAGCGAACTCCACTGTTTTCAACTTGAGGATTTCGCTTGCCTTCGATGGCCCCCACTCCGTCTTCGTCATTCTCGCCGATGGCATCAAAGTGCGGAAAGCAGTACCGTACCCACGGAAATAACTTTTGAACAGTTTGTTGACGCTGACAACGAGGTCAACTTCTGTGCAGCACTGACTGACGAGGGAATAGTCCGTCAGGTTGTGGAGGATTCAGAAGACTCCGATGTTGAAAATGAGGAGCCAATGCCTGCGCCGCCTACAAGCGCCGAGTTGACGCGAGCACTGTTAACTTTTTCATCGGTGTACAGTGCTGACATGATCCTTGCTCAGATCGAGGCGAATATGATAGCATGCAACCGGAACGCCGTCCAAACATTCAAGCAACAAGTTCTTTAAGCCACTGCAGCAATAACACTGGCTGCCTGACGATGCACATGTACATAATAAACCGGCGGTCGGCTGCATACAAAGTTTTTGAACGCCTCTTTTTATAGCACCTTCATTGATGCTTTGGCAGGGTTTCGGAAGCGTGGTACTTCGCCCTTTACCTCTAGATCCGAGAAAAAAAGAGAAAAGGTGCGGTTTTTAGCATGCATTCATTTTTTCGGACTGCCTGAATTTTCAGACATTTTTACGTTCCCTAGAGGGTCCGAAAAATCGGTCGTTGAGTGTACGGGGAATTTTTTCTTTTTAACAGACTGTGTTGGCTGACCAGCTTCTCCTGACTGCGTTGCCCTGAGCAGTTTTTCAGGAATTGACGCAATCAAATTGTTTGGAAAACCAGCCGCACTCAACCGTACGACCTGTTGTTGAAAACTAGAAGAAATTAAATGAGGGCATGATTTCTTTACTGCATTGTTCACACATTTTCACTATATGCTCCTTTTAATAAAAAACACTATAAGCCTCAACCTTCAAGGTTATCTGTGCGTCACATAGTTCCTTATTTAGTAGATAATTCGTTGTGTGTAGTGCTTGCCGACAAGGAGGGTAGGTTTGCAGTCATGACTCATTGGTCTTTTTTCTCAAAGGCTAACGAAGCCATCTCAGCCGTGTTTAGGCAACATAAAAGCGTCTCGGCAAAAGTCCAAGCTAAAGCCATCAATATGTGAAAAAAATAAAATCTGAATAGGGTTGTAAGAGGCATTGAGAAGAACAGCGGGAAGTGTTTAGAGGTATCTTTTAGCATGAAGACACAAAAGTAATGTCTTTTTCAGGGTAACCATGTCTGACAAAGGGACATGGCAGAAGGAAATATCCACTTACCTGCTAAAAACACAATGTTCTCGACATTAATGACACCTTTGTGAAGTGTTCGGACCAAGTTTTAGAATTTGTTGTGCACTCTGACAAGAGGCTGAACGTATTGTCCGCTGTCATAAAAGTCCTTTATTATTCCATTCCTAAATCCGACCTGTTGACCTGCGTTGAAGAAAGCATTGACGAATTTGGTGCTGTGTGGTTTTGCAATGAAGCTGCAACTTCTACTCAGAGTTTTTTGGCATTACTTAAGCAATACCTGACCTCAACGTTTATCCACTGGAATAATGTTTCGTTTCTACAGATGCAGGGCGTGTGTATCGAGTTTGTTTGGCACCCATCTTCGGCAACCTGTATCTTGCAAAAGTAGAGTCTAGGCAGAGACGCTTAAGGGAACCTCAGTCTACAGAGCATTCTGATATGTTGATGATTCCCTTTTCTTTCTTGGCTGCACTTCTCATTGTTTTCAAAAAGAATTTGAAAGTGTTAGATGCATAATTTGTGAATGTCTTTGACCTCTTGATGTGACCTCCGAAATGCCAACAGATAGGAGTATCTGCTTTCTTGATCTACAATTTCTGTTGTCTGAGGATCACATCTGCTGGTGTTACCAACCTAGAGCTAATAAGCCTCTTTTATCGTACAGCTCTGCTCATCCCTCCTTATTAAAAGGGGCATAGGAAAAATGTGTTTGAACAATGTACTAAAGAAGTCGTGCCTACATTTAATTTCTTCCGCTTTTCAACAGGTACTGCAGTTGGCTGAGGCTGGTTTTCCAAGCAATTTGATTGTGTCAATTGCTGAAGTACTGCTCAGAGCAACGCTGTAAAGAGAGGCTGGTTTCTCGATGTCAGCCAGCTGAGTCTGTTAAAAAGAAAAATTTTGCCGTAATTCCTTGCATTCACCGCTTATCGCATAACCTGAAAGAGATAGGACTACGTACGGGGATAGGTTGGCATAGTATTCACAGCTCCAAACAAACTTATCAGCTTGTGTGCAAAAACAACACAATATTGTAAAATATAGCATGTGTGCATAAAGTAAAACAAAGGGTATCTTAACTGTAGGATCTGTGTTATTTACCAAATTCCATTGCCCTGTGGAAAGAGTTATATTGGATAAACCAGCAGATGCATTAATGATAGGTTTAGGGAGAGCTCCAATAAAGTTGACAAGCCTTTGCCGGATGCCTTCCTTGCAATTCATTATCACAAATGTGGATACGTTCTGCAAATTGAAGATACAGTTATTATCAAGAGAAGTAAATGCGAATGAACTCATCTCGTCATTGAAAGTGCCCGCATTGAAGAGTTTGACGATGCTTCTGTTAGCCAATCGTCCATGTCACTATCAAAGAAGTTGGAATTCATGTGAATGCATTAAACATAATAGCTTTTGCCTTGTCTCCAAGTGAGTTGTACAGTGATTTGCTCTGTCACCTTGTCAGTAGACACGTGCTTATAAAAAAATGTGAGGGTATAAAAGAGGCACCTATCCTGTAAATAAATTGTTGGAAATTAGTGGCTTTGTGTGTCTGTTTTCTCTTTTACGTCCTTGTGCTATTTGTGCTACAGAAAAAAACTACAGCATGTGTTCTTAATCGAACAAACCCCCACACTTACTACAATAGACTGCGACCTCAAAGCCTGAATTAATTTTATTCATGACAACTGGGTTAGGGTACGTTCGTGTCTGCAGAAGCCTTAATGTAACCGCTTGTGGCAGGGAGAATGCTCTGTGCCCTAAGTAAGAGTGCTTGGTGATGTCGTTGTAGGTTAACAGCTGGTCCCTGAACTCAGGAGCGGGAGATCCAACCCATTCAGGGCGTACACAGCACACTAATCCTCGTGCCTCCTTGTGTGCCACCTCGTTGAGATTGCGGGGCTCCCTCCACTGACCCCATGTGCACCGAGAAACAAGTAACTTAACTGTATGCAAAGTGAGATCTTTACCCTGCAGCAGTCTGTAAGCCGGTTCCGCAACAAGTTTCCTCGAGATGGCTTTAATCGCAGGTTGCGAGTCACTAAACACCAAAACTATCCCTGAATCAATCAATGTTAGAGCAATAGCTGCCTGCTCACCGAGCCCCGGATCTTTTGTATAAAAAAAAAAACGGCAATTAGAATGCTCCCTTTACCATCTACCACCACCAATGAATAAGCATGTTTTCAATTTATCCATGCCACATCAACAAATGCAGACTCCTCCTCCTCATCCGTTGCCTCTCGCAACAAAGCCCTTTCTCTCGCCATCTGCCTCCCTGCGTTGTGCACAGGGTGCACATTCCGTAGAAACGGACAAACCATGATATTGGCCCTAAGGTTCACGTTCAACTCGTGTAGCTCCGCCAGATCGCCTGTCACAGCCACTGATTCTCCCATTGACTTAATATATACCTTCCGACTGGTGTACCTAGCTACTGCTCTCTGTGTGCCGTTAGCTGAGCCTCGGCAATTTCATCTAAAATATTAAGCAAACCCAGTCGCAACAACATATCATTTGACGTACTCGCAGGCAGACCAAGGCCACATTAATGGCTTTTCTGATGAAAGCTTCCAATTTATCTCCCCCCCCCCCCCATTCCAATTTAGCTTACTGCCACATACAAGAAATTACACAGAAGAAATGTGGGAAGTAACAGCATCGCACCTTCTCCTAAACCCCTATGCTTATTAGAGATCCTTCTGATAAGTCCTACGGCCTCCTCAGTCTTCTTGGTAATGCACTGAATGGTTCTATTATTTGATCCATTCGCTTCAACTACCAAACCCAGGACTTTGATTGCCTCAACTTTGGGTATCAAGGACCCTCCCCTAGTATGGTTTGTAATGCAAGGCTCAACTTCCGGTACCCAATCCTTCAGCCTACGGCCTAGCTTCTTAGATTTCAAGATCAACAATTCAGAATTTTTAGTGAAGCACTTGAGCCCCATAAGACCCAAATACTCTTGCGTTAACGTTACCACCTCCTGCAGCCTAGCATCAAGCTCTCCGTCACTACATTGATACCCCATATAGTAAAGTCATCTGCGTACATAGAATAGCCAATACCCCAGGCAGTGTCCGGTATATTGGTCAACTTCGATATTGCCGGATTGAATAACATAGGCGAGAGTACAGATCCCTGCGGCATACCATAGCAACCCAATTTAAAGACTTCCAACCTTATCTCCCCTACCCTAAGGCATGTCCTTCTGTCTATAAGGAAAGCCTTGACAAAATGGAAGAGCCGGTGCCCCAGATTCTAGTTTGATATCACCCGTAGGATGACAGAATGTCAGATTTTATCGAAAGCATTTTCCACGGCAAGTCCAAGTAGTACCTTAGTATTCCTTGTCCGTCGGTCAAGGAGCTCATGTTTATTCCTTATCATCATCATCATCATCATCAGCCTGGTTACGCCCACTGCAGGACAAAGGCCTCTCCCATACCCCGGTCATATACTAATTGTGGCCATGTCGTCCCTGCAAACTTCGTAATCTCATCCGCCCACCTAACTTTCTGCCGCCCCCTGCTACGCTTCCCTTCCCTTGGAATCCACTCCGTAACCCTTAATGACCATTCGTTATCTTCCCTCCTTATTACATGTCCTGCCCATGCCCATTTCTTTTTCTTGATTTCAACTAAGATGTCATTAACTCGCGTTTGTTCCCTCACCCTATCTGCTCTTTTCTTATCCCTTAACGTTACACCCATCATTCTTCTTTCCATAGCTCGTTGCGTCGTCCTCAATTTAAGTATGACCCTTTTCGTAAGCCTCCAGGTTTCTGCCCCGTGGGTGAGTACTGGTAAGACACAGCTATTGTACACTCTTCTCTTGAGGGATAATGGCAACCTGCTGTTCATGATCTCAGAATGCGTGCCAGACGCACCCCAGCCCATTCTTATTCTTCTGATTATTTCCGTCTCATGATCCGGATCCGCCGTCACTACCTGCCTCAAGTAGATGTATTCCGTTACCACTTCCAGTGCCTCGTTACCTATTGTAAATTGCTGTCCTCTTCCGAGGCTGATAAACAACACTATAGTTTCCGGCAGATTAATTTTTAGACCCACCCTTCTGCTTTGCCTCTCCAGGTCAGTGAGCATGCATTGCAATTGGTCCCCTGAGTTACTAAGCAAGGCAATATCATCAGCGAATCGCAAGTTACTAAGGTATTCTCCATTAACTTTTATCCCCAATTCTTCCCAATCCAGGACTTTGAATACCTCCTGTAAACACGCTGTGAATAGCGTTGGAGAGATCGTATCTCCCTGCCTGACGCCTTTCTTCATTGGGATTTTGTTGCTTTCTTTATGGAGGACTACGGTGGCTGTGGAGCCACTATAGATATCTTTCAGTATTTTTACATACGGCTCGTCTACACCCTGATTGCGTAATGCCTCCATGACTGCTGAGCTTTCGATAGAATCAAAGGCTTTCTCGTAATCAATTAAAGCTATATATAAGGGTTGGTTATATTCCGCACATTTCTCTATCAGGTGATTGATAGTGTGAATATGGTCTATTGTTGAGTAGCCTTTATGGAATCCTGCCTGGTCCTTTGCTTGACAGAAGTCTAAGGGGTTCCTGATTATATTTGCGGTTACCTTAGTAAATAGTTTGTAGGCAACTGACAGTAAGCTGATCGGTCTATAATTTTTCAAGTCTTTGGCGTCCCCTTTCTTATGGATTAGGATTATGCTAGCGTTCTTTCAAGATTCCGGTACGCTCCTTATCCTTATCATACACTCTTAAACAAATGTACACCCTTTGGGGTGTATATTGGCCACACAACAATAATCGTCATCTGCCTTGCTTGCATTTGCTTTCTCGAAAACGCTGCACTCATTGCTTTCCTGTCGAGAATACACTGTCATGCTGATAACGCGCATGCCGTTTGTGACTTGGAAGTACCTGGCTCGCAGCGTTAAAGAAAGGAAATGCGTACAAGACAGATGACGATTATTGTTGGGTGGCAAGATACGACCCAAAGGATGAAATTTTTTTTAAGAGTGTAGCATCCTGAGTCAAGAGGCTGGGCTGAACTCCTATCATCAAGTGCTGAAAGACCCGATTGCCCTCAACACAAAGCATAGGCCTATTTAAAATGACATGCTCAGTGACTTCCCTGAACACGATGTCAAGTAAATGGTTCTGAGATTTTGAAGCCCCATGGCCCTCCTCGGTTTAGGTATCATAACAGTAGTTGCATGTTTCCGCTCTTCCGGGAAAGAGCTTTCCTTCTATCGGCTGTTGATCTACCGCGTAAGGAACTCAATGGACCCCTCGTCTAAATTCCATAACATTTTATTCGTGATGCCAACCGGCCTTGATGGCTATCGACCATTAAGATCCTGCAGCGTGCCGCCCTTGTATCACTTTCGGTAAATTCCTCATCCATAACTTTATTTCACTTTGTTCCGAAGTCACGTCGTGTGTGTCACGCCAGGTCTCCAACGGAAAGTATCTGTCAGACAAATCGTTCAGCAATGCCTGCTCCATTGAGTCCCGAGACTCCTGATGGCCCAGTTTACCTATCACTCTCCTCTGATGGTGTTTACTTTTTGTCTCATCTGGTAAATGTCTAAGCAAACTTTAGACGCCTCCCCTCTTAATGCGACCATCAATATAGAAGTGCATACTTCATCCCATTGCTGCTTGCACAGTACCCCACAGTGGTCTTCAGTTTCCTGATTAACCATTGCTATACGCTTTCTAAGCCTTCTATTCAACTTCTGATCCTGCTGATACTGCTTCGCTTACAACAAATGTGCCGTGGGTCTATCCATTTGCTCTGTGTCAATACCGGTCTTAATCTCCGTAGTGGTCACCTCAACATCACTTTTAAGCTGACTAGTCCACTGTTCCAAGGTCCACTCACTTCCATCATTGATCCTCTGCACTCTTCGTTTCCTAAAGCCATCCCAGTCAACCATCCTGATTTTGCGCTTTTTATTAGCCGCTACCAAAGTAATCACAAGTGTGTAATGATCGCTACCAAAATCTATACTAGAATAAGACCAGGACGAATTCATCACCCCCCGAACAAAACTGAGATCCGGTATCGAATCTCTACATGTCGACTTGCCGCATCTGATGAGATACAAAGGGTCTGTAATCAAAGTTAAATTCAAGTCTTGTGCTTGCTGCCGTAGTCTCTGCTCCTAATAGTGCTATAAACATAATTCCACACATGATACGGTGCTTTAAAGTCCCCTCCAATAACCGACCAGCCAGATTGGCTGGCTTGGTAAAGAGAAATATGAAACTCAGCGTCGTGTCCCGGGTGCTACTGTACAGGTGGAGCATGTAAACGGTCTTCTGACATGTCCTTTGCCAACCTAAAATGAGCTCCACCGTAATATATTCAATCTTGCAATCCGCCATGTGAAGATCATTCTTAATATATGCCAACATCCTATTAATGAGAGTTGCGAGTCCTCTGCCATGCTCATTATCCTTAACTTTTGCTTTGAAACCCGTTAAGGTCACGCTAGACATCAGTGTTTCCTGTAACATAACCTGAGGTTTCACACCATGTGTTCTAACAAACTGCTGCAGGGATGCCTTCTTATTACTAGACCCCCTACAATTCCACTGCCAAATACTAAATGGACTAATAGAGCCGTCTTGATCATGTAAATTCGGTGAACTTGTTTTGAGCTTAAAGGGGGACACTAAGGACAAATATTAAGTCAAGCTAAAGTAATAGATTAGTGCTCGAGAATCACTTAGTGGAATGCCTAAGTTCGGATATTAAGAGTTTCGAGAATGATGCTGAAATTGTCCTGTTAGGTAACAAGAATGCCCACGCACAGGATCTAGATGGCTATACCGACAACAATGAGAAGTCAATGCTAGATGGTTGTGAGCAACAAGCAGACCACGGGGGAATTGGGAAACCGGCAATCGACATTACTGCCTGATGACAGAAGGAATTCATGATAAGATGAGAGAAATGGTAATTGACGAAGAAGGGTATAGTAGCATAGGAAGTGACCATAAACGCATCATTCTGAAACTGGGATATGCAGTTGCGAAGGAGAGCAAGGAGAACAACATGGCCACTCCAAATTCGGATGCTGAACAAATAACAAATATAGCCACAAGGGTCTAGGAAGAATTAGGCAAATCGCCAAGCAATGAGTGGGAATATAGTGAGTTTCTAAATGTAATAACAAAAGAAATGCGGAAAGAGAAGCAGCATGTTCATTGGAAAGGAAAGAAATTAACCGAAAAGCTGGTCAAACAGTGAGATACGAGAAGCGATTGCCGAACAATAGAAAGCATCCCGAGAGCACAGAAAGGCAAAGAAGGCGCAGTTGCCACAGGAAAAAGTAGTCAGTAAATGGGAAATATACCGGGAGAAAAAGCTTATGGTTCAAATACTGGTGCAAGCAATGATAAAAGGTGAAAGGGAACGTTGGTTGTCAGAAAGACGGGAGAAAAAGAAGGCCGCAACTAGAATATTTTGGCACCACATAAACTTATTAGGCAGGAAGTCTGAAACAATACAACATATCTTAGAGGAAGATGGAAACAAATTGGAAGGGAACGCGGCATTAATTTGCCTCGGAAAAATAACAGCCAAATCTTTCCAAGGCAATGATGAGGTTTTACTTGTGGAAAGAAAGAGCATGAAAGAGAACGAGATGGGAAAGGAGCTGGTGCTCACAAATTTCAACTGGAAGAAAGCCCAAGAAAAACTTCTGAAGCCGGCAGCCACAGGGCTAGATGAAGTTCCCGTTAGGCTGATTAATCAGCTAGGTCCAAAAAGTAAGGAAGCTCTGTGGAAAGCAGTAGCAAAAAGTCTAAAAGATAGACGAATACCAGACGGTTGGCGACAAAGTAAAATAAATATAATTTATAAATGTAAGGGGGAGAAAGATAGAATTCACTCGTATAGACCGTTGACAATTACATCGGTAATATACAGGTTAGCAATGCAGGCAATTAAATTAAAGCTGGAAGGATGGGCAGAGAATAATGGCATTTTGAAGGAACTTCACTATAGCTTCATAATAGATAGGCGTCTGGATTATAATTTTTTCTCCGTGCTCAATCTATTGAAGTGTTCAGAGTAGAAAAGAAACAGTTATATGTGGCGTTTTTAGAAATTACAGGAGCGACAACATAGGCCACAACATTTTGTAGGATATTCTCGAAGGGGAAGGCTTAGGGGACAGTTGTCTCAAGCTTTTGAGAGAGATTTACCTAGAAAATACCATTTTAATTGAATGGGAAGGGATGAAGAGCGAGGAGAAAGTTAATCTCAACAAGTGACTGAGGCAGAGGTGCCCGTTATCCCCACTCGTGTTTATGATGTACATGGTAATGAGGGAAAGGGAACTAGAAGGAAGTAATATCGGGTTTAATCTCTCATACAAACAGGCCGGTACAGTAGTAGAGCAGCAGCTTCCAGGTTTGTTTTATGCGGACGACATTGTTTTGCTAGCTAACACGCAGAGGGACGTGCAATGTCTGCCTAATTCTGTGGAAAGGAAGGCGATAAGTTACGTCTGAAATATAGCATTAAAAAAATGGGGTGTTATGGTATTCATTAAAAACTGTGAACAGACAGTGACAATACCGTGCGAGGAAATATCTCCCGTAAAAAAATACAAGTACCTTGGTATACGGATAAACGAAGGCAATTAATATATGGAAATACAGGAAAAGGGAATAAAGTAAAGGGGTAGAGAAATGCGGCCATAATGAAATACAGAGCGCTGTGGGGATCCAATAGATACGAGGTGCTGCGGGGTATGTGGAAAGGTGTAATGGTTCCAGGACTTACTTCTGGAAATGCGATTGTTTGCTTGAAATCAGGGGTACACTCAGGACTCGATGGCAACCAAAGGTCAGTGGGACTCCATGCATTGAAGCTGTCCAGGGTGATATGGGCTGGACAAGTTTTGAAGTGAGTGAAGCTCACAGAAAAATTAATTATCAAGAATGACTTGGGAATGTGGAAGAAAGTGAATGCATTGGGAGAGTGTTCAGTTATTTGTACGGGAAAAACATTGATTCACATTGGAGGAAAAGAACTAGGAAGATTACCAGCAAGTATGTGGACTGTGTGGTGAGAAACACAGCTGCAAAGAACATCAAGCGAAAAGTCAGAGGCTGACATAATCTCGTGGCTGGCGGCAATGGAAAAGAAACCTACCATGAGTAACTACTTAAGAAGAAAAAACGAAATCAGGAAAGAAACAATTTATCATAACTCAAAGGGAAGCTCATTACTTTTAACGCGAGATCAGAAGGCCTTAGAACACGCACCTAAAAGCGAGATATATGAAGGAAGAAAAACTATGTGCTTGCTGCGGTAAAGCCAAGGACACCATGGAGCATGTGTTATTAGAATGTGAAGATATCTGCCCAGCGGTTGATTTAGGAATCACTGGCCTCCTTGATGCCCTTGGGTTCAGCGAGAGCACGGGGAAAGTAAACATATCTGCAATAGGAGATTACTAAAAGGCGGTTTGAAGCTTGGCGAAAGAAAAATAGGTAAACTAGAAACAACGGTGGTGGACAAAAACAAAATTCACAGTAGGGTTGCAGAAACTTTGTTTATGGGAATTCACTGTGTGTTTTCTTCTCTTTTCTTTAACATAGGTAGGGAACTGGGGATTAAAATAACAAGAGCTTGGTGGCGCAACCCATCGCCCCACTCCAACGAGGATGCTCGTAACATCCTCACACACATCACACACGTGTATATATATATATATATATATATATATATATATATGTATATGGACACTCTTTCTGCAGCCGAGGGGTAAGTTGGGCTCAGTATGAAACTGGTGTGTCTGTCGTTTCTTCAGAGCCAGCGATGGTGCTGTGCTTGGTGCCTCCCTTTGCAAATACTACAATACCTTCACCTGCCAGCGTGTTAAAATCCACTGCGCTTTGCAAAGGGAGCATACCCTTCCTTGTCAGTTCCAGCAATCATTTGCCAATATTTTCTGTTCGCAGAGCACAAGGAGGAGAGTGCACTCCAAAAGAAGTTGCCGTATTTTTGCACCTCTAAGCCGCACCAAACATTGTAAAAATTTACTGCAAGGTCAGGATCGGGGTGTGAATTACTGAAATTTGGATTTGAAGTTTCGCTCCATGACAACACAGCCTGCAGTGCCACAAAGCCACACTTCAGGGCAAGGTTCTCGAGTACTCACACTTTCTCTATCTCCTGGGGAATCCCACCCTTTTTCCACCCCTGTGTGTTGAAGCTCCCTTCTCTCCTCCACTGTCGGTCATTTTCCTCCTCTGCATGGGTCGCCATTTTGCGTTTAGCAGTTAGTGAATAGTGCACATGGTGCTGGCAAAGTAGAACTTGGGCCACGATAAGCCGTGCTCAACGGCCCAGCTCCCGTCTCCGGAAACAGTAAAGCAGTCATTGGCTTAAGATACGACATGGACAAGTGGTTTATCCCCAAATGGATGCTGTTTTGTGCACATCTGGGGATTGTGTATGCAGTTATTTTCAGGGGTTATACGTGCATATTATTTTTTTTCTTTCTGGGCTGTTCTGAAAGAGGATGCGGGTTAACAGGTTATATGGGAAAAACTGCAGCATTTCCTAGCCGGCTCCTTCAAACCTCGACTTAAGATAATGTTGCCAAAGTTCAGTGCGTGATCAAGAGGAAATTCACTGATGAATGCTGATATTAGAACAAATTTGTTGTGCCAGCGAATCATAACAAATTTTGCAAGTGCCAAATATGGTTACCGGGCCTCAAGTGATCATTGAGGATATGAGAGCAGGCTTGGTCAAAGCATATTTGAAGTGTTCTCTAAGGGTTGTAGGAGAGAGTAGCGAAACACTCCACATTCGCTCACTTTGTAATTCTTTAGCTTTCTGAGAAATCCCTTTTATAAGTGAACTTCACAAACGGGGTCATGAAGCATTCCAATGCAGAAATATTGAGTAAATAAAAATGACCGTTAGGAGTTCTTTGTTTCGTTGTACTTGAAATCACCCTGAAGATCTCCCAAATCAAATTAAAAAGACAGCTTGTCATTAAATTTAGCCTCTGTGTTCTTTTTTGGCATTTCCTAATAACTCTTATTTACTTTTTTTTTTTTGTGCAGCATCGAGGCCTTTAATTTCTGCATCAACTGCCAAATGTGACAACTCAAAGCAAGGATGCCTCCACCGATGTGAGCTATGTGACTATGAGGCTGATGAACTATTTCTTCTGGAAGCACATGCCAGCATCCATACTGGCGAGAAGCTCTTTCATTGCCCTTCATGCCCTCAGAGCTTTCCACAAAAGCAGAGACTGAAAACCCACCTGCTCACCCACACAGGCAAGACGCCATTTCAGTGCACTTCATGCTTTCGGAGCTTCTCGATAAAGGCTCACCTGAAAGAGCACCTGCGCATCCATACGGGCGAGAAACCATTTCATTGCCTTTTATGCCCTCAGAGCTTTTCTCAAAAGTCCAACCTGAAAACCCACCTGCTCACCCACACAGGCGAGAAGCCATATCGATGCCCTTCATGCTCTCAACGCTTCTCGCGCAAGTCTTACATGAAAGCCCATCTGCACACCCACACAGGTGAGAAGCCATATCAGTGCCCTTCATGCTCTCAGAGCTTCTCGCGAAAGACCTCCCTGAAACAGCACCTGTACAGCCACACAGGCGAGAAGCCATATCAGTGCCCTTCATGCTCTCGGGGCTTCTCACGAAAGGGCGACCTGAAAATGCACCTCCTCACTCACACAAGCGAGAAGCCATTTGACTGCCCTTCATGCGGTCAGAGCTTCTCCCGAAAGAGCAACCTGAAAGTCCACCTGCGCACCCACACAGGCGATAAGCCATATCAGTGCCCTTCATGCTCTCAGAGCTTCTCACACTGGAGCACCTTCAGGAAACACATGAGGCAAGAAGCCATTTCAGTGCCCACTCTACCTTCAGAGGTTCTCGTTGAGGAATGCCCTAAAGATACACCAGTGCATTCATACAGGTGACCAGCCATAAAGTTGCACCGTTTGCTCCAGGTCCTCATCACTTGAACAAACTTAAGAGAGCACAGCACCATGGTACTGTAGGGTAGGTCAACAATCTCGTTGAACTAGAGTCTGAATTACAAAATATACATATGTGTAGTATGTTACGTTGTAGTACGTAGTGTTACATGTAGTATGGTCGCTTGTGCTACCCCATCAGGTAGCACAAGTGTCTCCACATGCTCCTGAGATCAAGCTTTAACTCGAGCCAAACTCGGATGTCGCCTATTCAAATACGTGTAAAACGCAGAAATGCTTTTCTGAATAACCAGTGGGTCGATTATAACGAAATTTGTAACAATTGAGAGAAAAAGCTAAATTCTGGTGATTGCTGGAAGCATATTTTTGGTTGAAGGCCTGAATGTTATAGGTAACAGGAATTTACAAAGATGGTCCAGCATGCAAAAAATTGGAGCTAGAACTTCATAAATGTTTAGCTCTGTGCCTGGAATAGATATCATAGCTCGGTAAGCTGCATAAGCTAGATCTTTCAAAGCGGACAAATTTGATGTATGAATTCATTTCTTTTGTTAATTTCTTACACTATTTACAGGGACCTTTCAAATGTCCTACTCACTTATTATTTATTTATTTATTTACAAACGCTGCTATCTCATTTAGAGACATAGCAGAAGTGGGTTACATAACTTATGAACACAAGAATGTCAACTAACATGGTTAGGCAGTTGTTTCCCAAATTGATTAGTCGGCAATAAACACAGAGAACCAACTAAGTTATGCCATAATTCAACTGTGTGTGGAAAAAAAGAAAACTTAAGACCATCTATTATTGCAATGAAGGGAGCTATGTTTAATGGGTGAATACGTCGGCTTACTCGCACAGTAGGTGTGATCAGCAAGGTAGGTGCTTCATTGTTAGTCGATCCTTGCATGATCTTGTGCTGCAAGATTAGACGGTCACACGTGCAACGAAACGACAATGGGTCCAGTGATAAAGCGTGTGCGTGCGATGATGGTGAAAACATACGGCTGTAACTTTTTTCTGAGTGGATTCTAATTTGGAAATATCCTTTATGCGATGAGGCGACCACACTACAGAAGCATACTCTAAAACAGGTCTGATTAGTGATTTGTAGGCCGTAAGCTTGCACTCTTTAGTGCCTTGCTTTAAAGTTTGTTTTAGGCATCCTAATTTTTGCAGCGCTTTAGAGCAGACTGTATTCATATGATTATGCCAACTAAGGTTAGTTGTGAAAATAAGTCCAAAGTATTTGAACTTGTTAACTTCGTTTATGCTGTACCCTTGAGTGCTGTACGTGAATTTTAGGGGCTGTTTCTTGTTACTAAAAGTCATTGTCACAGTTTTTCTGAAGTTAATGCTCATCTGTCATGTGTTACTCCAGTCTGAAAATGATGAAAATACGTTGTTAAGCACTTCTTGATCACGAAGAGTACGAATGTTGGAATAGATCACGCAATCATCTGTGTAGAGACATATTTTCACTTGTGTGTTTCTGGCTACTTCAATAATGTCATTAACATATATGATGAGTAAGAGCGGCCCGAGAACTGAGCCCTGCGGCACCCCTGTTATGACCTGAGCTATAGAAGAGGTATTGCAATTAAAAGTGACGGATTGAAATTGGAGGTGCAAGTAATCGGATATACAGTCAATTAGTTTATTACCAGGACACATTGCAGCAAGTTTTGAAAGTAGTTTTCTGTGGCTTACCGTGTCAAATGCTTTTGAGTAGTTGATAAAGATGGCATCAAGCTGAGTGATGTGGCTATGTCTTGCGTAAATTCTAATAATTGCACTGTAGAAAGTCCTATTTGAAAACCGTGCTGCTGTGCGGACAGAAAGTTATTTCCGATAAATACTGAATGATGTGCTCGAGAAGTTGGCAACACGTGGGCAGCAACGATATAAGCCTGTAGCTAGTGATTTGCTGTTTGCTGCCAGATTTGAAGATGGGAATGATGTTAGCTTGTTTCCAAACCTGGGGAACTCCGAGATGTCTCAAGAGATTTGTTAAATCTAACTGTCAAGTACTGGGCATTCCCTTCAGAGTATCGCTGTAAAAATTTGTTTGGCACTCCGTCAGCTCCAAAACTTTTTGTAGTATCAATTGTTAGTAATAAGTTGTGAACACAAGCGTAAGTTATAACGAGAGCAGGACACTCTGGTAAAGTGTTGTTGATGCAAAAAGGGGGACCGACGCCATCATCCTGACAAAATACATACTGAAAATAAGCGTTGAAAGTTTTGGAAATAATCAGAGGATCAGACGAAGGGTGATCGTTAATGATCAATGATGAAGTGTCATGAGCAGCCGGAAGCACTGTTATCCAAAGCTTCGATGAGTTTTCTTTCAAGAATGTTGATAACATGGTGTCGAAATAAAAGTGTCTGGCTTTGTGCATTTTGGTTTTTAATTCGGACTGAAGCAGGTGCAGTATTGAGCATTGGTTGCTCTGACTCACATTTTTATGTTTCCGGAGCCTCTCGATGCCCCTGATAAGATGAATAATGTCCCCATTATACCAAGGGTGCTTCAGGTTGCGTTTCACACACTTCTTGGGAACAAACTGTGAGATGCATTTCTTAACAATGTTACAGAACATATCAAACAACTTGTCCACACTGCAAATGCTGCTACATTGTAGAAAAGCGTCAGAAGAGGATACTAGAATATTAACAATAGAATTGTCATCAGCATGGGAAAAATCACTGACAATCTGAAAATCAAGTCTATTGCACTCACAAGTGACGTCAACCTTCAGCAGAACTCCCTTGTGATCGGACAGGCCTTCTGTGATTTGGCAGTCCTCTCCATTTTGTAGTAACCTTTGGTTAAGGAAAATCAAGTCTAGGATCGAGCTCTCACGGGTAACGCTACTAACAATCTGTGTCAGATCTAACAACAAAACCAAAGTCAATAAGCGAGTCACAAATTGGCCTATCACGACCATAGGAAACCAATGTAGTCCAGTTAATACAAGGGGTATTGAAATCACCAGCATGGATCAATTTCCAGTCGTGAAGCTTGTGTTTTAATATATAATTGCAACAATCTGGAAATATATTTTTTTTGGAATCAGGAGGCTGGTATAAAGTGCAAGTAGCCACCACAAGATCACCTATTTATAATTTGCACCGTACCGACTCTGTGTTAGGAAGACTCGGTATCACTACAAAATCAATGCCTTTGTGAATAAATAAAGCTACTCCGCCGGCCCTACCACATAACCTGTCACATCGCAAGACAGAGTAATTAGGAGGCACGAAGTCACCTTCCGTGACCAAGTCATTTAGCCAGGTCTCAGTAACACAGATCAGAGATGGCTGATGGCATTCAATTAGCCAATTGAAGTGAACTAGCTTGTTCAATAGGCTGCGTGCATTTATATACAAAAGGGTTAGGTTGTATCTATCCCGAAGTAACTCTGTGCTGCTAGTGGGTGTGTTGCTGAAAGTTTTGATAAGCGACTTGCTAGTGTCATCCCATGAGTAGCAGACCCTGTCTACTATCAGAATGTCAAAGCTCAGTCGAACCTTGTTCATGTTCTTCCTAAGCTCGACCGAATTACCCACAGAGCTTTGCGTGTCTGCCACACAGGGAAAAAAAAATCCTCACTGATATGAGTATATTACCCTTTGAATTTAAAAGCACTCCTTAGTATCGAAGTCTTCACTTTGAAATCGAGGAACTTAAGTATGATAGGTCTCATCTTCCCATTTTTTTGTGCACCGAGCCTGTGACAGCACTCAACGCAGTTGCATTCTATTTTCAGTTTCGTGGAAAGGAGCTTCAGCACAGCGGCAAGTAGTTGCTCAGGGGATTCAGGCAATGACTCAGGCAGGCCATAGATTATTAAGTTGTTCCGACGTGATCGGTTTTCTAAATCGCCATTTTTTCTGCCCAGCAGTTCGATGGCTTTTATAAGGTCGTCGACTGTTTCTTCTAGAGTATACACACGCTGGTCGACGTTAGCGCCAGCCAACACCCACACTTCTATCTTCGAGATCCTATCTTCAAATGCATCAATTTACCGGTCAGACTTACTAAATCTTGGCTTATTCGTGTTTGCCCTTCTAGCAGTTCCATGAGCATACGTTCAGTTTTTGTGTCTGGGCCAGGGTTTGACTCTACATCACCCCACATAATTAGCAATATTCTCAAGGAATGCAGCAAACAAAAAAAGGTACACAAAAGGCATTCTGGGTCTGGCAGCAGCAGCAAACAACGATCGTCACTTCTGAAGCAATGCACATGGTGTCTATTGCTTACCTGCAAGATGAAGCAAGCAACGTTCAGACAGCCGTTCGCCATGCTACTACCGGACCCACTGAAGAGCAGAAGCTGCGATTCTGGCTTTATATCGTCCTTTGACCACGTGAGCGTTCATCAGTAGTCCGCCATCCACTGTTTGACCAGCACCGATGAAGTTCGTCGTCGTCGATAAGCAGGTTCTCGTGTGATACGAAATCACACGTGTCGTTGAAGGTGGAATCCAAGTTCACATGTACCGGGATGCCACGCAATCGACAAATGGAAAAAGCATAGTCCTCCGGATAGTGGCGGCCGACACAAGCAGAGATCTGCAAGATGAAGCGAGCAATGTTCAGACAGCCGTTCGCCATGCCACTGCCAGACCCACTATTAGTCGCATATTTTAACGCCTTATTTAATGCATCAATTTTGTCCGCTTTAGATGTCCTACTTGTAGCATTTGACAGAATTGTGATATTTTTCATTGCCGAGTTAGATGTAAACTTGATAGTTTCGTTTTCTGAAAATTCATGATTTTCAACAATTGTTATTAAAAGACTATTGGCCTAAATAAAATCTTCACTACCAACAGTCACTAGATTCTATTTCCTTTATATGCAACAAACCTCATGAGGTTTGGGGCTGTAGTTGTCAAGAAAAACAATTTCTCCTTTCCCATACATTTAGATGGGAGCCCCCAAGCTCAAGCTTGCTTTTAAAGGGTCCCTGAAACAGTTTTGCGGGGTCACCATATTTTCTCTACATCTTTTCTCAACACGTTATCGAACACAGAGCAAAAGGATTTATGAGAAATGACCCACATAAAGTTGTAGCTCAGAAAAAAATCAAAATACAGTTAAACTTTAACTAAAAGAAGTCGGCAAAAACAGCTTTTTGCTTTGTTATATTGTGGCTTTTCATTATTCGAAAAGTAATCAATGTTTGTTCGTATCTCAAAAATTACTGTTTTGCATGCCACAGCAAACTATCTATGTTCATTGTAATCATTATTGTTACACTACAGATGTCTGAATGATGTGTTCGTTAGGCTCTGTTTTTTTTTTTTCAATATTCTCTTTGGTACATATGAACTTGTTCTCTTAAACCAATTCATGTATTTGTTGGCTCTTGGTTCTTGTCTACATGGTTCATCGTGGATTCTTTTGATCTTATTCTATTTGTGCCTTTCTTTTCTTTACAAATGGGTACTTTTTTAGAGGAATTGATTGTTCAGTAAGCTAGCTTTCCACTGTCTGTTTCACCAGAGCATCAAATAAATGCCAGTGTTTGTTGAGTATTCATTGTCTGTTCTTGATATTTCAATAATTTATAGACAGCATGCAATATAGGGATGTTAGGACTTTATTGTATCTGGGGCTGCAAAAGAAGTTGAGTGATGGCAGTTGGAAGTTCATTATTAGCACAGAAAGAACCTGTTATAAGTAATAAGTAATGTAAGGTTTGAGTCGAATGTCAAGCCCACTATGCATAATTCATTCCTACATTTTATTTTAACTAATGTACCAGCATTTCTATAAGCACTAGTGCGACATAAATTTGTAGAAATAATTGTGTAAACATTACATATTGAATTGGCTGATGAACCTGCACTGTGTAATACATCTGTGTGCAGAAGGCAAGAAATTGGGCCAATCCTGTTTTTAGAAATTTGAAAAGATTCTTCCTGAACCGCAGTTGTGCCAGTCTCTCATCAGGAATTACCTCACCGACAAAATTGTGCACAGGACATGCTTTTAAGATAATAAATACGAGGGTTCACTGTTTCAATTAAGGGCGTGCAAATATTTGATATGTTAAAGTAGGCGCTTTGTCAATACAACTATTTTCTAATAGTCTTCGAACACTTAAAACATTACCTGTGCACTAATAAACCTCAAAATGAAGCAAAAGTATGACAAATGTCACCCCCATGGGCATAGTATAGGCAGAAAACATGAGAGCATCCGTAGTAGAAGCTGGATACGCTTCTTAGTCACCTAGACTTTCCTGGCTATACAAAGACCATTTGCACTCCCTGAAGAGCCCTTTGTATGCGAGTGATTTCCTCATTTGTTCCTAGTGATCCGTTAGCGCTTTTAGTAAACTATGCTACATAATGTGCAATGTAACTACAGGAACTTGCCAATGGAATGAACACGAGGATGTGTACATTGTTTTACCCATATTTTAACAATAGCTGTGCATTCTTCAAAAACAGTTTGAAACATATTCTACATTTGTTTCAATTCTGGCACTATTCGATTTGTATTCCATTCAATATGCAAAAATTACTTCTATATGGGGTGACAATGTACCTTCATGTAATCAATAAACATATTTCAGGTTTTTTTTTTTTTTCTGCAAATTTGCACTCCTAAGGATTACCTCCACATCCACTCAGCCATTTTGGTGGCACGTATGCCTTCAGAGTGTGGCATGTTACATTCGCGTGAAGAGGCACCTGCACCAACATGTGGCCATTTCAGTGCTGGGTCTTCTTTCAAAGCTTGCTTATTTGTAACTTGTGAACTCGGATAGCAATTGTCTATCGACACCGTCATGCGATGTAAATGTGAATGTATTAAGTCAAATACGAATTAGGAACATGCATGCGTGTGCAGTACGCTACATAACATTCTGTTGCACAAGTGTTACTGTATGCTCAGATATGTTGAGCTGCCGAAGTAATTCATAGCAAGTACCAGTATAATGTGAAAAGCTGTTTCATTATGTTTTAAGAAAGCAATGAAAGAATTTGAAAACACTGATACGACGCGACACATGACACTGACAACACCACAATACCAGTCAGGTATCGTGCCAGTTATGTTGGTGCACAGTGTGGAAATAAATATATTGTAATACAAATTCACAAGTTGTTTAAATATATTATGATATAGCCAAGGCTATGCAGGTGTGCTGAATGTTGCGGAGATATTTTTGGTAATCAGTTTAGAGCACACATTTCAGTGGCCACAGCCATGTGATATTCCATGGTGTAACTGCTCAACAACGAAGCATTTGTTTATTCACTATGCATACAAAAGACTCCTGTGTACAGTAAAATACTCATTAGCGAGAAATTATTAATGTTACACAGTTCATTAAGACATGTTCTCCAAGTAAATTGTTGCCTAATTGAACATCCTTGAGCATGAAAAGTGGTTTACATGTGCACAACAAAAGGTAATAGCAGATTGTTTTTCTTAGTCTGGGGGGGGGGGGGGGGGTGCCCTGAACTGTTGGAAAGTTCTCTGTGGTTAAGTAGAACCAATTTGTGGATGCCTTGTTTAGTTGGAGCTAAGCTACATTTCTGAAATGTTTAGAACATAAGCAGTATAAATGTACTCGTGTATGAACCTACTTATTTGTATTGTTGGAATGTTGTCATTCTGCCATGAGTGACCCTTCTTTGTACGAATGCATTGAAGCAAAATGTCATTACCAAATTTTATTTAATGTATACATTTTTTTCGTGTGCAGGCTCTCATCACAATAAGCAGCACATTGAAGCCTTCATAGATCGCTTCAGATTCCGTTGGAATTTACGAAGCATATTGGCCTTTCTTTGACAGAATTGTGCACACTTACACAAGGTAGGGGTTCTCAGACCTTTTGGCTTTGGCGATGCTCCACCAGCTTTTACATAGTGCTGCAGAACCCCTCCCTTCCTTTTCCCAGTGATCTGCTTACACACAGGCTTAACATATGGGCTCATTTAGGCTTATGGAGAATGGAATGGCGATAAAAGGGGACGTTGCTGCACACTCAGTGCTGTGAGTACAGAGAAGCTGTCATGTTTTGGGAGGATTGGGGTGCGTGGGGAGCGGGGTGGGGGGTGGCCTTTGAATCTGCCTTAGCGTTGCTGCCGCGTCTGGGTTTGGCTTCCATTATGTGCATTTCGATGTGTTGTCGTTACTCTCGAGGGCCATTTCTGTTGATGAGGTACATACGACGATGTACGGACAATTCTTTTCCGCTCTCCGTAATGCGCTGTGCGCGCCAACCATCTGGCTGCCATCCTACGCACAGTGCGCCATGAACAGTTTAACAGTATGTTCACGCAAACAGAGGGGTGTCACATGCACAAAAGCGTACAGTATTTTTGGCGAAGAAATTTTGCAAGGCATTCACCTTCCGGAACGGTCTTTGGTGTATCAGTCGCACTGCTAAGCATAAATGCCCGCATCGCCTGGAATGTAGCACTGCCCCTCGCCCGCAGCAAAGTTTATTTTTTATTCTCTTTGGCTGCCACCCGGCGTAACGTCAGTGTGAATCTACATATACGCATGCAGGCTCGTTTCACTAAGACTGCAACAGACTTAAAGAATGTGTTATGCATAATCCATTGTTCATAGTCTGTTAAATTCACGCCCTTTAAGTACACTTTTGGGAGTTGTCTTTGTCCGAGAGACCCAGGGCACGTCTAAAGTAGATGGTGGGCATAAGCTGCAGATGCGCGAGCAGTGCACTGTGGACACTGGACAATGTGTATGTAGCGCTGACCCCAGGCGTAAGTGATGGCTAGTTGGCTTAACTCTTTCCGCGCCATGGGGAAACTAGGTGTTTTTTGCAGGTTACACCTAATATTTTTTCTGAAATACTCCACTCAATATTTTCTGGAATACATAAACAAAAAGCAGAATGAATGCACTTTTCGTGCATAAAAGATTTATTAACGAGATCCAGGGAAAACAGGGGAAGGCGGGAGATGGAAATTTAGAACGATGAGCAAAAGGAGAACAAATTGAAAACGGGAGCCAAGGTTTCGACAAGTGGACTTGTCTTTCATAAGGCGACATATTTATTAACGAAATGTATGTCATAAAAGAGACATAAATTGCCAAAATCAAGATTGTGTCGCAAAATTGAACAAAGTTTCCTAAGAAATGCTTGTATCTACTAAAAAAAATGTAACATAAATTATGATATAGAATATGTATTGCCATCTAACAGGCACTATATCCCAAAAAATCAATTTTTCATTCAACAGGTTTTCCACTAGAACAATTTAAGTGCGAGCACCACAGTTTGGCGTGCAAGGCTGCGGCCACCGATAATCTGGGATGGCTTACGTCGTCGTCGCTGTCAACGTTCGATGAAAAGGCAGCATCCTCAGACTCACTGCTGCTCGATCCACCGATAAAAATCTGCTGCAAATGCAGCGGAATCACGAGATCTGCGATCTATTAAAGCGCGAGCGCCGCTCCCCGAGGCGGCCATTTTTGCTTTCTACTTTGGCAGTAGCGATACTTCAGAGTGCGTTAAAAAATTACCGCCTCGAGGGAAAAAGGCGAACTGCTTAGAAAACAAAAATATACTTCTCCTTTACATCCCATGGTGCAGAGTGTCGGCATTTCAAAAGCGGCGTTTCAAAACATTGATAGCGGGCGTCCATTTTTGCTTGCTACTTTGACGATCTCGAAAACTTTGGAGTGCGTTCAAATGTTTTACCACCTGGGGTAAAAAGCCAACTGCTTAGGAACCAAAATAGTTCTCCTCCTTCATGTCTGATAGCACAGTGTCTCCGTGGGTGGTGCGAAAAGTCTCGGAACCGGCGTTTCAAACCATAGTTAACAGGCTAACGATGCCCAATGGGCATGGTACGGAAAGAGTTAGTCTCCAGACAGAGACTTCCTCCACCAGAGAAATACTGTGGGCAATGGGGCAGACACGCGGGGGATAAGGGCAAACATGTCCCGCTGGATAATGGATTTTCTGCTTACAAGTAGACAACATTTTTGCTTAACTGCGCCGTGCGTGTCAGTGTATATGTGGGTTATGTTGATGTTAGGCAAGTTGGTAAGGGTTTCTGCAGTTCAAGTAATAAGGGGTCTAAAGAGACGGTTGCATAGCTTGAAGTGGCTTGGATCTCAGGGTGTGTCAGATTTCAGGAAGCTATTTGTCCTCTTCTCGAGTTAACTGTGACGTCTGCGTGTATCACGGAGCATCTTGTAGGTATACGGTCGTTTCAATTGTTGCAATTTGTTGAACTCACTGGCTGAGCTTCGCCATCTTGTGAGTGGTTACACATGTAGAATTCCAAGGTGAAAGATCGTCCAAGTTCGTATACTCATGGCACAATTTCCATAGATATAGGAATGGAGTACCGCGACTGTCGGTATATGTGGTACCTTTTTAAGGGGTCCTCAACCCCCCCTCTGGCTTGGAGAAACACAATCTGCTGATAGCATGCACTAATGTGAACATCTCAGCCAAATTTTGGAGTTGTGCAAGACGTGCGTAGATCGCAAGTTCACTTTTTTTCTCATATGCTCTCTTTTTGAGACGCCAACAGCAGCCTGACAAAAGTTAGTAACAGCTAGCCGCTCCTAACTCTTTTCGGGCTGATTTATTTTCTAATACAGGTGATTCCAATATGGGGCTGCTGTTGACGAATAGCTGGCATCAATCAATAATGGCATTTGGATCAGTGAGCTCCTTCCTACGGCTACTGTGTATATGTATTCACGGAGTTTAATAACCAGGCTGAAGTAGGTGAAAAGTTGCTTTCGAATTTCGATAATAATTATGTACTTCCGGAACCACACGCTCGGCCACAGCCACCCACATAGGGGTCAAGCTTTGGCCTCCCTGCTTATTGGTGCTGCAGTCGTCAGGTCTCGTTAGTTTTGAACACTGAACTAGCATTGAACCATGCAAAACTTAAGGTCACATCACACATACGCTGGGACTTTTGGGCACAACTCTAGAGCAGCTCATTTCTCTGTGCCTTGCAGCTCGTTTGTGGTTGGTAGATTGGTCCTGTGCAGCTTTTATTCTTTCTTTTTTTTTTAGTACTATGGCTCTTGTTTGTTTAATTTGCCGTTGCGAACAGGGTACATGTGGGATCTCAGCTTGACCGTTCTTCTCCTATGGTGCTAAGATTTAAACAGGTTCTCGAGTTTGTTGCTGCTGTTGCCACTCAGTTTTGTGCGTAGATCACGAAAAAAAATTTCTCCATCGTGGGGCTTCCTGTTGCAGATAATGTACAAGTAGGTGAGCTGTGGCACATTTTAATGGTACTCTATGTAGCGTCTACGTGTACTATTTCTTGCCTTGCATTTCATACGGTTACCCTGTTTATCTCGGAATATTGTGGCTAGTGAATCGAAAACTGCTCACCACAATGCAGAAGGCAGATGTTCAGCAACCCAAATGTAAACAATGAAAGCAAACATTAAGGAATGTGGCCCAACCACTGATAGTTGTACTCAGGCTCAATATTGCTCTAAGGTTTGGCTGTCTTCATGTCCAAGAAATTTTCTGAGATTTATTCCAGCTAGATTTCTAAGCTGCTATTTAGTATTGCTTCTTTTGATGGTACTATGGGAGGTACCATGTTTGCACAATGTTCCTCACACCTTTTGTGCGCACACAATGTAGGTTCATTGCAGGAGCCAGCACTATGTTGCAGATATAAGATGTGTGCAAATGTGACTTTGTGTAGGCTTGATGGCGCATGCCATTTGTTGCGACAGCATAGAAAGACAGATGGCTCACACGCTCAATCCCAAATGGACAAGGGCCCCCTTTATTCGAAGGCCAGTACATATATACAGTCAACCAACATCCAGAGGGAGCCACAAACTTTTGGCATACTAACAGAACAGTGGCATCCTTTACACCTCCCCTCTTAAGGACCACGGAAGAGTGGTGAGGCCAGGAAACAGTTAAAAATGTAGGTGATCTGGGCAAACAACACGTTGGCCACTGCGTGCCCACACTACTCAATCAATTTCCATTGAAAACTCCCTGGGCGGTTCCTGACCCTGCTGTGCTGCAAGACGGGGGTCCTCGGATTGCAACGAGATGCTGTGGTGGCTCTCGTATACCTGGTGAAGTTATCTCATGTTCTTTTGCAAGAACGAAAAGGATGAGGCGGCGCCAGTTACATTGCAGGATGCCGCCTCGCTGCGTTTCAGCCAGCTAGCATCGTGGCGTTTGGACCAAGCTCAGCACTAGCGTGTACTTGGTCGAGTCGCACCTACACCCTCTGACCTGTCAGTAGTGGGAACAGATTTACGGCTCGGTGACACATATTAAAATCGCTGGTCTGCTTGTCCTTGTACTTACGTTCCACCTTCCTGTAGACCATGGTGCACATACAACTGCGTGCTGCAGCCTCTGACAAACAGACATTTTGTAGGCACGCTTTTATAACAACTACGTAAGGAGAGATTCAGTGCTGGCTATGCTTGTGATGCATATGACGATGTTGCTGGGCACATCTCCCTTTCTTTAGTGAAAGAAAATGACTTTTGGAACTAAGGCTTCAGTCACACTCGATGTAGCGTCGAAGAAAGGGGGTTAACCGAAGGGCCCGATTTTTGAGTCATATCATATGAAGCCAACATACACTGACACCAAGGACAACATAAAGAAAATCACTTGCGCTTGATAAATGAATTAAAGAAACTGTTAGGCCGCTCATCTCTCGAGCATGCAAAATGAACGGTGTAGGGCTGCATGGTTGTTTTGCATATACTTTTGCAGTGCCGCGAGTTGCTCATGTGTTTTGTGAATAGGGGGCGTCCACCCCCCAGCGCGTCGGGCAGCAACCGTTTCTGTTTTTGAGGGGTCGGACAGCCCGCGTGGTGTCGGGTGACGAGCCGCGGCTCGCGCCGGGGGGACGCGGTGCGGATGCGGAAAACGGATTCGGAGAACGTGCTCTTACGCGCGCTGTGTTGACATTCCGCCGATGGTCATAATAGGCCCACGCAGACAAACCTCGAGTGGGACGGTGGTACACGCGACGTTGTGGCGCCGGCTCCTGAGTCCCCTGCTGGTTAGAGACGCAGCCGAGGTTTAGGGGCGCCTAGCAATGTTGACCACGTGTTGCGCGTACGGAGCGGGGGTCCACGCCCCTACGCATCCGGGCGGCGGCCACGTGCATCTTGTTTTGAGCGCTGAGGAGAGCCCGCTTGGAGTCGAGTTACAACTTGCAGTGCGCGCCGTAAAGAGAGGCGCGGTGCGCATGCGGAGGCCGCGTTCGGAGAACTTCGTTTAAGAACACCGAGTCCGGATGCCGTCAGCGGTCATTATTTTTCTACGAGGAAAAACCTTGAGGGGGACTGCGGTACGAGGTGTTGTGACACTAGCGCCCGAGCCCCCTGCTGGCTAGAAACGCCGCTGAGGTGCGAGATGGCCTCAATAAATCGTGCGTGCCTGGCGTGTTTGCCGAGGCCATCACTGACCATGTGGAAATGAGAGAGGGAAACGAAGTTGTGGAAAGAAGGAAAACGGTTGTTTTCCAATGCATTTACTTTTGAGAGTAAGGCCATCCCTTTGGGTTGTGGCTTAAGCAGACTTTCAACTCTCATTGGCAACTGCTTCCGTGGGATGGGCTAACGGCCCTACCGCCCATTTTCTTTGTCTCTTTCACCTATAACAATCGAGACGAGGTGCTTGTTCCTCAGTCTAGGCTGTAATCACTAAACCTGATAGAACAGTAAGACTCCGTACGATGCAATACTAGTCTGGGCCGTAACCACTTAGTGGTAGAACAGTGAGACTCGGTTGGTCGTATGTAGTGACAGTTGTCCTAGGCTCTAACTTGAGAAAAGTAGAAGAGTAAGGCGCTGTTTACTTGTGTGTTTTGCATCAGTGTTCTTTTGCTGACTCTGTATTTGACTGTGTAAATATTTTCGTTGCAATATATCTTCAAGTTTTGTTACCTCCAACCTGCCTCCTGCTTCATCAACGCCGATAATCACCTTGAAGAGACTGTGGTCGACTTCAAGAAGAAAAGTACAAAACTTAACTGGCGCAGCCGACAGGATCGGCGAGCTCTACAATATCAAATACTGGACCAGTGGTGAGAAGATCAAGTCATTCAACGACCACCTCCTGCACCTTCGAGGAGATCCGGAAATGACAGTGCATTCAGCAAAGGGTGAGCAGGATTTCTTGCGTCTTTCTCAAGTTGGCATGGCAGTTGATGTGTAGATCACATCGTGAGGACACGCGGGGGCGCAGAGACAATGGAGTCTAATGGAGTTGAGGGTGCGACTGTGGCGGAAATGGTTGGGAATCAGGAATTATCAAATGACGATATGCTAAATTCCGATAAATCAAATGAAGTGAGAGCACCCAGTCAGAGCCAAGAATTGTCGCAGCAGGCATCTCAGCCTTTGCAAATTCCGAATGATACAAGAACGCTTGAACTTGAAATTCAAAAACTCAATGCTCAGACTGCTTGTATACAACTTCAGATTGAGTACGAAAGGCTTTTGCTGGCAAGGACGAATGCTGAACGTCTCAATGGCACGTTGTCCAGCACTGGGTCGGAGCGGGGCGATCGGAGGCGAATGGGCTTCGACTCCGTCGAGCAATGCGCAAAAGTGCTGAAAGGGTTCCGCCTGCCGTGTGACGCGGATGTACCCTTATGGTTTGAGGAGGTAAAAAGACTTTTTGCTACTTACGGGGTACCGTATGAGAGTCGCGTGCATTTAGTCATGCCAGCTCTAACTGAGCGCGTTCGCTACCTACTGCGTAACCTCAATGAGGAAGAGAGTACAGATTACGAGTCAGTTAAAGAGGCAGTGTTGATGGAACTGACGCTTTCTCCGGCGGAGTATCTGCAGAAGTTTGAGAGAGCAATGAAGCGGAAGGAGAAGACGTGGCGTCGTGAGTGAAAACGTATTTCTCCTACTACCTTCAAGTAAGAGGAGCCGACACTGTAGAAGTTATGGCACAACTCATGGTTGCGGATCGTATAAAAGCGGGCCTTAGTATAGAGGGTCTTGAATACGTGAGGCTACGAGAAGACGAGGGATGGCTTAAGCCACCTGAGATCGCCAAAGTACTACAAACTTTGGAACAAGCTAAAGGCAAGGGATACGCCTCAAAATCATCAGCGGCAGAGATGGGGCAAAAGCCGACGCGAGTAGCGAAAAGTGCCCTCAAGTGCCACGTATGTCACAACTCGGGCCATTTCGCTAAGGATTGCCCGAAGTCTAGTGACAAGGAAAATCAGCCAATGAAGGCTACCGAGCCAAGGCAGAGGGCACAAAGGGTGGCGATAGCCCACGAGACGGGAAGTGAGATACCTGATGGAGTCCTTACTGCAAAGGTAGAGGCCTTGAAAAACAAAGGTGAAGGCATGACTAACCTGCAGTTGATCCCTATCTCATGCGGAGACGTATCCACGGATGCGATTCTAGATACGGGGAGTGAAATAACTGTCATACGCGAGAGTCTGCTTCCGCAAAGTATTGTGGAGCCTTCAGGCACGATACGATTGGTGTCTGCATTTGGTAAAACTATTGAGGCAAAGGTAGCAACGTTGCCGGTAAAGTTAAATAGCCCGCAAATGGCGGCGGAACCTCAGAACGTTGACCTACTCTGCGCGTTGACAAATGAGCTTGTCGAGGGCACCGATTGTTTGTTGACCAAGGAAGATTGGGGACATTTGTTGAAGGCCAGCAGCTCTCTGGAATCCATTGTAGCACCGGCCGAGCCTGCTCAGAGGATAGAGCGATCAAATGAGAAAGCCGAGGTAGTGGCCTGCAACGTTACTTTGGAGGAGGAAGGTGTTTCTGGAGAAGTTGAGCTAACTGATGAAGAGAGGGGTGCGTCAATAAGCCAGAGAGAAGAGTTCCGCAGATTGCAGCTAGCTGACGCTACCTTAAAGAAAGGGTGGGAAGATGCTCGGAGTGGGAAATCCGGCATGTTCGTCTCTCATGGACTCTTGTACCCCTGGGACTCAATAGTAGGCACCCGAGTGAGACAATTAGTTGTTCCGAAAGACACGCGCAGTGAGGTGATGCATTTAGCTCACGAGTCACTATGCGGAGGGCACCTAGGCCCAAAGAAAACTAAAGCACGCATTAGGTATAATTTTTTTTTTGGCCTGGCATGGAGAAGGAGGTATTAGAACATTGTCGCTCATGCCATGATTGTCAAATTCGCCCTGACAGGCGTCGCACGGACCGAGTACCTATAACTCCTCTCACTAGGCCAGAGCACCCTTTTCAAATTGTCAACGTGGACATCATTGGACCCTTAGACACAGCGTCAGCGAGAGGCCATAGGTACGCGCAATGCTTGATGGACACTTGCACAAGGTGGCCAGAGGTTGTCCCACTGCGCTCTTTGACAGCTAAGGCGACTTGCGACGCGTTGATTGAAATTTTCAGTCGCTCTGGCGTTCCGGAAATGATCTGTTCCGACCAGGGCACTAATTTCAAATCACAGCTCACACAGTCGATGCTCGAGAAAGTAGGTTGTGCACCAAGATTCTCAACCCCAGAACACCCAGAGAGCAACGGAGTTGTAGAAAGATGGAACAGGGTATTGAAAAACATGTTGTTTCATGTCATTCAAAGAGACTCGAAGAATTGGGACAAATTGATCCCGCTTGTATTATGGGCTTATCGGGAAGTTCCCCATGAGGTTACCGGAGTGGCTCCGTTCCGTCTGTTGTGTGGAAGAAACCCCACGGGACCGCTTCTAATACTACAGCGGACGTGGATGGGAGAACTGACGGTACCTGCAACTTTAAGAGAGAACCCCGCTAAGTATTTACAGCAACTTCGGGAGCAACTCGAGATCGCTGCTAATATTGCTGAGCTAACTAGTGCAACACGTCAGGACAGCTATGCTGGTGCGTATAATCGCAGCACCAGACACAAAGCTTTTAAGCTTGGCGACAAAGTGCTGGTATTCGACAACGATCGGAATGGTAAGATGACACCTAAGTGGCTGGGCCCGTTCGCAGTGGTCGGATGTGAGCGACGCCATTCTTATCGGGTTGAAACAGTAGAGGGTAAAGTGAAAAGTGTTCACGCCAACTACATTCGACCATACTATGCAAGAGTCAGCCATATTGGGGTCATTTTTGATCAAGACCATGACTTTGGGGAGGTGGAATATGCTCCGCAACCTACAACTATAAGGCGCGAAGAGTGGGCGGTGACAAGCGAAAAGGTTGCTCATCTTGATGCTGATTCCCAGATGGAAATAGAGGCTGTATTTCAAAGGCATCGCGCACTCTTTGACGGCATTCCGGGTATGGCAAATGTGGATCAACATAGGATAGAATTAGAACCAGGGCACCAGCCAAGGAAGACGTTCCCTTATCGGATACCTGAGCTATTAAAGAAAGAGGTCAGCCGGCAAATTGGTGAACTTTTGGCTTGAAAACTGATCTATCCTACTGAAAGCGAATTTGCGCATCCGGTAGTATGCGTAGGGAAAAAGGATGGGACAATCCGCATGTGTGTAGATTACCGCGCGCTAAATGCCGTCACCAAAGTGGATGCGTTCCCTATTATGAATCCTCAAGAATTGATTTTCAGAGTGGGAAGAGCACAGTTCATTACGGTGATAGACCTTAGGCGCGGGTACTGGTGCCGATGGAAGAGAAGAGTCAGAATTTCACCGCGTTTGTAACGCATGAAGGTCAATATGCTTGGAAGGTGATGCCGTTCGGGCTAAAAAATTCAGCCGCGAACTTTCAGAGAATGGTGAACAAGCTCTTATCGCAACATCAGACATACGCCACGGCATACCTAGATGATATTGCCATTTTCTCTAGCACGTGGAAGGAGCACTTAAAGCATCTCGACATTATCCTTCAGGTCCTAGAAAAGGCTGGGCAGAAAGCCAGTCCGGAAAAGTGTCAGGTTGCACAATCCCATATTCATTACCTCAGTCATATTGTCGGTTCAGGGACACACGCACCACATCCACAGAATATAGCTGCAATTAAGAATCTGGTGCCACCACGCACTAAAAAGGAGCTACGCAGCCTGCTAGTACTGTGTACTGTGCGGCTACTATCGCGAGTACGTCATAGACTATGCAGAGGTGGCGAACCCGCTTACGCGGTTAACAAAGAAAGCGGTACCCAATAGCATACCGTGGCCGGAGGAAGCTCAGAATGCATTTGAGACACTGAAACAGTCCCTGTGCGAGGCCGTGGCGCTCAGCACTCTGGACCCATCTGAGCCCTACTGACTTTTCACAGACGCATCAGCTACGGCGGCGGGCGCTTATGTAGCGCAAATGACAGCCGAGGGAAAGGAGAGGCCTATTGCCTTTGCCAGCCACCGCTTCACGCCGATTCACACGCGATGGTCGACAATTGAGAGGGAAGCGTTTGCTATTATATGGGCCTTAAAGAAGTTTCACTACTGGCTTTTTGGTGCCATGATAAACGTTGTTTCCGACCACAATCCATCGTCGTACCTTACAACTTCGACTCCACACGGGGCAAAATTGACAAGATGGGCGCTGGCTCTACAGCGATATCACGTGTCACTGCGACATCGGAAGGGTGTCTGTAATGGTAACGCGGATGCTTTGTCCAGGCTTCACAGCTCATGGAAGCCAGCGTAATACTATAGTGCCATGCTAACTGGATGGGCGTGAATGTTCCTGCTCACCTGGCGGTGTATATTGCGGACTTTGTGAGTGCCGATTCAAGACAGAGACACTATATATATAGCTTGGAACTGCAATCATGTGCTCAATTGTTTGATGACATGTATTGTGTATTTCTTTTTCCTCTTTCCTTGCTATGTTCTTTCAAGGTGTTTGTTGTTGTGATGTAATTAGGCCAGGGTGTGGTTAGAAAGTTCATTACGTAATCGCGGCAGTGATTTATCGTATCACTGAGCGAAAATCAGCCCAGTATACTCTTTAGGGGGAACGTGTTAGGCCGCTCATCTCTCGAGCATGCAGAATGGACGGTGTAGGGCTGCATGGTTGTTTTGTATATACTTTTGCAGTGCCGCGAGTTGCCCATGTGTATTGTGAATAGGGCGGCGTCCACCCCCCAGCGCGTCGGGCAGCAACCGTTTCTGTTTATGAGGGGTCGGACGGCCCGCGTGGTGTCGGGTGCCGAGCCGCGGCTCGCGCCGGGGGGATGCGGTGCGGATGCGGAAAACGGATTCGGAGAACGTGCTCTTACGCGCGCTGTGTTGACATTCCGCCGATGGTCATAATAGGCCCACGCAGACAAACCTCGAGTGGGACGGTGGTATACGCGACGTTGTGGCGCCGGCTCCTGAGTCCCCTGCTGGTTAGAGACGCAGCCGAGGTTTAAGGGCGCCTAGCAATGTTGACCACGTGTTGCGCGTACGGAGCGGGGGTTCACGCCCCTACGCATCCGGGCGGCGGCCACGTGCATCTTGTTTTGAGCGCTGAGGAGAGCCCGCTTGGAGTCGAGTTACAACTTGCAGTGGGCGCCGTAAAGAGAGGCGCGGTGCGCATGCGGAGGCCGCGTTCGGAGAACTTCGTTTAAGAACACCGAGTCCGGATGCCGTCAGCGGTCATTATTTTTCTACGAGGAAAAACCTTGAGGGGGACTGCGGTACGAGGTGTTGTGACACTAGCGCCCGAGCCCCCTGCTGGCTAGAAACGCCGCTGAGGTGCGAGATGGCCTCAATAAATCGTGCGTACCTGGCGTGTTTGCCGAGGCCGTCACTGACCATGTGGAAATAAGAGAGGGAAACGAAGTTGTGGGAAGAAGGAAAACAGGGTTGTTTTCTAATGCATTTACTTTTGAGAGTAATACCTGTGTCACACGGGCACATTTGGAAGGCCTTCCAGTCAACGGCCTTTGAAACGCCACAACTCTATCGACTCAAAGGAGTTGTCGCGCTGCTACACGGCACTTTTGAAAGGTCGTTGAGTGGTTCAGGCGTTTCTCGCAAAATTGTGTGGCGCTGCGAATCCTTATTTTCGTTTTCATGTCACGAAAAGTCAAACAACATTAAAACCATTTAAAAGCACTATCATTTCTTTTATGTTTGTTTATACATTTTAAAAAATTTGTTTATACATTGCCATACATATATGTTTAGTTTTTAAGTTGCTGAGTAGCGAAACTGCGGCAACGTTTGCGCCGCTCGATGCGGCTGCCGTTTTGGTGTGTGTTCGCTACATGTCAAGTGGCAAAAACACTTTATTGAATAATGAATAACACTCATATATAGTATTTTTAGAGCATCTGGTTTGATTTGTTCTTTCTAACTGTGAGTACGATCACACTGTGTACGAGAGGGCATGTTCGCGCTGTTTCCGCTTCCGTTGCTCAAAGGCCATCGAGATTTCGATAGAGTTGTAGGGTGCTCCGTTGACTCGATAGACTATTGACTCGGCGGCCTTCGAAACCGCCCGTGTAGCAGCTCGAACTTGACCTTTGACTCAACTGACTATCGGTTGGAAGGCCTTCCAAACGCCCGTGTGACACGGGTATAAGGCCATCCCTTTGGGTTGTGGCTTAAGCAGACTTTCAACTCTCATTGGCAACTGCTTCTGTGGGATGGGCTAACGGCCCTACCGCCCATTTTCTTTGTCTCTTTCACCTATAACAATCGAGACGAGGTGCTTGTTCCTCAGTCTAGGCTGTAATCACTAAACCTGATAGAACAGTAAGACTCCGTACGATGCAATACTAGTCTTGGCCGTAACCACTTAGTGGTAGAACAGTGAGAAGCTCGGTTGGTCGATCTAGTGACAGTTGTCCTAGGCTCTAACTTGAGAAAAGTAGAAGAGTAAGGCGCTGTTTACTTGTGTGTTTTGCATCAGTGTTCTTTTGCTAACTCTGTATTTGACTGTGTAAATATTTTCATTGCAATATATCTTCAAGTTTTGTTACCTCCAACCTGCCTCCTGCTTCATCAACGCCGATAATCACCTTGAAGAGACTTTGGTCGACTTCAAGGAGAAAAGAACAAAACTTAACTGAAACAATGAATTATTGGAAATGAAAGTGGATGAAAAAAGAACTTGCCTCAGGCGGGGAACGATCCCACAACCTTCGCATTACGCGTGCGATGCTCTACCTATTGAGCTGCTGCGGCGCCGTTTCCCCATCCACTTTCTTGGGTATTTATGTTTCCTAGAAGAACCCTGGGTGTGTTAGCCAGCGCCACCACTCATAAACCTTGGCGGCGGATGTGTAACATCCTTTCTGCCACAGGCGTCACGAGAACATGATCTTTTTGGGTGAAGACAACCGGTCAATAAACCCACGCATGCTACCTGAAGGCGTCAATGTTGCCGGATTCGAGACCCTCGTTATGTTATAAACAAGAACAAACGGGGTTAACCGAGGGGCCTGATTTTTATTAGTCATATCATAAGAAGCCAACGCTGAGACCAAGGACAACATAGGGGAAATTACCTGTGCTTAATAAATAAAATAAAGAAACGACAAATTAATGGAAATGAATGTGGATGAAAAAACAACTTGCTGCAGGTGGGGAACGATCCCACAACCTTCGCATTGCACGTGCGACCAATTGAGCTACCACGGCGCCGTTTCCCCACACGTGGCTTTCAGTGCTGTCTTGAGCTTCACCTTTGTGCCTGTTGTTGGGGTCCTGTAGGCTGTGGCATCATCGCTGCTGTTGGTGTGGGGCTGTGGAAGCAGAGACGCTCTCTGTTGCCACAAATTCTCTTGACCATGTTCGTTTGCCACGATGTGCGACCTGAGTGTAGGGTATTTTGTGACCACGACCGCTGGGGACCACTCGGAGGTTCAGCTGTCGCAAACTGCGACCACGGTCCCAGGGTGCAGACTCTCTAGGTCTCTTACACCAGGTCATAGTATGTCTGTTGGCGCTGGCGTATCTCGTCTTTCAGTCACCTGCGAGGGTGGCTATGTTTCAGGCTCTAGAAGCGTAGTTTGCATAGGCAGCGGCGTCCTTGTCCTTCCCGTCGGACGCTGGACTGGAAACTGCAGGAGCTTGTCTCTTGGCATGTTTCTCCACTACAGTAGGGCACTATAGAACTCTGTCGTGTGGTAAGAGTGTCTTGCTCAGAAGTTTCTTCGCCTCTTGGACGGCTCGCTGTGCCATTCTGTTTAAACAGGGGTATTGTGAGCTCCATGTACTGTGGATGGTGTCACATAGCTCCATGTATTCACAACCTTGTGGCTGTCAAACGGCAGTCCGTTGTCGCGGACGTTTCCAGGGAACGCCACGCATACCGAAGAGCTCTTGGTAGAACTTAATGACAGCTTCTGCCGCTGTGTGCTTAAGCGCCGAAGCTCAACTCCTCTCCCGCTTGGTGGAAAAAGTTGATGCCAACTGTCGGCCAAGGTAGTTCGGGGATGTCGTGGCTCATCATGGGCAGCTGTTGGTTCCTGGATTTGTGTTGTCTGCAGTGCGCACACCTTTCTACTTTCTATTTGATGTTTGCTGTGTTAAGGTGTTTATTTGGCCAGGCTAGGAGCTGCGCAGCAGCGAGAGTCTGCGCAGAGAACAGGCTCCGAGCGCGAGCGGCATTCAGAAGCAGAAGCACTGAAGAGGACAGCCCACTAGAAAGCTCCGTTTGCTTCCAGTCCTTCTCTATAGCTGACATGCCGTGCGAAGACATACGTCTCTGGCACTTTGCTTCATCTTTTCTGTGCCTCATGTGCCGCTTGCAGGAGGTCTAGGACTTGGTTCCTCATGCTGCGGGTAAAGGTGAGTCGGTTGGATCGGAAGCGGACATCGTCTTCAACATGGATCTCGTCACGACACGGTCAGTAGGCTCGTATTTGTTCCACGACGGACTTTTTGTCTTCTGGCCTTTTTACACTTGCATGTAGCTTCAGGGTACAGAGATCCTCATCTCAGTTTGTTTCACTTGATCTGCTGTGGTCTTTCTTTGGAGACTCGTAGATGACGTATACTTGAAATTGCTCTTCTTCCGGCACCTTTTCTTTCGAAGGAAACCGAGACAGGGCATCTGCTATATGAAGATATCGTTTCCCGGTTTGTATGTTATCCAAAGTGGGTATTTCTAGAGTATCCGGCGCATTATCTGCACACTTAGTGTACTTTGAGAGTGGATTCTTAAGATCGCCTCGAGTGTGCGGCGGTCACATTCCACCAGGATTCATGGCTGTGTAAAGACGTAGTCGTGAAAGCGGGTGTAGCCCAGAGGCAGCGCCAGGATTTTTTACTAGGGGGGGGGGAGGAGGGGAGGGGAACTTGTGCTTTGTGTTTTCTCTGTTTTTAACTGGGCTGAAGGCCTTCTGAACACATCAGTGTGAATAAGCTATCCCAGCATCGCAGTAAGATATAAATTAAGATTTGGCATATTTGCACAGCAGTGCTTAAGAAACTGAAAATTTATATAACACATGGTACAGTACAGACATCAAAAACAGTATTAAATAAAGAAAAAAAGACAGGTACCCAGCAGCAACAAAATAACATCAGTTAACTAGATCGCAATATAGCTTCAAACGAGTACATTTCACAACAGGAGAGAGGACAAAAACCGCTAAGCAAAGTGGATATCAGTTCCAGCTTTGGTAAAGATGCGCTAGATAAAAAGAAAGTGAATACACTATTGTGGCACCGGCCGGTGATTCTAAATGCTGGAAATGGGAAAAAGAATGAAGAAAAGGTGTAGTGGCAAAGGAATAAAAAAAATTGAAGAGAGGACCGAAGTGCAAAAATAGAGCACGCAATAGGCATTTCAGTCAGCGTCACATTTGGTCACCAAGTACAGCAGGTTTCACAAGCGCAAATAAGAGCTCTCAGACTATACAATGTTCACACAAGCTAGGCCATCGACGTGGCCTCGGACAGCACCCTATGTGTTGTCTCTTTCAAGGTGATGACAGGGACAGAGGAAGGTTTCGTCACAAACACAGTTGCCAATGCCTGCGCTGTGGCAGTACAGACAAAACACAGCCGGGATTTATTCGATGGTGAAGCGGGTGTTCTGCAGATACCGGTGTGGGTACCGGTGCTACTCCCGCGCTGCACAAATTTCTCACGAAAACGCCGCAAATATACGATTGTGTATGATTATACCAGCATACTAGTGCAGATGTATACGTTGATTACTGTGCGCACCATCAAATATGTCAACAACACGCTGAAGATGAATGTTATTGGCAAGAGATCGCTCAACCGCAAGCAAAGCTAGGTCGCTCAGACGGTTATTCATCCTCTTGCTGCGAAGTCTTCAATCTTCGAAGGCACAACATGCGCTCACAAGATGACGATGCCGGTATTGTCACAGCGATAATACCTAGGTTGTGCAGTTCGTGGAAGGCTAGTTTATGTTCTCATAAGACAGTCACCAGTTGCTGCAGTGTCTCTATCTTGGAACTTCCCTTCGGCTTCGATGCGCTGAAGAAGTTTCGTTATCAGCTTGCACTCAACTTCAACGCTTTCAATGTGGCATGCATAGTGCTCAGTGAAATTCTCACTCCGTGGGTGGAGAGGGCTAACTTCGCAGAGTACATCATCATTCTCCGTGAACCGCCTAGTCAGCTCTGCAGTAAGGTGATCCAAAATGGCTAGAAAAACACCGACTCTGATTGTTTCCTTTGAATCTGTGGACTTTTCTTCAATGGGCTGACCTTCACTCAATACATACTGTTATATGCGTGTCATTCTCTGCTTTTTTCTTTGGCACACCCTGTTCTCAGAAATACTGCAGCTTTGCTCCCAGACATTGTCGAAAGCGTTCTGCGAATTCGTCATTTCGTAGAACTTGTCAATAACTGTGCGTGCCATGAGGCATGCCTGACTAATATTGCAGTCTCTACTTTGCAATAGGTCCTAAAGAACCTTAAGGTGGCCGAGTACCTTGGCAAATAGGCTTAAATAAAAGAGAAACGAGAATTTCATTTGCCCAAGCAGACCGCTAACATCCGTTGCCTGCGTGCTCTTTGTACTGATGACTTCGGCTAGACATACAAAGATAGCAAAAAAACTTTTCATTGGCGATGTGCAAGCCATTATCTGGCAGGCCCATCGTGTATCGCTGAGACGCTGCAGCTCTATCACTGGCAAACAACTTTTCTGCATGTCTATGTACAGAGAGTGAATTGCAGATCCACTAGGGAAAACATAGAGGCATTCTAAAAGAGATAAAAAAATCCCTCACCGGTTTTATCACCTTGCATACATCCACGGTGACTAGATTAAGGCAGTGGCTCATGCAGTGGACGTACACTGTCTGCGGAAATTCCTGCTTGAATAGCGCCTGGACGCCCCTTGAGGTACCGCTCATGACACTCGCATCATCATATGTTTGAGCAATGCACAGTCGAGTATCTATGCCGCAGCGATTCAACGTTACCCTTACGTAACCCAGGAGTGACTTTGCATCCAAGTGCTCAGCGTTGCGGAATGCAAGAAAGCGCTCAAAGACAGTCCCACTATCATAGTACCTTATACTACAACTGATAATTTATCCGTCTCGCTTCGGTCATTAGTTTCATCGACAATAAGTGCACAGTATACTTGGAGCTTTTCATCTCTTTGTGGTTGGTAGTGTGATGTAACTGAGAATTTTGAGGATCTGGTCTTGTATCAAATGATGAACGTACCTCGCGTTCACTGCTCCACCATCCAGGTTCCTTCCCACAATATCGTCATATGTGCCAAACAATTTCAAGAGCTCAACGAAGTTTCCCTTGTTTTCATTTGTGGCACTTTCATTGTGGGTTGTCTGAGCAATTCCCTGAACCGCAGTGACTCGCAATATATCTGCGACTCTTGCTATATCGAGGCCATTTTCCTGCATCTCCCTGGATTACGCGTGGCTGAGATGTGTTGCAAATGACTTGCTCCGTCTTCCCGACTTCATCTGCCTGTAGGAAAGCCACGGTGTCAGGCAAGACTTATGTGCGAGGGAGTTTTCGTGCCTTCCTAAAGCAGCATCTTTTTCTAGGGCTTTTTGCCAGTTACTGTATCCACCGTTGACAAATGCAAATTTCTCATTGGCACCAGTAGAAAACATTCTGCAAGGGTAACAGAAAGTTGCGTCAGCCTGCTTTCTGCACTCCCACCAAGGAAATAGGCATTACCAGTCCGAGTGATTACACTCAATTTACCGTACTTCTTAGATGGAAATGGGTTCAGTATTGGCTGTGTGGGTGACTGTCTTAAATTTCGAAATGTCCAACTGGCCTGCATGGTCGACATCCACATCCGAGGTGGTGAATTCGGTCGCGGAATCGGGTTCATCCCTTGCTGCGCACGATAGGGAAAGCTCGTCGCACACAGTCCATTTGCACTGATGAGGACGGACAAGCGTCGTCGGAAGTGGTGCTGTTCACAGTCTCTTCAAGAGGAGTCAGAATGGAGCGCTGAGAAGGATTTTCTTGTTCATGGCGCGTCTCTGAATCTCCCATTGTTGAAGCAGAAAGCTCGGTGTGAACGCATTGCTGTTTGGCCCGCTTGCTCGCTTTCGAAAAAAAAAGTCGGTAATGGACCTTTTCTGCAACATCTTAAGGCAACCCGAAGGTCCTGTGGCGTTGACCACACGTTGGAGCCCTTTCTGGTGGCGAGATGGGCTGGCGTTTCCTCCCGCGTTACGAGCACTGCTTGCGAGCGAGGAAACGAACTGGCTGAAGTGGTTAGTGCCACTGCTGCAGTGAACTAGAAGACTAGAAGGGGTCAATGCAATGAGGGCAACAGCTGTGGCGCTGTCAACGCTCGCTACTGAAGCTCCTGTTACAACTCAATACGGCGAAGAGCATTTCTTAAACGTTGACGAGAGGCAAGCCACCCCATTCATCCGCCTATCCCGAAGTCAATGCAGCTTTGACGCCGACCGTGATGGGTCAAGACCACCTGAACATGACAAGCTGAACTAATGGATGAAAGCGGCCCAAGTCAACTGCTACCGCAGAACAACACTGACCTTGGATTCTTAGGTTACACTACGCTTACACATTTCATACCACTGAAGTCAGAGTTCGACAGAATGGCGTGAAATCCTGGCGGGATATGGCGACCGATTCGACGTTTGTGATTGACCGCGATACAGTCGTCATATTTTCTAGTCTAGTCGCCTAAGGAAGACTAAGGGATAAAAAGCGCAGACCTTTCATTCAGAGAGGCTTATGTCTCCTGATGTGAACTCAGACGTTGAATGTGCTTCTTCATGGAGTGGGCTTCCGTACCTGGAGCCCGTGTACATAATGTAAATAAACCGTTTTAAGGCGAAGCTTCCTTTTCCTCTTCCTTCGACTTTCCCACTGCTGCTGCTGTTGCTGTCTCAGGCACCTCGTTGGGGATTGGTTCAGAGCGCGGCAGAGCAGGCGACGCGAGAAACTTGCTTGGACTTTGCATCGCGTCAATTGTGCACATACCCTCTGGAACTCCCTGAGCGTCGCCACATTAGCAGCTTGACAGCTGTAATTAACCGTTACCCCCCGCAAAGGCATTGCAGAAACTGCTGCGCTTACCTTTCTACTAACGTGCAAGTCTAGAGGCTAGCTAGATAGAATGGTAGAGAGGAGGGGAAGAGGAAGCAGAGAGAGGGTATAACAGACGTAGTCGCTAAACGAGTGAATAACAGCCTTATTATAAGAAGCCAGCAAACATTGACTGGAAGGACAACACAAGGAGATTACTTGTCCTTAATAAATAAATTAAAGAAAATGAAATAATGGAAATGAAAGTGCACGAAAAAAACTTGCCGCAGGAGAGGAACGATGCCCCGTCTTCGCATTACGCTTGCGATGCTCTACCGTGACGCCATTTTCCAATCTACTTTCTTGGGTATTTATGTTTGCTACTAGAACCCTAGGAGTGTTAGCCAGTGCCACCACTTACAAGTCTTGGCGGCAGATGTGGAGCATCCTTTCTGATGCAGGTGTCACAAGTACGTGATCTTTTTGGGTGAAGGCAACTGGTCAATAAACCTACGCATGCTACCTGAAGGTATAAGTGTTCCTGGATTCGAGACCCTAGTGTTGTAAACACCCAAAAAACACGTCTCTAGGTACTTTTTCGCCTAAGCACCACAGCAAACGCCCTAGATCTTTCTAGGTATTCGGTCTTACGTCCCTGGCTTTCCCTGGGCATGTAGTCTGCTCAGCCCAGCCCGAATTCACAGAGTTTAGGCAGTGCAGGTAAGTTAATTTTAAATGCATAAGCATTTGTATGCGTACCCAACTACAAAACCGGTTTCGCGATAGCGCCCGCAGCAGCGAGCAAATTTGTCGTTGCGCTGCCTGTCACTTTAATGCCAACGAAGCGGCGAGAATACAGCGCTGACGGTGCTCACAGCAAACACCTCACTCTGCCACTTGCGCAAATCGCTTTCAAGTTACGGGTGCGCATGTCTAAGCGGCGAGAACTCGGCGCGCAAAGCTATGACCCATTGGACCACCAAAGTTCTGCAGATGTCTAGCAGAGATCCGAAGCGGGACATTCGCTCGTCCCTTGGTCATATGTAAGAAGCCTGCGGATAATTCTTGAATGTCCATGGCATCGTCCCATGCACGTGAATTGACGTTCGTAGAACATCCTACGAAAGTCATAATGAGATATTCAGACATCCAAAAGATGTCTAAATATAGATTATTCTTATTGCATAACTCCGCCCACGAAACACAGAACCTCTTAAAAACTTCTTGAAGCGGCTACAGACGTCTTGGTCTATGATAAGACTGAAAATAGAATTTCTTCTAAACATAACCTCATCACTTGGAATATGCTAGTATATATTCTATCTGCGGCAAAACCCACTACTGGTGTCACCAGAGTATGTTTTGATAAACGCATTCAGAACGTCTAACTCAAGAACTTTTTTAGATCTTTTTGTCTAAAAGTGCATAAAATGCCAAATGACGTGTTAAAAGTGCGGTTACCGTCGGCGTTAGCGAATAAAAGACGCCACAGACAAATCGAACTCGTTGGAAGCAACATGATAAGTTGGCTTCAATGTTAAATAATTTCGCACCAGAACTTCAACAATCAAGGGCGTGTTATTGTTTTCCATACGGGGCGTGCACACTACGCTTGGAAACCGTTCTATGCTCGCGCAGGTACTGACAGCAGCAGTGCTAGCAGGAGCGAAACACCGGTGTTTCAGTGACAACACGCTGTCACAGAGCCACTGCGCTGCGATCACTTCGGCGGCAGACAAGTATAGGCAAGCTCCAAATTTGTCAGACATCTCATTTCGTGCTGGATACACTAGGAGACAGGAAGTTTGAAAAAATGGCGACTGCCGCCCTCAATGTCTTGGTTAGTTCACTGTATCTCGGTCGTGGGTTTGTTATGCTAGTTGTGCGTCATTCTAAGCCGTTCTGTACATTTATACTGGATATTCACTGGAGTCATTTAGCTGTGCTGATGCTGTTTGCCGTGTGTTCTGCATCAATGCTTCGTGACATCGGCTGTATTGCGTGTTTTCGCAGACGGCTTACTGCCGCAATGGCGGTATCTGCGTTCGCCGCCTTCGTGTAACGGTGCGTCTTTGTACGTCGCACGTTCGGATAACACTTTTTCCTGTAAGTGAAATAAATTGCACTTCGTTTTTCGTCAACAATGTGAATATTTTAGGTGTTACCCGCGACAATTCTTGATGGATGGGCTCTTCTGCCCTGCGGGTTTTCGTCATTTTTACTTTTATACGAGGGTTCTGCTTGTGTTCAGCACTACCGCGCTCCACGACTTCCGCAACACAAGTCAGAATTTTGTCCTGCTTGTTAGTCTTTGTGGTTAACGTAGCACGAACCAACCGAAGTGAGTGCATTCGAAGACGACGAGCAGGCTGTAATGCTGAACTAGACTGAACTCGCCCTATTTTGTGTCCTTTCGTTCTTGCATGGATTATAGCGTTGCGAGCGCGCGCACGTGTCAGTGACTATGCAGCTTGTAGCATTCCCACTTTATGGCACAAGAAAAATATAACTGCAATGTTTACTTCATGTATACAATTCCAAATGCAATCGTCTGCTGATGTACAAATTTCACTTGTGTTTTGTCCTAAATAAGCAGCAAAACGTTTAGCCTAGTAGGTGCTTCATCTGGGAGCGCAATCACGACTGCTTGGCATTTATTAATGAATGATTGTGACTGGGTCACCTCATTTGTAATTGCAGATCTGTCTTTCAACTGACTTGATGCTCTCTTATTTTGTTCCTTTCACTCCATAGACGGCTGGACATCCTTCTTGTACCTTGGCGCTAGCTGGAAGACGGGACCTCATCATGATCAGTATAGGCCAATGTACTGTACTCTCTGTAGTTTCCCCAGTGCTTTGTATATGGGTTAAGGCCAGGGAGCGCTTCGTGGTAAAATAGCTAGTTGGTGTCTCACAAACGGGCATCTTTTTGCACTGGTCCCTTATAAGCTGCCACTATTATGACCAATTTCTCAGTGCCTGTGGGCATACACAGTTCTTCTAATAATTAGTTTTTCTAAGCCTTACAAAATTTACCTGTAGGTAGTCACTGCTATGTAAGAACTCACAAATTAACTCTTTTGTGTCATATGAGTATTCAATACATGAGTAAAAATTTGCTACAACAGTGTACATTACACCTTGCTTCCCTAATGCACAAATGTATTCAAGCCAGTATGTGATTAGTTTTGTATTCTAAATGCTTTCTGTGTAATTTAGTTTTTACAGGAATTTACTGTACAGTATCTGCAAGCACTCTAACTTAAGATTTATGTGTGCTGTAAAAGGTATAATTTGCCGCTACAGTTCATGTGCGTGTAGAACGGGCATGATGCTGAGGGTTCCAGCAGTTTGCAGAGGTGCTTTTAAAATTTTGTCATAACTATAATTTTACCTGTGCTGTTTTTTGTCACCTGTTTCAATAATATCATTGAAGATGTTATCAGAATTTAGCAATTCATTTGCCCAGGCCCACTAGCCTGCCACATTTGACTTTTCACTAGGTGGGCAATTATTCAGCATGGACCATTACTTGAATGCACCTTTTTGTGTGCAGTGGCTTCTCAATTGCGGGTCATCGTAGATGCTCAGAATTACCTGAGGCTATAGATGCACTAATGAATTTGCTACCTATACGAATCACTTTTCACTTTCTCGCGCAAACAGCATGTTAACACTTCCAGGACAGTGGGCAATGTTATCGCTTGATCACATCATGAGATACTTTCAATGTTGTATGACGCATCATCCAAGTTGATGCATCCTTTCTGTGAGGAATTGCCTTAAGCCAATTAGAGTCCCATGAAAATGTCAACAAAAGTGATTGATCCAGCCTAGGAGTGTTGCCTTGGGACACTACTTTATCACCAGTCCTCCTTTGCATGCTACCTGTTTACTCTGTACTGTATCATGTTTAAGTTTGAAAAAAAAGGAAACAACTAGGCAGTGCAACATGCCAAACTTGCTTTTAGTTTAACAATATCAAACGCTATTTAACTTTTTAGTTAAGTTAGTACATCATTTACCTCCAGAGTGGATTACTGTTTTAAACTGATTATATTTAGCAGGAAGCTTCTCAGACTTGTTTGACAAGTTGATAAGTGCCTTTTTAGCCACAAGACACCTTATATTAATTGTAAGGCTGATTTTGACTCTGTTCTGCAATTTAATAACTATATGACAGAAAATATACTAGTAATTTTAAACATCATCACAGATACCTGAAGATACCCATAATTTACGAGAACGCAGTGCTTAAATTTAGTTTTAATGTGAGTCAAACTTCTTAGCGCGTATTGCTAATTGAAGTCCCAATTTCGGCATTCCCATTTCCTCCCTCGCTTGTTTTCCCTCTTCTGTGCAGGTATTGCTTGCCTGTGTCTACAAGAACCTTCACGCGTGGCCTGTGACAGCAAGCTTTTGTGAGCAGCCAGTGCAACTCTACGAAGGCTGGCCTGCTCTGGCAGCGGCGGCAATCATCTTCAAGATATATCTGTGCTCACCTTTGCTGCTATTTGCCACTCTCGTTAATCACACTTTCTGCATCTTTTCTCATTTATTAGATAATAAAGTATGACTATGTGACATGGTGTGAAGTAGATGTCTTGCTGCATTTTCGCTTGCAATCATCTTGTATGCATAAAAGAACTAAACGTACAGTGTATGAAAAAAATAACAGCATATTATGATTTATCTTTCAGTTCCGGTAACATGCAACGTGCAAGGCATTCGCTAATGGATGGTGTATCGAAGAACTGGCCGTTATTTCTGTGTGATGCTGTACAGGCATGTAGCGTTGCCGTACAAGGGGCACCCACAAAGTAAGTTACAATTTACTTTTAAATAAAGCATGGACATCAGAAAAAATATATTTATATTGCCAGTTAGAGTGGTTCGCAGAGTGTTTTTCCAAATGTGTACTATTCTTTATTTCTTAACAATTCATCGCAGCACAGCGTTCTGTTTCGTATACTGATATCAGACTATTGAAACCATGTAATTTTTACCTGAACTTCAGCATCACTGACAAAATGTTTCACTGCTAGAAACTATTTCAATTTGGTGGAGACCCAGCAGGGCGAAGTTTTGTCAATAATGACGTGTTTCATGGAGAGGTCTTCTTCTTTAGGTCAGTGGGTATTATATCAATGGGCAGAACATTGGCATGATATCGGCATACACTACAGATGTTTTATTTGCAAAATAATTCTGACAGGCGGCATTCAATTGAATGGTCTAAGTAAAAAGCACTAATTTACCAATGAGGCTGTACTACACTATTCCCATGGTTCACATCTGGAAAAACTACCTGTGCATCACTCTATCCGACAATATACTTTTTTTTCTGATGTCCGTGCCTCATTTAATATAAATTGTAACTGTGGGCAAACCTCGTGTTACTGTAACAGCTGCCGTAAAAATTTGAGAGTATGTCTAAACGAAGTCTTCAGCTGTTCTTGTCAAGCTGTCCATTAGCCAACTTTTACCGCAACGTTAGCAGGGCTTACTGAAGTACTTCTAGCCATCCATGGCTACAAAATGTCTTGATCAAGACAGCTCATAGACTTTTGAATTCGCCGTTCAAGACATCTTTTAGACCATCGAATAACTGCTTGCGTGTTTCGTGCGCGAGTATGTCCTACGGACATTTCTGTCAGGATTTAGGACACTTCTGGGTCATTTTGTGTAATCGTCCAAAGGACGTTTGTGGGACATTCGGTCGTGGATTTAGGATATACACGGGTCGTGCATACTGATTATAAATTAACATAATACTGGCGTACGTGATAGTGTGCCTTAGCAGTACAACAGGCTTACTGCATTTTACATACCATAAACAAAGCTTGGCCTGGTTTTGCGTTGGCTTGTGGGGCAATGATGAAAGGAGCTGCATGGCCCTTGAAATCCCAGCGGTCCAATAAGGCGACCAAACATTTTTGTAATGTAATATACACCCCACGGCATCTTAAAGCATGCTAAAGAAGGCTGCAGTAGAGCTAAGCATTGGGTACGTTATTGCCTGCTACAGTAAGCTAATACAGTACATACAATGTGATAAAACTGCAATAAATCAGAACATATAGACATGCAAGCTCTACTTTTTTGGGCTAACAGTAACGAAGCTACAGAACTGAATTCTGCAGGTTGCTGAATCGTGTGGCAATCTCATTCATTTGACAATCTCATTAAAAATACAGCATTTATTTCATAAAACAGTAGCAAGAAGATCACAAGTTCAACTCTCAAATGCATTCAGCAGTTTTCAGTAAAGCGTATCAATGCAAACAAATAAAATTCAATAATTTCATCGCGCAAGCTCAGCGATTAGAAGTTATTTATGATGCACCATGGTTATTAAAAGTGTGTATGAATTAAGCTGTCTACAAATGCACTTTGGGCAGCAAGAAAACTTAATAATTCGCAGTGGGGTCGCTACGGAAGTTACCATGAGGCTTTCTGTGGGCTCTCTTTCGTGGTCGCAGGCACATCAATGCAAGATTTGCTGAACAGTTGAGATATGTTAGCCACTTTAAGTTACCAGAGTCTTTCTCTAAGCCATATTCAGTAGTTAAACACGTTAACACGAGGTTTGCTAAAGATGTCACAACTACATTAGGCATTAATAAAACTATTTGAGACTAGTTCAGTGGTCATATATAGACACAAACAACTTCTGTATGATCATCCATTCATGTAGCAAATGCGCTCTGTATACATAACAAACTCTGGGAAAGGTCACCAGAGCAAACCTTGACACTATCGTGTAGTGACGAGACCACTTCAATTCAAATTGAGCTAATATTTTTCAGATGCACCTCGGTCAGTAAAAGAATTTTAAAAACCTTCGCAAGGATGGGGGGTACACAGGTAGTAGGAGGTCTACTGCCGGCTGGCTCAATTCAGTGGTCGCATGCGCATAAATGCAATATATGCTGTAAAGTTCACAGGTGTCTCCGCCATGAAGGAAGCTACTCCAGACTTCCTGCGGGCCTGCTCCAATGGTGTCACACAATAAAATTACTAAAGATTTGATAGATACACTGGGCATTAATAATATTACTAAAGGATCACTTAAGCAGTTGCAGACACGAACATTACTAGAGAGTTCGCAGGTACAGATGCAGTTACAAGACACTTGCTTAAGCACAAGACCAAACTGATTTCATAGGTACTAAAAGTTACAAGATACTTGCTGTACTTGAGTGGTCACAGATACAAAGTCACCTTAAGTGTTCACAGGCTCAAAGGCCTGTAGGCAAGTAAACAGAAGCTGAATGCGACCTTTCTGTGGTCGCAGCCAAATATTGCTGAAGCCGTCACAGGTACCTCGGCGACTACTCAATTAACTAAAGGTTTGCAGCATGCTCGCTTCAGCAGTCATAGACACAAAAAGGCATTGTACGAATTCACCTGTATCAAAAGTTAACAGAGGATTTGTGTGTGCTTGTTTCAACAGTCACAGAGACAAAACTTAACCCAGACTTTACAGGTGCGTCGGCCCATAAGGAAGTTACTACTCGCTGGGAGCAGCCTTTCATCCATGGTTGCAGGTGTGGAACAGAAGAGATCACGGGTACGCTACACAATTTACCAGTCATCCTGCAGGATCAGTTCCAGTGGTCGCAAACACGCAAATGCACTGTTTAAATCAGAGGTCCTTAGAAAGTTGGCAGATTTCTGTGGGCGTGTTTTTGTGCTGATAATCAACGAAGACTCACGTCGACCCAGACTCACACCGTGCTAATGGCAGGAACACTATGGCTGTAAAGTATGCAAGAAAAACATGTTACCAATGTGTATGAAAACTTCTATCCACCATGTGCATGTTGACCACTTTTAACAGCAAACTGCTGGTTCTGACAGCAACTTTGCTTCCTAGTGGCTTTATACAAGTGCTGAGCTGCAGTCATCAGAAAAGAAGTTGTAATGATTTAAACTCTGTACAAAGATCAAAGGAATTCTCCTAGTCTCTACGTCAGCCTATCTTTGTCAAATAAGCTGATATATCCCAGTCAAAAAATCCGACAGAGCGATCTTGTTGGACCCACAGAATTCTTGACGGTCCTTCAGGATTTCTTGTTGGCGCCCTTCCAACACCGATAAGATTCCTAAAGGTCGCACAGGACAGCCTGTGGGCACGCTTCCCACACCAATAAGATTCTTGAAGGTCCCTCAAACCTGCTGTTCGCGATCCTCCAACAGCAGTATGCTTGTTGTATTTCCCTCAAGGCTTTCTATGGGCGCGCTTCCCACACCAATAAGATTCACGAAGGTCCCTCAAGCTTACAGGCGACCCTCCAACAGAAATACGATTTTTGAAGATGTCGCTTCAAGACCCCTTCCAACAACAATACGATTGCGGAATCATATAGTATGTGCTTCGTATATGCTGAGAACATTTGGGCTTCTTAAATACGTTTGACAAACTAGTATGCAGACCACTTAATGTAGTCGTAATAGGCTGATGTAGTGACTGACGAACGCGAGTCCTCGCAGTGTGCGGGCTTCAGCGAACTTCCATGGAATGCTAACGAAACTGCCCTTCGACTGCGGTACCAGCTAGATATCAGCCGTTCATCGCTATTTCTACAATGCCTCCGCATATATTTATACGTTCTCATGCTTCGAAAGAATTGAACCATTCTTCGAGAGTTGAAATGCACAAACTTCGATCAGCCCTTGTTACGTTTAGTGAAAGATATATATGCAGCGCAGTCAACCAGTTCATATGTGCACGTCATCGGCAGATTTGAACTGACAAGTGCTTTTATTACGATTCATTTTCAACTATAATGATTTGAAATAGACCACCTTTCCCTTCGGTGACATGGCGCGGTGCCCGTGCCGCTGTCGGTGTCAGAAGTGTCGGTGTCGGTGTCAGCAGTGTCAATTGCTTTATTAGAATATGATTTCTTAGCCATCAGCGTGATAGTTTGCTACCAAATAAATTTATATTAGTGCAGCGCCTCATCACTTCTGCCTGTTCACCTGAGTGTTTTCCATGCTGTACAGTGACTTATGCCTTATCACTAGGCATGCCAATACGTGCCTCGTGGTAGGAAGACTACCCAGCAGTGTTACTAACAAGTTAAGATCTTTGTAGCATACAGCTGCTTTGCATACTGCACTATCAAAAAAATTCAACATTGGAGCAGCACACTCTTAAAGAAGCTTTGTTTTCGTGGCAGCTACTAACAAACATCCAACCAACAGACCATGGAACCATGGACTATGGCTAAAGTTTAACAACTGTCTATAAAGTAATTGTACAGATTTTATCGAGCAACAGAGAAATCAAGAAAATAATCATTTAGACTTTACTGCTCAAATTGTTTGCATTGCTCTTCAGAGTGCTTCTCTACTGCTAAGTTCGCACACTCTTCAAGCTGATCAGCTACCAGCTAACTGAAGAATTGCCATTTCAACTATCTTCAAGGTGTAGATTTCGATCGCTATGCAATCCCTGAAAACCAAACCAAATGTTCAAAACTAGGCCAGCAGTGTCGAAGAGTCGGCAGTGTCGAAGAATTCATTGTGAAAAACCAGTTTTAATTGAGTTTTCAGCTTTATCCACACAGGAAGAAAAATTATAAAGATCCCACACACCGCGGGAATCGATGTAAGCGAAACATTCTTAGTAGTTCGCTTTGATCGAAAATAATTAGCGGTGATGCTGACAGTGAATCTTCAATTCCTTCAACGGTTGGTACATGAGAGTGGCGAGTTGACGTTAGACGTTGCATTGCCTGCGCTACTGCTGTTTGTCTGTGTAGTAGACAAAACACACAGGGGAAGGTGTTTACTTGAGATGGTGTTTTGTGCCATACTTCATAACCTCTGAGAGGGTTGAACATATTCATTGTGTCACATAACACATCACATCTTGGCAGAAGTATTAAACTTTAATTGAGGTGTGGGGCTGTACATGCCAAAACCGCAATCAAATTATGAGGCACACCGTAGTGTCGTACTCTGGATTAATTTTGACAGGTGTCCTTTAACTCTTTAAAGGGAAGCTGAAAGCTTTTCCAGAAAAAATGAGTGAAGAGCAGTACGTCGTGGTTTTCAACCCTCTGAATTCGAATATCGCATCGAAATTGAGCGAAAGAAAGCGAAAACATATTTTATTTCGACGAAAAGTGCAGCAGCAGACACGCCCAGCTCTCGCGCCTCGTTTTCGCCTGTGATTGGTCGGGCGCCTCGTGACGTCAACAATGGCGTTCGTCCGGAGCGACTGCTGCCGCTACACACGAAGCACGGTTCAAGGTAGCTTGGTGGTGTTTCGCTGAGACGGTCATGGAAAATTTCGAGAGCTTGCGTTTCTCTGAGGAGTTCGGCGTTAAGTCCAAACTCCACGAGAGCGATCTTGCGCGCGACGGTGACGGGCGACGGCTTCGAGCGACAAAACGGGCCGTCGCTTGAACAGATCGCTCGGTGTTGTCGCTCGATCGCTCGTTTCTAGAAATCTAGAACTCGTCGCTCGTCGCCCGGAAATGCTATGAGCGACTAGCCAATAGTGCGAAGCCGAAACTGGATGTACAGAACTCAAATAGTACTGTTTGTCGCACGGAACGAGCAAACTATTGAATTTTACACGTGTAAAAATAAGAACCTAGTGCAAGACCTTCAGAAATATTTTATGCTCCTTCTTCAGTAAAATACATCAACTTAAATTGATAAAGCATGCGTCACGCTAGTTTCGGCGCGTATATTGCTGCCCTCATACCGGGAAGTCGTCGCTCAAAGCCGTCGCTCGCGTGGAGTTCGGCTTGCAGGCGACGAGTGAACGCGACAGACATCACCTCGCTTGTCGCGCTGTCGCTGTCGCGTGCAAGATCACTTGTAAGGGGTTTATACTTTACCCCCTACATGTACGAGCCGAGTGCGAAGAGCTGGCCTCTCCAAGAAGCAAAAAATGCTGGTGCAAGCACTGCTTTCCACGTGAACAAAGGCGAAATGTTAGCATCTCCTTGTGTTGGAAATGCTCTTTGGCGAGTATGTTTTTTGCTAAGCTGCATTCAGCGTTCCAGTGAGTACGTTTCCGGGCAAACAACTGTAGTGTTATGTTCCTGCATGCCTCCTCGTAGAACGTAAGCGGTGATGCGATCTTCGGCATTTGTGCGCTGCCCCAAAGCTGTGGGCAATCTACACAGACGGTTTAAACGCGGGAAAAGTTTACCGGCTGTTGTAGCACGTGTAGTATAGAACCTTCATCAGCGCGCCATCCGCACGCTACTCATAACCGGCGAATTCCGTCAGCTACGTGAGATGGTCGGTTTCTCTGTGTGCGAGAGAAGGGGGAGCGCAGCGTCCTGGCGTGAGCAGGCTTTCCAACACATGCAAACTTTACGCTTGCACTGCGTTATGGTAGCTGCATGCAGGCTGTTTTACAACACACGTGCGAATAGAAAATTCGCGGCGCTTGGCGATGAAACCTGCGTCAAGGGTGGGAGATAAACATGCACCTTCCGTTCAGCGCGTCAATTTTTTTTATAGGAGAACCAAAAGCACTCATTATTGATAAACTCCGGTAGTAATCGTCACAGAAGTGGTTAGGGCACAACACTGTTGTTCTTGAGCGCTTGAAGTTGTTTCGCTTCACAGCAGCCTCCCACTTAGCTGAAAGCTTCTTGTCTTGCAGGAACTCATGGAACATCGAAACATCGTCGCGGCCGCTGGTGTTCGTGCAAGCGTAGGCTGCACAGAACGCCGGCATGATCGGCCTACAAGTTCAATTGATGCTGTGCACGTCAACTACCACTCCTATATACACACAAACAAAGAAATGTAGGGTCGAGCGAAGCAGATTAGGACGGCACGGTCAGGCACGGTCGCGGAGACTGCGAAGGAGCGGAACACCAGTGTTGACGTCACTACGCAGCGGTTTCCGGTCTCCGCTCGCATCGTCAGCGTCAGCAGCAGCACGCGGCGCTCGACGGGGGGCGGAGCTACAGCGCAATTTTAACCGACGATTGCGTCGCTCCAAGTGAAAAATCCCCGCCAAAATTTTACCTTCATGGTTTATAAGGTTCCCGCATCCGTATATGAGCGTTTTATTGAATTCGACAGACTCTTCAGCTTCCCTTTAAATCTGAGTGCATGAGCAGTTTTTATTTTGCCCTCATCGAAATGCGCCTACTGCAGTCGGGATCAAACCCATAACCTCAAGCAATGCCATAGCCATAAAGCTACCGCGGCGGGGGCTGAAGTGTTGACGTGTGACCACTTCCGTAGTGTTGCCTTGACCTTATGGTGTGCGTCAATGTGGCTCTGCTTCTGCACACCCCGTGTAAGTTGCCCATTTGACAAATTTGCAGGGTGTTTATTTTTCAGAAATACCAGAAACGTACCGTACTGTGCCTTATAAACTTGAAGCGGGAACGGAAGAAACTGGTACATAAGAAGCCGATCAATGAGTTAGCGGTAATAGGGAAAATAGAGGAATTCCGGATGAAGCTACACAACAGGTATTCGGCTTTAACTCAGGAAGAGGACCTTAGTGTTGAACCAATGAACGACAATCTTATGGGCATCATTAAGGAGTGTGCAATAGAAGTTGGTACATGGTAACTCCATTAGACAGGATACCAGTAAGCTATCGCAGGAATCGAAAGATCTGATCAAGAAACGCCACTGTATGAAAGCCTCTAACCCTACAGCTAGAATATAACTGGCCGAACTTTCCAAGTTCATCAACAAGCGTAAGACAGCTGACATAAGGAAGTATAATATGGATAGAATTGAACGTGCTCTCAGGAACGGAGGAAGCCCAAAAGCCGTGAAGAAACTAGGAATAGGCAAGATTCAGATGTATGCGGTAAGAGACAAAACCGGCAATATCATTACTAATATGCATGACATAATTCAAGTGACTGAGGAGTTCTATAGAGATTTATACAGTACCAGTGGCACCCACGAGGATAATGTAAGAGAGAATCGTCAAGAGGAATTTGAAATCCCACAAGTAATGCCGGAAGAGAGAGAGAGAATAAACATTTTTATTCGGTGAATGAAGCTTCGGAGAGGCGTCCTCATTCCAGAATGCCTTGAGCTCGGGCCGCGTCCTGGGCCCTCGCAATCAGCCGTTGCTGATCCTCGAGGTCGGAGCTGGCCAAGGCTCTCTCCCAAAGCTCGTTAGTGGGGTAAGGGTTCGGAGGATTTAATGGTGCCGCTCTGCAACCCCCTACAATGTGCCAGAGGGACCCGGGCTCTGCGCAGAAGCGGCATTGCGGAGAGAATTTTGTAGGGCCTATGAGGTGATTTCTGGTTGGGTGGGGGAATGTATTAACCTGTAGAGCTCGGAGGAATCGCTCCTGCTCTCTAGGTAGCGACTTGTGTGGGGGTGCACATGTTCTGCGGGTTAGCTTGTAGTGTTGTATGATGTCTTGGTAAGAGACTAGAGGGTGCATGAGCTCGGGTTCAGATTCCTCGGCGTCGGCTCGGTGAGTCAGATCTCGAGCCACGTGGTTGGCGACCTCGTTGCCAGGAATGCCTTGATGAGCTGGCGCCCAGATGATCATGACTGATCTCGTTGGCGGCTTTTGATTGATGATCCGGAGCGTAGTGCTATGAATTCTGCCACTAGCAAAGTTGCGGCACGCCTGTTGGGAGTCGGTCACTATGACTTCAACCTCTGTTTGGGAGAGCGCGAGGGCTATGGCCGCTTCCTCGGCTTGGAGGGGATTGTTTCGTATGAGCGAAATGCTGTTCCCATGTTCTGTGTTGACGACTACGGTGGCTGTTGTGGCTGCGCGTCTGGAGTAAGAAGCCGCGTCCGTGTAGGCTTAATGCCGGAAGAAGTAAAGAAAGCCTTTGGAGCTATGCAAAAGGGGAAAGCAGCTGGGGAAGACCAGGTAACAGCAGATTTGTTGAAGGATGGTGGGCAGATTGTTCTAGAAAAACTGGCCACCCTGTATACGCAATGCCTCATGACCTCGAGCATACCGGAATCTTGGAAGAACGCTAACATAATCCTAATCCATAAGAAAGGGGATGCCCAAGACTTGAAAAATTATAGACCAATCAGCTTACTGTCAGTTGTCTACAAACTATTTACTAAGGTAATCGCAAATAGAATCATGAACACCTTAGATTTCTCTCAAGCAAAGGACCAGGCAGGATTCCGTAAAGGCTACTCAACAATACACCATATTCACGCTATCAATCAGGTGATAGAGAAATGCGCGGAATATAACCAACCCATATATATATATAGCTTTCATTGATTACGAGAAAGCGTTTGATTCAGTCGACACCTCAGCAGTCATGGAGGCATTACGGAATCAGGGTGTAGACGAGCCGTATGTAAAAATACTGAAAGATATCTATAGCGGCTCCACAGCCACCGTAGTCCTCCATAAAGAAAGCAACAAAATCCCAATAAAGAAAGGCGTCAGGCAGGGAGATACGATCTCTCCAATGCAATTCACAGCGTGTTTACAGGAGGTATTCAGAGATCTGGATTGGGAAGAATTGGGGATAAAAGTTAATGGAGAATACCTTAGTAACTTGCGATTCGCTGATGATATTGCCTTGCTTAGTAACTCAGGGGACCAATTGCAATGCATGCTCACTGACCTGGAGAGGCAAAGCAGAAGAGTGGGACTAAAAATTAATCTGCAGAAAACTAAAGTAATGTTTAACACTTTCGGAAGAGAACAGCACTTTACAATAGGTAGCGAGGCACTGGAAGTGGTAATACATCTACTTAGGGCAGGTAGTGACCACGGATCCGGATCATGAGACTGAAATACAGAGAAGAATAAGAATGGGCTGGGGTGCGTTTGGCAGGCATTGTCAGATCATGAACAGCAGGTTGCCATTATCCCTCAAGAGAAAAGTATATAACAGCTGTTGTGTCTTACCAGTACTCACGTACGGGGCAGAAACCTGGAGGCTTACGAAAAGGGTTCTACTTAAATTGAGGACGACGCAACGAGCTATGGAAAGAAGAATGATAGGTGTAACGTTAAGGGATAAGAAAAGAGCAGATTGGGTGAGGGAAGAAACGCGAGTTAATGACATCTTAGTTGAAATCAAGAAAAAGAAACGGGCGTGGGCAGGACATGTAATGAGGAGGGAAGATAACCGATGGTCATTAAGGGTTACGGACTGGATTCCAAGGGAAGGGAGGCGTAGCAGGGGGCGGCAGAAAGTTAGCTGGGCGGATGAGATTAAGAAGTTTGCACAGACAACACGGCCACAATTAGTACATGACCGGGGTAGTTGGAGAAGTATGAGAGAGGCATTTGCCCTGCAGTGGGCGTAACCAGGCTGATGATGATGTTGATTATTATTATTAAGTTAAGAAACACAACTTTAGTATCTCCCGAGATTACTCAGCCCCTGTTCGTGAAAAACGCCGAAAGCTCTTACAGTTCGCTAAAAGTATTAAAAAAGAAGGTGATCGCACTATGCTCGTTTTCACTAAGCTCTTTATCAATAAAGATATGATCGTGTGGGACTCAGACAACAACTCGAGACAGGTCGAGACACATACACTCATTACAAGTATTCTCTAGTGCCGGATCTGTGCGAGGAGCAGAACCTTATACAGTTAAGAGAGAATAAGTGTTATAGACATGTAACGTGTCAATGCGGAAACTGGCAGTCGTGTATCGGCTACGCCTTAGCCCCAGTAATGGTTTATGAACGGCTATAGACCAAATGACAATAGATGAACAGGAAACAGATAGCCTGTGTAGCGATTGTAAAGGTATAACCTTAAAATTTTGGAGAGACCGACGCAAGGCAGGAACCAATAGCAGCAGAATGCTTAAAGATTGATGAAAAGCAAATAGCAGAGATCGCAAAAAGCATAGAGAAGAAAATGGAGGCGCTTCCTACAGCAGACTAGTATTACAAAGAACTGGTAGACGTCATGCAGCAGGAGATGAGCTAAACAGGGCTAAAAAATTGTCGAAGCGGAAAGAAGAAACCACATAAGCAGTGGACTAAGAAAATAAAGGAAGCTATGAAAAAGCATAAGCAGGCACCTAGGGACAAAAGAAAAGTAAAAAAGTTGGGATTACTCAAAGAAGAGATGCTCCTTAGAGGGAACATCTTTATCAATAAAGATATGATCGTGTGGGACTCAGACAACAACTCGAGACAGGTCGAGACACATACACTCATTACAAGTATTCTCTAGTGCCGGATCTGTGCGAGGAGCAGAACCTTATACAGTTAAGAGAGAATAAGTGTTATAGACATGTAACGTGTCAATCGGAAACTGGCAGTCGTGTATCGGCTACGCCTTAGCCCCAGTAATGGTTTATGAACGGCTATAGACCAAATGACAATAGATGAACAGGAAACAGATAGCCTGTGTAGCGATTGTAAAGGTATAACCTTAAAATTTTGGAGAGACCGACGCAAGGCAGGAACCAATAGCAGCAGAATGCTTAAAGATTGATGAAAAGCAAATAGCAGAGATCGCAAAAAGCATAGAGAAGAAAATGGAGGCGCTTCCTACAGCAGACTAGTATTACAAAGAACTGGTAGACGTCATGCAGCAGGAGATGAGCTAAACAGGGCTAAAAAATTGTCGAAGCGGAAAGAAGAAACCACATAAGCAGTGGACTAAGAAAATAAAGGAAGCTATGAAAAAGCATAAGCAGGCACCTAGGGACAAAAGAAAAGTAAAAAAGTTGGGATTACTCAAAGAAGAGATGCTCCTTAGAGGGAACATCTTTATCAATAAAGATATGATCGTGTGGGACTCAGACAACAACTCGAGACAGGTCGAGACACATACACTCATTACAAGTATTCTCTAGTGCCGGATCTGTGCGAGGAGCAGAACCTTATACAGTTAAGAGAGAATAAGTGTTATAGACATGTAACGTGTCAATCGGAAACTGGCAGTCGTGTATCGGCTACGCCTTAGCCCCAGTAATGGTTTATGAACGGCTATAGACCAAATGACAATAGATGAACAGGAAACAGATAGCCTGTGTAGCGATTGTAAAGGTATAACCTTAAAATTTTGGAGAGACCGACGCAAGGCAGGAACCAATAGCAGCAGAATGCTTAAAGATTGATGAAAAGCAAATAGCAGAGATCGCAAAAAGCATAGAGAAGAAAATGGAGGCGCTGCCTACAGCAGACTAGTATTACAAAGAACTGGTAGACGTCATGCAGCAGGAGATGAGCTAAACAGGGCTAAAAAATTGTCGAAGCGGAAAGAAGAAACCACATAAGCAGTGGACTAAGAAAATAAAGGAAGCTATGAAAAAGCATAAGCAGGCACCTAGGGACAAAAGAAAAGTAAAAAAGTTGGGATTACTCAAAGAAGAGATGCTCCTTAGAGGGAACAAATACCGAGAAAAGAAAAGGATGGCAAGTGAGATCGTGCAAGAGAAAATTAAATGCGCTAATGAACGTCGGGCGCATAACCTTCGCAAAAGAGACAAAGACGCACGAAAAAGATTGTGGAACCATTTAAGAGCACTCAGAGCTCCAACTTAAATTCGTAAACGGCTATAATAGATGACGGTGGTAACCTCTTTGATGGAGACGACGCGCTGCGGTGAGAGCAGTTGTTAGTGGTAACTTCGTCAAGAAAGCGTGGTCAAGACAACCGGGACCCAGCAACACAGAAGCCTGAAATATTAAAATTTACCGCGGAAGACTTTTATTGGAAAAAAGCCGTAGAAAATATCCCTAATAACACGGTAGCAGGACCAGATTAAATCCTGATACAGCTAATGAAACAGCTAGGTCCATGAGCAAGGTACAGCGGACTAGTGGCATTGAGCAAGTGATTAAAACAAAGGATATCCCGATTGAGTGGCGTAAAAGAAAGATGAACATAATCTACGAAGTCAAAGGTAATGATGATAATACGAGCTCGAACTGACCAGCTACAGTAACGTCCGTGATATATAGAATGACAATGTAAGTCATAGATTTGTCGAATGGCGTCGGAATGAAATGATATGTTGGGGGAACTACAAAATGGGTTCAGACCAGGCAAATGCTTGGAAGATAATATTTTTATACTAACTTAGTGCATAGAGAGTTTAAACCTCAGTATAGATATTTATGGATAGCATTTCTAGATAATAAGGGAGTTTACGAAAATGTGGACATGGAATTGCTGTGGGATATTTTCTAGCATGAGGACATAGATAATTTCGGGGAGCTGCAGAGGGAGTTATAAAGAACGACCGAGTACAATGTGTATGGGAAGGCCGGAATTCCAAAGAACTAGTGGAATTTCACAGAACTGAAACAATGGAGACAGGGGGGTCTCCATTGTTGTTCACGCTTTATGTTAAGGGCGACTGGATTGATTGGCTGGTATTGATTTATACTACATCCGTAATCGCAAAATATTTCAACAAAATGTCCCTGGGCTGATATATGCAGACGACATAGTGCTACTAGCGGACAATGCAAGGGATTTACGAAGTGGTATTCAACTGAGCTAGTTGGTTCATAGCTAAGATGAGTTTGAACAGCTGCACTGAAAAAAACAAAGGACTAAGGAAGACCTTGTCTATCTTTCTTAGTCCTTCGTTTCTCTAGTTCAACTGTTAAAACATGTCTTAAGACTTACAGAGACTTGCCAGCATATGTAGCCATGCAGCGACAAATCTGGTCCTTAAGTTTAGCACAGAAAAAATCCGGTCTTATGATCTGTAATGGAGAGACAAGTAATGAAGTGGTATCAATTCAACAGCTGGCCCATGCCCATATCCAAGCAATATAAATACCTGAAAGTAAACATAAACGAAGGAAAGACCTACTCAAGCATCCACTAAGAATCTAAAAAATGAAGGCGAAGCGGAACGCCGCAATAATTAAAGATAGAACAATTTGGGGTTACAATGAGTATGCGGCGGTGCGAGGAATTTGGAAAGAAGTAATGGGGCTAACGCTAACGCTCACAAATGCTATTTTGCGGCTAAAATCAGATACCTTGCCGACGTTGTACACATTTAACCAAAGGTCGGTAGACCGGTTGGATTTCGGGTCACACGGTAAAACCTCAAATGAAGCAGTATAGTGTCACATGGGTTGGGCGTCTTTTGAAGTCAGTGAAGCGCAGATCAAAATTAGTTTTGAAGAAAGACGCAGGAAAATCCAGAAGATGGGTGGTTAGAGTGCACAAATATGTCTGCACCTCGAAAGTGTTGACATGAAATGGAGGAAGAGGTCAAGAAAGTTGGCAACACAGTACAAGGTAATCGAAAGTGTAAATAGACGACCACGAGTCATAAACAAGAAGGTGAGAGAAACAGAGACAGTAAAATGGATGCAAAGGATCGAGAAAAAGAAAGAAGCATGGAAAAAGAAAAGCATGGAAAGAAGCAGGAATAAATTAGAAAGGAAAGTCTGTACAATAACACAGAAGACAGAGCCTTGCTATTTGAGGCCCGATCTGGTTCCCTAAGGACAAAAAAATTCCGGAGGAAATATTCGCAACATGATGAGGCTTGCGTCTTTGCTGCGAAAATCCGGAGACAACTCAGCCCACTATAATGGAATGCAAAGGTGTTCACCCATGAAGATCAGTAGGTAAAGTTAACCTTCCAGAAGCGCTGGGATTCAAAGCGTATGAAAACATTAACCGGTCAGCAGTTGAGATACTCAAGTGAAGTTTAGAGTATTAGTGGAAGAAAAAAGCAGGAAAGAGATTGAGAGGACCGGTGACGTTACAGGCTTAGGTAACTAAGCCTCTATCAGGTAACTAAGCTTGTATCAAGTAACAGCACATGGTAGCTAGATTTAGAGTTCCTAAGGAAGATACAAAAGATTAAGAAGTAGGCAAAAGCTTGATTGATAAGCACGTATAGATTATCTGATTATGCCAGACACGAGGACGGAGAAAGACAGAGCATTAAACGACAGGTTAAAAGCGCGGAAGGTAAAAATTTGATAAATTCAATAAAAAAGAAGCATAGTGTTGAACTATATCGAGACTGGAAACAGCAGATAAAGAAGGAAGCGTTTTATGATAACTCAAGAGGCACTGCTCTTCTCTTTGAAGCTAGGTCAGGACGTCTTAGAATGCGGAGCTATAAAAAGAAACTAACGAAGAAGACACATGTACTGTGTGTGGTAAATCTGTAGAAACAATAGAACACCTCATACTAAAATGTGATGGTATCCATCCCGATGTCGTTACGGGCACAGTCACGCTTCTTGAGGCCCTAGGGTTCAGAGATAGCAACAGTCGTGTAAATAAATAGGCGGTGTTTGACGTCAAACACTTGCCTTTGCTTCGGTTTGTCGACAAATTCGACTTCGCCGTGCCATCTGCTAGCCGCCTGGTTAGCTCAGATGGTAGAGCGGCTGCCCCGGAAAGGCGGTGGTCCCGGGTTCGAGTTCCGGACCAGGACGAATTTTTCTTCAACTCTGAGGCTTTTCTTTAGAGGAACCCGTATGGGTTTCCTTTGTAGCAATTGCTACGAACTGGTGGATGTCTGATTTTTCCTTTGCTCAAATAGACGGTGGAAATCAGTAACAAGCGATTGGAGGATTGGTGGCCCAAATGCACAGAGGTGACATAAGGTTAAATGTGTAGGAAGACGTATTTAAAGAAAATGGCGAATTTTAATAACTTCCAACACAGTTAAACAAAAATAAAAAGCTGAGCATGGTGGCAACTGCCATCACCACGTTTCAAATGGGACGCTCCTACCTTCCATGCATCCATCCAGTGCAGCCCTGATGCGTGCCCTCTCCTGTGGTACAGTGTCTAGTCACTGTACCTGTGGCGCGTGAGGCTGGGGGTTCAGGCAAGGGAGGAGGGGCTACGTCACGCAAACGAGGCCCACATAGAAGTTCCGTGCAGCGTGCTACAAACCTACGAGCGATGCACCTGTGTTGAAAATGAGAAGCGGAAGACCAAGTGGGCGACGACGGCGATAACAATTCGACTATAAGTCGGATACAACTTTAGAAAAAAGGGGAAGCCCCGCCCAGATGACCGAAGCTCAATATCCGATTGCCTCCTCGACTAAAATAGTCCCGCTCAAAAAATCGTGCTCCTGAAACGCGTAATTCTCGGTATAAATAAATACACTTGTATTTTGATTACTGGTTTAGTAGAACTCTCCTGTGCTACAGCACATGCCGGATAGCAACAGAAAAATAACCCCGTGCCTTCTACAACGCTGCCCGTCGTCTGCTCTTTAGCTTCATTGCAAGTGACAAAAGTAGAAGGAGCATCTCTGCAAGGCTTTTGCGCTTGTTCACATGTACACGGCGTATCTACTACCTGTTTTCCATGATTAAAATGAATCAGTTACTATTGAAGAAGTACTTATATAAAACAATGCATTTATCGCAGCCATTACAAACCTGGGGCTAGAATACGGTCGAGGCAAGGTACAAGAATGCTTCATTCATCGTTTTAAGTAAGTAGTCTTGGTTTTAAATAGCATAAAATTTATATTTTTTGTTTTGTGTTTTCGCAATTTCACAGCACGTATTTTACAGCTTGCGCGTGCAGTGAAAACTGGTGGAAAACAATCAATCGACGGTCCTACACAACACTCGAACACCGTCGCTAGACGCTTGGCTATCTCGCTGCTGACAACGATCGTTCACGCTAAGTTGACGGCGGCAAATCTTTGCGTTGAAGGCTTCTTCTGCAAATATTTTCTCTTGAGACACTCGTAGGTTTCTTTCATGCACGCACACTTTTCTGATTTCTCCTGAGAATGGTTTTGCTCCATCACTTCACCCCGTCCGACGAAAAACGCAGCGAAACAGTACACGAACACACCTGCCGCTAATAGTAGGCTCCAGTCTTTGGAAAACTTCTCTCGTCGTAACTTCACTCGGGAGCGAAATAAAACAACATGGTACAAACACGCAGGATGTGTGTTCGTAGCGGTCGCCGCGGGATCCTGTTTTCAGGCAAAGCGCCAGCGATGCTTGCAGCAATGTTCCATCGCCGGATCACGGCTCAGAATAAACGCACGCAGTACAAATGCCGCTTCATAAGCTCGCAGTAATATTTCCGGCATGATAGACCATCACAAACAGTTCTGGAATTCACTCTGACGAGGGGCTGAAGCACACAGCTAACACGAGCTCGCCCAGTTCGAAGCGCGGGCGGCCATCTTCTCCGTCGGCGGGGTCACCGGCCGTCCGGCTCATGACGTTAGTCCAGAGTGCGCGCCCATTGGTAGATGCTCGTGTGCCTCCGCCTCGGAGGAGTAAACGCCCGCTTTTTTCTAAATTTGTATCCCACTTTAGTTCCGGGAACCCTGCCGCTCCATGGATAGCTTCGGGGTTAGAAAAGTCCTGGCATACCGCGACATGCTTCCGAGCGCACTTTTTTTCTGGACGTGAACCGTGCACGTATCTCTGCGCTTGCGTGTGCGGCAAGCCTTCATTGCCGCGGAATGTGGATTACGTTCATACCAGGATATGCCTAATAAGTGCTGCGTGCCCGATTGCTGGAGCAATTACAAATTGGGGCCGAAAGATCATGCGTTCATGTTTCTGCAAGATCAATGACAGAATATTGGGCGCCAATGCTAAAGCAAAGAAGAAAAAAAAACTGGGATTCTGCGCAATAAGCCAGCTGTTTCTTTGTAAATAGTTGCACGAATGTTTTGTATCTCTATTGCTGAACTCATTTGAGGTGTTGTAAATATGTGGACTGCGGTACTGTATGTAATAATGACTCCAAAGCGAAATTATTCGTTTAGAGCCTAATCTAGATTGGAATAAATACATGTGTCCCGAATGTGAAGAAGGGCACACCAGTGAAGTTGTCATGAGATATGTGTTATGGTGCAATGCTAACATTGTGCTGAACTTTCGTGGTCGCATGAACGGCAATTAAACTCTTTGACGCCGACGATAAATCAAGAAAAAAAAGCTACTCTGAAGAAGAGGGCAGCACTGTGACTTTTCAATATAAGCCATGCTCCCTGTCATCAGATGCCCGAAATTCGTTCTCAATCCTGAGGTTGAACCATTGCATTTTTTATTTTTTTAATAATGCAGCGCTTAAATAGCTTTGCATAAATAAAATAATCTTAGAACACCTTATGTTCTCTGCGGGCCATCTGCTCAACAATGGCTAAAAAAAAAGAACACTATACTGCGCTCTGGTTAACGTTGCCGATAAGGGCGCGATCCCTTGACTCAACCCGTATCCCCGAGCACGCCGCCGGCCTCTTCACCGTGACGTCACTCGCCGAGTGCTCAGGCCTTGTCTTGTTATAGATGGTGTTGTTGCCCGGGCCGCCCGGAGTAGAACGCCTCCCTCGCTCCGAAGCTTGCGCGCGTCGTAGCTGTCCGCTATCGTGGACAACCAATTTCTTTATGCGAGCTTGTAAAAAAATGCAATCTGTCGTCGCGACGAAAAAAGCGACCCGTGACTACAACAACAGTGAGAACCTTGCCCCTTCAGACACAGCGATCACCAAATGGGGCGTCCGTGCCCACTGCGTCACCGCGCGCGTCGAAGCGTAAGTAAACTCGACCACACTCCGCAATGCTGGCACAAACACATACAACACGCGCAAGCTTCTCCGTAGTGCCGAGCAAAAGGCGCCAGATTTTCTCTCACGCCCGCTTTTACTCGCGCCTGCGCACAAACGGCTGGCGATCCCTGAAATGAACGTCTCGTGAACTTGAGAGCAGAGCGCACACATAAAAAAATATGGGCTGCAATCCACGCTGTAAAGGTCGTTGGACAGCGAAGCCACAAACGACAACTAGAACGATTACCCATTGCGACGTAGGTTGAAATTATTCACGTGGCGACATTTACATGCAGTTTGGGAATTCACTGTGACGAGGGGCTGACGCGCACAGCTGACGCGACTTGGCCCAGTTCGAAGCCCGGGCGGCCATCTTCTCCGACGGCGGGGTCACCGGCCGTCCGGCTCATGACGTCGGTCCAGAGTGCGCGCCCATTGGTGGATGCATGTGCGCATCCGCTTCGGAGGAGTAAACGCCCCCTTTTTTCTAAAGTTGTATCCGAATATAGTTATCACGTTTCGACGGCCTGCGACTTAAGTGGCTTGCGCCGCTACTTCGTGCGCCTACAAAGCGTGAGCCAGAGAGAAGAGAAATTCGCCGCCCCCCTATGCACGCTGCTCTACCATTATACGTGCGTGTCACAACACAAATTAGTTGCTAGGCGGGTCCTTCTTGCAAGTACGAAAGTGTAGTTACGTCACTCCCTGCTTCGTATACAACTGTCAAGCTACCGTCGCCGTGGTAGCTTAAATTTACTCTTGTATACGAAGCAGGGAGTCGCCGCGGTAGCTAAAGCAACAGTAAGTGCTTCGCATTGCATGTAGGCGTAGGAGTGTCTTATCATCAATTATGCACGTGGTTCGTATGCGAGCTTTAACCTTGTTCTTTATTCAAGCGTATGCTGTTCTGTATGTTGTATGCGTGATTCCAAAGAATGTATACACTGTTCGCTTCATTTTGGTACGTGTTTGTAGCCTCTACCTTGAGGTATGAGCAATAGATAATGATAGTTTTCTGTCTACGTTACGCCACGAAGAAATCCCGGGATCCTAGCCATAGCAAACTTCGCTGTAAATCAGGACGCAAAGAGTCGTGCAGCACCTGTTTCGCTTCTTCCCATGGTGTGCGAGAGTGGTTCTGACATTAGCGTACGGCAAACATACGTCCGGCAGACAACGTCGCCTAATTGTGTACCTCCGGATTTCATGAAGACGGTCTTTTCGATCATGGCAGCTTGACACTGACTGTTAAAAGAGGCGTGAACATAAGGAGCACCACCATGTTTGGGAAATTTATGAGCAGCGCACTGCTCTGTCGATTGAGACACATTCCATAAGTCAAACGGCATGTACAGCGCGTCGATTGCTGGCCCATCCGGTTGAAGCTCATAAACTTGCAAGCAAGGTTTCTTAGCCGTGCCACACACTGCAGGTTCTGCGCAATCTTTTTTCTTTGAGGTCTTCGCGTGCTAGCACCATCGACAGGTACTTGGGAACATATTGAATGGTCGGTAATGCGTCCCGTGAATGCGAGATGAAAGCGTGGTATCCGCGCTGTTTTTTCATCAATGACGCGAACATAGTCTCGAAATACGTACTTTTCTTCGAACTATAGCTCACACCCAGCTCCAGGGGCCTATCAGCACGGTGAATCTTCCAATTCCAAACACAGCGCCTGTCGTCATCCTCGGGGACATTAAACAACTTCGGCGCATTCTTCACGCCGCTATAGCCACTTCTGCAACCGGGAGCGAAATTGGTTTGAGAAAAAACGGCACACGAAATAACAAATGCGCCCACAAAACCGAGAACAACATAAATACGCAAACGATGCAGGCCAAGGTCGATCCAAATATGTCGCAAAGCTTCTGGCGAAAAGCGGTTCAGTACAAATTGTCATCGACATCAGCAAGGGGGGTTATGGGAGCAGCGATTGAAGTGCGACTATGTTTGGAGGGAACAAACACTGGGAAAGAAAAAAGCGTTTTTTTAATTCAAGCGAGACACAGTTAGATTCATTCAACGAAAATAAAATTGCTGGTCAATCTTATATATTCGTGAGGAGTTAGGAAAATACAAGTTTAATTAGTGTTATTAATAATAAATACATTTCTTTTAAGCGCCCATCGTTGACACCGCTATCGCTCGCAATGCAATGCAGCTCTTGAAATGTGCAGGAATGCCCACCTGTAAAGTTCACCTGTTGAAATACGCCCCCTCACACGTTGTGCTTTTTTTGCTTGTCGACGTTTGTCTTCATTTGGTGACGTAGGTAGTTTCATCGCTTCTTAACCTGTTCAGTCAAAAGCAGCGAGTTACAACCGCCAGGTAATTGTTTAGTTGTTTTCGTGCGACAGCGCTGGCCGACGGGCTTGGCGTCCGACGATAGCACTAGCACTCTACACCTAAAGCTTTCGTCGGCCTCCAAAGAAAGTATGTTCTGTGCAGGGGTTCGATTTCCACAACCGTACGGCTGGCCTTTTACTGCATCGCTTACCGCGCTGAAAGCTCTACACACCCATCCAGTCGAATGGCGGGGCACTTGAATATATAGCTATAAAGGATAGCCAACAAAACAAATTTCGCGCCTCCGAAAACAAAATGACGCCACTTCTGTTTTTAACGAATATGGCGTCACATTATTTTTTCTTCCGCCGAAAAAGTTCTTTCCACATACAGATGGCACTAAGCCCCACGAACCAGTTGGTTCATGGGGCTGTGAGTCGGTTGTGAGATTTTGTGGCGAATGGACGTGCTTTTCGGGGTTCCGTGGCGGCGACAAAATCATAAGTTTTTGTGCGTGCTTTGAGCTTGCTTCTGCTTTTGATTTGCTTATTTTTTTGCCTTTAAATAGTAATTGGGTGGTTTTCTTTTCTTTCTTTTGGCGCGGGTGTGTTTCGTGTACTATGGGTTTGCAGGATGGTCAGAGCGTCCCTTCGCGCCACATGCTTCAACACGTGCAGCCGGGTGGGAAGTTGAGTGTTTGTATAGCCTTTAAATGGTAGCTTGGAGGTGGCAAGACTAATAGCTATTAGTGGTTTTACTGTGCGTGTTTTGTTAGGAAAGTGAGAGCGTGGCCGCGTGGTTTGAGCGCGTGCGAGAGCGTGTCAAACCTTGCGTCTCCGCGGCATTGATTGCTTTTGAAACAGTGGTGAGAGTTGCTTTGCGACATTTTGAGGATTTGGATCCTGTGCGTATCGGTTTTGCTAAAAGACACGTGCTCTGCATTATTATAGTATTTGCATCAGAAAAGCCGTGGAATGCATGGCAAGAAAGCCGGGAAAGCAGGCAGTGCGCGTTGGGTCCCTCAAGGCAGAGGAGGGGACGGATGGGAATGAAGAGGGAACCGAGTCAATCGGTACACACTGTGATGTCGATGCTAGGCTCAAGAAAATGGAGGCTTTCCAGGAAGAGCTTGTCAAACAGGTGGAAGAGCTCAAAATGAGCTACATAGGGAGCGTGATGCACGGAAAGTAGTTGAAAAAAAGACTTGAAGCAGGCGAGGAAAAGCTGAACAGGGTAGCCATTGTGAACGAGAATGTGCGTGACAATGGAACGCAGTCTCCCGACGAGACAGAAGAGGGAGTGCTAGCAAAGCCCGTGGAATGTGTGCAACGTGGTGAAGGGTTAGCTGGAAAGAGCGGCACCTACCTTGAGGCCACCACGCTGAAAAGCAAAAGCACAGGGGACAATGCCCATTGTCGAGTCCGAATCACGCGGAAAAGGACAAAGGGAAGCACGGAGAGAGTGAAAGGGTGATTGTCGCCGGCGACTCAAACCCGGCTAGGTGCTCAGAAACAATTGTGAAGAGGGTGAAAGGCGATGAAAGAGTAGCGGTAGGGACATTTCCAGGGCAGACACTGGCTTCTGTCATGGAGCGACCAAAAGAATAGCTCGCGGAAAACACCCACGTGCGCAACCTTGTCATAGTAGCAGGTGGGCTAAATGACGTCCTAAACTGAAAAGGGACAAGACTAGCCCAGTGCTTGGCGAAGCGGGTGGACGACTTGCGCAAGCTATCCCCCCAGGTCCAGATCGTGGTGTGCACGGTGCCAGAGGTGCCTGTACGTGACAGTCACGTACAAAGAGCTGTAGTAGCTGCTAATGAGGTGATATGGAAAATGAGCCGAGAGAAAGGCTTCGAAGTTGTCGAATTAAACAGGGAAGTGAGAAGGTGTGGTGGTTTTAAACGAGACTGGATCCACTTCAATTACAGGCTGGCACGAGAAGTGGGCTGGCGACTTCGTGGTTGCGCTGTTGCTTTTTAGGGGGCCCACTGGTGCTCAGGAGGCCAGAGTAGGTAGTAATGAAGAAGGTCCCCTGTGGGGAACCTCAGAAGAGCATCGCCGTCGATAACAGAAAAAGGAGGAAAAAAGGACAGCTCGCCATGCAATAGGCTACATAAACATACAGGGCGACAGAAGAAAGAAAAAGTGGCCAGTGATTGAGGAGCAGTTAAATGGAGAACAAATAGCGGTGTATGCGGTTGCATAAACGCACCTTAGAGACCAGGAAGAGCCGCCAGTGATTGAGAAGTAAGATTGGGAAGGGTGCAACAGAACTAAGTCGGAAAGAAAGGGAGGGGGAGTCGGAATGCTCATCCATCAGGGAGCCAAATGGAAACGAATAAATTCAAAATGTCAAGAGCATCTTTGGTTATCAGGTACAATGAGTGGGGAAAAAACTTGGCTGGGCGTTACGTATTTGTGGATGGGGAATAATTGCACAGAGAAGAATAAAGAGTTAGTGGAATGCATAAGCGCTGATATTAGGCGTTTCGTGAATGGTGCTGAAATTATCCTATTAGGTGACATGAACGCCCACATACAGGAATTAGGTGCCATGGCTATACCGACAACAATGGGAAGTCAATGCTAGACCTTTGTGAGCAACATAACCTCGTTATCGTGAATACAGGGCCTAAGTATGAAAGGTAGATCACGTGGGAAGTGGAAAACTGGCAATCAACAATTGATTACTGTCTGACGACAGAAGGAATTCATGATAAGTTGAGAGAAATGGTAATTGATGAGTGAGCGTATAGCTGCATAGGGAGTGACCATAAACGCATCATATTGGAAATGGGATATGTAATTGGGAAAGAGCAAGGAGTGCAAAATGGCCAGTCCGAATTTGAACGCTGAACAAATAACATTTTTAATCACTAGAGTCGAGGAAGAACTTGACAAATGGCCAAATAAAGATTGGGAATATAGTCAGCTTCTAAGTGTAATAACGACAGAAATACGGAAAGAGAAACAACATATTCGTTGGAAAGGAAAAAAAGAAACCGAAAAGGTGGTGGAACAGGGAGATACGAGAAGCGATCGCCGAACGAGAGAAAGCATCCCGAGAGCACAAGCAGGCAAAAAAGGCGCAGTTGCCGCAGGGTGAACTAACCAGTAAATGGGAAATATACCGGGAGAAAAAGTCTATGGTTCAAATTACTGGTGCAAGCAATATTAAAATGTGAAAGTGAACGTTGATTATCAGAAATACGTGAGAAAAAGAAGGCCGCACGTAGAACATTTTGAAACAACATAAAATAATTAGGCAGGAAGTCAACAACAATACAACAACATATCCTAGATGAAGATGAAAACAGACTCGAAGGAGAAGCGGCAATAAATTACATCCGAAAAATAACAGCCGAATCCTTCCAAGGCAATGACGAGGTTCTATTTGAAGAAAAAATGAGCATGATATAGACCCAGGTGGAAAAGGAAGTAGTGCTGACAAATTTCAACTGGAAGAAAGCCGAAGAGAAAATTTCTAAGTGCACAGCCACAGGGCAAGACGAGGTTCCCGTTAGGCTGATTAACGAACTAGGACGAAAAAGTAAGGAAGCTCTGTTTAAAGCCGTAGAAAATTATATTAAAGACAGACAGCTGGCGACAAAGTAGAATGAATTGAATTTGTGAAGGTAAGGGCGAAAAAGATCGAATTCACTCGTATAGACCGTTGACCATTACATCGGTAATATACAGGCTAGCAATTCAGGCAATCAAATTAAAGCTTCAAGCATGGGCTGAGAATAATGGCATTTTGGGAGAACTTCAGTATGGCTTCAGTATAGGTATCGTTTAGAAGATAACTTATTTGCTTTTACTAAGTGTATTGAAATATCAAAAGTAGAAAACAGACCGTTATATGTGGCCTTTTTAGACACTACAGGAGCCTACGACAACGTAGCTCGCACCATATTGAGGTATATTCTGTAAAGGGAAGGCTTAGGTGACGATTGTCTACAGATTTTCAGAGATTTACCTTGAAATACCGTTTCCGTTGAATGGGAAGGGATGAGGAGCGAGGAGTAAGTTCATATCAACAAGGGACTGAGGCAGGGGTGACCTTTATCCCCACTGCTGTTTATAATGTACATTGTGAGGATGGAGAGGGCGCTAGAAGGAAGTAATATCGGGTTTAATCTCTCATACAAACAGACCGGTACAGTAGTAGAGCAGAAACTTCCAGGTTTATTTTATGCGGACGACATTGTGTTGCTAGCTAACAAGCAAAGTGATTTGGAACGTCTGGCTAATATCTGTGGACAGGAAGGCAACAATTTTGGTTTGAAATTTAGTGTTAGAAAATCAGGTGTTACGGTATTCAATGAAAACAGTGAACAGACAGTGGAGATACAGGGCCAAGAAATACCTCGGGTAACAGAACATAAATACCTTGGTATGTGTATAAACGAAGGCAATAGATATATGGAAACACAGGAAAAAACCATAACAGTAAAGGGGAAGAGAAATGCAGCCATAATGAAGCACATAGCTCTACGGGGATACAATAGGTACGAGGTCCTCCGAGGTATGTGGAAAGGTGTAATGGATCCAGGACTCACTTTTGGAAATGCAGTTGTTTGCTTTAAATCAGGGGTACAATCAGGACTCGACGAGAACCAAAGGTCAGTGGGTCGCCTCGCATTGGGCGCTCACGGGAAGACTAGAAATGAAGCTGTGCAGGGTGATATGGGCTGGACTAGTTTTGAAGTGAGGGAAGCTCGCAGTAAAATTAATCATGAAGAATGACTGAGGAATGTGGAAGAAAGTAAGTGGGCTAGGAGAGTGTTGAGGTATCTGTACAGGAAAAACATTGATTCACAGTGGAGGAAAAGAACTAGGAAGCTTACCAGCAAGTATGCGGCCTGTAGGGTGGGCAACACAGCAACAAAGGAAGTCAAGCGGAAAGTCAGAGAAACTGAAATAATCTCATAGGTGGCGGCAATGGAAAAGAAACCTGCCATGAGTAACTATTAAAGAGGAAATAACGAAATCAGGAAAGAAACAATTTACTTTAACTCAAATAGAAGCTCATTACTTTTCGAAGCGAGATCGGGATGCTTTAGAACACGCACCTATAAAGCGAGGTATAAGAAGGAAGAAGAAGCATGCGCTTGCTGCAGTAAAGCTAGGGAAACGACGGAGCATGTTTTATTAGAATGTGAAGACGTTTACCCAGCGGTCGATTTAGGCACCACTGGCCTCCTTGAAGCCCTCGGCTTCAGCGGGCGCAGTGGTAAAGCAAACATGTCCGCAATAGGCATTAGTAAGAGACGATTGGAGGATTGGTGGAAGAAAAGTAGGCAAACGACAAAAGAAGGAGACGTACAAAAGCACAGTTCGCAATAGGGGATCAGAAAGTTCCCTATGATCACCCTATAAGCACCCTATGAACTTCCGATTGTGGAAGTTCATAGGGTTCTTTTTCTATTTCATTATTTAACCTAGGTAGGACATTAGGCGGTATAATAGCAAGAGCTTCGTGGCGCAACCCACCGCCCCGTTCCAAAGGGGACGCTCATAACATCCATCCACCTATCCAACTCCAGCGCTGGCTCCCCATTGGGATTAGTAAGAGGCGATTGGATGATTGGTGGAGGTAAAGTAGGGAAACTACAAAAGAACAGTTCGTAATAAGGGATCAGAAAGTGTTTTTGTGGGAGTTCATGTCTTTTTTTTTTCTTTTTTCAGCGTTTAACCTAGGTAGGACAATAAGGCAGTATAATACCAAGAGCTGAGTGGCGCAACCCACCGCCCCGTTCCAAAGGGGACCCTCATAACATACGTGATACAATGATATGAACCACTAATGTTTTGAACGTATGGGCTCTTACGGAAGCTTCGCTACCAGGTATATACCTTGTCCAGGCTACGGCCAAGGCGCGAGTGCGGGGGTGGCACCAATGCTACAGGTGAAATAGAGTTACTGTATATGCTACCAATTTGGTAGCATATACCAACGTTCTTAGACATACTTCAGTTTCACAGCTCCGCTCGAGAGATGGCCGAAGTGGTGGTCACGCGAACTAGCGGCGCTGCGATCACGTCTTTTGTCACTTTTTGTTTCGTTTCTGATTGAAGTTGCTCCATTTCTGGTAGATTTCCGGTTTCCATTTTGAGAAGTAGTTATTTCACAGTTCTTAATTTTGAGCCTCTTTGTGAAAATTTGTGATATCTGAACTAAGTATTGTAAATGCGTTTCTGGTAATGAACTTGAAACTTGACTTCTGCTTTCACTTCTGGTGTCATGTTGGTTGCGCAGCATCGTCTGCCGTTATCCTTCTCCGTTCTGTAGGTGTTGTGTGATGTGTCGTGATTTGCTTTCTTGAAAAGCTTCTCGAAGAAGCGTTTCCGCGTCTCATGACAGCAAGGAGTTCCCTATGCCGTGCTGTTTTGCCCCCGGCTGCACCAGCGGCCTGAAACACGATGCCGCTGGTCACCATTATTTCGCACCGCCGCAAGGTGCTGGAGAGTTTAACAGTTGGGAACGCATGCTACACCGAAAAGACAAGCGCCTCACAAACAAATCAAAAGTGTGTGAACGCCACTTTGAGGACGACGACATTTTGAGATACTAAAAGCATATTGTGGGTAACAAAGAAATATTGATTCCACGCGGGAAATGGATGCTTGTTCCCGGCCCACTTCTTCAGCTCTTTCCTGGGCTGCCTGAGCACATTTCAAAGCCAAACAAATGTGAAGCGAAAGCGACGTCCACCAAAAGAACGAACGCAAGTGCCGGCAAGTACATCGGGCGAAGCTTGTAGTGACAGCGCTTCAACTTCAAACCAGCTGTTGTGCTTGGAAGAAGGAACTTCAGAAATATGCGCTACACACTGTGTGCTCAACGAGCTCACGAACGTGACCCTGCCTTCTGCGCTCTGGAAGTTCGAAATTGTTGAGGACGACGCAACACAGAAGCGATGTGGAGTATTTTTTATGAGGCAACTGGTAGCCGGGCATCTGCGAGTGATGAAAACTGTTGTGCTTGAAGAGGATGGCACTTGCTGCATAAACGGCTACAGCAAAATTCACAAGAGGCTATAGTATTTCGAGCTGCGACTAGCATTGCAAGTGTGGAAAGAATCCCGAGAGAAGCAGACAGCTGGAACATATGTGCGGGCGTGAAAGCAGGCCAGCGTGACAAGGCGGCATCAGATAATATTCACCACAAGCAGTGCAATGTACTTACAAAGCAAATAGTATGCGCGCGTTGTCTCCGTCTACAGAGGAAACTTCGACTGAGCATTAAGGCTTCGAGCGCAACGCTCAAGCGACATCAGAAACTACGCAATATGAAGAACAGGCTGCTTAGGGCGGCTGCTGCGCGTCAAAAGCAAAAGAATTAAATTTTGGCTCTGAAGAAAAGGCTTTCTGAAATGCCCGATAACAGAATCGAGGAAGCATTGGCAGAACTTCCTTGCATTTATGACACCGTTTAAACAGTTGAAAGCAGTCTCCGTGTGGCGCGCGGTACAATGCGGACTGGCTTCTGAATTGTTTAATGCTGAGGATAGCGAGCCCTCGTGCATATAAGCTTCTATCTGACATGAATATGCTGCCCTCAATTGTCCTGAGCCGTCTCACACAAATTCTGAAAGGAATACCATGCAAGTATGGTTTCAGTCCTCTCTGTATGGAAGCTATTGGAAAACAGCTGGGCAACAGAGCAGATGGGAAGAAATTCGGCACACTGATTTTGGATGAAATTAAGTTACGCCAGGCGTACAATTTGAACAAGTCAACCTTCAAACTTGATGGTTTTGTGGACTACGGTGGTACTTCAAATGAAGGAACTGACCAACTTCCAGAGCATGCGCTCGTGCTGATGTTCGTACCACTTCTGGAGGGCTGGGTGCAACCGATTGCCACCTTTGCCACGAAAGGTGCTGCGCATTGCAGGATTTTAGCAGAGCTGGTGCTGCAAAGCAGTAATGCAACTGCATAAACATGGTGCTATGATGATCGCCGTAGTCAGGGACGGAGCTGGGAACAATCGCTCTATGTGGCAGCAGATGGGAATCAGCGGCAGCGTAACCTCACATTTTCACAAGATTCTACATCCATGCCTGCCAGAGCGCGCGTACCTTTATTTCCTGTGTGATGTGCCACATGCCCTGTAGTGCGTACGCAACCATTTGCTCAAGCACAAATATATACAGGTGAGTTAGCGTAGTTTATTTCATATATAACCTGTGCTGATTGGAGTCGACAGAGCAGGTGCAAGCAGCCAGAAAGAGGGCAGAATTGCTTTGAGCAAAAGTAGTTCAAAATTACTTTTTGTGCACAAAGTAAATAAAAAGTGTTCTGTGTTTGTTTGTGTTGTTCGCCAAAAAGAAAATGAATTAAGCTTTGACCTCAATATGTTCATAGTATTTACCTTCGTCCTTGTCACTGCTCACAGATCACTTCCGACTCATCGCACGTCCCATAATATCCGCGAACAACTATAATAAATACATGTGCCAATCAAATTTATTAGGCGAAGATGCGTTGACGGGGGTGGATCAATTCACCACAGCGTTGTCTCAAGCGACTGCTGGGCGTGATGCGTTAATGTCCCTACGTCTGCACAGGCGCTCGCCGTCTTTAATTACGACACATCTTAAGAATAAGCAGCAAAAATAAAGCCCCTGCTGAAGGGAGTACCGTGGCGCTTTTATAAGTAAAAAGTCGGTTGAAAAGCAGAATCGCAGTGCACGACCGCTCATTTGCGGTGTAGTTGCTGCCTCTAAAGACTAGCTAGACATGTCATTCAAGTGTCCTTGGCATAAAATATTGTGCGGGCAGCCAAAGCACAGTCGTCAAAGAGCGAACGGCACAGGCCAGTTGGGGAAAACGACCCACCGCAGAGATGACATCGCAGGAGTAGACGATGCGCGCTGCGTGACAGATGCGTCACTGCAGCGCCGATAGTGCAGACACCGTGAAGTCCCCGTTTCTTACGCGCGGCAGGTTTCTCACAAAACTCAGACTGCGTATCTAAACTACATTTACCGACGGATAAGCGCCTGCAGGCCAGTTGCTGCAAACGACGCGTCGCAGCAGAAGCAGACGACGCGAGGCGCACGACGAAAGACGCGACTGCAGCGCCGGTAGTTTTAGTGACACTCGTTGCGGCCACGTCGGCCAATGGGCTCGCATAGGGAGCTGGGAAACTGAAGTATGTCTAAGAACGTTGGCATATACAGTGAAATAGTGTTACTGTATATGCTACCTGCGGTAGCATATACAGTAACTCTACAGTGAAAGGCTCCAAAGCGCCGGCTCGCGGCCGCAAAGATTTTCCGGTTTTTTTTTTTACTTCACGCGCGCGCATGCCCGCGCGCCCCCTCGACCCACTACCCGTACTCTAGTACACCATGCTTTGTTTATATGGAGTGTCCTGTGCACGAGTTCACGTGGTTCTGTGGTGGAGTTGTGGTGGCTTTACGGCACGTGGTTAGCGAGCAGGTATACAAACTCACTTCCCTGCTGCTGTCGCTTATGAGCACCTTCAAAGGTAAACATGGATGAGCGCACGAATCAGCTCATTATACCTACGTCCGTTGCTTTCTTTGTTCATGTTGTAGCGGTACGCTTGTACACACGAGGAAGGAAAAGAGCGCGGGAAGAGGAGAATTTTGTTTTTGCTCTGGCGGCCTCACTCCATCCATTACTTTAGTGCCGAGCCTTCTAAATAGACGTCTCCCACCTTGTAATATCTCATACGCGTAGCTTTGCATCTGTGGTCGACATTGTAATAACACTAATGCGGTATATTACACAGGTAGTCTGTCTGCCTTAATTTTGTATGCTGATTTTAGTATATCTATTATGAGCCACCCACACGAACGCTACACACTCGTGGTGCCTAGAGCTAAAAACATTTTTCCTTGTTGCGCGAGGGGAGCACATTTTTTCACTTTGCGACAGTTACGCGGTGAAGTGCTCAAGGCACACATCCCTGTATGGTTGTACCGTCATTAGTCTAATGTGTTTTACTGTGCTACTGCTGTCGTTACAGTTTCTGCTGTTATTTGTGCCCGTCAGGATCTAGCCTATCTTTGCACCGTTGACAACAATTAACTGCAAGTGCCGATTGCTGCTGGTTGCTTCTGTCCAGAATCTGGTATGTATATCCACTTGTTCAAGGCATGCTGACGCTTGCAATACTTGAGCTGCCCCAGTAAAGGAAGATTGAATTAAGTGTCGTTTGAGTGATGCGTGACTCCCTATCACTGTTGTGCCATACAGGTGGCAAGGCATCTTCAGATCTACGCCAGTAAGGCCGACCAGTTATCTGTTGGAAGTTCCCAAAATGCATTAGATGCGCATATAAAGTTGTCTAGGCCAGAACTCCTATAATACTGTAGTGCCCTTGGTGCCTGTTGCCATCACAAAAGAAACAGTAGAAGAATCCAGAAAATTTGTGTAGAGCTGTCCCGCGACAACAAATCATACAGAAATATGGTGCGAACTGCGACTGAACTTCCACAGCTGTGAGTAATTTCCCTGTGGGAATACTGTTGCTTTTCAGCATATCTTGTGTCAACTGGCAAGTGATATCACTTGCCAGTTGCATCCTCAATGTCTGACTCATTGTCATAAGACTGTGTCTATCTGTACAATGCAGTTGCTGTACCACAAGCGATGCCTCTGAGTAATGGCGAAAGTGTTAGTATAGATTAGGTCTCGTGCATATGAAATGCCAGTCGGCCGAGACAATCGCTTAAATTGTGTCAGCATCAGAAATAGCTCTGTAAGCCTGCAGGTATGCTTAGATGTCTCGGTGTTTGTCTGAGTTGTGATCGGCAACTGTTCGTATATTGTTCTTACGGTGGTATATTATTGAAACTTTGCCACTTGCTCTGGGCTTTATGTGTAGCAGTGTGGTGTACTCTGCATTTCATACTGACATGGACGTGTGGCTGCGATGAAATCTTTTGAAGGGAATTTCTTTGGCTCTTTCGACCATTTTCGTTCTTAGTTGGAGATCTGTAATTGTTGGTGGTCGGACTTTGCTACGAAAACATTCGTTCACTTTTCCTTGTTCTCTCATTTGCTTGTTCTTTTGTTTATTCACCCTTTCATTCCTTTAGGCCATTCGCTTATATTGACAGTTATCATCTATGGTCCCGACACATTTTCTTCACAGAAGTTCACGCTCTAATTTACCAGCAATCTTACCAACAAGAGCGTAGGGCTTGTACTCTTTCTTGCTAATATTGCACACCTTTGATAAAGTTTTGTCAAGCCTCCGTTACTACAGGAACCCATTTCTTGAGGAGTTGTACGTCACTGTTCATGACCTATAGGAAATTTGAGCATTGTCATTGCCTCGCATAGCACATCATATCATGGGAGATGTGTTGAACATAAATATAATTATGGGGTCGTATGTGTCAAAACTACAATCAGGTTATGAAGCATGCCGTAATGGCAGACTACGGATTTCGACACCCTCGTATTCTTTAAAGGGTCCCTGAAATGGTTCAAGACCCACTGTGGTTGCTTAGCAGCTATAGTGTTGGGCTTCTACACAACAGGTTGTGGGATGGAATCCCGGCCACGGTGGCCGCATTTCGATGGGATCGAAATTCGAAAACACCCATGTTTTAGGTGCATGTTAAAGAACCCCAGGTGTCTCATATTTCCGGAGTTGCCCACTACATTGTAGCTTGTAATCAGATTGCGGTTTTGGCACATAAAAACAATTTTTTTTTTTAAACGGTGCGAACAAGTTTTGTAGGTGCATAGGGTACAGCAAACATTCGCACTGCAATTTTCTATAGCCATAAATTTTCTCCTAAACTCATTCGCTGAGTGTCTCAAATAGGTTCTGCTGTCGTAAGCCTTCCACAAAAGAGAGGTTGCTGTGCTTTCAAGTATTCAATGTGGATTGTCCTTTGTAGCCCTTCAGGAATAGTGAAACGGAAGGGTTATCTTGTGTTGCTTGGCTACGCCCCTATATTTATTCTATTGTATTTACCTCTTGCTCTTGCTCTTAATGCTGTAACAGGACTGCAATCGCCCCACTTATTTTCTGCAGGCCTCACAAATGCGATGAGCCTAGCTGAAAGCATCACTGCCAAAAGGGTACGCCACGCCCCTTCAAAGGTTGTTGGTCAGGTCGAGGTTGGCATGCAGCACAGCTTGCCTCTGGCTGACAAATCTGTCGGCTGCTCATTGAAACCAGGGAGCGAGTCTAGGAGCGTGCAGACTACGGAGGCTGTGGAACAGTTAAGCTCCACTTCAGGTGGGCAGTGACCGGCACTCCTCTTACATTTGTTTGCTTGTGTGTGTGTGGTAGATGGCCAAGTCTGCCTACCTTGGCACAACTTGCTCAAGTGTGTGCGATGTTCTGCTTGTGATGACAAATTAACAGGTTTTTTATTCTTGTCTGTATACTGATTGAGGCAAAATGCAAAAATAATGCTCTGCTGAGCACACTGAAGCACCTTAGATTGCAGAGCTTAATCTAGAGCCCTCTTGTCCTGGTGTTGTAGTGCTTACATTGCTTTATGATAACCTTGCTCCCAGTGAGTCTCTTAGTTATGTATAGATTGGTGTACGAGTGTATGACCATGAATATAGATCAATGCATAATGTAAGTTGACCTCTGGATTTGATGTGAATAAAATTAAAACAAAATTATTTAATGCAGTCAACTATAAAACATACCTTATTTCATCAATATGCTCATTCGTTGAGGGAGGCAAATAATAGTCGGGAACAGCAAGGATTCTTGTCCTGGGACAGGTTTTGGTCATGACATCCCACAGCACATCATTGGTGATGACTAAGCAGGACTAGGCGTGTACAACACTGCCATCAGGCAATGAGCAGCATGCACTGGGCTCCTGAGTTGCACGCCAGCAATCGCTTCAGACGACCTGTACGCATCTTGAGATGGTTTTAGTCCTCTCCCGTCAATAGCAGCTTCAGGTTTTTTGTGCCATATTTGCAGCCTGCAGTGGCTGACGGGAACTCTTTTGTACCACCTGTTTGTGCCAGTGGATAGTTATTCTTCCTCAGCATACTTGTTACAATGTGCTATCCACCTTTGCTGATGCGAAAAGTGAAGCCTTCTCCCTTTGTTAAATGAGGCACTAGTGAGCAATTCAAATGCCTCTGTAATGAATTGAATCTGCTGTCATCAGGAGAACTCGTGCACGGTGCTCACAAAAGAATTCTATCGCTGTGTCTTCAAGTTCACTGTCAACAGGGTAGCCATTGCACAACAAAGCTTCCAGTGGAAATCGGCAGTTGCTCTGTTTTACTTTTTATTCATAGAAACCAAACGGCGCACTGCCACAATCTTGTTTTGCACTTCCACCCATTTTATCACATTGTTTTCAAATGCACTTATAAACCCCTGACATGTTATTTTTGCACAACTTGTGTATGGACAGAGTTTACAAATGTGTCATGTTTGCCACAATAATGACAAAAACTATGATCCTTTCTCCACTTTGACAACTACAAACAAGAAAACTTTATTTTGTTTCACAGTATACTACATGACAGACACAGGAAGATTGTGCTAGTTATTTTGCGACAACTGACCAAAGCCCAACCTCTCCTTGGCAATTCAGGTGCATGCTGTTGAAGCGTAAGATTTTCAAAATGGTTTACAACATGTTTATGAGCACAAAGTGGAATTCGAATATGTTCTTTTTCACAGCACAATAATGATACAATTACTGACCAATTTTTTTTAACACGCTATTTTCTGGGCCCGCCCGAATATTTGGACTCTGCCATATTATGGCCACGTGCTCTATATGCTTATAACGAGCAAAATTTTGCATGTTTCAAACTGTTCTCGTTTCATTTTTCTGAATTTTTCTCATGATCGCAAGGTCAAAGCTACCGAAAATGGAAACAACATCGCTGTAATTTTCTTTTACCGCAGTCTCAAAGCAGCGTTGCGCATGCCTATTCAGAGCTACCATTTCAGGTGCAGCCTCCATAAGCACTGCTTGATGCACTCTCCCGCAAGCCTTTGTGCTGTCATTGCTGTCGGGACTCGTAAGTTGCGTTTGACCAGTGGTACTCTTTGTATCGCGTCTCATGTGCATTGTGGTTTTCTTCAGCTGCATACTGTGATGCTTGGCTTAGCTGCTTCAACAACCGATTCTCTTCAATCGTTTCGTCGCCATTTGTTAACAATGGCGCCGACACTGCCTTCGTTGTCTACCGTCAACTCGATAAAGGCTTTGATGCGAGAAAATTTTAGCATATTGGCGAAGGAAAAGAAGCCCACCATTATCAGAAAAGGGCAAAGTGACCTGTCGCAATCGGACGTCGCAAAAGAATTAGAAATCTCGAAGCAGACAATATCAGACTACATAAACAACACGGTGAACATTTTGGAAGCCGCTGAGAAATCTTCTGGATCCCGACAGAAGAATGTCTGCCAAGGTGCCCACTCAAAACTTGAAGCTATTCTGATGTGACTGAAAGCCATGATCACCATGCAAGTGCTGGTGTCTGGTGATGTTTTAAATCAAAAGGGAGAAACCGTAGCACTTCAGACGAACATTGAGGATTTTCAACTTAGTGATGGCTGGGTCCAAAATGTTAAGGGCCCCTCACCAGATGTGGTCATTTTGAGCTGACAAGCACCGTCTATACAATGCGCGCTAGTGATCGTGTCTGCTAAGTATTATATTGCTGTGTGCCGCAGAAAGAGCTGAAATTTCAAACCGAACGCCGTTTGCCCTTCTCGCTGGCTTTGCGCTCCCAGCTGGAGAATTGACCTATATCTCACAAGTGTGCGTATGTACATCACACTGCTGTAACGTCGCTCATAGTGACACGCGACTCTGTCTGGTCCACGGCGAATTCGTCAGAGAAAGGTGCTTGAGACAAAGGGAGGCCGGTGAGCGAGTTAATGCCAGCACTCATGCAGGGTGGCTCCGATACGGTACTTGGGGTACTGAACTGTGCTCGGGACGAAAAGGTGCCAGCGAGCGGGAACAGCAGGCTGGAGGGGCTAGTAAGCATCTGCTCTACAGGCGCCTCAAAGAGCTGTGGAAATCCGAAAGTGGTATGGCAAGGACTAGGGTACACATCCAGGCGATCGACATGACGAAAGCGCTGTCCAAAGAAGGGATTGCTCCCAGTGGCTGAAAGCAGAAGGTATGTACCTCATGCTGTAAGTGTTATCCGCGTCGATGGACATAAAGTACGTGGCTGGGGGATCAAGCAGGAACGATGGCCGTAAAGGGGCCGTTATTTATGACATGCCGAAGCAGAGTTCGGCAGTAGTTATGCGGAAGTGTGTTTGCACGAGGCTCACCCTACGACCGATGGTCTGGGAAGGGCATGATGCTGCTCCACTCCGCAATGCAAAAAGGCGCTTGGGCAGGGTTCATCGACTCTGACACGGTGCAGACAAGGCTCCAGAGCCAGATTGCCAACAAGCAAGGGTTTATTCAACCGAGATACAGCACAGTGTGACAGTCACTGCGCTTATGGGCAAAGGCTCATCCCAAGACTGATCGAGTTTGCATGGCCGCTGCGCTAGGGCCAACTGGGAAGCGGTCCACCAAGCACGAAAACGAGAAATTGCGGGAGCAAAGGTCCTTGTTACTACCTCGTTGTGGGCCTGTGAGCCTCTTCAATGGCAATGAAGCTCTCCGCGGAAGAGAGCTCAGGTGGAGAGGGCGCCCGGGGACCGCCACTAGGGAGGCCGATTGGGGCGCATCTTGGCCACACTAGTTCACGTGGTGAAGCGACCCTGGGTGGGAGAAGCATAGTTTGCGCAGAAAATTAGCTTCGGCACACTAGCTGTGTCAGCCATGTTGCTGTTACGGTGGCGGTTCCCGGAGATCAAGAAAAACACAGCGCGGGAGCTGGGGGATGAGGCACGGGAAGGCACCTCAATCTCCACATCATGCAACTTGCAGGGAACAGATGTCAGTGACCAGCCAAATGGTACTAGTCAAGTTAGCCAATGATTCATACACACCTGTTCACTCGCCCTACATTGTGCGAACAGTGTGGCAGATTCGGAGTCTGTCCCGTGGCCATCAGAAATACAAGTGAAAAAATTGCTACCGCATTTGATCTTGCCACCGCAGCGAGGAGAACGGTCAACACTGGCGAAGCAGTGTTCGGAACCACAAGCATGGGTACAACATATCGACGACAGAGTCAAGGCCTTCTGAGACCATGCGCAACCACAAAAAGGACACAAGCTGCTACAAACACAATCGCACAAATGACTACGTTACCATTGAAACAGATCGCTGCTAGCAGCCACCCCAGTTTTGAACAGACCCACGCGAGCACTACTACTCCGTCAAAGACCTCATAAACCTGACCCGGTCGTATGCGACTGCACCGATTTCTTGACCAAAGGCTCACCTTCGTCGACCAACAGAGCTATTTTCTGCCAACTACACTGCAGAGTCCGCTAGTGCCAAAGGCGCCCAACGACTCAATGTTAGACGTCTTAAGGGGGGACGCGGGTTTTGCATCGCGAAAAATGGCAAAACAAAAATGTTTTTTTGAAAATCACATTTTCAGTTTCTATAACTCCTTTTATATCCGACTCCAAAATATAATCCATATAAACCGCGTAGAAGTGCTCTAAAAGATTGTTTTATCAGCCAAGGTGGCGAAAAATTTCGTGGAAATCAAGAAACAGCATTTTTCACGCCACAATATCTCCGGAACGGCGCGCCCGAGCGCTGCCATCTTGGTCTCGTTGGAAAGCGCATTTCTCCGTCTTCGAATTTGTCGCTTCAGCGATATCCTCCATACAGTAACAAGCGCACAAAAAGCAAATGATTGAAGGTCATGCCGGAGTCTGCGATTGGCCGCACCCACCACGTGACTCCAGCACGGTTCGCCATTGGTCCGGTGCTCGCGTTGTCTGCTCGGCTCTTTGCGCATCGCGAGTCTGAACGTCTCCACTCGCCATAATCTCGACGTGTCAAAACGGGTGCTACGCGGTTATCGCAGTAGCGTGGCCGATTCCTATGCTTGTGGGCGTTTCAGACTCGCGGCTAAGCCTTCCAAGTATCGGCGATGCGGACTTCGCGACCTAGATTCACGCGCAGAATCCTCGGACATGCGGCTAAGCCTTTCAGCACTCGGTGTTTCGGAATTCGTGATGAAGCACATCGCACATGCAATCCGCGCGATGTGCGATGATCGCGCGATGAATACGCGTGATGTGCGATGATCGCACATGCGATCATGCACATCGCGCTTCTCGGACCCTCACCTAATCATTTTGTGCATCGGCGCCTCCGACTGCGAGAACATCGAGTGTCGACTCCTCGAGCCCGCGTCTAGGCATTTCGCGCGTCAGCACCTCAGACTGCGCGAATAAGCGCATCGAGTGTCGACTCCTCGGACTGCGCGGCTAGGCATTTACTGTGTGACTAAGCACATCGAGCGTCGATTCCTTGTATCTGCGGCAAGGCATTTCGCGCGTTGGCACCTCGGACCCGCAACCAAGCATATTGCGCGTTCACTCTATGATCATATTGTCACGATAGCTCGTAAGAATATACATCAACCCCCCCCCCCCCCACACCCACCCTTTCATAAAGAAAACCTCATCATGAGCTCTGTTCACTAGGCCCGTTGGGCTGTCACAACATCTGGCTTCAGAAGTGATCGAGGCATCATACAAAAGAACAATTCTGGAAAGCACCTAGCAGCTGCATATCTATAACTGGCTCTCTGATCCTAAGTTTCAAAGGCATTGTTAGGTGAAGATGACTTGGAAGGCTACTACACTCCGAGTCTTCATTCAGTAACATGGTCAATTCTACAAAATGAAAAAAATGCCTCACTGATTGTTTTGGAGACTGCTATCAATCAGGCAGCCTGCAGGTACAACACTGGAACTATATTCATGCCCACACAGAGTTCTGCACCTCAGTTTGAAACCCAGGCGCCATGCTCTTTGTAGAGAATGGTGCCTAATAAAGTTTCTTGTGCTAGTTCAGTGGCCAGTGTGCTATTATATTTTGAGAGTGTGCAGTCACACATTTAGTATGGCCATTCTAACAAAACATAGAGCTTCAAAACGGTGCCATTTGTATTTCTGTAGATTCATTTCAGCGAAAACTACATTTCTTTGAAACTTCAAATGCGTTTATTTCAGTTCGGTGTTTTTCCACACCGTACTCAGCCTTACAGGTGTTTTGTCTGGGTTGTTTTTGGCCAAGAATGACAAGGGTGGTATCATTTTATTCGTATTAAAATGATGTTGGGGGTGATGCTATTTTGATTACTCTTGCACCGTCATGAAAATTACATTCAGGTATAGTGCTCAATGCTAACTAGAAAAAAATGTTCATAATAAATGCAAAATTGTTTTCTTGTCCGTAAAATGCTTCCAAATGAATAAAAATAGCATCACCCCCTACAGTAGTTCTTTAGCACTGGTGTCATGCATTTAGTTTTTGGTAAAGCAAGAAGGAATCATCGAAAAGCCTCATAACTAGTTTGAAATTAGTTTGACTTCTGACCTCAACATTTTATGAACTGCTACAGCTATCAAAAATCTAATTACAGATCTGAAATCAGCACAAAAAATTACCCCAGACAGTGGAGTTTGTTAAAGATTCACCCAAAAATAAGAAAAAAGTTTTAGGACCCACGTTCCCCCTTACGTCACGTTCGATCGAAAGTGCTGCGGCACTGTCATGATGTACAGCAGATCGTCACGCTGGTATATTTGTGGACACCTTCCTGGCGCCTAAGTCAAGAAAAAGAATGAGACAACCGGCTATTCATGAACTGGTCCAAAAAGAAAAGGAAACAAACCCCTCTGACGTCTCTGCGATTGCTCGGACACTGTCACGGGATTCCTGGGCCTCCCTTCTAGCCTGGTGGGATGCTAGTAGCAGCCGCAGTCGTCGCTGCAGCGAGTGTGTCAGGTTGTTGCAGACTCCGAAAGTGACAAAGAGAACTTCGTAAGGGCAATATGCTTAAAGGAGCCACCAATAAAATCTGGACCATACCAATGACTTCCTCATCCACGGCTAACTGAACATCAAATAGAAGGAGCACTGTCATAATCGACCGACTCGTCCATTTCCTGGCACGTAGCAGCGTGTTGTGAACAGAAGTGTGACATAACCATGTGCACAGGCCAGGCAAAATGGGGTTCCATTATAGGGGTCGCACCGAGCAATCGTAACCAATGGTCACGCAGTTGCTTCATTCCTTACACAGGGTGTCTACCAACCGGGAAAACTGGAAATTCTCAGGGATTTTGAGTAGTCTGGAAAAACTCAGGGAGAACTCAGGGAATTTGCGCCTCTATTATGGAAAATTAGTGGTAATCTTGTTGAAAGGGTCGAAAGTCGCGGTAATGCTGGCTCGAGTAATAGATAGGAATCGTAATAAATCGTCTTTGACGCCCTGTCGTCGGCTGGAGGAGTTTCCAGTGTACAGTCAATGACCGACTTTCTGGATGCGTGATAATTTGGACGGCTTCGCGGCACCACCACGTACCCAATATAGTCAATGTATCGGAACGTCTGAAATTTCGGACGCAAGAACCCTTCGCCGTCCGATTATCTGGTCTTTTTGCCCTGACCGCAGGTCTGAAACGGCATTAATCAAAGCCACCACCGCTGCCGTTTTGATTACCTCGCCGCCTCGAACCGGCGCTCTCGCATGCAGTTTCTCTGGCAGCCGTAGCCAGCACTGCGGCAACGCTAGACCTAGCTACTTCGACGTTAGCTATTAAGTGTTGTATATGTGCTTTCGGTTCCGGTTTGGGGATCACCTGCCTCCAGAGGCACCAGTGTTGCTATGTGTATATATATGACTGTATGTGGCAATAAATGGGGATTGTTTGGTTGCTAGCGGTTCGTGTACTTGGGCGGCATCCGCCGCTGCAACATTGGCGACGAGGGTCGGACCATTTCGGGGGGCGTGACTTTCGCCGCTTGCTTTCCGGCGCCATGAGCATTTCTGGACTCGCGCCGCCGCTCCCGTTCCTGCCTGTGCCTGGTCGACCTGCTGTTGCGTGGCCGCAATGGTTCCGCATTTTCGAGAACTACCTGCTTGCTTCGGGGGCCTCTGACTGCACGCCGGATCGTCGCAAAGCACTACTTCTTCACAGCCTCGGCGTAGAAGGTCAGCGCATATTTTATACATTACCACTTCCATCGTTGGACAACGTCAAGCTCGGTGAGCAAACTGCTACTGATAAAACGTCGGAAGATAGCAAGGGCACAGGCGACACAAGGCCTGAAGTATCGTCGTACGATATTGCAGTCGCCGCTCTGCACGCTCATTTTTCGGCAACAAGCAATGTTGTTGCCGAACGGCATCGTTTCAGTAGGCAAGTTCAGCAAGCTGGTGAATCAGTGAATGAGTACATCACTGCATTGCGGGAGCTTTCTGCTACATGCTCTTTTCCTGTCGAAGAAGATTCGCTGCGTGACCAGTTCGTTGCTGGTATTTCGTCTCGGAGCTTGCGCGAGCGTCTTCTGCTTGAAGGATCGTCTCTCTCGTTCGCTAGAGCAGTACTACTGGCAAGGTAGTTTGAGCAGGCGTACAATGATCTGCAAGGATTTCCTTCTGTAGATGTTGGACGCATAAATACTCGTGGAAATACGCCTACGCGTACATCAGAATCCGACGAGAGCTCGAAGCGGTCGCACAACCGCCAGTCTCATTGTTACCGGTGCGGTTCATCCCAGCACAATGCAGCATCAGTTCGCTGTCCAGCCAAAAGCAAGCGTTGTCACCATTGCGGTGTCATGGGTCACTTCCGCTCTGTTTGCCAGAAACGAGGCTCCGCTCCGGTGCGTGAGGTAGACAGCCAAGACTCTCCGAGCGAGGAAGTTTTGAGCATTCTGGCTGTGACGACGGCCGCTCGCTCCGCTGTTCACGTCACAGTTTTGATTGGCCGTGCGGACATAACTTTCCTTGTAGATTCTGGGTCGTCAGTTTCCATTGTTGCACACGATCTTTTTAAGCAGTATTGGGAAGGCCAAGTACTTTTGGCCCCGACTGTTCGGTTACTGGACTATTCAAAACAGCCAATTCCGGTTCGTGGCTGTTTCTTCGCTGACGTTACGTACAAAGCTAGCACAACAAGCCTTCTTTTCTACGTCGTAGAACAAGGCACCTCACTTTTGGGTATCGATGCCATCAAGGCCCTCGGTCTACAGATTGATGGGTCATCTCTGCAATGCCTTGAAACGACGCTAACTTGTAATTCTCGAAGGGAACAGCGCCCTGACCCGACGAAAGCCGTGCAGGATATTAACCTCCCAAAGGAATTAGTTGGCGAGTTTGGATCTCTTTTCGATCCAGGCCTTGGCCTCACGAAAGGTTTTGTGCATCACGTCAAAACGCGATCCACGGTGCAGCCAGTGCAATCCAAACTTCGGCGCCTTCCGCTCTCGCTACGACCATTGGTCTCGGAAGAGCTCCATCGGTTGGAAAATCTGGACGTGATAGAGAGGGTGGAGGCATCTGAATGGGTGTCACCCATTGTGGTCGTTAAGAAGAAAGAGGGAGGTATTCGCCTCTGTGTAGACCTTCGACAAGCAAACAAAGCTGTCGTAATAGACAGCTTTCCCCTTCCTCATACAGAAGAGCTATTGCATAGTTTAGTGGGGGCTACAAATTTTTCTAAGCTAGACCTCGCATCAGCTTACCACCAGGTCATGCTTCACCCTGCAAGTCGCGATTTGACCGCATTTATAACTCACGAAGGCCTCTTTCGTTTTAAACGAGTGTGCTTCGGACTGGCTTCCGCGCCTTCTGCATTTCAGAGTATGATGTCCAAAGTCCTGCAAGGATGTAAGGGCGTGCTCTTCTATATAGATAACATTATAGTCTTCGGGCGGGGCCGGCAGGAACACATAGATAACCTTGCAGCAGTACTTCAACGCATTAAAGAGGCAGGACTCAAACTGAACAGCAAATGTATCTTCGATACGCAGGAACTTTCATTTTTGGGTCACAGGATCACAGCAAGTGGTATTGTTCCGCTGGAGGAAAAGGTTGCTTCCATCAAGGATACACCGGCACCCACCAATACAGCCAGCCTTCGATCGTTCCTGGGACTGGTCGAATACTACTCTAGGTTCGTTCCCAACTTTGCCGATATGGTTGAACCGATGCGCGTTCTGCTTCGAAAGGGGCAACCATTTGTTTGGTCTGGCGAAGTAGACTCCAGTTTTCAAAAGATCAAAGAGGCACTTGCGTCCAACATAGTTCTGCGGATGTTCGATGCATCTCTTCCAGTTGTTGTTTCCACTGATGCTTCAGACTGTGGGCTAGGAGCGGTTCTCCAACAGGTGGAGGGAGAGAAACTACACACTGTCGCCTTTGCTTCTCGAGCGCTTTCAGCTGCAGAGAGGAGATATTCAGTAGGAGAACGCGAAGCGCTTGCGTGTGTTTGGGCGTGCGAGAAGTGGCATGTTTACTTGTGGGGACGCCATTTCACGTTGCTTACTGACCATCAAGCCTTGGTCGCATTGCTGTCTACTCAAGGGCCAGGAAGGCGTCCTTTGCGGATAGCACGGTGGGCGGAGCGCCTACTGCAGTACAACTATACAGTAAAGTACCGGAAGGGTTCGCAAAATCGAGTAGCAGATGCGCTCTCTCGTCTCCCTGCGTCACCTCCTCAGGAAGAAGAGACTTTACCAGATGAAACTGTATCAGTTGCCCTTATATCTTCTTGCATTACCAGGGAAGAGTTTGAACAGGCGCAGTCGGAAGACAGCACACTGCAACGAACCAAGGCCTACATTGAATCGTCCTGGCCTGCGCAAAAATCTCTGCCGGGGTGAGCTTCAACCTTTCTTCAAACTTCGCGATGAACTGTCAGTGATGGACGATTTGATTTTGCGTGGCGAACGCCTTGTGGTTCCCGCATCACTTACAGCGCGGATAATTACCGCTGCTCATGAGGCTCACCCTGGAATTGTACGAACGAAAGCACGTCTGCGAGAAAAATTTTGGTAGCCAGCCATGGACAGGCAAGTCGAGCTAGCTATTCAAACGTGTAGTATATGCCAGGCAGCGGACAAGAGCACGAAGGTTATGGCTGCACCATTGAACCCGGTCCCCTTACCAAAGGAACCGTGGCTAAAGCTTGGCATGGACATTGTTGGCCCATTTGAGAGAGCACCACACGATTGTCGATATGCGATCACGCTGGTCGACTACTTTTCTAAGTGGCCCGAAGTATACTTTTGCAACCAAGCCACAACACGCACAGTAACAGGCTTCTTGGTGTCAGTGTTCGCACGTGAAGGTTACCCAGAGGAAATTGTTTGCGATAACGGGCCACAGTTTGCATCTCGAGAGTTCCAAGCTTTTCTGCAGGATCGCGACATCCGCTTGCGGCATTCGTCCGTATACTACCCGCAAGCAAACGGACAGGTAGAACGGTTCAACAGAGTTTTTAAAAGCTTTGTTCAAGTGGCTACACTCGAGCAGCGTCCCTTACGCCAAACGGTAACAGAATACTTGGGCATTTACCATTGTACGCCGCATGCCACAACTGCAGTTGCTCCAGCACTTCTCCTGCATGGACGTCTGCCAAGGACTCGGCTCGATGTCGTTGGGTATCCGTCAGCAATATTTGCAACCGACCCTACTTCAGAGCTCCACCGCCTACGCGAGCGGGTGAAGCAAAAGCAGCAATCCAGTAAACTATACACAGACGCTCGCAGGGCCGCAAGGGAAACCAAAGTGAATGTTGGTGACCTTGTACGAGTACGCAGACAAACAACTGCTTTTAAAGGTGTCCTGGCTTTTAGCCGCCCAAGAAAAGTGATAAGAAAGCAGGGGCAATCGTCTTTCCAACTTGATGATGGAAAAACGTGGAACGCTTCAAAGTTGGCAAGGATGCCACGAGCTTCTGCATCTATCTGTGGGTGGGGGGAAAGGAGTGATACAAATGACACCGCTAGGGAAAGCAGTTCACCGCCTACCTTGGAGAGACCCGTTTCAGAAGCGCCAACCGGAACTTCATCTGTGGCTGCTGCGAAGCAGCCGCCTATGCCACCAGTGACCGGCCCTGAGCCGGAAGAGACTTCACCTGCCGCCAGTGGTTTCTCAGAAGCATCGGGACCTCAGCGTAGGGTACAGCCATCAAGGAATAGACCACCTCCAGACCTCTATGGACACTGAAGTACAGAAAGACACGTTTTGCAGTGAACATGAACCTGTCACAACCTGCACGAGTGTTGAGTTTGCTGACGTTGTGAAATATGGACATAAATGGAGTTGTATCTTGTTTTCCTCTTTTTGTTTTATATTTTTGTATTAAGTGCATAAGACAAGCACATTGTTGTTATTGTAAATATAATTCTGTAAAAGAGCACTACGTACTACCACTACTAAATCACTAACCCATGTAGCTGTCTTTTTTTTTTTTTATAAGAAAGGGAATATGTTGTATATGTGCTTTCGGTTCCGGTTTGGGGATCACCTGCCGCCAGAGGCACCAGTGTTGCTATGTGTATATATGACTGTATGTGGCAAAAAACGGGGATTGTTTGGTTGCTAGCGGTTCGTGTACTTGGGCGGCATCCGCCGCTACAACGTTAAGCTTCTTGCCGTTGGGTGCCGTGTTTTTCATTAAAAGAATTCGCTGCTGTCAGCAATGGCACCGACTGCGCCCTTGTGATCCTTGCAATTGGCTTCGAAGTTCGGAAAGCACAGTGCGTTGGATGAAGCCGGATCCTGAAAGTCAGCTTCGCCTCGGTACAGGTATGTTACGTGGTGAAGCATACGCAAAAGTATTGCGGTGAAGCATTACAAGCGTCGGAAGGGGTATTGTCATGGGTCACAATATTATACACGCGTGTATTCGAGATCTGCTGTTACAGTACGAGCACCGCTATGCCAAATACGTGTACCGACAGGCCTTCAGCGCGTTTTCGAATGTGCCTGTTGCGGTTTCAGCCCTAAAGGGCAGTAAATGACATGCATTTATTTTTTCCAACTGGCCGATTTTCGGACGTTTTCACGGCCCCTAGGGAGTACGAAAAATCGGACGTGGGCTGTGCAATTGACCAAGAAGATGCCTCAAATGTTTTGTGGGGGCGAACGAGTGGCAGAAGGAGGACAAGAACAGAAAGAACCTATGCATATAGGAATGAACGGGAAAGGAAACGTGCTGCCACCATTTTGAAGGAGCTTGAGCTCAAAAAAAAAAGTGTTGGCTGATGCCGGGATGGCAGATGTCCATCATCCAAACCAAAATAAACTCTTTAAAGCAGTGAAACACAACACTGAGGCGTCATGCGCGGGCTGAGAGTATGTCGGGACAGCTGAGGGTTTCTTACGTGCTCTTGAGTAAGAATCTCAATTGTGACAAAGTTCGGGCCTCATACCACTGAGCTCGCTATCAGTTGATAGAAATAGCTCATATTAGAAAATATTTGCTTCTGTATGCATCTCCTTTTTATTCGTATTTACGATGTCCGACTCGATTTGCAGTTTTTTTAAGACATCTTATTTGCTGTGCATATTACTTACCCCCTCCTTTCTATTCTCTTCTTCTAGCATTGGTAACAAAAATGTGTTTGTTTTATTACAGCTGGATTGATACCAATGATGGTATTCACTAGTGACTTAGGCATACAGATTCATAGTAGGTATAGTTGAGTCGCTTGTTTTATGACATTTCATTTGATATACATGATATTATAGTGTGCAGTATAGCGAGATCACTGAAGTGCGCATTGTATTTCACTTGTGCTCACTAGTGACTCAAGCTTATCAGTTTGGTGTATAATGCAGTTAATTGTTATTTCATGAGAAATTTAGTGTTATTAATTTTAATGAAGCATGTGCATAGCTTTGCAGTGAAGCATAATAAAGTTGAAAGTGGCCACTTTCATGGAACATTGCGTGTGTCCTTTAGTTATACACATGTGCACACTCTGTCCCCAGTCAAGGTACAAGCACCGAGATGTCTAATAACTGTACTGGCAGCCATTCAGAGCTGTTTTTATCACTGCTGTGGCAATTTGTGGCCTTCCTGACTGTTACGTTTTCCCGGCTGGTATGGCATTTACTTGCATAATGATCGTACCCCTGAATTTTGTCGTCAAAATTAGATTTTTTTCTTTCCCTTGTAATGATTGCACCCCGAACTTGCTGTAGCGATATGTTGTGTGCCAAGTCTAGCTAATAATGATCGCGCTTACCATCTGTCGAGTGCTACACGAACGACTCTTCCAAGACATACCAAGTGGCCTGCACGCACCGAACATTCTTAAGCAGATGCCCCGTATTATTCCTTTCATCACTTTCCGCACTTCCATAAAAAAAGAAAGCTACAACCAAACTTGTGTTGGCTTTATTATTTGTAGGCTTTTAAAGTGTTGTGGTCAACAACCACAAACAAGGCGCCTTTCGGTTCTTCTCGCCTGCACTCGTGGGCACGCAACAAATCGCAAGCAGCAACAATAGTGGCCACGTTTACACTGATACATTAGAAGTGTACCCTATTCATACGCGGACGCTTGTAGCACAGCTAAGATATTCCCCCACCCTTAGCGGAAACGTGCCGTATTAGGACAAATGCCGGAATTTCTGCTTCATGCCCTCCATGTGTTTCTATGTCACTGGCAGCTAAGCATGCCCATCTCTGTTTCTGTCCCCGCAAGTGGACATGGCTACGTTATTGCCACAGACCTGCCAATATTAACAATACTATTCATTACTGATACGGAAGAAACTGTTTCAATGCGCTTAACAATACTATTTATTACTGACACGGAAGAAACTGTTTCAATGCGCATAATGTACTCAAGAAAAATAATAAATCTCGTTCGGCGCGTTCAGCTTGCTCCGCCGGCCTCCATTTTTGTTTTGGTGCCCCGCACTATTAAAACGGCAGCGGCCTGTTTGTTGACCTATTGTCATCCCACAGCAAATGCGGGATGAAAAATTGTTTTTCTTTTCTCGGGTAATTTAAACCGTGTAATGATGGCACCCCTGAATTTTGAGCTTAAAGGGACACAAAGGACAAATATTAAGTCAAGCTAAAGTAATAGATTAGTGCTCGAGAATCACTTAGTGGAATGCCTAAGTTCTGATATTAAGGGTTTCGGGAATGATGCTGAAATTGTCCTGTTAGGTGACAAGAATGCCCACGCACAGGATCTAGATGGCTATACCGACAACAACGACAAGTCAATACTAGATGTTTGTGAGCAACAAGCAGACGCACGGGGGAATTGGGAAACCGGCAATCGACATTACTGCCTGATGACAGAAGGAATTCATGATAAGATGAGAGAAGTGGTCATTGACGAGGAAGGGTATAGTAGCATAGGAAGTGACCATAAACACATCATTCTGAAACTGAGATATGCGTTTGCGAAAGAGAGCAAGGACAATAATATGTCCAGTCCAAATTCGAAAGCTGAACAAATAACAACTATACCCACAAGTGTGTAGGAAGAACTTGGAAAATTGCCAAGCAATGAGTGGGAATATAGTGAGCTTCCAAATGTAATAACAAAAGAAATGCGGAAAGAGAAGCAGCTATTCATTAGAAAGGAAAAAGAGTAACCAAAAAGCTGGTCGAACAGGGAGATACGAGAAGCGATCGCCGAACAACAGAAAGCATCCCGAGAGCGCAGGCAGCCAAAGGCGCAGTTGCTGCAGGAAAGTAGCCAGTACAGTAGAACCCCGCTGTTACGTTCCTCACTGCTGCGTTTTCCCGGCTGCTACGTCGTTTTCATCCGGTCCCGGCATAGCTTCCATAGGATCCAATGTATAAGGAACCCCGCTGTTACGTTGTAGCTGTGAAAACGTTCCCGCATGATACGTCGCAACTTAGCACCCCGAACCCGCCTGGGCTAAAGTAGACAACGCGCTCCAACCGCCATTTTGGCTTTTGACGAGTTTTGGCTGGGCTTGGCCGGGCCGGGCTTGGCTATGGAACTGGCTGCAAGAAGCCGCACGCCAGTTCGAGAGGCCGCATGAGGCCGCCACTAAGTGGCCATTCGTGAAAAATGTTCTTACTATCATCACTGTGATTACGGTCACCGCTTGGTTGTTGGACGGGTCGACTCACGGAGAAAGGAAACTCGGGAGAAGCCCTGACGTCACTCTTTGTGAAGCTAAAGTGAAACCGGAAGTTGGCGTTGCTCGTGGCGTTGCTCCGCCTATCGGGCCTGCTCTCCTCTCTTGTTTACGTTTCTCCCACGCCGCGCTGCGCGCAACCGGGCTGCTCGGACGCGCGCGCTCCGCAGCAATACTAAACAATCGTTAGCACGTTAGCATGATTACGCCAAAGAGGGCAAAATTTCCCGCGGATATTCGTTCGTCCGTTGCCATTGCCGTGGCGCGGTGACGACAAGGAGCACGAGCCGCATGATGCCGGGGAGTTGCCAAATCCTAGCTTTGGAGAAGCCGTCGCGGCTCTGGACCTCCTCCGCAGGTACGTCGCACCTCACGGCGACGCTGACAGCAATGCGGCCTTCCAGGGTATTGAGAAACGTGTGGCGATTTATAGCGAGCGAAAGAAACGGCAAGCCACCATTCTAGACTTTTTTTAAGACCTAAGCGCACTCTGTGGAAATAAATTGTCTATAGTTGAAGCTGCACTTTTTTCATTCATTTTCGGAGCTTTCCTCACTGTTGCGTTTTCCCGGCTGTTACGTTTCTTTCCCCCGGTCCGGTGAAAAACGTATGAACGGGGTTCCACTGTAAATGGGAAATATAACGAGAGAAAAAGTCTCAAATATTGGTGCAAGCAATGATAAAAGGTGAAAGTGAACATTGGTTGTCAGAAATACGCGAGAAAAAGAAGGCCCCAACTAGAATATTTTGGAACCACATAAACTTGTTAGGCAGGAAGTCCGAAACAATACAACATATCTTAGATGAAGATAGTGTGAGCATTATTCATACGCTTCATATTCTCACCTGTACATACTCATCATCACCGTTTTGGGGCCTGGTGGTGGGGCTCTCACTCGAGCGAATAAAGAAGAGTCTGGCTGCCTAAACCTCGTCTCACAAGTGGTGGAGTGTGCTGTCCGGTTCCTTCGCCCTCTCGCTCCAGGTCTCTCTCCAGCTTCACCTACGCTACATCCCTGGAGCTCCGCTCGGGTCGCCGCCTCTACCAACTGCACTCAACCATGTCGCAAGACCAGCAGACCAGTACCACGACATCCACCTTGCCTACTCCTGCGGGAACTCCTTCTTGGACAGTCACCACCCCTCAGAAGGATCCACCGGTATTTGCTGGGCTTCCAGGCGACGACGTTGAAGACTGGTTGGAGCTATACGAGCGCGTGAGTGACTTTAACCACTGGAACGAATCAGCAAAACTTGCTCACGTCGCCTTCTACCTAACCGGAGTTACGAAAACGTGGTTTTCCAATCATGAGCTCGATTTGGTCAACTGGAGCATCTTTAAACACCATCTACGCCAGATTTTCGCGAACTCGTCTGTCCGCTCCGATATCGCTAAGAAGAAGCTTGCCGAGCGTGTACAGCACTCAGGCGAGTCCTACACTTCGTACATAGAGGACGTCCTCGCCCTCTGCCGCCGCGTGAACACCTCGATGGCAGAGAGTGACCGTGTACGCCACCTGCTCAAGGGTATTGGGACTGCGGCATTCAATGCTCTTGTAGTGCTGAATCCCACTACCGTCGCCGACATCATCACTACGTGTCAGCGTCTCGATGACCTTCATATGCTCCGCTTACGCCCTGACACATCTGATTTCCAGGCGTCCAACGACAGCGAGCTACGTGCTTTGATTCGCTCCATCGTCCGTGAGGAACTGTACGCCCAAGCTTCGTCAAACCGTCCTGAGGTCCATCTGACGCCCCCTGGTGGCGGCCTACGCCATATCGTGAGGGAAGAGATAGCTGCCGTGACCTGCCCGCAAATCACGAGCCCGCACCCTATCCATACGCCCACGTACGCTCAGGTTGCCTCTATAGCGCCACCCTCCCAACAGCCACCACAACAGGCACCTGCACCGCACATGTCCCTGAATCCTATCACTGCAAGACCATCGCCTGTTCCGTCTTATAACGCATGGAGCCCACCTCGACCGGTTTGTTACTACTGCGGCATCCGTGGCCACATTTCCAGGTTTTGCCGACGCCGTCAGCAAGATGAAAGACGTGGCTATGACGGCTTTGAAAGGGATCAGTTTTCTGGCCCTGTACCACGACGTCGGCGTTCTGACTACGATTATTATCCACGACGTTCCCCATCTCCACAGGACTTCAACACTGCCGGTTCATTGCGTTTCCCGCGTCGTCGCTCTCCATCACCGATGCGGCGCTCTTCTTCCCCTCTACGACCGGCTACTTCGTCCCCCGATCACCGCCGGAAAACTAAATGGTGCAGCTTCAGGAGGGAAAGCTGCATCTTTTGGACAACGTGAAACTCCTCCGGAGCGCCCGTCAAATGTACTTCTGGTGTGTGTTGAAGGTGTCCGAATCGAAGCCTTGGTTGACACAGGTGCATCGCTTTCCGTTATTAGTGCTGACTTGTGTTCTCGATTGCGAAAAGTGAAGACACCGTATAATGGCCCTCCCCTTCGTTGTGCTAATGCCGTTCTTGTTCAGCCCTCCAGTGTTTGCACTGCGCGCGTTTTCATTGATGGCATCCTCCACCACATTCAGTTCGTCGTGCTATCTTCGTGCACTTACGCGATGATTTTGGGATGGGACTTCCTGTCCTCCGCCTCAGCTTTCATCTCTTGCCGTCAGCGAACTATTCATATGACAGACACTGAATCTTCATCCGCTGTCAATGATCATAGCCTGCGTTTTGTCACGTCTACCGACTGTTTCATTCCCGCGGGCAATGAGCATATTCTGACGCTGACTTCCGACACTATTATTAATGGTGATGTGTTCCTTGCACCGAGCGGTTACTGCATTTCTGGTGGGCTTAGCCTTACTCCTAGCCTAGTTCGGTTTCAGGGCGGTAGAGCGTTAGTCCCTGTTCGTAACCCTACTTCTTCGCCAGTTGTGCTCTCCCAGGGCTCTACTGTGACGTGCTTTACTGACACTGAACCTCTTTCGCTGGTACCGCTTCACACCGAATCACCACCTTTGTCTACCACAACTGATTATCACACTGCTGCCGCTGCTTTAACGGCCGCGATAAATCCCGATTTGACCGCTGCGCAGAAAGAAGACCTTCTGGCACTCCTGCACAAACACAGAGCCTTATTTGACGTCCACTCCAAGCTTCTGGGGCGCACTTCCGTCGCAGTACATCGCATCGAAACCGAAGGCAGTTCGGTTGTACGCCGCCACCCGTATCGCGTGTCTTCCGCAGAACGGAAAATCATTGCGGATAACGTTGATGACATGCTAAAAAGAGACATCATTCGGCCATCCTCCAGTTCTTGGTCGTCTCCTGTCGTGCTGGTTCGCAAGAAAGACGGCTCTGTACGATTCTGCGTTGATTATCGAGCCCTTAATAAGATAACGCGCAAAGACGTATATCCGATGCCAAGAATTGACGATGCCATTGACTCCCTCCAAGGTGCAGAATATTTCTCTAGTCTAGACCTCCGATCCGGATACTGGCAAATCCCCATGCACGAAGCGGACAAGGACAAGACAGCCTTTGCCACACCAGACGGACTTTATGAGTTCAACGTCATGCCATTTGGTTTATGTAATGCCCCTGCAACATTTGAACGCATGATCGACACAGTTTTACGTGGCCTTAAGTGGAAGACCTGTCTGTGCTATTTAGATGACATCGTTATTTTTTCTACAACTTTTCGTCAGCACCTTCAGCGCTTGGACGAAGTTTTCACATGCATTTCCAACGCTGGACTCCAACTCAACACAAAGAAATGCCATTTTGCCAGAAAGAACATCAAAGTGTTGGGCCATCTTATCAGCAAAGATGGCGTTCGACCAGATCCCGAAAAGGTTGCTGCCGTGCTTCGCTTCCCTCGCCCTGAAAATCAAAAGCAGTTAAGAAGTTTCTTGGGCCTGGCATCCTACTTCCGCCGCTTCATCAGTCATTTTGCGGCCGTGGCGTCGCCGCTCCACAAGTTGCTCACGTCGGGCACTGCTTTCCCTTGGACAGATGAATGCGAACTTTCTTTTCAAGCCCTCAAGCAGGCATTAACCACCGACCCTGTCCTCTGTCATTTCGATGAGAACGCACCAACTTGCTTGCACACCGACGCTAGTGGCCATGGGATCGGTGCTGTACTTTTACAGCGTGATACCACCTCACGAGAGAGAGTTGTTGCCTATGCCAGTCGCGCACTAACACCTGCCGAAAAGAATTACTCGATCACAGAACAGGAATGTCTCGCAGTAGTTTGGGCAATCCAAAAATTTCGACCATATCTTTACGGACGCCATTTCACGGTCATAACTGACCACCACGCCTTATGCTGGTTGTCGTCCATCAAAAACTTGTCCGGACGACTTGGTCGCTGGGTGGTACGCTTACAAGAGTACGATTTTGACGTTGTCTACAAGTCTGGGAAAAAGCATCAAGATGCCGACGCTCTCTCTCGCTGCCCGCTGCCACTATTAGCTTCGAGTACACCTCCCCATTGCTCGCCACTTGATGATGAGACTAAGTCGTCACTCCCGTTATTACCATTATTACCTCTATCGGTTACTGACACGTTATCTTCCAATCGCGTCACTCACCTCGCCTCGTGTCAACGTTCTGACCCCTACTGCAACAGCATCATCCAACGCCTGTGCGGAACTACATCTGCACCAAATGCCAGATTACGTCGACAACTGCGACTATTTAAGCTTGACAACGATGTGCTGTACCGCTACATATATAACTCCGACGGACACCGCTGGGTACCTATTCTTCCCCGTTCGATGCGCACACAAGTCCTTGAAGCCTTGCACGACGACCCATCTGCTGGCCATTTGGGATTCCACAAAACATACCACCGCGTTAGGAGCCGTTTCTTTTGGCCAGGCATGTCTACCTTTGTGGCCAAGTACGTCGCTTCTTGCGTTCAGTGTCAACGGCGGAAACGACCGACTTCGCCTCCTGCTGGGCTTTTACAGCCCATTCCATGTCCCGAGACACCGTTTGCCATCGTTGGGATAGACCTAGTCGGCCCTCTGCCCATAACGCCAGCGGGTCATCGATGGGTCCTGACAGCTGTTGACCAGCTCACACGTTACGCAGAGACCGCTCCTCTACGCTCTAGTTCGGCCTCCGACGTTGCCACCTTCTTTCTAGATGCCATTGTGCTGCGCCATGGTGCACCTCGCGTACTGTTAAGCGACCGCGGCAAGACTTTCATGTCAACAATGCTAGCAGAAGTACTCGGAGCTTGTGGCACGGTTCATAAGACAACATCCGCATATCACCCACAAACAAATGGCTTAACCGAGCGATTTCATCGCACACTAATAGATATGATATCAATGTATATCGGGCCAAACCACGACAATTGGGACAAACTTTTACCTTTCGTGACTTTTGCTCACAACACCGCTATCCAACGAACTACGGGATACTCACCTTTCTACCTAGTTTACGGCCGTTCACCGACATTCACCATCGACGCCGCTTTTTTCAATGCCCCAACTAACACCTCGGCCAGTATACCCGAACAGTTCGTCTCGAGACTTGAGGAATGCCGTCAACGTGCTCGCTTCAACACAGAAGTCAGTCAGCTAGATCGCAAGCAACGTTACGACATCTCTCGTCGCGACGTCTCCTTTCGTCCTGGAGAGGAAGTGCTCCTTTGGACGCCCATTCGTACACCCGGTTTGTGCGAGAAGTTTGAATCCCGCTTTCTTGGACCCTATATTATTAACGAACAAACATCCCCCGTGAACTATCGCGTTACTCCCGTAGACGTTTCTTCCGACCATCGTTGTCGTGGTTCGGAGATCGTTCACGTTTCGCGCCTAAAACGCTTCGTTCGGCGTTCCCCTCCTGGCTAAGTCGCGGCCTGGCTGGCCGCTTGCGCGTGCCGGGAAATTAGTGTGAGCATTATTCATACGCTTCATATTCTCACCTGTACATACTCATCATCACCGTTTTGGGGCCTGGTGGTGGGGCTCTCACTCGAGCGAATAAAGAAGAGTCTGGCTGCCTAAACCTCGTCTCACAATAGAAACAAACTGGAAGGCAACGCACCATTAAATTGCATTGAAAAAATAACAGCCGAATCTTTCCAAGGTAATGATGAGGTTTTACTTGAAGAAAGAAATAGCATGAAAGAGAACCAGATGGAAAAGGAGCTGGTGCTGACAAATTTCAACTGGAAGAAAGCCCAAGAAGAAATTGCGAAGCCAACAGCCACAGGGCTAGACGAAGTTCCCGTTAGGCTGATTAATCAACTAGGTCCAAAAAGTAAAAAAGCTCTGTGGAAAGCAGAAAAAAGTCTAAAAGATAGACGAATACCAGACAGTTGGCGACAAAGTAAAATAAATATAATTTATAGAGGTAAGGGGGAGAAAGATAGAATTCACTCGTATAGACCGTTGACCATTACAGAGGTAATATACAGGTTAGCAATGCAGGCAACTAAATTAAAGCTGGAAGAATTGGCAGAGAATAATGGCATTTTAGAGGAACTTCACGATGGCTTAATAATACATAGATAGGCGTCTGGATTATAATATTTTCTCCATGCTCAATCAATTGAAATGTTCAGAGCAGAAAAGAAACCGTTGTATGTGGCGTTTTTAGAAATTGCAGGAGCGACAACGTAGGCCACAACATTTTGTGGGATATTCACGAAGGGGAAGGCTTAGGTGACAATTGTCTAGAGCTTTTGAGAGATTTACCTAGAAAAAACCGTTTGCATCGAATGAGAAGGAATCAGGAGCAAGGAGAAAGTTGATATCAAGTGACTGAAGCACGGGTGCCCGTTATCCCTACTGCTGTTTATGATGTACATGGTGAGGAGGGAAAGGGAGCTAGAAAGAAGTCATATCGGGTTTAATCTCTCATACAAACAGGCCGGTACAGTTGTAGAGCAGCAGCTTCCAGGTTTGTTTTTTGCGGACGACATTGTGTTGCAAGCTAACTCACAGAGTAACATGCAATGTCTGGCTAATACTGTGGAAAGGAAGGCGATAAGTTATGTCTGAAATGTAGCGTTAAAAAATGGGGTGTTATAGTATTCATTGAAAACAGCAAACAGATAGTGACAATACCGCGCCAGGAAATATCTTGTGTAAATGAATATAAATATCTTGGTATACGGATAAATGAAGGCAATAAATATATGGAAACGAGAAAAAAGGATAAAGTAAAGGGGAAGAGAAATGCAGCCATAATGAAACACAGAGCGCTATGGGAATACAATAGATACGAGGTGCTGCAGGGTATGTGGAAAGGTGTAATGGTTCCAGGACTTACTTTTGGAAATGCGATTGTTTGCTTGAAATCAGGGCTACAATCAGGACTTGATGGCAACCAAAGGTCAGTATGACTCCCACATTGGGTGCTCACGGGAGGACTACAAATGAAGCTGTCCAGGGTGATATGGGCTGGACAAGTTTTGAAGTGAGGGATGCTCACAGAAAAATTAATCATGAGGAATGACTCAGGAATGTGGAAGAAAGTAAATGAGCTGGGAGAGTGTTGAGGTATCTGTACAGGAAAAACATTGATTCACAGTGGAGGAAAAGAACTAGGGAGGTTACCAGCAAGTATGCGGCCTGTGTGGTGAGCAACATAGCTACAAAGAACGTCAAGCGAAAAGTCACGAGGCTAAAATAATCTCGTGGGTGGTGGCAATGGAAAAGAAACCTACCATGAGTATACTTAAGAGGAAAAAAACGAAATCTGGAAAGCAACAAGTTATGATAACTCAAAGGGAAGCTCAGTACTTTTCGAAGCGAGATCAGAATGCCTTGGAACACGCACTTATAAAGCGAGATATAAGAAGGAAGAAGCATGTGCTTGCTGTGGTAAAGCTAGGGAAACCATGGAGCATGTTTTATTAGAATGTTAAGATATCTGCCCAGCGGTCGATTTAGGAATCACTGGCCTCCTTGATGCCCTTGGGTTCAACGAGAGCTAGGGCAAAGTAAACATGTCCGCAATAGAGATTATTAAAAGGCGGTTTGAAGCATGGCGAAAGAAAAATAGGTAAACTAGAAACAACGGTGGTGGACAAAAACAAAATTCACTGTAGGGTTTAGAAACTTTGTTTATTTTAATTCACCGTGGGTTTTTTTTTCTTTTCTTTAGCATAGGTATGGCACTAGGCATTAAAATAACAAGAGCTTGGTGGCACTACCCATCGCCTCATTTCAAAGAGGACTTGTAACATCCTCACACAGACACACACACACACGTGTGTATATATATATGTGGACACCCTCCCTGCAGCCAAAGGGTGAGTTGGGCACAGTATGAAACTAGTGTGTGTGTCATTCCTTCGAAGCCGCCGACGGTGCTTGGTATCTCCCTTTGCAAATACTACAATACCTTCACCTGCTAGCGTGTTAAAATCCACTGCGCTTTGCAATAGGAGCGTACTATTCCTTGTCGGTTCCAGCAATCATTTGCCGCTATTTTATGATGGCAAAGCACAAGGAAGGAGCAGAGTGCACTCCAAAAGGAGTTGCCGTATTTTTGCAGCTCTGAGCCACACCAAACATTGTAAGAATTTACTGTAAGGTCAGGATCGGGGTGTGAATTACTGAAATTTGGATTTGAAGTTTCGCTCCATGACAACACAGCCTGCGCTGCCACAAAGCCACACTTCAGGGCAAGGTTCTCGAGTACTCACACTTTCACTATCTCCTGAGGAATTCCACCCTTTTTCCACCCCTGTGTGTTGAAGCTCCCTTCTCTCCTCCACTGTCGGTCATTTTCCTCCTCTGCGTGGATCGCCATATTGCATTTAGCAGGTAATAGTGCACATGGTGCTAGCAGAGTTGAACTTGAGTCACATTAAGCTGTGATCAACGGCCCAGCTCCCATCTCGGGAAACAGTAAAGCAGTCATTGGCTTAAGATATGACATGGAGAAGTAGTTTACCTCATAATTGATGCTGTTTCGTACACATCTGGGGGTTCTGTATGCAGTTATTTTCATGGGTTATACGCGCATATTATTTTTTTTCTTTCTGGCCTGTTCTGAAAGAGGATGCGGTTGGCAGGTTATATGGGAAAAACTGCAACATTTCCTAGCCGGCTCCTTCAAAACTCGACTTAAGATAATGTTGCCAAAGTTCAGTGCGTGATCAAGAGGAAGCTCACTGATGAAGTCTGGTATAAAACAAATTTGTTGTGCCAGTTTGTGCCTCCTAATTACTCTGTCTTGCAATGTGACAGGTTAAGAGGTAGGGGCAGTGGAGTAGCTTTATTTATTCACAAAGGCATTGATATTGTAGTGATACCGAGTCGTCCTAACACAGAGTCGGTATGGTGCAAATTATAAATAGGTGATCTTGTGGTGGCTACTGAGTAAATAAAAATGACCGTTAGGAGTTCTTGTTTTCATCGTACTTGAAATCACCCTGATCTCCCAAATCAAATGAAAAAGATAGCTTGTCATTAAATTTAGCCTCTATGTTCTTTTTTGCCATTTCTTAATAACTCTTATTTACTTTTTTTTGTTTGTGCAGCATCGAGGCCTTTAATTTCTGCATCAACTGCCAAATGTGACAACTCAAAGCAAGGATGCTTCCACCGATGTCAGCTGTGTGACTATGGGACTGATGAACTATTTCTTCTGGAAGAACATGCCAGCGACCATACTGGCCAGAAACTGTTTCATTGCCCTTTATGCCCTCAGAGCTTTGCACAGAAGCAGAGACTGAAAACCCACCTGCTCACCCACACAGGCAAGACGCCATTTCAGTGCAGTTCATGCTTTCGGAGCTTCTCGGATAAAGCTCACCTGAAAGACCACTTGCACATCCATACGGACGAGAAACCGTTTCATTGCCTTTTATGCCCTCAGAGCTTCTCACGAAAGTATGACCTGAAAGTTCACCTGCGCACCCACACAGGCGAGAAGCCATATCAGTGCCCTTCATGCTCTCGGGGCTTCTCAAAAAAATATCACCTGAAAGCACACCTGGTGACTCACACAAACGAGAAGCCATATCAGTGCCCTTCATGCTCTCGGAGCTTCTCGCGAAAAACCTCCCTGAAAGAGCACCTGTGCAGCCACACAGGCGAGAAGCCATATCAGTGCCCTTCATGCTCTTGGGGCTTCCCACGAAAGGGCTACCTGAAAAAGCACCTCCTCACTCACTCAGGCGAGAAGCCATTTGAGTGCCCTTCATGCTCCCAGGCATTCTTACGAAAGTATGACCTGAAAGCGCACCTGGTGACTCACATAAGCGAGAAGCCATTTGACTGCCCTTCATGTTGTCGGAGCTTCTCACGAAAGAGCTACCTGAAAGTTCACCTGCGCACCCACACAGGCGAGAAGCCTTATCAGTGCCCTTCATGCTCTCAGAGCTTCTCATACTGGAGCACCTTCAGGAAACACATGAGGCGAGAAGCCATTTCAGTGCCCACTCTACCTTCAGATTCTCGTTCAGAAATGCCCTGAAGATGCACCAGTGCATTCATACAGGTGACTCGCCATAAAGTTGCACCGTCTGCTCCAGGTCGTCATCACCTGAACAGACTTCAGAGAGCACAGCACTATGGTGCCGTAATGTAGGTCAACAATCTTGTTGCACTAGAGTCTGAATTACAAAATATACATATGTGTAGTATGTTACGTAGTGTTCTACTACATCAGGTAGTACAAATGTCTCTACATACTCCTGAGAGCAAGCTTTAACTCGAGCCAAACTTTGATGGCGCCTATTCAAATACATGTAAAACGCAGGAATGCTTTTCTGAATAACCAGTGGGTCGATTATAATGAAATTTGTTACAATTGGAGAGAAAAAGCTAAATTCTGGTGATTGCTGGAAGCATATTTTTGGTTGAAGGCCTGAATGTTATAGGTAACAGGAATTTACAAAGATGGTCCAGCATGCAAAAAATTGGAGCTAGAACTTCATAAATTTTTAGCTCTGTGCCTGGAATAGATATCGTAGCTCGGTAAGCTGAATAAGCTAGATCTTTCAAAGCGGACAAATTTGATGTATGAATTCATTTCTTTTGTTAATTTCTTACACTATTTACAGGGACCTTTCAAATGTCCGACTCACTTATTTATTTATTTATTTATTTACAAACGCTACTATCTCATTTAGAGACATAGCAGAAGTGGGTTACATAACTTATGAACACAAGAATGTCAACTAACATGGTTAGGCAGTTGTTTCCGAAATTGATTAGTCGGCAATAAACACAGAGAACCAACTAAGTTATGCCATAATTCAACTGTGTGTGGAAAAAAAGAAAACTTAAGACCATCTATTATTGCAATGAAGGGAGCTATGTTTAATGGGTGAATACGTCGGCTTACTCGCACAGTAGGTGTGATCAGCAAGGTAGGTGCTTCATTGTTAGTCGATCCTTGCATGATCTTGTGCTGCAAGATTAGACGGTCACACGTGCAACGAAACGACAATGGGTCCAGTGATAAAGCGTTTGCGTGCGATGACGGTGAAAACATACGGTTGTAACTTTTTTCTGAGTGGATTCTAATTTGGAAATATCCTTTATTCGTTGAGGCGACCACACTACAGAAGCATACTCTAAAACAGGTCTAATTAGTGATTTATAGGCTGTAAGCTTGCACTCTTTAGTGCCTTGCTTTAAAGTTCGCTTTAGGCACCCTAATTTTTGCAGTGCTTCATAGCAGACTGTATTGATATGATTATGCGAACTAAGGGTTGGCATAACTAAGGTTAGGTTAGTTGTGAAAGTAAGTCCAAAGCATTTGTACTTGTTAACTTCGTTAATACTGTACCCTTGAGTGCTGTACGTGAATTTTAGGGGCTGTTTCTTGTTAGTAAAAGTCATTGCCACAGTTTTGCTGAAGGTAATGCTCATCTGTCATGTGTTACTCCAGTCTGAAAATGATGAAAATATGTTGTTAAGCACTTCTTGATCACGAAGAGTACGAATGTTGGAATAGATCACGCAATCATCTGCGTAGAGATATTTTCACTTGTGTGTTTCTGGCTACTTCAATAATGTCATTAACATATATGATGAATAAGGGCGGCCCGAGAACTGAGCCCTGCAGCACCCCTGCCAGGACCTGAGCTATAGAAGAGGTTTTGCAATTAAAAGTGACGGATTGGAGTCGGAGGTGCAGGTAATCGGATATCTAGTCAATTAGTTTATTACCAGGAAAGATTGCAGCAAGTTGTAGTAGTTTTCAATGGCTTACCCTGTGAAATGCTTTTGAGTAGTCGAAAACGATGGCATCAAGCTGACCGTGGTTATTTAGTGATGTGGCTATGTCATGCGTAAATTCTAATAATTGTGCTGTAGATAATCCTGCTCGAAAACCATGCTGCTGTGGGGACAGAAAGTTATTTGCCGATAAATACTGAATGATGTGCTTGAAAAGTTTGCAACATGTGGGCAGCTAGTGATTAGCTGTTTGCTGCCAGATTTGAAGATGGGAATGATGTTAGCTTGTTTCCAAACCTGGGGAACTCGGAGACGTCTCAAGAGATTTGTTAAATATAACTGTCAAGTACCGGGCATTCGCTTCAGAGTATCACTGTAAAAATTTGTTTGGCCCTCCGTCAGCTCCAAAACTTTTTGTAGTATCAATTATTAGTAATAAGTTGTGAACACAAGCGTAAGTTATAACGAGAGCAGGACGCTCTAGTAAAGTGTTGTTGATGCAAAAAGGGGGACCGACGCCATCGTCCTGACAAAATACAGACTGAAAATAAGCGTTGAAAGTTTTGGAAATAATCAGAGGATCAGAGGAAGGGTGATCGTTAATGATCAATGATGAAGTGTCATGAGCAGCCGGAAGCAGTTTTCCAAAACTTCGATGAGTTTTCTTTCAAGAATGTTGATAACATGGTGTCGAAATAAAAGTGTCTGGCTTTGTGCATTTTGGTTTTTAATTCGGACTGAAGCTGGTGCAGTATTGAGCATTAGTTGCTATGACTCACATTTTTATGTTTCCGGAGCCTCTTGATGCCCCTGATAAGATGAATGATGTCCCCATTATACGAAGGGTGCTTCGGGTTGCGTTTCACACACTTTTTGGGAACAAACTGTGAGATGCATTTCTTAAGAATGTTGCAGAACATATCAAACAAGTTGTCCACACTGCAAATGCTGCTACATTGTAGAAAAGCGTCAGAAGAGGATGCTAGAATATTACCAATAGAATTATCATCAGCATGGGAAAAATTATTGACGATATGAAAATCGAGTCTTGCACTCACAAGTGACATCAACCTTCAGCAGAACTCCCTTGTGATCGGACAGGCCTTCTATGATTTGGCAGTCCTATCCATTTTGTAGTAACCTTTGGTTAAGGAAAATCAGATCTAGGATTGAGCTCTCACGGGTAACGCTACTAACAATCTGTGTCAGATCTAACAACAAAACCAAAGTCAATAACGAGTCACAAGTTGGCCTCTCACGACCATACGAAGCCAATGTACTCCAGTTAATACAAGGGGTATTCAAATCACCAGCAAGGATCAATTTACAGTCGTCAAGCTTGTGTTTTAATATATAATTGCAACAATCTGGAAATATATTTTTTTTTGGAATCAGGAGGCCGGTATAAAGTGCAAGTAGCCTCCACAAGATCACCTATATATTATTTGCACCATACCGACTCTGTGTTAGGAAGACTCGGTATCACTACAAAATCAATGCCTTTGAGAATAAATAAAGCTACTCCGCCGCCCCTACCTCTTAACCTGTCACATCGCAAGACAGAGTAATTAGGAGGCACAAACTCACCTTCTGTGACCAAGTCGTTTAGCCAGGTCTCAGTGACACAGATCAGAGATGGTTGATGGCATTCAATTAGCCAATTGAAGTGAACTGGCTTGTTCAATAGGCTGCGTGCATTTATATTCAGAAGGGTTAGGTTGTATCTATCCCAAAGTAACTCTGTGCTGCTAGTGGTGGGTATGTTGCTGGAAGTTTTGATAAGCGACTTGCTAGTGTCATCCCAGGAGTAGCAGATGCTGTCTACTATCAGAATGCCAAAGGTCAGTCGAACCTTGTTCACGTTCTTCCTAAGCTCAACCGAATTACCCGCAAAGCTTTGCGAGTTTGCCACACAGGGAAAGAAAAATCCTCCCTGATATGAGTATCTGACCCTATGAATTCAATAGCATTCCTTAGTATCGAACTCTTCACTCTGAAATTGAGCAGCTTAAGTATGATAGGTCTCACCTTTGTGCACCGAGCCAATGAGAGCACTCAACGCAGTTGCATTCTATTTTCAGTTTCGTGGAAAGGAGCTTCAGCACAGTGGCAAGTAGTTGCTCTGGGAATTCAGGCGATGGCTCAGGCGATGGCTCAGGCACACCATAGATTATTAAGTTGTTCCGACGTGATTGGTTTTCTAAATCATTTTTTCTGCCCAGCAGTTCGATGGCTTTTCTAAGGTCGTCGACTGTTTCTTCTAGAGTATACACACGCTGGTCGATGTCAGCGGTGGCCGACACCCACGCTTCTATTTTCGAGATCCTATCTTCAAATGCATCAATTTTAGCGGTCAGACTTACTAAATCGTGGCTCATTTGTGTTTGCCCTTCTAGCAGTTCCGTGAGCACATGTTCAGATTTTGTGTCTGAGCCAGGGTTTGACTTTACATCACCCGACATAATTAGCAACATTCTCAAGGAATGCAACAAACAAGAAAAGGTACACAAAAGGCACTCAGGGTCCAGCAGCAGCAGCAAACAACAATCGTCACTTCTGAAGCAATGCACATGGTGTCTATTGCTTACCTGCAAGATGAAGCAAGCAACGTTGAGACAGCCGTTCGCCATTCTGCTACCGGACCCACTGAAGAGCAGAAGCCACGAGTCTGGCTTTATATCGTCCTGCGACCACGTGAGCGTTGCAGCAGTAGTCCGCCATCCACTGTTTGACCAGCACCGATGAAGTTCGTTGTCGTCGATAAGCAGGTTCTCGTGTGATACGAAATCACACGTGCCGTTGAAGGTGGAGTCCAAGTTCACATGTACCGGAATGCCACGCAATCGACAAATGGAAAAAGCATAGTCCTCCGGATAGTGGTGGCCGACGCAAGCAGAGATCTGCAAGATGAAGCAAGCAAAGTTCAGACAGCTGTTCGCCATGCCGCTACAAGACTCACTATCTGTCGCATATTTTAATGCCTTGTATAATACGTCAATATTGTCCACTTTATAGATGTCCTACTTGTAGCATTTTACAGAATTGTGATATTTTTCATTGCCGAGTTATATGTAAACTTGATAGTTTCGTTTTCTGAAAATTCGTGATTTTCAAAATTGTTATTAAAAAACTGATGGCCTAAATAAAAAATTCACTACCAACAATCACTAGATTCTATTTCCTTTATATGCAGCAAACCTCGTGGTCTGGTGCTGTAGTTGTCAAGAAGAATGATTTCTCCTTTCCCACACATTCAGAATGGAGCCCCCAAGCCTAAGCTTGCTTTTAAAGGGTCCCTGAAACACTTTTGTGGGGTCACCATATTTTTTCTTCATCTTTTCTCAACACGTTATCGAACACAGAGCAAAAGGATTTATGAGAACTGACCCACATAATGTCGTCGTAGCTGAGAAAGAAAACAAAATACAGTTAAACTTTAATTAACAGAAGTCAGCAAAAACAGCTATTTGCTTTGTTATATTGTGGCTTTTCGTTATTTTAAAAAGTAATTGATGTTCATTCGTGTTCCAAACATTACTGTTTGCATGCGCCTGCAAACTGTGTATATTCATTGTAATAATTTTACACTACAGATGTTTGAATGATTTGCTCTTTAGGCTCCATTTTTTTTCTTTTTTTCAGTATTGACATTGGTACATCTGAACTTGTTTTCTTAGACCAATTCATGTATTTGTTGGCTCTTGGTTCTGGTCTACATGGTTCGTCCTAGATTCTTTTGATCTTATTCTATCTGCATCTTTTTTTTTACACATGGGTACTTCTTTAGAGGAATTGATTGTTCAGTAAGCTAGCTTTCCACTGTCTGTTTCATCAGAGCATGAAATAAATGTTTCTTTTGAGTATTTGTTTAGTGTTTAGTTAGTATTCATTGTCTGTTCTTGATATTTCAATAATTTATTGACAGCATGCGAGATAGGCATGTTAGCATTTTATTGTATCTGGGGCTGCAAGAGAAGTTTAATGACAACAGATGGAACGTCATTATTAACACAGAAGGAACCTGTTATAAGTAACATAGATGAGTAATCAAATGTTTGAGTCGAATGTCAAGTCCACCATGCTTAATTCATTCTTACATTTTGTTTCAACTAATGTACCAGCATTTCTATAAGCACTAGTGTGACATATATTTGTGGAAATATTTGTATAAACTTTACACATTGAATTGGGCTTATATATAAACCTGCACTGTGTAATACATTATGTGCAGAAACCAAGAAATTGGGCCAATCCTGTTTCTTGAAATTTGAAAAAGATGCTTTCTGAATTACAGTTGTGCTAGTCTCTCATCAGGAATGTCCTCACCGACAAAATTGTGCACAGGACATGCTTTTAAGATAAATACGAGGGTTCACTGTTTCGATTAAGGGCGTGCAAATATTTGATGCATTAAAGTAGGCGCTTTGTCAATACAACTACTTTCTAATAGTCCTCGAACACTTATAACATTACCTCCGCACTAATAAACCTCAAAGTGAAGCAAAAGTATGACAAATGTCACCCCCATGGGTATAGTATAGGCACAAAACATGAGAGTGTGCGTAGTAGAGGAACACGAAGATATGTACATATTTTTACCCATATTTTGACAATATCTGTGCATTCATCAAAAACACTTTCAAACATATTCTACATTCGTTTCAATTCTGGCACTATTTGATTTGTATTCCATTCAGTATGCAAGAAATTCTTCTATATAGGGCGACAATGTACCTTCATGCAATAAATAGACATATTTGAGGCTTTTTTCTTTTTGTTCTGCAAGTTGCACTCCTAAGGATTACTTCCACATCCACTCAGCCATTTTGGTGGCACATATGCCTTCAGACTGTGGCACGTTACATCCACGTAAAGAGGCACCTGCACCAACAGGTAGCCATTTCAGTGCTGGGTCTTCTTTCAAAGCTTGCTTATTTGTAACTTGGGAACTTGGATAGCAATTGTCTATCGACACCGTCATGCGATGTAAATGTGAATTTATTTAGTCAAATTTGAATTAGGAACATGCATGCGTGTGCAGTATGCTACATAACATTCTGTTACACAAGTGTTACTGTATGCTCAGATATGTTGAGCTGCCGAGGTAATTCATAGCATGTACCAGTATAATGTGAAAAGCTGCTCCATTATGTTTTAAGAATGCCATGAAACAATTTGAAAACACTGATATGACGTGACACATGACACTGGCAACACCACAATACCAAAGTCAGGGATCGTGCCAGTTATGTTGGTACACAGTGTGGAAATAAATATATTGTAATACAACTTAACAAGTTTAGTTATATAATGTTATAGGCAAGGCTATGCAGGGGTGCTGAATGTTGGGGAGATATTTTTGGTAATCAGTTTAGAGCACACATTTCAGTGGCCACAGCCATGTGATATTCCATGATGTAACTGCTCAACAATGAAGCATTTGTTTATTCACTATGCATACAAAAGACACCTGTGTGCAGTAAAATACTCATTTGTGAGAAATTATTAATGTTACACGGCTCATTAGGACATGTTTTCCAAGTAAATCGTTGCCAAATTGAACATCCTTGTGCATAAAAAGTCGTTTACATGTGCACAACAAAAGGTAATAGCAGATTGTTTTTCTTAGTTTGGTGCCCTGAATTGTTGGAAAGTTCTTTGTGGTTAAGTAGAACTAATTTGTGGATGCCTTGTTTAGTTGGAGCTAAGCTACATTTCTGAGACATTTAGAACATAAGCAGTGTAAATGTTCTTGTGAATGAACCTACTTATTTTTGTTCGAATCTTCTCTTCCTGCCATGAGGGATTGTTTTGTCTACAAGTGCGTTGAAGCAAAATGTCATTACCAAATTTTATTTAATGTATACATTTTTGTCATGTGCAAGCCCCCTTCAGAGTAAGAGGCACATTGAAGCCTTCATAGATGGCTTCAGATTCCGTTGGAATTTACGCTAACATATTGGCCTTTCTTTGACAGAACAGTTCACACTTACACAAGGTAGGGGTTCTCAGACCTTTTGGCTTTGGCGATGCTCCACCAGCTTTTACATAGTGCTGCAGAACCCCTCCCTTCTTTTTCCCAGTGATCTTCTTATACACACAGACTTATCAGGGCTCATTTAGGCTTATGGAGAATGGAATGGCGATAAGAGGGGACGTTGCTGCACACTCAATGCTGTGAGCACAGAGAAGCTGTCATGTTTTGGGAGAATTGGGGTGGGATAGCCGTTGAATCTGCCTTAGCGTTGCTGCCGCGTCTGGGTTTGGCCTCCATTATGTCGATTTCGATGTGTTGTCGCTACTCTCGAGGGCCATTTCTGTTGATGAGGTACGTACAATGTTGTACAGACAATTCTTTTCTGCTCTCCATAATGCGCTGTGCGGGCCAACCATCTGGCTGCCATCCTATGCACAGTGCGCCATTACCAGTATATTCACGCGAACGGAGGGGTGTCACATGCACAAAAGCCAACAGTATTTTTTGCGAAGAAATTTTACAAGGCATTCATCTTCCGGAACGGTCTTTGGTGTATCAATCGCAGTGCTAAACATAAATGCCCGCATCGCCTGGAATGTAGCGCTGCCCCTCGCCCGCAGCAAAGTGTTTATTTTTTATTCTCTTTGGCTGCCACCCGGCGTAACGTCGGTGTGAATCTACATATATGCATGCAGGCTCGTTTCTCTAAGACTGCAACAGACTTAAAGAATGTGTTGTGCATAATCCATTTTTCATAGTCTGTTAAATTCACACCTTTTAGTACACTTTTGGGAGTTGTCTTTGTCCGAGAGACCCAGGGCACGTCTAAAGTCGATGGTGGGCATAAGCTGCAGATGCACGAGCGGCGCACTGTGGACACTGGGCAATGTGTACGTAGCGCTGACCCCAGGCGGAAGTTATGGCTAGTTGGCTTAACTCTTTCCACACCATGGGGAAAGTGGGTGTCTTTTGCAGGTTACACCACATATTTTTTCTTAACTACTCCACTCAATATTTTCTGGAATACATAAACAAAAAGCAGAATGAATGCACTTTTCACGCATAAAAGATTTATTAACGAGATCCATGGAAAACAGGGGAAGGCGGGAGATTTAAATTCAGGACGATGAGCAAAAGGAGAACAAGGTGAAAACGGGAGCCAAGGTTTCGAGAAGTGGACTTGTCTTTTTCAAGGTGACATATTTATTAACGAGATGTATGTCATAAAACAGACATAAATTACCAAAATCAAGATTGTGTCACAAAATTGAGCAAAGTTTGTAAAGAAGTGCTTGTATTTACCAAAAAAATATGTAACATAAATTATGATATAGAAAATGTATTGCCGTCTAATAGACACTTTATCCCAAAAAATCAATTTTTCATGCAACAGGTTTTCCACTAGAAAAATTTAAGTGCAAGCACTACAGTTTGGCGGGCCAGGCTGCGGCCACCGATATTCCGGGATGGCTTGTGTCGTCGTCGCTCTCAATGTTTGACCAAAAGGCAGCATTCTCAGACTCTCTGTTACTTGATCCACCGATAAAATCTGCTGCAAACACAGCGGAATCACGAGATCTGCGATCTTTTAAAGCGTGAGCGCCGCTCCCCGAGGCGGCCATTTTTGCTTTCTACTTTGGCAGTAGCAATACTTCGGAATGCGTTAAAAAATTAATGCCTCGAGGGAAAAAAGCGAACTGCTTAGAAAACAAAAATCTACTTCTCCTTTACATCCCATGGTGCAGAGTGTCGGCATTTCAAACCATTGATAGCGGGCGTCCATTTTTGCTTGCTACTTTGATGATCTCGAAAACTTTGGAATGCATTCAAATGTTTTACCACCTGGGGTAAAAAGCGAATTACTTAGGAACCAAAATAGTTCTCCTTCTTCATGTCCGATAGCGCAGTGTGGGTGGTGTGAAAAGTCTCGAAACCGGCGTTTCAAACCATCGTTAACAGGCTAACGATGCCTAATGGGCACGGTACCGAAAGAGTTAAAGTCTCCAGACAGAGACTTCCTCCACCAGAGAAAGATTTTGGGCAACGGGGCAGACACGCGGGGGATAAGGGCAAACATGTCTCGCTGGATAATGGATTTTCTGCTTACAAACAGACAATGTTTTTGCTTAACTGCCGTGCCTGTCAGTGTAGATGTGGGTTATGTTGTTGTTAGGGAAGTTGCTAAGGCTTTTTGTCACATTGTGTATAACGTCCAGTTCAAATAATAAGGGGTCTGAATAGTCCGTTGCATAGCTTGATGTGGCTTGGATCTCAGGGTGTGTCAGGTTTCAGAAAGCTATTTGTTCTCTTCTCGAGTTAAATGCGACGTCTGCGTGCGTCACGGAGCATCTTGTAGGTATACGGTCGTTTCAATTGTTGCAATTTGTTGAACTCACTGGCGTAGCTTCGTCGTCTTGTGAGTGGTTACACATGTAGAATTCCAAGGTGAAAGATCGTCCAAGTACGTATACTCATGGCACAATTTCCATAGAGATAGGAATGGAGTACCGTGACTATCGGTATGTGTGGTACCTTTTAAAGGGGTCCTCAACCCCCCCTCGGGCTTGGAGAAACGCAATCTGCTGATAGCATGCACTAATGTGAACATCTCAGCCAAATTTTGGAGTTATGCAAGACGTGCGTAGATCGCAAGTTCACCTTTTTTCTCATACGCTCTCTTTTTGAGACGCCAACAGCAGCCTGACAAGAGTTAGTAACAGCTAGCTGCTCCTAACTCTTGTCAGGCTGATTTATTTTCTAATACAGGTGATACCAATATGGTGCTGCTGTTGACGAATAGCTGGCATCAATCAACAATGGCATTTGGATCAGTGAGCTCCTTCCTACGACTACTGTGTATATGTATTCACGGGGTTTAATAACCAGGCTGAAGTGAGCAAAAATTTGCTTTCGAATTTCCATAATAATTATGTACTTCCGGAACCTCATGCTCGGCCGCAGCCACCCACATAGGAATCAATCTTTGGCCACCCTGTTTATTGGTGCTGCAGTCGTCAGGTCTCGTTAGTTTTATTGCGAAGCAATACTACTTTAGGTCGCACTTCAGCCCGTTCCGTAGCGAGGCGGTGGTGGGCACCATTGACCTTTAGCATGACCTCGCTGCGTGACGTCGCACCACGTGACCTAGAGTGACATCACACCAGCTGTGTAAAAACGGGGCTCCATCTCACGCCGTCGCCAGGCGAGGCGGTAGCCCCCAACGGCGGCCTAACTCCCGCTCCTCTTACCAGGGGCGCTACGGTCGGTGTGACTTCACACCAGCTGTGTAAAAACGGGGCCCCATCTCACGCCGTCGCGAGGCAAGGCGGTAGCCACCAACGGCGGCCTAACTCCTGCTCCTCTCACCAAGGGCGCTACGGTCAGAGTGACGCCACACGAGCTGTATAAAACAGCTCCGCTCCTCTCGCCAAGGCAGTCATACAAATGCATCTTGCATCTCGCCGTTGCATCGATACTGGAAGATTTTGTAATGGGCAGGCTGGTGAGGGAAATGTTTGTCGGCATACACGGATTCGACGGATGACTTCCTCTTAGATGATTCACTGTAAGCCGTAACACTAGCATAACCCAAGACTACCACCAGCCATACTACCAGCTGATCCGAGAATAACACACTATTGCTTCGCAATCACCAGGCTTAAACAAGCTAAGCCACGGCCGTTTTTTTTAACACTGAACTAGCATTGAACCATGTGAAATTTAAAGTCACACCACACACACGCTGGGACACTTGGGCGCAACTCTGGAGCAGCTCATTTCCCTGTGCCTTGTAGCTGGTTTGTGGTTGGTAGATTGGTCCTCTGCAACTTTCTTTTTTTTTTTAGTACTCTTGCTCTTGTTTGTTGAATTTGCCGTTCCGAACACGGCACATGTGCGCTCACAGCTTGGCCGTTCTTCTCCTACGGCGCTAAGATTTAAACTGGTTCTTGAGTTTGTTGCTGCTGTTGCCACTCAGTTTGGTGCATAGATCGTGAAAAAAAATGTCTCTATCATGGGGCTTCCTGTTGCACATAATGTGCGAGTAGGTGAGCTGTTGCACATTTTAATGGCACTCTATGTAGCGTCTATGTGTACTATTTCTTGCCTTGCATGTCATACTGTTACCCTGTTTATCTCGGATTTTTTTGGCTAATGAATCGACGACTTGCTTGAGCACCTGCTCGCCACAATGCAAAAGGCACATGTTCAGTAACCCAGATGTAAACAATGAAGACGAATATTGAGGAATGTGGCCCCATCAGGATAGTTCTACTCAGGTGCAATTTTGCTCTAAAGTTTAGCTGTTTTGAAATCCAAGAAATTTTCTTAGATTTATTCCAGCTAGATTTCTAAGTTGCTATTTAGTATTGCTTCTTTTGATGGTGCTATGCGAGTCACCATGTTTGCACAATGTTCCTCACATCTTTTGTGCAGACACAATGTAGGTTCATTGCAGTAGCCTGTACAATGTTGTAGACATAGGATCTGTGCAAATATGACTGCTGTAGGCGTGTAGGCCCATGTCACTTGTGACCGCATAAAAAGACAGAAGGCTGACATGCTCAGTTCCAAACAAACGATATGGTCAGTAGGTTCGTATTTGTTCCAGGACGAACTTTTATTCTTCTGACCTTTTGAGCTTGCATGTAGCTTCAGGGTACAGACATCCTCATCTTAGTTTGTTTCACACTTGATCTGCTGTGGTCTTTCTCTGGAGACTGTTAACTCGTGGACGACATATACTTGAAAGTGCTTTTCTTCCGACACCTTTTCTTTCGAATGAAACCGAGACAGGGCATCTGCTATATGATCATCTTGTTTCCCGGTTTGTATGTTATCCAAAGAGAGTATTCCCAGACTATCATGTGCATTCTTTGCACACTTAGTATACATTGATAGAATAGTTTCGGTCGCATTCCACCAGTATTCATGGCTGTGCGAAGACTTTGTCGTGAAAGCGGGTGAAGACCAGGGGCGGCGCCAGGATTTTATTAAGGGGGAGGAGTCCCCTACAGCAAGTGAGTTCCTTCAGGGAGGCGGGGAACTTGTGCATTGTGTTCTGTATTTTTAACTGTACTGAAGGCTTTCTAAACACGTCAATGTGAATAAGCTATCCCAGCATAACAGTAAGATATAAATTAACATTTAGCATATTTACACAGCAGTGCTTCAGCAAAAGAAAATTTATATAACACGGGGTACAGTACATACATAAAAAACAGTATTAAATAAAGAAAAAGACAGATAACCAGCAGCAACAAAATAACATCTGTTAACTAGATTGCAATATAGCTTTCAATGAGTACATTTCACAACAGGAGAGAGGACAAACACCACTAAGGAAAGTGGATATCAGTTCCAGCTTTGGTAAAGATGCGCTAGTTAAAAAACAAAAATGAATACACTCTTGTGGCACCGGCCGGTGATTCTAAACGCTGGAAATTGGAAAAAGAATGAAGAAAAGGTGTAGTGGGAAAGGAATAAAAAAACATAGAAGAGAGGACAGAAGTGCAAAAATAGAGCACGCAATAGGCATTTCAGTCAGCATCAGATTTGGTCACCCAGTACAGCAAGTTTCACAAGCGCAAATAACAGCTCTCAGACTATACAATGTTCACCGCACAAGCTAGGCCACTGACGTGGCCTCGGACAGCACCCTATGTGTTGTCTCTTTCAAGGTGATGACAGGGACAGAGGAAGGTTTCGCCACAACCACAGATGCCAATGCCTGCGCTGTGGCAGTACAGACAAAACACAGCCAGCATTTATTCGATGGTGAAACAGGTGTTCTGCAGATACCGGTATGGGTATCGGTCCTACTCCCACGCTGTACAATTTTCCCACGAAAACACTGCAAAGATACAATGGTGTATCATTATACCAGCATACTAGTGCAGACGTATACGCCGATTACTGTGCGCAGCATCAAACATGTCGACAACACGCTGAAGATGTATCTTATTGGCAAGAGATCGCTCAAACGCAAGCAAAGCTAGGTCGCTCAGACGGTGTTTCATCCTCTTGCTGCGAAGTCTTCAATCTTCGGAGGCACAAAAACATACGCTCACAAGATGACAATGCCGGTATTGTCGCAGCAATAATACCTAGATTGTGCAGTTCGTGGAAGGCTAGTTTATGTCCTCATAAGACAGTCACCAGTTGCTGCTGTGTCTCTATCTTGCACTTCCTTTCGGCTTCGATGCGCTGAAGCACTTTCATTTATTAGCCTGCTCTCAACTTCAACGCTTTCAACGTGGCATGCATAGTGCTCAGCGAAAGGCTTCGGTAAGAAGATGTCCATAAAATTCTCACTCCGTGGGTGGAGAGGGCTAACTCCGCAGAGTACATCATCATGAACCGCCTAGTCAGCTCCGCTGTAAGGTGATCCAAGATGGATAGAAAAACACCGACTCATTGTTTCCTTTGAATCTGTGGACTTTTCTTCAATGGGCTGACCTTCACTCAATACATACAGTTATATGCGTGTCATTCTCTGCTTCTTCCTTTGGGACACCCTGTTCTCAGAAATATTGCAGGTTTGCGCCCAGACAGTGTCGAATGTGTTCTGCAAATTTCTCATTTCGTACAACACGTCAATCACTGTGCGTGCCGTGAGGCATGCCTGACTAATATTGCAGTCTCTACTTTGCAATAGGTCCTAAAGAACCCTATGTCGGCTGAGTATCTTGGTAAATAGGCTTAAATAAAAGAGAAACGAGAATTTCATTTGCTCAAGGAGATCGCTAATATCTGTTGCCGCCTGCTCTTTGTACCGATGACTTCGGCTAGACATACAAATATAGCAGGAAAGCTTTTCATTGCCGATGTGCAAGCCATTATCTGGCAGGCCCATCGTGTATCGCTGAGACGCTGCAGCTCTATCACTGGGAAAGAACTTTTCTGCATGTCTATGTACAGAGAGTGAATTGCAGATCCACTAGGGAAAACATAGAGGCATTCTAAAAGAGGTAAAAAAATCCCTCACCGGTTTTATCACCTTGCATACATCCACAATGACTAGATTGAGGCAGTGGCTCATGCAGTGGACCTACACTGCCTGCGGAAATTCCTGCTTGAACAGCGCCTGGACGCCCCTTGAGGTACCGCTCATGACACTCGCACCATCATATGTTTGAGCAATGCACTGCAGAGTATCTATGCCGCAGCGATTCAACATTTCCCTTACGTAGCCCAGGAGGGACTTTGCATCCAAGTGCTCAGCGTTGCCGAATCCAAGAAACCGCTCAAAGACAGCCCCAGTTGCGTAGTACCTTAGTACAACTGATAATTGTTCCGTCTTGCTTAGGTCCTTGGTTTCATCGACAATAAGTGCAAAGTATACTTGGAGCTTTTCGTCTCTTCCTTTTTACTTGTTAATGTGATGTGGCTCAGAATTTTGAGGATCTGGTCTTGTATCAAATGATGAACGTACTTCGCATTCGCTGCTCCACCATTCAGGTTCTTTCTGGCAATATTGTCATATGTGCCAAACAAGTTCAAGAGCTCAATGAAGTTCCCATTGTTTTTACTTGGAGCACTTTCATCATGGCCCCTGTGAGCGATTCCCTGAACGGCAGTGAATCGCAATATATCTGCGACTTTTGCTGTATAGAGGCCATATTCCTGCATCTCCCTGGATTACATGTGGCTGAGATGGGTTGCAAATGACTTGCTCCATCTTCCCGACTTCATCTGCCTGTAGGAAACCCACGGTGTCAGGGAAGACTTATGCGCGAGTGAGTTTTCGTGCTTTTTGAAACGAGCATCTTTTTCTAGGACTTCTACTTACTGTATCCACTGTTGACAAATGCAGATTTCTCATTGGCACCAGTAGAAAACATTCTGCAAGGGTAACAGAGAGCTGCGTCAGCCTGCATTCTGCACTCCAACCAAGGAAATGGGCAGTACCAGTCCGAGTGGAAGCATATGCTCAATTTGCCATTCTTCTTAGATGGAAATGGGTTTAGTATTGGCTGTGTGGGTGACTCTGTCTTAAATTTCGAAATGTTCAACTGGCCTGCATGGTCGACATCCACATCCGAGGCGGTCAGTTCTGTCGCGGAACCAGGTTCATCCCTAGCTGCACACGATGTGGAAAGCTCGTCGCATTCACTGTCCATTTGGACCGACAAGGACGGACAAGTGTCGTCCGAAGAGATGCTCTTCACAGTCTCTTCAAGAAGAGTCAAAACGGAGTGCTGAGAAACATTTTAATTGTTCTTGGAGCATCTCCGAATCACCAATTGTTGAAGCAGAAAACTCTGTGTGGACGCATTGTTGCTTGAGCCGCTTGCTTACATTCGAAAAGAAAATCGGCAATTGGCCTTTTCTGCAAAATCCTAAGGCAACGCAAAGGTCCTGTGGCATCGACCATACGTTGGAGCCTCTTCCGGTGGCGAGATAGGCTGGCGTTTCCTCCCACGTTACAAGCACTGCTTGCGAGCGAGAAAACAAACTGGCTGAAGTGGTTAATGCCACTGCTGCAGTGAACTAAAAGACTAGAAGGGGTCAGTGCAATAAAGGGAACAGCTGCGCCGCAGCGCGAATGGTGCATCGAGGCACGATAATAGCTTCGGCGCTGTCGACGCTCACTACTGAAGCTCCTGTTACAACTCAACACAGTGAAGAGCATTTCTTAAACGTTCACGAGAGGCAAGCCACCCCATTCATCACCCACCTATCCCAAAGTCAATGCAGCTTTGACGCCGACCGTTGATGGGTCAAGACCCTCTATATGAATATGATAATCTGAACTAATGAATGAAAGGGGCCCAAGTCGACTGCTACTGAAGAACAGCACTGACCTTGGATTCTTAGGTTACAATACGCTTACACATTTCATACCATCGAAGTTGGAGTTTGGCAGAACGGCGTGAAATCCTGGCGGGATATTGCGACCGATTCGATGTTTGTAATTGACCGCGATACAGTCATCAGATTTTCTAGTCTAGTCACCTAAGGAAGACGAAAGGCTAAGAGTAGAGACCTTTTGTTGGGAGAGGCTCATGTATCCTGATGTGAACTCAGAATTAGCTTCTACATGGAGTGGGCTTCCGTACCTGGAGCCCGTATGCATAATGTAAATAAACCCCTTAAAGCGAAGCTTTCTTTTCCTCTTCTTTCGACTTTCCCACTGCTGCTGCTGCTGCTGTCTTGCACACCGCGTCGAGGGGCGGTTCAGAGCAGCACGTGTATACACGACAGGAGCGCAGCAGAGCAAGCGACGTGAGAAACTCGCTTGGACTTTGCATCGCGTCGAATTGCACATACCCTCTGGAACTCCCTGGGCGTCGCCACATTAGCAGCTTGACAGCTGTAATGATCAGTGACCCCCTGCAAAAGCATTGCAGAAACTGCTGTGCTTACCTTTCTACTAACCTGCAAGTCCGGAGGCGAGCTAGATAGAAGGGTAGAGAGGAGGGGAAGAGGAAGCAGAGATAGGGTAGAACAGACGCAGTCGCTAAACAAGTGAATAACATCCTTATCATAAGAAGCCAGCAAACATTGACAGGAAGGACAACACAGGGGAAATTAGTTGTCCTAACTAAATGAACTAAAGAAAATGAAGCTAATGGAAATTAAAGTGCATGAAAAAGCAGCTTGCCGCAGGTGAGGAATGATGCCACATCTTTGCATTACGCTTGCAATGCTTTACCAATTCCCCTACCGTGGCGCCGTTTTCCCATCTACTTTCTTGGGTATTTATGTTTCCTACTAGAACCCTGGGGGGTGTTAGCCAGCGCCACCACTCAAAAACCTTGGCGGCGGATGTGAAACATCCTTTCTGCCGCAGACGTCACGACTACTTGATCTTTTTGCGTGAAGGCAACTCGTCAATAAACCCACGCCTGCTACCTGAAGGCATAAGTGTTCCTGGATTCGAGACCCTCATTATGTAATAAAACCAAAAAACACGTTTCTAGGTACTTTTTCGCCGAAGCACCACGGCAAACGCCCTAGATCTTTCTAGGTATGCGGTCTTACGTCCCTGGCTTTCCCTGGGCATGCAGTCTGCTCAGCCCAGCCCGAATTCACAGAGTTTAGGCAGTGCAGGTAAGTTAGTTTTAAATGCATAAACATTTGTATACGTACCCAACTAGAAAACCGGTTTCACGATAGCGCCCGTAGCAGCGAGCAAATTTGTCGTTGCGCTGCCTCTCACTTCAATGCCAATGAAGCGGCGAGAATACAGCGCTGATGGTGCTCACAGCAGACACCTCACTCTGCCACTTGTGCAAATCGCTTTCGAGTTACGGGTGTGCATGTCTAAGCAGCGAGAACACGGCGCGCAAAGCTATGACCCATTGCACCACCAAAGTTCTGCAGATGTCTAGCAGAGATCCGAAGCGGGACATTTGCACTTCCCTAGGTCATATGTAAGAAGCCTGTGGATAATTCTTGAATGTCCATGGGATCGTTCCATGCACGCGAATTGACGTTCGTAGAAACATCCTACGAACGTCATAATGAGATATTCAGACATCCAAAAGATGTCTAAATATAGATTATTCTTATTGCATAACCCCGAGCATGTCCTACGGACATTTCTGTCAGGATTTAGGACACTTCTGGGACATTTTATGTTGTCTATCGTCCAAAGGACGTTTGTGGGACATTCGGTTGTGGATTTAGGATATACACGGGACATGCATACTGATTATAAATTAACATAATACTGGCGTTCGTGATAATGTGCCTCAGCAGTACAACAGGCTTGCTGTATTTCACATACCATAAACAATGCTTGGCCTGGTTTTGCGTTGGCTTGTGGGGCAATGATGAAAGGAACTGCATGGCTCTTGAAATCCCAGCTGTCCAATAAGGCGACCAAACATCTCTGTAATGTAAAATACACCCCACGGCATAATAAAGCATGCTAAAGAAGGCTGCAGTGTAGCTAAGCATTGGCTACATGATTCCCTGCTTCGGTGATCTAATTCATTACATACAACTTGATAAAACTGCAATAAATCGAAGCATATAGACATGCAAGCTCTACTTTTTTGGGCTAACAGTAACGAAGCTACAGAACTGAATTCTGCAGGCTGCTGAATCGTTTGTCAATCTCATTCATTATACAATCTCATTAAAAATACAGCATTTATTTCATAAAACAGTAGCAGGAAGATCACAAGTTCAACTCTAAAATGCATTCAGCAGTTTTCAGTAAAGCGCATCAATGCAAACAAATAAAATTCAATAATTTCATCGCACAAGCTCAGCCATTAGCAGTTATTTATAATGCACCATGGTTATTAAAAGTGTGCATGAAATAAGCTGTCTACAAATGCACTTTGGGCAGCAAGAAAACTTAAGAATTCGAAGTGGGGTCACTACAGAAGTTACCATGAGGCTCTCTGTGGGCTCTTTTTCGTGGTCACAGGCACATCAATGCAAAATTTGCTGAACAGTTGAGATATGGTAGCCACTTTAAGTTATCAGAGCCTTTCTCTAAGCCATATTTAGTAGTTAAACACACTAACACGAGGTTTGCTAAAGACGTCACAACTACATTAGGCATTAACGAAACTACTTGAGACTAGTTCAGTGGTCATATATAGACACAAGCAGCTTCTGTATGATCATCCATTCATGTAGCAAATGCGCTCTGTATCCATAACAAATTCTGGGAAAGGTCACCAGAGCAAACCTTGACACTATCGTGTAGTGACGAGACCACTTCAATTCAAATTGAGCTAATATTTTTCAGATGCACCTCGGTCAGTAAAAGAATTTTAAAAACCTTCTGCAAGGATGGGGGGTACAAAGGTAGTAGGAGGTCTACTGCCGGCTGGCTCAATTCAGCGGTCGCATGCACATAAATGCAATATATGCTGTAAAGTTCATAGGTGTCTCAGCCATGAAGGAAGCTACTCCAGACTTTCTGCGGGCCTGCTCCAATGGTGTCACACAATAAAATTACTAAAGATTTGATAGATACACTGGGCATTAATAAAATTACTAAAGGATCGCTTAAGCAGTTGCAGACACGAACATTACTGGAGAGTTCGCAGGTACAAATGCATTTACAAGACATTTGCTTCAGCACAAAACCAAACTGATTTCACAGGTACTAGAAGTGACAAGATACTTGCGGTACTCGAGTGGTCACAGATACCAATTCACTTTATTTGTTCACCAAATATTGCTGAAGCCGTCACTGGTACCTTGGTGACTACTCAATTAACTAAAGGTTATCAGCATGCTCGCTTCAGCAGTCATAGACACAAAAATGCATTGTACGAGTTCACCTGTATCAAAAGTTAACGGAGGATTTGTGTGGGCTTGCTTCATCAGTCAGACAAAACTTAACCCAGAGTTTACAGGTACGTCGGCCCATAAGGAAGTTACCACTCGCTGGGAGCAGCCTTTCATCCATGCTTGCAGGTGTGGAACAGAAGAGATCATGGGTACATTACACAATTTACTAGTCATCCTGCAGGATCAGTTCCAGTGGTTGCAAACATGAAACTGCACTGTTAAAATCAGAGGTGCTAAGAAAGTTAGCCGATTTCTGTGGGCGTGTTTTTGTGCTGATCATCAACGAAGACTGACGTTGACCCAGAGTGACACCATGCTGATGGCAGCAACACTGTATGGCTGTAATGTATGCAAGAAAAACGTGTTAGCAATGTGCGCGAAAATTGCTATCCACCATGTGCATGTTGGCCATTTTTACTTTTAACAGCAAACTGCTGGTTCTGACAGCAACTTTGCTTCCTAGTGGCTTTATACAAATGCTGAGCTGCAGTCATCAGAAAAGAAGTAGTAATGATTTGAACTCTGTAAAATGATAAAAGGAATTCTAGTCTCTACGTCAGCCTATCTATCTCAAACGAGCTAACCCAGTCAAAAAATCCGACAGAGTGATCTTGTTGGACCCACAGAGTTCTTGATGGTCCTTCAGGATTTCTTGTTGGTGCCATTCCAACACTGATGAGATTCCTAAAGGTCGCACAGGACAACCTGTGGGCACGCTTCCCACACGAATAAGATTCTTGAGTCAAGGGATAAAAACAGAGCAGATTGGGTGAGGGAACAAATGCGAGTTAATGACATCTTAGTTGAAATCAAGAAAAAGAAATGGCGATGGGCAGGACATGTAATGAGGAGGGAAAATAACCAATGGCCATTAAGGGTTACGGACTGGATTCCAAGGGAAGGGAAGCCTAGCAGGGGGCGGCAGAAAGTTAGGTGGGCGGATGAGATTAAGAAGATTGCGGGGACCACATGGCCACAATTAGTACATGACCGGGGTTGTTGGAGAAGTATGGGAGAGGCCTTTTCCCTGCAGTGGGCATAACCAGGCTGATGATGATGAAGATGAAGATTCTTGAAGCTCTCTCAAGACGATCTATCGGCACGCTTCCCACACCAATAAGGTTCTTGAATATCCCTCAAACCTGCTGTTGGCGAGCCTCCAACAGCAGTATGCTTGTTGGATTTCCCTCAAGGCTTTCTATGGGCGCGCTTCCCACACCGATAAGATTCCCGAAGGTCCCTCAAGCTTATAGGCGACCCTCCAACGGAAATACGATTTTTGAAGATGTCGCTTCAAGATCCCTTCCAACAGCAATACGATTGCGGAATCATATATGTGCCTCGTATATGCTGAAAACTTTTGGGCTTCTTAAATATGTTCGACAAACAAACTAGTATGCAGACCACTTAATGTAGTCACAATAGGCTAACGCCGTGACTAACGAACGTGAGTCCTCGCAGTGTGCGGGCTTCAGCGAACTTCCATGCAATGCTGACAAAACTGCCGATCGACTGCCGTATCAGCTAGATATCAGCCGTTCATCGACAGCGCTTTTTCCACAATGCCTCCGCATATATTTATACGTTCTGCTGCTTCGAAAGAATTGAACCATTCTTCGAGAGTTGAAATGCACAAACTTTGATCAGCCCTTGTTAGGTTCAGTGAAAGATATATATGCAGCGCAGTGAACCAGTTCGTATGTGCACATCATTGGCAGATTTGACCTGACAAGTGCTTTATTACGATTCATTTTCAACTATAGCGATTTGAAATAGACCACCTTTCCCTTTGCACAGTGCAAGCAGTAAGCGGCGACATCGCGTGGTGCCCATGCCGCTGTTACGCGAAAGCTGCCGGCACGTACGTCGCACTCGATCACCGCTACGCTTAGCTGAATAAAATGTGGCTGTGTAGACGGCTGTATTTGTATGCACTGTTATGCTGACACACATACCTGACATACATCCTGAAGAAGTTGCGAACTCGCTAATAGGGCCAGGGGTCACCCTGCGAAAAAGAAAAGGTAGCTGTCATACCCTACGTACACCGCATGTAGCATAATTTGAAAAAGATTGCAAAGCGAGCTAACGAAAATATCGTGTTTTCTGCCCCGTGCAAGCTCTCTAAGCTTTGTAGAATGACCAACCCTTTTTCCCGCAAGGCACCGACCTGTGTCACTAAACATGATAACAAATACATAGATTTTCAGGCAGGAGTTGTTTATGAGATTCCTTTAGATTGTGGTAGAAAGTATGTGGGCCTGAATGACAGGCTGAGGCAACGCAATAAGAAAGTCAACAATGGGAGGGAGGGCCACCTGGCAATTCATTGTAGAAATTGTAAATGTAAGCCAGACTTCCACACCTGCATTTGGTTGCCAGAAGCCATGACAAATGGGTTTGACTAATAGTTGAGGCCAAAAGAATCATTGAAGCAGGTGATAACTGCGTAAGTGTTGCATCCATATCACTATCATGCAAAGAACTGCTTTACCTGAACGCGAATACGCACTGAGAAACTGTGATGGTGCTCCTAGTATAAGTCATTGGCGTTTTTCCTGATTAAACATTGTTGGAAGTGGCGCCCTGTGTGTGTATGTGTTCCTTCTTCGTCCATCGTCTTTTTAGCGCCTTCACTTCAGATTATGCTTAACCAACACGCCCAACTATCCATCCTTCCATCAGACATTTTAACGTAGCAAGAGCAAGTTTTGCAAGGCACACAATACTCGAAACTGTGAATAATCATGGTGCCTACCTGGGCTCTCAAATACTTGGACACTTGTGGAACATTACCAAATCTTGAAACAAAAAGCCCCTTTAAAAGGATATCTGGCATATCAGCAACTGGCTGTGGCTGTCCAAGAACACATGTCTGAGAACATCGTTTATAACTATGTTCAAGCTCTTTTTTGGCAGACAAAGTACTTGGTGAAAGGTCCATATGCACTGAAACTGTTCTGAAGGTTTTTTGCATGATGCACCATTCAGAAATCTGAGCAGGCACATATTTAGCTGCTGTCACAAGCTGCAGTGCCCTGCCAATTCCATCTTCGAAGGGAAACGTTGATGTAGCCCACAAGGGGCCAAACATTCATGTCGACTTTGTGAGGTGCAATAATTGATGCACATTAAAGGTCATTGTGTTCTGCCCATACAGCTTGGCTATCTGCTGAACATAAGTTAAGAGAGACCTCTCAGCAGCACAAATTTCATCTTCTGGGATAACATCCTTCAATAAAAGAAACACAGCCTTTTGCAAAAAGTGCGAAATGTGTTGGATAAGGTCGCGGCAATATGTCAGAGACGCATGAAAGGCTGTAGAAAAGAAGCCAAGAGCGCCACTCTGCAGCCTTCCAAAAAGCACGATCTGACAAAGGCCGTCCTGATCTTGAAAAGATGATTGGTGGCTTTATCGAGAGCAACCTCGTATCAATTAGCTTTCTGTGCCTCGCAATATACCATGTGGAACCAGTAGCTGACAGCCACATTTCAGTAACCTGTTTGGTCACACCTTTCAAGATGCAGTGCATGTAGTGAGGAGGCAGGCCCCAGACGAGATCAAAGCCTCGCAGCTTGATCAGAGTGGATGGATCTTTTATGCCGAACACTGGTTCCTTCTTCTGTACTGCTTCCACCATTGCTTTCAACACACAACTGTGTGTCCTTCCAGGCACTTTGCTGCAAAATGAGTACTTCAGTGTACCTGCAAAGAATTTTTTTTATGCATCAAAATGATTTCTATGTTAAAGCTTGCTAGATCATGTACATGACAAATAGGTAGACATATTATTATGCACTTAACTAGAGCATAATTAAGCAGGTCTATCAGTATGTAAACCTTAACTGAACCGTGTGGACGCAGTAGGCTAATTATAAACCTGCAGTAGCAAAATCTAAGACTAAATGTTTCGCTTTTGAAAGTAAATTACTGTATATATGCAATATCAATCACCAAGAATTCACGTTTAAATGAGTTTAAACTAGTTTTTCCCAGCCTGTTCCTGCATTTGCAATGGGCTGACATGTTAAAATTTTTAAAGACTGCTCATTAACTAACATTATTTTCTACTGAGATAAATTTTTTAAGTTTACTATTCCTGACACAGTGAACATGGGTTAGTGCTCTGCAAAGACTGTGGAGTCGCACACCATATCCATCATATCACAGTAGCACATGATTTTACAATGCTTCCAAAAGGTAGAGCCCATATTTTCTAACGTTGCCATTGTTTTTCATTTTTGTAATATGGCATGCCAAATGGTCAATCCCATCCCAGTGATAACAACAGTGCAGCCACCTGCAAGTCATGTACAAGCTAATGACAAAGGACAAGAAGATCGAAAAATTAAAGGCAAAGGTGGAAAATACAGCCCTAGGCTATAGTTCTCCATGAAGCACATGCAATGTGGCCCATCTAATTGTCACATCCCACAGGTCAAACCTGTTTTCACTGCACACATGCTCCCACTACCGTCACTTGGAGAGACGTGCTATACTGCAGAGAAAAACTTGTGACTTCAAAACCACTTCTCCACCCCATTTGACAATTACCACACACACAAACATGCACAATGAGAGAAGGCACTACCTCAAGACTCATTGTGACCTGCATAATGGCTATTGCCATTAAAAAAAATAAAATGGCCTTGACCTCATACCTGGCAATAATTTAGGCACTATAGATAGAGGAATGTTGTATATTCAAGTATACCAAGGGAAATGCCAGCGTCCAATGAAAACTGGTGGTACAATCGGGTGATCCATAAGGTGCGCCATAAGAGTACTCAACAACGTGCCACAGGCCCTGTCTTTGGCTCTCAATACGCCTGAGCGAGTACTTTTGGCAGCCGTATGGGGTGCCCCGCAGGGTGCAGTCATGTGCTCCTGCGTTTCTCATAAGGGCAGTCCATGCTGTGCACTTGAAGGAGCCATTAAGCCAACGTTTCACACTAGAATTATGGATGTCATGTTACACCGCATGCGTCCCAGATCAAGCTGGAAGTATACGAGCACATTTAGTGTGGTACAAAACTCCTATTTTAATGTTCTTATGTTGCAGTTGAACGGCACTATAGGAAATGAAATCACACCACCGGAAGCTACTTCCTCAAGGTAACGGACACTGATCTCATAGGCCGTGCTTTTATGTATATGGGGCACTGGAAGTGATTGCACAAGTCAGAAATAAGCCATGTTCGCCATGTGTCTTTTGTTTTTTTCTCTGTGCATATTGATGGTCACCCAAGATGTTTTTTGCAGGTATACTCTGGTTTGTCTTACTTTTATCCCACGATCGAGAAAACTGCGGGCACAATTCAACAGTGTTGTTGGGTGCCAGAGCACCCAGAGCAAAATGTCTGATGTGCTTTTCAGCTAATTCAGAGTAAACAACATAGCAGTGGCACCGCACTTCCTGATGTCTCACAGCACTTGCCAAAATGGCAGTTGCTGTCACGGAAGAGAGTTAGAGGCAGTGACTTGAACTTAAAATTTAGAGCGAATATGTGCAGTGAGAGACTAGTTTTTTTGCGTGTATGACCATATGACCTCTACTTTCAGTTACAATAATGTATTGAGAAGAGTTGGAGGACCGTGTCATGGCCCCTTTATGTGCTAGCAGGCTTTAATTTTGCAATAATGTTCTTTCAAAGTTCATAATTATAAAGTTAACAAATTGGCTCAATATATCAGTGACTGCAACTTAGATTTTGACATCCAACACTGCATCTTTTACGTAAGAGAAAAAAATGATCTATTCTCTGCTGCACTGCATCTGATAACCACTTAAGGTTCCCTGAAATGCAGAGTACGCTCTTAACTGGCCATATGTGCTTTTGCTCTCCCACACACTTGGTAAGCTAACATGACTGCAGAAATCCCTGCTTTTCTGGAATTCCAATCACGAAACCAACCAAATGCCTGCAACACCAGCATTCATTTTATTCAGAAGGGTTTTGAGTAGCACAACAAGTTTATAAATACTATGACTGCCAGCTGACCCATATTGATAACAGTGACCTGCTTGAACAATTCATGCGTCACATTTAAAAAAAAAAGACATTTGAAAGCATCAGTTCTTTTTACACCCTACAGCAAGTTAGTGAACTGGATCTGCACCGAAAACCAAAAACCAAGATAAAATGTTATATTTTTCTCAAACCAGAATTGAACCAGAATGTTACTATTTCTTTCCACTCTAGAGTAACGGAAAGAAAGACATGACAGTTTCTAATTCGGCTGCATAACATTTTATGGAGCTTTTTATCCATACATTGCCTGCACTTGTCGCTTAAATGTGCTACCATATTACTAAATGTGCACCATCTCATGATTTTAAATGTAGCATCTTTAGTCCAGTTTTCAGTGCATCGATATTAAGATTGTGATAAAACGCACAAAACAGGTTTACCCCTATCTTCCAAACAAAGCTAATACATTTATTATAAGCTTAGAAAACAGGTCAGAGCCGAGCACACCATCAATAACTTCACCTTGCTGCAAGCACCAGCTGCACCCAAAGTATCCATTGAACTGCTTGCTGTTTAAGATAGCTGCCTTGGCCGGAGAGTCCACACTACAAACAACTGCATGCACTGCTGATCTAATGGTTCTACCAGCATGAGACCACACTAGAGTTCGAACATTAGCGACTTCTTCAACAAATTGTGTCACGAAGAGATGCATCGATGAGTGAGTCCTTGAGAACCACAGCCCTGAGACGGGCACATTTTGCCACCGCATCAAAACTGGCAGCTCATTTATCATTACTTGGATTGGCCAAATTGTGCTTTTGCTGGAATCAAACACAGGTGCCCCATCACTGTTAAAGGTCAATGTGATGTCACTCCACGCCATGTTTACCTGCTTTCGTACACTACGGTACAGACTTCCATTGGTGATGTTAGAAAATACGCCTGGCACTAGAGGTCCTGATGACAGCTTCTGTAAGTTAGTGTGGAGCGTTCTGCCAACTTGTTTCAAGAGTTCCAGCAACTGCTGCTTCAAGTTAAACATTAAAAAGAAACTCTCCGAACTCATTAACTCTTGAAGCCTCTTTTCTGCACCACAGGAAGCACAGGTTATACTGGACTTGTTTTTGGCATCGCAAGATAGTCCGAGGTATTTATGGCAGGCTTGACAGTATAAGTGCACCCTCAACACTTCTTTTTTGCTTTTCCACGACTTTATCAGGGAGTAGGTAGTGCATGGTACAACTTTTTCCCCAAATAAGGCACTGATCAGAGTTAAAGTCCTTGAACTTGTGCCCATGTCAGTCCTGCAGTGACAATATATGTGAGTACAAGTAGGAAAGCTTCTGCTCTTGTTGTCGCCTGATAAGGTAGGGTTTCCCGTCAGAGTTTCGCAAAATACTTCACGAAATCGTCACCTCCTGCAGCTTCACTCCCACTTCCTTCGTCATCGTGTATCTGTGCACTTCCTTCATCATTGCTGTCTGTTTCATCTGCTTCTTGAGGATCACTATCCGAGCTCAACTGAGAAGCAAAATTGAGTTCACTACCACTGAAGCTTGTTGCATCTTCATCACAATGAACATCTCTTTCACTTGCAGCTTGGCTAATTTCCTCTTCTTCCACAGAACTGGCAATTGCACTCGTATTTGCGCCAGCAGATATTTCTGCAAGGCTGGAGCTGTTCTGCCTTGAATTATCACTGTGGTCTTGAGTGATATCATCACAAGTAGAATCTGTGGGAAGGCTGTGCAGGTTGGCTGGCATGTTCTGAAACAACATGGAGCAAAGAAAAAATGGAATACCATCACACATACATCCTTTGAAGCTCAAGTGTTCTATCCCCAAATGCTGCTTGCAATAAAGCTTTGAGGAATGTTGACACAATCCTAATTTGTGCAAAGCAAAGTTATGTATTGGACCACGAATAAAATGCGAAGACGGCTGCATCTGATTTTTGAAATTCTTATTCTTTATATTCAGTTCCGGAAACAACAGTAATTACCTGCATATTTAAAGGAATGCCTTACGTCCACAGCTCCAGGATGTGCTGTGGTTAATGGCGACTACCTTCTGCACCTTCAGTGCACTGACTTTGCATACTGGCAATATTAAACGAAACAAATCCTGCGGTTTTACATGTAAAAACTAAGATCTGATTGTTAGACATGCCACAGTGGGGGAGTAATGTGCACTTAAACTTAAGTACACCAGTATTTCTGCATTCCACTTACATTGAAATGCAGCCACCCTGGTGGGGATCCAATCTCTATTTCATTTTAGGTGAAAGCCTTAGATCTAATGTTTCACGGTCACGTTGCAAGGTACACAAAATATAATGGGACCCAAAGATGGCCAGAAGCAAACCAAAGCATGTCCAGCCATGTATAAGAGATGGTTAACGATTGATTAGTGATTGGATTAAGGTGGATTAGGGTGTATTAAGGAGGACTTGGGTGAATTAAGATAAATGTAGAATGATTAGGTGGATTAAGATCGATTAAGGTGTATTAATGAGGGTTAATGTAAAGTAAGGTTAAGGTGGACGAGGGAGGATTAATGTGGATTAGGATGCATCAAGGTGAATTACAGTAGGCTTTACAATGCGTTCACATTCGCGTCTCTTAGGCGATAGTTATGGGCACCTTGGACTTTTTTATTATTTTAATTGTGCTCAACAGCACAACGCCATTGCCTACCGTGGTGGGTGCCGGTGTCGCAGTGTTGCGTGTTTCACACACCAGTAAGTGGGTTTTAAAGAATTGATTACAGCAGTGGCACTACACAGAAAATACTTTGTGAACCACACGTAATCCTTTCAATAATCATGCCAGCTGTAAAGATGTTGCTAGAAGGTGTGTAGTTTTCGTAACATCCCATACATACGCTTCTTATTATCCACTCCTAATTTCGTGTTTGCACTCCAGTAAATTCTATCTAATAAAGTGCATTGCATACATACGTACCTTAGTAGTAGCAGCGGCAAGAGTGGTTCTGTCGACACATACTTCCAAGTTTGCCTTGGGACTTGGCTGCTCGATCCAGGCTGCAGATACTGCCGGTAACGTTTCGGCGGTATTTGAGATATTTCATTCACTAATATATGCCGCCAAATGTGCGTCAGATTATGGTTGTTTGTTAAGAATGGGAATTGTGCGGCACGAGGATGGCTGCACAAATGGATAAATGGATTATAGTTTCCTGCATAGAGGACATGGAGGAAGGATGGATAAGTGAATGGATACTATGAGCGTCCCCATTAGAACGGGGCGGTGAGTTGTGCCACTAAGCTATTGTATTGCCTTATGTCCTATATTGAAAAAGAAAAGGAAGAAAAACCCATGATGAATTCTGATAACCAAACTTTCTGAACCCCTATTGTGAACTTTCTCTTTGTGGTAAAACTTTGCTTTTTGTCATAAAGCTAAAGAAGAAAAGCACATGCAAGCACCCTCGTGTGTAGCAGATAAACGAAAACCTTCAAAGAAACATTGGTGTTATTCTCGATGTAAATATATTTGCTACAAATGGCATTTATACACTCCTTGCACTGAAAACATTTTGCTGGTTTTCTACAAAAAAAAATGGAGTGAATCTCTGGATCAATGCATGAATATGGATACAAAATATTACTAATACTTCCTTCGCTGTCTGTGCATGTTATAGGCATCGGCAATATTTCTTCGTGTTGTGCCTCTTATACTACATCCTGATATGGCTCCTGTATTTGAAGTTATCATAGCTTTCAATTCCACACTTGTGCATGTTAATTAAGTATTGACTGCGTTAGGGAGTCATATTAATTATTAAAAGAAACCTATCACATGGTCTGCAATTTTGTTCGCAACTGTAGTTTTTTACACATGCCATAGAAACGCGCTTGCTTTTAATCCTTTTTTAAATACATATTCATCTACTTCATTTGCATAAAAGCTAAATTCGTGCAACAAACGCCATGCCCCTGCATGACCATGCACTGCGAGTGACCCCGCTCTCAAACGTCAAATATGTGTATGCATACGTGACTATATGTATGTGTGTGTGTGTGTGTGTGTGTGTGTAAGCTTTTGCGCTACGTGCTGAACGGCAGACTCTGAATGATCTAGTTTTGGGTATGCTGACGCATTTACGGCTGGGATACAAGCCACGAGTAAAAGTGATGCTGTATTACAGGAGGCCTGGAAGCGAATTATTCCTAGCTATAGTTTAATGTCAGCTGCATCCCTTGCTTAGTGAGGATGTGCTGGCGGGGTGGCTGCATGGAGGAATTTTTTCCTTCCTTTACGACAATGTAAGACAGACATGCAAACACGAAAAAAATAATAAAAATGCAGAGAAAGACGAAAAGGGTGAAGCAAATGGCAGCGTCTGTCTTGCCCCTTTCCTTACTTGTGCCTGTGTTTGTAAGCCTGCCTTTTAGTGACATGATTCCATACCAACCTGCTCGAATATATTTCACTGGGAAGAAAAAAAACTTTTCTCTTGGCTTGACGAGTGGATGGGGAGAGGGCATCGAGGTGGACGACGCTGAGCTCGCACAAAAACACAGTATACAATTCCCACCGCTTTGTAATGTGTCCCGTTTATTCTAGCTAGCCCAACATTCTACCTAAGTGCAACACTCTGCCTGTGCCGCCTCTATGATGCAGAGAACTAAATCCAGCGCACAAATGTAAAATATAAAGTGGTATATGACTTGCAGTGGTGTATGATTACTGCTTTTAAAACACTGCGCTTTTTGGTGTTTTTGGTGTCGTTTCTACAGATCAATAACCACTAGGGGCACGATTGTAATGCTTTGGATTTGATCGCTCCCCTAAAGTCGTATCCATAGCTCGACGTTGTGCGCGTGGCCTGCATGGTGTGCAATTGTGTTTTGTCTGAATTGCCCTGCTGTGCACGTGCTTCTACAAAGCACATTTGACTCGGTTTAGTGGTGTGATTTCGCAGACAAAATGCTCGTTTGCGCTCAATACGAGGTTGACTCGGCAACTGAGGTTGTTGAACCCAATGCGATTGGGGACTTTCACCCGACAAGCATTGCCGATTTTGATGGCACTAAATTGTATGATGTATAGTGGACTGGCGACAACACTGTCTTCGGTGGCTACTACAAAGCCAAGTTGCTCCACATGACAAGTAAGTCGCTACACGAACTGTACAGTATCAGCATATATAGTGATATTGGGTTGCCGAAAAAGTTAAATAAGAGAAAACATTGAGTCCAATTGGGGTTTTCAATGGTGCCCAATTGCTCACAATGGAAGACCACTGCAGATCCAAGTTCTTACAATTAGACATCATTGGGGTTCAGAATGCCAATTAGACCTAATTTGAAGTCACTGGCTAAGCAATCCCGTGGAACAACCTTTCCACTTGAATGTTGCCACTGAGCATGTCGCGACTTGTGCTTTCGTTCAGCAGCGCGAGTGCACTTCGTAGCTGGAGAAACGGGAGCGCGCTTCGAAGACATACGACTGACTCAGCTAGCAAGGATAGTGTACCGACGCCATTTTGGAGCACGAGTGTGGCGCCATCTATTGGGCATATGCGCAGTATGTGCACCACTCTGGTGACGTCACCAGCGCCTCCTAGCGCAGTGTGACATATTCTGCAAGCATGAGTCATTAAAGGCTTTCGCCTCAAAAAGTTACGTGGTCACAGAGACGCGCTCGTGCCACTGCTCACGCGTTCGTCTCCTTCCACAGCTGGCTCTGATGCCACTCATCATGCCAGCGTAGCCATACGGTCCCTCCCTCAGCAAAGGCGCTGGTGGCACTGGCCCACTGCCAGTCGGTGTGGTGATTTCAGTGAGTTCTGTCGTGTGCTCTGATGAATGGACCTTCGATAGAGATGGTACATAAAGTCACATGGTCCCAGAGACAGACCGCGCTGATGGCCAGTCTGTATATAGCACTATGTGTCGCAGTGCTGCCACTTGGCGCGGTGATTTCGGTGAATTCTGTTGTGCGCTCCGATAGACGAACCTTTGACTTCTTAGTCAGTAGCTGCATTCGGCTCCTTTGGACATCCATGCAAGTACGCGAACGAGGCCAAGGCACGTGATGTGAGAAATGATAGAAGGCAGCATGAAAACAATACCATTACGTTCTGTAAAACGAGTCATCATCGTGAAGACGTCGCGGTGTTTTCGCATTCATCCACAAAGGGATACTAAGTGCCTTTGTTTGTTTTTTTTTCTTCATACGCAGGCAATAGAGTGGGCGTAAGTTTGCATGTGAGTCGGGGTTTATGTGTACCGATAAAGTGTGTGAAACTTACTATGCCAGGAAGTGGCACTACACTCCTCAGCACTGTGTGAAGAGTGGTATTCACTGTTGGTGACGTTCTGGCATTGGAAGTCTTTTCCTTGGAGGTTAGCACTGCAACGCTGGTGAGGAGTGAACTTTTGTTATCCTCGAGGGATGCTGTGCATTACGAAGAGCCGGCAACACGGGTAGTGCTTATGTAGCAGCAGTCCGTGAACTTGGACACAGATACATTCCATTTCTTAATATGCTAGTTGCAATATTGCCTTTGTAGCCAACTGCTGCACACGTCTTCACTTCACCGCGTCATATTTTCCAGCATGAATGGAGCACAGTGTGTTAGCGAACACCCAATTGCATTTGCTACAGCTGTTCGCACAGAAGCAGGTCACAAGAGGTGATGGTTTCGTATTTGTGTGCTTTCAAAGAGGCAACGTGCGACACACCGTCGAAAGTGCCATCTCGTTTCTCTAGAGCAAACTGCTTCGTGAAAAGGCTCAATACTGTCAATGTTGTGTATGCATTGAGCAATATTATTTCATGTCTGTACTCATATGTCACTGCTTTCTGGTGCCGTGCAGAAACATCACAGGAAATGGATATCTTCCCAAGCAAGAGGCCTAGGGAGGCAATAAACTCAAATGAAGAAAACGGAAAAAAGAGGACAAAAACGAAGGTATGCCCAACACTTTCTTCTTTTATGGCATTTATGCATTGGACAACGCTGTGACACACACTGCTTCATCTGCTCAATGAAAGCACATAAGTTCTGCCAATTGGGTCCGTGCACCGAACACATTTGGCCATCATTACGTGCCAACTTTCATTGCACACCTAATGCAATGTGCAATTTACTGTATAGAAAAGCATGATTGAGAGAGAACTGTAGAAGCAAATATACAATAACTTAATTTTAGCATAGCTCTATTGTTTGCTTATATCTTAGAGTCCCTTAGTGAACTTGCTGCTCTGATGTGCTGGGAAGAGTATGAATGCTAGCTTTGAAACGTTGTCTTCAAACATTTATCTTCAAATTTAAAAGCCATTTTACCTGCTTTCAATCTTCATAAAAATATGTGAGCGCTAATTGTAATATCGCAAAGCATTTATGGCCTGTTAATGCTCTCTCTATGCAACTGGTGGTCTGGAATCGCACTGTCACAAGTGGAAGTTTAGACATCATTGTAAATTTATACTTGTTGAGTTTCAAAGGCTTACTTTATGTATGTGATATATTATTTCTGTGAAAGGCAATAAGCTTTGCGCTTTTAGTGTATTGCCAGAACAATCATTGCTTTTTTTTAAAATAATACTGCAGCCCGCACCATCAGCAAAGCAGCTTTGCCTGGAAACACATAGCACTGTTGAGGTGGAGCTTGCAGCTCGTATTGAAGAAGTCACACCCTCTAGCTGCACATGTTGCAATGACGGCTGTGGAGTGCGCGGCCAACTAGAGCAAACAAGAGAGGAAAATGCTCTGCTGAAAGAGGAGCTACTGGCTCAGAAATCGAGCTTCATCAAAAAAACAGAAGAACTCAAGAAAAAGTTAAATGAAGCTCTGCATCGCAATGCAGAGCTTCAGAGAGCACTGACTTCGAAGATTTTTACAAGTGGTGAGTGACCTTTGCATGTTCTTATGATAGTCATTTACATAAAATTCCAGCCAGGCAACGTACCCAGCGGGGGGCCGGGACCCCCCCTCCCCCTAAAATTAAGCGGCATGCACCCCCCCCCCCCTCACCGCCCACGCTACCACTCCTCACACACATTCCTAAAGCGCCGACAAATCAATCTATTTGGCAGTCAACATTTTGCTGCCTTTTACAGCGAAAGCTGTATATGACTAACATTTCGTAATTTCTTTCGGTGTCCGTCAACAGGAAAAATCATCATGTGGGCCGATCCTGGTGATGTGCAAGAAGGATCCAAGCTCAATGGCACATACCCCAGTGGGCTCGGGAACCTTAATCAGCCCTTCAATATCTTCGGGATGGGCCCATGTATGGGGAGTGCTTAAAACCTGCTTCACCTCCGTAGTGGGTCGGCCGGGCATAGCACTACCATCGGAATCGGCCCACATATAGGGAGTGTTTAATGCCTGCTTCACCTCCGCTGGGGGTCGGCCCAGTCTTGCATTATCTTTGGGATCAGCCCACGTATGGGGAGTGCATAACGTCTGCTTTAACTTTGCCGCCGGTAGGCCAGGCATTGCACTACCTTCGGGCCGATCCGCGGCGGAGGTGAAGCACTTTGCTTGCTTTTCGTTTGAGAGCTTTGAGTGTTGTCAGCTCTCGCTGCGATTCCATTTTTACAGACTGGATCGGTCAATTTTTCACTCCTTTTGGATGGTGGCAGTTATTGGCATCTCCTGGGGTGTGAAGGCCGATTTTCTCATCCATTCGGTGCCCGCGTGATTAACTCGCGATGAGTTCAGTTGTCACCATCTGTTCAACGATCACACGCATCACTGTTGCTTCGTTAGTTCAACCTTCTTTGTTTAGACTGATCCAGGGACCAGGAAAGGGATACGTTTCGTAGTCGGCTGGTGTGTACGCTCGTGGAACGAGTTGCGGCCATAGAAAACGCCGGTTGTGTTTAACTTTTCCTTTTGCTTCGTTAATTCCTCGATGAACAGCTCGCCACGATGCTAGCAGATCCTCGGAACCACATACCCGCAATATGGGTTAGATAAGGTGGAAAATAAAATAATGCAAAAGAGCGTCCATCATAAGGACCTGCAATAATCGTTAAACCCACAAGCAATATGACTGTCACTTGTTATCTCGTATGGCTTTTCCCTAATTGTATAGCACTTTTCGTGCAAAATTGGCAACTAGAAACAAGAGTCGCTAGGAATTTTTTTTTTTGTCTCCAGATATCTATCACCTTCGTTTATCCATACACCAAAGTATTTGTATTCGTTTACACGAGCTGTAACCTTACTCGAGGATGCTGTGAGCAGCACCACTTGCGGTAGCAAATGAATATGTTGCCAGGCAGGGCATTTGCATACGTGATTCAGTTTCAGTTTACTGTTTATTCAAGATACATAGTTAGTTAGCAGTATACAGGCGAGTGTCCCAATGTCGAACGACTGCAGCGGGAAGGCAACAGCCAAACAGGAAGGAAAAGCAAAAATTAACAAATGTAACTGTTGTTTGTGATAATATTTATGGATCAACATCTTTTTAATTTAAAAAGGAAGCAGAGAAAATGCCGCCAGAAGCGAAGAATAATTCTGTGTGTTTTGAGTGACGCTTCTACTGTTATCATTCGATCCGCCTGACATAGCCACTTCTCTGGTATGCTAATGTGGGCATTTTTCTAACCTTCCGCGGTGGGCACAGTACGCCTAGAATCGCAGTGTCCTGTGCTCTATGCGATTGTACGGGACTGGTGACCACGCATCGTTAAGCAACTTCCCAAATAACAACACAAGTCGGTTCTGGCACTTAAATTGGTAAAGCGGTAAATGAGGGTTCCAAAAGAACTGTAATTGTTCCACAAATATATATATTTCTCTATAATTCTTCCACAGCTAATTCAAAAAACGCTAATACAAATCTTTCTTTTACACTTTCGCTTGTTTAGTTGTTCTTGGCAGTGTTCTTCCAGCGTTTCTGTCAGCGCAAGTCCATCTGATGAGGTTCCTTGTTTGCCAAGTAAAGGAGCGGTGTATCTCACAGGCGTACCTGTGAGGTGTACCTTATTTTAATTCTATTTTGTGGGTTTACACGTCTTTATGGCGAATGGTGGGCATTATTCACATTTGTGCTGGTAAAGGTACCTCCCCCCCCTCATTTGGATAGAAAAGTTGCCTTGGGGTACCCCCCCCCCCCCCCCCCCGAAAAAAATTCTGGGTATGTGCCTGATTCCAGCACAACCCATCTCACTATGAGTGTCAATGCTAATGCCATTAGCATTGGAGCAGCGCAGCAACACACCTTATTGCCACAGCTGAAACGCCTTGTGTATGAGATGTGTATACAGCCTGGCTCCTATCTTGTGCTTCCCATCTTGCAGTGCCATCATGAAGTCCGCACACGGTGCTTGTGTGAATTCAGACAAAATTGTTGGATATATTTGACTCTCATTTGATTGTGCCCAACACCAAAAAAGTTTTAAGTACATTTTGTCTTTTGAGAAAGGCACACACCCAGTGACTGAAGTTGTGGTCAAAGAGGTTCATCAAAGTTTAGCCCGTACCCAATTGCTCATACCCAGTAACCCTAGTTGGTGTAAAAGTGGTTATTAAAGAGCAGTGCCTACACAGTGGCGCATAGAAAGTGACCTGAGTTGGTCTGATGACTGGTCTCAAAAGCCGTTTCCTCAGCACATAATCCCAATGCGCTAATCATATGGCGATAAACTAGACAGTGACCCATGTTGGCAAGAAAACAGTTACACACAGACAGACAGATGATAAAGTGTGAAAAATACGCAGAGAATGCTAATCACATTAAAATCATGAGCCATTCCACTCTGTAAAGGTGGATGACCAGCGAAGCTATGCAGCGCATAACAAAGAGGTTACACAGAATTTTGAACTAAGGTACGAACACATTTATTGTCTAGATCAGTGGCCATCGTGGCGAGAAGTTTGCACACACATTTATTTTTATACATCCGCATTCACTTGTGTTATACATTCATTATATACATTTGTGTTTTCATTTTGCGATATGTTGAAGCAAGGAATTTGAGACCGAAATCACCGCACCGACTAGCAGTGGGCCAGTGCCGCCAGTGCCTTTGCAAAGGGAAGGGCAGTATGGGAATGCTAGCATGGTGAGCGGCATGAGCCAGCTGTGGGAAACGACAACGAACGTGCGAGCAGTGGCACGAATGCGCGAGCAGTGGCACGAGCAATTGCTGTTGAGAGAAGTTGCTGCTCGCACAGATTTGTTGACAGACATGAGAAATGCACGGAACCCTAACCATAAACGGCTTTGCTGTTGTACCTTAAATAGGCAGAAATAGTTTTCCTCAAGTGAAGGTTGAGCAAAGAGTAAGTCTGTCATAGGTCGCAAGTATCAAGCCATTCTGTATCAGTGGTAGTGCTCTTAGCACACCATGGTATACAGTACCATGATGAAACCACATTAGACTGCATGCACATGACTAGATTAAGGTCGGTTCGATTCACCAGCACCACAGGAAACAGGTGACGAGGTACTACACCATGTCATTCGTTTCAGTGGCGCAGCGATGATGCCATGTGAATCATGTCATTTGCGTCAAAAGGTACAGGAAAGGTGCAGGGCTGGTTCACGATTTTTCTGCTACTTCCCTAGTGATGATGCCGACTTGGTGCAGACACGCAGGTGCGAAGCAGCAGCGCAGAAGATGACACAGTACATGAGCATAAACACTGTTGAAACCCTGTTTACGCGTGTCTGCTGTGCCCAAGGAAATGTAGGGTGTGCTTATGCTTCTGAAAGTGACCATACCTGTGGCTCATAACCTCTCAAACTTACGTGGGCGGTGCACATTAGGCTGGCAAAACATACCACCTGCATCGCATCTGCACCTCAGCGTTAATTTCGAGTGACACGTGCCTGCACCGCTGGAGTTGAGCTTCGCCATTTCTGAACTGCTCGTGCTTCACTGTGAACTGGTTCAGTGGTGCAGGCAAATGAAACGAACCTATAGTTGTCATGGGTAAATCTACTGTTGGATTCAAAGCAGCTGACCTAATCTACGAGTGAGAACCGCTTTCTGGCATAGAGTAGTGAATCCTAATACACGTTTGGAATGCAACCCACACTGCTGGAGCATGGCGAGATTTATCCAGGGTACCGTGTGTGTGGTCATCCGCATGTGCTCTTTGCTGCCAGCAAAGGCATACTGTTCTACATGCTAATCCTGTTGAATGCCTACTCATAAGTGTTGGATTCAGCATTGCTCTCTGTGTCCAATTCATCTCATGAGTCAGAGCGCTCACTATCGAACATCAATAACGATGCTGTGTGCCATGGTGGGTTGGGGGTATTTGCCATTACTACAAAAGCCAGAACTACACGGCACCACCAAGCGTAGTGAGAAGTAAAAGACTGAAAAAGCATGCATGAAGGCAGTACTTCGTGTACTTGTTGTTCACTCTGCTGGTTCTTGCGGAGCAGCTTTGAGTGCTCTAAAAAGTGGTCCCAGTGCAAAATCTGCTCTCAGTTTGATTGGAAGACATGACTCGTGCCATCACTTTGTCACTGCAATAGAGTTGCTCTAAAAAGAGCAGCAAAAGTTGCATTCACTCCATCATTGGAATTTATCATTAGTAATTCTGAAAATTCGACTTGTTGTTTCTGTGCTTTGTTTGTGCCCTTGTTCCAAGTCTCGCATGTACATTTAGGATAGTGCCTGTATATCTGCTGTTGCACCAGCTCATGGGCAAAGTGAGAAACGAAATGGCAGGCATCAAACCAGGACAAAATCACTTGGGCAGCAGTGTTTTCATGCACTTATCACCAGTGAAGAAGGGGTAAGGCATGCAGACATGGACACTAGAGAACTGGACAGCACGAACGCCGACTATCAACTGAAGGAAGCACTGAGGTGAAATAAGAAAGAAGACACAAAACTCATCTGCGCGTGCCCTGGAATGGTAACACCACGTCTCAATCGGGTACACGTGCTGACATTCGTGCACACGTGCGGGTACAATCGGGTACACGTGTCGACATCGTAGGCCGGCACGTGTACCCGATTGACACGTGGTGCTACGGTTCCAAAGCATGCGCAGATGAGTTTTGCGTCTTCTTTCTCATTTGATAGTCGGCGTTCGGGTTGTCCACTTCTCTTCTCTAGTGTCCGCGTCTTCACTCCTCATCCCTTCTTTGCATTGTGAATCCTTACCAACAAGCTCAGCTTTCTGTCATTCTATCACCAGTGCTTGTTTTGCACTCGCCCTACTTCCATACAATGGCATTGGTTATATTGAGGTATGTGTAGTAGCCTAACTTTGAACTTTCATGCAAGCTATCGGATTTGTTTCTGAACAACCAAGCAGACTGAGAGGCTGAACTTGAAATAAATTTGAACCGACTCTACTGCCATCAATTTCCCATGAAAGCAGTATAAGTAAATCTGGCCATGTGTTCAAGACTTATACAAAGAGGTGAATAGTAAGAAAACGCCAGTATCGTCACCTTTTTTTCCTGCACTCTGCCTCTATGTTTACAAATGTACAGCTTACCTATACTCAATAACATGCCTGATGAGTTAGACTTATAGTGTTGTAATAATAATTTCAGAGAGCAAGATCATTTACGCCCGGTCTTTGGATGTGGTGGTAGGTGCAGAAGTTCCTGTACACTCACGGAGCTCGGGGCTGGGAGCGAAAGGCAAGCTACATATGTGGTTAATTTTCCAAGTTTAGTTTTTGTTGTCTTCATTTTACTACTATTGCACCAAATTTATTTTTTACTTCCCCAGAAGAAATCAGGCACCTGCATTTAATCTATATAGTTAAATTTTGACCATAATATATATTGGCAAAAGTGATTCATGTGTTGTTCAGTCCTGGGATGAAACATTGGAAACATTTCACATAAACTTAAAATTGTGCATTGCAGCTGTTCATGTCTGGTATATAGCCACTTGAAATACATGTCAGACCAGTCATCTTAAAGCATTTATATGCAGTTACCTGCTGTAAGTTCTCGGTACAGGGCTCAAGGTACTTTGTGACAGGGCCAGTGTAGTCACAAGCAATTTCTGTTCTTTCTGTATTCTATAATTAAGAACTCAGGGCCCCAGAATTATGTTGTAGTGTTCTATGTACTAAGGTCTACAACATGTCCAGAATTGGAGCTTGCTTTCCCTTTGACAACCAAAAAACAATTTATTTGTCATGTCACTTGCAAGATAATACATGTCTATTTGCTTGATATCATGTTGAAAGTAGCAGAAACACTGTTGTTGGCACATTATCCTTGCAGATGTGGGCTTGCACTCGCGCAGCGGGCCACATTCAGAAGTCAACAAGGCATCAAAACGCATGGGTGAGAAAATATTTAGTGCACATATGCAGTTTTGAATTAACTAGCACACACAGATAAATCTTACTTTTATGGCTGTATGGGTGCTAGTATACGTTGCCCACATTGTAATAACTTATTGTTTGTGTGGTCTTCAGGAACCACTGAAGCTGCGGCTTCAGCTGCCTCAGTCCAGGAACGTGTGTCACAGCAGCTTGGTAAGAGTTGTCTTATATGCCACTGTTGCATAGTTCTTTTTATGGACCATTGGTCATTTGCTTTTAGTGAGCTTACATCTGGAGCTGCTTGCATGGAGATGTTTATCGGCATTTAAATTGATTGAGTTGTAATAAGGTACTTCAGGACCGTAAATTTGGGCTGCAATGTGTCTAGCAGTGTACAAAGAAAGTGTGCAGTTGAGAATTCAACACGATACCCACGGCAGTGGCTTATTGACTATGGCATTGTGCTAATAAGCATGTGCTTGCAAGTTCGATTCCTGGTCGTGGAAGCTTCATTTCAAAGGCGGTGAAATGCTAGCACACTCATTTATTTAGATTTAGGTGCGGCCAAATTAATCCAGAGTCCTCCACTGTGGCATCTCTCACAGCCGCAGTGTTGCTTGCTTTGAGACGTTGAACACCATGAATCAATCCATCGAAAGAAGGTCATGTTAAATACTCAACTGTGTGCTTTTGTCAGGGGTCGTAGGATGCAGTGTCATGCCACCTCGGGTCAGAAGTACCACGTTACCGATAAACAAATTTTCCTGTTGGCAAATGGTTCGCAAGGGGCACCAGGTTTAGACATTGTAATCAAATATGTACACATGATGGTTGTGTCTGGAAAATAGTACATAGGCATGTGCCCCAAACAGCTGAAAATTCAAGCAAAAGTATGCGCTACACCAAATTGGCACAGACAGCACAGCTCGTTTAATATGGCTTTGTCCGCAGTGCACAAGTTTGCAGAACACCACGGATTTTCTTTAAAATGCAGCCAAGCAAATCTGAAAATATTCCGTGCAGAAAAAAGGAAAGAAAATGGTGGTGGAGCTTATGACATAAACATACCATGGGCACTTGGGTCCAGTGAGGGACAAGGCAGGGTAAGAATGTCGTGAATGCTGTTCAGAGAAATCCCTCACATTGTCTTAGGAGAGGGTTACTTGTTTGAAGTCCAGAACAAGTTAATCAGCCATGTCACAGCAAGGTGCTGCATTGACATGTTTACTTTGAAATATATGAAATTAAGGTACAAACACTTATTGGTGTGTTATCATTGCAGAACCTAGCAACAGGCCATCTGGCGCTGCTGATGCGGAAGCGTTTCAGCCCTCGGGTAAGATAGTACTTCATGTACAGGGCCAGTTTTTTATTGCTTGCCATCCTCGCATGTGACTGTTGTTCAGTCTTAATATTCCTTGAAAGTAAAAAAATTGTCCTCTACCTTACAGCAGCACAAGGCTACAAATTTCTGTGTAGCTTCACGCTACTGTTGGGTGCATGACATTTTTTTTCACTTTCATTAAGCTTCCTGTAGTTCACGAATATTGCTGAACTTCCGTGCGAGAACATTGCATGTTCATTATCTTCAGGATCCATTACTGCTGCTGCGGCCTTTAAAAGCCCCATAGGATTTATGTCAGACCAGCTCGTAAATATTTCTGACACCATTGCTTAGTTTTCATGAACGGATTGTGAGACACTTGCTCCTGCTAACCAATATTTTATAAGTGCACTCGCTAATGCTTACCTAGTCACTTTCACCAATACTCATCTACATACTGTAGCACTTCTCACGAGCACTTGCTCTCACATATATAATGCTCACATGCATTTGTGTAGAAAGCTTTTAGATCAGCACACCCTTATCCACAAGTGCCTTGACTACTACTAAGGCCACCTTTCTTTTTTTCAGGAAACCATCACTATTTTTCGATTTTTGTATGCCTAACTTTTATGAATAGCTTTCAATATTGTAATACAGTAACACCTCATTAAACCGTACCCGCTTAAACAATAGTTTCATTTTAAAGTAGTAAACTCAAATCCCCAGCTCAGTGGCCATTGAGCATAATGTGTTTTGTATCTACATAAACTGTACCAGCTTATTGTATATGTATGGGTTAACACGTAGTGTTTCCACTTTTTGTTGCGCAAACACGGTGGTACATCGTCTCCATCAGGCGGCCCGGCAGAACTACAAGCCTCAGAGATTAGAACAGCTTCCAAGCGCCCTGTACGTTTGTGCGCCAAGCCACATCAACATCAACACCATTTCGGCGCCGTGCCAGAGTGTTGTGGCATTGTGCAAGCGAGGACTCGCATTATTGCTGAAGCTTGGATAAAAAAAGATGCCGGGTGCTCAGCATAAAAGAAAAATGAGAAAAATAGAGAATAGAAATAGAAAAGAATAGAATAGAAAAGAATAGAAATTAGAATAGAAGAAAAACATAGTTCGTGCTATCGAACATGACATGAAGAAGTCGGCACTGGCACGCAACATGTGTCTACTGTTGACTGCCACATGACACGTGTCTACTGTTGACTACGGTGTGTGGCATTTGGAGTGCCGGCCAGCTACAGTTTAACGATGTACAGTGAAACCTTGTTAAACCGTAGTTGGCCGGAGATTGGAAAAAGTATGTATTAAACGGCAGTGCTGCTTAACCGAAATAGCATCAGATCGACCTCTTACCTGTCAAAAACGGAACTCAGAGAGAGTGCGATGATAGGGCAAAAACATGAAGTAATTATTCACTTCGTGCGACAAAAGTCTTATTATTGTTTCATGCTGTCAGCCAGCTTTTTAGCCAGCCCCCTCTTCTCAGCAAACACTTTCATAGCAGAGTCCTTGTTTGCGTTGCATATTCTCTGTACAAGGACGAGGTAGCACTGTAGAAGTCGGGTGGTGTCTTTTCAATTGCGGGGTGCTGTTCTCGACGCGACAATTGCATTCATGAGGCTGACGTAACGCGCAGCTTCTGCCACTGTCAGGCCTGAATCGCCCGTGCTGTCCTCATCACTGTCACTAGGCGACATTTCGGCAACAACAGAGGCAACAATGGCAAAAAGTCGAACCTGGTAGCCAACATCTCTTTGCGGTCGGAGCAGCGCTGCCGAGCAATTTCTTCGCATTCCAAATGCCACACACCGTAGTCAAGGGTAGATCCCTGTTGCGTGCCAGCACCGACTTCATGCCACGTTCGATAGTAGAACAATGTCCACTTTTTTTTTCTTTGCTGAGCACCTGGTGTTTTTATTCGAGCTTCGACATGACGTGAGTCCTAGCTTGCATGATGCCACAACCACAGCCACAATGCTCTCTGGCACGGCCCCGAAGTGATGTTTATGTAGCTTCACATGCAATCAGATAAGGCACTTGGAGGCCATTCCGATACTGGAGGCTTGTTCTGCCAGGGCGCCCAGTGGGAACGATGCACTGCTGTGATTGCGCGACGAAAAGTGGAAACAGTACATGCTAACCAATACGTACGCAATAAGCTGGTACGGTTTATGCGGATACCAAACGCATTGTGTTCAAAGGCTGCTGAGTTGGAGATTTGACTTTGCCACTTTTAAAATGAAACTATTGTTTAAGCGGGTACGGTTTAACAAGGTTTTACTGTATCATCAGTTCATTTGATATTTTCTGTTGTCTGTCAATGTTTTTAAGTTGTAGATAAACATTCCTGCGGAAACTGTCTATTCAAAGCTTGAGATTTCTTGGAATAGAGGTTGTATACTACACATTACTTCTGGCACTGTGAGGAAAGGAAACCCCAGAAGTGCCAGTAGCAGAGCATCTTTGTGGAGCCACTATCAAGCTGGTGAGGCCACCGGCTTTTCACGCCTAATTGTTTATTTGAGGTGAGGAAACATCGAAATACACAATGATTTTGGCATTGAAAAAGGTGGCGGTTGTCAATACAGCCGTCTCATTCCACACAATCTCTATAACCCCAAGAAGCCAGATTTCCAATACATTTCTACAAAGTGCAGCCACAAAAATACCCTTTTTTTTTAAAGCTGGTGTCATCTAGTAGCATAGCATTCACCGAAAAATGACAAAATGACTGCCACGCATTTGTGGTGCACTGTGTATGTAAGAAAATCCTTGGACAAGTGAGGCTCATGACATTAGTTACAACTTAGCTGATGCGTTGCTTGGATAATTAGTGGTAATGTGTGCTAGCAATTGTTTAAAGAGAATTAATCAATTATAAATTGGCAAAAAACCTGAATTTTTTTTTTCCAGTGTCTCAAGATGTACAAAACAGCACCGAACAAGTGTTACCAGATGGGCTCGGTAGGAAACGTTTTCTTAGACATGCTCTTTTGATACATATATATTTTTATGCAAGTATATTTTTCCGCAGTACTCATAATATTCTGCAATCATAAATATCTCGTGGCATTTTAACCAAAGATCCCAATGCGTCTCTTCGATACCATTTCTGTCACACGAGGTGCATAATATCACCCCGTTGCGATGGCGGTATTGGTTCCTTCGAACAAGCTTTGTCGTAAGCGTTAATTGCAGGGCACCTTTCATGTCATGTACGCGGATAATTTAAGTTTATTCCCTGACACATGATAGATAGCTTGTAGTATAATCTGTGTGTACAGGGTGGCTTGCAATGTGTAGAAGCCATCATTTATTCATCATGCATTTCTTTATTTGAAATTTCTTTTTGTGCACATGTGCAATAGATTTTACAGGTGCCTCTTCTGTAGCAGAGCACCATTTAGAGTTAGAATCTATTCCATAATGAGGCATTAGAAAGTAGCCTGGTTATTAGTTGTTTTATTAGTTAAAGTAGTGCTGTAGAATGAATTGCCACACATCAGCAGCACTTTGCAGCTTGTAGAATATTATTCAGAGTACTTGGTTATCATTGTCCATAGCTAGAATCATTGTAAAATTATGAACATAGTACCTGAGCTCTAGTAGTCTGCTACAGCTGTTCTACATCACGACAACCTTTTGCTTTACTGCAGTGTACTCTCAAACTGGTGCAACACTGCAAGGTTTTACATATAGGCAGTGCAGGTGAAAGCCTTGAGCAAAGCAATAACAAAGAGTGCAGAGCACAAAGTCAACAGCATGTTGAGAACTGCACCGAGAATTGTTTCAGGATAAGACTGAGGACTGCGCACTTTCACTGCATTTATTACTTCGAGAGCTATCGTTGTCAGGATTTATAATTTTGTCAAAACTCTAGTAATTTCTTTTGAAATTTCTGCCAGTGTGACTGTTTGGTTACTGCCTGTCCTTTACTGTTGTCTGTGTCCAATTCTTATCCCTATTAAATGCTTGTCATATACTAGAACCCGGGCCCTCACAGGAGTTGGAGGAAGCACTCCCCAGTGATCTTCCAGAGGTCTTCTACTCTGTGATTGGCAGTGAAAGGGACGATGGAATGGTAATTTCATTATGCCTTGGGGGCTGCTTTTTTTCTTCATGAAAAGAGCAGTCATGATCTATGAAAACCTGTATTCTTGTACTAGGTCATGCAGCCTAGTATATATAAGTACGCTTAGACCTTTGAAAGCATTGCACTGCAGTCATATCTTGCATCTGCTCACTTGGCAAAACAACAGGGCTGGTGATTTTTTGTATTAGCAGCCTCTACTAAGCAGCACCTAAGCATATGACGCATGCACCTAGGTGGGGTTGATGGCCATGACATAAGTCTTTGCACAGGTCCTTCGTGATATTTTACGACGTCGCAGGTGCTGCCTAATCTCGAGGGTCATGCCAGGCAAGTCGTAACTACGCCATTTCTAGTTTTAGTATAAGAAAGATATGGTTGATCCCTCTTTCATAGAAATTTGTAGAACACGAAAGCTAAACGTGTCTTCACATAAGCTGTTGTGTGTTTGCTTCATGAACTCACAGTTCGCTGCAGTGAAAGGCGCACAATTTGCAGGTCGGCGTCCGTGTCGCAGGTTTGCTTGCTGAGCAGTGTCCTATTAGCGTCCAGCTGCTGAGTCACTTCGGCGAAGTTACGAGCATTTCCTCTGGCTCCGTAGTGTCTTGGGCAGCCAGGTGAGTTGCGATGTGCTTAGATTCAGGAATGCAATCAGCAGCATGCGCTGCCAATGTGCGAAGATGTTCTGCTTCGTGCTGGCGTGTCTCTCACTGGACCAAAGCGAGATTAACCCGTTGATGTTGTTGCCTTTCTGTGCTGCTTAGCACAGCAGTTTTCTTGGTGCCATCGTAAGTGAAGCAATAGGTGGTGTGTAAGCACTGATGAGGCATGTTGAAGCTGCACTCTATAGCTGACGAAGCATCACTGGCTAATGGGACAGGAAAGACAACCCATATGCGGAAACTGTGTCATCACCTCAGCAGAAGGCCTGCATCACCTACATCAGGCTACACTGTGTTGAAGCCTCTGCTGCACTGAGACTACCGAAGCGCTTACTGTCAGTGCTCGTGTCACGATGCAGTACTCCACTTCACTGCTCCTAGAAGGCGGAGCTTTCGCACCGACATCACATCCGTTACAGGAAGTTTACGGTGGACTCCGGCATAAAGCACTTTCGTTTCTAAAACACTTTCCACACATGGTTTGTCTTTCATGTCGGATTAGACTGCGACGCCTCATCGCCTACGGAGTGCTGCTTCAACATGCATCGGCAGTGCTTACACGTCACCTACTGCTTTGCTTGCAATGGCACCAACTAAGAAAACTGCAGCACTAAGCCGTGCAGAAAGGTCACTATGTCAACAAGCAAATCTCGCTTTGGTCCGGCGAGAGACATGCCAGCGTGAATCAGAACAGGTTTGTGACGAATGCTGCAAAATCTGCTACTCGCATTCCTGAAGCTAAGCGCGTTGCAACTGCCCAAAACACTACGGAGCTGGACCAAAATGCTTGTACCTTTGAGTTGCGACTCGGCAGCTGGACGTCACTTGCCAACAGAACATCGCACGCCAAGCAAGCCTGCAACACGGCCACCGCAGTGGCATAGCCAGAAATTTCGTTCAGGAGGGGGGGGGGGGGCTCACTTTGCAGCTTGCCCTCCTCCTTATAGAAATTGTCGAGGGATGAAATACATTAAACATTAATATTAACTGCGTTGCCATTGTCAAAGATGCTGCAAACGAAATCTTGAGAGGTATGCATTATCAACACAGGTAAAAGATGTATTTTTTTTATAAGAGAACATACTCGTAGGTCTCAAAATTGTGCCCGAAATAACTGATATCAATGCTTCCATGTTTTCTGTGTATTTAATAAGTAAAGCAAATATCAGACGAACTTTAGAGCTATATCAGTTTGGAACCAGCAAAGCAGTGCATGCTGCTAATATGAAACACGTAAAGGCCGTGAAATGAACAAGTTGACAAATATTGTTATAAAACTTTGTTACCCTCCCTGCCTTTCCCTCATTAGCATCTCTCTCTCTATCATTTATGAACCTTGTTTAAATTTTTGTACATATGCAACGACCAGCGAAAAATCTCAATGACGCTGTCCTTTGTTAGAATGTATTGCGCAGGAGCAGCTGTCACCGGTCGTCAATTGTGAGTAATTGCTCCGAAATTATAGTCACAACAGAGACAACATATAAAAAGCAGGTGTTCTGCAATATATACGAGGGTGAGTCAAATGAAAGTGAACCAATGCGAATATATGACAAACGGGGTACTTTATTTAAATGTAGTCTCCATGACCATTTAAACATTTGTTCCACTGCTTCAAAAAAATCTGTAACTGACTCTTTCACGTCATCATCCAACACGAATCTGTTTTTTCAAATGCTCCAAAATGTGGAAGTTGTAAGGCGACAGGTCTGGGCTGTATGACGGATGTTGCACTGTTTCCCACTTGAACTTTGCCAGTTTTGTGTTACCCGCATCAGTGATGTGGGGATGGGAATTGTTGTAGAGCAAGATGACCCCATTCCTCAGTTTCCCACGTTGTTTGTTCTTCATTGTGACATGCAGCCGATCCGACGTTTCACAATATCGGAAACAATTGATAGCTTCTCCAGGTATAGCAAATTTTATCAATCATGGCCCCTGACGATCGAAAACAAAGTCAACAACAGCTTTCCGGCAGGAATGACGGCCTTTGGTGTTCTTGGGGGTGGTGAATTCAAATGCTTCCACTGTAAGCTTTGATGTCGTGTTTCAGGCTTGTAGTACTGGCACCATGATTCGTCTCTGTTCACAATTGCAGACGAAAAGTCTTCACCCTCATCGTGATACCGGTTTAGATGAATCAAGGCAGCACCAAACCACTTTGTCTTTGGTTACCATTTCAAAATCTTGGGCATGCATTGCGCACACAAGAGTCGATAACCGAGATGTTCATGAATTATGGTGTGACCCGACCTTGGCTGGTGTTCACACGCCCCGCCAATTCATCTATGCTTATCCTCCGTTCTTGTCTAACCAGCCTTTGCAATTGTGTTGGGGATGATTGCACAGTTGTTTTGGCCCGGTCTTGGATTGTCTTTGCAACTTTCTTGTCCTTCTTTGAACCGTTTGCTCCAACGCTTCACAGTGGCCAATGAAATGCAATGTTCAACGCACACGGCAGCCATATGGTGACTAATATTTTTTTTTGGGGGGGGGGACATCTTCATCTGTCAAAATCCTCATGACTCCACGCTGTTCAACTTTTGGAGTGACCATTATGTCACAGAAGCATGTTCAACCCAGTGTATCAGAGCAATAAAGAACCTTGATCCTCACACTTGCGTGTCACTTTTGTAAATAAAAAAATACATCTGTGCCACGTGCATACCTCGCAGATAATGAACCGAACCATTATTGCTCAGGGAGTGTTGGCTCACTTTCATTTGACTCACCTTCGTACATTAGAAATGCGAAGATACAATAGTATATACAAATGCGAGTCAAGTCAGTGACAAGTCATAGCAACAAGTCAGTGGAGGAATATAGCATAAGTTTTAGGAATAGCAGGGGAGAGTTATTAGTAGAGTTTGCAGAACGGAAGAATATGCGGATAATGAATACCTTCTTCTGCAAGCGGGATAGCTGAAAGTGGACGTGGAAGAGCCCGAATGACGAGACTAGAAATGAAATAGACTTCATACTCTATGCTAACCCTGGCATCATACAAGATGTGGACGTGCTCAGCAAGGTGCGCTGCAGTGACCATAGGATGGTAAGATGTCGAATTAGCCTAGACTTGAGGAGGGAACGGAAGAAACTGGTACATAAGAAGGTGATCAATGAGTTAGCGGTAAGAGGGAAAACAGGAATTCCAGATCAAACCACAGAACAGGTATTTGGCCTTAACTCAAGAAGACGACTTTAGTGTTGAAGCAATGAATGACAATGGGCATCATTAAGGAGTGTGCAATAGAAGTCGGTGGTAATTGGGGTAGACAGGATACCGGTAAGCTATCACAGTAGACGAAAGATCTGATTAGGAAACGCCAATGTATGAAAGCCTCTAACCCCACAGCTAGAATAGAACTGATATAACTTTTCAAGTTATCAACAAGCATAAGACAGCTGATATAAGGAAGTACAATATGGATAGAATTGAGCATGCTCTCAGGAACAGGAAGCCTAAAAGCAGTGAAGAAGAAACTAGGAATAGGCAAGAGATCAGATGTATGCGTTAAGAAACAAAGCCGGCAACATCATTACTAATATGAATGAGATAGTTCAAGTAGCTGAGGAGTTCTATAGAGATTTATACAGTATCAGTGGCACCCACGACGCTAATAGAAGATAGAATAGTCTGGAGGAATTTGACATCCCACAAGTAACGCCGGAAGAATTAAAGAAAGCTATGGGAGCTATGCAAAGGGGGAAGGCAGCTGGGGAGGATCAGGTAACAGCATATTTGTTGAAGGATGGTGGGCAGACTGTTCTAGAAAAACTGGCCACCCTGTATATGCAATGCCTCATGACCTCTAGCGTACCGGATCTTGGAAGAACGCCAACATAATCTTAATCCATAAGAAAGAGGACGCCAAACACTTGAAAAATTATAGACCGATCAGCTTACTGTCCGTTGCCTACAAAGTATTTACCAAGGTAATCACAAATAAAATCAGGAACCTCAGCAGTCGTGCAAGCATTAAGGAATCGGGGTGTAGACGAGCTGTATGCAAAAATACTGACAGATATCTATAGCGGCTCCACAGCCACCGTAGTCCTCCATAAGGAAAGCAACAAAATCCCAATAAAAAAAGGTGTGAGACAGGGAGATACGATCTCTCCAATGCTATTCACAGCGTGTTTACAGGAGGTATACAGAGACCTGGAGTGGGAAGAATTGGGGATAAAAGGAAATGGAGAATACCTTAGTAACTTGCAATTCGCTGATGATATTGCATTGCTTAGTAACTCAGGGGACCAATCGCAGTGCATGCTCACTGACCTGGTGAGGCAAAGAGAAGGGTGGGTCTGAAAATTAATCTGCAGAAAACTAAAGTAATCTTTAACAGTCTCAGAAGAGAACAGCAGTTTATGATAGGTAGCGAGGCACTAGAAGTGGTAAGGGAATACATCTACTTAGGGCAGGTAGTGACAGCGGATCCATATCATGAGGCTGAAATAATCAGAAGAATAAGAATGGGCTGGGACTGGGCACGGGTGCCTTTGGCAGGCATTCTCAGATCATGAACAGCAGGTTGCCATTATCCCTCAAAATAAAAGTGTATAACAGCTGTGTCTTACCAGTACTCACCTACGGGGCAGAAACCTAGAGGCTTACGTAAAGGGTTCTACTTAAATTGAGGACGACGCAACGAACTATGGAAAGAAGAATGACGGGTGTAACGTTAAGGGATAAGAAAAGAGCAGATTGGGTGAGGGAACAAACGCAAGTTAATGACATCTTACTTGAATCAAGAAAAAGAGATGGGCATGGGCAGGACATCTAATGAGGAGGGAAGATAACTAATGGTCATTAAGGGTTATTTACTGGATTCCAAGAGAAGGGAAGCGTAGCAGGGGGCGGCAGAATGTTAGGTGGGCAGATGAGATTAAGAAGTTTGCAGAGACAGCATGGCCACAATTAGCACATGGCCGGGGTAGTTGGAAAAGTATGGGAGAGGCCTTTGCCCTGCAGTGGGCGTAGCCAGGCTGATGATGATGATGATACAAATGTAAAGATACAGCTTGATAAAGGGCAAGAAAGTGTCACAATCCGACGTTTCACAATATCGGAAACAATTGATAGTCTCTCCAGGTTTAGCAACTTCGATCAATAATAGCCCCTGACGATCGAAAAAAAGGTCAACAACGCCCTTCCACATGCACGCACACAAACACGCAAGATCTTGCAACAAGGAATTTAGATATACGTATAAGTCTCCAATAAATCTACGTATCTAAGAAAAAGTCACTGTATATGATGCGTCAAATAAGGCAAATAAACATGTTGCGCAACCACATATTCATAGATCACAGCCCCCGCTCCCTCCGCTCCCCCTATGTATCGTGCACGACGAAAGGTGGTGCGCTTCCTTCCCGCTTTTCTCCCTTGCGCACACAAGACTGAACCACCATCGGCGCCTCACCTATGCCCTCACCCCCATTATTCTTTCACTCGCACTACAGCATGCTGTGCGCGGTCACGATGTTAGCACCCCTGGACTTTATATGGAACATGAGGGCGACGGCGGCAACAGCAATGCGCCTGGCGTGTCCATATAACTGCTATCGCAATAATATGAGTATCCAGCAACTGAAGCGTCCTGTGGCCCATTACCTTCCTCAAAAGAAGAAGTAATAAAATCGAACTTTCCGGCAACTGAAGCGTCCCGCGGCCCTTTACTTTCCGCAAAAGAAGTAGTAAAATCGAACTTTCCCCATGCGATAATTCGCTGCGCCGCAACAATGTCTCTTTTTTTTTTCGTTTGTGGAGCGGGAGTCGCCGAAATGAAATAACGCAAAGGAAAGCATGTTGGCTTCAATCGAATGCCTACTTTGGGCACCTAGTGTGGCTACCGCAGGAATATTGAAGAAAACGTGCGACGCTTGGTCCACAGAGAACCATACACATACTGCTAGGTATCCTACCCCAACGAGACAAAATTTTCTGGGGAGGTTGCGCTCAAGTGAACGTGTTTCAATCCGTCGAGTACCCGTAGTGATGGCGGGGAGCGAACATGCATTGTTTTTGTTTCTCTGCTGCTAGAGAAAGTGTCCGAAACTCTGCCAGGCGAAAATCCACTCGGCCAGAGTAAAACGAACGCGCATCGAAGTGCGCTGCGCGGTCGGTGGCCCTGCCTACGCCCCTGGGCCACCGACCCGCAAATTGCGTGCCTTTCGTTGCGGAGGAGTGCGAGTTCACGAAGTGATTTACTGAAAGTCCATTCAGTTTTGCTTGTATGGTTTTGCAGACACCTATGTTTTATGGTGGATCTGCGCATTGCTCTGGGGCATACAATGCAGTGTCTTTGGGTCGCGAGTTGTTCCAGAACTTTCGCTTGCGTGGATCTCTGTGCAGTGGTGGGGTGCCACTGATGGCAACTTGCAACTTAATTCTTCACGTACAATAAACATGCAACAGTTTCTATGAAGACACGTTTCACTTCATGCTTAATCGATTTCTATTAATAAGGGATCAAGCATATTTTTTTGTTAGCGTTTCTTTCCACTTGTATTTCAAATGTCAAATTTTGTCTGGCTAGGCTATATTAAGCTATGCTTCTTATGCAGTCGAAATTTCTTGGCACTTGGCCTTAAAGTCATGCACGAAATTTTTTTAACAATGTATTGTTTGTGCTATTTCACTGGTGGGCTCACATTTAAGAAAATGCAGAAATGTGACTTGCCAAAACTCACACATGTAGGATGTAATGTCCACCGACACAGGCATATACAACACATACTTTGTCAGTGTATACTAGATTGTGTTCATTCCACTTGTAGCAATATAATGCCTAATGTAATTCTTCATATTACAGCTCTATGCAGGGAGTGGTAAATGGCTAGAGAAGGAGGCTTGGGACACACTGTTCCGGTCCCCGACGGATTCATTATTTTGCCGCATGGCCACGAATGTTTTTTGGACGCCCAAACAGCAGAGGAGCCGCAGTGTGACGGGAACGCTTTCCAACAAGTCGCGTGCATTGGGCGAGACCAAACCAAGGCCTGCGTTAACCCCTGAGAAAGTGGCCTCACTAAAAGGTTTGCAACATAGTGTATATAGATCTTATACAGTGACATGCAGTGAAATGTTGTAATTCGCTATAACTCCTGCTTCAGTGAACTACTGTTGCAACTGGGGTGGCGGACTACTGCGCAGTTGACTTTTCTTTTATTCAGATTTTCAAACCATGCAATGTTCATAAATCATAGAAATTCAGTATGCTGAAGTATTGGACCACGAAGCACCTTGCATGTGTTAGGTTTGCTATGCTTTGTCAATAAAAAGAGCTTTCAGTGTGTTTAGTTTAGCTGTGCTGTTTATCACTCAAGAACTCGTTGGGATCTTCCCGTTGTGTCGCATGTGCACAATGCCCTCGGGAACTCCGTGGGCATCATCACAATACCCTCTTGACAGCTGTAATTATGTGTAATTCCTGGCAAAAGCATTGCAGAAGCAACTAACGTGCAACTGTCAGGAGGGGTGCTAGATATAATGACAGAGAGGATGTAGGGAGTAAAGGCAGAGAATCGGTAGAACCGATACAGTCGCGAAACAAGTGAATCACAGCCTGTATACTAAGTAGGCAAACAACAGTGGTGCACGCAAGAAAGCGCCCAACTAGCAGCCTCAGACTGAATGGTCCGCTGTGCTGAAATAGTGCCTTTTCTTTTCCACAATCACTTTCTCCCTCTCTTCTCGGCGGCGCCACCTCTCGTCGCGTTGGGGAAGCGTTTCTCTCCTTCCAGTTTCCCAGCAGCAGATCGCCGACAAGGTAGCGCAGAGAGGCCTAGGTTTATCGCACGTGTTCTTCATTGTAATCCTAGCAACCAGCGTTCAGCGGAGGTTTTGAGTTGTGGGGAGCAACGCGACGCACGATGTCCCGAAAGCGGACAGTTCTGTCGCTCGGCGATAAGCTGAATATTATCGAGGAAGCGGAAAAGCAGCATGGAGCCACGAAAGCCAGCATTGCCTGGGACCTTAAGGTACCCGAATCTTCGCTTAAGACGATCCTGGCCAACAAAGCGGTGATATGGCAGAATGCCAACAAGTTCGAGCTGAAGCGGAAAGCGGCAAAAGAAGGACAGCATGAGAAGTTAGAAAAAGTTTTCGTCAAGCGGCTGCATCAAGCACGGAGCTCTGTGATCAACGTTGGCGGCGCCATTCTAAAATAAAAGGCGGACCTTGTGGCATTGCGTCTGGGCATCGACGACTTTCAGGCACCGAACGGGTGGCTGGATTGCTTTAAAAAACGAAACAGAACAGATGCCGTGCCTGTGCCTACCACATTCGCCCAAGTACTACAACACATAGACGGCATCCAGAACTTCATCTGTTCAAACGACACCGCAGAGGACCTCCTTTTGGACATTGCCCAACTCGAGCGAAAGCTCTTGGTTCATGGATCAAACAAGTTCCAAAAGAAACTTACCGAATATTTTTTAAAGTTTGCGCCGGCTGACGGAAATCGCGGCAGTGGGCAGTGGAGAACCGTAAAGGTTCGCTTGAATAAAGTATGATTGGTACCTGCACTGCAGCATCAATTCTTATCGCATTTACTTTCTTGGTAATTTGGGTTTCCAAGCCCTGCAGAGTATGTTAGTAGTTGACATTGAAGTTTCTCGTAAATCCGTAGTGCAAAATAAGTAGTATTTTTATAGGCATAACTTATGTTTTGATTTTACTATGTGTGCGTCTTACGACGCTTTTTCGCGGTCCCAAGACAGTCGTATAATCGTGGTTCCACCGCAAGTAGATTCCAACCGATTTTCTTAAAACATGTTTTTGAATTCACTATTTGTTTTTTACTTGCAGCTCTCTTCAGCATATACATGGGCAGCGATGTGCCTAAAGACACCCAGAGCAAGAGGCTCAAGGACGTGCGCAGGCACCTTGCACAGAAACTGGGTGACATCCGGCGCAAATAATCCTTTGTGCCGCCAGGGTCCCACCACCCACCTGCAGCAGGTTGACGCCTGCACCCTCCCTGAGCCATTCCAACCAACTTTGTGTGCTGCAGATTGTAGTACAGGGTCCGACATATTTCACTGCGTACAGTAATCCTTCTTTATAACGAATCAGTGGGAAGGCGAAAAAATTCGATAGAAGCGACCACTCGAGAAAAGCTAAAGCAGTCGAGCTTTAATTGCCCCACAACTGCGAAAAAGTCTAAATACAATGTATTCAGTGAAGCAAAACTTTATTCAGGCGCCAAAAGGCAGTGAGGTTTGGCTGTTTCAAGCTCTTACGGGGCACGAGCAACCCCTGGTCACGGAAGACTATGAGAGTATCGCGCTGGAAAGCGCCGCAAATGCCGTGGCTCGAGTCTGAGGCTGTGTTTGTTGTGCTCAAAAAACGATTAGCGCTCACTGTGGGTAGGCAGTGCAATTGGGAAAACTGAATGGTTTTGGAGTAGAGGCTTTGCACGATCACTGGGCAATTTTCCTCCGAGGTGTGTAGCCGTGAAGCTTGCAAAACGAGAGTTTTTCGGCGCACCGTTGTCGACGAAACTGCTAATTCTACGGTTCAAGTGTTGGTGTTTGCACACCGTTGCATCAGCGCCATTGAAAAATGTCTAGAAACAAAATTCAATGACCCTACCAAAAATTTAGACTGTTTGTCTAAATTCGGATGGTGCGAATCGAGTATGACCGGCTCAAAAAAATCGCTGTGGAAACGCCAGCTTTGCGTTGAATTGCCATGTTGACAGCCTGACTCACCACTGACAATGCTCATATTTTTTGTATTTTTGGCAAGTTATCGGTACATTTGCACCGTCACAAGTGCAATGAAGCTAGGGGTGGTGTTTTATTGCAGTGCAGGCAGATTATGGCTAGCGGCGAGCGAATTTCCAGGCTGGCTTCCCCGGAGTCGTCTTCCTGGTTTGTTAACGTAGCTCCTCACGTCGAACATGGCACTTATAATGGGAGGGACACTTCTTTTGTGTTTCTTAATACATTTCAGTGCCTGAAGTGCTCTTTAGAGCGGTAAAAATTTGCTTATTGAGCGCACCCCATGGAATATGACGGCGCAATAAGTATGCTCGCGGTTTCTTAGACACTTTTTGGCATCCTAGAGACCACGGTTTTCTGGCATCGCAAAGCGTCGGAAAACTATTTTTGCATGGATTCTATTACGGAGGACACCTGCGATGCGATTACGACCGAGGTTAACGGTTCAGGCTTGATGCTCCATGGAATTTGACAGCTTCCATTCGCTCTGCAGTAAACAGGTGGGAGCACTCAGCAGTCGCTTGGTGCCCATTACTAGGAAGTCATAGGTCATGGGTTGTGTACTTTTGTGGCCTGTTCTGTGCCTGCATGAGGCAAATTCGTTGGTAGCATTAATATGACACTGCATACACAAAAGGTCACCACTGTTCGGCGGTGGCGATACCTCTGCTCGCCACTTCACTCTAAACGGGTCAAGCTCTTCATGCGCTTCAAGTAATGCGGTTTAAAATGCATGCGTTTGGGTCGGGAATAGGAGAAATTTTGAATAAAGCGATATTTCAAGTAAAGCAATTTCGTTATAACGAGTGATTACTGTAAGTTCAAAAAAATTCTTTGTGCACACCGGTGCACTGTTCTTGCTCAAAATTTGCAGAAAGATGGCACTTTGGAGTGTACGTTGTTTAGAATATCACTTGACACAGTTTTTTGCCTGGTATTTAAAAAATGGATGCTGTTCCACTCAACATGAAAGCTGTCGTAAGTGGGGAGCAATGATTTGCCAGTGTTTCCCTTGCGTTATTGTTGTCATCACCTTGTGTTCATCTTCTATTTGTGCTTTGCTTTTGTTTTTCTATGTTTAGCTTTTCTTTTTGTGTCTTGCTTTTGTTTATCTGTTATTTTGTCATGTTTATGCATTGTTTATTTTCATTGGTTACTTGAAGTTGACTTTAGATTTGATTTTTTGTAATTTTAGTACATTTAGTAACGACAGTAGACATTGTTTAAACTTTGTACATATGTACATTTATTTACATTTGGCTTTTCACTGGCAAAGTGTGTGTACATTTTCTCATATGGTTTCCCCTCTCTTTTTTGACGTCATGATTTCGCATTGTCTTGTTGATTTGAAGAGTAGTCTTGTTGCATTGTTTCATCCTCTTGGAGTTCATACGCATAGTGCCAAGTGCAGGGTTGTGTTTTCCTTTCACTATTACTGCTTTGTGGTCAGTGAAGTGAAATGCCAATGGGTCTTCTAGTGCATCCATTTTAAAGTCCGCGAAGACGAGATCTATGGGCTCTCTTCGTTGGCTTCTGCTTCACGTTGTTGCACCGACGAATCGGCCCTCTGGCACCGCTGTCTTTCGCGAGCAAACGCCCGTTGGCACTGGATAAGTGTCTCCAAGATTTGCTAAGTTTTGCCGATTTCTTGCGAGGTCATACACGTCCAGGCCGGTAAGCCACACAAGCTCCAGCAAGTCACATGCATGCAAGCTGCAGTACATGCTCCACAACTTATGTACAGTGCTCCAGTACCAGTCGGCATCGTTGATCCGGTCCTTGTCCTCGGCGTCAGACCGGGTATGGGCAAACGGCAGGTCTTCGGCAAGCGAATCTTTGCCATTGTAGACTTCCATGATGTCATTGTCCCACTACTCAGTCAGCTGCCCAGGCTGCACCTGTAGATTAGAGAGGCAAGGCGTGGCACACTTGTAGCCATGCATTCAATTCTCCATGATCGCATTTAGCGAATCGCCCCGCCGCATGGTAGCCTCATCCCAAGCCGGCCTCTTACTGATCTTGGCCAACATGGCCTAGTGATTACTGTGGTGAACAGTGTGGTCTCCAGCTATAGTGGTGCTCCACCTGGAGTCGCCTAGACCACCTCATGGATCCGAGCCCCTCAGGGACGATCAGCTCAGCTGCATGTGTAGCATGTGTGCTCGAAGTGGATGCTCGTTCGGTCCCTTCTGGGACCGGAACAGAGCTGAACCTGTTACACCTATATCGGCATAGGGCCTGTGAGCTGAAGCTCCCAAAAATCAAGGGTGACACTCAGTATCAGAATTCGCTGCAACATGCTGCTATACAGGAAGATGGCTCCCAACCATCGTGCTACCAGGGCAACGTTCCTTCAGCTTGGTGTAGCCTCCGAAGGCGACTCGACACTACGACCACCACGCACATGAAGTGAGCCGCGTCTCTTTGGCGTAGCCTCCAAAACAGGAGAAGCGAAAGCGCAAGTCGCGGCAGGCTCAGCAACAACATTCAAGCAGGAAGGAACAGCGTCTTTCAGAGTCTCCCAACACAAGTTTGAAAGCGAATGAACGGATGAGACTGAAGCGACTCAACCGGTCTCCTGGGATGAAGGCTGAAGAGGCAGAACGCAAACGACAACAATGCCTTCAAAACAAGCTCCAGCAACAGCAACAACAAGGCACAACAGCAACAGAGACAGCCACAGAAAGGCTTTCGCCTACCTCAGCAAAGTGCCCATAGATTTTTCGTCTATCTGCATGCGGCAGTTCCACGTTTCGATAAAGCAGATCAGAGTGGCCTTCCGCAGCAATTCGTTGTGGTTCACATCCACCGCATGGCTCTGCATCAACCTAATAATGCTCGGCGAAGCGATCGTAAACTCATCGCTGACCTGGTCACACGCAGCTTGGCAGGCTCGGCTAATCGTCTGAAGCGGGTACTTCTTGAGTCGCTCAAATTCCTCAGCGAGGCTGGAATCGGCATTGGTGGAACAGTGGTGAAACTTGGACCCCCTCTGCGTTGGTGAGGTACAACTTATCCAGCTCAGTACAACCACTTCGCCCAACGTACACGAGCTTCTGCGGGTACCTCGTATCATAGTCATGCGCAATGCTTCCATAAGTTCCCCCCTGGGAACCACATCTTCGGCACGATGGGCAGGATCGGCTCTCCTTCGTCGATCGTAGTCCCGCTAAGCTGGGCGCCGAGCTTCCTTGTAGGCGGCTTCTTCCTCGGGAGTCTTGCCTTTTTTCGGTTGCTCCATGGTAGCTGTACACGCGTGTTCACTAGATGAGAGAGGTGACATGTCTGTCAGCACACCAGCTGCTCAGAGCTTTCTAGTATACCAGTGACGTCACGGCTAAGCGAACACTTGCTTCTCCTCGAATGGGGAGAGGGAACGTGAAGCGCACGCATGCCGCGGAGAAGCGCACGCATGCACATGCGGCATGCGTGAAGCGCACGCATGCCGCGCATGCCGCATGTGTGATGCGAGGAGGTTGCGTGGCTCGGCGACGTACAGCTAAGCCGAGTTTTCTGTCGGCACGAAACAGACTTTCGAAAAGCTTAACAGCTTTCCGCTGTAAAAGTCACCGCCCAAGCACTTCATACATAAATTAACCAGCGAAGCTGAAACATGCGGCCCCATTTTTATCACCGAGTTAATTTTGATGGTTCATTAATGTTACGGCTAGGCTTGTGTGAATAGTGCTTTTTTGGTTCGAAGCGAATTCGAAGTGAATAGTAATTCTTGAATAATTTCGAAGAAAAAAAAACGGCAGAGAGCTAAGGTCTGGGATTTATTCAAGGAAAGTAAAGAACTTGATTATTTACGAAAATCTACAAATTTCCGTGCAAGAACAATATAGCTGTTGCACATGCTGGGGTTTGAGGTGCTCCCTTCTGCAGCTTGCAACGGCTCCTGTAGTCAAAAAAAGCCTTTCACTTCTTGTCTGGGTGGCTGGTATTGAAAGATACCTGCAGGCAGCTGCAACCAGGGTTAGGTAAAGGTGGCTGCCCTTGCTTTTCTACCACACAAGGGGGTCTTCGGACCGGGAAAGAAGGGGACCTTCAAGTACCTAACAACCTCATCCGAGATTGTACGGCTTGACTGATGATGTGCACGCGAACTGAAGTGTGTAAAAGCACTCCACACAGAGTCCCCTGGTGGGTCTGCAGAGCAGGTGCTGTTCTCACTTGTTGCTGCACCATGTTGATCAACTGGCACAGTCTCTTCTGCTGCTGTTGTGAGTAGAGTGAATGTCCATTGCTTTGCGGGTTGTTCAGCATAACAGACATCTTTGCATCTACGATCGGCCAACATTGCCAATGCAGGAAGGCGTACGTGACATCTTAATATCAAGGAACCTCGTCTTGATGCTACGCAAAAGGCTTAAGGCAAGCAATGCTGCCTCACCACATTCGGAAACATGTTTAGCTAGAACCACCTCGGTACACAGCAACAGGGGAATGACTTGTGACAGCGTGGGGTATCTGTCCCCAGGCAGTTCAGTTGTGGCATGATCAAGTGGCTTCCAGACTTGCACTGCTGCATTCATAAGCTTCCACTCACTTGCGTTCAAGTATGGAACTGCGTCAGATTCTGAAAGTTCTACAGTGATGACCGTACGGAGCGTCACGAGCCTGGCCATCATGGCATGCTCACTGTTCCATCGCGTCGGGACGTCTTGTATAACCTTGGGAGGGTCCAGCTGCATGTTTCTCTCAATTTCCTGAGGCCGTCCTCGGGCCTTGGCACTCCGTTTGTATCTAGCCACAATCGATCTGGCCTTAGCACAGAGCTGCAAAAACCCTGACACTTCTCTTTTGGCATCACTGACACACAAAACTGAAGGGTGCGTCCGAAACACTGCACACCACTCCAGGACAACCGCGCTACTGCAGAAGTAAAACTCCTTCCATTATCTGTAACGACGAAGATCGGCACAGTATCGTGGGCTGGAAGTTCCCACTCCTCGATGACACCTGCGATAAATAGCTCCGGGTTTTCTGCAGTGTAAGTCTGTCATCTCCGTGCAAGCCAATGCATGCACGTGTTGCACAAAGTCACTGTCCATGACGTGACAAGTTACACAAACAAGGCTGTCATTTGCCCGCAATGTCCAACCATCAGTTGTGATTGAAAGCGACTCCACTCCGCTTGCAAAAATGTCCCCGAGCTTATTTTTCGCCTTCTCTTTGCTTGATGCGTAGAGGTCTGGAATAATGCCTCTCGAGAATGTTGTCCGAGACGACACAGCATAATCCGGCATAGCGAACTTCATCATGTCGAGGAAACCCGGTTCTTCGACAAAGTTGTAGGGGTGCATACCATGAGCTACGAAGCGAGCTATCATTTTTGTCATCTGTTGGGCTTTTGGGGCCGACGCTTTCATTTTCGTCTTGAAACTGTCGGCTATGGATGGCTGTTGACCACTTGCCTAGGTTGCTTGCCCCTTGAGCTTGGATGGCCTTTCGCGTGCTTCCCGCTCCTCTTGGTAGTCCTTGTGCAAGTCCGCGTGTCTCTTTAAATGCGTTGCTAGGGTTGTTGTACTTGTCGGGGTCTTCAGGACTGCCTTGCATTTAAGACATCGAGCTTCGGTTCCCAGTGGAATCTTTACAAAAAAGTTCCAGATCGGATTCCTATCCACATGCAAGTCCCCCATGGTGCTCTCTGGAGTGGTCCAACGCGGCTGGTATTGATCAAATGCCGCCGCGGCAGAGGCAGAGTCGCCCACTAAACGCAATTGACCGCACCACCACACCGACGAGATGCGTTTTTGTATGCCTTTGTTCTGAGTATAGTTCTGTTTTCGTGGCTTGGTTTGGATTGGATTGGGAAAAGTATTACTGAATCCAAAACCAAAACTTCCGAAGACGCCTTCTCCCTGCCGCGTGTGGCTATTCGTTCGAGCCAAATACTTCGAAATTTCCGAATAACAAAATTCGAATCGAAGCGAATATCGAATAGCGCATCATTCTTTGAACTATTCGGAAATATCGAATATTCGCACAAGCCTAGTTACGGCTCATTAAAGTTCATTGCTGCTTGTGTTCTGCTTGGCAATTTAGTGTGGCTTGGCAGGCTGCCAGATCCTCGGTATGCAGTTTCTGCTTGCGCTCGACCACTCAGGCTTGTTTTGTGCCCGGACTGCTGCATCGCCACAGTGAATACGAGCTCTCCCATGATGCTGCTGTCAGCGCTGTTCTTTGCAAGCTTCCTGCTGTTTGGGAGTTTGTAATGATGCGTGGCCTGCCCATGTTGAAGTCTGAGAGAAACTGCGGCATGCGTGCTCGACTGCAACAAAAAGAATGATGTCACTAACGGCTGCGCAGCTCTTGCCGCTTCCTCCCTCCAATATCCAGTTCCCACTCTGTCAGTGTGAGAACGTACCTGCTTCATCCAGCTGTATAAACGCGGCCACATTCTCTCACCTTTTGCTTATAATTCTCGTACCTGGTTTCTTCGTGCGTGCGCGTGGGTTCCGGCGAAGTTTCTGCGCACATTAAACAGACGGATTTTGGTTTTGGCTAGCCATATACAACTTCGCTGCAAAAGTGCAAATTTGCCTGTGTATATACTGGGATGCGCAAGCTGCTGCCACAGAGAAAAATATTGTGTACTTGCTGTACCCTGTACTTGATGCAAATAAAAATAATTTCAGGTATTGAGAGAAAGACTTTTCTGCCAAATAAGGCTGTGTATGTGCGGGCCTAATATATAGGCCTAGCCATGAGCTCCAACAAGCCGATAAGCATACAGGCCAACAAGCCAACAGGCCGATAAACCAACACGCCGATAAACCAACATGCTGATAAGCCAACAGGCCAATATGCCAACAGGTCAATAAAACGACAAGCTAACAAGCATATAGACCTACAAACCGATAGGCCAGATTTCCGCATAGCCAACAGACATGGTCTTGTTGGAATTTTTACTGTACAGTAAAAATGTTGCAATTTCACCCGAAAAGCGAAGGAGTGATTGCGACAGCAAATTACTAGACAGCTATAATTAAGCAGTTGTACGTGGCATAGCCAGTGTACATTACAGTAAACCTTCGCTTCCTTGGTAAATTAAGAAACTTGGTCTCATGTGCAAAGCCAAACATGAACACATCTCACTGACGGTAAACTTTGTAGGAACGCTGGCGTGATGAAGCAAAGAAGCAGCGACAAGCGATCGCTTCTTGCTGCTTGCAGCCGCAATGCACTTCCAGAGCCAAGTCTGCCCGACCTTAGACAATACAGCTGCGCGAGAACAGCCGCTCATGAAGCCACAACCCACCGTGGTGCACGTCCGCATCAGCGGAATTTCGTCAGGAGTGTCCGTACAATTTCTATTGCAATAATAAAGAAAAATTAAGCAAACGTCGACTATATAGCTTTACTAAGAATTCAGTGACAATATCGGGATGCAAGAGTGTCGTAATCTTATCCAGCGCAGTGCGCACACATGGCACATACACTGGCCCAAATGATTGAAAATGCGAGAGGAAAGAAAACTGAAGCAGCACGGTTGGTCAGCCGCCTTGTGTGAAAGGTGCTGCCAATATGCCTACAACCGTGGCCTCCGCGAGCAACGGCGCGCCGCCGGAGCCAATCGCGGAGGCCACGGTTCCCGTGAGTGAGTTCCAGTGATTCTACGTGGATGGATGGATGGATGGAAGGCTCAGCTTTTTATTTTTGCTTACCTGTGTTGTGTTATTAAAATTCGCCATTTTCTTTAAATATGTCTTCCTACCCTTTTAACCTTATGTCACCTCTCTGCTTTTGAGCCACTAATCCTCCAATCGCTTTTTGCTAATTTCCACCACATATTTATTTACATGACTATTGTTATCTCTGAACCCTAGGGCCTCAGGAAGCGTGACTGTGCCCGCATCGACATCGGGATGGATACCATCACATTTTAGTATGAGGCAAAGTTGTTTCTTTATTCTATGGTATGAGGTGTTCTATTGTTTCTGCATATTTACCACACACAATACATGTGTCTTCTTCTTCGTTAAATTTCTTTTTATAGCTCCGCGTTCTAAGAAATCCTGACCTAGCTTCAAAGAGTAGGGCACTGCTTCTTGAGTTATCATAAAACGTTTCCTTCCTGATCTGCTGTTTATGCTTCTTTTCCATTGAATTTATCCAATTTTTACATTCCGCGTTTTTAACCTGTCGTTTAATGCTCTGTCTTTCATCGTTCTCGTGTCTGGTATACTTACTGGTTAGCTTCCTAGTTCTTTTCCGCCATTGAGTCAACGCTCTTTCTGTCTAGGTATTTAAATACGTTAGCTGCCCACCTGTTATCGTCCAATTTCCTCAGGCGTTTTTCGTATAGGATTTTCCTCTGAGCTTCCCGCGCTTCGAACGATGCCCAGCCCATATCCCCCTGTACTGCTTCGTTTGTGGTTTTCCCGTGGGCACCTAGTGCTAATCTTCCCACAGCTGCCTGATTTACTTCTAGTCTCAACTGAACCTCTGCCCTTAAACACAGGACCGCATTCCCGAAAGTAAGCCCCGGCACCATCACTCCCTTCCAAATACCTTTCAGTACCTCATGCCTGTTGTACTCCCACAATGCCCTATGTTTCATTGTCCCGGCATCTCTTAGCCATTTTGCTATGCGAGACTTTTCGTGCTTTTCCGTGTACATCTGCCCTTTGTTTATCCGTACACAGAGATATTTGCATTCGGCCACTCGGGGTATTTCATGGCCTTGTATTGTAAGCCCCTGATCAGTTGTATCATTGAAAAACATCCCACCGGACTTAGCTGCACTAAAACTGAAACCTAAACTGTCTCCTTCGTCTCCACAGTAATTAACCAGAGTTTGCAAACCTTCCTGGCTATCTGCTAAGAGTACAATATTGTACGCATACATTAAATCCGGTAGTCGTTGCTCAACAATCTTTCCGCATAATCTGTACGACAGATTATACCATAGGTTGCTCTCTTGTAACCTTCTTTCCATACTTATCATATAAAGCATGAACAGCAGCGCTGACAGAGGACAACCTTGCCTTAATCCTTTGTATACCTCGACAGTTATCGTACTCACAATTCCTTCCCATTTTATTTCAACATTATTTTCTCGATATATTGCCTGTAGAAAATCAATTACCTCATGACCGATACCTTCATCTTTTAATAAGTTCCACGGGAGTTCCCTGTTCACGTTGTCGTACGCACCGCTTATGTCCAGGAAGGCTAAATACAGAGGTCTATTTTCTGCCTTAGCTATTTCTATGCACTGGGTAAGCACGAACAGGCTATCATCTAAGCGCCTACCACTTCTGAACCCGTTCTGAAGTTCTCTGAGTACTCTATTTTTTTCTACCCAAGACTGCAAATTTAATTTCACCGCCTGCATCGCCAGCCTATATGTAACTGATGTCTTAATTGGTCGGAAGGATTTTATGTTTTTCTTATCATCTTTCCCTTTATAAATAAAATTCACACCACAGCGCAGCAGCGCCAGATTTCCCTCTAGGTAATATAGTGAGAAACTCTGAATACAAAGAAAAAAAACGTGTATGTAGAGATTAGGGTTGCTAGCATAGACCGATAACTACCGTGCCGATAACCATAGTGATGCAGAGGTAGTGCAAGCACCAGATGCGACTGCAAAGCCAGAAGTATGTCATTGCCACCATGTTATTTTAAGACGTAGGTGTGTCTATTATGTAGCAATAAAATAAACATGGCGGCCTTGAGGTATTTCCGGCATTTCGGCACTCCCAGCAAATGCAAGCATGGCTTTTGAGATTGGTGCACGTTAATCGGAGATGCCATCGCTGGCGGTGCGATTTGAACACCCCCTAGTGCCACCCGATCCTATATGCCTTATGTGCCTCTGAGCTCCGCGAACTGTCCGAATTAACGGGAGTTTCGTGCCATACGGTTATGTACATGTTTGATGGGACCAGACGGCACGTCTAAATTCACTGAATTTCCGAATTAACGGGTGCTGAATTAACGAGGTTTTATTTATCTGTCATCGAGCCGTAAATCTGCCCCACTACTAACAGGTAAGAGGGTGCAAGTGAGACCCAACCAAGTAGATGCTACAGTGTTGAGCTTGGTCCAAACGCCACGATTCTACATGCTTGAAACGTAGCGAGGCGGCGTCCTGCAGCATAACTGGCGCCATCTGATCCCTTTTGTTCCTGCAAGAGAACAGCATACAACTTCACAAGGTATACAAGAGCCACCACAGCATCTTGTTGCAGTCCGAGAACCATCGTCTTCCAGCACAGCAAGGTCTGGAACTGCCCAAGGGCAGTCTGCAATGGACATTGGCCGAGTAGTGTGGACATGTAATGACCAGCGTGTTGTTTGCCCAGATCACCTTAACTTTTGTTTCCTGGCCTCACCTCTCTTCTGTGGTCTTTACGAGGGGAGATGTAGAGGATGCCACTGTTCTATTAGTATGCTAAAAGTTTGTGGCTCCCTCTGGATGTTGGTTGACTGTATATATGTACTGGCCTTCGAATAAAGGGGGCACTTGTTCATTTGGGATTGAGCATGTCAGCCGTCTGTCTTTCTATGCTGTCACAACAAGTGGCATGCGCCAACAAGCCTACACCGGTCATATTTGCACACATCTTGCATCTACAACATAGTGCGGGCTCCTGTGATGAACCTACATTCTGTTTGCACAAAAGATGTGAGGAACATTGTACAAACATGTTGCATAGCGCCATCAAAAGAAGCAATACTAAATAGCAGCTTAGAAATCTAGCTGGAATAAATCTCAGAAAATTTCTTGAACTTCAAGACAGCCAAATTTAGAACAAAATTGAGCCTGAGTAGAACTATCAGTGGTTGGACCACATTCCTTAATTTTTGTCTTCATTGTTTACATTTGGGTTGCTGAACATCTGCCTTTTGAATTCTGGCGAGCAGGTGCACAAGCAAGCCTTCGATTCACTAGTCACAAAAATCCGAGATAAACAGGGTAACAGTATGAAATGCAAGGCAAGAAATAGTACACGTAAACGTTACACAGAGTGCCATTAATATGTGCAACAGCTCACCTACTCACGCATTATCTGCAACAGGAAGCCCTATGATGGAGAAATTTTTGTGTGTTATCTATGCACAAAACTGAGTGGCAACAGCAGCATCAAACGTAAGAACCAGTTTAAACCTTTGCACCGTAGGAGAAGAACGGTCAAGCTGAGAGCTCACATGCGCTCCATTCACAATTGCAAATTCAACAAGAGCAACAGCACTAAAAAAGAATAAAAGCTGCACAGGACCAAAATACAAACCAAAAATGCGCTGTAAGGCACACGGAAATGAGCTGCTCTAGAATTGCGCCCAAGTGTCCCAACATGTGTGTAGTGGGATCTTAACTTTTGCATGGTTGAGTGCTAGTTCAGTGTTCAAAACTAACGAGACCTGACGACTGCGACACCAGTAAGCAGGGTGGCCAAATTTTTATACCTATGTCGGAGACTGAGGCCCAGCGTGGGGTTCCGGAAGTACGCGTGTATTATCGAAATTTGAAAGCAAACTACAGCCTGGTTATTGAACTCCGTGAAAACATAGACACAGTAGTTGTAGAAAGAAGCTCACTGATCCGAAGGCCATTCTTTATTGATTCCAGCTATTCGTCAACAGCAGCCCCTTATTGGAGTCACCTGTATTACAAAATAAATCAGCCCAATAAAGGTTAGGAGCAGCTATCTGCCCCTAACTCTTGGCGGGCTGCTGTAGGCGTCCGTCAAAAAGAGAGCGTATGAGAAAAAAGGTGATCATGCGCTCCACGCACATCTCGCACAAGTCCAAAATTTGGCTGAGATGTTCACATTAGCGTATGCAATCAGCGGGCTGTGTTTTTTCAAGCCCGATGGGTGGTTGAGGATTCCTTTAAAAGGTACCACATATAACAAGAGACGCGGTGCTCCATTCCAGTTTCTAAGTAAATTGTGCCACGACTATACGAACTTGGACAATCTTTCACCTTGGAATTATACATATATAACAACTCACAAGATGACAAAGCTCATACGGTGAGTTCAACGAATTGCAACGATTGAAACGACCGTATATCTACCAGATGCTCCGTGATACACGCAGACGTGGCGGTTAATTCAAGAATAAAACAAATAACTTTCTCAAACCTGACACACTCCGAGATCCAAGCCACATCAAGCTATGCAACGGACCCCTTATTATTCAGACCCCTTATTATTTGAACTGGACGTACACGATGCGACAGAAACCCTTAGCAACTTCCCTAACATCAACATAACCCACATCTACACTGACAGGCTGGGTGCAGTTAAGCAAAAAATTTTGCATATATGTAAGCAGATACAGAAAATTCACAATCCTACGCTCATGAACATTACTGTCAACTGGGTGCAGGTACAAATGGTCATAACTATAACATTTAATGACCTTGCGGACCGAATTGTTCACTCTTTCTTGACATCCATAACTACTCTTTCCCTTCCCTCTTACCCCCGCTCTGTTTTCTGTGGCAGAAAATCCATTATCCAGTGTGACATGTGTTGTCCTTATCCCCCCGTGTGTCTGCTCTATTGCCCACATTCCTTCTCTGGTGGAGAAAGTCTCTGTCCGGAGACCTTTACTCTTTCCATACTGCGCCCAATGGGCATCGTTAGCCCACTAACGATGGTTTGAAACATAAATTTCGAGACTTTCTGCGCGACCGACAGACATACTGTGCTATCGGACATGAACGAGGATAACTATTTTGGTTTCTAAGCAGTTCACTTTTTTCCTGCAAGGTGTTAATTTTTTAACGCACTCAGAAATTTCGCGACCGTCAAAGTAGAAAGCAAAAATGGCCGCCTCGGGGAAGTTCTTGTGCTTTGAAAGATCGCAGATATCGTGATTCCGCTGCGTTTGCAGCTGATTTTATCGGTGGATCGAGCAGCAGCGAGTCTGAGGATGCTGCCTTTTGGTCGGACATTGAGAGCGACGATGACGCAAGCCAGCCAGTAATATCAGTAGCCGCAGCCTGGCACGCCAAACTGTAGTGATTGCACTAAAATTTTTCTAGTGGAAAACCTGTTGAATGAAAAATTGATTTTTTGGGATATAGTGCCTCTTAGACGGCAATACATTTTGCATGTCTCATAACTTATGTTACATCTTTTTTTCTTAGTAGATACAAGCATTTCTTTAGAAACTTTGTTCAATTTTATCCAGCAATCTTGATTTTGGCAATGTATCTCTCTTTTATGACATACATCTCGTGAATAATTGTCATTTGCAAGGCGACATATGTCGCCTTGAAGAATACAAGTCCACTTGTCGAAACATTGGCTCCTGTCTTCACCTTGCTCTCGTTTTCCTGATAGCCTTGAATTTCCATCTCCCGCCTTCACGTTGTTTTCTCTGGATCTCGTTAATAAAGATTTTATGCGTGAGAAGTGCATTCATTCTGCTTTTTGTTTATGCATCACATAACATATTGAGTGGAGTAGTAGCTGAGATAAAAATATCTGGGCGTAACCTGCAAAAAACACTATTTTCCCCATGGCACGGAAAGAGCTAAACGATCCAGCCATCTATTCCGCCTGGGGTCAGCGCTATGTACGCATTGTCCAGTGTCCGCAGTGCAAAGCTTGTGCCTCTGCAGCTAATACCCGCCATGTGCTAGACGTGCCCTGGGCCTCTGGGACAAAGACAACTCCCAAAAGTGTACTTAAAGGTGTGAATTTAGCAGACTATGGATAATGGCTTATGGACAACACATTCTTTAGTTCTGTTGCAGTATCTTAGTGAAACGAGCCTGCATGCATATATATAGTTTCCTACTGACGTTACGTCAGGTGGCAACCGAAGAGTAAAAAGTAAGCACTCCGTTGCGGGCAAGGGGCAGTGCTACGTACATTCCAGGCGACGCGGGCATTTATGCTTAGCACTGTGATTGATACACCAAAATTGTTCCGGAACGCGAGTGCCTTGTAAAATTTATTTGCAAAAAAATACCATAGGCTTTTGTGCATGTGACACCTCCGTTTGCATGAACATGCCGTTATTGGCGCACTGTGCGTAGGATGGCAGCCAGATGGTCAGCCTGCACAGCGCTTCACTGAGAGCGGAAAAGAATTGTCCATATATCATCGTGCGTACCTCATCAACCGAAATAGCCCTCGAGAGTAAAGATAACACATCGAAATGCTTATAATGGAGCCCAAGCCCAGACGTGGCAGCAAGGCTTAGGCAGATTCAAAGGCTCCCCGCCCCCCTAATCCTTCTCCCGAGACATGACAGCTTCTCTGCGCCCAAAGCATTGAGTGTGCAGCGACGTCCCCTCTTATCCCCAGTCAATTCTCCATAAGCCTAAATGAGCCCTTATGTTAAGTCTGTGTGTAAGCAGATCACTGGCAAAAGGAAGGGAGGGATTCTGCAGCACTATGTAAAAGCTGGCGGGGTATCACCAAAGCCAAAACGTCTGAGAACCCCTATCTTGTGTAAGTGTGCACTATTCTGTCAAAGAAAGGCCAATATGCTAGTCTAAATTCCAATGGAATCTGAAGCGATCTATGAAGGCTTCAATGTGCCGCTTATTGTGAAGAGGGCCTGCACATGACAAAAATGTATACATTAAATAAAATTTGGTAACGTCATTTTGCTTCAACGCACTTGCAGACAAAACGATCCCTCATGGCAGAAGAAAGATTCCAACAAAAGTAAGTTCATTCACGAGAACATTTACACTGCTTATGTTCTAAACGTCTCAGAAATGTAGCTTAGCTCCAACTAAACAAGGCATCAACAAATTGGTTCTACCTAACCACAAAGAATGTTCCAACAATTCAAGGCACAAACTAAGAAAAACAATGTGCAATTACCTTTTGGTGTGCACATGTAAACCACTTTTCACGCACAAGGATGTTTAATTAGGCAACAATTTACTTGGAGAACAACATGTCCTAGTGAGCCGTGCAACATTCAAAATTTCTCACTCATGAGTATTTTACTGTACACAGGGTGTTGCGTACTCCAGGGTAGCGCATCGTACTGCTGCCGAGTTGTAGCGACGCCTGCCTATCGAAGCTCGACCGACGTTACTATTGTATAGTGTGGCGTTGTCGGCGGGCTACAGGCATCCGGTAGACCATGGCGACCGGGCAAGGACGAGACGATTTTTAGTGCGAAACTTGCACGGTTTAATCAAAGGCTGATGAAAGACGATGAGAAGAAAATGAAGTGATTAAAAGTACATTTCGGAGCCCCTTAAACCGGCTCTCTACAATCATGGGAGGGATCTTGCTTCCATCGACGTCACGTGACCGGCACAGAGTCGGATTGGCGGAAAGAAGGCCCGGCCTCCGGTTACACCACGCCTCTGGTGGTACCGAGCCTCCTGGAATTGTAGACGCTTGTCCGTCTCTTTTGCACGTTGCTGGTTCGTGGAAGTTCTCCTGTAGAGTTTGACCGTTCGAGGAAAGGGTCCCTCTAAAGTCGCGCGCGCACACACACACACACACACACAAAAGAGGCCTGTAAACACTGCGGGGCTTCCGCCAGACCGGCAGACAGTCGAAATGGTCATGGCGAATTAGGAAGTCACGCTTCGTTTTGATTGACGACACATGGTGGGTGAAGGTCGGGTAAGAGAAAGTCCTTTCTGCACGAGGTGCTGGATGCCAACCTAGCAGAAGTCACGCCTCATTTCCACGAGGCATCGTGAGAGAAGGTCGGTGAAATTCCTTTCTCTACGTGGTGCTGAATGCCACCTGTAGCAGAAGTCACACCACATTTCGACGAGGCATGGTGAGAGAAGGTCGGGTGAAATTCCTTTCTGCACGTGGTGCCAGACGCCAACCGTAACAGCATCTCTCGCGGGGGAAGATCCCGACGCGTAGGGGCCAGCAGCCGCTGTGCGAGGGATCGGCGTTTCAGTAGCAGAATTCCCCTTAGAGGTGACGAACCCTTGGTTCGTAGCTCGTAGATTCCTGGAAGTTGTCATCAGTCCTCGTGGCGCTCTTGTGACTTTTCTCCCCGGTCCGGTCCGGTGAAATTGGTCTTGCAAGCAGGTCTCGCAACTTTTCGTCTCCTGCGTGGGCAAGCAATCACCCCAGAACAGTGCCGGACCCACAACCACAAAGCAGCGAGCACAAGGCAACCCTCCTCCAAGACACACCCGGCTTAAAAAAAAAAGGACTACCCGCTATACCTTTCCCATTCCTTACGCGCGTCCTCCACCCCTGAAACTAAAAACAGCCATTCTTGAAAGTGTTAAGACGTGGTTATTAAAATCAGCTAACAATCGACTACACTTCGAAAAAAAAAAACGTATGAACGACGTAAAAATGCCACGGAAACCCTGGGGTAGCATGAGGGTTTCGTTACTCTAGGGGCAAGGACTCAAACCTTCGGCATTACCGTTAAGCTTACCCTTCTTGTAGCGAATATCGAAGGTGTACTGTTGAAGAGCCAAGCTCCACGCAAAAGACGGCCGTTTTTCGTAGACATGGAGTGCAACCAGGTGAGGGGACAGTGGTCAGTGTCTATGGTGAACCTTGAAACAGCGATATAGCAAGCTAGCTTCTGCACTGCCCATACTACGCAGGCGCATTCCTTTTCTGATGCACTGTATGCGTCCTCACGAACTGAAAGCTTTCTACTGGCGTACAGTACAGGGTGTTCGTTCTGGTCATCTCTCTTGACAGAGTACCAGCCCCCTAACCATGTCACTGGCATCACACTGAAGAATGAATGGCTTTGAGTAGTCGGGCGCGTTCAACAGTGGCTGACTCGTTAGTGCTTTCTTCAGCGTACTCCCACTTTACCGTTTGTGGTTCTGTTTTTCTGAGAGCATCCGTTAAAGAACTCCCAATCTCGGAATACCGCGGGATATATCTTTGGTAAAAACCCGCCAAGCCAAGGAATTACCTTATGTCCCCCTTGGTGCGTGGTTGCGGGAAGTTGTCTATTGCGGTCAGTTTAACGTCGAAAGGCCGACGATGGCCTGTGCCTATTACATGACCTAGATAAGCTACCTCCGAGCGCCCTAATTGGCATTTGGGAGCCTTAACAGTTAAGTTGGCCTCTCGTAGACGACACAGCACGGCTCTCAGGTGTTGCATATGGTCCGCCCATGATGAAGAAAAGATTGCTATGTCACCGAGATACGGAAGTGCAAAGTCCTCTATTCCTCGTAGAACCTGGTCCATAAGGCTAGAGAAGAAATATGGCGCATTCTTCAATCCAAAGCTCAGGACTTTCGGCAGAAAGGTTCCCATCGGGGAAATAAATGCCGCAAGCCTGCTTTCCCTTTCGGTCATCGGTACCTGCCAGTAACCTCTGACTAAATCGAGCGTAGAGATGAAATTAGCACGGCTCACTTTCTCAAGCCTTTCCTCGATATGCGGTATTGGATAAGTCTGGTTCTTCATGATTAAATTGAGCCTGCGGTAGCCAATACATGGTCGCGGCTCCTTTCCTGGGACTACAAAGATAAGAGGTGAGGTATAATCACTCTCTCCTGGCGCGATTACATCTAGCTCTAACATCTTGTTTATTTCAACGGCCATGACTTGACGGTGACGAGGTGAAACGCGATAAGCTTTCGAACGAGCTGGGTCCTATGAGGCTAACCCAAAACCGTGAACGATCGCAGTGGTCCTCCTCGGTGTGTCTGAAAATACGTCTTTAAATTCAAACACGAGTTCCCTCAGTTCGGCCCTTTGATTGGGATTCAACTGCGCCTGTTCTACTAACTTGTCAATGGTCTCGTGAATGTATTTTGCCTCTGTCACTGCTGTTAACTGCGGAAAGTCGACAGGCATCTCCTCAGGTTGGTTAAGGGACATCTTCACGATGGCTTCCCTCTGCCGGTAGGGTTTAAGTAGATTGCTATGGTACACTTGTGCTGTCCTTCGTTTTCCCGGTACCGTGATTACGTAGTTTGTTTCGGATAATTTCTGAATTATGTCAACCGGTCCTTCCCATTTAACCTCTAGCTTGTTTTTCAATGAGGGTTTCAGGATCATTACCTTTTCCCAAACTTCAAAGCGTTGCGTGCGAGCCGTCCTGTCATAGTAATGCTCAGCATTGCTTTGTGCCTTACGCATTTCCTACTCAGCAATCATTGTGGCAGGGCTTACGTTCAATAACTTACTCCTGCATTCTGCCTCGGGAGACATTTTAGGCTCCGGCGCTTGCCTGACCTCTTCCTAAGCTGGTGCACTTTCCGCATTATCCCCTATAGGGCTGTCCTGTTTGGTGCTGGTTAACGAATCCTCCGTCAAGCCTGTTTCCTCCGCCACTGGACATTCGTACACTGCCTTGGCCGCGAGCTCCCTTGCCTTGGAACGAGTTAGGGCTTGCACTGTTCCCTCACTATACCCGATTCCCTCGCGTTGTAGCAAATCCTCTGATTTGTTAGAAAACAAATACCAATACTGCGGCAGGAAATGTGACGAGACGGCGGCTTCAGTGTCCAGTACTCCAAAAGGGCCCTCGATACTAATCTTTGCCACAGGGAGACAAACACTGGAGGTTTCCACGGCTTGCCTTATCCAAGCACATTCTCCCGTGAACTGGCCTTCCTCTACGTACGACGGATGCACCACGTCCACTGTGGCTGCCGAGTCGCGAAGCACTTCACACGGTTTGCCATTTACCCCGAGGTCTCGAATGTATGGTTCTAGCAAGTTCAGATTTTCTACGTTACTACTTAGTGACATCAATACTAGTTTGGGATTTTTGCATCCCACGGAGATATGCCCCGTTTGCTGGCATTTGTAGCAAACTATTGGTTTCTTGGCCTCGAAAGCTTTTTTCTTTTGCCTTTCTGCCCTCTGTTCGGGTGACTCCTCCCTTCCCTTGCTGTTCTCATCACTACTTTTCACTGAATCTGACCTTTCCTTTGATTTATACTGATTCGACTTTGACCATTGCTCTGGCTTGACGGGTCTGTATTTAGTCACCTCCTTCTGAGGAGCTTCGTTTCTTTCAGACGCACGGCGGGTTACGTACTCCTGAGCGAGGTTTGCCGCTCTCGTGATAGTGTCTACGCCTGGCCTATCCTGAACCCAATGCTTGATGTTTACTGGCAACCGGCGGTAGAACTGTTCTAAAGCAACGAACTGCATAGTCTTTTCGGCGTCGCCAAGTGCACCCTCTTCTCTGAGCCATTCCTTCAGGTTTACCTCTAAGGTGTACGCAAAATCTGAGTATGACTCGCTTTTGGTTTTCTCGACTTCCCCGAATTTTCACCTGAATGCTTCTACTGATAATATTGTGACGCTCTTAGGTGCATAGTGGGTTCACGAATGTGACGCGCTTAGGTGCATAGTGGGTTCACGCCTCAACAAACAGTATGCGGGGGCACCGAAGGGTAGTGAACGAGGACGACGACGTGTGACTGGCTGGCTGAATCTCGACAGGCGCTCAGTTGACCAAGGCCATCGCTTCTAACTCTACCCGGCTTCAAAGTAACGCCTTTTGTGGGCGTAACAGAGTGGTGGAGGTGCTGGGTACGACAGAACGTACCACGGAGTCGCAACATCTAGAACTTCGCCGGAGCCGTCGTCTTGCCGGTCTCTTGCCAACGACCTTCCCTATGGCTCAGGACGGAGGTGGACAAATGCCAGCTATAGTTCCACCTTCTCAAAGGTCAGCGCCAGTTGGACCTTTGCGGCACTACATGGAACCACGCTCGTTCGCGGGAAAAGTGGTCGAAGACGTCGACGAGTGGCTGATGCACTACGCAAGGGTGAGCCGCTACAACCGTTGGGATTCTGTCACTCAGCTTGAATATGTTGCACTCTTTCTGAGTGAGACAGCGCTGATGTGGTATGAAAACCACGAAGACTCCCCTTACAACGTGGGAGCACTTTGTCGAGGAAATTAAGAAGTGTTTTGGCGACACCCACGCCAAACAGAAACGCGCCGAGAGAACACTTGCTCAAAGAGCTCAAGCTCCTGGAGAAACATGCACTATATATACATAGAGGAAATCCTCAAGCTGTGCAAAATCGTAAATCCGCAGATGTCCGAGGAAGACCGAGTCGGACATCTCCTCAAAGGAATTGCAGAAGATGTGTACAATTTCCTCATAAGTCGGGAACACGTTGATTCCGTCTCAGATGTCGTGCGTCATTGCCGTACGTTTGAGACGTTGAAAACACGTCGCATTGTGCCAAAGTTTGGACGCCTGGCGAATGTGACAACCGTTGCCAGCGTCGATGAGAGCCCGTCTGCCGATCTTTCGTCTACTATACGGCAGATCGTGCGTGAAGAACTGCTGCGGCACCAGGAACTTGCGCGCGACGTCATACGACAACCTGACGCTTATTACCCGCAACACATGGCGCCTGCCGCACCCTGCGCTTCCTGGCAACCGGCGGTATGTGTCACAGACGTCAACCACAGAGGTGCTCCATGGCCACGTGAGGACACATTTACGCCCGAACACCGACCAGCAGAACACCCTCGCCCCAGCAGGTTTGCACGCAGACCGACCGTTCCTCCTGTGCAGCAGGCTCAGCTGCTCCGCTCTGCTACACGACCCCCCACGGCTGAGCGCTTCGAAGGGCAGTTCATCGATCGTCGTTTACCTGTGTGCTATAGCTGCGGCGACTTGGGTCACATTGCCAGGTACTGCAATCGCCGCCAACCACCGAGGTTCGACCGATCGACGATGTCTAGGCGGTACCGCGCTCCTCTGGGCGAAACATATTCGCCCTCGCACACATATTTAGGAAGCTTGCCTCACCAGCACCCGGAGCCGCTACGGAACCGTTCTCCAGCATCCGATCGCAGCTTGACACCACCACCCGCTCCTCGTGTAAGCCGGTCGCCCTCTCCGCGGCGTCGATACCCGTCGCCACCTCCGGAAAACTAGCCAGCGCGGCCGTTGGAGGTGAGGTCGCTGGACAATCTTCGATATCGACAGAGATACCTCCAACCATTTGTATGTTTAAGAATAAGGTGTTTGTATTAATTGACGGGGTTTCATCCATGGCCTTAGTGGACACGGGAGCAACCGTTTCAGTGATGAGTCTTGCGTTTAAAAGCCTCCTAGGACGAAAGGTGATGTTTCGCTGGGACCGTGCCGGTACGTTTCGCGGAGTGAGTGGGGAGTTGTTGTATCCTGTGGGCGTGTGTAATGTAGATGTTACCTTGGGTGGTCAAATATTTAACGCGGAGTTCGCTGTTCTACCTCATTCTACGCATGACGTAATCCTGGGTCTTGATTTTTTGAAACTGTGTGGTGCCACCGTCGACTGCAAAACGGGTGAAATCAGTGTAGGTACGAGCTTTGCTGCGGCGTTTATGGAAGCCCCACCGTATCGTGAAAGTGTGCTTTGTGTATCCCGGGATACAGTTGTGCCTCCGTTATCCGCAACGTGTGTTGCAGTCGCCTGTTTCCCCACCACCGACGGAACGTTTGACGCTACCGTGGAGCCCGTTCACCTGAGTTGCATCAAGAGGAATGTACTGATACCGTATTGCACGCTGTCAGTTGTTCAGGGACGCACCAACTTATGGGCCGTAAACTGTTCGAGTGAACCTGCAATACTACCACAGGGTCTGAAACTTGCCGCCTACCATGAAGATCACGTGCTATCGCTCGCCATTCTTACAGAGGCCCTTGATTCTGCGGATGAGCGCCATTTCGCTAATGTCTGCCCTGCGGCGCACTCCTCATTTCTGACTATGGTAAACAAGTCGCTCAGCACTAAGCAGCGTCACGAAGTGGCGAATATTCTGCTAAAACATGCCCGACTGTTTGACTTCTTCCAGCAAGAGGGACCACCATTGTTTCCTCCTTCTCGTATACACCATCGCATCGATACGGGATCTGCCCAACCGCTGCGACAGAAACCGTACAGAGTCTCACCGTCCGAACGCAAGGTGATCAATGACCAAGTCCACGAAATGCTAAATAAGAATGTAATCCAAGAATCCTGTAGTCCGTGGGCAGCGCCAGTGATCCTGGTTAGAAAGAAAGATGGTACATGGCGATTTTGTGTTGACTACCGCCGCCTCAACACCATCACTAAAAAGGACGTATATCCTCTTCCGCGTATTGATGATGCTATCGACTGCCTCTCATCAGCGTCTTACTTTTCGTCTGTTGACTTGAGGTCGGGGTACTGGCAGATTCCTATGCACGAGGCAGACAAGGAGAAAATGGCATTTGTAACACCAGATGGACTTTTTGAATTTAATGTGATGCCGTTCGGGCTCTGTAATGCGCCTGCAACTTTCGAGCGCTTCATGGACAACATCCTGCGTGGTTTGAAGTGGGAAGTATGTATGTGCTATCTAGATGATGTAGTGGTTTTCGGGCGCACGTTCAGTGAGCGCAACGCACGTCTCGATCTTGTGCTAGACTGCTTGGACAAAGCGGGTTTGGTGCTCAACTCGAAGAAGTGTCATTTTGGAGAGCGCCATACACTCGTTCTGGGACACCTAGTGGATAAGGACGGTATACGGCCTGATCCAGCGAAGACTGCTACGGTGGAAGCCTTCAAGCAACCTCGCCATGTAAAAGAGCTACGCAGTTTCCTAGGGCTTTGCTCGTACTTCCGCCGGTTTATTCGTGGATTTGCCAACATCGCGTATCCGCTGACATGCCTCCTCCAGAAGGGCGTTCCCTTTGAATGGACTCCTGAATGTGAAGCTAGTTTTCGTGAGCTGAAGTCTCGTCTGACGTCTCATCCCATTCTCCGACACTTCGACCATGCGGCTCCCACAGAAGTTCATACGGACGCTAGCGGTATTGGCATCGGCGCCGTCCTTATTCAACGCGTCGACACCAAAGAACACGTCGTCGCCTATGCGAGTCGTTCTTTAAGTAAGTCCGAGCGTAACTACACCGTTACAGAGCAAGAATGTCTTGCAGTTATTTTCGCAGTACAGCGCTTCCGGTCGTACCTGTACGGGCGCCCCTTCACTGTGGTGACAGACCATCATTCTCTCTGCTGGCTGGTTAATCTCCGTGATCCGTCGGGCCGGCTTGCGCGTTGGACACTCCGTTTACAGGAATATAACTTTACCGTTTCTTATAAAAGTGGCCGCCGACACGCCGACGCTGACTGCCTCTCGCGCATGCCGCTTCCAACGACGGACTGCGACGCGGACAACTTCGACTGCTATATCGCATCACTGGAGCCGGGATTTCCTGACATAAATACCTTCAAGGTCGAGCAACAAAAAGACAGAACTTTAGAACCACTGCTAATTACTGCAAGGCAATCAGCACCATCCACTCGTTTCTGTGTTCGTGATGGGGTTCTTTACAAAAAGAACTATTCTACTACAGGCCCACGATATCTTCTGGTGGTCCCGGAGAGTCTCCGTGTCTCCGTCTTGCGCGCTATGCATGACGATCCAACATCTGGACATTTGGGTTCTGCGCGAACTCTCTACCGCCTCCAAGAAAGGTTCTACTGGTCTAAAATGCGCCACACGACCAACCAGTATGTGTCCAGCTGCAGCGAGTGTCAACGTTATAAGCGTCCGACGAGTGCTCCTCCTGGTCAACTCCATCCAGTGCCACCCCCCAGCTCTCCCTTTGAGCAAGTTGGCATCGACCTCCTCGGTCCTTTCCCGCGTTCATCCGATGGGAATCGCTGGATTATCGTGTGTGCCGATCACTTGACACGCTACTGTGAGACAGCTGCAATACCATCGGCTACTGCAACCGAAGTGTGTATTTTTCTGCTGCATTTTGTCATTCTCCGACATGGACCTCCCAGAGTCATCATCAGCGATCGTGGGCGGCAGTTCACTGCAGACGTGGTCGAAGAGATGCTTCGTCTATGTGCTTCAAGGTTTCGACATTCCACCCCGTATCATCCCCAAACAAATGGCCTTACGGAACGCACGAACAGAACTCTTACTAACATGCTGTCCATGTATGTCGAGTCAGATCATAAGAACTGGGACAGCGTGCTACCTTTCATTACGTACGCATTTAACACCTCAAAGCATGAAGTTACGGGCTACAGTCCCTTCTTTCTTCTCTACGCTCGTCCGCCTCGTTATACACTAGACACTATCTTCCCGTTTTCCAGCCACGATAATCTTTGTATATCAGAGACAGTCTGTCTTGCTGAAGAAGCCCGACGACTTGCTTCGTTACGCACTCTTGTTTCACAAGACCGCTCGAAGGCACGCTGCGACCGCCGACGCCGACACGTGATATATGACCCTGGTGATTTAGTGTTGCTCTGGAAACCAACCAGGAAACGTGGACTATGTGAAAAACTGCTGGCGCACTATGTTGGACCCTATGTTATTACGGAGCGCATCAGCGAATTAACCTACCGCATAGCACGTCTCACATCAAATGGCCGACGGTCAGCAAAGACTGAACTTTCGCATGTCGCCCGTTTAAAGCCCTTTATTTCTCGACAGCCTGTTTGACTTGCCCGGCGGGCTTCGTCTGCGCGGAGGGAAATGTGACGCTCTTAGGTGCATAGTGGGTTCACGAATGTGACGCGCTTAGGTGCATAGTGGGTTCACGCCTCAACAAACAGTATGCGGGGGCACCGAAGGGTAGTGAACGAGGACGACGACGCGTGACTGGCTGGCTGAATCTCGACAGGCGCTCAGTTGACCAAGGCCATCGCTTCTAACTCTACCCGGCTTCAATGTAACGCCTTTTGTGGGCGTAACAATATATACTTTTTAAGTAGGTTCGCTTTGACTTCATCGAGTCCTCTGCTTCTTCTTTCCCCATACGGGCAATGATATCAGCTACCTCATGTGGCAGTAACGTAAGCAAGCGTTGCGGACACGTGTTTCTTGCGAATTTTGCCTTTTCACACGTGCGCTCAAACTGTACGAGAAAAAGACCTATGTTCCCTCCTACTGCGTAGGGTGCCATCAAGTCTGTCATTCTGCACTCGTTTTCACGTGCCTCTAGGTCTTTCAGAATTTTGAGCTTTCAGGAGCTCAATCTCTAGGCGCGTCATTCCGAGTGCCTCGCGTGCGACACGGTCGCGCTCTTCTTTGGCCTCACGTGCTGCCCGCTCGCGCTCCTCCTTTTCTTCTAAGTGCTTACGCTCTTCCTCTTCCTCTGCAATGTTCTTAAAATTATGGGGTTTTACGTGCCAAAACCACTTTCTGATTATGAGGCACGCCGTAGTGGAGGACTCCGGAAATTTCGACCACCTGGGGTTCTTTAACGTGCACCTAAATCTAAGCACACGGGTGTTTTCGCATTTGGCCCCCATCGAAATGCGGCCGCCGTGGCCGGGATTCGATCCCGCGACCTCGTGCTCAGTAGCCCAACACCATAGCCACTAATCAACCACGGCGGGTATGCAATGTTCTCTAGGCATTCCTTCAGTTCATCGTCGTCGGCCCCGATCGCCTCAATGATCTCCAGCTTTCTCTTTGATTCAACAATTTGGAGGCCCAACTCGTTGGCCAAGCTCAACAATTCTGGCTTCTTTAGTGCCTTCAAGTTCATGGCTGCCCTTAGTGCTGCTAACTCTTCACTCTATAACAACCTTGACATACTCAATACTTCCGTCAACGGTTAAAGAAAGATCACTGCACTGTACTTTCAAAAAAATACGTAAAGCCAAGTGATATCTTAGTGAAGAAAAGCCGTGCACTCACCATATGCAGTTATGAATCCAGACACCTTCCTTCCGAACGTTGTCACCAGAACGAAGAAGCTACGATCTCGTAGTTGTCGTCCAAGCTGGGGTCTCCAGGGTTGCGTATCCCAGTCGCTGCCAGTCATTTTGCTGCGTACTCCAGGGTAGCGCATCGTACTGCTGCCGAGTTGTAGCGACGCCTGCCTATCGAAGCTCGACCGACGTTACTATTGGATAGCGTGGCGTTGTCGGCAGGCTCCAGGCATCCGGTAGACCATGGCGACCAGGCAAGGACGAGACGATTTCTAGTGTGAAACTTGCACGATTTAATCAAACGCTGATGAAAGACGATGAGAAGAGAATGAAATGATTAAAAATACATTTCGGAGCCCTTAAACAGGCTCTCTACAATCGTGGGAGGGATCTTGCTTCCGTCGACATCACGTGACCGGCTCAGAGTCGGATTGGCGGAAAGAGGGCCCCGCCTCCGGTTACACCGAGCCTCCTGGAATTGTAGACGCTTGTCCGTCTCTTTTGAGCGTTGCTTATTCGTGGAAGTTCTCCTGTAGAGTTTGACCGTTCGAGGAAAGGGTCCCTCTAAAGTCGCACACACACACACACACGCACAAAAGAGGCCTGCGGCAAACACTGCGGGGCTTCCGCCAGACTGGCAAACACTCGAAATCGTCATGGCGAATTAGGAAGTCACGCTTCATTTCGACGAGGTATGGTGGGTGAAGGTCGGGTGAGAGAGTCCTTTCTGCACGAGGTGCTGGATGCCAACCGTAGCAGAAGTCATGCCTCATTTCGACGAGGCACGGTGAGAGAAGGTCGGGCGAAATTCCTTTCTGCACGTGGTGCCAGACGCCAACCGTAACAAGGGGTCTTTTGTATGCATAGTGTATAAACAGATGCTTCGTTGTTGAGCCATTACATCAAGGAATATCACATGGCTGTAGCCACTGAAATATGTGCTCTAAGCTGATTATCAAAAATATCTCCGCAACCTTCAGCACGCCTGCATAGCCTTGGCTATATCATAATATAACTAAATAACTTGTTAATTTGTATTACAATATATTTATTTGCACAGTGTGTACCAACATAACTGGCACGATACTTTGGTATTGTGGTGTTGCCAGTGTCATGGGTCGTGTCATATCAGTGTTTTCAAATTGTTTCATTGCATTCTTAAATCATAATGAAACAGCTTTTGACATCATACTGGAACATGCTATGAATTACCTCGGCAGCTCAACATGTCCGAGTATACAGTAACACTTGTGTAACAAAATGTTATGTAGCATACTGCGCACACATGCACATTCCTAATTGAGATTTGGCTAAATACATTGACACCTACATCGCATAAGGGTGTTGATAGACAATTGCTACATATCTGAGTTCACAAGTTACAAGTAAGCAAGCTTTGAAAGAAGACCCGGCACTGAAATGGCCACATGTTGGTGCAGGTGCCTCTTCACGTGGATGTAATGTGCCACAGTCTGAAGCCATACGTGCCACCAAAATGGCCGAATGGATGTGGAGATAATCCTTAGGAGCGCAACTTGCAGAACAAGAAAAAAGCCTTAAATATGTTTATTCATTACATAAAAGTACATTGTCGCCCTATATAGAAGTAATTTTTGCATACTGAATGCAATACAAATCGAATAGTGCCAGAATTGAAACAAATGTAGAATATGTTTCAAACTGTTTTTGAAGAATGCACAGCTAATGTTAAAATATGTGTAAAACAATGTACACATCCTGGTGTTCATTCCATTGGCAAGTTCCTGTAGTTACACCACACATTATGTAGCATAGTTTACTAAAAGCACAAACGGTGCACTAGGAACAAATGGGGAAATCACTCGCATACAAAGGGCTCTTCAGAGAGTGCAAATGATCCCTGTATAGCCAGGAAAGTCTAGCTGCCTCAGAAGCGTATACTCCCTCTACTACGCACACTCTGACGTTTTATGCCTACACTATGCCCATGGGGGTGACATTTATCATACTTTTGCTTCACTTTGAGGTTTATTTCTGTACACGTAGTGTTTTAAGTGCTCGAAGGCTATTAGAAAATAGTTGTATTGACAAAGTGCCTACTTTAACGTATCAAATATTTGCATGCCTTTAATCGAAACAGTGAATCCTTGTATTTATTATCTTAAAAGCATGTCCTGTGCACAATTTTGTCGGTGAGGAAATTCCTGATGAGAGACTGGCACAACTGCGGTTCAGGAACAATCTTTTCAAATTTCTAAAAACAGGATTGGCCCAATTTCTTGCCTTCTGCACACAGATGTATTACACAGTGCAGGTTTATCAGCCAATTCAACATGTAATGTTTACACAAATATTTCTACAAATATATATGTCGTACTAGTGCTTATAGAAATGCTGGTACATTAGTTAAAATAAAATGTAGGAATGAATTAAGCATGGTGGACTTGACATACGACTTGAGCCTTAAATTACTCATCTATGTTACTTATAACAGGTTATTTTTGTGCTCATATTGAACTTCCAACTGCCGTCACTCAACTTCTTTTGCAGCCCCAGGTACAATAAAATGCTAACATCCCTATATTGCATGCTGTCAATAAATTATTGAAATATCAAGAACAGACAATGAATACTAACTAAACACTAAACAAATACTCAAAAGAAACATTTATTTCATGCTCTGATGAAACAGACAGTGGAAAGCTAGCTTACTGAACAATCAATTCCTCTAAAGAAGTACCCATGTGTAAAAAAAAAAGATGCAGATAGAATAAGATCAAAAGAATCTAGGACGAACCATGTAGACCAGAACCAAGAGCCAACAAATACATGAATTGGTCTAAGAAAACAAGTTCAGATGTACCAATGTCAATACTGAAAAAAAGAAAAAAAACGGAGCCTAAAGAGCAAATCATTCAAACATCTGTAGTGTAAAATTATTACAATGAATATACACAGTTTGCAGGCGCATGCAAACAGTAATTTTTGGAACACGAAAGAACATCAATTACTTTTTAAAATAATGAAAAGCCACAATATAACAAAGCAAATAGCTGTTTTTGCCAACTTCTTTTATTTCAGTTTAACTGTATTTCGATTTTTTTCTCAGCTACAAAGGCTTTATGTGGGTTAGTTCTCATAAATCCTTTTGCTCTGTGTTCCATAACGTGTTGAGAAAAGATTTAGAGAAAATATGGTAACCCACCAAAAGTGTTTCAGGGACCCTTTAAGAACAAGCTTCAGCTTGGGGGCTCCCATCTAAATACACGGGAAAGGAGAAATCGTTTTTCTTGACTACTACTGCACCCAACCTGATGAGGTTTGTTGCATATAAAAGAAACAGAATCTAGTGACTGTTGGTAGTGAATTTTTGATTAAGGCCATCAATCTTTTAATAACAATTGTTCAAAATCACGAATTTTCAGAAAACAAAACCATCAAGTTTACAACTCTGGTAACTCAGCACTGAAAAATGATATCGCAATTCTGTAAAACGCTCCAAATAGGACACCTAGAGCGGACAATATTTACGTATAAAACAAACCATTAAAATATGCCACTAATAAGTGAGTAGGACATTTGCAAAGTCCCTGTAAACAGTGTAACAAGTTAACAAGATATACATTGATACATCAAATTTGTCTGCTTTGGAAGATCTAGCGTATGCAGTTTACAGAGCTACGATATCTATTCCAGGTGCAGAGTTAAAAATTTATAGTTCTTGCTCCAATTTTTTTAAAGATGAACAATCTTTGTAAATTCCTGTTATAACATTCAGGGCTTCAAACTAAATTATGCTTCCAGCAGTCACCAGAATTTAGGTTTTTCTCTCGAATGTAACAAATTTAATTTAATCGGCCCACTGGTTATTTCAGAAAAGCATTTCTGTATTTTACATGTATTTGAATAGGCGCCATCGGAGTTGGGCCCGAGTTAAAGCTTGCTCTCAGGAGCATGTGGAGACACTTGTGCTACCTGATACAGTAGAACACTATGTAACCTGCTACACGTATGTAAATCTTTAATTCAGACTCTAGTTTAACGAGATTGTTGACCTAGCCTACAGTATCATGGTGCTGTGCTCTCTTAAATCTGTTCAAGTGATAAGGACCTGGAGCAGACGGTGCAACTTTATGGCCGGTCACCTGTATGAATGCACTGGCGTATCTTCAGGGCATTCATCAACGAGAATCTCTGAAGGCAGAGTGGGCACTGAAATGGCTTCTCGTCTCATGTGTCTCCTGAGGGTGCACCTTTGTGAGAAGCTCTGAGAGCATGAAGGGCACTGATATGGCTTCTCGCCTGTGTGGCTGTGCAGGTGTTCTTTCAGGGAGGTCTTTTGCGAGAAGCTCCGAGAGCATGAAGGGCACTGAAATGGCTTCTCGCCTGTGTGGGTGCGCAGATGGTCTCTCATGTAACACTTGCGCGAGAAGCGTTGAGAGCATGAAGAGCATTGATATGGCTTCTCGCCTGTGTGGGTGCGCAGGTGGGCTTTCAGGTGGGCCTTGCGTGAGAAGCTTTGAGAGCATGAAGGGCAGTCAAATGGCTTCTCACGTGTGTGAGTCTGCAGGTGCTGTTTCAGGTGAGTCTTTCGTGAGAATGTCTGGGAGCATGAAGGGCAGTCAAATGGCTTTTCACCTGTGTGAGTGAGCAGGTGGATTTTCAGGTAGCCCTTTTGTGAGAAGCCCCGAGAGCATGAAGGGCACTGATATGGCTTCTCGCCTTTGTGGCTGTGCAGGTGCTCTTTGAGGCGTATCTTTTGCGAGAAGCTCTGAGTGCATGAAGGGCACTGATATGGCTTCTCACCTGTGTGGGTGCGCAGATGGGCTTTTATGTAACACTTACGCGAGAACCGTTGAGAACATGAAGGGCATTGATATGGCTTCTCGCCTGTGTGGATGCGCAGGTGGGCTTTCAGGTGATACTTGCTCGAGAAGCTCTGAGAACATGAAGGGCATTGATATGGCTTCTCGCCTGTGTGGGTGAGCAGGTGGGTTTTCAGGGTGGACTTTTGAGTAAAGCTCCAAGGGCATAAAGGACAATGAAATGGCTTCTCGCCTGTATGGGTGCGCAGGTGCTCTTTCAGGTGAGCCTTTACTGAAAAGCTCCGAAAGCATGAAGCGCACTGAAATGGCGTCTTGCCTGTGTGGGTGAGCAGGTGGGTCTTCAGTCTTTGCTTCTGTGGAAAGCTCTGAGGGCATAAAGGGCAATGAAATGGCTTCTCGCAAGTATGGGCGCTGGCATGTGCTTCCAGAAGAAATAGTTCATCAGCCTCATAGTCGCATAGCTCACATCGGTAGAGGCATCCTTGCTTCGAGTTGTCACATTTGGCAGTTGATGTAGAAATTGAAGGCCTTGATGCTGCACAAATAAAAAGAAAGTAAATAAGAGTTATTAAGAAATGCCAAGAAAGAACACAGATGCTAAATTTAATGACAAGCTATCTTTTTCATTTGATTTGGAAGATCGTCAGGGTGATTTCAAGAACGATGAAACAAAGAACTCCTAATGTTCGTTTTTATTTACTCAATGTTTCTGCATTTGAGTGCTTCATAACCCTGCTTGTGAAATCCACTTATAAAAGGGATTTTTCAGAAAGCTAAAGAATTACAAAGTGAGAGAATGTGGAGTGTTTGACTACTCTCTCCTACGACCCTTAGAGAACACTTCAAAAATACTTTGACCAGGCCTGCTCTCATATGCTCAATGATCACTTGAGGCCCGGTAACCATATTTGGCACTTGCAAAATTTGTTATAATTCACTGGTACAACAAATGTGTTTTATACAACACTTCACCAGTGAGTTCCCTCTTGATCACACATTGAACTTTGGCAACGTTATCGTAAGTCGAGATTGCAAGGAGTGAGCTAGGAAATGCCGCAGTTTTCCTGATATAACCTGCCAACACCTACAACCCGCATCCTCTTTTAGAACAGCCCAGAAAGAAAAAAAATAATATGCGCATATAACCCACGGAAATAACTGCATACGCAACCCCCAGATGTTTACAAAACAGCATCCATTTTGGGGATAAACCACTTGTGTGTGTCGTATCTTCAGCCAATGACTGCTTTACTGTTTCTGGAGACGGGAGCTGGGCTGTTGAGCACGGCTTATCTTGACCCAAGTTCTACTTTGCCAGTGCCATGTGCACTATTCACTAACTGCAAAACGCATAATGGCGACCCATGCAGAGGATGAAAATGACCGACAGTGCAGGAGAGAAGGGAACTTCAACACACAGGGGTGGAAAAACAGGGGGGTTCCCCAAGAGATAACGAAACTGTCAGTACTTGAGAACCTTGCCCTGAAGTGTGGTTTGGCAGCGCACGCTGTGTTGCCATGGAGCAAAACTTCAAATCAAAATTCCAGTAATTTGCACCGCGATTCTGATCTTACGGTAAACTTTTACGAGTTTGCTGCGCCTTAGAGGTGCAAAAACATGGCAACTTCTTTAGAGTGCAGTCTGCTCCTTGTGTTCTGCCATCACAAAATAGTGGCAAATGGTTGCTGGAACCGACAGGGAATGGCATGCTCTCTTTGCAAAGCACAGTGGATTTTACCACACAAGCAAGTGAAGGTATTTGCGAAGGAAGGCACCAAGCACCGTTGGTGGCTTTGAAGGAACAACACACACACACACTAGTTTCATACCGTGCCCAAGTTACCGGTAGGTTGCAGAGGGGGTGTTTATATATATATATTGTAATGTAAGAAGATACAGATGAAAAGCTGTGTACAAGTATAGTTACAAGGTAATACGCCGCACTTGGCCAAGAGGCAACAGCCCGCGCTAGCCTCCAATCGTCGTCTTCTTACTGCTCGCCTTTTTATCATTGAAAATACTATTCCGTAGCACTACCCCCGGCGGCAACCGGAAGCTGGCGGCCGGACTCGGAAGCAGTGTAGTAGGCCTTGAGCCTACTGACGTGCACGACATCAGTAGATGCCAGAGTAGATGACGAGGTTGAGCTCACAGGAGCAATTTTGTACATCACAGGCGTCACCTGGCACAGCACGCGGTAGGGCCCTGTTTATCGCGAAAGGAGCATTTCTGAAAGTCCGACGTGACGAGAGGGCGACCACAGGAGAACGAGCGCACCAGGCAAAAACTGTATGTCATGGTGGCGGGTGTTGTACTGACATTGTTCAGTGGTTTGCGAGTCTGTCAGTCGAGCACGGGCAAGCTGGCGTGCATGGTCGGCTAGGGTGATGGCGTCGTGCGCATATTCGCTTGTTGAGGTCGCAGCAGGAGGAAGTGCCGTGTCAAAGGGCAAGGTCGGTTCACGACCACAGAGTAGATAAAATGGAGAAAATCTGGTGGTGTCATGCCGGGAAGAATTATAAGCAAATGTGACGCAAGGAAGGGCAATGTCCCAGTCGTGGTGGTCCTTGGAAACATACTTGGACAGCATATCGGTAAGAGTACAGTTTAACCGTTCTGTAAGGCTATTGGTTTGAGGATGGTATGAGGTAGTCAGCTTGTGTTGAGTGGAGCAGGAATGCACAATGTCGGCGATAAGGTTCGAGAGGAAGTTACGACCACAATCAGTAAGCAGCTGTCGTGGGGCGCCATGAAGTAAGATAACGTCACGCAAGAGAAAGTCCGCGACGTCAGTAACGCAACTGGTAGGGAGAGCCGGCGTGATAGCGTATCGGGTGGCGTAATCAGTTGCGACGGCTACACATTTGTTCCCAGAGGATGACATGGGAAAGAAACCGAGGAGGTCTAACCCAACACGAAAGAACGGTTCCACAGGGACGGTGGTCGGCTGGAGATGACCGAGAGGTAGCACCTGAGGTGTTTTTCCGATGCTGGCACGGATCACAGGCAGCAACCTAGCGTCGGATGGAGCGAGCGAGGCCAGGCCAATGGAAGCGGCGGCGGACACAGTCGTACGTGCGGGTTACCCCAAGATGTCCTGCAGTGGGTGCGTCATGCATCTCAAAGAGCACAGTCTGTCGTAGATGTTTTGGCACGACAAGAAGAAGATCAGATCTGTCAGGGAGGAATTTCCTTCGGTAAAGAATGCCGCCCTGGAGGACATATCGGCGAACGGATGCGTCAATAGGTGTAGAGCGCAGACGCTCGATGAATGCTCACAGTGGTAGGTCTCGGTACTGCTCATCGGCGATGTTAGCAAAGGCAGACACAGAGAAAATGCCATTGGCGGTACTACTGTCGGCGTAATCAGGCTCATCTACCGGGTAACGAGACTAGCAGTCAGCGTCCTTGTGTAGTCAGCCAGATTTGTAGGTGACAGTATACGAATATTCTTGGAGGCGTAAGGCCCAGCGAGCAAGTCTTCCTGTAGGATCTTTCAGTGAGCATAACCAGCAAAGCGCATGATGGTCTGTGACAAAGGAAAAGGGTCGGCCATATAAGTATGGGCGGAACTTCGCAACCACCCAAACTAGGGCCAGACACTCACGCTCAGTGATGGAATAGTTGCGCTCAGAGGGTGAGAGGAGCCTGCTGGTGTAAGCAATAACACGGTCATTGCCGCGCCGGCGTTGTGCCAGTACTGCGCCAATTCTGTGACCGCTGGCATCAGTACGGACTTCGGTAGGTGCAGAAGGATCGAAATGGGCCAGAACGGGAGGTGTTGTGAGAAGGTCGATTAGATGCGAGAATGCAGAGGCCTCGTTATCGCCCCACTGGAAAGGGGCGTCTTTCTTCAGAAGCTCGGTTAGCGGTCATGCTATGGCCACGAAATTTTTCACGAAACGGCGGAAGTATGAACAAAGGCCGATGAAGCTGCGCACATCCTTGACACACTTTGGAACAGGGAAGTGCGTAACACCACGGATCTTGCCTGGATCCGGTTGCACTCCGTTCGCGTCAACGAGATGCCCAAGGACGGTAATCTGGCAACGGCTGAATTGGCACTTCGATGCGTTCAGTTGCAGACCGGCTTGGCGAAAAACGTCCAGGACTGCTGAGAGGCGCTGGGGAGAATACTATAATGTCGTCCAAGTAGCACAGGCATGTGGACCATTTGAAACTGTGAAGAAGGGAGTCCATCATGCATTCAAAAGTGGCAGGAGCGTTACATAGACCAAATGGCAACACTTTGAATTGATAAAGACCGTCGGGTGCTACAAAAGCAGTCTTCTCGCGGTCGAGATCGTGCACGGCAATCTGCCAGTAGCCGGAGCGAAGGTCAATAGAGGAGAAGTAGCGAGCAACGTGGAAGCAGTCAAGGGCGTCATCAATCCGAGGTAGGGGATACACGTCCTTTTTGGTAACCCTGTTAAGGTGCCGATAATCCACACAAAAGCGTCATGAGCCATCCTTCTTTTTTACCAGTACAACAGGTGACGCCCATGGACTACATGACGGTGCTATAATGTTCTTGGCAAGCATTTTGCGAACTTCTACGTGAATAACTTCATGCTCAGCTGGTGACACTCGATACGGGCAGCGATGAATAGGAGGGGCATCACCGGTATTAATGCGATGTTTAACAGCTGTAGTTTGGGCTAAAGGACGATCGTTAAAGTAAAAAATATCGTCGTAGGAAAATAGAACGCGCTAGAGCACACCAGCGTGCTTGGAGGGCATGTCGGGCGCAATAATTTTCTGTAAGTCAGCGATGGTACAAGTTGCCAACTGTGATGGTAGAGGAGGATCGGCTGAGTCGAGCTGTCATTGTTGGGAGCCATGAAGGAAGGCTCGACGTACCGTCCACTGCAAAGCTCCGTGACGAGGTACAGGGAACGTCCACCTCCACCAGATATGTTACGCAAGAAGACGCCGATGAAAAGCTATATACAAGTATGTTTACAACGTAATATGCCGCACTTGGCCAAGAGGCAACATCTCGCGCTAGCCTCCAATCGTCGTCGTCATCTTCTTACTGCTCGCCTCGCCGTCATTGGAAATACTATTCCGTAGCAATATATATATATATATATATATATATAATTAACTAGGCGTGTTCATTTGAGCAACGTGGGCATGGCATCTGGAAAAGGACCACTAACAGAAGGCAGCCACAGACTGAAAGCTGACAGAGCGAGACACACACGAACGTCAACTTCTTCCTCCGTGCTGGCACAGAACTGACACCGAAATGCTCCCATACAACACACACACACACACACACACACACGCACACACACACACACACGTACGTGTGTGTATGTGGATGTTACGAGTGTCCTAATTTGAACGGGGCAGTGTGTTGCGCCACCAAGCTCTGCTTACTTTGATGCCCAATGTCCTACCTATGAATTCCCATAAACAAACTTTCTGAAACCCTATTGTGAACTTTGTTTTTGTATGCCCTCATTGCTTCTAGTTTATTTATTTTTCTTTCACTAAGCTTCAAATTGGCTTTTACTAATTTCTATTCCGAACATGTTTCTAGTCAAGATATCGCGGCTGCCACGAGTAAAGACCAAATTCTTTGTCAAGTGAAGGAATTCACAAATGTGGGTTGGCCCACATCGATCACACAGGAGCTTTGTTTCGCAGGTGCAACCAACTGACGGTGCATCAGGGATGTGCCATGCTGGGCGCAAGAGTAGTCATCCCTGCAAAGCTGCAAGGGTTCGTTCTGGACGAACTCCATGACGGCCATCCCGGCATCGTGTGCAGCAAGAAACTAGCACGCAGGTACGTTTGGTGGCCAACTCTTGAGGTGGACCTCGAACTTCGCATCAGAAGCTGCACTAGTTGTCAAGAGCAACGTAATGCTCCAATCAACGCACCTCTTCACCCGTGGTCACGGCCGACTTCACCGTGGCAGCATCTTCACGTAGACTTTGCGGGACCTTTTCAGAACACCATGCTTTTAGTGCTGGTCGATGCACATTTTGAATGGTCAGAGGTTTTTGAAATGCGATCGACAACTACAGAAAGGAGAATTCGTTGTTTGACTGAGTTCTTTGCACGTTTTGGTTTCTCTGAAACAATCGTTTCCGATAATGGACCTCAATTTGTTTCACAAGAGTTCAAGCGCTTCGTGCAGGCGATGGGGGCGCGGCATGTCCTCACAGTTCACTACCACCCCAGCTCCAATGGGCTGGCGGAGCGTTTCAGTCAGACCTTAAAGAATGCGCTCCACAAAGATGGCACAGGAGAAACACTGCAGGTAAAGCTGCATAAAGTTTTCCTGTCTTATCGCAAGACGCCGCATGCGACGACTCATGAATCACTAGCGGCATTGTTCCTGGGATGACGCTTACGTAGAAGGCTAGATGACATAAAGCCTTCCGTGGGGAAAAGAGTAACACACAGACAGTGCACTCAGGCGCTAAGTCGTCCGTGTCGCGAGCGTCATTTCTTGGTAGGCAACAGCATGTTAGCACATAATTATTCTCGAAAACCAAAGTGGGCTCCCTCTTTGATTGTTGCTCAAACAACATCTGTCTCTTTCCAAGTACATGCAACCACCCTGAGGGGCACCTTCACCTGGCATCACCACCAGGATCAGCTGCTACAGAGGCCTGCAAAGGATGTTACCCCTAGACATAGCACAACTGGTGAAGTTACGGCCAGCGAGTTCCTGGTTTATCCCGAGACTGGTGGCGCACCAGTTCCTTCCAGTCTACAACCGTCCAGGGTAACTCTGGTTACATGACAGGCAACACCAGCACCTGCCGAGGCAAGACGCTACCCCATAAGAAATCATCGCCCACCAGATAGATTCCAAGCTGGACTCTAAATGACTGTGTGCGTTATTAAAAGGGTAGGTCATGTGGTGTCAGCTGGAACTCATGGTGATAAGAGCACTCTGCGAAGTGCACATGCGCCACTAGGTGTTAAAAGCAGAGTGCCGCTTGCTAGTGGCGCCTTTCTCTTAACCGAGCCATTAGCCCACAAGCATGGATTAATAAACGTCGTTCACCCGGAACTTGTCTGATCCTTTCGGCACGCCTGGCGCAAGACGTAACAGTCCTCTGCTATAGAGGCCTCCCAGATGAGAAACAATATGGCGTGGGATTCCTAATCCATAAGGATATAGCGGACAACATTGACGAATTCTACAGCATTAATGAGAGGGTAGCAGTAGTCATAATCAAACTTAATAAGAGGTATAGATTAAAGATAGTACAAGCCTACGCTCCAACATCCAGTCACCATGATGAGGAAGTAGATCAGTTCTATGAAGATGTTGAATCAGCAATGAGAAAAGTGCAGACTCAGTATACTGTAGTAATAGGCGACTTCAATGCAAAAGTGGGGGAAAAGCAGGCTGGTGAACAAGCAGCTGGCAACTACGGCGTCGATTCTAGGAATGCTAGCGAAGAGATGCTGGTAAAACTCGCAGAAAGGAATAAGCTTTGGATAATGAACACCTTTTTCAGGAAGTGTAATAACAGAAAGTGGACCTAGAAAAGCCCTAATGGTGATACAAGAAATGAAGTTCATTTCATACTTTCTGCCGATCCCAGCATAGTGCAGGATGCAGAAGTGATAGGTAGGGTAAACTGCAGTGATCATAGGTTAGTGAGGGCTAGGATTCACCTTAATTTGAAGAGATAAACAGTAAAACTGGTCAAGAAGAAACAGGTCAACCTAGAGGCAGTAAGGGTAAAAGCAGAAAAATTCAAGCTGGTACTTGCAAACAAATATGCAGCCGTAGAACAGAGAAATAATGATGACATAGAGGTAATGAATGAAACCGCAACAAGGCTGGCTACGGAGGCAGCAATTGAAGTGGGAGGCAAGGCACCAAGGCAACCAGTAGGCAAGCTCTCCCAAGTAACAAAGGACCTAATAAAGAAACGACAAAGAATGAAAGTGTCCAACTCAAGAGATAAGATAGAATTCGCCGAACTGTCAAAACTGATCAAAAAGGCGAAAGTAAGTGATATTCGAAGCTATAATGTGAGAAAGACTGAAGAAGCCACAAAAATTGGACGCAGCCTGAAATCAGTAAGAAAGAAACTTGGCAGGACAGGCAAGTACCCAGGGGGGTACGTGCCTGTCTGTAAATATTTCTAGCTCCATGGCTAGAGCTAACCGAGATGCGGTTGGCCAAATGCAAGAACGAGAAGTCGCGGAAAAAAAGGTCCCACGTAACCACCTCGTTGCGAGCCTTTCAGCATCTTCTGCGGTGATGAAGCGCTCAGCGGAAGAGAGCTCGGGTGGAGAGGGCCCCCGGGGGGCTGCCACTCGGGAGGCCAATTGGGGCACGTCCCGGTAACCCTTGCTGGTGCAGCGATTCGACCCCAGGAAGGAAAAGCACAGTTTGCACAGGAAATTAGCTCCGGTGCACTAGCCGTGTCCGCCGTGTTGCCGTTACAGCGGTGGTTCCCGGAGATCGCGCTAAGCACAACGCGCGAGCTGTGGGATGGGGCCCCACTGGAAGGCACCCCGATCCCCACACATAGGAATTGACAAACACAATCACAATTTCAGATATAAGAATTCTGATGAAAAATGCTCCATGACATTTTCCGTGTCACCATTACAGTATTCAACACTTCGAGCAAGAAACTCATTGTTGCGAAAAAGAAAAAATTTGGTAGCATAAATATTGGTTGTTGGTCCCTTTGATAAGATGTCTGATTTCACCTCTGCCCTATCCCCCCTTGTAAGGACACCAGAATTTTTATGCATTTCAATGTTCACAGGTCGGGAGTTAATTCCCTGATGTGCCAGAATGCTATGCAGCTTACTGCAGACACACTTAGAATCCTAGTTCCAGTTCTGTTACGTTTATCAGATATAACGAAATGGCAAGTTTTTTTACTTTGCTGTAATACAGTAAAGCCCACAGATACATTTCTTGAGAGCCAGAACAGAAAAGAAAATAACAGCCAGGAAAATGCAAAGATCAAGAAGCCACAAACTGCTACAGCAGCAATACAAACAGCTCTGAATGGCTGCCAGTACAGTTACTAGACATCTCGGTGCTTGCACCTTGACAGAGGACAGAGTGTGCACATGTGTACAGCTGAAGGACACGTACGATGTTCCATCAAAGTGGCCACTTTCAGCTTAAATATGCTTCATTGCAATGCTATGCACATGCTTCACCGGAAACCACACCTTCATTGCGGCAAAGCTGAATAAATAGAAATGGCAATCAGGCCGAGGCACTTGAGACTGCTTACATAGGTGAATGCGAAAGCATTATGCTCCCTTTGGTGAAATGTTTTTCTCTGCACGTTCCTTGTCTATGCAAGCTTTCACCTCGGTTCTAACGTGCCAAATGTCTCATCGCGCTCAGTCACCTGCAAAGAGTTCACAACTGAAAGGATTGCTCGGTGGCTCTGCTGAGAGCAAGCTGTTTGTCTTGTATTGCGCAGCACACGATTTTGTATGGTGCACGTGAGAATGTCTGATTAATGGTATAAGTCAGTGCCATAATCACGAGCAATGAAGCAGACACAAAAGAATCAAAGAGCACAATCATGCATTGGAACTGGGCAAAAAATGGTAGACAGTTTCATTTACTGCACGAAATGACTGCATGATGCGATAACAAGCAGACAAAACAGAAGTATGTCCCTCTAGCTGTGACACAGAGTAAAACAAAGGCTCGCAGACATTGTTTGTAGGTTTTATAGTTTCTCTAATCATGAATCATCACATATAATGAACTTTAATTAAGGAGCAGGAAACGGTGCTTGTCCTGAGGTTGGTGGCGTCCTCAGTCGAAGCTGGTTTTCAGGGTACGAGCTGGTTAGCAGATCTTCCCATTGCTTTGGGGCAGAGGATTTGGAGAGGAGAGGCAGTGTCATGCGTGCCCACTGTGATACCATATGGCAGAGCGTGCACGGCGCTTAGGATTTTTTTGCAGGTGTAGTCGTACCATGAAGGCTATGTCACATGAAACAGTGTCCTGTGTGTAAACAGTTTTGTCCATAGCTTTGTCCATGCAATGGCCTCCTGTCTCATCAATTTGTGGTGCAGTGGAAGATAGATTCTTCTGCTGAGTTTGTAATGCACTACAATTCCAGTGTATCATCTGGGTGCGGCATCGTCTTGGTCCTCCGCGTCATAGACTTCCAGCAGGTTAGCCTGAAGAGCATGTTCACACGCTGCTGCATTTCCCACCAGGAGCTTGTGCCCTCGAGCAAACTGCATATACGTCCGGGAGGTATCTGGTCTTTTTGAGTATGTGTAAAACAGGAGCACTTATCCATCCACGTTGGTAGTGCCTACACACTGCATGCAAGTCCGCTATCACCACTAATTGCTCCTTCTCCGTCAGTGTCGCAGCAGAGAGGGCGACTACAGTCATTTTTGCCGAGTCCATGTCCCAGGTGACAACCGAGGCAGCCGTGAGCTGCTCTCCTCTACCGTTTGTCACTCTCACTGCATGCGCCTCCATTCCTCTGCACACTGCAGCATCCGCATAGCCAACATTCTTCTCGTCTTCGTACGCCTTTCTGAGCATCTGGATTCTTCCCGTTTCTATTCCCTGGTGACACTCAGGATCCATGCCACGCGGCAGCGTCGCAACATTTATGTTGTTTCTTAACTGGAACAATGTTCTTTTCTTGCCTCTGTTGTCTTCTTCTGCTCGGTATCCAAGGCTTCTCAACATGTCTCTTCCTGGCTTGGTCAGCTTGAGTCCCTCGAGTTGGCTTCTTCCATGAGCTTCTGCCAGCATTTCCTAAGTGTTGTGGACAGGGATGCTGCAGGTGCATGCCATTTTGGAGCAGCTTTTAGGCAGGTTGTGAAAGCAATTGCAAACTATATTAAATGGTGTTGTTAGAGTGGGCAAGATATGTGAAAGCAGTAAGTGGTCACTCATCCGTAAACAAAATTCAAACACTCAACTTAACCCACCCCATTCATCACAGTGTTTACTATAGACTGTGACGAAGCGGTGGTGCGTAAGAGGCATGCACAGACCACTCCAGTGGCTTAGAAAAGCATGGAAGCACTTAGACATGCAACAACCAGAATTCGGAGGAGGTTTGAGAACATTGAGCATGATCTTACTGCTATAAATGCATTCTTTATGATGGAGCATGGCGAAAAACAATTATGCTAATAATACAGCACAGCCTAATACAGGCACACCCTCCTTCTCTACCTCTAAATGGAATTGGATACATTAAATTCTTTATTTTTGCATTCCTGCAAAGCCATTATCTCCCCATTATACAAGTCCTTCAAGTTTAAGTATCGGTAATCTTGACGAAACAAATGCTGTCTATGCAAATAGTTAATTAATCTAGTCTGGGAGACAGTTTTTCAAACAAATACAGCGGACAAATAAAATTTCTTTTTTATTTGGAGATTTATGGTATATATATATATATATATATATATACATAGACGTGTATATCAAAAATTTTAAGGATCATATTGAAGAAAACTACGTGTTGTCCGATTCTTGAACCGAAATAGTTATCAAATTTGACACTCTGTAGGATAATTTCACATTCATAGGCACGAGTCTAAATGAAAACCCACACCGGTCCCCACAAAGATCCTCACAAGTGATGTAGCTCATTATGGGGAAATGTCAGCTGATGGAGGGCAGTAGTGCAACACTGCCATAACCTCCGCCAGAGTTCTAGGCCGGCATGCCAGATAATCACCTACATCACATAGAGTGTTTGTCTGCCTAGGGACTTTCACTTTGGAATTTTAAATTACATTACTGAGTCATCGACCAGAATATTGAATTTCTCACAAAAACACCCGAATAATTGCGTGGGCATTCTGAACTTTTTAACTGCTTTTGCAGCACTAGCAGTATGAAAATTTTACTTAATTTTGCCCTGTGCTGTGCTTGACTAATATACTGCATGACTGAAATACTGCAATGATGGTCACCAAGGAAGTAGTTCGGTTTCGGTTGTCTCGCAGCTCAATGCACGTCACACACCATCGCAAAATGTAGATATATATGTTTGCAACATATGACTCTACAACGCCAAATGATTAGGCTCTGATGCATGAGTTCAGTTCCATGAAAGCGTTCGCCGTAGCTGCCAGCATGTCATCCGCAGACCCAATCTTGGCCTCCGGACAACAGATTGGTGCGTGATCTCAAAATCAATCACCGAGGTGCTTGGCTGGTTTGAATAAACTTGGGGCCACCTAGCCGCGACAACCTGCTGCATGGTTGCCACCATGTCAGCTGGCAGTGAATTGTTGTTATGGCCATACGATGCAAGCAGCTTAAACATAGGCTGAATTGGCAACACTTTTGCCAGTACCCTGCTTCGAGAGTTGCTGTTTGCTGCAGAGTTGACCAATATCTTAGCAGCCAAAAACAAAAAGGAGACAGGAGAGAAATTGAATACATTGTGTAAAAATTGTTCCCGGCCACCACGTCTGCGACATTGTGCGCATCATGTTGGAAATATGGAACAAGACACAATAAAGTGTTCGAAAGATTAATTACCATTTTACATTGATCACACAAGTGAGGACAGCAGGGTCTTGCTCAGTGCCAGCGCGATCGCTCGAAACTGCCTGAAGCGCAATGCTGTGCTGTTGCCTAAGCAGCCCACACGCAACTGGGTGGAAGGCATCCAAAATAAACAACAGTCCAAGATTAAACAATGGTATGATCCAGGCTCAACTGACTCGTTCTTCACTCATCGCAAATTTAACGCAGCTGCTGGTTCGCCATGCCACATTCGATGGTGTGGAGAGACAGTGCCTTCAGTTAAAAATTCCATTTTCAAAAACCAAAGCAATACCTTCGGTGCAGGGTAGGCGTAGATTTGGGATGTAGGATGTAGGAGGGTTCAGTGCATTTGGTGGAGCGGATGCATCACTGTGTGGATATGCAAGCTCAGTAGGTTTTCCGTTTATTTATATTTTAACCATCTATTTCGGCATCTGTAATGCTCCATTTATGCTGTATATAAATGATCTAGCTCAAAACATACTCTAAGCGATTAAAGAAAGTTATTATGTCAGCACGGACAACAAGAAATGAGTCGATAATTGTGCAGAAATGCCAGAGTTCACAGAGCAATCTTTAGTCTTTCCTGCTGCTGAGTGCCACCACCTTGGTATCGTTTACTCAAAGTTCTGCCTTTCCGTTCCCGCACTCCTTCATTACGATGGCTACATAGGAATAGCACACATTCACACATACGGACACACACACATACACACACACAAAACATCAGCCGCATGACGTGCAATTTGAGAGATGCATTCGCAAGCAGCCACTTGTAATTCTAACATCTGACCATCTGCATCGGCGGAAGTTTCCATTTATTGTCTCAGCATTCCTTTGTGGTGGCAGATTTCATTATATTGAAATCCCATGCCAACACACTTCATTATATTGAGGTTCTAAGGTACATGATGTTCTATGGACAAGAGGTTATGAAAAGTTAAATACTTCGTTATATTCAGAATTTCGTTATATTGAAGTTCGTTATATCGAGATTTCACTGTATACTGAATGACACTTTGTTATCATCAGTTAACACCCACAGATATCTTGACCTTCACATAACTAATGATCTGTCAGGGAATGTGCACCTTAATTATTTTGCTATGAATGCCAATTGCATGCTAAAATATCTTGGTTGTAATTATTTCTCTTCTACAGAAAATGACACTCAAAACTGCAGGTTTAACCACTCAATTAAATCCAAGCACCAGTCAATTTATTCTGAGCACCAGTCAATTTAACTTAAGCATCATTCAAATTATTATAAGTGCCAGTTATTTTAATGTGAGTGCCACTCAATTTAATCCAAGAACCACTTAATTTAATCCAGACACCTGCCAAAACACTCCAAACGCTAGTGAATTTCATCCAAGCATGATAACACAATTCAAGAACCTTTAAATTTCAAGGCAACTGATATTTTACAAAAATATTAGGGGTTATTATACCTTCAAAATAAGAAAGCCAAAGAGAGACCAGTAGCTTTCCTGCCACGTGACTAACAAGAACTTCTGGACTTTTCTCCCCCTTCTTTTTCATGAGAGCGACAGAGCAGGTGACAATTATCGTAATTAATTGAGAGAAAATGTCAACGTGAGATCGTTAAGAGAGTTAATGACACACATAAAATTTGGTCATGGCTATCAAACAGAACAATAAAGAGTGATTTAATGATACTAGGTACTGGTAGGCTTCGGTCATTAGTGAATACGACTCACTATTTTACTACAATATCTGTAGCCTCCAACCAAAAACATTGTCATTGATAACACTAAAATTCTAATGAAATAACAATTAATTGCATTATGCACCAAACTGATAAGCTTGAGCCCCTAGTGAGCCCAAGTGAAATACAATGCGCAGTTCAGTGTTCTCACTATACAGCACACTATAACATCATGTATACATCAAATGAAATGTCAAAAAACGGGTGACTCAATAATACGTACTATGAAGCTGTATGCTTCATAGTAGCTCTTAAGTCACTAGTGCATATTATCCAGATGTAATAAAATTACCACATTTTTGCTACCACTGCTAACAGATAACACCGAGTTATTAGTGATCAGTAGTGATGCGCTGACTGCAATGCTCTCCTACTTTCATGCAGAATAGCGTCATGGATATCAAATGAAATGGCATCGAGACGACAATACCTAAAATATAATAACTAGGAGATGTTAAGCTCGAGTCACTAGTGATGGCGAATCACTTTGTGTAGTGTGACCGTTGCAGCCATCATTCGGGCACATCCATCTCACCTTCAGCACTCCTTCCTTGTGTATTTGTTGAAGGAGAATAAAATTCAATTCAATTCAATCTTCAATGGCATCCTCAGTGCCAATAAATTAGTTTTAATCAGTCAACATTCCTAATTGATAGTGGAGATTTTACAGTGATCACTAGTGATAAGCTATCTTCGGTATTCTTGTACTTGTATGCATCATAGCGTCATGGATATGAAACAAAAACCTTTTTTTTAAAGATTGATCCAGTTATGATAACTAGGAGATGCAGAAATGTAGTCACTAGTGATCACGGATCACATTTCTTTATGACAGCGGCAGCCATCCTTCGTGCAAGTCATCATTGATATCTATCAAAATGTCATTATATGAGGATTTTTTTCTGCTACCATTGCTAACTGATAATGCGGACTGATTAGTCATCACTAGTGATAAGCTCTGTTTATTGTTTTTGTACTTTCACACACCATAAACCCATCGGTATCAAATTAAAAACGAGTCAAATGACTATTCAAGTTTAATCCCTAGGAGATACTAGGAATTTGTCAACAGTTATCTCAAATCAATTTGCTTGGTACGAAAGTGGTAGCCATCATTTATTCATTTTGCCACACGTATGAGCGTGTTTGTTTAAATACCTTTGTCTAGTCGAGATTGCAGATGTGGTTGAAACAGTGGTGCTCACTAGTGATTATGTACACTTCGATTTTTTCAACTATTCGCAAATCACAGCTTCAAGGACATAAAGTGAAAGACCCTTTAAAAGGTGATGGAATTATGGGAATTAGGAAAAGTGGAGTTTGAGCCAGTAGTAAATATCAATAACCTTCTTAACGTGATAGCATTTACGTGTACATGCTACTGTTGAGTGAAATGAAGTGTCAATATACCAGCGGTTAGCTGAATATAAGGAATATCAGCTAGTCATTAGTGACAGACACTGATTTCACACAGAACTGTCTCATCAGCATTTACAATCCTTCAATGTAAGGGTATCACATGAGCAGTCGTTAGCGGGGTTATTAAATTATGTTGTGTAGGAGCTCATATGCTTACGTCCGTAGAGATGACAAGCGAACACAGCATTAATGGTGCCTTCTAAAGCAGATGGCAGCTGTTATGCATACAGGACGGTTTCGCAAGTCTCGTATGTTTAGAGAAGGGTGGTCAATTTGACCATTTCGTATCATAAATTTCTTGACTGCATATGGTGTGAAGCAGTAAAAAGGTGAGTACAAAGGACAAAATGCCCAACAGGCCTGTAAGGAATGAAACGACTGCGTGTCAATAGGTTACGATTGCTTAGTACAACTGCTTCAATGGAAGCCCATTTTGCGTGGCCTGGGCGCATGGTTCTGTCACCTTTCTTCTGCTCACAACACGCTGCTACATGCGAGGAAACAGACGAGTCAGTTGATTATGACAATGCTCCTTCTATTTGATGTTCTTCAGTTAGCTGTGGATGAGGAAGTCATTGGCATTGTCCAGATTTTCTCGGTGGCTTCCTTAAGCACATTGTCCTCACAAAGTTCTTCAGCTGCGGGCAGTCGAATCAGTGCAAGTTGTACCTGCTCGCTTTGTCACTTTCCGAGTCTGCAACAAGCCAACATGCTCACTGCGGCGGCGACTGGGGTTGCTACTCGTGTCCCACCAGGCTGGAAGGGAAGCCCAGGAATCACCTGAAAGTGTCTGAGCAACCACAGAGTCGTCAGAGGGGTTTGTTTCTTTTTATTTTGGGGCCAGTTCATCAATAGAAGGTCATCCATGTCATTCTTGCTCTCGACTTAGGCGCCAGGAAGGTGTTTGCTGATACACTAGCGTGACGATCTGCTGTACATGACAGTGCCACAGCGCTTTCAATCGAACCTAAAGGGACACTAAAGATTACTATGAAGTAAAGTTAAAGTGATAAAGCAATGCTAGAGAATGTCATTAGGTGTCAATATAAACGCAAACAGAGCTTTAGTAACCGAGAAATTGAGGTAAATGCATGACACGATTTGAGACCCCCCATCGACATTCCGGTACTTGCCCGATGACGAAGGTACTCCTCATCATAATTTATGTCACTAGTACTCAGCTGCTCATATTAAAAAGATCATTTCATTAGGTTATAAGACGGAAGGAAATGCTACTCGTCTACTTCTGTTCGATTCTAAGAAAAATAGCATTTTGACTTTACCCTTCAGTAGTATGGGTGGTCGAAAGGTTTCGTTTTCGCTCGACTCTGCGCCGTGCACGCTTTGGAGTTTCAGTTGTTTTGTTATCGCGTCGTGCTGCGCTGGTTCTGCTGGCTTGCAAAACTTGCATTTGGAACAAGCAGCGAGAATGCTATGTCTATGTGATGTCGTGGGATGCGCGAACGGTTCGCGGAATTTGGCCAAGAGCAGTTGCAGCGGCGAATTCAACGTGACTTATCACTGTGTGCCAATGAGTGAACCTCTCCGTTCGAAGTGGTTAAGTGCTGTACCTCTGCCACAGCGTGCTGGCAAAGAGCTGAAAAATCGCATAGTGTGCTCGCTGCACTTTCGTCCTGAAGATTACGAGTTCAACGCTGACTTACTGAAGTCGTGTGCAGAGCCTTTCAAAGCAATGCTTTCCCGTAGCGCTGTTCCGTCGGTCTTGCCTGCATTCTCCGAAGCGCAAGAACAACTGCAGGTCGAAGACGGGGCAGTGAGTGTGGCATTTGGTTTTCACAAAGGAAAAGCTATAAATTTGTGAATATGTGCAGCCATGACGTACAGTTGCCATCGTAGTAGTATGCAATGACGCCAGCAGCGTGAGCCCTCAGCAGCAGGTCACGTTCCTCAGTGCTTAAATCGCTCAAGTCGAGCCCAGCATCGTGAGCCAATGTGTCGTTGTCAGGGTTGTCCATTGGAACAAGTGCCAAAGTTGGCGGCATAAAATAAAGAACCAGCTTATCGTCGCGCGCTTTCCCTTCCGCTAGCCACCATAGTTCCGCTTTCGCGCTGCTGTCAGCTCTGTCTTGGCTCTGTTTCTGGCTGCGTGTTTGAGTTTGCGCAGAAAAGCTGTATCGCCGTCTGTGGGCGCCATTTTACTCACCGACGGCGCAATGTCGCTATGAGACCATGACGTCAACACTCCTCGATCGGAGGGCGGGTGATCTGAATTGCGCTAAAGGTACGCGGACGCTTCAGAACGCATTTTCTCTTAAAATAAGTCTCTTCTTCGCATGAAACAAATGTTTTGAGGTTTCTGAGATGGTATTTCAATAGTCCACGTTGACTTAATATTGACCTTTAGTGTCCCTTTAAGCCGTCTAGCATTGAGTGGGCGCCTTTGGCGATAGCAGACTCTGCGGTGTAGTTCGCGGAAAATAGCTCTGCCAGTCAATGAAGGTGAGACTTTTGGTCAAGAAATCGGTGTGGTCGCATACGACTGGGTCGGGGTTGTGAGGTCCTTGATGGAGTAGTAGTGCTCGCGTGGGCCTGCTCTAAACTGGGGTGGCTGCTAGCAGCGGTCTTTTTCAATTGTAACGTAGTCATTCGTGCGACGATGTTTGGAGCAGCTTGTGTCCTTTTTGTGGTTGTGCATGGCCTTAGGAGGCCTTCACTCTGTCGTCAATATGTTGCACCCCTGCTTGTGGTTCCGAACACTGCTTCGTCAGTGTTGTCCATTCTCCTCGCTGCGGTGGTGAGGGTGGTGGGAGGATCAAGGGTGGTAGCAATTTTGTCATTTGTATTTCTGATGGCCACTGGAAAGGCTCTGAATCTGCCACACATTTCGCACAATGTAGGGCAAATGGGCAGGTGTGTATGAATCATGGGCGAACTTAGGTTGTTCCATTCAGCTGGTCACTGACATCTTTTCCCCGCACATTGCATGGTGTGGGGATTGAGGTGCCTTCCTGTGCCTCGTCCCCCAGCTCGCCCACTGTGTTTAGCTTGATCTCCAGGAACTGCCACCATAACAGCAACATGGCTGACATAGCTAGCGCACCGAAGCTAATTTCCTGCACAAACTGTGCTTACTCCTCCCAGGGTCGAATCACCATGCAAGCTAGTGTGGTCAAGTTGAGCCCCGATCGGCCTACCGAGTGGCGGTCCTCGTGCACCCTCTCCATCAGAGCACTTTCACTGAGCGCTTCAGTGCCACGGCAGATGCTCACAGGCCTTCACCGAGGTGGTTACAAGGACCTTTGCTCCCGCGATTTCTCGTTTTCGTGCTTGGTGGACCGCTTCGCAGTTAGCCCTAGCGCAGCAGGCACGCATACTCTATCGGTCTTGCGGTGAACCTTTGCCCATAAGCGACGTGACTGTCACACTGTGCTGTATCTTGGTTGAATAATCCCGTGTTTGTTGGCGATCTGACTCTGTAGCCTTCTCTACACCATGTCAGACTCGATGAAGCCTGCCCAAGTGCTTTTGTGCATTGCAGAGTGGAGGAGTGTAGTGCCCTTCCCTGACCATCACTCGTAGGGTGAGCCTTGTACAAACACCTCCATATAACTGCCACCCAACTTGGTTTCAGCATGTCATCACTGCAGGCCTCTTTGTGGCCCTCGTCTCCTGGCGACGGACCTAATGTCCTTCAACGCAGATGACACCTACAGCATGAGGTACGTACCCTCTGCTTTTGGCCACCCGGAGCAATCCCTTCTTTGGAAAGCCCTTTCGTGTACCCTAGAGGTGTACCCTAGTCCTAGCCGTGCCAGTTTCGGCGTTGCTCAACTCTTTCAGACACGCGTAAAACAGGTGCCTACTAGCACCGCCAATCTTCTGTTCCCGCTCACTGGCTGGTTTTCGTCCCGAGTGCAGTTGAGTACCCCATGTGCCACATCGAAGCCACCCTGCTTGAGTGTCCGCATTAACTCGCTCACTGGCCTCTCTTTGTCTTGAGAGCCTTTCTCTGAGGAATTCGCCACAGACCAGACAGAGTCACGTGTCACTATGAGTGGCGTTACAGCAGTGCGATGTACGTAGGCGCACTTGTGAGAAATATGTCAACTCTCTTGCTGGGAGCACAAAGCTTGCGAGAAGAAGGGCAAACGGCGTTTGGTTTGAAATTTCAGCTCTTTCCGCGGCACATAGCGATGTAATACTTAGCAGACACGATAGCTAGCACGCATTGTATACACGGCGCTTTCGGCTCAAAATGGCCACATCTGGTGAGGGGCGCCTTAACATGTTGGACCCAGCCATCACTAAGTTGGAAATCCTCAATGTTCATCTGAAGCACTATGGTTTCTGCCTTTTCGTTTAAAACATCACCGGACACCAGCACTTGCATGGCGATCATGGATTTCAGTCACCTTAGAATAGCTTCAAGTTTTGGCTGGGCACCGTGGCTGAAATTCTTCTGTCGAGATCGGGAAGATTTCTTAGTGGCTTCCAAAATCTGCACCTTGTTGTTTATGTAGACTGATATTGTCTGCTTCAACAGTTCTAATACTTCTGCGACGTCTGATTGCGACAGGTCACTTTGCATTTTCCTGATAATGGTGGCCTTCCTTTCCTTCGTCAATGTGCTATGATTTCCTCACTTCAAAGCCTTTATCGAGTTGGCAGTGGACAACGAAGGCAGTGTCGGCACCATTGTTAACAAATGGCAATAAAACGACTGAAGACAATCGGTTGTTGAAGCGGCTAAGTTTAGCATCACAGTATGCAGCTAAAGAAAACCACAATGCACATGAGAGGCGATACAAAGAGTACCACTGGCCATATGCGACTTAAGAGTGCCGAGAGCAATGACAGCATAAAGGCTTGTGGGAGAGTGCATTAAGTGGTGCCTACCGAGGCTGCATCTGAAATGGTAGCGCTGAATTGGCATGCGAGATGTGCGCAACGCTGCTTTGAGACTGTGGGAAAACAAAATGACAGCGATGTTGTTTGCATTTTTCGTAGCTTTGAACTTCCGATCACAAGAAAAATTCAGAAAAATTTAACGAGAACAGTTCGAAACATTCAAAATTTTCGTTATTATTATACATAACTATATGGAGCACATTGGCAATAAAAGTGCAGGTTAAAATATTCTGGCATACCCAGAAAATAGGGTGTCCAAAAAAATCGGTCGGCGATTGTATCATAATTATGTTGTGAAAAAGAACATATTCGAACTCCACTTTGTGTCAATAAACATCTTTTAAACCATTTTGAAAATCTTACACTGCAACCACATGCACCTGAATTACCAAGGAGAGGTTGCACTTTGGTCAGTTGTCGCAAAATAACTAGCACGATCTTCCTGTGTCTGCCATGTAGTATCATCATCATCATCATCAGCCTAGTTACGCCCACTGCAGGGCAAAGGCCTCTCCCATACTTCTCCAACTACCCCGGTCATGTACTAATTGTGGCCATGTTGTCCCTGCCAACGTCTTAATGTCATCAACCCACCTAAATTTCTGCCGCCCCCTACTACGCTTCCCTTCCCTTGGAATCCAGTCCGTAACCCTTAATGACCATCGGTTATCTTCCCTCCTCATTACATGTCCGGCCCATGCCCATTTCTTTTTCTTGATTTCAACTAAGATGTCATTTACCCGCGTTTGTTCCCTCACCCAATCTGCTCTTTTCTTATCCCTTAACGTTACACCTATCATTCTTCTTTCCATAGCTCGTTGCGTCGTCCTCAATTTCAGCAGAACCCTTTTCGTAAGCCTCCAGGTTTCTGCCCCGTAGGTGAGTACTGGTAAGACACAGCTGTTATACACTTTCCTCTTGAGGGATAGTGGCAACCTGCTGCTCATGATTTGATAATGCCTGCCAAACGCACCCCAGCCCATTCTTATTCTTCTGGTTATTTCAGTCTCATGATCCGGATCCGTGGTCACTACCTGCCCTAAGTAGATGTATTCCCTTACCACTTCCAGTGCCTCGCTACCTATCGTAAACTGCTGTTCTCTTCCGAGACTGTTAAACATTACTTTAGTTTTCGGTAGATTAATTTTCAGACCCACCCTTCTGCTTTGCCTCTCCAGGTCAGTGAGCATGCATTGCAATTGGTCTCCTGAGTTACTAAGCAAGGCAATATCATCGGCGAATCGCAAGTTGCTAAGGTATTCTCCATCAACTTTTATCCCCAATTCTTCCCACTCCAGGTCTCTGAGTACCTCCTGTAAACATGCTGTGAATAGCATTGGAGATATCGTATCTCCGTGTCTGACGCCTTTCTTTATTGGGATTTTGTTGCTTTTTTTGTGGAGGATTACGGTGGCTGTGGAACCGCTATAGATATCTTCCAGTATCTTTACATATGGCTCATCCTCACCCTGATTCCGTAGTGCCTTCATGACAGCTGAGGTTTCGACTGAATCAAATGCTTTTTCATAATCAATGAAGGCTATATATAAGGGTTGGTTATATTCCGCACATTTCTCTATCACCTGATTGATAGTGTGAATATGGTCTATTGTTGAGTAGCCTTTACGGAATCCTGCCTGGTCCTTTGGTTGACAGAAATCTAAGGTATTCCTGATTCTATTTGCAATTACCTTAGTAAATACTTTGCAGGCAACGGACAGTAAGCTGATCGGTCTATAATTTTTCAAGTCTTTGGCGTCCCCTTCCTTATGGATTAGGATTATGTTAGCGTTCTTCCAAGATTCCGGTACGTTCGAGGTCATGAGGCATTGTGTATATAGGGCGGCCAATCTTTCTAGGACAGTGTTCCCACCATCCTTCAACAAATCTGCTGTTACCTGATCCTCCCCAGTTGCCTTCCCCCTTTGCATAGCTCCCAAGGCGTTCTTTACCTCTTCCGGTGTTACTTGTGGGATTTCAAGTTCCTCTAGCCTATTCTCTCTCACCTTATCGTCGTGGCTGTTACTGGTACTGTATAAATCTCTATAAAACTCTTCAGCCACTTGAACTATCTCATCCATATTAGTAACGATATTGCCGGCTTTGTCTCTTAACGCACACATCTGATTCTTACCTATTCCTAGTTTCTTCTTCACTGCTTTTAGGCTTCCTCCGTTCCTGAGAGCCTGTTCAATTCTATCCATATTATAGTTCCTTATGTCCGCTGTCTTACGCTTGTTGATTAACTTAGAAAGTTCTGCCAGTTCTATTCTAGCTGTAGGGTTAGAGGCTTTCATACATTGGCGTTTCTTGATCAGATCTTTCGTCTCCTGCGATAGCTTACTGGTTTCCTGTTTAACGGCGTTACCACCGACTTCTATTGCGCACTCCTTAATGATGCCCATAAGATTGTCGTTCATTGCTTCAACACTATGGTCCTCTTCCTGGGTTAAAGCCAAATACCTGTTCTGTAGCTTGATCCGGAATTCCTCTAGTTTCCCTCTTACCGCTAACTCATTGATTGGCTTTTTATGTACCAGTTTCTTCCATTCCCTCCTCAAGTCAAGGCTAATTCGACTTCTTACCATCCTATGGTCACTGCAGTGCACCTTGCTGAGCACGTCTACATCTTGAATGATGCCAGGGTTCGCGCAGAGTATGAAGTCGATTTCATTTCTAGTCTCAGCATTCGGGCTCCTCTACGTCCACTTTCGGCCAACCCGCTTGCGGAAAAAGGTATTCATTATCCGCATATTATTCTGTTCTGCAAACTCTACTAATAACTCTGCTCTGCTATTCCTAGAGTCTATGCCATATTCCCCCACTGACTTGTCTCCGGCCTGCTTCTTGCCTACCCTGGCATTGAAATCGCCCATCAGTATACTGTATTTTGTTTTGACTTTACCCATCGCCGATTCCACGTCTTCATAGAAGCTTTCAACTTCCTGGTCATCATGACTAGATGTAGGGGCGTAGACCTGTACAACCTTCATTTTGTACCTCTTATTAAATTTCACAACAAGACATGCCACCCTCTCGTTAATGCTATAGAATTCCTGTATGTTACCAGCTATGTTCTTATTAATGAGGCACGCCGTAATGGAGGACTCCGGAAATTTCGACCACCTGGGGTTCTTTAACGTGCACCTAAATCTAAGTACACGGGTGTTCTCGCATTTCGCCCCCATCGAAATGCGGCCACCGTGGCCGGGATCCGATCCCGTGACCTCGTGCTCAGCAGTCTAACACCATAGCTACTGAGTAACCACGGCGGGTCCCGCACGAGTTGTATGCCTCATTTAACCTACAGTGGTGCCCTATTTGATCAGTCAAGGTGGACCAATCTGAGCTCGGTTATACCGCACGGATGGCACTCGGCTAGAGAACCTGGTATTTATGACCTGCACATGTGTGGCCATACATAATTGAAGATACTATATATATTTCTTTTTTTTTATTTTAGGAGGGTCCTCGTACAGTGATAAAATAAAGGAAAAGACAATAAAAAGAAAGAAAAAAAGAAAGAAAAAGGGGGGGAAAAAGAACATAACAGGTGATTTGAACTCGTGACCGTTGGATGTTGCCCGGAAAGATAGCTCAGTCGGTTGGTTCGTCAGGCCCCAGGTTACTTTCAAGCGCCATAGCTCCTGCGCTGAGCCTCACACTTACGTGTAAAGGGACTGATGTTGTCCGCGATAGTCGGTTTGATAGTCGGTTTCCGAGTGGTTGGAAGGCATACTTTCTTGGAAAAATGGCCGCCGAAGGAGAAGAGCGAACTCGAGCGGCTTTAGAGACCAGAAAAAACTGCCCTAAAATATTTAGACTTGAGGGAAAGCTTCGTTATCAAACGATAGCACGGCAATCAGCACTCGAATACGACGAGAGAAATTATTGAGACGTGGAAAATTCCCTTGAAATAAATATGGTTTGCGAGGCAAATGCTTGTAAGTATTGAACCTCTTAAAAGATGAGGGGGGAATATGCGCTCACCGAGAGGGCATCGTCGGCACGAGACCACCACCAGGCACTTTACTGAGACGTGGAGGGCTCTGCGGCCGGAAACAAAGCGTCCCTTCTCCGCCGGCCAAGAGGGGAAAACGCGCTTTCCGATCGCTCAAGGTTGCGCGGACATAGTATAACTCTAGCGTCTAGGAACAGCTTAACCAGGTGCGGGGGCGGCAAGCATAGCGTGGGAAGCTAGCCGCCGGAATAACTATCTCAAGGACTGCTGCTGACGAGGGCGAAATACCTTCGTGTAATTATAATAACCCTAATAGGACTACTTTCGAAAGAAAGAAGGAAACGGCCCAGAGGGCTATACTACGAGAGCTATGACTGCTAATTTTCTATATATATATATATATATTCATCTTATCTATGGGATCGCATGCGCGCGCTGTTGCTTTGTCTCTGCGTGTAGTAGTTAAGAGAGCCAGTTTAAGAGCGGAGAAGGAAGGAAAGGAAAGCGAAATTGCAGCGCCGTGGTTTTAAAGCGCACCCGTGGTAGAGAAACGGAAGGCGATATAAGCGTGCGTGGCTATGATACGCACACGACAAACTGCCTTAAAACATTTAGACTTGAGGGAAAGCTTCGTTAACAAACGATAGCGCAGCAATCAGCACTCGAATATAATTATAACCCTAATAATATTTGTAAATATTAATCTCATCTATGGGATCTAATGCGCGCGCTGTTGCTTTGTCTCTGCGTGCAGTACTTAAGAGAGCCAGTTTAAGGGCGGAGAAGAAGGAAGGAAAGGAAAGTCTCTGAAGCAAAATTGCAGCGCCGTGGTTTTAAAGCGCAACCGTGGTAGAGAAACGGAAGGTGATATAAGCGTGCGTGGCCGTGATACACACACGGCAAACTACCTTAAAATATTTAGACTTGAGGGAAAGCTTCGTTATCAAACGATAGCACGGCAATACTGTGAAACAAAATAAAGTTTTCTTGTTTGTAGTTGTCAAAATGAAGAAAACGTCATCATATTTGTCATCATTGTGGGAAGCATGCCAACTTTGCCAACTTTCTCCAAACACGAGTTATTTCTGCTAGGGGTGCAAGAATAACGTGTCAGGGCTTGACTTTATAACTGCATTTGAAAACAATGTGATAAAATGGGTGGAAGCGCAAAGCAAGATTGTGGCAGTGCGCCGTATGGTTTATATGAATAGAAAGTAAAACAGAGCAAATGTCGATTTCCACTGGAGGCTTTGTTGTGCAATGGCTACCCTGTTGACAGTGAACTTGAAGACACTGCGATGGAATTCTCTTGTGAGCACCGTGGACCAGTTCTCCTGATGACAGAAGATTCAATTCATTGCAAAGGCATTTCAATTGCTCACTAGTGTCTCATTTCTCGTAGGGAGAAGGCTTCACTTTTCGCATCAGCAAAAGTGGATAGCATATTGTAACAAGAGTGCTGAGGAAGAATAATTACCCACTGGCACAAACAGGTGGTACAAAAGAGGTCCTGTCGGCCACTGCAGGCTGTAAATACGGCACAAGAAACCCGAAGCTGCTATCGAAGGGAGAGGACCAAAACCAGCGCATAGCCAGCATTCACCTCAAGACGCGTACAGGTCATCTGAAGCGATTGCTGGCGTGCAACTCAGGAGCCCAGTGCATGCTGCTCATTGCCTGAAGGCAGTGTTGCGCATGCCTAGTCCTGCTTAGTCATCGCCAATGATGTGCTCTGGGGTGTCATGACCAAAGCCTGTCCCAGGACAAGAATCCTTAGAGTTCCCGAGTAGTATTTGCCTCCCTCAATGAATGAACATATTGATAAAACAAGGTATGTGTTATAGTTGACTGCATTGAATAATTTTGTTTGAATTTTATTCACATCAAACCCAGAGGTCAACTTACATTCTGCATTGATCTATATTCATGGTCATACACTCCTACACCTATCTATACATAACTAAGAGACTCACTGGGTGTAAGGTTATCATAAAGCAATGTAAGCACTACAACACCAGCTCAAGACGGCTCTGCATTAAGCTCTGCAATCTAAGGGGCTTCAGTGTGCTCAGCAGAGCATTACTTTTGCATTTTGCCTCAATCAGTATACAGACAAGAATAAAAAACATGTCAATTTGTGATCAGCAGCAGAATGTCACACACTTGAGCAAGTTGTGCCATGCTAGGCAGACTTGGCCATTTACCACACACACACACAAGCAAGCAAATGTAAGAGAAGTGCCAATCACTGCCCACCTGAAGTGGAGCTTAACTGTTCCACAGCCTCCGTAGTCTGCACGCTCCTAGACTCGCTCCCTGGTTTCAACGAGCAGCCGACAGATTTGTTAGCCAGAGGCAAGCTGTATTGCATGCCAACCTCGACCTGACCAACGACCTTTGAAGGGGCATGGCGTACCATTTTGGCAGTGATGCTTTCAGCTAGGCTCATCGCATTTGTGAGGCCTGCAGAAAATAAGTGGCGCGGTTGCAGTCCTGTTACAGCATTAAGAGCAAGAGCAAGCGGTAAATACAATATAATAAATAAAGGGGCATAGCCAAGGAACACAAAATAACCCTTCTGGTTCAGTATTCCTAAAGGGCTACAAAGGACAATCCACACTGAATACTCGAAAGCAGGGCAACCTCTTTTTTGTGGAAGGCTTACGACAGCAGAACCTATTTCAAACGCTTTTTCATCTCATGCACCTTAAAGCTATTGGTGTAGTCCAACTAATGAAAAGTTGTTGCAACATTCTAAGCTCATTGCTTTCAGTCCTTTTAATGTCAACCGTAGGATCTCCAATCACCCCATGTCTTGTGCCAGCTGATACCATTCCGTGCTTGCAAATTTTCTATTTCCTCACAGCTGCCTGTAAGCTGTCCACGAATGCACGTCAATTCCATTGATAACAATTCAGTAACCCTGATAGGCTGTCGGTTATCTGCCCAACACATTACATTGCTGGCCCAAAGTTCATTTTTAATGCAACAGCGTTCTTTAAGAACTTTACCAATTTAGTGGTAGGTCTGTACATATGTATGTATGTCTGCACATAACTTCTTTCCCGCCAACTTGGGTCAGTGTGTAGTCTATGGTCAAATGGGTAGAGAATTTGGTTGCTGTGCTGCCCCTGGCAACTGGGTTCAAAACTAACTGCGGGCCCAACTTCGGTCGCTGAGCATGTAACAATGGGTATGTGCTGCTCTTCAACAAACTTCTTTGATGCCAAGTTGGGTCACTGGGTATGTGTCACTCGGTATGTGCCATTGTTCAATGAGCAGCCGCTCCCAGTGATCTCCAATTACCCCCGTCTTGTCATCTAATTTTAACCTGACTGTGTCTAGGTTAGCTGGCCTGAACGTCATTAAAACACTGAGAAAATGAGAAAGCATCATCACACACACTTGTACAGTCATTGTGAAATGTCACACTTATACATTTTGGGGCACTACATTTTCCTTAACAAAATTAACATGAGCTGCAAATTCTGGAAGATTAAGATTTGTGCAGAAAATTAACATTTACAGCACTTCCTTCAAAGCCACTGAAGGCCTCATCCTCCGACATACTGTAAAAAAGTGCAGCTGCTTAGCATTGTTGGGTTACAGTCACCACCTTCTAAAAAACTTTGAGGCGAATTTTTAGTGGCACAAGCATTGAGTGACACTTCTGCCTGCGCACTTCCGGTTCACCTCCTAAAACGACCAGGGAGGTAGTTCAAAATAAATCAGAAATAATAGAAAAAAAAAGTAGAACGCAAAATTAATGGGTTTCATTATAGATATGATATCATAGCATAAGTTTAGTTACAAGTCGAGCTAGTGAAGTGTCTTGAATAATTAGAAATCATTGAGACGATCAGGAACGAAATTCAAAATAAGAAAAATAGAAGAAAATAGCACTGTACAAAATTCATGGGTTTCATTATTTCATGGGTTTCATTATTATCTAGTAGCGATATCATAGTTGGATGCGTTTATCTCAGCCCTTGTTCTGATTCAGACATATTTCAATTATTATGTACTTATTTATTTATTTATTTATTTATTTGAACATACTGCTAGCCTCACATATGAGGCTGTTGCAGGAAAGGGGTAAGATACATCTTCAAGAGAACACAGTTCAAGTAGGCGCGGACATAGATAAGTTTGGGTGAACAAGGCAGTACACATGCACTCTATAATCATTACACAATTTCTATAACAGGAGCGAGGAAAAATGGTAGTAAACGCTATGCAGGAAGGTTTAGCACACAGAAGAACAAGGAAACAAACTGTAAATGTTTTGGATGTGCAATGCGCAAAAGACAAGATTCAGCAGGTGTTTATATCACGGCAGAATACAAGACACTGCTAAGTGAATTGGAATGCCATTGTACGACGCAGCTCACTTATGTGCAGATCGTAGCTACAGAGCATAGTTTGATAACTTGGCGATAAAAGTTTCGAGTGATGTACAGGTGACAACGTCATCAGGCAACATGTTCCATTCACGGATTGCACGCGGGAAAAAGGAGTACCTGAATATGTCATCGTGAAATCTGTATTCTGTTAAGTGCTTGGTGTGTTTTGTTCGAGAACTACGTGTATCTGTCTGTAGCAAGTAGTCACTCGCATTGATTTTCGTACTACCATTAAGGAGAAGGAAAAGAAACTTAAGACAGAGTAGGCGAGCTCGATCTTGTATAGTGGGAAGTTCAGCTCGCCTTAATAGTTCTGTGGGGGAGTCAAGACGGCGATATTTATTAAAAATAAATCTAATCGCTTTCCTTTGTACGCTCTCCAATTTTGCTATGTACTGCTTACGGAAGGGAAACCAACATACTATTTCATATTCCAGTATAGAGCGAACTAGTGACAGGTATGCTAAGCGTTTAGTATCTATTGACGCGGATCTGAGCGAGCGTTTTAACGAGTATAGAACTGCCAGTGATTTATTAACAATATATGTTACCTGCTTGTCCCATTTAGGATCTGATGAAATTATGACGCCTAAATATTTATACTCTTCTACTTTGTTTAACATCTGTCCTTGTAAATAATACAGGTAGTTCATGGGCACTCTTTTATTCGTTACAGTCATGCAAACTGTTTTCTCTGTGTTAATCACCATCTGCCACGTTTGGCACCATTGTGTTATATTTTCAAGTGCACTGTTTAAGGTTATCTGATCATCGCGACAGGTTATTTCCTTGTAGATAACACAGTCATCTGCAAATATTCTTACTGTGGCGTTAGTATTAATGTGTAAATCATTGATAAAAAGAAGAAAGAGGATAGGAGCTAAAACGGCTCCTTGTGGGACGCCAGATAGCACATCGCCGAAATCCGAAGAGTAGTCTTTCTTTGAAACATACATATTGACGTCGACCTGTAAGATAACTTTTTATCCACTTGGTGATGTTGTTGTCACCGAGGTAGTGGATAAGTTTTTGAAGTAACTTTGGATGGGAAACTCGATCGAATGCTTTAGAAAGATCTAGGAATATCATGTCGGTTTGACTGCATTTGTCCAATGTAATCGCGAAGTCATGGATTGTCTCAATCAATTGAGTAGTCGTAGACAATCCTTTTCTAAAACCATGCTGATTAGGGACAATTAAATTATTTTTTTCTACGAATGACACTATGTGTTTTAGGATTATATGTTCAAGGATGTTGAACAAGCCGTACAAGTAAGCGAGATTGGTCGGTAATTCGCTGTGCTGGTTGGGTCACCCGATTTATATATAGGGATAACCTTAGCAGTTTTCCATTTCACTGGAACCTCGCCCATTTGCAATGATTTAAAAAAAATAATCAGTAGGAACTTGGACATCCATTCCGCGTAGCGCTTCAAAAATGCATTTGGTATGTTGTCAGAACCACAGGATTTTTTTGGGTCAATTTCAAGTAAGAGGGAAAAAATTCCCGACTCGGTTAAGATTAAGTCGTCTAGTTTTGCTGAGTAGCTAGGAAGGGATTGAAGGTTGGGTTGTCTACTGTTGTCTTGTGTAAATACTGAAATAAAGTATTCATTGAACTCTGTAGCCTTTGCCATAGCTTCAGTTGGTGATGGATTACTGGTCTGACGTGACTTTGAATTAAGGTATCGCCAAAACTTAGACGGAGATGTTTTGATAAAATTACTTAAGGTGACATTCATGTATTCATCTTTTGCCTTTTTTACGGCTGACTTTAGTGCCAGGGAGTTTTCGCGTATTTTAATAGTGTAGCCTGGTAGCGGTAGTTTATTTCTTAGTTTCTTTAATCTGGCAATTTTTCGCTTTAGTTGTATTATTTTCTTGTTATCCAAGGGTTTGTCCTACGTACTGATTTGATCTTTGTGGGAATATATTTTGATAAGCAGTGCTGAATGATTCTTTCTAATGTTGACCATAATCCATCTACTGAAACTGTATGGTCATTTGAGAACGATGTAAGAGTGGAGTAAGAGTGATCTAGATAATCAAGAACGCTGACGTCGTCGGCATTCGCCCAGTTGAAAATTCGTGTACTCTCTTTTTGGGTAGGCGGAGGTGCGCCTAACAGTAAGCAACATTTAGTAGCTTTGTGGTCCGATATGCCGTCGACAACTTCCCATGAAACACTGTCTTCTGCGATAGCATCACTCACAAATGTCAAATCGAGTACATTCCTGCTTTTTGCAGTAACACGTGTTGGCTCTCGTATGATTTGTCTAAGGCCAAGATTAAAACAAAGATCAAGCAGTACCTCTGCGTGAGTTGTATCAGTTATGTTACAAGGGAGTCCCATGCATACTAGCAAGGTTGAAATCCCCCGTAGGGATTAGCTTTGTAGTATGTGTAAAATGATTTTCCATATAATTTGCTAGCACGTGTAGCATATCATAGGAAGTATTAGGGGGCCGGTACATGGTGCCTATAAAAAGGGAGGATCGATGTGTCATGATTTTGCACCAAAGTGCTTCAGCATCAACCATTTCAGGTATAGGTGTGACGTAAATATTTTCCCTTATCAAAATTGCTACGCCACCACCGCGAGAGGACTATCATTGCGCATGACAGTACAACCCGGAGGGAAGATATCGCTGCTTGAAACATCAGGAAAAAGCCATGTTTCGGTTATTGTTAAAATATCTGGTCTATGTTCTATAATAAATGCCTCAAGTTCTGTGCTTATATACAACGTCATGTTAAGAGCACCAGACTAATACTTCTAGGGGACTTCAATCTTCCTGACATCGACTGGAGTACACTGCAACATCATTCACCTTGCGCAGAAGTTGTTTTCGATGTGATTCTTTCTTTCAACCTCACGCAGATCGTAACAGAACCTACCCGTGTACAAGGAACTAGCGCTAACATTTTAGATTTAGTGTTCCTGAGCAATCATTTCCCTTATCATGATGCGAATGTAGAAGTACTTGAAGGTCTGTCTGACCACAAACTAATAATGTGTTCTGTTCCGTTTCATTACACTACACCCTCATCCCAAACAATAACATTTCCTGACTACAGCCGAGCTGACGACACTAGCATACTTGACACATTATCTGAAGAGCTATCATTGTACCATCAACTCTCAGATGACACTAATACCGATATGGAAATTCTATGGCATAGGTTTAAAAGTATTCTATCATGTTGTATTACTAATTTCGTTCCTTCTAAGACTAAAATAACGCGAAAGAATAATCCTTGGATTACTCGAACTGTAATTCATGCCAAATGGAAGGTCTGGCGACTGAAAAAAACGCAACGACGCCACCCATCAGAAGGAACAGCCGAAAAATTAGCATTAGCCACTAACGATTTAAAATCTAAAATCAACATAGCTAAAACTTTTTATTTTTCAAATACACTAACAAATTTCCTAAAAGATTCTCCCCAGAAGTTCTGGCGTTACTTAAATCCTAAGGTACATAATGACAGTCACCCGTCCTCGGAGGAAAATCGAAATACTGCAACCACACTGAATAACTACTTTTGTTCCATTTTTACTACAGACGATGGAAATGCACCCCGAAATAGCCCCTGCACCGGCAAGCAACTAGGGCCCCTTACTGTGACTGAAGCTGGAGTCTTAAATCTACTACTAAATTTAGACACTAAAAAAAGGATCGGGGCCTGATAACATTTCTAACACATTCCTGCGCAGATATGCCGAGTGGATTGCGAAGTTTTTAGCAATACTCTTTAACAAATCCCTGTCATCCTGCACCCTTCCTAAAGAATGGAAAACAGCGAAAATAACACCAATACATAAATCAGGAAGCAAATCAGATCCTTCAAACTTCAGACCAATCTCACTAACCAGCACAATACGCAAGCTACTTGAGGACATCATCTTAAAGCACATAACAACCTATCTAGAAGATAACCAAATTCTAACACCTTTCCAGCATGGCTTTCGAAAGGGACTTTCTACTGTTACTCAACTAATTGAACTCGTGCATGACGTAACCACCTCTATTCATCACCAGAAACAAATTGACCTTATTTTCCTAGACTTTTCGAAAGCCTTCGACCGTGTGTCACACCCAAAACTTATTAGGAAACTTGAACTAACTTTAGGAACTGGCCCAATTTTAGATTGGATTACTAATTACCTCACTAACCGTACTCAGTTTGTCGAAATGAACAACGAGAAATCCGTAACAGCTCATGTCACATCAGGTGTACCACAAGGCAGCGTCTTAGCCCCAGTGTTATTTCTAATTTTTATAAACGACCTTCCTGCTAACATCTTTAACAACATCAGACTTTTTGCCGATGACTGCGTGCTATATCAGGAAATTAACTCTGTCGTCGACCATATAGCTTTAAATAACTACGTAGCATCAGTAACCAAATGGTGTGAAGATTGGAAGATGACTATTAACGTTATTAATCTGTTGTATTATCTGTAACTAGGAAGAAACATAGATCACTCTATCAGTACACACTAAACAGCATTCCTCTTGCTTCTGTCTGTGAATACAAATACTTAGGCATATTACTAAGCTCTGACCTCAGATGGGATGCTCACGTTAACAAAGTCACGGCAACCGCACTAAAACAGTTAATTTTCATTAATAGACGCCTCAGACTAGCACCATCTGATATAATGTTACTAGCATATAAAACATTTGTCAGACCGGCACTAGAGTATGCAAATGTAGTTTGGTTTCCTTTCACTAACAAGCTCATTAAAAAACTTGAAGGCGTTCAGAGAAAGGCGCTCAGATACATTTTTAACAAACATAGGCTAGCAGACTCACCGACAGAACTACTCAAACAAGCCGGGATGCTAACCCTCCAAAACAGAGCAAAACTAGCGCGCCTTAAAACCATTTACCAACTCATAAATAATCAATTAAATCTGGATACCTCACGATACATAACGAAATCTCAAACAAGAAAAACACGTCATAACCACCCCCACAGACTATACGTGATTGGAACGCTTTGAACGTGGGCTCTGTTAATAGTTCATCACTAACTGCTTTTATCACGCTTGTTAAAAACGATCTACTTACATCTCAGTAATTATTTTTGTTTACTGTCAGTATCACTTTGTTACTACCTTTGTTTTGCATTTTAACACAATTATCTGTCCAACCCAAATCTTGCAGCGTGAGCCTGATTATATATATTTTTACTGCTACTGATGTATAAGTTTATTCTGTGTATTAATGTGCATTTCTAAACCGTTATTATTGTCATGTTTGTATGTCAGTGTACTTTTTTGAATGCCCTTTCTGTTACGATCCCTGATGGGATTGACAGTATTGAATATTGAATAAATAAATATCAGAGTCTAAGTTTAGTCAGAAGTTGAGTTACTAGACTGTCTGGAATAATCAGAATTAATTGGAGATCACTTATAGATACACACCAAACACAGAATCGTAGACTTTAGAGACCCGTCACATGAGCACGACTTTAGCAAAATTCCTGGAAACCCAGAAGTAGAAAGCGAAAGTAGTGATGTCATTGATGACATCACATACAAGAAGGTGGCGTGATATTTAACCAGCTAATTAATGAAAAACAGTTGCCTCTGAGTTTGGTTCGTCCGTTGCGTTTCCCTAAAGTTAACATAAAGAACACCGACAGTGAGGTACAATTGCCACTCATAGACACCTAAGTCAAAGATTAGGGTCACCTAGCATTATTTAATCCTTGGTGGGGTGGCACACTCAGGATGTACACACAAACGACGATCACATCATGCCTGCTTGAAAACTCGCAAAAAAAGTTAAATGGTGACTGGAAGCTGAAAGTACCGAGTCTATTGCTCAACTGCTGAGACTTCCCACCCAGCCAATGAAAACCAAGCTCTGCTTTCTTAGTTGGAAAAAAGGTGCCCACACAAAGAGCGCATGCTCTCATATTTAGTGCATGTTTGTTGCTGGACCCAACCTTCCTAGCTCTTCGAGACATGTGCTGTCTACCTGTGCTATCGCTAAGGTACTGCTGATTAACGATTCTGTTCTCTACAGCAGTGGTTCTTAAATAGGGGTTCACAAAAGTATCTTTAGGGTCCACAAAGCCCTTGAGCCCAAGTCGAATTCAAGAGAACAGTGTACGGTACATAACACATTTCGATGGGCTGTTATCATATGAATAGATCAGCTTGCACTTCAACGAAGGTGACACTCTCGATTGTAAACAGCCAAAAGCACCATGTGGGCTCGCGTAAGATCAGAGTTAGTTGGCAGTACAATCACTGGCTCCTCACCACCAGAGCCCAATCCCTCTTACAGCACCTGACAAACTATTTTCTCATCGGTAATTTAGGCACAGAAATAGATCTCGTCAGTGTCGGTGAACTGCTCCAGCGTCATTTCTGAATATTCCGAATTTCTGAATTACAGCATGACGACGGCATTTCATGTTGGATCATGAAAACTGCAAAGCTCCAGATTGTTTTCGGTCACAGCCTTCATTGGTTTGAAAGCATGCCGACTGCAGAGATCAAGTGAATGTTGTAGCTCTTAACACTTTCCTTGCATAGCGCCATGCGACAAAGCATGCATGACCAATGGAGCTGCTTGAGAGTCCGGATAATCCCTTGGTCCATCTTCCTCAAGTTTTGGGTAGGCATCATGGATGACATTCTTCTGTTGGGATCCAGAAGATTTCTCAGCGGCTTCCAAAATGTTCACCTTGTTGTTTATGTACACTGATATTGTCTGCTTCGAGAGTTCCAATTCATTTGCGACATACAATTGCGACAGGTCACTTTGCATGTTCTTGATAATGGTGGCCTTCTTTTCCATAGTTAATATGCAATGATTTCCTTGCTTCGAAGCCTTTGTCGGAAGGCGGCAGATGACGAAGGCAGTGTCGGCACCATTGTTAACAACTGGTGATGAAACCACAGAAGACTATCGGTTGTTGAAGTGGCTAAGCCTAGTATCACACATGCAGCTGAAGAAAGCCACAATGCACACAAGAGGCGATACAAAGAGTACCACTGGCCATATGTGACTGACGAGTGCCGACAGCAATGACAGCACAAAGGCTCGTCGGAGAGTGCAGCAAGCGCTGCCAACTATTGAGGCTGTACCGGAAATGGGAGCTCTGAAATAGATCTTACACACTTACACTTAGATCTCACACTGAAATGGCATGTGAGATGTGTGCAACACTTGCTTCAGCCAATTACTATATGCGAGAATTTGGCTTAACCGAGTTCATCTTAACGAAAGTTCACTGTACGTCCATACCTAACCTCTTTCCCGCCAACTTGGGTCACTGGGTAGTCTATAGTCAAATGACTAGAGCATCTGGCTGTTGAGCCTAGGGAACTGGGTTCAAAACCAACCGTCAGCCCAACTTGGGTAACTTAGCATGTAGCATTGTCAACGCGCTGCAAACCTTTTTGATGTCGAGTTCGGTCACTGGGTATGTGCCCCTCTTCAATGACCTTGGGCAGCCTCTCCCAGTGATCTCCAATTACCCTTATCTTGTCATCCACTTTTACCTTGACTGTATCTAGGTTGGCCAGCCTGTTTCCTCTTAATTAGGTCTTTCTTTCTTCAATTTGAGAACAATCCTAGACCTCTCTAACCTATGATCACTGCTATTTACCTTACCTCACACTTCTACAACTTGCACTATGCTAGGGTCGGCAGAGAGTATGAAATCTATTTCATTTCTTGTGTCCCCATTATGACATTTCCAGGCCCACTTCCTGTTATTCCACTTCCAGAAGAAGGTATTCATAACTCAGAGGCAATTTCTTTCCATAAAGTCTGCCACATCTTTCATCTTCTAATTCTAGAGTTCATGACATAGTTGCCAGTCACCTGTTCCCCCACCCGATTTCCCCCCCACTTTCGCGTTAAAGGGCGCCTCAAGGTCTGGCCATTTTGAGCTGACAAGCACAGCACATACAATGCGCGCTCATAATCAAGGGTGCTAAAATTACATCACTACACAACGCAGAAACAGCTAAAATTTTGAACTAAACACCGTTTGCCCTTTTCCTCACGGGCCTGCGCTCCAAGATGAGGGGATTACTTATATCAACAAAAGCACCTATGTGCATGTGTATGCTGTGATGTTGCTCATAGTGACATGTGACCCTTCAAGAATTATTCAAGGCAACATGTGTTATTTGTGTAATCTGTTGTCTCAAGAGATGAATTAAAGTTTAGAGAAAAAATATAACACGCAGACCGAATGTCTGCTGTGTTTGTTTTACTTTGCACCACAGCAAGAAAGATGTACAGTATAACCCAATTATAACTATACCGGTTTCAACAATATATCGGTTACTATAACAATGAAAAGCTGCTGCACCATAAACTTTAAGTTTTATATGAAAAAATAACCTGCTTACTTCAATGTACTCATGACGCATTATCATTTATAACAATGAAGTATGGCTGCGGGGCGTCCATACCAAAAGGTAATGGAATGCGAAATCCTTGAAAAGAAAGAAGGAAAGATGAAATGCAAGCCGCCCAGTGCTTCTCTCCATGAGAGATGCACACCAGCCTCGCGCACATTTCTTCCGTCACATTTCCAGCCCTCCGAACACGAACGGACTGCACCCATAGATCTGCACTGTGCCACCCTCCGAAACATGACTGGACTGCTCCAACTGCACTGACAATGCTGCCGGCGCTGCTCCTAGATTGCTCGCTCGGCCCTCACAGTTGGTCCTTTAATCTCTGGCCCTCATTCTGCGCAATTCTGCTAACGGATTAAGTCGCTCATGCTTGTCTTTGTTCGTTGCGTCGAAGTCATTCCTGGCCACATTGTTTCTCAGCCTAGTTTGACATGCCACTGAAACGGAAGATGGCTGATCAGCCCACTGATCATCTGCAATGCACGACATTGCCGATGAAAAGAAAGCGCACTGCTATAAATTTGGAAACAATGTGCTTCTAACCGATGAGGCGATCGTCGCAAACATGCTTGCATCAGATAGCGACGGCAGCGATGACGCAGTAGGGCAGGCTGCCTCAACATTGTCCCCACGGGAGGTCCTGCATATGATTCAGTCCCTCATGAGCTTGTTTTCGAGAGGGACCTTCCGCTTCGCTACATGGAGCACCTAAATGCCTTGGAGAAGGATGTCGGCAAGCTTCGCATAAAGCAAGCAAGGCTGACAGACACGCGGTTTTCTTGAGCAAGCCAGTGAGAAGTACTTGGCGAAATGCTTGTGGCAATCATGTCCCAGTGTTTCCTCAGCATTTCTCAGGCTGACATACTGCCATGGCAACCTTCCCACATTTTCTAAAAGGCGCCTTTTGGGGCCACCAACGCGATGCCTCCGCGGAGCTTGTATGTCACTTGCCTCCTGAGGCCCCTTTTTGCAGTTGTTACAGCAATGCCATTCTTGAACAATGGCAGTCACGGCTTGTTAACTTGATCAGAGCGCGCAGGAAGCAGACTTAAATGAGTCAACACAATTGGAAGCCAGATGGAGGAAGGTGCTGTGGAGAACTAGCCTCCACACCATAATAGTTTTCTCGTAGCAGTAACAGCATCCCCCATTTTGATTTCTTTTTCATGTAATTCAGTTACAATTATTGTTTATAGCAATGAAATTTTCATAGCACTTAAATATTGTTATAAGTGGGTTTGACTGCACCGATTTAAGCATAACTAAGGCACTCACTGGGTGCAATATAGAGCAATGTAAGGGATACCTTGGGCCACTTACCACACTCATGCAAGAGAAGTGCCGGTCACTCCCCACTTGAGTCTGTATGCATGGAGCTCCATGCTTTAAAGCAGCACCTGACAGACTTGTCAGCCAGAGACAAACAGCACTGCATGCCAACCTTGACCTAGCGGACGACCTTGGAAGGGGTGTGGCATACCGGGTGACTTCCTCTGGTAGTTGCTACAGGTTTCGTTTGCGATACAGACATACTGTGTTCATCTCGTGATAATATTGTTCTCGCACGCTGTACACTGTGTGTGCGAGTGAAAGCGTGCAATGGTGAGCCGATGATGGTGGCTCAATCTCGCATGCACAAAGGAGGAAAGGGGGAGGGGGGAGGAATCCGCCATCTTCCATCACGCGCGTGGCACCAGGGAGGGAGGGCAGTGCTGTACTTCGGCCACATGCAGTTGCGCGGGTTTTATCTTGAACGCGATCTGGTTGGGGAGCACAGCCTAGGTGGGCTGATGGCTCGTAGCTTTGCAAGCGCTGTATTTTCGCCGGTCAGTTTAAGTTGAAACGATAGACAGTGCGAAGGTCGCTTCACTCACTGATGCTGCCGCGATTCCTGATGTCAGTGTTTTGACAGCGAGCATCCTCGGTCATCGAGTGTGATGTGTTCATGTTTGCCTGTTTGCACTGACACTATGCTTGTTAACCTAGATAGTAAGCGAACGTATACAAGGGGGCATTCTACTCCGGCAGCTGCTGCATATGGCGTGGCCATGCGAGCCCTACCTTGAATACGATATGTGATGAGGACAGTCTAGGTACACTGAGGGCTGACAGCTTCGTACGTGTTACAGCACCCATACGCTTGTGATTAACCCGCGTTCCCGAAGTGAAACGTCACTGTCGCTTTTTGTTTCCTCCTCTTGTTTTCGCCTCTGTCCACGGATGGTGTGTGCCACAGGCCTCCAGTAGGGTGCCTCAATGCGTGTGCCCCCTGGTGCAGCACATCGAGGCATCCTACACTCCAGGATCGGTAGCAGTGGGGGTCACTCCGAATGTTCGTCTTAACCAAAGAGCACGTCTGAGGCAGTTCATCTTAAGTGGATTTTTTTGCATTGAATCTATAGAAAACCTACCAAAAGTTCCCATGTTGTTCATTATATGCAAGAATTTGGCTTAACCGAGTTCATCTTAATGAAAGTTCACTGTACGTCCATACCTAACCTCTTTCCCGCCAACTTGGGTCACTGGGTAGTCTATAGTCAAATGACTAGAGCATCTGGCTGTTGAGCCTAGGGAACTGGGTTCAAAACCAACCGTCAACCCAACTTGGGTAACTTAGCATGTAACATTGTCTATGCGCAGCTCTTCAACAACAAACCTTTTTGATGTTGAGTTGGGTCACTGGGTATGTGCCCCTCTTCAATGACCTTGGGCAATCTCTACCGCTGATCTCCAATTACCCTTATCTTGTCATCCACTTTTACCCTGATTGTATCTAGGTTGGCTAGCCTGTTTCCTCTTAATTAGGACTTTCTCTTTTCAAATTGAGAACTATCTCAGACCTCCCTAACCTATGATCACTGCCATTTACCCTAACACTTCTACATCCTGCACTATCCTAGAGTCGGCACAAAGTATGAAACCAATTTCCTTTCTTGTTTGCCAATTAGAGCTTTTCTAGGTCCAATTCCTATTATTCCACTTCTGGACGAAGGTATTCATAATTTGAAGGCGGTTTCATTCCGTGAACTCTACCAACACGTCTTGTCTAGTACATCTGGAGTTGATGCCATAGTTGCCAGTCGGCCATTCTCCCAGCCAATTTCCCCCACTTTTGCATTAAACTTACCCATGACTACAGTACACCGAGTCAGGTCCTTTCTCACTGCTAATTCAACATCCCGATAAAACTTTTCTATTTCTCCATAATTATCACAGGAGACTGGAGAGTAGGCTTGTGCTACCTGTAATCAATGTAATTGTAACAATAACTGCTTTAAGTTTCATTAAGATGACTGCTACCCTTTTATAAATACTATCGTGTTGTAGTGACGGCAAACAAAGTGGCATAATGCATTGGGCAAACCTGTGCCCAGCAAAACCGGTAACACAACACTATGATAGCAGCACGCACACATAATGATCATCAAAGTATCACCTGCGGGTCAAGCACATCGGCTTTTGTGCATGATTCGTTGAAGGTTCCAGTTGTATCGCTGGTGCCTTCATGCCTTCAATGAAGTATTACACAATTCGTGTCGTGCATACAATCTGATTACACAAGGTTCGGTGGCAACAAACACAACTAGTGATAACATTTGAGAAACTTCCGGAACAAAAATGTGTGTCTTAAGCTGCATGACAATATTGTATGAGAGATTGGTCTGTGAAAAACGTTTGCCAAAAACAAACTATTTATGCCGATGCATATACTGTAGAATTCATCAATGTTGCCCACTATGCCCTTAAGAATTAGAAACACTACCCTATATTCCCTCTTATCTGGAATATCTCTGTAGCAGAAGACGTGGCTGTTAGTCAGCTCTGTATAAGCTTGCTGTTTTTCTAACCTCATTACGGCCAACGACATCTCAGGCAATTGCTGATACATAATACCTCAAAGAGCCCCACAAGCTAGCCTCACTTGAGACGGTTCACATGTTAAATGTTGCCAGGTTCAATGTTCAGTAGCAGCCTATACAGATCCAGTGATTCTTAGAACCTTCTTCCACTTAGCAGGTTTGACAGCTGCCTTGGTCCGCAGCCGCACTGGGTACACTCACAGACACATTCAAATGGACCATGGCTAAGGCGGCCAGAGCAGCTGCGAGGCCACACCATGGCGCTGCTGTCACACTTCATGTGCTCACAACGAGAGCCCCAGAGTGGGGTCAAACTTCTCCTCCGCACCCTTACTATCGCGCTGGTGCTTGTCATGCTTGATAGATTTCTAGTGCAGTGTTTGGCTGCTCTGCTGCTGACGGTCGGGACGAAGGGGCGTATGACTCGGCAGTAATTCAGCACTTTGCGCTGTGGCGCAGTAGCGGATGGCCACAGGCCACCAAGCCGTCGCACTGTGAAGGAACCAGAACTCGATTTTTTTTTGTGTGTGTGCCGGCGATTTGCAGTCGCGGACACATAAAATGAAGCAGGGCTTTGGTTAAAAAATGCAGAGCAGTGCCAACTAGTGAAAAAGGCCCCTGGTGTCAAGACGTCTGCTCTCGCTTGCGCGTCGTTTTTAGCTCACAGCATCTCCAAACCTTTAGCATCGGCATAGCGCTCTTTAATCGTAGGGAGCAGCACAAGATGCCGCCGCTCGTGTGCCTGCACCTATGTACTGGTGTCCGCCGTATGATGTCGCTCACCATAACACGACTTCAAGAATTATTGAAGACAACATCTGTTCTTTGTGCAATCTGTTGCTTGAATTGAAGAATTGAAGTTTAGAGAAATAATAAAACACACAAACGGAATGTTTGCGCGTTTCTTGCTTTACTTCGCACCGAAGCAAGAGAAATGTACTTCCGCTTCGTCTGCTTGTTCCCACGGTCGTGCAGTCACATGCGCAGGTACCGAAACTGTGCCATGTTCTACTGTGTTCCAGTGCGTGATCATTCCCTGCGATCCGCTTGTTCTGCCTCAGTATTAGCGTAGCACTAAATTATGCCACTAGTACAGTTTCCCTGCACATAGTGCAGAAAATTTGTGCGCTGCACGAATGAGAGAACAGCTTGCTCGCGACGTTGTCACGGAAGTGCATAGCAGTGAAAAAAAGAAGTGAGAAAAACGTATGCATCATGCGATCCTCGAGGTCCGGTATGGGAGAATGCAGGGAAGAAATTTTGCTTGCGGAGGCTAGACGGGGCGACTCGGGGAGTGGAGAAAGCGTCTTGCTTGGTAGTAGAGCCCGCCTGCAAGAATCATGGGTTCGCAGCACTGACATATTTCTATCTCGGCTATTGACAAGCCAACTTGAAAATTTTTTACGGCAGAATGCTCCCTAGAGGACACGTAACAACTTACAGCATATAACGAAAATTTCCTATGCGGCCTGGTGAGGGGCCCTTTAAGGTGCCAACCATCAGCTGCAGCGCAAGCTGGGTTTGGAGAACAATCGCGCCCCCGACAATCTATTCTGGCAGAGCATCAGACATTGCAGTTACAGCGGCATCATCTCGCACTATTCCCTACGAATAAAGAGTGCTAAGGTGATGCTAAAGGTTTGGAGAAGCTGCGAGCTAAAAAGGACGCGCATGCGAGAGCAGACGTCTCAACACCAGGCGCCCTTTTCACTAGTTGGCACTGGTCCGCGTTCTTGAACCGAAGCCATGCTTCAGTTTATTGTGTTCGCGACTGAAAATTGCCGACAAAAAAAAGAAGAAAAGGAAAAAAACATCGGGTTCTGGTACTTCACATTGCGGTACTTTGATGACCTGCGGGCATCCACTACTGCACGAGAGCACAAAGTGCTGAACTAGTGGCGACTCTACTGGCAAAACTATTGGGATTCACATGTCCCTTCGTCCCGACCGTCCAGTAGCAGCAAGGCCGAACACCGCACTAGAAATTTATCAAGCATGACAAGCACCAGCGCGAGAACAAGGGTGCGTAGGCGAAGTTTGACGTCACTCGGGGAACTCTCATCGTGAGCGCGCAATAGCAGCGCCGTGGTGCGGCCCCGTAGCTGCTCCGGCCGCCTAAGCCGTGGTCCATTTAATCTGTCCACGACTGTACATGCTGCACTTCACTTTGATGCCAAGTTGGGTCACTGTGCATGTGCCAGTATTGAATGAAACTCTTTGACACCACTACCAACACCACCCCTACCACTACCATAACCAGCAATACGTGTACGTCGTTCAAGAAATAAGCGGCCAAGTTTTAGCGCGGTGTCAATCACAAGTGAACCGAGTCGCGCACGAAGTTGAACTTCAGGTAAGGTTTGCACGCTGCTAGATCCAGGAGCACAAATGCGAGGAAATGCTTGCTATAAATGAATTCACAGCAGCGATAAGCAGACATAATGTGTACGGAACTGCTCGAGCGCACGACAGTATACGCGCCGCGATGGCAATGGTCTTTCAGCATGCCGCGATGTACGAACTGCTCGAGCGCACGATCGTACGCGCTGCGACGACAGCGGTCTTTCAACCTGCCGCGGAACGGTGGGCCTCCTGCAATCTTTGTTGACTGCATTCCGCCAGACAACCAGTTATACCTGCACTGTAGTAGCGGCCATCTGTCCCTTTAGCAACTGATAAATAACTGATGCAATGCATATGAGCTCACAGTAACGTACGTGCAAATCGCCCTGTTCGCTTGATGTAGCTTTTAATGACAGCGCTCGAACATCGACGTGCTGCAATCAATACTACCTTGCTGGGCTGCCTGAACGTGCTGGCTTGATATCAAGGATAAGCACATTTAACTCTCTAACCTGTGCTGCTTGTTGTGGGGTACATAGTGAATTGTCACCGAAATAGCCTGACCATTTGTGCTCATTTGCACACACCTGGTCACTTCACTTGGCACAGGTCGAATTGTTAATTGTCGCTGTGGCGGGGTCTCGAATCGTGAATCACCAGCTATGCCTGCTGCTATGTCGGTCTGCCGTCGGGACTGTAGGTGCAAAAGACCGAATTTTATGACGCAGATACTCAAGCAAACTTCCAAGACAGGCGAAGCAGTCATGGCGCGAAGTTTCGCTTACCAAGCGCGACGAATTGCAGCTATCCAGCGTGCCCGACGCTCCACGGTAGGAATACAGTAGAATCTGATGTTGGGATTCAGGCCTTCTTGTTCATGGCAGCCCACAACGCAGAAATAATGGTGATGCTTTTTCAAGGTCGAGCTAGGTCTCTCCGGATCGGCGTCGCCGATTCCTTCTGCTTCCAGCATTACGTCTCACGGAGAGTCCGTTTTCGTTAAACTACAGGGTGCGGCTAGTTCACAGCGTGGTCGGCGTGAGAAGTGACGAGCCTTTACGCACTCGCAACAGGGCAGAAAAAAGTGCGAATCGACGCAACACTCGGGCTAGAAACGTGCATCGCCACAGCCAGGGCTCAATACTACCCAAGCTGGTACTACCCAGATAACGTTTCGCGCGCCGCCACCAGGTGCCGCTCCTATACCTCAAATTCCAGCGCAAGACGCCCACTGCCGCAAAGAGAAACATGTTCTTTTGTTATTACAATGTCGACCACGGATGCAAAGTTATGCGCATGACATATTGTTACAAGGCGGGAGACGTCTATTTAGAAGGCTCGGCACTAAAGCACTGGTTGGAGCGAGGCCGCCTCAGCAAAAACAAAGTCCTCCTCTTCTCCCTCTCCTGTTCTCCGTGTGTACACACGTGCCGCTACAACACGAACAAAGAAGGCAACGGACGTAGGTAGAATGAGCTGATTCGTGCGCTCATCCATGTTTACCTTTGAAGGTGCTTGTAAGCGACAGCAGTTGGGAAGTGCGTTTGTTTACCTGCTCGCTCACCACGTACGTAAACACAGCATCACAACTCCACGGCTCTCATAGGATGAAGTGTAGTGTACTAGAGTAGGGGTAGTGGGTCAATGGGGAAGCGACAGCAATGCGCGCGCGCGAAGCAGAAAATCTGGAAAACGTTTGCGGCCGCGAGGGGGCGAAATGGAGCGTTTCACCTATAGATTGCCTGTAGTCATAGTTAGGCCTTAGTGTTCCTGCCAGCATAGAGGGAAATCTGGCGCTGCGATAGTTCAACCCACGGAGGTGGTTCAACCATAGAGTTTCGCACTATAAAAACGTTGTGAGAAACTATGGGAATGATGAGAAGTACAGGCTACGGATTGGCATTCTGTTGACTGGCAAACTAGTATACTAGTATTTTTTGGTAGTTTTGGTTTCGCTCCAAGCGCAGTTGCCGTGGGACAGGGCAACGCAAAGCTCTCTGCCTTTGTTCTGTTGCTCGAAGTGGCGACAGCGCGCTGGGCTAGTGGCTGGGACGATGTTTGTGTTGGAGTGCGGTGTCGAAGCCCTGACGAGAAAGCGACGGCGTCGCAAACGTTGAAAGAACATGTTTTGATCGTTTGAACCTTGGTTTGCTAATTGTGTTAGGTTGGCGCTGTAGCGTTACATGCTTTATGGAACTTGAGAATAGCAAAAAGAAGGCACTACTGATACAAGACATATACAGTTGTACAGGATGGTCCTTTATGAAAGGGAACACACGAGCCCGTCGAGCGCGTGGCCTGTGCTCAGCGGAGATAAAGTCCCTTGATAATTTTAAAGTAGCGACACTCTTTGAACTCTGCCGCCGCCGCGCGACCTCTTCGCCCCTTGAGCGTTCCCCCCCGCGGCAACCAGAGTTTTGCCCCATTTTTCTGCACGACGATTGGTCTCCCTGCCGTTGCCCTTGGAAACGCGCGGATCTTGAGTTTTGCTTGTGTTTTTCTTTTTCGTTCGCGCCATTTTCCTCCTGAGCACGGCTGGCTCGGCGCTTTAGCTCGGCGTAGTGAACGTTGTGCGCAATGTTTCTGGTCTATGTGCTAGCGCTATGCCGGGCTGTTGCGCATATAACTGCAGCAAGAAGCCTGAAGATGGTTATGCCGTTTTTATGATACCACAAGGAAAGCGTGACGGCTTGCGCAGGAAGCAGTGGCTGCATGACATATTGGCCGAAAGAACTTTGTTCCGACGAAGAACAGCGTTGTTTGCGAGCTGAGGCGTCTTTCTTATAGCTCGTAGCAAAGCATCCTGTAATGCTGCATTTTTTTTTCATTCTTCCGGCCTGATCACCAGAGTTTTTGTTGCGGTTGTCCTCAGTATGCTTAATATTCTGGGGCGGCTCCATCACCTCGAAAGTCGCTAACTGTTGTTATTCAGTCGGAAGTGCAGCATTATAGATTCTGCTTGGCGCCCTGAAAAAATTAGGGGCAATTATATCGGTGGTATTGCAGGTGATGAGCGTTAGCTAGTCAACATAGAGCTTTTTTTTTAAGTTTTAAGGCGAAAGCCTTTAGATCTCCATGTTTCAAGGTCGCGTTGTAAACTGGAAGTATCACGTGACCTAAGGAAGGCCAGAGGTGACCCAAAGCATGTCCACCCCTGTATAAGAGAATGATTACCCAAGTTAATTACTGAATCATTAGTGATTAACATAAGGTGGATTAGGGAGGATTAAGGTTGATAAGAGTGTATTAAACAAGATTAGGGTGGATTAGAGTGCATTAAGAAGGATTAAGATGCATGAACAAATATTAAGGTGGGTGGAGGAGGATTAGGGCGGATTATGGTGGATTAGGGTGAAGGGTTGATGAAAGCGTATTAAGACTGATTAGGATGAATTAACAAGGACTAGGGAGGATTAAGGTGGATAAAGGGAGATCAATGTGGATTAAGGTGAATTAGGGTTTATAAGGGGGATTAAGACAGATTAAGGTGGATTAGGTTTGATAGAGGTGGATTAGGGTGTATTAAGGTAGATTGGGACTATTAAGCAGGATTAAGTTGGATTAACGTGCATGAATAAGGATTAAGGTGGATGACGGAGGATTAAGGCGGGTTATGATGGATAAGGGTGGATAAAGGAGGATGAAGACCGTATAGGGTAGGCTAAGGTGCATTAGGGGCGATGTAGGTTGATTAGGTTGTATTAAGGTGGATTGGGAGTATTAAGGTGGATGAAGGAGCATTAAGGTGGACTAAGGTGAATTAGGGTTCATTGACCATAAAGACCGATTAGTCTACCATAATCCTCCTAATGCACATTCATCGACCTTAATACTCCTTCCTTCATAATCCATAATCCACGAAAGTACTCCTTAATGCACCCTAATCCACCTTCATCGACCTTAATCTACTCTAACCCTCCTTAATGCACTGTAATCCTCCTTAATCAACCCTAATGCTTCCTCGTTCAATTTAATCCACCCTAATCCGCGATAATCGTCCTTAATTTATCTTAATCCAGCTGAATCCACATTTATATACCTTAGTCCACCCTAATCCTCCTCAATCCACCCTAATCCTCCTTCATTCACTTTAATTCACCCTAGCCCACCATAATCATCCTTAATGCACCTTAATCCTTCTTAATCCACCCTTATTTTTCTTCATGCACTTTAATCTACCCTAATCCACTATAATCGTCCTTAATGCACCTCAATGCACCTTCACCCACCCTAATTCACCTTCATCAACCTTAATCCAACCTAGTCCTCCTTTATGCACCTTAATCCACCCTAATGCACCTTCATCGACTTTAATCTACCTTAATCCTCCCTAATACACCCGAATTCATCTTCATCCAATCACTGATCAATCATTACTTTGCTAATCATTAATCATCTCTTAACGCGACTGCACATGCTTTAGTTCGCTTCCCGCCTTCCTTCGGTCACCTGATATTTTCTCTAGCTCACAACGGGACCTTGAAACAGAGGTCTAAGGCTTTCGCTTAATAAGCCACAAACAAAGGGATGTGTCACAAGCAATACTAGATCAGATGCACGAAGTAAAGCATCTGATCATGTGGCAGAAAAATTGTCTGGAGTATAGAACTCGCCTCAAAGGTCCCTTTACATCGGTATACCCCGTTCATACGGCTTTAAGAAAAAACCAACCTCCTCATAAACGTTGCCTCCAGCATTATCGATGCTGTTATTAGCATTTATCAAAATTTTCAACGCCACTGGGGCGCGCAACTGGCCAAAAATAACACGCCTCCATGGAATCTTGCGGCCCGTCCGCGGGAGCCCAGGAGGAAAAGCGCGCCGTGCGCAGCCGGCGGGCGAGGAGAATCGAGGAGGAAAGCACCGTGAGGAGGAGAGTGTCGCTACTTTCAAATTATCAAGGGGTTTTAAGCGGAGGTAAAGCCCCTTAATTTTTCAAAAGTAGCACCATTCTTAGATCTTTCCGCCACCCCGCTCACCCTGGCGCTTCCTCCTCCACGCTTCCTGTCTTCCCAGCCTCCTCCGCTCCCCCATTGGCCAATCTGTGTCACGTGGAAGCAGGCGCCGCGCTTTTGTATATTTTTTTCTTTCCAGAGCGAAGCAGGCGCCGCGCTTTTGTATATTTTTTCTTTCCAGCGCGCTCCGACCTCCATTGTTGGGCCTGCGCGAAGAAAGTACGGTAGACGGACTTACGGAATGCGTTAGCGTAATGGAATGTGTTAGGGCCGAGAACTTAATTGCGATGCCGTGCTGCTGCGCCTTCGGTTGCCGCAACATCCGGCGGGCGCAACGCAAAAAGAAAAGTGTGGATTCACAGGATCGGGCGGGTTGACTTCGAGGAAGTGGCAAAGAAGGCACGGCTTCGTGAAGTGCCACGACTCAACCTCTTCTTTTGGGCTTAGTTGACACCTTCCGCTTCGAAAAAGTGTATGTGTTCATGCTCTGCGTGGTTTTTAGCGCGTTGAAGTTGACTTTTTTCTCGAATGTGCTCTCTTTGTTTCATGTAGTTTCGACGTGCGGTGAAAGTGCACGCTTGTGCAGCTGGCCTGTGACATAGAAGCGATATTATACTGGGTGTGTTTTGAGCTCCACCAGAAGTTAGCACATTCTCGATGCTTTTGCAAGGCTCACTATGACTTATGGATGCAGACTTTTAGCTTCGAATTTACGCCCGCGTGTATTGATTTGGTTTGTGGTGATTAACGTTTTAACGTCCCGAAGCGACTAAAGCTCTGATGGAGGTCGTAGTGCATGGCTCCGGATAACTTTATCTAGGTCGCCAGGGGATGTTTAACGTGCACTTCGACCCCTGCGCCGATGTTTTAGGACCAAAAGCTCCGACTTTGCCGCCGAACAGTTGAGTCCCATCTCGCCTAGTGTGCTTTCCACGGCGTGTATGCTCTCCTGCAGTCTGGTCTCCGTTTGGCCTACGTTACCGTTGGCGCTCCATATAGTTATGTCATCGGCGTATATTGTAAAGTGTACACCTTCTATACTCTCCAGTTTTCTCGCGACTCTGGTCATTGCTAGATTAAATAGCATGGGCGAAAGTACGGCCCCTTGCGGGGTGCCCCTGTTTCCCAGGTTCATCACCTTCGATTTTAGTTCTCTTAGCGTGAGGCTCGCTTGCCTACCACCCAGAAACGCCTTGACTACACTGTATAGCCTCTCGCCCAACCCCAGCTCGGACAGGACCTCGAGGATGGCCTTGTGGTCTATTCGATCAAAAGCTTTTTCGACGTCTAGTCCCAGAATCGCTCTCGCGTGCACCGGGCTAACGTGTATGAGCTGGTGTTTGATCAGGAGCATGGCGTCCTGAGTCGATAGTCCGGGGCGGAAACCGATCACGTTATACGGGAATATGTCATTTTGCTCGACGTATCTAGTGAGTCTGTTAAGAATAACATGTTCCATAGCTTTACCTATGCACGATGTAAGCGAGATTGGACGTAGGTTATCCAGATGGAGTGGTTTGCCCGGTTTTGGTATGAGGATGGTGTTAGCTATCTTCCATTCCTCCGGATAGTCTCCCTTTCTCCACAACTCGGTGAAATGATCCGTCAGGAAAGTGATCGACTCATCGTCTAGATTCAATAAGAGTTTATTGGTAATACCGTCGGGTCCGGCTGCCGATCTACTAGAGAGACCATGGAGGGCGGCCCGTACCTCAACCTCGGTGAAATCGCGGTCCATTTCCTCGCACGGTCCTCCCATGTATTCCACGCGTTCGTCGCCATCGCCCGGTTGTTTGAGCGGGAGATATTTGTCCGCGAGCTGTCTCATGACTACCTCCTGAGTCGTGTACTGGCTGACTTGATGTACCAGTTTTGTAATTGCCGTTCTCTTGTTTGACTTAGTGTCGCTCTCGTTCAATAGATGTTTGAGGATGTTCCAACTGCCTCCATGTTTAATTCTGCCGTCTGCCAAGTGGCAAACTTCGTCCCACTGCTATTTCACGAGCGTTCTCGAATGCTCCTCGATCTGTCTGTTTAGCAACGCTATCTTTTTCCTGAGCTTTCGGTTCAGTCTTTGCGTTTTCCATCTTTGCAGAATGGATTGTTTGGCCTCGATCAGATGCGCGAGCCTACTGTCTATGCTCTCTATGTTTTCTTCGGTCTTAATTTCTTTAGTGGCCTCCCTGAGGTCCTCTTCGAGCTGGTTGATCCAGGTCTGGAAGGACTGTCTGCCCGCTTCTATCGGTTCCGATCCTAGTCTCTTCGCTCTAACTTTCCTAAAAAGGCCCCAGTCCGTGCACCGAAAGGTTTTAGTCTCTTGTTTCGGCATACCTATACCTATGTGTATGATATAGTGGTCGCTGCCTAGATCGGTGCCCGAGTTTTCCCAACTAACTTGTTTCGAGTTGTTGACAAAAGTTAGGTCGGGCGTAGAGTCCCTGCACGTGGACGTGCCACAGCGGGTGGGGAAAGCCGGATCGGTGATCAGGCACAGTCCCAGGTCCGTGGCAAGGTTCCATAGCCCCTCACTTTTCTTTGTATTCCAAGCGTATCCCCACGCTTGGTAGGGGGCATTAAAGTCCCCTCCGATGATGAGCGGGGAGCTCTTTGCGACTGCGAGTGCCTTGTTGAAAAGTGCCCTAAAGCTTTGTTTCTTGTAGGTGGGACTGCTATAAATGTTTAGGCAGAAGATACTCTGCGCCCTGCCCTTGTGCCTTTTGAGTACGACTTCTACTAGGATATACTCGATTTTACTCAATCCGAGATGGATATCGTGTTCAATAAAGGGTAGCTTTTTGTCAACGAGGGTGGCCAATCCCCTCCCGGAATCTTTTTCTCTACATACCGATTTGTACCCGGTTAGCTTTACTTCGTCCGCTAAAGTTTCCTGCAGCATAATTACTTTTGGTTTCACCCCCATCGATCTAATTAATTGGCGCAGCGATGCCTTTTTGTTGTGGAATCCGCGACAATTCCACTGCCACACACTAAAACTGTGGGCGCTATCCATGATTATTGAATGGGTTAATTTTGCTGTTACCCGCGATCGATCTCTTTGGAGCGCCCCCTGACGTTCCAGAGAGCGATTTTACGCTTTCTGATTCTGACGGCAAGAATTCGTCGTCGTCGCATTTCGTTTCGAGTTTCTTGAATCGCTGTTCGGCCGTTAACCTCCATTTCCATAGTTTATCCACTTTAAAGTTAGTCCTTTCCGTCGTCTCTCTAATTTCTTTGATTACCTCTTTCAGCTCGATGAGGACTGAGAAAACCGAGTCAGTTTCGGGGCTTACTGCTCTTTTTTTCGGGGCGGGGGAGTTATCTCCCTCACTTGGTTCGTTGCTTTGACCTACTGGTCTGGCTACTGCTACGTTGGCAGGGGTCGGCTGTCCCTTCTTTTTCAGTTCTGCTACCTGTTTGGTCAGCTCTTCATTAGCTTTACGCAAAGAGTTTACCTCCCTAATCAACTGTTCTATTCTGGCATCATTGCTTTCAGTCACCGCCGGCGTAGTGGCGCCACCAACGATTCTCACCGTACCTTTGACTTTATCCGCCCAGGCGGTCCCAACTGTCGGCTTGGCACCAGGTGTTCCATCTTCTAAGCGCGCCTGCGCTCCTCCCGACTTGGAGCGGCTTCTCTCCCTCGCGGCCGATCGCGACCGGGCGCGTTCCCTTTGCACCTGCGCTCCTCCCGACTTGGAGCGGCTTCTCTCCCTCGTGGCCGATCGTGACCGGGCGCGTTCCCTTCGGCGAGCTCGTACCACATAGGGTGTTTGAAATCTCTGCTTGCACGCCTTGTCTCCGGTGGGATGGTCTCCTCCACAGAACTTGCACTTGGGCTTGCAAACGTGGTCCGCTCGTGGGTTGGGGGCTCCACACCCTCTACACTGAACGGAGTCCGGCGTGGGGCACACGTCCGAGCGGTGTCCTACCCTACCACAAGTAAAGCACACATCAAATTGTTTCCTGTAGAGATAACATCTCAACAAGGTCGGCCCGTAGCGCACAAAGTTTGGCACTCTCAGTCCATCGAAGAGGACGATGACTGAGCCCGACGTCTTGATGCGCTTGGCGGCCAAAGCGAGCGGGTTGCGCTCATGCACGATATTCCTTGTGATAGTAGACTGGGAGTCCCTGATGTCGACTTGTCTAATAACCCCTTTGCACGTGGCGTGCGGGGCCGTCTCGTACGCATTGACCTCGTACTCCGTTTCCACGATTTTGAAGGACTTGATTCTCACGTACCTTGCCGCATGGTCTGGTTCAGGCGTGCTCACCACCACAATATTTTGTGTGAAGTTGGGGCACACCCTGTCTTCACTTGCTTGCTCTGCCGTTAGGCCTGAAGCCTCGATCACTGCAGTTCCAATAGCGGTGGTACTTACTTTGCTCAAATTTAGTCCTCCTCGTGGCCTGATTATAATTTTCCGATGCTCCTCGGGCAGTTGGGGCATCCTTGAGGCCTTGACTATACGATACTTGATCGAGCTCGTGTTGGTGGCGGGTCCCTTGCTGCCGCCGGTAGCGGCGTCTCCGCCGGACGCTTGCGAGGTACTTGGCGTCGCGTTCGCCGCGTTGCTGCTCTTCTTTCCAGCACGGGATCGTCGTCCGGTAGCCACTTGCCAACCGAAATCTTCCTCGTTGTTGTCCGCTTCCTCTTCCATACGGGATTCTGCCATGTCCCCCTGACACGTAGGCCGGCAAGGCCTAATGGGCCCTGCTCCTCGCTAGGGTTAGCTCCGCACGTAGTGGGATGAACAGAGAAAGTCCAAGAAAATTGTCAAAAATTGGTTCCCACCTTGAAACTTCGTATCAGTCGAGTCTGGGCAACTTCACGAATCTGATGATGTGCTTGAAATCGTCGTACCTCGAGAAATTGGCCAGCGGAACATCGAAAAAGACGGAGCCGATGTGAGAGACGTGTCTGCTCCGTGCTCTTCTTCTTCTTCCGATTGTAGTTCTTCAATATATTTTATTTACTAGTTGTAACAACGTGCCATTATTTCGCACTATTGACGGCGCCTCCAGGGCACCAAAGCTGCAACGGGAGCACTAAAGCTAAAGCCAGTGCTGGATGGGGCTCGCCGAAGCCTGTGCATGCCAAGGGAGTATAAGATAGGCTGTCCACTATAGCGGACAGCCGATTTTGTATGCGAACACTCCCTGCGCCGCCTGCTTTATTATAATGTCACGTGCTCTTCAGAGGCCTCCGTTAGCCGTTACATATGCCCTCCTGGAGCAGTACTTGTAAAAAAAAACAAAAATATATCGTCACGATTACCAAAGCACCCCGCAATGAAAAAAGCGGCCCTGTTGCCAGGCATCGCTGACCGCAGACAGTTGGAATCTCTCACGCGCCGGTGGAACAAAAGTATCCTGCAGGTACGTAAATGAACCTACGAAAACACGTACACATATTTTCACGCTGTCAAAACCTGAAACTTCGGTAATTACGCGCGTGTTTGAGCACACCGTGTGCTTGCGTTGTGTTTCAGCAACACGAACTCTCAACGTGCGCGCACTTTACGCCTTAAATACGCCTTGAATAATAGTCCTTTTCTCTATTTCTTCCACAATTCCAACACGACATTTTTAAGGACAGTTACCGACTGACGAAGCAACATCTGTATTGACAAAACTGCTCCGCAGGGCTCGAACAAGCTTTTCCGCGTATTTCTTCCCGTAGCGTGTTAGCCATCGTCTGCTACGGCAGGCCCACCACCGGCGGCGCCACTGTCGAGGCCACGCCGAGCGGAGGAGGAGGGAAGTGAATGGCGCTACTTTGGGAGATTTAAGGGGCTTTAAGCGGAGGCTGCTTAGAGCGCCAGCAACAGGCAACAGGGGGAACCACGACCGGTTGTAGCGCCATCTATTGGCGGCCAGAATTAGCAGACACGGCTGATAGGCAAGCGGCTGTGGACAGTCTACCACGCCAGGTGGAACCTAGGTCCAGGTGGATGCGCAATAGGCGGGGCCTGCCATAGAGTCTATGGGGCCTGCATTCGCAGCGACTGCTGCTATGGACGTCAGACTCTGGAGTTTTGCAATATGCGTAGCGCCACCTGCCGGTGCTAAGAGGCAGTAATTGAGTGGTGCGAAGCGTGACTCCCTTGCTAAGTTGCCTATGCTGCTAGCGACGGCGAAACAGCAATTTAACTAGATTTTGGTCCATATTGCGAGTGTTTTGCGCATTTAACACGCAGATAGAGAGCTATTAATTTCTACGCTGGTCGGACGCGCCGCCGAACTGCCATAAAGCGCTTGCTGGCTCACTTTTCAGGCTGATGGCGGAAACAACGGCAACCGCGACAGCTCCGCGCGCTACGAAGAAACGCCGCAATCGACGCTACTGTTGTGTTGTAAATTGCCATGAACGTGAAGAACGGAATAACAACGTTCAGTTTTACCGATTTCCATCGCAATCGTATGAAGGGGAAAGGCGAGAGCGCTGGATACGGGCCGTTCAACCTGTTGGGTAATCGAATTACTCAATTGCATTCCCCGCCTGCGTCACTTCGGCATAACTTCTTCGAGGAAGATACGAAAGCCGCTTTCGGGCTTCAAAGAACGAAATTTTCTCTTTTACAGTTAGAGCAATGACTTCTTTTTCTTTTTTCCAGCAAGGGCAGGACCGTGAATAAGCTGGGTGATCTCCCTTGCAGTTAACACAATGTGGGGAAGAAGTATAATTCTCAGATTGGTGTTCGTTGGAGCTGCATTTAGCACAAGTTGTTTGTCCTCGACATGCATGTGAAGCGTGTCCAAACCTTTGGCACTTGAAACATCGTCTGGGGTTTGGAATATATGGTCTTACATTGACTTTAACATAACCTGCATCGAGCGAGGTAGGCATTACGCTTGTTCCGAAGGTGAGTATAACGTGTTTGGTGGGGATTTCTTGATCGTTTCTGCGGATTACTATTCTCTGTACCTTGGTAACATTTTGTTCCTGGAAACCTTCCAGCAGTTCCTCGTCGCTTAATCCAATAAAATCTTCTTCAGATATTACTCCCCTACTTGTATTGAGTGTTCTGTGGGCTGAAACAGTCACTGTCGCCTCGCCAATACTTGTAAGTTCAGACAGCTTATCTGCTTGATCTTTACTATTCAATTCTAGGAGGAGGTCCCCGCTAGACATTTTGGAGGCTTTGTATGTCTGTCCGATTTTATCTTTCAGGCATTTGGCGACCAGGAATGGAGAAAGCTTTCTAATAGGCGTGTTACTTTCACTGTGGACTACATAGTATTTGGGGAAGGATGGAGCGTTGCTTCGAAAGGAGGCGTCACAGAGGCCTCCGGAGTCCTCCGAGCCCACGCGCAGTGGTGCCGCAGTGACTCCTCCCGCCCCCGTGGTGGAAGCAGTCAGTACTGCTCCAGCCTCTTCGACGACCCTGCAGACACCAGTCCCGCAGGGCCCTAAGATCAAGCGAACCCCAAGGCCCGAGACACGTGTCTCGGCGCCTAACTCTCGATCCTCCAGCGCCTCAGAGAGAGCGATGGAGGTCGACGCAAAAACCCCGGTGTCATTGACACCGAAGGACAAGCGCTCTCTTGAGCGCGGTAAGAGGGACAAGATCCCAATAACCACCCAAAATAAGAAAGCGATAACCTGAAGGTTATCGCTCATTTGTATTAGCCTTTTTATCCATGTCACCTATAACCCTACCTCTTAGTTTTTCGTAGTGCCATTTTTTACCTTTCAATTTCAAGATGGCTTTTATTATTCATTGGAATTGTAGAGGGCTTTTACACAACTTAGGTGACATCAAAGACTTGTTAAGTAACTTCTCGCCTGTGGCCTTGTGCTTACAAGAAACAAACTTAGGCGAAAAGCACAAGAACATTTTAAAAGGCTTCACTGTTGTGCGGCGCGATCGTACTCAGGCGAACAGGCTTTCGGGTGGTGTAGCTATAGTCCTACAGAGTGGCATTGCAGCTAGAGAAGTTGCCATTAATACTCACTTAGACGCCGTTGCAGTCACGGTTTTAGCACATAAAACCATTACCATTTGTTCAATGTACATTCCACCACATTCACATTTTACTGTAAGAGATCTGGAGTTAATTTTAAACCAGCTACCTAAACCTTTTTTAATAGCAGGTGATTTTAACGCTCATAACATATTATGGGGTAGCAAAACAACTGACACCAGGGGACAAACAGTTGAAGATTTTATCCTGACTAACGAAATAAGCCTTTTAAACACTGGTTCGGCAACGTACTGCTCCCCAAGCACAGGAGCTATGAGCTGTCTTGATCTGGCGCTGTGCACTCCATCTCTGTTGATAGATTTTAAATGGAGTGTTATTAACAATCCTTATGGTAGCGATCATATGCCCGGCATTATTAAAAGAACATCTCCTTTCCCTACAGTACCATTAAGATCACCCCATTGGAAACTCCATCTAGCAGACTGGCCTCTCTTCAGCGAGAAGGCCAGTCTCGATGACATATCAGATGAGCAAACAATAGACGAAATGAATGAAAAGATTATTGCCTCCATACTTGCTGCAGCAGAACAGACGATCCCGCAATCCTCCGGTTTCTTAAGGAAAAAACTAAAACCCTGGTGGACGAATGAATGTACACAAACTAAAAAAGCACAAAACAAAGCGTGGGGTATCTTTCGGCGATACCCAACACAAGATAACCTCCTGTACTTCAAAAAAGCAAAGGCGAAAGCCAGGTACACGCGTAGGCAAGCCGAAAGACAGTCATGGCAAGCATATGTATCCACCATCAATAGCTCAATAACATCCAAAAGAATGTGGGATCAGCTTCGTAAATTTAGAAGCGAGTACGCTCCTTATACAATCCCCATACTCTCACCTCCAGGTACACAGACGAATTTAAAAGAACAAGCAGACATATTAGGGCAGCATTTCCATAACATATCAAGCTCACTAAACTACTCCACTGAATTTCAAAAGTACAAACAATCAGCAGAAAAACGAAAGCTTCCGACAGCAGGAAGTTCCGAGAAACCATATAATGCCCCCCTAACACTTTCCGAAATTAACAGAGTACTCACTACTGGCAAAAAAACAGCGCCAGGTCCGGACAGAATACATTACACAATGCTCGCACACCTATCTTCAAAAGCAGTTAAGACATTGCTCCGCTTTTTTAACATAATCTGGGAAACAGGAAAAATGCCGAATGCGTGGAAAAAAGCCATTATAATCCCTTTCTTAAAAGCTGGAAAGCATCCTACAACAGCTACCAGCTACCGACCTATAGCACTCACAAGCTGTCTCGCCAAGTCATATGAATCCATTATAAACATCAGATTGGCATACGTCCTCGAAACTGAGAACCTGCTCGATAATCATCAGTGTGGGTACAAGAAAGGCTGCTCCACAACAGATCATCTAGTTCGGTTAGAACACGAGATACGTGCGGCCTTTCTACAAAAGCAATATTGTCTCACAGTTTTCTTTGATCTTGAAAAAGCGTACGACACAACATGGAGGTTCGGTATTTTAAGGGATTTAGCGGATTTAGGGATCCGCGGCAGAATGCTTAAATGTCTAGCTGATTTCATGTCCGATCGAACATTCCAGGTGCGTTTAGGAACGGTGCTATCCAGCGTATTTATTCAGGAAAACGGAGTACCTCAGGGATGCGTATTGAGCACAACACTGTTTGTGGTAAAAATGAACTCGCTCAATAATGTAATTCCATCTTCTATAATGCATTCACTATATGTGGATGATCTTCAAATTGCATGTCGTGCATCGAACATGGCAACCTGCGAACGACAAATTCAAATTACACTAAACAAACTAACGCAGTGGGCATCTGAAAACGGCTTTCGCTTCTCAAGTGAAAAAACGATTAGTGTTGTCTTCACACAAAAAAGAGGCCTACAACCAGATCCCATCCTTAAACTACAGGATGCCACACTACCCGTGAAACAAGAACACAAGTTTCTGGGTGTTCTGTTTGATAAAAAGTTGAACTTTCTCGCACACATCAATAGTATTAAAATCAAAGCGAACAATGCACTTAACATTCTAAAAATCCTCTCCCGGAAACGGTGGGGCTCTGACCGTAAATGCCTGCTACACATCTACCGCACTTTGGTGCGTAGCATACTAGACTATGGTAGCATTACATATGGTTCAGCCAGACTATCTTACGTCCGACGACTTGATCCAGTCCACAACTTAGGACTACGACTAGCATGCGGTGCTTACAGAACATCACCTATACAGAGCTTACATGTTGAATGTAATGAACCTCCTTTACAGCATCGCAGAGCGCTACTAACTTTTTCCTACATACTCAGAATCCGAGCCTCACCACAACACATATGCTACAACATCGTCACAAAGTGCAGCTCACGCTTACATTACACAAATAAACCAAACATGATTAGGCCGCTTATCTTGCGATACGAGGAATACTGTCGGGATTATGACATCCCTCGGGAAGTCCTCCAGGTTGCCAGAAAGCCAGAACGTTTACCCCCGTGGTGTGATTTCACAGCGTTATGTGATTGGACACTAACACATCTAAAGAAAAGAGACACACCACATCAACACATTATACAAGATTTCCGCTCTCTTCAAGACAAGTACATAAACTGCATAGAATTTTATACTGATGGCTCTAAAACGGAAAAACACGTGGGTGTAGGGGCTGTAACAGAAAATTGGGAAACATGTATTCGATTACCTCAGCATGCCTCTGTCTACACAGCCGAAGTGTACGCGATATGGACGGTAGTTCAAAAGATTATTGCTGACAAACTTGAAAACACTGTCATATACACAGATTCATTAAGCGTACTGAAGGCTCTACACATGAAATCCCAAAGTGAACCCTTGTTAGGCGATATTTTGAATGCATTAACGTCAAACAAATATGGCAGATCAATTAAGTTATGCTGGGTACCAAGCCATGTTGGAATATTGGGTAACGAAGCGGCGGATAGATGCGCATCAATGGCAGCGTACAAAAACATTCAGAATACAGCACTTCCATATAAAGACAGTGTCAATGCGATTCGGAAGGCCTTGATGTCAAAATGGCAACGCGATTGGGACACTTGTTTAAGCAACAAGCTTCATCTAATTAAACCTGTCATTGGAGAGTGGAAATCATGCAGTCACCAGCAACGATTCTACGAGGTGATCTTGTGTCGACTTCGAATTGGACACACACATCTGACGCACAATTTCCTTCTCCGAAAAGAAAACCCGCCAACTTGCGAAAAATGTAATGAAGCTCTTACAGTCATGCACATCTTAATAACATGTCCACACATCGATACACTGAGACGGAGGTTTTTACACAGCCTGTATAAATTGCACATCCCATTACACCCTACCCTATTACTAGCAGATGACCCCCTAGTGCCATTTCCTAACCTCTTCGAGTTTTTAGAAAAAACTGGTTATTTACACCAACTATAATGTAATGCAGGTTTACCTGCCCTAACGGTTCTCTTTATTTTGTCTTGTGACTGGCGCAGCATGGCCTTAGTTGCCTTTGTGCCACTAAACCCAAACTAACTAACTAACTAACTCAATTGCATTCCCCACAACACATCGGCTCGCATGAGAAAGTGCGACAATGTTGTTCTGTAATTGTGTAGCGTAGCCCTGACGGAGGACCACGGTAACCAAGCGAAAACTCAAGAATTTGCAGCCGCCACTTCGTTGGTAACAGAAAAAACAACGTTGCAAACCATCCTGCTTATGTGCCATCGATATCTCCACCTTTTAACAGACGTCCGTCTCCGCTTGACTCAACACATGGAACGGAGATTTGGCAGGTCAGCTTAACCAAACATTTTGGTTCGTTTATGAATTCAAAATCCTGTTCTATAGAGCATCGTTGTATCGCGAGCTCATTTCTACTAGCGGTATTTTGTATGTCCTGCGCCGATACAAGCACGCTTCGCAATGTGCTCGACTGCGTTTTTCAAATGTGAGCAATGAAGTTGCTGTGGGAGCACTGGAGGAGTTAATTGCGAAGTAACGCACGTGTGTAAAGAAAAAAAATGTCGCGTGTATTTACATTGATTTGTGCGCGCTTGTTGCTCGAAGCGTCTGCGAAAAGTTCAAATTCAGGTATGAGCGATGCTGTAGCTCCTGCGAGAAAGAAAGATGCAGCGCGTAGGCACTGTATAGGAAGCTTCTTTCGTTATGATCTCACGCTGTTTGCTGCCCTGGAAAAAGTTATTGAAAGGATACTCTGTAAATAATTGCGAGACAAAACATTACGATAAAATACATAAAAATATAGGAGATACTTAAGTCTTGTGTTCAGGACATATTCAATATGAACCAATTTGAAATGCTTAGATTTTTTTGCTGATATGCATACAGACAAACCTGATGCTCTCTGTACTTGCGAGTTGCAGCACGGCGAAATAACACTTGAGGCTTTATTTTGTATTGTACACGTTCTTCGCTCTGCTGAGCTTCCTTTCCGAAGCGTGGATGGGCGGAAGAAGCTTTCCAGGTCCTTGATCTTTAGGAAACCGTGCCTCAACACAAACGAAAGAGAGGGGTCCATTGTGGCCTATGCACCTTCATTTGCGGAAAGCTGATTACTCAGTTCGCGCCAAGGCTCCGATCGGGGCGCTGGTGACGGCTTTTTCCGCTGGGTGCAACATGGCTGAGTGCTCAAAAGCAATTGTGGAGAGGGTGAAAGGCGACAAAAGAGTGGCGGTAGGGACATTTCCAGGGCGGACACTGAGTTCTGTCATGAAGCGAGCAAAAGAAAAGCTCACGGAAAATGCCCACGTGCGCAACCTTGTCGTAGTAGCAGGTGGGCTAAATGACGTCCTGAACAGGAAAGGGCCAGGACTAGCCCAGCGCTTGGCGAAGGGGGTGGACGACTTACGCGAGCTATCCCCTCAGGTGCAGATCGTGGTGTGCACGGTGCCGGAGGTGCCTGTGCGTGACAGTCACGTACAAAGAGCCGTAATGGCTGCCAATGAGGCAATATGGAAAATGAGCCGAAAGAAAGGCTTCGAGGTTGTCGAAGTAAACAGGGAAGTGAGAAGTTGTGGTGGTTTTAAACGAGATGGGATCCACTTCAATTACAGGCTAGCACGAGAAGTGGGCTGGCGACTTGGGGGTCACGCTGTTGCTTTTTTAGGGGGCCCGCGGGCGCTCAGGAGGTCAGAGTAGGTAGTAATAAAGAAGGTCCTCTAGGGGAACATCAGAAGAGCATCGCCGTCGATAACAGAAAAAGGAGGAAAGCAAGAGCAAGAGCTCGCCATGCAATAGGCTACATAAACATGCAGGGCGGCAGAAGAAAGGAAAAGTGGGCAGAGATTGAGGAGCAGTTACATAGAGAACAAATAGGGGTGTATGCGGTTACAGAAACGCACCTTAGAGACTCAGAAGAGCCGCCAGTTATTGAGAATTATGTATGGGAAGGGTGCAACAGAACTAAGTCGGAAAGAAAGGGAGGGGGAGTCGGAATGCTCATCCATCAGGGAGCCAAATGGAAAAGAGTAAATTCACAATGTCAAGAGCATCTTTGGTTATCAGGTACAATGAGTGGGAAAGAAACTTGGCTGGGAGTTACGTATTTGTGGACCGGAAAAAATTGCACAGAGAAGAATAAAGAGTTAGTGGAATGCATAAGCGCTGATATTAAGGGTTTCGGGAATGGTGCTGAGATTGTCCTATTAGGTCACATGAATGCCCACATACAGGATTTAGATGGCTATACCGACAATAACGGGAAGTCAATGCTAGACCTTTGCGAGCAACATAACCTCGTGATCGTGAATACAGGGCCTAAGTGTGAAGGACAGATCACGTGGGAAGTGGGAAACCGGCAATCGACCATTGATTACTGTCTGATGACAGAAGGAATTCATGATAAGTTGAGAGAAATGGTCATCGATGAGGAAGGGTTTAACAGCATAGGGAGTGACCATAAACGCATCATTTTGAAAATGGGATATGTAGTTGGAAAAGAGAGCAAGGAAAGCAGAATGGCCAGTCCAGATTTGAACGCTGAACAAATAGCAAATATAGTCACTAGAGTTGAGGAAGAACTTGGCAAGTGGCCAAGTAAGGGGTGGGAATATGGTGAGCTTCTAAGTGTAGTAACAACAGAAATACGGAAAGAGAAACAACATGTTCGTTGGAAAGGAAAAAAGAAACCGAAAAGCTGGTGGAACAAGGAGATACGAGAAGCGATCGCCGAACGACAGAAAGCATCTCGAGAGCACAGACAGGCAAAGAAGGCGCAGTTGCCACAGGATGAAGTAACCAATAAATGGGAAATATACCGGGCGAAAAAGTCTATGGTTCAAATACTGGTGCAAGCAAAATTAAAAGGTGAAAGTGAACGTTGGTTGTCAGAAATACGTGAGAAAAAGAAGGCCGCACCTAGAATATTTTGGAATCACATAAAATGATTAGGCAGGAAGTCAACAACAATACAACAACATATCCTAGACGAAGATGAAAACAGACTGGAAGGAGAGGCAGCAATAAATTACATCCAAAAAGTAACAGCCGAATCTTTCCAAGGCAAGGACGAGGTTGTATTTGAAGAAAAAAAGAGCATGAAAGAGACCCAAGTGGAAAAGGAACTGGTGCTTACAAATTTAAACTGGAAGAAAGCGGAAGAGAAAATTCCTAAGCGCACCGCCACAGGGCTAGACGAGGTTCCCGTTGGGCTGATAAATGAACTGGGACCAAAAAGTAAGGAAGCTCTGGCGAAAGCAGTGGAAAAGTATATTAAAGACAGAAGAATACCAGACAGTTGGCGACAAAGTAGAATGAATTTAATTTATAAAGGTAAGGGGGAGAAAGACAGAATTCACTCGTATAGACCGTTGACCATTACATAGGTAATATACAGGCTAGCAATGCAGGCAATCAAATTAAAGCTTCAAGCATGGGCAGAAAATAATGGCATTTTGGGAGAGCTTCAGAATGGCTTTAGAATAGGTAGGCGTTTGGATGATAACTTGTTTGTTCTTACTCAGTGTATTGAAATATCAAAAGTAGAAAGCAGACCGTTGTATGTGGCCTTTTTGGACATTACAGGAGCCTACGACAACGTAGACCGCAACATTTTGTGGTATATTCTGGAAGGGGAAGGCTTAGGTAACGATTGTCTACAACTTTTGAGAGAGATTTACCTAGAAAATACTGTTTGCATGGAATGGGAAGGGATGAGGAGCGCGGAGAAAGTTCATATCAACAAGGGACTGACGCAGGGGTGCCCTTTATCCCCGCTGCTGTTTATGATGTACATGGTGAGGATGGAGAGGGCGCTAGAAGGAAGTAATATCGGGTTTAATCTCTCATACAAACAGGCAGGTACAGTAATAGAGCAGCAACTCCCAGGTTTATTTTATGCGGACGACATTGTGTTGCTCGCAAACAAGCAAAGTGATTTGCAACGTCTGGCTAATATCTGTGGACAGGAAGGCAACAATTTAGGTTTGAAATTTAGTGTTAGAAAATCAGGTGTTATTGTATTCAATGAAAACAGTGATCAGACAGTGGAGATACAGGGCCAAGAAATACCTCGGGTAATAGAATATAAATACCTTGGTATATGGATAAACGAAGGCAACGAATATATGGAAACACAGGAAAAAACCATAGCAGTCAAGGGGAAGAGAAATGCAGCCATAATGAAGCACAGAGCGCTATGGGGATACAATAGGTACGAGGTCCTCTGAGGTATGTGGAAAGGGGTAATGGTTCCAGGACTTACTTTTGGAAATGCGGTTGTTTGCTTTAAATCAGGGGTACAATCAGGACTCGACGGGAACCAAAGGTCAGTGGGTCGCCTCGCATTGGGCGCTCACGGGAAGACTACAAATGAAGCTGTGCAAGGGGATATGGGCTGGACTAGTTTTGAAGTGAGGGAAGCTCGCAGTAAAATTGAGTATGAAGAACGGCTGAGGAATATGGAGGAAAGTAAATGGGCTGGGAGAGTGTTCAGGTATGTGTACAGCCAAAACATTGATTCACAGTGGCGGAAAAGAACTAGGAAGCTTACCAGCAAGTATGCGGCCTGTGGAGTGGGCAACACAGCAACAAAGAAGGTCAAGCGGAAAGTCAGAGAGGCTGAATTAATCTCATGGGTGGCGGCAATGGAAAAGAAACCTGCCATGAGTAACTACTTAAGAGGAAAAAACGAAATTAGGAAAGAAACCATTTATGATAACTCAAAGGGAAGCTCATTACTTTTCGAAGCGAGATCGGGATGCCTTAGAACACGCACCTATAAAGCGAGATATAAGAAGGAAGAAGAAGCATGTGCTTGCTGCGGTAAAGCTAGGGAAACGACGGAGCATATTTTATTAGAATGTGAAGACGTGTACCCAGCGGTCGATTTAGGCACCACTGGCCTCCTTGAAGCCCTTGGGTTCAGCGGGAGCAGTGGTAAAGCAAACAGGTCCGCAATAGACATCAGTAAGAGGCGATTGGAGGATTGGTGGAAGAAAAGTAGGGAAACGACAAAAGACGGAGACGTACAAAAGCACAGTTCGCAATAGGGGATCAGAAAATTTGGACGTGGTAGTTCATAGTGTTTTTTTTTCTTCATTGGTTAACCTAGGTAAGATATTAGGCAGCATAGTAGCAAGAGCTTGGTGGCGCAAGCCACCGCCCCGTTCCAAAGGGGACGCTCATAACATCCATCCATCCATCCATCCGCGGCGCCGCCTGGGCAGAGTCTGAGGTCTATCAAACGGCACTCGGTACGCTTGCACATTGGAAACGTGGAAGGTGGTTCTTGTGTCGAAGGAGGAAAGGCTAGCACAGCACTATTTTCTGCAACCCATGCGGGAGCACGGCTCAGCGCCAGCAGGGTGGAGGAGCGTCGTGGAGGAGATGGGATTAAAAGAGAGAGAGGGCAGGAGGGAGAAAGGTAGAGGGTCGTAGAGATGGAAGCGAAGTAGTGGCGGATCATGACCGCGGTGGTAGCGGATCACAACGGAGGACTGATAAAACATACAACAATCACGGCTGGCCGAGTGGTGGAAGCCGAGGAAACCGCGATTGCCATGGCCGTGCATGCGGAAGCGAATGCCGTCATCAGCGACAGCAAGCAGGCCATCAACAATTTCGTCCGTGGTAGAATTTGCAAACAGGCGTACCATGTCCTCACACGACGCCCCTTAAGCGGCTTGAAAACCCTCGTGTGGACCCCCGCTCACGCGGCTGTGCCCGGCAACGCGTCGGCTCACAGTTTGGCTCGAGATTTCGCGCGCCGAGCCTCGTCCGCGGATGCGGACGGCGTGAATGAGGAGGAGAGACACGAGGAACCCTGCGGTACTTATTATGAAATAGCTCATCGGTATCGCTTGAGGCGTCGCGCGCTGCCACCACCGGCCAAGCAACTCGACAAAACGCAAGCGGTCGCGTTTCGGCGACTTCAGACAAATACATACCCACACCCAAAATACATTAACAAAATCACAGCTAGGGGGCAGGGAAAGCGACAAATGTAGGCTCTGTTCAGAAACAGGAACACTAACACATTAATGTGGGAATGCACCTCGCTCCCGTTCTCTCATCCCCCCGTCAGCAGCGAGACTGACTGGACAGCCTGGCTCAGTTCCGGGGACGTCGACCGACAACTTCAACTGGTGGACTGGGCGGAAAAGGCCAAGCAGGCCCATGGCCTTACTTGAGCCCTAATCCTCAGCCACGTCCCTCTTTACCCTTCCCCCTTTCAATAAAGTTTATCACCACAGGAAGCCCGAGGTGGTACAGGCCATCCAACCACCTCGGGCTTCCTGATCCGCCACTACTTTTGGTGCAGTGGTCAAATCGAGGGCAAAAGTGCAGAAACCTTGACAGCAGGTATTTATTCCTGTGTCAAGAAATAAAATGCTCAGTTGTTAGTGCGCCTACGTGGTTGTCTCGTGTCTCCTTCCTTCGGCCGTTATATTATTTGGCGCCTTCGTAACTTGTAAGCGTACAGGCCTTCGTCTGCTGCGACTGGGGGGCTGTGGCTTTTCTTTTGTTGGTGTGTGCCGCGAGCGTAAACGTGTGCGCTAGTGGTCTTTTTGGTCCTGTGGAAAGAACTTATATATATTAGTACGTACCTCGAAATTAGTTCAACTTCGGCATCATTATTCAGAAAGCATGGCCAAGCACGGTTTCCACACCTTTCTAAATCATATGTGGCACAACGTTTCAAACGATAGACCGATGTGGTTTCGCGTAAACTTAACGTCGAGGTAGCGGTAAGCTCGTGAAAATTAATACGAACGACTGTAACCTGTGGGAAAATCCCGACCTTCAGTGCATTTAGCAGCAGCTGAAACCGGAAAGCGCCCTTAACAAGATGCTGCGTACACATCTTGAAGAAAACTGGCGTCCGTGCTGCGTTACTAATAACACGAGGCAACCTAAAGTTTGCCCGCGCGGCACCAGCGCCGAATGCTCCCCTAGCGGACCGATGGAAGTTTCGAGGGTCGTCGCTGCGCGAGCGCGCGCCCGTGATCTGTTCGGCGGGAGCGCTCGTGCTGGCTCGGGCGCGTTGTTTTTGCGATGGCGAGTGCGACCTCATCAGTAAGGAAAGGTGGCACGCAATACTGCTGTATTGTTGATTGCCATAACAGCCTCGAAAACACGAAAGGTCGAACGCCGCCCGTGAAATTCTACAGATTTCCGGGGAAGTGGTACCAGAAGGTCAGACGACAAGCATGGATAATTGCAGTGCGCCGAGTCAAGTAAGCACCATACTTTCGTATTCGCGTGCAATATCGCGGCTGCTCGATGAAACGGAATAGTGATATGCCTGTTTTTAGCGCCCAACCGTTTGTTTAGTCATGCCGCGTTGTTGAATTGTGTTGACATCCGCTGCTTGTTAGCGGTAAATGCATGCGTGTTGCGACGCTGAGCTTGACGACGCGAGCTCGATTCCCGGCCACAGCGGCCGCATTTCGATAGGGGCGAAGTGCAAGAACGTCCTTGTTACCGCGTGCTTTGATTTTTGTGCACGTTAAAGAACCCCCGGAGGTAATAAGTATTCCTGAGACTAACCATTACAGCGTGCCTCATAATGATTTAGTGGTTTTTCATGGTTTTGGCAGTTAAAACACCCGAATTTATTTGATTCTACTGTGCCTTCACTCGCAATCGGCATGGACGAGCTTTAGAGAATTATTTCCATTTTCCAAACGCTGCAACTTAATTTACTAGTTGTGCAGGTAACGAAAGGGGACGCGCGCTAGTTTTGTCTGATAGCAGACAGCATTTAATGCAAGCCGCGGTCGTCGCGTGCGTCGGTAAGCGGCAGATCGGAAAGCAGCCGATCGAGACGTGCGCGTTATGTTTGTTGTTTGGCCATGCTTTCTAAGTTCACAATATCCAAGCTTGCTTTAAGGCAATTACCACCTTGCACATTCTTGCTGATTCATTCTTCCTGCCAAAAACCTTCGTTTCCTGTAGTAGCCGGCCATCGGTGCAAGCTTACTTTAGCTGTTCGCCCGACGAGGCACTAGATTTGCTTTGGTGAGGCATGTATCTCTAATGCTTGCGCTCGTGCTGTTGGTCCTAAGGCCTGTTAACGTGGTCTGGGTTCATTTCGCGGAGCAGTCTGTACGAGCCGATCCTCATTAGCAATAAAAACGCACCTTGCTGATTAATGCGATGAGTTGCAATGACTCCAACATCTGCATTGAATAAGGCGTGATATACACTAAATATTTATTGCAGCATGATTCAAAGCAATTTGCGCCTATGTAGTATTTAAATTGTTAATTTTGAGCAGATGTGTGTTTTGGCTGTTGTGTTCTAGGATTTCGTGTATCCTGGGAAGGAAACTGCTTTAGTGTTCTGGTGAAGCAGCGTACTGACCAGGACAAGGCAGACACACACATGAATACAACACACTCGCTGTGCTTGTGTCTCTCCTATTTGTACTGGTCAGTGCGCTGCTTCACCAACACGGTATGATGATTAATCACCAACTCGCCCAACTTCCCACATTACTGCGTTAGCTTTATAATGCAGTTCTCTTCGTGCCACACAGTGACGTTATTGGGGCAAGAAATAGGCATCACAAGTTACAGGCACTAGCATCTCCGAATCACCATGTATTAAAGGCATGTACAGTTTGCCAAAAACAGCTTAATTTGTGATTTGCCTGAACCTAAGCCTGAGAGTGTATAATGAGCTATAGGCTAGGCCACGTTGTTGAAGGTGGGAAGATGGTCTTTCTCGTTAGTAACGTTCCATGCTCACTTGTGCCTAATACATGTGTTCTTTCTGTGCTCGCAGTGCTGATGACACTCCCTGGGAGCCATCCAAAAGCATGCGTATTTACAAAAACAAGCAGGCTTTGCGAAGCAAAGACATCGATAACGCTTGCCGTTGTTCGCTGACAGCTCCGCGCAAATCAGAACGAACACAAACGTGTAATTTACTAATGCTCCAGCCAAGAAATTTAGCAGCAAAAGGGGGAAGCACAAAATGAGAGCAGCCGTGTGCGCGCACTCAGCTACCGAGGAAACTAACGGCAATCGTCACCGTCCCTCCACATCTCTGCAAGTATGCATGACCGCTTTGTGCCTGCATCATATAGAAATAAAGTGGCTAAACTTCTGAACTTGGTGTATACCTCTAAATCGACATCGTATACGATCTTGGACACCTGTGACACGCACTTGGCTTTCACTGTCACATCACCGTCCACGATTTGTTGAACGCCGTACACGTGCGGAAGCAGACGCTCCCCTTTCGTGAGGTTGCCGCCACGAAAGAATCTGTCCGCGTCGGCAGCCTTCTTGAAACCGCATTGCAATCTCTGCGTCGCTGTTGCGCAAGCAGGCGATCTGCTGCCGTCGAAAACTGAGCGCCGTGAGAACGAGCAGCGAAGAAACGCGCGGGCGAACCGGTGTAAACAAAGCGGAGACCGCGCCACGGCACGACCGCGCTGCATCGCGTTTCCACATTGGGGGCGCTGTCAGGAGGCGCAGTAGCGCCGCCTGGCCATGGTTTTCTCGTCTCTTGCACTACGTGCACGAGAAAAGAACTTGCGGAGGGTCTAGTGCCAAAGTGTACATGAACTCGTGCAGCACGACGTCAAATCGAGTGCCGAAGTGCAGGTGGCGCTAACTGCACTGGCAAATCGAGTGCTAGAGTGCTGCACCCCCTGAACTAGTGGAGAAAGTGCAGCCAAATCGAGGAGACCAATACAGTTTCTGTACGAAACTCTATGGCACGACCCACTGGAACTCCAGACCAGTAGGTCGTGCTCCAGACGTGCTTCAGACCTGCACAGATTGGGAGCTACTTGCGCCCACTCTCGTTCAACTATTCGCCGTTGGTGTCGCTTTTATAACCTGTTCGTCTGCTACTCTACGGTTGACTGGTGCAGCGTTGGAATTACTACGGCGGCCGTTGCGTTGTGACTAACTGCTTGTCTAGCTGATGATTTTTGCTAACACAGGGACACTGATGTTACAAGGCTTTGATCGGTCACTTGGCACCAAAAGTTGATTGCCCGAACCTAAAAAATGTCGAGGCGTGTAGTCCGCTGCTCCCTCTCCTATTGCCTTTTTCGAGCAGATTATCATAAATCACATTGCTTATAGAGTTCGTAAAGTACACAACAGTTTCATTGTATACGTTGTAAAACTTGTTTCTGCGCTCTTCAGAAATTTGAAATCACCGTATATGTTCGACGACAGAACGATTACCACTCATTTTAACTCTTAAAAGTTGTCCGTGAATGCATCGTGAGTTCAAAAAGTGAATAACGCGCACAGCTTCACTGCGTACCATTATGCTACCGCCGTACTACGCAGAAAAGCTAGCTTTACAGTTTGAAAAGAGTTCCGTGACACGATTTAAGGCCTGCAGAACAGCACGTATATCATAAAGCACTTCAATCGCTTTTGCAAGCTTTCTACTGAACTTGACATCCAACGGCAATAAAAACAAGATATGCTCACCTTTCCTTGAAACAGAATCGATCAACCTATTGCACATATGGGGCGCCGCCGGAGGACTTACTCGTGAATACTTTTACTATACTTTTACCAGATCATCTGCCTTTTGCTACGGCTCACAGCAGTAAATCCTATTGTCATCTACGACATTAGGCTATTTGTAATCAACGCAAAAAAGCTAGATTATCCTATGAATCTTTTAAAACAATTTTTCTAGTCTCTTACGGAGGCTAGGAAAGGGAAATTTATGCTGTCGATCTATGGCATTGCAGTTGCCACCTACGCTCGTTGTTTACATTTCTTGCGCCGCTCCTCCTCTTCTAGTTTCCCTATTCAAACGTAAGACATTCGCAAATATCTGTTTTATTTTGTATATTTGTGAATTTATTCATTTACCGCCAATACAAGCTCATTGTGCCTGCCGAAATGGCAACACGAGAGCTGAACAGATCACAGAAGCAGACGACAGCGAACAGGTTATAGCTAGCGCCACTCTGCTCGTACGTTCCATCCCTAGCGGCAAATAGGCGTGCTGGAGCAGGGAGATCTGTGCAGGTCTGGAGATCAGTAGGTCGTGCGATCCACTACCCGTACTAGTACACGATGTCATGCGGTCATGCTGTGTTTACGCATGTGGTGAGCGGGTACAAACTTCCCTGCTGCTGTCGCTTACGGCCACCTCCAAAGGTAAACGAGTGCACGAATCAGCTCAATACCTACGTCCGTTGCTTTCTTTGTTCATGTTGTAGCGGCACGCTTGTACACACATAGAAGAAAAGGAGCGGGTGAAGAGGACTTTGTTTTTGCTGTAGCGGCCTCGCTCCATCCAGTGCTTTAGTGCCGAGCCTTCTAAATAGTCGTCTCCCGCCTTGTAACAATATGTCATGCGCGTAACTTTGCATCCGTGGTCGACATTGTAATAACACAAATACGGTATATTACACAGGTAGTCTGTCTGCCTTAATTTTGTCTGCTGTTTTTAGGACATCTATTACGAGCTACCCGGACGAACGCTACACATTCGAGAGTTTACAGCCAAAAGAACATTTTTCCTTGTTGCGCGAGGAGCACATTTTTATTTATTTTTTCACTTAGCGACGGTTACGCGGTGAAGTGCTCAAGGCACATATCCCTGGATGATTGTACCGTCATTTGTCTAATTTGTTTTACTGTGCTACTGCTGTCGTTACAGCTTCTGCTGATGTTAGTTGGGCCCGTCAAGATCTAGCCCATCTCTGCACCGTTGACAAAATTAGCTGCAAGTGCTGATTGCTGCTGGTTGGCTCAGTCTAGAATCAGGTGTATACGTACATCCATTTGCTCAAGGCATTCTGATGCTTCTAATACTTGAGCTGCTCCAGTAAAGGAAGATTGAATTAAATGTCGTTTGAGTGATGCGTGACACCCCATCACTGTTGTGCTATACAGGTGGCAAGGTATTTTCAGATCTAGGCTAGTAAGGCCGGCCAGTTAACTGTTGGAAGTTCCCAAAATGCATTAAATGCGCATATAAGATTGTCTTGGCCAGAACTCTTATAATACTGTAGGGCCCTTGGTGCCTGATGCAATCACAAAAGAAACGGTAGAAAAACCCAGAAAATTTGTGCCCAGCTGCCCCGAGACAATAAATCATACAGAAATAATTGTGTTGCAAACTACGACTGAACGTCCGCAGCTGTGAGTAATTTCCTTGTGGGAATACTGTTGCTTTTCAACGTCTTTTGTGTCAGGTGCACTATCGCTTGCCAGTTGCGTCTTCAATGTCTGACTCATTGTCATAAGACTGCGTCTATCTGTACAATGCAGTTGCTACGCCACAAGCGATGTCTGTGAGTAGTGGCGAAAGTGTTAGTATAGATCAGGTCTTGTACATAGGAAATGCCAGTCGGCCGAAACAATCGCTTAAATTGTTTCAGCATCATAAATAGCTCTGCAATCCTACAGGTATGCTTAGATGTCTCGGTGTTTGTCTGAGTTGTGATCGGCAACTGTTCGTATATTGTTCTTATGGTGGTATATTATTGAAACTTTGCCACTTACTCTGGGCTTTATGTGTAGCAGTGTGGTGTACTCTGCATTTCATTCTGACATGGACGTGTGGCTGCAACGAAATATTTTGAAGTGAATTTCTTTGGCTCTTTCGATCATTTACGTTTTTAGTTGGAAGTCTGTAATGGTTGGTGGTCGGACTCTGCTAGGAAAACATTCGTTTGCTCTTTCTTGTTTTTTTATTTGCTTGTTCTTTTGTTTGTTCACGCTTTCATTCCTTTAGGCTTTGCTTACATTGATAGTCATCATCTATGGTTCCTGCACATTTTCTTCACACAAGTTTATGCTCTAATTTGCCAGCAATCTTACCAACAAGGGTTTAGGGCTTGCACTCCTGCTTGCTAACGTTGCACACCTTTGATAAAGTTTGGTCACACCTCCGTTACTACAGGAACCCATTTCTTGAGGAGTTGTACGTCACTGTTCATGACTTACAAGAGGGTTGAGCGTTGTCATTCCCTCTCATGGCCAGATGTGTTAAACATAAATATAATTATGGGGCTGTATGTGTCAACACTACAATCAGATTATGAAGCATGCCATAGTGGCATACTACGGATTTTGACACCTTTGTGTTCTTTAAAGGGTCGCTGAAACGGTTCAGGACCTGCTGTGGTTGCTTAGTGGCTATGGTGTTGGGCTGCTGCACATGAGGTCATGGGATTGAATCCTGGCTACATTTTGATGGGATCAAAATTCGAGAACTCCCATGTTTTAGGTGCATGTTGAAGAACCCCAGGTGTTCTCCCACTACAGTGTGCCTTGTAATCAGATCGCAGTGTTGGCTTGTAAAAACACAGTTTAATTTTTTTTTAGTGGTTCAAACAAGTTTTGTAGACACATAGGGTACAGTAAACATTCGTACCACAATTTGTGTGAAGCACCTCATATTAAGAGAGCTACAGACAATTGCAAGTTACCCTCCTCCATAGCCATACATTTTCTCCTAAACTCATTTGCCGAGTGATTGGGCTTAAGCTCCACCTGCATTGGCTTTGCCTCATGATGGGACGTCATGTTGTCTACTTCTGGTTGTCTTGGAGCCAGTGTGCGAAGCCTCTACAACCTCTCTACCAGCCGCCTGGCAGTCGGTTCCAAACGCGAGCTATCGAAGCCGTGTACGTTGTGAGCATTCTGTAGCAGCACCAAGTGTGTCTGATATTCCGGTAACCACGGGTGAGCTGGATGCTTTGATGGGTGGGTGGAGTCCTAAACTAAAGCCCCTCCCCATACTACTATTGCTGTAATGAAGGAGTTTTAGCCTAGACGTATCTGAGCGACCTGATCGGTCTACATGGTCCAAGCACCTCGTGGTGCAGAGCTTAACCAGCGAAACGAAGAGCTAATATTGCTGTAACCAAGCCTTAAAAATTTTAGACATATAGAAAAACATGTTCATGGCTAAGTTCCTCCCAAAAATTTACACCGGCAGGAAAATACAATGCACTTAGTTACTGCTTTATTAGTTCTGTGGTTGAGCACTCTGCTACCAAGTGGCTGCACCATGCAGGGCGTTCACATTTGCGCTTCCACTCGTCCAATAAAACGCCCAGGCCCAGTCTGCTTGTGCTTGGGTTTACTTGAAATGTCGCACATGTGAGACACTGTTGTGGTATATGGTAATCCTTCAGTGTGACGTGATGGCCGCAAATGCACAAATGCTGGTGCCGATGGTGCTGGTGCAGCCACTTCGCTCACATGTTTGCCTTGCCGAGGAGCATGATATTGCAGCTTGACATGTTGTCAATTGCTACGTTTGCAGCCCACAATGCAAGGGCAAACTGTATTGCTCGCGAAAATACAGATTGAGACCAACACCGACTGCGCAACTCACGTCATAATGGAGCATGTTGTAATACAAGCAGACAACATTTATTGTCTGCTGGAAGTGCTTAAGTGTAGCGATAAATTGTCCTTGTGCATTCTCTTTCTGGTACTTTCTTTTTCGTAGAGACAAATTAACTTATATTTCAACTATTACAAACCACATTTGTTCACCATAAAGTTGGGAAAAGTATCGATAATGCGCCCTGAGCAGTGCATCGGATAGCTTGCCCTAGTGGCACCATGTGGTCACCTCAAGTCACTTGGTCAGGGGAGGCTGAAAACTCAAGAGGAGTGGCGTGCTGTGATTGGTAGTGAAGTACAATCACGCTCAGAATGAGCTAGTACAACACAAAAGCGCATGGCAAAGCGTCGTGTGTTGTAGATGATACTGAGCATGATAGTACATATTTAAAACCTTATAATAAAGTACACACTTTTTGTCACCCAATTATCACAAGTGCCAACTCTAACAACTCAGCACATTTCTACAAAATCGTGAAAATTGTTTCAGGGTCACTTTAACGTGTACTTATATCTAAATGCAGAAGCGTTTTTGCATTTCACTCTGGTCGAAATGCAGCTGCTGCAGTCGGGATTGAACCTGCGACCTAGATCGTAGCCGCAAAGCTACCGCCACGAGCACAGAAGGGCTGATTTCACATGCTGCTGCTTCTGTTTTGTCGCCTAGACCCTATGGTTACATAATGAAGCTTGGCGTGTATGCACCCCGCACCATTTGTCCACTTGGCAAATATGCGTGGTGTTTATATTTCCGAAATAGCAGAAATTTAAAGTATTGTACCTTTAGTTTGCGAGCAAGGGCTGTCGTTTTTGCTTTTATTTTGTCACTTTTTCCCTCTCCCGCCTTCCTCTCCCCCCTCTGTGAGGGGGGAGAGGAAGGAAACTGGGAGAGAAGAGGGGCAAGGCTGTTATTCGCTCGTTTCCCAACTGCGTAGGTTCTACCCATCCTCTGCATTCTGTCTAACCTCCCCTCGGGACTAGCGCGTTAATAGAAGAGTAAAAACCACTGCAGTTTCTGCAATGATCTTTGGGGGGGGCTAACGGATAACTACTGCTGTTAAGAGGCTTATCTGGTGATGACCCAGAGGGTGTTGTGCAAATGCGGCACAATGTAAAAGTTGAAACGAGCCTCTTGCATCCCCTTTCCTCTATACGTCGCTCCTGCCATGTACATGCACACTTTCAGCCACTGCTCGAAGTGGCTTGTAAGGCAGTAGCAGCAGTAAAAAATTCGAAGGAACATGCAAAGAAAGCTTAGCTTTAAGAATATATATATAACAACATGTTATTATCATAGCACGTTAGACGCAACCATCAGTTATGTCTTCTGGATGCTGTTTTCAGACTGTGCTTTACATTTGCACTGCTGAGTTCCCTTTAAACGAACAGTGTTAAGACAGGGTGGAAAGGTTGCCTTATTAGACTTCGAATGTGCCACCATTTCTGTGCAGTGCATCTCGCAAAGCCACGGAGAGCATCGCAGCTTGGCGCAAGAGGCGCCAGCTGCATTGCATCTGCACCACACATAATGGCACTTCATATGGATCCGGAGAGAGAAAGAGAGAGTGAAAGAAAAAGGGCTAAAAGTGAAAGTAAAGCTGTGCCTTGGCACCCCCCTTTCTGCCATTTCTCTCTCTCTCACTGTGAGCGCAGAAACAATGTGGAAAATTTGCCGTGGAAGCAGCCCAAAGCAGCAGACAGCCCAGTTTGTAAATGATAGTGCTGACAGAGCACAACACTGTGTTGCTTGAAATGAAGCTGCAAATTTGGAAGACTCGAGGAAGTATGAGCTCGCATTGAATGATGTTAGAGGGAAAGATGCAGACGAGAAGCTATATGCAAGTATATTTACAAAATGAATACGCTGCACTTCACCAAAAGGCAACAGCCCGAGCTAGCCTTTAATCATCGTCTTGACACCGCTGGCCTCTTTTGCACCGTAACTACTACCCTACTACCACCACAGTACTATCATAGTACTACCATAGCACTACCCTCGTCAGTAAAAGTGCCAACCCGGTGCAACTAAAGGCTTAGCTCGGAAGCACTGTAGTAGGCCTTGAGGCTACTGATAGGCACAACATCACTGGATGACCTAGAAGAGGGTGACGTTGAGCTGACGGGAGCAATTTCGTAGGTCACTGGTGTCACCTGGTGGAGCATGCGGCAGGACCTTGTCTAAATCAGGAAAGGAGCTTCTCTGAAAGTCCAGCATGACGAGAGGGTGACCACAGGAACATGTGCGCACCAAGGAAAAACTGTGCGTTACGGTGGCAGGCATTGTACAGTTGCTGCTGAGTGGCTTGCGATGCCTAAAGCCCCTCCATACACGTTTCCGCCGACCAGGTTAAGTACCGCCAACCTGCCCTCCTCCTCCACGCTCCTCTCCCACTCACCCCCTTAGCTTCCGGCGTCAAGCGGAACTTACGTAGCTGCAGCCTCCTGTTCCGAGTGGAAGTGACACTTTGTTTTTTATCGTTGTCAACCTGCGACGGGTTGTGGCACGAGCGACAACGTACAGTGGAATGTAGTGCCTGGGCGCTTGGAGACCACTGCTGTTTATCGTGCAATTGGACAACAGTGACTGCGAACTACTACTTCAGCGGAATACAACAGTCCCCTTTGCATTCTTCTGATGGTGACTGCTACAGCCCTGCTAAGCACGCGCGGGCGTCTCACCATCGTCTAACAGCAGTCAAAGTGAAAATTCCAGCAGCGCAACTCCAGGAAGCGGAAACGCCGGAACCGGAAATACTGGAACCGGATTTGGTGTGAGGGGAAAAGGTGGCGCACAACAAAGGTTGTCGCTACTTAAGAAAGCGGCGGTGGCGCGTAGATGCAGGGGCTTTAGCGATGCCGTCAGTTGGGCACGGGCAAGTTGGCAAGCTTGGTTGGCCAAGGCGATGGCACTGTGCATACTCGCCTGTCGAGGAGGTTCAGAAAGAAATGCAGTATCCAGGGGCAAGGTTGGTTTGCGACCGTACAATAAATAGAGAAATTGTGGCAGCGTCATGCCAAGAATTATAGGCAAATGTAATGTAAGGAAGGGCAACGTCCCAAGCGTAGCAGTCTTTCAAGACGTACACGGACAGCATATCTGTGAGGGTACGGTTCAACCACTCCGTCGGTCTGTTGGTTTGAGGATGATGCGCGGTGGTCAGCTTGTGTTGTGTGGAGCAGGAATACACAATGTCGGTGATAACTTTCGACAAAAAGTTATGACCACTATCAGTAAAAATAAGTTGCAGGCGCCGTGGAGTAAGATAATGTTATGCAAGAAAAAGTGCAACCTCAGTGGCCCAACTGGTCAGGAGAGCCCGTGTGATTGGCGCCACCCTTAGCAGGTGGCGTAATCAGTTTCAATGGCTACCCATTTGTTTCTAGTGGATGATGCGGTAAAAGGGCTGAGGAGGTCTAATCCAGCATTGAAGAATTGTTCTGCAGGGACGGTGATCAGCACGTAGCGCCTGAGGCTCTTTCTGGTGCTGGCAGAAATCGCAGGCAGCAACGTGTTATCGGATGGAGCGAGTGAGACCGGACCAGTAAAAGCGGCGGCGGATGGGGTTGTACCTGAGAGATACCCCAAGGTGTCCTGCAGTAGATTCATCATAGAACTCAAAGAGCAGAGTGTGTTGTAGAAGTTTGGGCATGACAAGAAGATAATCGGACCCGCCATGGGAGAAGTTCCTTCGTTGGAGAATGCCAACCTGGAGGACATATCGGCCAAGAGAGGCATTGTTAGGTGAAGAGTGCAGATGCTCAATGAGTGCTCGAAGTGATAGGTCTCAGTACTGCTCATCGGCATCGTTAGAGAAGGCAGACAGAGAAAATGCCATTGGCGGTGCTACAGACAGTGTCGTCAGGCTCGTTGACCGGGTAACGAGACAGGGAATCAGTGTTCTTGTGGAGACAGCCAGATTTGTAAATGACAGAATACGAATATCCTTGTCAGCGTCACGCCCAGTGAGGAAGTCGATCTGTAGGGTCTTTCTGTGAGCACAACCAGCAATGTCCGTGCTGGTGTGTGATGACTGAAAAGGGTCGGCCATATAATTATAGGCGTAGCTTTGCAACTGCGGTATAGGTGCATTTCACCTGCGTGAGGAAGGCGTCGGTGTCCTGCTGATGATTATGAGTGAGGCGGCGAATGCTAAGACGCGTCTGAGTTTTAGATTGCGTGGGATCGAGCATATGGCGTAACAGGTGCCAAGCGCGGGTTGTGGAGAGATTGCCTCGGAGGCCGTCACAAACCTGAGCCCAGTTAGCTTTGCAAAGAGTGGCACTATGTTGTTCTATTTGGGATTGAAGCTGGGTGAGTTTGAGTTTTAGTTTCCTGTTATGCTTTTGAGTTCTCCACCTTCGCGTTATGTTCTCTTGAGCTTCAAGAAGGTGGGCGAGCTTACTGTCGATAACGGGGGTGTCTGGGGTAGTATCGAGCATTTGGGTATGTTGGCGAATGTCTTTCTGTAACTGAGTAGTCCAGGTGTCTAGGTCGAAGGGGCCCTGTGCTGGCTGCGCTTGCCTAAATTTACGGAGCTGATCCCAATTAGTGTGCCTAGCGGTAAATTTGCGCTGAGGTCGGTGATAGTTCACCGCTATGCGAATCAGGTGGTGGTCGCTGCCTAGTGTGGCTTGCGTTCTTTCCCACTGTAGGTGAGCCAAGTTTCTACCAAGCGTGAGGTCTGGGCTAGTATCGGCAGTAACACTGTTACCAACCCGCGTAGGTAGGCTAAAATCATTAAAGATGGTCAGGTGAAGTAATAGCGTATTATTGTATAAAACTGTGCCTCTGTGGTTGGTGCGTCGATACCCCAGTCCACGTGAGCGCAGTTAAAGTCACCGGCAACCAGTAGGGGGTTTGATCCGGCCATTTGGGTTACGAATTTGAGGAGTGGAGCAAGTAGGTGAATCGGCTGTCGTGGGAGAAGATAGCAGTTAAGCATGAACAGGGGAGATTGTGCAGGGGTGTGGGGTAAAATTTCGATGAAGGTGTGAGCAATAGGGGAGGTAACGTCGTGCTCCGCGTAATGCAAGGTGTTACAGACGTATGTAACCACCCGAGGAAGATCAGTGGAGTCAGAGGGGATAACAGCGTATCCTGGCAGTTGCCTGCAAACATTGGCATCCTGGATAGCGATAATGTCTGGTGGGGACAAAGAATTGGCGATAATCTGCTGCAGAGGGTCGCACTTTCGCCGAAAGCCCCTGCAATTCCATTGAATAATTTGTAAGGAATTATGGTGCCTCGGAGGAGCCATGTTGAAGGGTGGCGGGGCGAAGGAGGAGTGCAGAAGGCGGGACTGCGGGAGGAGAGGCCGCTGAGAGTCCAGATATAAGGTTAGCTAAACGCTCCTCAACTTTGGCCATGTTGCTAGATATGACCCTATCTATTATACCGGTAATGGTAGCTTCAATCATAGTCTGGCACTGTGCAGTGACCTGCGCAGTAATGCGCTCTGTGAACTTGGATTCTAGATTTTGGGCGAGGTCCTGAAATTTGGCTTCCAGGTCTATAGGTTAGACTGGGCTCTCATCAGGCCTCCTCTTTTTCTGAGGAGGTTGGTCGGAAGGGTTGGATGAGGAAGATGGGGATGGTGGAGTGGGGGGTAGAGCAGGGGTGGAGGTAGAGAGGGCTGCCTTGAGCTGCCTTACCTCATCCCGCAGAGCCTGGGAAGTCATGATGTTCGTCTTGGCAACCTTGGAAGCCCATGTAGAGGTAGACGGGAGGGTCGCGCTAAGCGGGGGAAAGTCCTTCTTGGTAGGGAACTTTGACTTCTGGGGCGGTGGGCTAAGTCGTTTGGTGGCGGTATTTCTTGCCTTGCACGAGCCGGTGCCCGTGAGGTGCTGCCCCCCACAGGGAATGCAGATGGGGATGCAGGAGGGAACATTTTGCGGCTCATGCTTGTCCCCGCACCGCGGGCAGAGACCACTCTTGGGGTGGGGGCACACGTCGTGTCTGTGGCCCGGTCGACGACAGTTTGTGCACGCGTCTGGACTTCCCTTGTACGCCGTGCATCTATGCACTACACTCATGTAGCGTATGGTGTGAGGGACTGGGCCATACGCAAATGTAATCAATATGGAAAGGGTCCTACCCATTCTGCGGGCTGCGATGATATCAGCTTCCGGGTTGCGAGTCTGGAGGTCTTGTAGCATCTCTTCCGGTGTTTCCGCCCAGTAGGCTTGCGAGATGACTCCGCGCGCAGCAGCGGGCGGCGGTGCGATGTAGGCGGCGACGGGGTAACTGGTTTCTTGAAGGATCACTTCCTTGATTTGGACGAGGTAAAGGGCCGTTGACTCGTGAGGTGTAGCGACCGTGAAGGTGTTATTCGTCAGGTGAATCCGGAGGTGAAACTCTCCTAGGTCCCGGTCAGCGGCGGTGACTCGCAGAGCTTTCATGAGTGGCTGCGCCATGGCTCCGTTCAAAGCGAGGCCTCCTCTTGGTCGGAAGACTACCCTTATAGTGCCGGGAGGGAGTGAAGCAAGTTGCTTACTTCGCAATGCGATTGCGTGCGTCACGCGCAGCTGTTGTTGTTGAGCACGGTATGTCGGCTTGAAGGTCGCAGGGGCAGTGTCGGCCGGAGCACCGACGGCGGGCGCGGCAGGCTTATCTCGAACAGGGGCTGCATGAGGAGGCACAACCAGCGTTTCCGGGCTTGGTTTGTCCCCCTTGTACGCGCGGAGTATCGTGGTCCACTCACTGGGTCTGAACGTTGTCGGGTCGAGGTCTTCGCCCTGCGATTGCACCTCCATGGCTGTTGGGGATAGGTGCGCTACCAGTGATTGGCCTAGCCTCTAGCGAGGCAAGACCCAGTGCGGCAGCTGGCCAGGAGCAGACTTTCCGACATCGATACGGTTCAAAAAAGTTCGGATGTAGGTTTAGTGGTCGGCAGCGGCGCATACGGAGGGGATTCGTGCGTATTCCGTGGTGACTCTCAGGACGTTGAGTTGTTCGATGCAGCTCGGCTGGCTTGATGCTTGCATTCCTCAAAGCCATTGGGATGCAGGTTCCGAGAATTAAGATCTTCTGGCCAAAGGCATCTTAATAGGTGGGCTCTGACTTGACTGTATAGATGCAAGATGACAAGCTCCAAGGAGCGACCTTTGTCAGCCCTGCACAATGCCGCAAGTGCCACATGCAGGCCACTCATCGCCAAACTGTACAAATTGAAATAATCTGACAACCCCCTATCTGAAGGGAAACCCTGAAACACGAGGTTCACATTAATCTGGACAAGCACCAGGACTCTTTCAACAATGTCTCCGTGCAAATAGACACAGAGTTTATGTAATGAAGCTAAGTAATCATGAATTAGAGCTTCCACAGATCAGGAAGGCGAAGGGAGAACTGGCTTTGATTAATTGATATCTGTAACACTTAGCACAAGATAGCTACATGATCATGACATAATGCCAAGTTGCGAAATAAACAAAATGGAAAACCATCTACAAGTCTTATCACTTTCCTTAATTGGCTCAGAAGGCCTGATTTATTCCGCCTTTCTTCTAGTTCACTTTTAATTTGTGCTACTGTAAAGCTACGCTCTACCCGAACAGGAGGCCATATTTATTTATTTATTTATTTATTTATTTATTTATTTATTTATTTATTTACATGTACCTTTGAGGCCTTCGAGAAGGCATAGTGTAAGGGGGGAAATATGGTGACATATTAGTATGGAATCAGGAAAGAAATAAACATCAGCATAATGAAAGGAGTACGCACAGAACATGGAAAATTAATACATTAGCAAATACAATATGTAGAGCAATAACAATAAATGGTAAACAACAACATAATAGCATAATAACATTGTAAACGTTTTAGCATGTTATACAGTAGTAAGTATTGTGAAAAAATTGGGAGCACTGAAATTCTTTAACATTGTAGAAAAAAATGCACGAAAATTACAAAAGACATGACGTGTTTAGACGGTTGAAACGGCATATTGATCGGTTTGCAGATTGCGAAATGCAGTGTGTTTAGATTCGCATGCAATGGTATCTGGTAGTGCGTTCCATAAATGGACCGCACGGGGCAAAGCTCAAAAATTAAAAGCGCGTGTGTTGCCATAAATTCGGGTGTAGCTGAACTGATTGTTCAGTCGTTGTGATGTCAAGGATGCTTTTTTCAGGTTTGATAAGTTTAGGCCAACTGTGTGAACAAATCTATGAAATAATAATAGAAGGGAAATATCACGGCGAGTAGTTAGTGGTTGCAACGAAAGATCGATTTTTATTTGGGTTACAGTTGACTGGTTACTATAATTTTTAGACATGAAACGGCTCGCTCTATTCTGGATGCTCTCCAGGAGTTCGATAAGGTAATTTTGATGAGGAGACCATATACAAGAGGCGTACTCAATTTGTGGCCGTACAATAATTACGTAAGCTAGTTTTCGTAGTGGTAAAGGCGCACTTCTTAAGTTGCGGCGCAGAAATCCTAATGATCTGGAGGCATTAGCTGAAATGGAGGTGATGTGTTTAGTCCATGAAAGATTGTGTGTAAGGAGCACTCCTAAGTACTTATATTCTGTGGTGTGGTCAACTATGTTATAATCCAGATGATAAGATAAGCGAGAGTTAACAGTTTTTCGAGAAAAGGAAACTACTTTGCACTTCGACATGTTTAGGGACATGAGCCACGTAGCACACCAATCACTGATATGTGCAAGATCATTTTGGAGTGCCGTGTGGTCAGAGGGACAGTTAATCGAACGGTATACAATGCAGTCAGCAAATAATCGTACAGAAGATGATATATTGTTAGGTAAGTCGTTAACGTAAATTAAAAAGAGAAGAGGCCCAAGTACACTGCCTTGAGGTGCACCAGAGGTGACGTCAGGGAGGCCAGAGGAAAAGTTAGCAACAACAGTGAACTGTTTGCGATTAGTAAGAAAATTGCGAATCCATGATAGGGTTAGTGAGTCGAGTTTAATTGCTGAGAGCTTTGATATCAGGCGACTGTGAGCTACACGATCGAATGCTTTCGAGAAATCCAAAAAGATGCAGTCAATTTGTTTATTACTGTTCATATCAAAGTGTAAGTCTGCCGTGAATTCTCGTAGTTGGGTTTCGCAAGAAAATCCTTTTCGGAAACCATGCTGTTTTGGGTAAAAAAAGTTATTACATTCAAGATGAGAATATATATGGGATGCGATAATGTGTTCAAGCACTTTGCAGCAAATGCATGTTAGTAGTAACATGCTAATGTTAGTAGTAATGTGACATACCTTTGCATAATACAATGCAGCGTGATTAGAATAAATCGCCAATTCTGACCAATAATAAAAAACTTCCAACAAATAATGCAAACTATCGAAAGCAATTTATAATCAAAATTATACTGAGGCCTTTTATCTTCCCTGATGCTTTCCTTTCTCGAGTGTTTACCTAACTGATTTTTCATGGAAGTAATCAAACTAGATAAGGTCTGCCATACCATGAGCAGTAAAGCAGAAGTAAAGAAAGCCTTGGGAGCTATGCAACGGGGGAAGGCAGCTGGGGAGGATCACATAACAGCAGATTTGTTGAAGGATGGTGGGCAGATTGTTCTAGAGAAACTGGCCACCCTGTATACGCAATGCGTCATGACCTCGAGCGTACCGAAATCTTGGAAGAATGCTAACATAATCCTAATCCATAAGAAAGGGGATGCCAAAGACTTGAAAAATTAAAGACTGATCAGCTTACTGTCAGTTGCCTACAAACTCTTTACTAAGGTAATCGCAAATAGAATCAGGAACACCTTAGACTTCTGTCAAGCAAAGGACCAGGCAGGATTCCGTAAAGGCTACTCAACAATAGACCATATTCACACTATCAGTCAGGTGATAGAGAAATGTGTGGAATATAATCAACCCTTATAGAGTGTAACCCCGTTCATATGTTTTTCACCGGACCGAGGAAAAAAAACGTAACAGCCGGGAAAATGCAACAGTGAGGAAAGCTCCGAAAATGAATGAAAAAAGTGCAGCTTCAACTATATACAATTTATTTCCACGGAGTGCGCTTAGGACTTAAGAAGAGTCTAAAATGGTGGCTTGCCATTTCTTTCGCTCACTAGAAATCACCACACGTTTCTCAATAGCCTGGAAGGCCGCATTGCTGTCAGCGTTGCTGTGAGGTGCGACGTATCTGCGAAGGAGGTCCAGAGCCGCGACGGCTTCTCCAAAGCTAGGATTTGGCAGCTCCCCGGCATCATGCGGCTCGTGCTCCTCCTCGTCACCGCGCCAGGAAACGGCAACGGACGAATTAATATCCGCGGGAAATTTTGCCCTCTTTGGCGTAATCACGATAACGTGCTAACGTTTGTTTAGTATTGCTGCGGAGCGCGCGCGTCCGAGCAGCCCAATTGCATGGTTTCGCGATAAATGTAAACAAGAGAGGAGAGCTGGCCCGATAGGCGGAGCAACGCCAACTTCCGGCTTCTCTTTAGCTATAGCTTCCCGAAGAGTGACGTCAGGGCCTCTCCTGAGTTTCCTTCCTCCGTGAGTCGACCCGCCCAACAAACCATGCGGTGACCGTAATCACAGTGATGATAGTGAGAGCATTTTTCACGAATGGCCACCTAGTGGCGGCCTCTCGAACTGGCGTGCGGCTTCTTGCAGCCAGTTCAATAGCCAAGCCCGGTCAAAACTAGTCAAAATCCAAAATGGCGGTTGGAGCGCGTTGCCTACTTTAGCCCAGGCGGGATCGGGTTGCGATGCATCATGCGCGAACGTTTTCACAGCTACTACGTAACAGCGGGGTTCCTTATACATTGGATCCTATGGAAGCTATGCCGGGACCGGATGAAAGCGACGTAACAGCCGGGAAAATGCAGCAGTGAGGAACGTAACAGCGGGGTTCTACTGTATATAGCTTTCATTGATTACGAAAAAGCGTTTGATTCTGTCGAAACCTCAGCAGTCATGGAGGCATTACGGAATCGGGGTGTAGACGAGCCGTATGTAAAAATACTGAAAGATATCTATAGCGGCTCCACAGCCACTGTAGTCTTCCATAAAGAAAGCAACAAAATCCCAATAAAGAAAGGCGTCAGGCAGGGAGATGATCTCTCCAATGCTATTCACAGCGTGTTTGCAGGAGGTATTCAGAGACCTGTATTGGGAAGAATTGGGGATAAAAGTTAATGGAGAATACCTTAGTAACTTGCGATTCGCTGATGATATTGCCTTGCTTAGTAACTCAGGGGACCAATTGCAATGCATGCTCACAGACCTGGAGAGGCAAAGCAGAAGGGTGAGTCTAAAAATTAATCCGCAGAAAACTATAGTAGCGTTTAACAGTCTCGGAAGAGAACAGCAGTTTACGATAGGTAGTGAGGCACTGGAAGTAGTAAGGGAATACATCTACTTAGGGCAGGTAGTGACCGCGGATCCGGATCATGAAACTGAAATAATCAGAAGAATAAGAATGGGCTGGAGTGCATTTGGCAGGCATTCTCAGATCATGAACAGCAGGTTGCCATTATCCCTCAAGAGAAAAGTGTATAACAGCTGTGTCTTACCAGTACTCACGTACGGGGCAGAAACCTGGAGGCTTACGAAAAGGGTTCTACTTAAATTGAGGACGACGCAACGAACTATGGAAAGAAGAATGATGGGTGTAACGTTAAGGGATAAGAAAAGAGCAGATTGGGTGAGGGAACGAGCGCGAGTTAATGACATCTTAGTTGAAATCAAGAAAAAGAAATGGGCAGGACATGTAATGATGAGGGAAGATAACCGATGGTCATTAAGGGTTACGGAGTGGATTCCAAGGGAAGGGAAGTGTAGCAGGGGGCGGCAGAAAGTTAGGTGGGCAGATGAGATTAAGAAGTTTGCAGGGACGACATGGCCACAATTAGTACATGACCGGGGTTGTTGGAGGAGTATGGGAGAGGCCTTTGCCCTGCAGTGGGCGTAACCAGGCTGATGATGATGATACCATGAGCACAAACAAACAATGTCCTCTTTTTGACAAAAGCTCCTAAAACGTTCAAAATTCAATATCTTCGAAGAAATTAAAGTTCATGAATGCAATCTGCAAAATGTGCCTCCAAAAAACACTCCTGCATGTTATGACTCGTTATGAACTCCCATAAAACCATAACTAATCCACTTGCGCAGCTTGGATGTGACCTTCCAAACTGTATGAATGAGAAGAAAGTGGGTTAACTGAGGGGCCTGGTTCTTATTAATCGTATCATGAGAAGCCAACAAACAGAGACACCAAGGAAAACACAGAGTAAATTATCTGTACTTAATAATTGAAATAAAGAAATTATAAATAATGGCAATGAAAGTGGATGAAAAAACAACTTGCCACAGGTGCGGAATGATCCCACATCTTTGCTTTATGCATGCGATTCTCTAAACAATTGAGCTACTGCGGCATGGTTTCTCCATCCACTTTCTTGCGTATTTATGTGTTACTACGAGAACTAACCTTGGGAGTGTTAGCCAGTGTCGCCACTCTCAAGCCTTGTCGGCGGATGTTCGAAACTTTATGCAACACTAACCCTGTTTGCTTTACTATTCTACATGTGTTGTGACATAAACTTTCCGTTTGTAATTGGGGATCTAACGTGAGCCGAAAATGCTAACAACCTAACAATATTTTGTGTTATTCCTTACGCTTCTTAAGCATTGATGGTGCAACCAAGCTAAATACAGTACGAATCAAAAGAACAAAACAATTTGCAACCTGTCTGTCTGATTTCATATTTCAGACGAGCTCGAGAGGGTCGTGCATTTCGCGGCTTTTGCAAAGCGCTGTCTTGGAAGAAGGCAAAAGCCTCTAATTTGCCTGACGCACCTCGTAGCTACAACTTTAGGACAGCAGCCTCCAAGTACTTAGAGAAGATTACATTTACAGACCCACACACGCACTGGTCCCTTAGGTGCTAGGCATTTGCCTTTCTTTGCCCCGTGAGTGACTGGCCCTTGTAGCAGCCTACAGGACGCTTGCCTTTCTCCCTCTGCTTACAAAGAGACGGCTGCAGTGCGGTTAGGTGACTGTTACTACGTCTGAATCTTCATGAAGCTCTCCTTCTTGCGATGTGCATCATGCCGATCTCCGCAAATGCCTAAGCTTGGGATTTATCGTCCATCGTCTTTTTCACAGTCTCGGGCTGGATCCTGACCGTCATGCATTTGTGTCTGTTGCCTTGTCGCTTCACATGTTTGGTTCCATACTCCTTACCCCGTCTGCCTTTCTCATCTTGGGCCTATCCCTTTGCTTCACCATCTGCTCTGACGTATGCAAACAGCCATAGGCAACTTTTCCTGGCAGGCTGGCCGAACTTGCCGCCTACGTATGCACTTGGCCTAATGGGCCCTCCGTTTCTTGCGCGGAAAACCCGCCGCTGTCTACTGCCTTCCCCTCGCTTCCGGCTACCAGCAAGTTTGACTCATCACTGCGCTCAACTATCTCAGGAATCATTCCATGGTCCTCTGACTGTTGCTCAATAGGGAATACGCCTATCAGTCTCCGAGTTTCCTTCCATGTTTTTGCCCTGAAAGACCCCATATTGGAGAAGGGTTCTCCTTGTTCTGTCAGCGTTTGCTCCGACCTATTTGATTATCAATAGGTTACTTGCTCTGGTAGGCTGGCCAATATTGCTGCCTCCATACACACCTGGCTGTTCAGTGAAAGCTGTCCCATATATGGCTGCAGGTTCTTGTCGGAGTCCTGAGCTATGACAAATACCACCCGCTTCTCACAGCTCCTGGCTATGTGGTCTTTTCCTCTGCAGTTGTAATACACAACTCTCTTCCGCGCCTCCAACGTGTGTACACCATCAGCGGGGCATCTTCGTTTCTTCTGCTACTTTAGGTGCGTCACCCTCTTTCTCTTTATGTGTGCTGGGGGAATTTGAAGTCTCCGGTTTAAAATGCCTACAGAAATACTTGTTACCCTTTGGCTTCCGGGAACCATATCCTGCTTTGTCACTTGTTTCTGATTGTCACGGCTTACTCTGGAAACTTCGGAGCGTGCGGTAATGCCTGGCGAGTTCTGCTGCTCTCTCTTTTTGCCCTTCGAGGTCGGTTTGAAATGCTAGACAGAAGGGTCTAAAGAAATCCTTCTTAGCCCTATCGTAGTCTCGCACTTTGTCCTCAGACAAGCAGTTCATGAAACAGCGATACTGAACAGGATTTGTGCTGGTAATCTCTTGGTCCACAAGTCCTGGCTGACACCCTCTTTCTCAGTAAAGCTTCATTTGGGCCTAGTTGGTGCATAATTCTGAACTTAAACTTACAGCGCAAACACCCAAGATGGACCACAACAGGAATATACGACACTCTTTCAAAATCGGCGAGGAAATTAACTATATCCTTCTCTACCATGAAAGTGTGGAACTGGAATCGCGCTATTTGCCATCTAAGTATCTGACTTTTCTGCTCAAGCTCTTCCATTCCAAGAAAATGCCATTGTGCTGCCTCCTGCACATGCCTCTGGTGTGTTTCTGCTTCAAGTTTGCATCTTTTTGCCTCTTCATGCTCGCACCTCTCTGCTTCATGCTTGCGCCTTTCTGCCTCTTCATGCTGACGCCTCACACGCCTCTTCTTCTTCACATTCGCACCTCTCTCGCCTCTCTCCTGCTTCATGCTTGCACCTCTTGCACTCCTCTGCCATTTGCTTTCTTTCAACAATGGTTTGCCAAGCCTCTTCAGCTTCCTGGACTGTCACATCTTCTGCGTTCATGACGTCGAGAACTGCGTCTTGTGTTGTTGCGGAGCTGGCGAGAATGCCCAACTCATTGCAAATTAGAAGGAGGTCCTGCGCTTTGAATTTCTCCATGGCGAATTTGTTAGCCTTCAAAATTCACCCTTCCTTAAAACTGAAATTTGCTATTTAAGGAAGGTGAATTTGGAAAACAATCCCCACCAGAAATTACAAACATACTCTCCTAGCATCTGCTTACTTGTACTAGCAAGAGTTCTGGTGACTGTCGTGTGGTTGGTGCCGCGCGGGGCACGAGCACGCAGGGACGGACCGAAACGTACGGCCACTTGCTTGGACGAAAAGGGAATGCCCCTTCTTTATTGGGCCCGAACATATATACAGACACACACACAGGTCACAGGGGGCGCCACACTCTGGTGGCAGCCTAACAGACGAGTCTGAACTGTGGCGACCTCTACAGTGAGATGAAGAGCAAACATCAGGCAATAGCTAGCCCATCCTTATCACTATTAGGAGACTGCAGAATTTCTTGTTCTTCATGCTCTCTTTTTTACAAAATAATTTTCCTTGCCTCACCAGTCTCCTCCCAACTCCTCTCCTCATTCCGCAAAAGCTCTAATTGCTACCTTTTGCCTTTCGCAGGGCCAACCGAAATGCTCATCTGCTCATGACTTTCAAGGAGTTCTTGGATTTGCAACTTCTCCATGCTCACAAAGCACCCTGTGTTTCTTCCCCACTAGCAATCAGCCCACGAGACACTATATTCTTGGTGTATGTAATAAAATAACTAACAACACCAAACACTATTATGGATTGCCTGCGCTATGAGTCTGGCGAAAAGAGAAGCAAACATGTAGCACTCACCACACCAATGTAGTCGATGCCGATCGATCTCATAAGCTGCCTGCCTGTATTGTAAGGCCGGTTCCATTATGGTGCCGTGCCAGGTGCCGAGAGAAAGATGGGTTCCGAGCGACAGTTACGAGAACAAGAAAAGGTTTTATATTCAGAAGTACATGGTTGAGTTTTATACACAAGGCTCTTAACTTTCAGAGCACACTACATGCTAGAGTGTGTATGTCCGAGCTTCTTCCTTCTCGCATCCGTCCCAGTCCACCTTTTATGCTGTTTATTTCCCTCTTTCCCTCGTCAAGGGATTTCACAGGGCAATCACAAACGCCTTACCATTCACCACCTCCTGCTCCCAACATTGCACAATACGAGGCGGCTTCCACATGGCAAACTGAACCGGCCATTGACGCCTTTCCCTGGGAGTTCTCGACAATGACCCTCTCATCAATCAGTGACCTCTGCATGATGGGCAGGAGAGGGTAACATTGTTATCTTGAAGCGAGCTGTCATTTCTGGGTGCTCGAAAGCCAAAGATCTGGAACATGACTACCTGTCCGTAAGACTCATGATGCTGATTGAGCTTCCTTCAGTGAACAATGAGGTGGGATCAGCACCTGTGATTGCCGCATGTCTGCAGGTGAAGCATCCTTTGTTCTGACCGATCGTCAGGCACAACAGCAACAAGTTGGTGACTGTAAGGGTTGCCGAACAAGTTCTGCAGCTTTTGTTTAAGTGTATCTCAACTGGTGAGCTCGTCTGCGTGTGTCCTAAGCCATACTTGAGCTGTGCAATCCACCGAGGTAAAATACTATGTTGGCAAGCATGACAGTTGAGTCACACTGGTTATTGGTGCTGACGCGTTGGTACAGGCTGATGCAGTCATCGACGTCTTCCCCATCTTTCTCCAAGAATACGCCAAGATCACGTGGAGTGGAGAGTGCGATGTGCCTCGTTGGAGTAGCAGCAGGTGTCAGAGCCGGTTGAGTTGAGCTGTCATCTCCGGGAGCCGTGACGGAAGGCTCGATGTACCATTCACTGCGAGCCCCATGACGAGAACAGGGCATGTTTACCTCCACCAAATATGTTACATTGGTAGTCACAGGCAAGAAGCTCCATACAAGTTTATTTACAAAATGAATACGCTGCACTTTGCCAAAAGACAACAGCCCATACTAGTAGTCTCTAGTTGTCGTCATCTTCACAGTGCTGGCCTCTTCTCTATCATAGCTATTGGTCCGTAACAATATTGATGATTCTGAAAACTGGGAGTTCTGTCATGATGAAGGTTGTATCCAGTGGCCATGCCTATCAATGGAAAAAGTGTTAGGGGCCCTTTTTTACTATTAACTGCTGTTTCAAAAAGGCGGGCTTTATGCACTAGAGCAAAACCCCCATGGTAGTGATAGCATCATGGTGGAAGCTGCTAACATAACAGAGCCCTGGGAGCACGTCACTGTTTCTAGCCTCTTTGTTGCTTTCTAGCCTCTCTATATTTAAAAAAAAAATCTGATAAGTGGTAATGCAAGCCCATCTGTATTCATGAATAAAAAATGCATGTTTACCTGCAGAAAATATGTTTGGTCACTTTATTGTCACTCTGAAAAAGTTGAGATAACTTTTCTGCAAAATTTGTTAGTCTGAGATTTTAAATCTACAGTAAAAATATTCAACACTGAGGGTTCACATTTGGGGGAAAAATACTCTCGATAGTTTAAGAGGAAGATAATTGGTGGTGCATCGATTCTTTTGAGATGATTGGCAACTTTAATGTCATTAGCAGTCCGATAATTGGTGCACGATTGTTGATTGTATGTTAAGTAGTAATATGAAAAGTGCTCACACCTGGGACCCAATTTGGCGTCAAAGTGCTTCAATAAAGAGCAGCACGTACTGAGTGCGGCTGCGAAACACCTGAACAAGCTGAACAAGGCGTAGGTGAGTGCCGAATTGGAACATATCTATTTCGGTGTATCTACTATTTTATTCTTATAAGCAGTTATGCAACCCATCTGTATCTGTATTGAAAAATAAACAATGCATACTTTTCTACGAAAAATATTAATTGCCACTTTATAGTCTCTCTGAAAAAAATGTGTTAACTTTTTTGCAATATAGGTCAGTCTGAAGATGTTAAACCTGCAATAAATAAGAACTTAACCCGGAGTGGTCGCACTTGGAGAAAAAAAATAGGCCTTAATTGGGTTAAGATGAAGCAAATTGGTGGTGCATCCATTCTTTTGAGATGATTGGTGACCTTAATGTCATTAGCAATCTTATGATTGGCGCACAATTGTTGGTTATGGTAGCGGTAGGGGTAGTGTTGGTAGTGGTGTCAAAGAGTTTCATTCAATACTGGCCAATGCACAATGACCCAACTTGGCATCAAAGTGAAGAGCAGCATGTACAGTCGACAACAGATTGAAATGGACCACGGCTTAGGCGGCTGGAGCAGCTGCAGGACCGCACCATGGCGCTGCTATCGTGCGCTCATGATGAGAGTACCCAGAGTGACGTCAAACATCGTCTCCGCATCCTTGTTTTCGCGCTGGTGCTTGTCATGCTTAATAAATTTCAAGTGCGGCATTCGGCCATTCTGCTACTGACGGTCGGGATGAAGGGACGCGGTAATGCCAGTAGTTTCGCCAGCAGTAGAATGCCAGTAGATTCGCGAGTAGTTCAGCACTTTGCGCTGTCGTGCAGTAGTGGATGGCCGCAAGTCATCAAAGCGCCGTAGTGTGAAGGAACCGGAACCTGATGTTATTTTTTTCCTTTTCTTCCTTTTTTCTCTCAGCAATGTTCAGTTGCGGACACAATAAAATGGAGCATGGCTTCAGTTCAAGAACGCAAACCAGTGCCAACTAGTGAAAAGGGCAGCTGGTGTTGAGACGTCTGCTCTTGCATGTCCGTCCTTCTTAGCTTGCAGTTTCTCCAAGCCTTTAGCATCACCTTAGCACTCTTTATTCATAGAGAACAGTGCGAGATGATGCCGCTGTAACTGTAATGTTTGATACGCTGCTGGAATAGGTTGTCGGGGGCGCAATTGTTCTCCGTGCCCAGCTTGCGCTGCAGCTGACGGTTGGCACCTTAAAGGGACCCTCACCAGGCCCCATAGCAAATTTTTGTTATATGGTGGAAGTTGTTACGTGTCCTCTAGGGAGCATTCTGCCGCAGAAAATTTTCAAATCGGCTCATTAATAGCTGAGATAGAAATATTTCAGTGCCACAAACCCATGATTTCTGCAGGCGGGCTTTACTGCCAAGCAAGACAGTCTCTCTACTCGCCCTGTCTAGCCTGCACAAGCAAAATTCCTTCCCTGCATTCTCCCATACTGGACCTCGAGGATCGCGTGACGCATACGTTTTTCTCACTTCTTTTTTTCACTGCTATGCACTTCTGTGACAACATCGCGCACGAGCTGTTCTGTCGTTCATGCAGCGCACAAATATTCCACGCTATGTGCAAGGAAACCGTACTAGTGGCATAATTCAGTGCTATGCTAATACTGAGGCAGAACAAGTGGATCGCAGGGAATGATCACGCACTGGAACACAGTAGAACATGGCACAGTTTCGGTACCTGCGCACGTGACTGCACGACCGTGGGAACAAGCAGACGAAGCGGAAGTACATTTCTCTTGCTTCGGTGCGAAGTAAAGCAAAAAACACACAAACATTCCGTTTGTGTGTTTTATTATTTCTCTAAACTTCAATTCGTCAATTCAAGCAACAGAACACACAAATAACAGATGGTGCCTTCAATAATTCTCAGTCACCCGTCGCCACGAGCTCCGTCACACTGCAGACACGACTACGTAGGTGCAGGGACGGGAGTATATCATCCTCCGGCTTGGAGCGCGGTGGCTGCGAGAAGGGAAAACGGCGTTCGGTTTGAAATTTCGTATCTTTCCGCGGCACATGGCAATGAAATGCTTTGCAGACACGATTGTTATCACACACTGTATGCTCTGCGCTTGTCAGCTCAAAATGGCCAGACCTGGTGAGGGGCCCTTTAAGCAAGAAAATTTATCACACTGATTTTTCCAACAAAGTCAAAAGTTGCCTGCATCCATCGTCTACTTACAGTGAAAAAAGTTTCCAGTTCATCCTGACTCAGAAAATGTCCAATGACCCGATCGAGGCAATGTTTGGCTTTCTGCGCCGCATTGCCGGGTACAATGACATGCTGGACGTAAGGAGTGCAGCATGTGTCCTGGAAAAGATGCTGAAGACCAGAATCGTGTCAGCTTCAAGTGGAAGCAATGTTAAGAGGTTGACCACGTTCTCATCGCAGCATCTTATTCTTATTGAACAGGAATTGCATGGTGCGACAAGCACCTTTGATGAGGTCCTGAACATGGCAGCGCAAGGGTTAAAAAACTGCCTTTCAGCGCGACCATTTGTCTCCACCCCTCAGATCGCCAGCGTGGCCATGATTGGCAGATACATTGTGCGTGCGGCGAGTGAGCACATTCCCTGTGCAGGCCGTATAGCATTCCTACGGCGAGCAAAAAGCAGCACTCCTAAGCACGGGCCCATCGCTCATCGAGACTGTTGTGGCCTATTTTATCAATCTCGGGAACTGCTGAATCTGCTCATAGGTCTTCCGAGATTCGTGGAATGTGTGCTTCCTCATTGGAGGCCCGTCGCGAAGCCCTTGAACTTTATGCACAGAGGATTGTGCAAGAGCCCATGAGCCTACCAGTGATGAGCTGTGGAAACACCGACACTGACCACTGCAAAGAGCTGCTGCTGCTTCTAAGTTCCAGGAAGTTTATCAGGCCGCTTTTTAAAAATTTTGCTCAAGGAGTGGCTGACAGAAATGCTGCTGCCAAACTGCTTGAAAGGAAACCCCCTGTCGGGAAAAGTTCTCAAGTTATAGTAGAAATTTCTGCAAGGAAATGATTGTCGCGATCTTGTCGTGCATCCCTGAAGCATAATTTGTGAGTAATGGAAACAAAGCCTCCTGACTGCTGAAATACCTCTTCTCTACCTTTGCCTCCTCCTTTCCCTACTTTCTTTTTTACTCCACAGTTCGCATGTCGATGAAGTGCAATACTTCAAAACAGCTTAAGCAGGGTGCTTTGATCATGTTCTGCAGCAAAGGTGAAGTGGACGAGTCGAACAGCGCCGAGCTGGATGCCTGCGGGATGTAGTCATTGGACAGTGGTGTGGAGACTTTTGATGAATCGTGGTCGTCATTGGCGAAGAGTAACGAGCAGGGATGTTTGAGGAGACAGCTGCTTGAGCATCATGTCAGCATTCCTCTCATGACTGACTTCATTGTGGCTAAAGACGAGTATGTCATCCATGAGCTTGATGACTCCTGTTAGCCCGATCAAGATTTCGGACTTGCACTTTCCGCAATATTTTTGTGTTGATGTTATGCCGATCGAATGGGAGTCTTGTGAAGCGCAAAATGCCCATTTGGCAACATTTATGTCGTCAGCTCTAGGCAGGGCGGGGAGAGAGGGATTTTGGTGGGAGCCTGAATATGCATTGTCTTCAAACAACCGTTGCCTCACCTAGCTGTTAACACGCCCTTTTCTTTCCCTGCGCCAGTACATCAGTGTGTTTCATTTACATAACAAAATTTCTTCGTTCTTGAATCAAATGTCTTGTTTGGTTCTTTTTCAAGTTTTTTCTGTTAAATCATAGCAGTGCCTTAACACAAGATAACGTAACAGTACTGAGAGCGTGTTCGACGCGTCGAAGCTGCCTGTTGACTTCGTGTCCCATTCATGTTCAGTCAGAAAGAAAGGTATTTAATGTGTAAGATTCAGAAATATACTTGCTAAGATGTGCCTCACAGTCTTCTCGGCAATGGTGAACTCAAGGAGCCTGCCCGCCCTGAGCTGCGGCCACCATGGTTGTGGCAACCACTACTTCAGACCGGCTCAGCAATGCTAAAGCTGATCGAAAATAAAAGGAATCGGCAGGAATTTTGAGCATACCTTTCTTCACCGTTCATTTTTTTAACACTAACAAATCCTGACAAAATTTTAACTTTTTGAAAAGCTGCCAAATTAATGTAATGCTCAAAACTTCAAAACTCATTGCACGACATTGTCGAAAGATGGCTGAATGCTTATAAAAATGCTAGAAACGAGTTGCATCAATGGAAACCATAAATGTTCTGTTATGTCCGAATACATCATTGAAAAACTCGTCATCTACAGCAGTATACGGTATCAATGCCAAAGTTCTAAAAAATACTAAACATGTGTGTAGCCTGTTTTTATCACTCATATTCCAGGAATCACTTAACAGCGCTTCAATTCCACATGACTGGCAGGTGGGCAAGGTCATCCCAGTCTTCAAGAAAGGAAGCCGATCATCACCGAGTAACTACCGCCCCATTTCCATAACAAGTGTGTCTTGTAAAATAATGGAACACATTTTATATTCACATATTGCTAACTTTCTAACATCCGTCAATTTTTTTCACCCAAGTCAACACGGTTTCCGCAAGAATTATTCCTGTGACACTCAACTTGCTCTTTTCTTGCACGACTTACATTTAAACCTTGATCGTAACATCCCGACTGACACAATATTTTTAGATTTCGAAAAAGCATTCGATAAGGTCCCTCATGGTCGTCTCTTAATAAAGTTATCGCGTCTTAACATTCATCCTTGTGTTCTAAACTGGATTCGAGGGTTTTTAACTAACCGTGAGCAATTCGTATACGCTAACTCACAGTCCGACTCTTCGCTGATGATTGTGTGGTTTACCGAGCAGTTACTAACCCCAGCGACCATTTGGCGTTACAAAATGACCTATCGCGCATACAAAACTGGTGTACCACTTGGCTCATGTCATTAAATATAGCTAAAACCGTGTTAATGTCTATTCATCGTCGTCGTAATTACGATATCCCTAATTATAGCATCAATAACACGCAGATTGCAACAACGGACTCATTCAAATATCGTGGTGTGTACATCTCGCGTGACTTAACTTGGACCTGTCATGTTAACCACATAATAAACTCTGCTAATCGTACTCTAGGTTATCTACGCCGTAACCTTTTCCTCGCTCCTCCCTCTATTAAACAACTTGCTTTTCTAACCTTCGTGCGGCCCAAGCTAGAGTATGCCGAAGCTATTTTTGACCCCCACCACAATAACCTTATTAAAGCCCTCGAGTCAGTTCAGAACCGCGCGACACGATTTATCCTGTCAACTTATTCATGCAATTCAAGTATCTCGGCACTAAAAGCCCAAATAAACCTACCCTCTCTAGCCTCACGCTGTAGAATAGCCCGTCTTAAGCTTTTTCATAAATTCTTTCATTCCTTGCCTTTTGACAACCTGTACATAAAAAGAGCACATCGCATTGCCCGCACCAGTCACTCTAATACAGTATATCCCCCACAAGCCCATACCGTTACTTTTCAGCAATCATTTTTTCTGCGCACGACACGAGACTGGAATGGCCTGCCTGCCGAAGTTGCCACTATCATCGACCCACTTGCATTCAAGCGACTCATCGAAAATATCCCTTTGTAATTTGTAGTATCTATCTTTGTCACTAACTCCCCACTCCCTCATGTAATGTCTCAACAGAGACCTTTGAGGAAATGAATAAATAAATAAATAAACACAAAAATTAGAGTAAGCATGTCATATCATTCGCATTAGAATATTTCTAATAGCTTCAAAGAAAAATTTTGTGACGAAGCAGGCGTGTGCTCTACGTCGCGCCTCCAGTGCATGTTACAAGCATACAAGCAACCGCCTGCACAACGTGTGGCCAGATGCACCGCTGCACCGACAGTGTTGCCAACAGCATCACTCTGGCTCCAGCAGTACAGTTGGGAGCACGACTACGGGGCGATCTGCTCGCATTTTGTGTTGGCAAACCTCTAATGGCAAAACAAGCGACGTCCAAGGCAATATTTTGTCAGTGCTACACAGATACCGAGGTTGACACAAGTGGATCACAGAGCATGACCACATGCTGGAACAGGCTAGAAAATTATATATATAGTTTCATTGTGTTTACTTGCAACTGAACGATGTGGGAATAAGCAGACAAAACAGAAATACAGTCGAACCTACTTATAACAATATTGATTCAAGTGCCACAAAAAATCCATTGTTATAACCGGGTTCCACGAAAAAGGGGAATGGCGTAGCGGTTCCGAGAAAAATATAATGGCGCGAAGGTCAGTTCTCCTCCCCGCCACCTTCCTCCATCTGCCTTCTGATTGTGTTGACTCGATCAACTGTTTAACTCTGCTTCCTGCGCGCTTCAGTCGCATGTTAAGAAGCCGCGACTGTCGGCGTTCAAGAACGGCACTGGTATAACAACTGCAAAGAAGAGTCAAGAGCGGCAAATGACATACGAGCTCCACCGAGGCATCCTTTTGGTGGCCCCAAGAGGCGCCTTTTAAAATATGCGGGAAGGCTGCTATGGCAACATCTCAGCTTGAGAAATCCAGAAGAAATCCTGGAGCGAGATCGCCACAAGCATCTCGCCATATACCTCCCCACTGGCTTGCTTGAAAAAACTGCATGTCTGTCAGCCTTGCTCGCTTTATGCGAAGTTTGCCGACACCCTTCTCCAAGGCATTTAGGTGCCCCATGTAGGGAAGCGGAAGGTCCCTCGCAAAAACAGGCTCATGAGGGACTGAATAATATGCAGGACCTCCTGCGGGGACAATGTTGACGCAGCCTGCCCTACTCTGTCATCGCTGCCGTCGGTATCTGATGCAAGCATGTTTGCGACGATCGCCTCATCGGTTAGAAGCACTTTGTTTCCAAATTTATAGCAGTGCGCTTTCTTTTCACCGGCAATGTCGTGCATTGCGGATGATCAGTGGGCTGATCAGCCATCTTCCGTTTCGGTGGCATGTCAAACTAGGCTGAGAAGCAATGTGGCCAGGAATGACTTCGATGCAACGAACAAAGACAAGCACGAGCGACTTAACCCGTTAGCAAAATTGCGCAGAATGAGGGCCAGAGATTAAAGGACCAACTGTGAGGGCCGAGCGAGCAATCTGGGAGCAGCGCCGGCAGCATTGTCAGCGCAGTTGGCACGGTCCAGTCGTGTTTCGGAGGGTGGTGCAGCGCAGATCTATGGGCACAGTTCATTCGTGTTCAGAGGGGTGGAAATGTGACGGAAGGAATGTGCACGACGCTGGTGTGCATCTCTCATGGAGAGAAGCACTGGGCGGCTTGCATTTCATCTTTCCTTCTTTCTTTTGAAGGATTTCGCATTACATTACCTTTTGCTATGGACGCCCAGCAGCCATACTTCATCGTTATAAATGATAATGCGCCATGAGGACATTGAAGTAAGCAGGTTATTTCCCCATAGAAAACTTACAAAAGTTTATGGTGCAGCTGCTTTTCGTTGTTATAACCAATATGTTGTTGAAACCGGTATAGTTATAAAAAGGGTTCGACTGTACATCTCTCTTGCTGTGGTGCAAAGTAACACAAACAGCAGACATTCGGTCTGCATGTTATATTATTTCTCTAAACTTTAATTCATCTCTTGAGACAACAGATTACACAAATAACACATGTTGCCTTGAATAATTCTTGAAGGGTCACATGTCACTATGAGCAACATCACAGCATACACATGTACGTAGGCGCTTTTGTTGATATAAGTCATCCCCTCATCTTGGAGTGCAGGCCCGTGAGGAAAAGAGCGAACGGTGTTAAGTTCGAAATTTTAGCTGTTTCCGCGGTGTGTAGTGATGTAATTTTAGCATCCTTGATTATGAGTCCGCATTGTATGCACTGTGCTAGTCAGCTCAAAATGGCCGGACCTCGAGGGGCCCTTTAATGCGAAAGTGGGGGAAAATTGGGTGGGGGAACAGGTGACTGGCAACTATGTCATGAACTCTAGAATTAGAAGATGAAAGATGTGGCAGACTTCATGGAAAGAAATTGCCTCTGAGTTATGAATACCTTCTTCTGGAAGTGGAATAACAGGAAGTGGGCCTGGAAATGTCATAATGGGGACACAAGAAATGAAATAGATTTCATACTCTCTGCCGACCCTAGCATAGTGCAAGTTGTAGAAGTGTGAGGTAAGGTAAATAGCAGTGATCATAGGTTAGAGAGGTCTAGGATTGTTCTCAAATTGAAGAAAGAAAGACCTAATTAAGAGGAAACAGGCTGGCCAACCTAGATACAGTCAGGTTAGAATTAGATGAGAAGACGGGGGTAATTGGAGATCACTGGGACAGGCTGCTCATTGAACAATGGCACATACCGAGTACCACATACCCAGTTACCCTACTTAGCATCAAAGAAGTTTGTTGAATAGCAACACATGCCCATTCTTACATGCTGAGCGACCGAAGTTGGGCCCGCAGTTAGTTTTGAACCCAGTTCCCAGGGACAGCACAGCGACCAAATGCTCTACCCATTTGATCATATTCTACAGACAAACCCAAGTTGACAGGAAAGAGGTTATGTGCCGTCATACATACATACGTACGGACCTACCGCTAAATGGGTAAAGTTCTTAAAGAATGCTGTTGCATTGAAAATGAACTTTGGACCAGCAATGTAATGTGTAGGGCAGGTAACCGACAGCCTATCAGGGTTACTGAATTGTTATCAATCGAACTGACATGCAATCCTGGGCAGCAGACAGGTAGTGTGAGGACATAGAAAATTTGCAAGTTCGGGATGGTATTGTCACGTAGTACTGACGGTGAGGAAAGCAGCAATACTAAAAATGAGGAAACTAGCATGTTATTGGGTCAACTTGTGCCCTGAAAAAACATGTTATACTCAGAGAACAGTGACAGTGGCAAACACAATCCGCGATTGGTGAATATCTGAACAGCGGGTGAAGCACGTCGGCTTTTATCGATCAGTTGTCGAATGTTCCAGAGTAGCCGCTGGGAGCCGCGTGCCTTTCCACAAAGTTCTACACCATTTGTGTTGTGCTTACATGCACTCAGCTTACGCAAGGTTCAGCGACAACAGACAGCAGATAGAAGCATCGATAACATTTTGAAAACTTCCGATACATGTAGATGCGTCCTGCGCTGAGCGATAACACTTTGTAGACGGTAAAAGCGCTCACCCAAAAAGATAAACGAGGTCATGTGTCAGTATCATCTGGCACAAGACATTGTGTGACAGGAGACCCTACAGTTGACATTAAACAGGCTGATTGCAATGAGCTTAGGATGGTGCAATAACTTCTAATTAGTTGGACTACACCAATAGCTTTAAAATGCATGAGATGAAAAATTGTCTGAAATATGTTCCGCTGTCATAAGCCTTTCACAAAAGGAGGTTGCCCTGCTTTCGAGTATCCAATGTGGATTGTCCTTTGTTGCCCTTTAGGAATACTGAACCGGAAGGGTTATTTTGTGTTCCTCGGCTATGCATTGTGAAGTGCTCCTGTATTTATTCTATTGTATTTACCTCTTGTTCTTGATGCTGTAACATGACTGCAATTGCCTCACTTATTTTCTGCAGGCCTCTCAAATGCGATGAGCCTAGCTGAAAGCATCACTGCCAAAATGGCATGCCATGCCACTTCAAAGATCGGTGGTCAGTTCGAGGTTGGCATGCAGTGCAGCTTGTCTCTCGCTGACAAGTCTGTTGGGTGCTCGTTCAAACCAGGGAGTGAGTCTAGGAGCGTGCAGACTATGGAGGCTGTGGAGCAGTTAAGCTCCACCTCAGGTGGGCAATGACCGGCACTTTTTTTACATTTGCCTGCTTATACGAGCGTGGTAAATGACCAAGTCTGCCTAGCTTGGCACGACTTGCTCAAGTGTGTGTGATGTTCTGTCGCTGAGGATAAATTAGCAGGTATTTTATTGTTGCCTGCATAGTGATTGAGACAAAAGGCAAAAATACTGCTCTATTGAGCACATTGAAGTACCTTAGATGGCAGAGCTTAATCCAGAGCCCTCTTGTCCTGGTGTTGTGGCCCTTACATTGGTCCACGATAATGTTACACCCAGTGAGTCTTTTAGTTATGTATAGATCGGTGTATGAGTGTAAGAACATGAATATAGATCAATGGAGAATGTAAGTTGACCTCTGGAATTGATGTGAATAAAATTCAAACATAATGCAGTCAACTATAAAACATAACTTGTTTTATCAATATGCTCATTCATTGAGCGAGCTGAATATGGCACGGGAACTGTAAATATTCTTGTCCTGGGACAGGTTTTGGTGACGACATTCCAGAGCACATCATCGGCGATGACTAAGCGGGACTACGCATGCGCAACACTGCCCTCAGGCAATGAGCAGCATGCACTGGGCTCCTGAGGTGCACGCCAGCAATTGCTTCAGACGACCTGTACGCGTCTTGAGGTGAATGCTGGTTTTGGTCCTCTCCCGTCGATAGCAGCTTCGGGTTTTTTTTTTTTCCATGTTTACAGACTGCAGTGGCCGACGGGACCTCTTTTGTACCAACAGTTTGTCCCAGCGGACACTTATTCTTCCTCAGCACTCTTGTTACAATATGCTATCCACCTTTGCTGATGCGAAAAGTGAAGCGTTTTCCCCTTGATAAATGAGGCACTAATGAGCAATGAATTGAATCTGCTGTCATCAGGAGAACTCGTCCACGGTGCTCACTAGAGAATTCCATCACAGTGTCTTCAATTTCACTGTCAACAGGGTAGCCGTTGCACAACAAAACTTCCAGTGAAAATCGACAGTTGCTCTCTATTTTCTATTCATGTGAACCATACGGTACACTGCCACAATCTTGCTTTGCGCTTCCACCCATTTTATCACATTGTTTTCAAATGCATTTTCAAGCCCTGACATGTTATTTTTGCACAACTCGTGTTTGGACAAAGTTTGCCAATTTGGCATGTTTGGCACAATAATGACAAAAACTATGATCCTTTCTCCACTTTGACAACTGCAAACAAGAAAAATTTATTTTGTTTCACAGTATACTACATGACAGACACAGGAAGATCGTGCTAGTTATTTTGCGACAACTGACCAAAACCCAACCTGTCCTTGGTAATTCAGGTGCGTGCAGTTGCAGCGTAAGATTAGCAGAATGGTTTACAACATGTTTAATAACAGAAAGTCGAATTCGAATATGTTTTTTTTTCACAGCATAATAATGATACAGTCGCCGACTGATTTTTTTGGACACCCTATTTTCTGGGCCGGCGGGAATACTTTAACTTTGCAATATTATTGCCAATTTGCTCCATATAGTTATGTATAATAATAACGAAAATTTTGAATGTTTCGAACTGCTCTCATTTAATTTTTCTGAATTTTTCTCACAATCGCAAGTTTGAAACTACCGAAAATGCAAACAACATTGCTGTCATTTTGTTTTTCTGCAGCCTCAAAGCAGCGTTGCACACATCTCGCATGCCAATTCAGAGCTACCATTTCAGGTACAGCCTCAATAGGCACCGCTTGATGCACTCTCCCACGTGCCTTTGTGCTCTCATTGCTGTCAGCACTCATCAGTCGCATATGGCCAGTGGTACTCATTGTATCGCCAGACATGTGCATTGTGGTTTTCTGCAGCTGCATACTGTGATGCTAGGCTTAGCCACTTCAACAACCGATTGTCTTCCGTGGTTTCATCAACAGTTGTTAACAATGGTGCCGACACTGGCTTCGTCATCCGCCGCCTTCCGACAAAGGCTTTGAAGTGAGGAAATCATAGCATAGTGACGATGGAAAAGAAGTCCACCGTTATCAGGAAAGTGCAAAGGGGCTTGTCGCAATCACACGTCGCAAAAGAATTAGAACTCTCGAAGCAGACAATATCAGTCTACATAAACAAGGTAAAGATTTTGGAAGCCGCTGAGAAATCTTCCCGATCTCGACAGAAGAATGTCAGCCACAGTGCCCACCCAAAACTTGAAGCTATTCTACTGTGACTGAAAGCCATGATCGCCATGTAAGTTCTGGTGTCCGGTGATGTTTTAAATCAAAAGGCTGAAGCCGTAGCACTTCATATGAACATTGAGGATTTTCAACTTAGTGATGGCTGGGTCCAAAATGTTAAGGGGCCCCTCACCAGATGTGGCCATTTTGCGCCGGCAAGCACTGTGTATACAATGCGTGCTAGCGATCATGTCTGCTAAGTATTACATCGCTATGCTCCATGGAAAGAGCTGAAATTTCTAACCAAATGCCGTTCGCTCTTCTTGCGAGCTTTGTGCTCCCAGCTGGAGAGTTGACATATTTCTCACAAGTGCGCCTACGTACATTGCACTGCTGTAACATCACGCATAGTGACACATGACTCTGTCTGGTCTATGGCGAATTCGCCAGAGAAAGGCGCTCAAGAAAATGACAGGCCAGTGAGTGAGTTAGTGTGGACACTCAAGCAGGGTGGCTCCGTAGTCGCACCTTGGGTCAAGATCAAGCTAAACACAGCACAGGAGTTGGGGGACAAGGCACAGGAAGGCACCTCAATTCCCACACCATGCAACGTCCGGGGAACAGATGTCAGTGACCGGCCGAATGCTACAACCCAAGTTAGCCCATGATTCATACACACCTGCCCACTTGCCCTACATTGTTCGAAGGGTGTGGCAGATTCGGAGCCTGTCCAGTGGACATCATGCTACCACCCTTGATCCTCCCACCACTGCAGCGAGGAGAGCGAACATCACTTGCGGAGCAGTGTTCGGAACCACAAGCATGGGTGCAACATATCGACGACAGAGTCAAGGCCTCCTGACCATTCACAAACACAAAAAGGTCACAAGCTGCTTCAAACACCGTTGCACGAATGACTACGTTACCACTGAAAAAGACCGCTGCTAGCAGCCACACCAGTTTCGAACAGACTCGCGTGAGCCATAAGGCTCACGTTCATCGAGGAGCAGAGATATTTTCCGTGAACTACACCGCAAAGTCTGCTACCCCTGAAGGCACCCAATGACTCAACATTAGACGATTTAAGTTCGATCGAAATTGCTACGACACAGTCATGATGTACAGCAGATCGTCATGCTGGTGTATCAGCAAACGCCTTCCTGGCGCCTAAGTCAAGAACAAAGACGACATGGACGAACTGCTATTGATGAACTCATCCAAAAAGAAAAAGAAACAAACCCCTCTGTCAACTCTGCGGCTGCTTGGACATTGTCAGGTGATTCCTGGGTTTCCCTTCCAGCCTGGTGGGATACAAGTAGCAGCCGTAGTCGCTGCTGCAGCGAGCGTGTTAGCCTGCTGCAGACTCAGAAAGTGACAAAGTGGGCAGGTACAACTTGCACCGATTCGACTGCTGGCAGCTGAAGAACTTCGTAAGGAAAGTGTGCCTAAAGGAGTCACCAAGAAAACCTGAACAATGCCAATGACTTCCTCATCCACAGCTAACTGAAGAACATCAAATAGAAGGAGCATTGTCATAATCGACCGACTCGTCGATTTCCTCGCACGTAACAGCGTGTCGTGAACAGAAGAAAGGTGACAGAACCATGCGTACAGGTCAGGCAGTACGAGGTTCCATTTATTGCTTCTAAAACATTGGTGATAATTACTGTGCAGTATTTTAAAAATTTAGATGCTGTTCGTATCGGCTTTTGTTTAAAGGCACATGCTCTGAAAGCATCGGTGTTTCCATTAGAAAAAGCCAAGTGCAACATATGACGAGAGAGAAGGCAAAGCGTGCAGTGTGTGGGGGCTCCCTCAAGGTAGAGCAGGCGCTAGGTGAGAACAGGGAGGAAGTCAAGTCAATCACCAGACATTGTGATGTCGATGCTAGGCTCAAGAAAATCGAGGATTTCCAGCATGAGCTTGCGAAACAGGTCAAAGAGCTAAAAAATTAGCTAACTATGGAGCACGAAGCATGGAAGGCGGTCGAAAAAAGACCTTAAGCAGCCGAAGAAAAGCTGAACAGGGCGGCCATAGTGAACGAGAATGGATGGATATATGTATACTATGAGCGTCCTCTTTGGAACTTGATGGTGGGTTGTGCCACCAAGCTCATATATTGCCTCATGACCTACCTATGTTAAAAAAAGAAAAGAAAGGAATGAGAAAAAACACCTTGATGAATTCCCATAACCAAACTTTCTGAACCACCATTGTGAACTTTGTTTCCTTATGCGTCCGTTGTTTGTAGTTTCCCTACTTCCACCAATCTTCCAATCGCCTCTTACTAATCTCTATTGCAGACATGTTTCCTTTTCCCCAGCTCTCTCTCAAACGAATAGCTTCAAGGAGGCCAATGGTGCCTAAATCGACTGCTGGGCAGATATCTTCATATTCTTATAAAACATGCTCCATCGTTTCCTTAGCTTTGGCACAGCAAGCACATGCTTCTTCTTTCTTCTTACATCTCGCTTTATAAGTGCCTATTCTAAGGCATCCTGAGCTGACTTCGAAAAGTAATGAGCTTCCCTTCGAGTTATCATAAATTGTTTCTTTCCTAATTTGTTTTTGTTTCTTTATTTTTAGTAGTTACTCATAGCAGGTTTCCTTTCTATTGCCGCCACCCAGGAGATTATCTCGTCTCTCTGACTTTCCGCTTGACGCTCTTTGTTGCCACGTTGCTCACCATACAGGTTGTATACTTGCTGGTAACCTTCCTAGTTCTTTTCCTCCACTGTGAATCAATGTTTTTCCTGTACATATACCTGAACACTCTCTCAGCCCATTTACTTTCTTCCATATTCCTCAGTCGCTCTTCAGAATGAATTTTACTGTGATCTTCCCTCACTTCAAATCTTGTGCAGCCCATATCATCCTGTACAGCTTAATTTATGGGCTTCCTGTTGTGGGGATGCGCGACTCTCGCGCGTCCCCTGATATCCTGTTTTCCCCATCTCCTGCAATCCCGCTTCGCCGCGTGGCCTGCGTGACGCCCGTGGCGGTCGATGTGGTTGAAGCGCAGTGCGGGAGAGGGCGTGAGTGTTGCGCTGCTAATGCCGCCGACAGGCGGGGTTACTTGGGCGCCGGGAGACAAGGCGCTTCGTCTTTCCCGGCGGATCGACGAACAGCGTGGACGTCCCGCGCGCGCGCCGACCCATGCTTTTGCGAGACCGCCTCGCGTGGCCTGCCTTCGAACGCACCACCGTTCGCGTGACCGTACACACGAACGACCAGGCGTTGGGATCCAGCATGGGGCGAACATATTCGCTCACCGTCCGGTCGCTGCGAGTCGGTCTTCCTAGATTTGTTGCGCGCCCATCGGCATGTTTTGTGGATAGCAACTCGGCAGGCAGGCATTGATCTATGAAAGGTGCAATAAATGCCCTTGTGATTGTTTGCACTACTGTGTTGTCGTTCCTTTGTCCCAAGAGCGCGGAGGAGAATCCCACACTGTGAGTGCCCAATGCGAGACGTCCCGCTGATCTTTGGTTGCCATCGAGTCCTGATTGTACCCCTGATTTCTAGCAAACAACCAAATTTCCAAATGTAAGTCTTCGAACCGTTACATCTTTCCACATATCCCACAGCACCTCGTACCTATTGTATCCCTATCGCGCTCTGTGTTTCATTATGACCGCAATTGTCTTCCCCTGTATTCTTCTTTTTCTGTAGTTCCATATATGATATTCTTCTTTTAGCCATATACCAAGGTATTTATATTCTGTTACCCGAGATATATCCTGGCTCTTTATTGTCACTGTCTGTGCGCTGTTTTCATTGAATGCCATAACACTTGTTTTTTTTACGATAAATTTTAGACCTAGATTCTTGCCGTCCTGTCCACAAATATTGACAGACGTTGCATATCACTCTGCATGTTAGCTAGCCACACAATGTCATCTGCATAAAACAAACCTGGAAGCTTCTGTTCTACTACTTTACCTGCATGTTTGTATGAGAGATTAAACCCAATTTTACTTCCTTCCAGCCTCCTTTCTGTCGTCGCCATACATCATAAACAGCAGTGGAGACAAAGGACACCCCTGCCTCAGACCCTTGTTGATATCAACTTTATCCTCGCTCCTCATCTCTTCCAATTCAACACAAACTGTATCTTCTAGGTAAACATTTTTCAAAAGCTGTATACAATCATCACGTAAGCCTTCCTCTTCCAGAATATCTCGCAAAATGTTGCTGTCTGTAAAATGTTGCATGTGCTCCTGTAATGTCTAAAAAAGCTGCATATATTGGTTTACTTTCTACTCTGAATATTTCCATAGACGGAGTAAGGCCCAAAAATCATCATCCAGGTGCCTACCTTTTGTGAAGCCATCCTGATGGTCTCCCAAAATGCCATTATTCTCTGCCCCTTGTTGTAGCTTTAATTTAATTGCCTGCATTGCTAACCTTTATATTACCAATGTAATGGTCAACGGTCTATATGAGTGAATTCTATCTTTCTGCTCCTTACCACTATAAATTATATTCATTCCAGTTTGTCGTCAACTGTCTGGTATTCGTCTATCCTTCGGACATTTTTCTACTCCTTTCAACAGAGCTTCCTTACTTTTTGGACCTAGTTTATTAATCAGCCTAACGGGAACTTCATCTAGCCCTGTGGATGTCTGCTTCGGAATTTTTTCTTCGTTTTCCTTGCAGTGGAAATTTGTGAGCACCAGCTGCTTTTCCATCTGGTTCTCTTTCATGCTGTTTCTTTCCTCAAGTAAAATCTCATCATTGCCTTGAAAAGATTCGGTTGTTATATTCAGGATGTAATTTATTGCTGTTTCCTCGTTCAGTTTTACTTCCGTCTTCATCTAGGATATGTTGTATTGTTCCAGACATCCTGCCGAATAAGTTTATGTGGTTCGAAAGTTTTCTAGGTGCAGCCTTCTTTTTCTGATGTATTTCTGACAACTAATGTTGACTTTCAGCTTTTATCTTTGTTTGAACCAGTATTTGAGCCATAGAATTTTTCTCCTGGTATATTTCCCATTTTCTGGCTACTTCATCCTGCCTCAACTGTGCTTTTCTTTTATTGCCTGTGCTCTCGGATTGCTTTCTGTTGTTCGACGCTCACTTCTCGGATCTCCCTGTTCCACCAGCTTTTGGGTCTCTTTTTTCCTCTCCAACAAACATGTTGCTTCTCTTTCCGTATTTCTGTCGTTACTACACTTAGAAGCTCACTATATATCCAGTTTTTGCTTGACCATTTGTGCAATTCTTCCTCGACTCTTGTGACTATATTTGTTATTTGTTCAGTGTTGAAAATTGGGAGTGGCCATTTTCTGCTCCTTGCTCTCTTTCGCAACTACATATCCCAGTTTCAATATTCCCGCAGGGGCATCTGCGTCAGCAGGCGTTTGGTGTGTTGCGACACCACGTATGCGAACACACGAGGGTTGGACCCTCCCGCATGTAGCTGTGCACGGTTTAGCCATGCTCAGGGAAAGGGGGATCCTGGAGGTTGTGCCGATGCCGGGTGTTCGGGCCTTTCAGGCCCCCTGGCAGAGGCAACACACCTCTTTCGCCTCTGCTTCACATAGACGGCACCCCCGGACTGGCCCACCTGCGGTAAATCGGCAGTCGCCTTTTCCTTTCTCTCACACTTTTTTAACTTTCCTGTCATCTTCTCTCTTCCATTTACTTCCTTTCTCCACGGCGGCAAGGGTTAAGTTTGTGTGGCTATACTACCTTGGGTATTTATGTTTGGTTATAGTGACGGCGTACAGCTGGCGTCGTGCAGGCTTGAACACAACCTCTGCCGCGTCCCCTCGTTGGGCTCCCTGGTGGGCAGTTAGCACTGTTGCCAAACAAATACATTTTCTTATGGCAACACAAACTTCTGTCTATGATCGGTGTCTTAAAAGTTGCCGCACCGTTCCAGTTCTCTTTTCAGAGCAACGCCCAATCATTTCCCAAGTGCTATGTTGTCCACAGCGAAAACAACATACCAGTAAGAAAGTTCTCCCCATTCCTAGTGGCCAAGTGTCTAAAAGACGAAATCAGACCTACGTACAATGTCTCAAAAATGTCTAGCAGGGACTTCCTCCTAGAACTAAATGACAAAGATCAAGTGCGAACGCTCTCGGCACTTACTAGTATTGGCGACGCGACAGGGACAATTTCACCACACAGAACACTAACTACAGTGCAGTCCACTTATAACGATACCACATATAACGATATATCGGTTATAACGATGGGTCGACATGAGAGTGTCATTTTATGCATTAGGTCTATGGGGAAAAAAACCATTTATAACGATAGGTTATTCACCGCATATCGGATATAACGATCAAAATTTTGCAGTCTGGACGGCGTTTTCCGTGCCAAATAATCGTAATGTTTGCGTTGCTTAGTTCCCTGAAACGAACGATGTCGAGGCGAGGCGATGTTTACCTCTGTAAGTTCGTATCTGCCGCCATTAGCGCGCAGCACGTCTCGCCCCGCCCGCGCACGAGTAGGCGCAGCCAACGTTGGCGCAGCGCGCCACAAGATGGCGCTAGCTGCTTCATGCGCGTCGGCCCCAGTCGCTCCAAAAGAGAGAGAAAGAAAAAAAGAAGCGACAGGCAATGCGGCGCGACGGTGCCCGTCCCGCGTCTCTAGCTTTCCTTAGATCACTATCATCCGGCGTTAGGGTGGCTAGAAGGGGAGGTGTGAATACCGGCGGCGCTTTCCTTCGGGCGCGCGTGACCCCCTTGCGCACCGATGCCACCAGGGGGAACGTGGCGCTGCTGCTCGCGGCGTGGTATTACGGCGTGGTACTCCCGCGCTGGCCTGCGCCCTCCGCTGCCAGTTGGTCTCGTCGCCTGTTTTGGAGTGTTCCTCCCGACATTCCGTCATTTGAGGGCGAGATGCTGTGGACCACCAAAGTTATGTTGAGCTCCGCAGCGACGCACGGCTAGTTTATTACATTGCAGGTTATGTGGCGATCGAGAAGGCGTGTTTTGCCCACACATTGTGAAGACTGCGAAGCACCATAAAGGCAATATCCCCAGAGTACAGTGGCTGTACCCAGAGCCACTGTACCCAGAGAGCTTCCACCAGAGGCATCCAAAGAGCGGGACCTTGAGGGCCTTTTATATCCCTCAGAATCGTTCTATAAGCTGGACAATTCCCTTGAAAACAAACTCACTCGTTTATTCAGTGTGACACCCGCTGTGGTTGCTCAGTGGCAACACCCGCACGTGTACTTAGATCTAGGTGCACGTTAAAGAACCCCAGGTGGTCAAAATTTCCGGAGCCCTCCACTACGGCGTGCCTCATAATCAGAAAGTGGTTTTGGCACGTAGAACCCTATAATTTTTAATTCAGTGTAACACGCTAGCATGCCAAAGCTGCGGCCGAGATTTTGCAGTCAATTGGTTAAATGTCAAAGATTGGTTGCCTAGACCATTCTGCTACCCTGAAAGCCTCAGTTATACGTTTTTATTGCCTCACAAGGATTCACTTTTTGCTTAAAGGTGTCAATCAGCAGAACAGTGAGAAGAAACGAAAAACACTGAAACCTTGTGTGTTGTAAATTTTTTTGCTCACTTGTAAATAAACGATTTCATGACCAGATCTGTTGCTTCACTGTCTGCAATCATAGTAAATTCCTTATATGAGCGTCAAAATGACATGCTGCAGGTCTGCAAGCGCAGACAAAAAGTGGTTTGTAAATACGTCCAGACTTTATCAGGTAATGTCTGCAGTTTACAGGTCTTACGGCACGCATAGGGTGATTGGCTGCTGATCTCGAGGACGACGGTCGCATTTTCAGGGAGGCGATATGCAAGGCGCCCGTGTGCCGTATGATGTCAGTGCGCGTTAAAGAACCCGAAGTGTTCGAAATTATTTCAAAGCCCCCCACTAGCCCCTAACACCCAAAGCCATCTCACGAAATGCGCACAGACAAAACGCGTTTGAATCTCGATACAGTGCGAACTGGGCCCGTAAAATTTCGCAGGAGTAATGATATGGGCTGACATGACATTGTTTTCATGATAAAGATTCATTCTTTGACGCTCGCAGAAAGCGCGCGATACCCGAAACGGGCTCACTTTCACTTCGGTGGTAGAGATGCAGCCGACGCGAGGCTGGCGAGGCGCTCATTTCGGCTGCGTGCTTACCCCGCCTTGGTCAATAGCGCCGCCCCGCGGCATCGGTGCGCTGTGGGGTCACGTTTGCGCCGCCGGTATTCACACCTCCCCTTCTAGCCACCCTACCGGCGTCTCTCTCGCGATAGCAGGCTGACGCCACCGAAGCAGCGTGCAACCAACGGTTCAACCCAGTTCGAAGATGGCGCCGACAAAGCGCAAAGCTGTGTCGCTTGACACGAAGATGGATATATTGCAGGACTCTCGATGCGGCTTCAAGGTGAGCGCCCTCGTGAAGAAGTATGAGCTCGTCCAGTTAACGATATCAACCATCTTGAAAACCGGGAGCACCGCGATTGTGAAGGCAGGAGCTATCAGTGGCCATTCCGATCAGCGGAAAAGGGGTTAGTGCTTTACCAATGGTTCATCACCATTGCTTCAAGAAGGCGGGCTTTGTGCGTAAGGACGAACTTCCCCAACCCGCTGAGACCGACCCGGTGGAAGTCGCTGACATAACCGAGCTCTGGGAGCTCGTTCCTACTGGTGACACAGGTGGTGTGTTGAAGGAGGAGTTTTTGACTGCAGACAGTGCTGCCTCATTCTGCGATGAGGTCACCGACGAGGCGATCGCCGAAGATGTGCTGTCTTGACAGACGCAAAGTTGTGCGACGGTGGCGACGGCATCAGCGACAGTGACAACGAGATCGACAGTGGCTCCTTGACCCCGACGACGATGTCCACGCAAAGTGCACTGTCGTCGATCGACTCCTTAATTGATTTTGTGCATGCTAAAAGATTGCCGCCAGTGTTCGCGCAGCAGCTGGAATCCATACACACTGTGGTTGTGAAGCTGAAGCTGCCGCAAAAGCAAGTGCAGATTTCGGACTATTTCGCTGCGCCTAATCCTTGACACGGTCATTGGCGCTAGAAATAAAGTTTGTTTTTCACGGCCTGCTGTATACATCATCTATTCTTTAGAGCAAGTAGCGAATTCGAGTTCAGAGCTGCAAAGGTAAAGAGCGCAAACGCGTTTAATTTTTTTTTTTTGATAACTGCAGTCCAGATATAGCGATCATCGGTTATAACGATCATATTTTTCGTCTTTCTCGATATCGTTATAAGTGGACTGCACTGTACAAGCAGCGATGAGGAACTGCTGGAAGGTTTCCAAGAACAAAATGTTACCAAAGTACAAAGAATTGTCATCCGCAGGAACGACCAAGAATTCCCGACAAAACATGTTATGCTTACCTTTGGAACAATTGTAATGCCTACCTTGCTGGATGCAGGGTACGTAATAGTAAATGTCAGACCATATATCCCGAACCCCAGATGTTTCAAGTGCCAAAGGTTCGGACATGCTTCACATGCATGCCAAGGCCAAACAACCTGTGCTGAATGCAGCTCCAATGATCACCAATCACTTGTTCAATTGCACTTGTTCCCTACATTGCATTAACTGCAAAGGAGACCATCCAGCTTACTCAGTCTTGCCCTTGCTGGAAAAAGGAAAAAGAATATTGCACTAACCGTGAAAGAAAAAATCTCGTTCTTTGAAGCCACAAAGCGACTATCGTACCTTTTGCGACGTGGTTATGCCAATGTGATGAAGGTGGGGGCAGCGTCACAGAGGCCTCAGAAGTCCTCCGAGCCCATGCACAGTGGTCCCATAGTGACCCCTCCCACCCCCGTGGTGGAAGCAACCAGTGCTGCTCCATCATCGTCGAAGGGCCTGCAGACACTAGTTCCGCAGGGCCATAAAATCAAACGAACCACAAGGCCCGAGACACGTGTTTCGGCGCCCAACTCTCGGTCCTCCAGCGCTTCAGAGAGAGTGATGGAGGTCGACCCAAGAACCCCGGTGTCATCGACGCCGAAGGACAAGCGCTCTCTTGAGCACCTAAACAGGGACAAAGTCCCAATAACCACTCTAAATAAGAAAGCGATAACCTAAAGGTTGTCGTTTGTTTGTGTCAGCCTTCTTGAGATCCATCTTATCTAACATCTTTATCTCCTATTCACTCGGAATGCCATTTTTTACCTTTAGATTTCATAATGTCTTTCATTATAAACTTGAATTGCACAGTTGCCTTACATAACTTAGGTGACATCAAAGACCTGTTATTTAACTTCTCTCGTGTAACCTTATGCTTACAGAAAACAAACCTAGGCGAAAAACAAAAATATTTTGAAAAGTTTCACTGTTGTATGGCGCGACAGTACTCAGGTGAACCGGCTCTCGGGTGGTGTAGCCATTGTTCTGCAGGGCGGTATTGCAGCTAGAGAAGTTCCCATTAACAGTCACATAGAAGCCGTTGCTGTCACCGTTATAGTTCACAAAACCATCACCATTTGTTCACTGTATATTCCGCTTTACACCCATTTTACTACTAAACATTTAGAAAATTTAGCAGGTCAATTACTGGAGCCATTTATTTTAGTAGGGGACTTCAATGCTCACTGTACTCTTTGGGGCAGTATCAAAACTGACCAAAGAGGGCAGCTGCTTGAAGATTTGAGTCTGTCAAATGATGTCTGGTTTTTAAATTCAGGTGCACCGTATTTTTCACCGACTTCCCACACCTTTAGTTGTTTAGATTTAGCTTTTTGCTCACCATTTCTTTTTAATGATGGGAAGCCCTCGACATGTCTTATGGTAGTGATCACTAGGCCACGCCGGTGGAAATTACAGCTCGCTGAGTGGCCGGTTTCTATGGAGAACGCAAAACTGGAAGTCTTTTTGCCAGAACTAAGCATTGACAAACTTAACCAAAAGATCACTGAGATCATAATCTCAGCGGCAGAAAAGGCAATACACCAGTCATCTGGTGTTGTGCGCAAAAGACTAAATCTCTGGTGGACAAACGAGTGTACCGAAGCCAAAAAAGAACAAAATAAGGCCTGGAGAATCCTACGGAAGTACCCCACTTATAGCAGCCTTTTAAATTTCAAACAGGCCAAAGCCAAAGCACGATTTATTTGAAGAAAGGCAGAGAAATCATCGTGGCAGAAATACATATCTTCAATCAATAGTAGAGTCAAATCAAAACGAATGTTGTACCAGGTGAGGAAATTTAAAGGAGAGTACACATCATACACAGTACCACTACTTACATGTCCAGGCACACAAACAATACTACAGGACCAGGCCAACTTATTAGGCGAACACTTTTACGTCTCCAGCTCAGTAAGCTACTCAAATGCATTCTAAAAATATAAAGATTCAGCGGAGAAACAGAGACTGCCCAATACAAGGGGCTTCAAATGTAATATATAATAACGCCCTCACATTGCAAGAATTGAACAGAGTTCTCTTTGCCGGTAAGAAAACGGCAACAGGTTTTGACCACATCCACTACACAATGCTGGCACACCTATCTCAAGCATCAGTAGAAACACTTCTTAAATTTTTCAGCAAAATATGGGAATTTGGAGTAATGCCTACAGATTGAAAAAAATGCAGTAGTAGTGCCTTTTTTGAAATGAGGTAAACCCGCAATATCCCCAAGCAGCTACAGACCCATTGCACTAACAAGTTGTCTAGCTAAACCCTACAAGAGTATCATAAACATAAGACTCACATTCATCCTTGAATCAAGAACCCTAAAGACATTCACCACTGCGAATACAGAAAGGGCTGCTCGACAACTGACCACCTCGTACAACTAGAACATGAAGTACGTAACGGGTTTCTACACAAACAACACTGTCTCGCAGTTTTCTTCGATTTAGAAAAAGTGTATGATACCACGTGGCGGTATAGAATTTTAAGAGACCTGGCTGACTTGGGAGTTCATGGCAGAATGCTAAACTGTGTTTGATTTTATGACAAATAGAAGATTTCAGGTGCGTCTCGGCACAATGCTTTGATGCACATTTACATAGGCAGATGGCGTTCCACAGTGTTGCATTCTGGGCACGACACTCTTTATACTCAAAATGAAGTCTGCTAATAAGATCATCCCATCCTCTTTTATGCACTCAATATATGTCGATGATTTGCAAGTGGCTTGCCACACCTCAAATCTACTCACTTGTGAAAGACAACTACAAATAATGATAAATAAACTCACACAATGGGCTAACAAAAATGGATTCCGTTTTTCAGCAGACAAAACTGTTACAGTTCTCTTCTCCCAGAAGCGAGGGTTACATTGCAATCCAGTTCTCACATCGGATGGTACAACGTTGCCAGTCAAAGAAGACCACACGTTTTTAAGCATAACGTTTGACACAAAGCTGAACATAGGAAGCCCACACTAACACAACCAAAATTCAAGCAAATAAAGCACTAACTATCCTCAAGGTGTTATCGCACAAACGCTGGGGTTCTGACCAAACTTGTCTACTAGACATATGCCGGTCCCTTATACGTAGCATCCTCGACTACGGTATTGTGGTTTATGGTGCAGCTAGGCAGTCATACATCAAGCGACTTGATGCAGTTCACAATCTCGGCCTACGACTGGCAAGCAGTGCCTACAGAACATCGCCTGTCCCTAGTTTGTACCGTATTTACTCGCATAATGACTGCACTTGCGTAATGATCGCACCCCGAACTTGTTGCAGCGATATGTCATGTGCTAAGTCTAGGTAATGATGATCGCACTTACTTTCTGTCGAATCCTACACGAACAACTCTTGAAGACTTATCAAGCGGTCTGCACGCGCCCAACATTCTTAAGCAGATGCCCCATTTCATTCCTTTCATCACTTTCTGCACTTCTATGGAAGAAAAGGCTACAACCGAACATGCCTGAGCTTTATTATTTGTAGGCATCATAATGGTTTTGGTCAACAACACCAACATATAAGGCACCTTTAAATTTTTCTCGTCTGCACTCGTGGGCACGCAACTAATCGCGAGCGGCTACGATAGTGGCCACGTTTGCACTGATACGTTAGAAGTCTACCCTATTCATATGCTGACACTTTTAGCACAGCTAAGATATTCACCCACCCTTAGGAGAAACCTACCTTATTAGGATAGCAGTGAAGACAAATGCTGCAGTTTCCGCAGCATGCCCGCCATGGGTTTCTGTCAGCTAAGCGCGCCCATCTCTGTTTCTTTCCACTCAAAGTGGACATGGCTGTGTTATTGTCGCAAACTTGCCGGTATTAACGATATTTTTCATTACTGATATGGAAGAAACTGTTTCAATGCACGTAATGTACTTAAGAAAAGAAAAATAATTGCGTTCGGCGCGTTCGGCTTGCTCCGGCGGCCGCCATTTTTGTTTTTATGTCACGCACTGACAGCGGCAGCCACCTGCTTGTTGACCCGTTGTTATCCCGCAGCAAATGCGGGATGAAAAAAGAAAATGGTGCGCTGACCTCCACATTCTGGTGGAGGTCAGCGATCCCCGTCCTCACCACGGAACTCCGGAGGGGTCGGTACGTCGAGCTTGTCACCATGCCTCCCGGTGACGAGCCCGCCTCAGCAACGGCTTCGGCTTGTCCGACTGCTCCAATCATCACGGTTGCCCAACATTGTGACCCTGGCCTGGAGGGAGAGGACGTTGACGAATGGATCAAGCTCTATGAACACGCCAGTGCTAATAACAGCTGGGATCCAACGATGATGCTCGCCGATGTCATCTTTTATCTCCGCGGCACCCCACGCGTGTGGCACCAAACGCATGACCGCGAGATAAATAGTTGGGACAGTTTCAAAGAAAAGCTCAGGGAACTGTTCGGTGACCCCATTGGGCGCAAGGCTGCTGGAGAAATGCTCTTGCGTCTCGTGTTCAGACATCTACAGAGCGGTACATTTCGTACATCTTCGACGTCTTGGCTCTCTGCCACAAAGCTGACGATACAATGTCTGAAGCAGATAAAGTGTCGCATGTGCTAATAGCCATCGCCGACGATGCTTTCAATTTGCTTGTTTTCGGTCACATCTCGACTATCGACGCCATCATCAAAGAATGCCGTCGCCTTGAACAAGCTAAGAGCCGCCGTATCACACATCACGTGGCTACACAACACTGCTGCTACGTCGACATGTGAGGGTCCACCGCGTCAGACCACCCCCTGTGACGATGTAACCTGTATTGTTCGCCGCGAGCTCGAGGCCGCCTATTGGCCAGCTTTCTCCGCGACGCCTCCCGATACACCAGCAACCACGATTGGGCTGATTCAGGCCGTCGTCAGATAGGAATTTTGGAAAATGGGTCTCAACTCCGTGTGTTCAACGTCTGCACCCACGGTTCCCCCGTTCTCTAGCAGCCCTCCTCGTCCCCGGCAGACCTTTTCTGCCACATCTTGCCGCAACCCTTTCGAATGGCGTACCCCTGATGACAGGCCGATCTGCTTCCACTGCTGTCGCATCGGCCACGTCGCTCGTCACTGCCGCAACCGATGGCCACCACCTCCTCGGATATACACCGCTGCTCATTCCCACCCCTTTGGACCTGTTCCCTATACCACCCGCCATGAACTCATTGCCGCTGATGCTCCTGCACCGAACCTTCGCTACAGCCGCTCTCCCTCACCTCGACGCCATCAGTCTCATTCGCCCCAACCTCGTCGCTTCTCTCCGTGGCCTATCGCCTCCCGGATCCAGCCGGAAAACTAGGCACTGCAGCTTCTGGAGGTGAAGCTGCGTTCTCCACCCTGCCCTCAAATCCTCTGCTCACGTTACACATGAACCAAAACCTTCTTGGCGTTGACGTTGATGGCTATTCTGTGACAGCACTCGTCGATACAGGTGCGCATCTTTCTATTATGAGTGCCGAGTTCCGACGACGACTGAAGAAGCTCCTCACCCCAGTGTTGGCACGCGTCCTCCGCGTTGCGGATGGCGGTACTGTGCCTGTCATCAGCATGTGTACGGCACGTGTCAGCATCGCCGGCCGCCACACTACTGTCCTCTTCACCGTGATTGCTCATTGCCCCCACGACCTCATTCTCGGCCTCAATTTTCTCTCCGCGCATTCTGCTCTTATTGGCTGCTCTTCCAGTACCCTTCGCCTTGAGTTGCCGATTCTCGCAGAACCTTCTGACACACCCCAGTGCCGTCTACGCCCCACCGGCTTTATTCGCCTGCCGCCAAAATCAATAGCCTATATTGAACTCATGTCTTCCCCACCAGTCCCTGATGGCGAGTACCTCGTCACTTCTCTGCCCAACATTACACTACAGTATGACGTTACCATGCCTCACATTATACTTACTACTACTGCGAAACCGCAGTTTCATGCCTATCTTTAACTTTGGATTGGCAAAGCAAATTCTACCACAAGGTATTTGCCTTGCCAACATTGATCGCCTCGGCGACCATCACGTGGCAACTTTATCGACCGATGGTGCTTGCGAGCTTAGCAGGCCCATTGTGCCAGCGTCGGCCGCCGATCCCACGATACAGAAAATGGTTGCGACAGACCTGTTTTCTGCGCAGGCTGAAGACCTTTACCAACATTATCGTCCTACGGAGATATTTTCGACTTCGACGATCGCCCTTTAGGCCAGACGCTCGCGGTCAAGCATCGGATTCTCACTGGCGATGCTACTCCTATTCACCGACGACCGTATCGAGTTTCTGCGTCGGAACGCCGAGTAATTCAAAGTGAAGTCAACAAAATGCTAGACAAAAACATCATTGAGCCTTCTTCGAGCCCCTGGGCATCACCTGTAGTGTTGGTTAAAAATAAGAATGGCACGTGGCGCTTCTGTGTAGACTACCGCCATCTGAACAACATTACTAAGAAGGACGTCTACCCGCTCCCACGTATAAACGATGCCCTTGACTGCCTCCACGGTTCCAGCTGTTTCTCTTCTATTGATCTTCGTTCTGCATACTGGCAGATTGCTGTTGACGATATGGGCAGAGAAAAAAACGCGTTCATCACACCTGATGGCCTATACCAATTTAAAGTAATGCCGTTTGGATTATGCAATGCCCCTGCCACCTTTGAGCGTATGATGTACTCCTTGCTCCGTGGTTTCAAATGGTCCACATGTCTGTGCTACCTCGACGACGTCATCGTCTTCTCGCCCACGTTCGACACTCACCTTGAGCGTCTAACAGCTATACTTGATGTATTTCGAAAGGCGAAGCTGCAGCTTAACTTGTCGAAATGTCGTTTCTGCCGCTGCCAAATGACTCTTCTGGGCCATCTCGTTGACGCTTCCGGAGTACACCCTAATCCCGACAAAACTCGCGCTGTCCGAGACTTTCCGGTTCCGGAGACAGCCGCAGACGTTCGAAGTTTCGTCGGGCTATGCTCGTATTTTCATCGTCTTGTTCAAGATTTTGCGGCAATTGCTAGACCTCTCACTAATCTTTTGAAGAAAGGCGTACAATTCTCGTGGGGTACTGCAGAAGCCGCCGCCTTCTCTCGTCTCGTCACTCTTCTCTCCTCACCACCCATTCTCGCCCACTTCGACCCTGATGCCCCTACAGAATTACGTACAGATGCCAGCGGTCATGGCGTAGTTGCCGTCATAGCCCAGCGTCAGCGTGGCCAGGATCGCGTTATTGCTTATGCGAGCCGCCTCCTCACACCATCGGAGCGCAACTATTCCATTACGGAACGAGAATGCCTTGCTGTAGTCTGGGCGGTGGCGAAGTTCCGTCCTTACCTCTACGGTCGCCCCTTTTCCGTAGTCACTGACCATCATGCTCTCTGCTGGCTCTCATCCCTAAAAGATCCTACAGGCAGGCTTGGTCGATGGGCTTTGAGACTACAAGAATTTTCGTATTCCGTGGTCTACAAGTCTGCCGCCTGCACCAAGACTCTGACAGCTTGTCGCGTTACCCTGTTGACGACCCTGACTCCTCCAATATTACAAGTGTTGCTTGTGTATTCTCTGTGTCGCAGGTGCTTCATTTCGCCAACGAGCAACGTCGTGACGCCTACATCAGAGCACTCATCGACCGTTTTGAACACTCTCTGGCCAACGCCACTCTACGCCTCTTCGTCCTCCGCGACGGTACTCTGTACCGTCGTAACCTTCATCCGGACGGCTCTGAGTTTCTACTTGTCATACCTAAACACCTCCGCTCAACTGTTCTAGAAGAGCTCCACGACGCACCAACGGCAGGACACCTCGGCGTATCTCGAACCTGTGACCGTGTACGGCGCCGTTTTTTCTGGCCGTGCCTTGCCTGTTCTGTACGACGTTACGTCGCCGCTTGTGAACTTTGCCAACGACGCAAGAAGCCTTCCCAGCCACCCGCTGGTTACCTGCAGCCGCTCAACATCCCTGCCGAGCCCTTCCATCGTGTCGGCTTAGACCGTCTCGGCCCATTTCCAGAGTCTACATCAGGAAAGAAGTGGGTTGCGGTCGCGGCGGACTACGCGACCTGCTACGTAACCCGCGCTCTTCCGACTAGTTGCGCAACTGATGTTGCGGACTTCCTCCTGCATGATATCATTTTGATTCATGGTGCTCCGCGTCAATTGCTAACAGACCGTGGCCGTACGTTCTTAGCCGAAGTCATTGACGACATCATGCGTGCCTGCTCAATACAGCATAATTTTACCACCTCCTAGCACCCTGAAACGAACAGCCTCACTGAGCGTTTGAACCGCACCCTTACAGACATGCTATCTAAATACGTTTCAGACGACGACCGTGACTGGGGCCAGGCTCTACCTGGCATTACATTTGCGTACAACTCTTCCCGGCTTGAAACTGCTGGCTTTTCGCCTTTTTACCTCTTGTATGACCGTGAACCGACGCTACCACTGGACACTGTGTTTCCGTCCATCACAGGTTCAACTAGCGCTTATGCCCGTGATGCTATGGCCCGTGCTGACCATGCTCGCCAACTTGCGTGCACTCGTCTACAAGTCTCTCAAGGCAAACAAAAGCAACGCTACGACCTCCGTCACCGTGATGTCCATTTTGTGCCCGGCGCCCTCGTGTTGCTTTGGTCGTCATCGCGTAAAGTTGGCCTTTGTGAAAAACTGCTTTCCTGCTACACAGGCCCATATCGTGTGCTTCGCCAAGTAATCGTTGTCACCTACGAAATCGCTCTAGACACGCCCACTATGTCCTCCGCTGTGACAACCACTGACATTGTCCACGTCACCCGACTCAAACCCTACAACTCTCCACGCGCCTTTGATATTTAGCAGCACCGTGACGGCGCTTTTGCACCGGGGGGTAGTATTGCGATATCATCGAGTGATGCTCAAGTGACGAGCTGCCGCGAGAACGACGACGAAGTCGGTCTGTGCCCTTTGCGCGGGCGAGTGTCGGCCTGGTGGTCTGGCTCCAGTGTAAATACCCTGTATGTAGTCTCTTTCATCTGTGTTTTTCCACACGTAACAATATCTTGTGGCTGGCACAGCATGGCCTTAGTCGCTCTTGCGCCATTAAACCCAAATTAACTAACCAGCTTTAAAATGACGCGTTTATGGTCACTGCCTATGCTACTATACCCTTCCTCGTCAATGACCATTTCTCTCAACTAATCATGAATTCCTTCTATCAGCCGGCAGTAATCAATTGTCAAATGCCGGTTTTCCACTTCCCACGTGGTCTGCCTGTCATACTTAGGCCCTGTATTCACGATAACGAGGTTATGTTGCTTACAAAGATCTAGCATTGACTTTCCATTGTTGTTAGTATAGCCATATAGATCCTGTATGTGGGCATTCATGTCACCTAATGGAATAATTTGGGCACCATTCCCGAAATCCTTGATATTGGCATTTAGACATTCCACTAACTCTTGATTCTTCTCTCTGCAATTATTTCCGGTCCACAAGTTCGTTACGCCTGCAGCTAAGTTTTCTTTCCACTAATTGTACATGACAACCATAGATGCTCTTGACATTTTGTATTTATTATTTTCCATTTGACTACCTGATGAATGAGCGTTCCGACTCCCTCTCCCTTTCTTTGAGATTTATTTCTGTTGCACCCTTCCCAAACATAATTCTCAATCACTGGCGGCTCTTTCAATTCTCTAATTGGTTTGTTTCTGTAACTGAATAGACCCCTATTTGTTCTTTATTTAACTGCTCCTCAATCTCTACCCACGTCTCCTTTCTTCTGCCGGCCTGCATCTTTATGTAGCCTTTGCATGGCGAGCTCTCTCTTGTTTTCCTCCTTTTGCTTTTATTTTACAATTATGCTATTCCGAGGTTCCTTTAGGGGGACCTTTTTCATCACTACTTACACTGGCCTCCTGATCGTCCGTGGGCCCCTTAAGAAAGCAACCGCACGACCAGCAAGTCGCCAGCTCACGTCTCGTCCAAGCCTGTGGTTGAAGTAGACCCCGTCTCGTTAGAAACCACCACACCTTTTCACTTCCCTGTTTACAACAGCGTGTCTACCAACCGGGAAAACCAGGAATTCTCAGGGATTTTGAGTAGTCTGTAAAAACTGGAGGAGTTGCCTGGCTGGAGGAGTTGCCAGTGTACAGTCAACAACCAACTTTCCGGATTCTCGATAATTTGGATGGATTCGCGGTACCACCACGTAGCCCATAGAATCAATGTATCAGAACGTCAAAAATTTCGGACGCAAGAACTCTTCGACGTCCGATTTTCCGTATGTATTGCCTTAATCGCAGGTCCGAAACGGCGTTAATCGAAGCCACCACCGCTGCCATTTTGATTACCTCGCCACCTCGAACCGGCGCTCTCGCATGCAGATCCGCTGGCAGCCGTAGCCACCACTGCAGCAACGCTAGGCCTAGCTGCTTCGACGTTAGCTGTGAAGCTTCTTGCCATTGGGTGCCGTGTTTTTTTTTGAAAGAAGTCGCTGCTGTCAGCAAAGGCACGGACTCCGCCTTTGTGGTCTTCGCGATTGGCTTAGAAGCTTGGAAAGCACAGTGCGTTGCATAATGCCGGTTCCCGAAAGTCAGCTTCGCCTCCGTACGGAAATGTTACTTAGTGAAGCATATGTAAAAGTATTGCAGTGAATCATAGCAAGCGTGGGAAGCGGCTATGCCACCGGACACAGTATGTATTCCTTAATTATACGCGCGTGCACCCGGTCTCCCCTGTCACAGTACGAGCACCAATTTGCCTAATACGTGTACTGACAGGCCTTCAGAGTGTTTTCGAATGTGCCTACGGCGGTTTGAGCCCTTAAGGGCAGTAAATGACATGCGTTTATTTTTTCCAACTGGCCGATTTTTAGGACGTTTTGGCGGCCCCTAGGAAGTTCGGAAAATCGGACGTGGACTGTGCAGTTGACCAAGATGATGCTTCAAATGGTCCGTGGGGCGAACGAGTGGCGGAAGGAGGACAAGAACAGAAAGGACCTATGCATTGAGGAAAGAATGGGAAAGGAAGCGTGCTGCCGCCGTTTTGAAGGAGCTTGAGCTCAAAAAACAATGTTGGTTGATTCCGAGATACAGGTGTCTTTCATCCAAACCAAAATAAACTTTTTGAAGCAGTGAAACACAACACTGAGGCGTCATGCGCGGGCTGAGAGTATGTTAGGACAGTGCAGGTTGACTTACGAGCTGTTGAAAATCTAAATTGTGACAAAATTCGGGCCTCATACTACTGAGCTTGCTATCAATTGATAGAAATAGCTCATATCCGAAAATATTTGCTTCTGTATGCATCTGCTTTTCATTAGTATTTGAGAATGTCCGACTCGATTTGCAATTTTTTTCAAAGACGTTTTATTTGCTGGGCTTTTTACTAACCCCTCCCGTCTATTCTCCTTTTGCATTACATAAACACTACTCAGTATTGAAATTGGATTAAGTCGTTCTTTTTTTAAAGAAAATTCATATGCTTACTAGAGAGTGACAGCATCGGGTGATATGGTTTCAGCCCGTCTTGACATAAAACATAGTTCTGCATCACTCTGGGAATCTTGCAAAGGCACTCAGGGAAAACCTGGAAAACTCAGGGAATTTGGAAATGTCAAACTTGGTAGACACCCTGTACAACGTCGAAACCTTTCTCTCGGCTCATAGTCCATATAGCCTCATTAGTAGCCACTATGGCTCTTTGTACGTTACTGTCACGTGCAGGCACATCCGGCACCATGCACACCACGATCTGCACCTGAGGAGACAGCTCACACAAGTCGTGTGCCTCCTTTGCCAACGGCTGGGCTAGTCGCCTTTTTTTGTTTGGGACGTTATTTAGCCCACCTGTGACTACGACAAGGTCGCGTCCGTGGGCTATTCCCGCAAGCTTTGCTTTTGCTTGCTCCATGGCAGTGCCTAATGTCACTCTTGGAAATATGCCTACCGCCACTCTTTTTTCAGCTTTCACCCTCTCCACAGTTGCCTCTGAGCACCTAGCCAGGTTTGAGTCGCCGGCGATAATCATCCTTTCACTCTCTCCTGTTGCCGAGGCCTCTCCCTGCTTCCCTTTGGCATGCTTTTCTGGTCGTGCTGGTGGTAAACTTTATTGAAAGTGTGAAGGGAAAAGGGGGAGGTTTCTGTGTGGTTTGGATTTGACAAGGGGCATTGACCTCTGCGTTCCTGCTTTTCATTTGTGGTCGCATCAAGATAGGTGAAGCTCTTTCCAGGCACTCGCACCCTACTTTGCATACCTTTCACGTGCTTTGTTGACACTCCCTCTCCTGTCATGTTGGCAGACTGTGTTGCATTGTCGCGACCATTCTCCTTCACGATGGCGGCCCTGTGCGGCTTTTCTTCGGCGGCTTGGTCTTTTTTCCACCACCTTCTGTCCATCACGCTCCAGCTCTTTGACCTGTTTCTCAAGCTCATCCTGGAAAGCCCGCATTTTCTTCAGCCTAGCATCGACATTACAGTGTCTGGCGATTGACATGATTTCCTCCCTGTTCTCATCCGGCCCCTTGTCTACCTTGGGGGACTCCCTGTACACTGCACGCTTTACAATCTTTCTTGCCATGTGTTGCACTTCGCTTTTTCTAATACAAACACCAAAGCTTTCAGAGCATGTGCCTTCTAGCAAAGTCCTATACGCACAGAATCTAGATCCTTAAAATGCTGCAAAGTAGTTATCACGAATGATTTAGAAGCAACACAGACTTAAGGTACGACACGTGTTCACACGTGTTCAAACACGCTCTTACTGTCCTACCAAAGCAGTACTACCGATACCAATGCACACAGACTGCAACCACTAATAGCTAATGGTATTGCGACTTCCAAACTACTATTTAAAAGCTACAAAGGCTAACGTCCCAAAACGGTTACATGTGTTGAAACACGTTTCGCGAATGGATGCTGTGGCTATCGTGGAGAACTAAATATACACAACACACACACCCAAAAATACACAAAAAGAAAACTAGTCAATTACTATTTAAAGGCTAAAGAATCAGGAAATCAAAAACAGAAGCAAGCTCAAAGCATGTACAAAAAACTCCATGCTTTCGTCGATGCCACGGGGCCCTGGAAAAACACGTCCATCCACCCCAAACATCACCGACACCAGCAGGATGGAACTGGTAACAGTGCTATACCAACTATGTCTCATTGAGTGGGGGGAGGGTCAAACCACAAACGATCTGTGCTCTCTTTCTCTCTCTCTCTCTCTCTCTCTCTTTATATATATATATATATATATATATATATATATATATATATATGTAATTGCGAATAACTATGACAACATGTGAAATTGTTTCGAAATGCTGCACTCAGTTATATTTAGTCGCCGACCGATTTGTCAGAGTACAATGGGCTGGGAAAAATGTCCGAATAGAACAACAGTCCGAAAAAACTTGTGAATAGGAAAAATGAACTTTATATTTGCGGATCAACTTTGAAATAGTCACGGATTGTCCCTTGCCTCATTTTGCACCGGCTTGCGACAACATCCTCTTGTATTTGCGCGAGGGTCGTCCTCTGGTCGTACACATTTGACAGCAACGTCAGCGCACTGTTAATGTCCCATGTCGTTGGTTGAGGACAGCTGAAGCATCGGATACGGAATCATTTTGAAGCGTAAGCACTTGTATCACGATCTCGTGGTGAGTAGGCTCCGCGCACAGTTCAAGGTTCAGCAGCGCAAAATCCGGCGTGCCTATTTGCTATCGTTGCCGGCTGAACGGCCTTCCACGAATCAGCAAGCATGCAGACTGCCGTGAAGAGGTTCACGGTGTGCACTTTTTCGTTGTCGATGCACAGGATTGTGCGGCGAAGCAGACTGGCACGGTAGAGTGCTTTTAAGATTTTGTATCTCGCCCTGGCCCATGGGGTGTAGCACACTCGTGGTATTCGGGGGCGAAAATTCCAGCCAAATGGCCTGGAGATTGTCTGCAGCACCATGGGCTGCACATTTGTCGACAAAAATCACCACTTGGCATTGCTGGGATTGAAACATTCCGTCCATGCGGCGCAGGTAACTCTTGAATAATGATTGCGTAATCCGTGCCGTTAAATTGCTCATGTACCATACTGGCAGGTTTCTGGGGCCCTTGAAGCACCTGGGGTTTTGCGACTTTCCAATCACAAGAAGTGGAATTTTCTCGGTACCGGTCGCGTTCGCACTGATCATAACTGTAATTATTTCTTTGCTGAGCCGCCCTCCGGTACTTGGATCACCTGAGAAATACAGCAAATGGTCCAGCAGCATATGCTGCTGGACCATTTGGATATCCTAAAGAATAAAACCGTTTCATCGCAATTAAAAATGTCCTCTGGGCTGTAATTTTGCAGGACAAAGATCAAATCATTGCGGCAGTATTCTGCCACCACAGCCTGCCTGGCTGACGGCTCCACTGTCACTGCACATCTTCTTAAAGGATACTCCATGCCTTTTCCTAAAGCTACGGAGCCATGCGTCGGTGAAATTGAAGTTCTCAATGTTCATCTTGATGGGGAGATCTTTGGCCTTCTATTCAAGCGTGTCACCAGAAACTGGAAAATTCTTTGTCCGCATCCCTTTAAGCGAAAATTTAAATGCGTCTTCTAGATGCAGATGATCACCCTTGCTGTCCGGTTTTTTCTTTCTAGTAAATTCTCGAAGGCAGACAGTATCTTGCTCTTGTTTCGGATGTAATCTGAAACTGCTTGCTTGGACAGCTGGAACTGCTTCACCACGTCAGCTAGCGTGCGTCCTTTCTCCATGAGTTCAATGATCGCAGCTTTCTTTTCCAAAGTTAAGGTGGTGTAGTTGCTGCGTTTCTTCTTTGCAAACTTCGGCGGAGAGGCGTGAGGCGAGGCCATAGTGTCTAGAACACACAGCAAAAATTCACTTCCGAAAGGCGAGAATATCCTGGGAGACGCACGCTGCACACAAGTGGCAATGGTAACCGTTCACGATCGATGGATGTATAAGGCTTAACCCTTGAAATCGGGTGGCGGCTCATGACACCTAGCTGCGACACCAATCCAATTGAAACCACCAGCGGTTCCAAACAAGCCTCAAGCCAGCGTAACTCAACATGGTGGCATGCGGGGTTCCGGTTGATCCCCATAAGAGGAAGGCATAGGCGACGACTGTCTACAGCTTATAAGAGTGATTTACCTAGAAAATACAGTTTGCGATGAATGGGAAGGGATGAGGAGCGAGGAAAAGGTTGATATCAACATGTGACTGAGGCAGGGGTGCCCGTTATCCCCATCTGTCTATGATGTTCATGGTGAGGAGGGAAAAGGGCTAGAATGAAGTAATATTGGGTTTAATCTCTCATACAAGCAGGCCGGTACAGTAGTAGAGCAGCAGCTTCCAGGTTTATTTTATGGGGACGACATTGCGTTGCTAGCTAACACGCAAAGTGACATGCATTGTCTGGCCAATTCTGTGGACAGGAAGGCCATAAGTTAGGTCTGAAATGTAGTGTTAAAAAATGAGGTGCAATAGTATTAATTGAAAACAGCGAACAGACAGTGACAGACAGCGCCAGGAAATATATTGCGTAAAAGAATATAAACACCTTGGTATACAGATAAATGAAAGCAATAAATGTAAGGAGACACAGGAAAAAAGAATAAAGGGGAAGAGAAATGCGGCCATAACGAAACACAGAGCACTAGGGAGATACAATAGGTGCGAGGTGCTGTGGGGTATGTGGAAAGATCTAATGTTTCCAAGACTTACATTTCAAAATGCAGTTGTTTGCTTGAAATCATTGATACAATTGGGAGTCGATTGGAACCAAAGGTCAGCAGGACGCCTCGCATTGGGCACTCACGGGAAGACTATAAATGAAGCTATCGAGAGTGATATGGGCTGGACAAGTTTTGAGGTGAGGGAAGCTCACAGACAAATTAATCGTGAATAACGACTGAGGAATATGGAAGAAAGTGAATAGACTGGGAGAGTGTTCAGGTGTTTGTACAAGAATAACATTCATTCATAGTGGAGGAAAAGAACTTCGAAGCTTACCAGCAAGTATGCGGCCTGTGTGGTGAGGAACACAGCAACAAAGAACATCAAGCGAAAAGTCAGAAACTGAAATAATATCATGGGTGGTGGCAATGAAAAAAGAAACCTACCATGAGTAACTACGTAAGAAAAAAAAAGCTAAATCAGAAAAGAAACAATTTATGATAACTCAAAGGGAAGTTCATTACATTTTGAAGCGAGATCAGAATGCCTTGGAACACGCACTTATAAAGCGAGATATAATAAGGAAGAAGAAGCATGTGCTTGCTGCGGTACAGTAGGGAAACGATAGAGCGTGTTTTACAGTCGAACCCGGCTATAACGAATTCGAAAAAAAAATGGCTATCAGTTCGATATAGAGCATAATTCGATATAAGCCTGCTAAATAATTGGATGTCATAAAAGCACATTCCATTTATAAAATTACTTTATTAATGAAACTAGCTTAGTTTTGCACGGAATAGTCCTATATTTTCTTCTGCTGGAGCAATTTCGCTGCCTACGACGCAAGCACTTTTCCACATTGTCAAAGGAGTTGGAGCAGCTGAGGCCGCAACTTTCCGCATTCGTGTAGAAGCAGCGGACTAGTGCACAGTGCACGCCACAGGCATTGGGTCGCGAGTTTGGCCGCTTTAGCCCTAATCTCCCCCTTATTCTTCATGATCGTGATGAGAGTGCTCCTCGGAATCTTGTACACTGAGGGGATATCCGACTTCTCACCGCGTTTAACCCGATTTATGATTTCGAGCTTCACGACGAAGGGCGAATTCTGCCGCTTCATCACAGCAACACTGTGGGAGAAGGCCCACATAGCACGCACACAATGAACCAGAAAAGCAGCAAGACAACTCGCACTTTCGGCATCTTTCGGCGTCTTGCACAACGAGAGCACAAGAGCCTGTGGTTGGCTGTCTGAGCAAGCGCTGCGGGCGGGCCAGGATCATATTTAGCAGGGGGATGTCGATGGCTCGTCCGAGGCAGCGTGTTCACGTTAAGGAGACCGGTTGGTTGGAGCCGCGCCGCCGAGTTTTTCCGTCACCACGAGGGAAAGCCAACTTCCGGGGGCACTTTCTGCCAACCGACATTCGATATATCGGGAGTCGCTGCTATTTTTGTTCGATGTTAGCGTAATTTTTGCTATATATACTCGTTGTAACTATACCATGTCCAGAAATTGTTCGATATATAGAATAATTCGATGTCAAAGGATTCGATATATTCGGGGTCGACTATATTAGAATGTGAAGACATCTTCCCAGTGGTTGACGTAGCCACCACTGGCCTTGAAGCCCTTGGGTTCAGCGAGAGCAAGGGAAAAGTACACATGTCCGTAATAGAGATTAGTAAGAGGTGGTAGGAAAATTGGTGAAAGAAAAGTAGGGAAACGACAAAAAACTGAGACGTACAAAAGCAAAGTTCACAATAGGGGGTCAGAAAATTTGTTTGTGGGAAATCGTTTTTTTTTTCTTGTTTTAAACTAGGTAGGATATTAAGCAGTATAGTAGCAAGAGCTTGGTGGTGCAACCCACCGCCTCCTCTCCTTGCCGAAGCAAGGAGAGGAGGTGCTGCCAGTGAGAGGAGCAAGGAGAGGAATGGAGCATGGAGCAATGGAGCATGGTATATTAAAATGTGAAGATATCTGCGCAGCGGTCGATTTAGGAATCACTAGCGTCCTTGAAGCCCTTCGGTTCATCAAGAGCAGGGGGAAAATTACCATGTCCGGAATGGAGATTAGTAAAAGGCGACTTGGAGTTTGGAAAAAGCTAGGTAAACTAGAAACAAGGGCGTACAAAAACAAAGTTCACAATAGGGTTTCAGAAAGTTTGTTTATTGGAATTAATGGTAGGACTTTGGGCATTAAAATAGGAAGAGGTTGGTGGAGCAACCCACCACACCATTCCAAAGTGTGTTGTTTGGGAGCACTTCGGCGCCAGTTCTGTGCCAGCACGGAGGAAGAAGTTGACGTTCATGTGTGTCTCACTCTGTCAGTTTTTCAATCTGTGGGTGCCTTGTGCTAGTGGCCCTTTTCCAAACGCCGTGTCCATGTTGCTGAGACGAACATGCCTGCTAAGTTATATACATATATATATATATATATATTTATATATATATACATATATATATATATATATATAATGCACCCTCGCTGCAACTCAGGGGTAAGTTGGGCACGATATGAAACTAGTGTGTGCGTCATTGCTTCGGAGCCACCGATGGTGCTTGGTGCCTCCCTTCGCAAATACTACAATACCTTCACCTGCTAGTGTGTTAAAATCCACTGCACTTTGCAAAGGGAGCATACCATTCCTTGTCGGTTCCTGCAATCATTTGCCAATATTTTGCGATGGCAGAGCAGAGCACACTCCAAAAGAAGTTGCCGTATTTTTACATCGCTAAGCTGCACCAAACATAGTAAAAAATTTACTGTAAGGTCAGGATCGGGGTGTGAATTACTGGAATTTGGATTTAAGGTTTCACTCCATGACAACACAGCGTGCGCTGCCCCAAAGCCACACTTCAGGGCAAGGTTCTCAAGTACTCATACTTTCGCTATCTCCTGGGGAATCCCACCCTTTTTTCACCCCTGTGTGTTGAATCTCCCTTCTCCTGCACGGTCGGTCATTTTCCTCCTCTGTGTGGGTCGCCATTTTGCATTTAGCAGTTAGTGAATAGTGCACATGATGCTGGAAAAGTAGAACTTGGGCCACGATAGGCCGTGTTCACCGGCCCAATTCCCTTCTCCGGAAACAGTAAAGCAGTCATTGGCTTAAGATATGACATGGACAAGTGGTTTATCCCCAAATGGATGCTGTTTTTTAAACATCTAGGGGTTGCGTATGCAGTTGTTACCATGGGTTATAGACGCGTATTATTCTTTTTTTCTTTCTGGGCTGTTCTGAAAGAGGATGCGGGTTGTAGGTGTTGGCAGATTATGTCAGGAAAACTGCGGAATTTCCTAGCCGGCTCCTTGCAATCTCGACTTACGGTAACATTGCCAAAGTTCAATGTGTGGTCAAGAAGAAACTCACTGATGAAGTCTCGTATAAAACAAATTTGTTGTGCCAGCGAATCAACAAATTTTGCAAGTGCCTAATGTGGTTACCGGGCGTCAAGTGATCATTGAGGATATGAGGGCAGGCTTGGTCAAAGCATTTTTGAAGTGTTCTCTAAGGGTCATAGGAGAGAGTAGTCAAGCACTCCACATTCTGTCACTTTGTAATTCTTTAGCTTTCTCAAAAATCCCTTTTATAAGGACTTCACAAACAGGGTCATGAAGCATTCAAATGAAGAAATATTGAGTAAATAAAAATGACCATTAGTTCTTTGTTTCATCATACTTAAGGTCACCCTGAAGATCTCCCAAATCAAATGAAAAAGATAGCTTGTCAATAAAGTTAGCATCTTTGTTTGTTTTCGGCATTTCCTAAAAACTATTTACTTCTTTTATTTGTGCAGCATTGGGGCCTTCAATTTCTGCGTCAACTACCAAATTTGACAACTCAAAGCAAGGATGCCTCCACCGATGTCAGCTATGTGACTATGTGGCTGATGAACTATTTCTTCTGGAAGCACATGCCAGCATCCATACTGGCGAGAAGCCATTTCATTGCCCTTCATGCTCTCGGAGCTTCTCACACAAGTGTTATCTGAATGTCCATTTGCGGACTCACACAGGCGAGATGCCATTTGACTGCCCTTCATGCTCTCGGAGCTTCTCACAAAAGCCCCACCTTAAAGCCCACCTGCGCACCCACACAGGCGAGAAGCCATTTGACTGCCCTTCATGCTCTCGGAGCTTCTCAGAAAAAGGCCACATGAAAGCCCACCTGCGCACCCACACAGGCGAGAAGCCATTTGACTGCCCTTCATGCACTCGGAGCTTCTCACGGAAGAGCGGCCTGAAAGCCCACCTGTGCACCCACACAGGCGAGAAGCCATATCAGTGCCCTTCATGCTCTCAGAGCTTCTCAATCAAGGGTTACCTGAAAGCCCACCTGCGCACCCACACAGGCGAGAAGCCATTTGACTGCCCTTCATGCTCTCGAAGCTTCTCAGAAAAGCGCCACCTGAAAGCCCACCTGCGCACCCACACAGGCGAGAAGCCATTTGACTGCCCTTCATGCTCTCGGAGCTTCTCAGGAAAGCGCCACCTGAAAGCCCACCTGCGCACCCACACAGGCGAGAAGCCATTTGAGTGCCCTTCATGCTCTCGGAGCTTCTCAGAAAAGCACCACCTGAAAGGCCACCTGCGCACCCACACAGGCGAAAAGCCATTTGACTGCCCTTCATGCTCTCGGAGCTTCTCAGAAAAAAGCCGCCTGAAAGCCCACCTGCGCACCCACACAGGCGAGAAGCCATATCAGTGCCCTTCATGCTCTCGGGGCTTCTCACGAAAAAAAGACATGAAAATCCACCTGAGGACTCGCACAGGCGAGAAGCCATTTGACTGCCCTTCATGCTCTCAGAGCTTCTCACGAAAGCCCCACCTGAAAGACCACCTGCGCACCCACACAGGCGAGAAGCCATTTGACTGCCCTTCATGCACTCGGAGCTTTTCACGAAAGCCCAAGCTGAAAGCCCACATGCGCACCCACACAGGCGAGAAGCCATTTGACTGCCCTTCATGCTCTCAGAGCTTCTCACAAAATGACAGCCTGAAAGCCCACCTGCGCACCCACACAGGCGAGAAGCCATTTGACTGCCCTTCATGCACTCGGAGCTTCTCACAAAAGGGCAACCTGAATGCCCACCTGCGCACCCACACAGGCGAGAAGCCATATCAGTGCCCTTCATGCTCTCGGAGATTTTCACGAAAGGGCAACCTTAGGAAACACATGAGGCAAGAAGCCACTTCATTGCCCACTCTGCCTTCAGTGATTCTCGTTGAAGAATGCCCTGAAGATACACCGGTGCATTCATACAAGTGACCGGCCATATAGTTGCATTGCCTGCTTCAGGTCCTCATCACTTGAACAGACTTGGAGAGCACAGCACAATGATTCAATTCACTTTATTTTCAACACCACAATGTTGAGGACCGCGAACAAAAAGCCTTTTATGGCTTGACAAGGTCCGCAGCCCTTTTTAACAAGCAGTGACAGAGCATAGCGTTAGGTATTACATATTAAGCTAGAATTGCCTAAGTCCCAATAACACGGGTGTCAGACATAATGCATATATATAATATATACATACATATATGTGTAAAATGAATTCAAGTGAAACAGAATGTATACTCACGTACAATTAAAACCGAAAGAATTAACGCTAATTACTAATGCACATTAGACATATATGAAAACAAATGTGTCACACAAAACATACTGCGATGCACAATTCGGCAAATAAACTGTTACAAAAACAATTTGTTCCATTTTTCCATAATGTAGGGTAGTTTAACAATCTCGTTGAACTAGAGTCTGAATTAAATATCTACATTCGTGTAGCATGTTACGTAGTGTTCTACTGCATCAGGTAGGACAAGTGTCTCCACATGCTCCGGAGAGCAAGCTTTAACTCGGGCCCAACTTCGATGCCGCATATTCAAATACATGTAAAACGCAGAAATGCTTTTCTGAAATAACCAGTGGGCTGATTGTAACGAAATTTGTTACATTTGAGAGAAAAAGCTAAATTCTGCTGACTGCTGGAAGCATAATTGAGTTTCAAGGCCTGAATGTTATAACAGGAATTAGCAAATATTTTTCATCTTTAAAAAATTGGAGCAAGAACTTTTTAGATTTTTAACTCTGCACCTGGAATATATATCGTAGCTCTGTAAACTGCATACGCTAGATATTCCAAAGCAGATAAATTTGATGTATCAATGTATATCTTGTCAACTTGTTACACTGTTTACAGGGACTTTGCAGATGTCCTACTCATTTATTAGTGGCTCATTTTAACGCTTTCTTTCATACCTAAATATTGTCCGCTTTAGGTGTCCTATTTGGAGCATTTTACAGAATTGCAGTATTTTTCATTGCTGAGTTACCAGAGTTGTAAATTTGATAGTGTCGTTCTTTGAAAATTCGTGATTTTCAACAATAGCTATTAAAAGATTGATGGCCTAAATCAAAAATTCGCTACCAACAGTCACTACATTCTATTTCTTTTATATGCAACAAACCTCATCTGGTTTCGTGGAGTAGTTAAGAAAAATGATCTCTCCTTTCCCATGTATGTAGATGGGAGCCCCCAAGCTGAAGCTTGCTCTTGAAGGGTCTGTGAAACACTTTTCGGGGGTTACCATATTTTGTCTAGATCTTTTCTCTACACGTTATGGAACACAGAGCAAAAGGATTTACGAGAACTAACCCACATAAAGCCGTTGTAGCTGAGAAAAAAGTCAAAATACAGTTTAACTTTAATTAAAAGAAGTCGGCAAAAACAGCTATTTGCTTTGTTATATTGTGGCTTTTCATTATTTGAAAAGTAATTGATGTTCATTCGTGTCTTCAAAATTACTGTTTGCATGCCCCTACAAACTATGTACGTTCACTGTAATAATTGTTACACTACAGATGTGTGAATGATGTGTTCTTAAGGCTCCTATTTTTTTTTTTCAGTATTCTCTTTGGTACATATGAACTTGTTCTCTTAGACCAATTCATGTATTTGTTGGCTCTTGGTTCTGGTCTATATTGTTCATCGTGGATTCTTTTGATCTTATTCTATTCGTGCCTTTTTTATTTTACAAATGGGTACTTTTTTAGAGGAATTGATTGTTCTGTAAGCTAGCTTTCCAATGTCTGTTTGATCAGAGCATCAAATAAATGCCATTGTTTGGTGAGTATTCGTTGTCTGTTCTTGATATTTCAATAAGTTATTGACGGCATGCAATATAGGGATGCTAGCATTTTATTATATCTGGGGCTGCAAGAGAAGTTGAATGACGGCTGTTGGAACTTCATTATTAACACAAAAGGAGCCTGTTATAAGTAACGTAGATGAGTAATCTAATGTTTGAGTCGAATGTCAAGTCCACCATGCTTAAGTCATTCTTACATTTTATTTCAACTAATGTACCAGCATTTCTATAAGCACTAGTACGACATGTATTTGTAGGAATATTTGTATAAACTTTACATATTGAATTGAGCTTATAAGCCTCCACTGTGTAATACATTTGTGTGCAGAAGCATTGAAATTGGGCCAAACCCTTTTTTCGAAATTTGAAAAAGATGCTTTCTGAATTGCAGTTGTACTAGTCTCATCAGGAATTTCCTCACCGACAAAACTGTGTACATGACATACTTTTAAGATAATAAATACAAGGGTTTACTGTTTCGATTAAGGGCGTGCAAATATTTGATACGTTAAAGCAGGGACTTTGTCAATACAACTATATTCTAATAGCCGTCGAACACTTAAAACACTATGTTTACAGAAATAAGCCTCAAACTGAAGCAAAAGTATGATAAATGTCACCCCCATGGGCATAGGAGACTCGCCACCGGGTGGCCGAGTTGAACAGACGTGTGCATTTTCATCTCCGACAGTCTCTGTCTTCCTCCTGTTACTTTGGGCGTTAGGGCCCAAAAGTCGCATCGACCGTGGTCATGGATTACCCAGAGGCAGCTTTGAATGTTCCATTACCCGAGGACATGGAGTTACAGCAGTTTGAAGACGCCCTCACGCCAGAGAATGCGCCAACCCTAACGAGCACCTCGACCGATGCCATGGTGGACACCACCGCTTCGAGAAAGACGCCGCTGCGTCCAGACGTGAATCCATTCGCTCCACTTGCTGATCCTGAGCCACCAAGAGGGAGCAAAGGCAAGTACGATGATTTACTCGTCTCAAACCTACTCACTGTACCCACCGCCAAGCATGGGCAGAAACGCGCACGCGGAACACTGTCCGCGATAGCTGCACCTGCAGCAGCTAAACCCAAGGCTGCGCTTCGTCATGGCGTCTCTCACTACAACGGCAACGCAACGCCATAGTTTAATGCGTATGACTCGGACTCGGTGTCTGCTCACGAAGATGACAGCGAACAAGAAGCATGGAAAACCGTTACCTATAAACGCCCCGATCCAGCGAAGAAACAAGCGAACGCTCATTCAACGCCGTTCATACGCTCACACTGTGATCCTAAAACCTCAAGAGCCGTGCAGAATCATGGATGAAAATTTCATTGTTATCGATGAGGCACTTTGGAATCACATGCACAATGCTCCCTCAACACATTAAAGGGAAGCTGACCCGATCGTTCAGGTCAGATATTTGGACAGGAGTAATCAAATAGCGCTTGACACCGATGATCGCGACACGATGCCCTTCTGTCTTTAATACAGCTTCCAATAAATGGCAAGCCAACTGTATTTCAAGCATACGAGGCCATAGAAAAAGATCAAATGTGGGGCATTATCCGCAACGCAGGAGAAATTTCTGCCGAGCAGTTTACCATGGACCTGCACTGCCGGAAGTGCGACATTATCAGCGCTCGCCCCATCGGGGAGAAAGGCACCGCTGTAGTCACTTTTAAAGGGACTAGCCTTCCATACAAAATCGGGCCCAGGTGTTTCACAATACTAGTCTATCCGTTCAAGTCGCAGGTCTACACTTGTGAGACGTGCCACAAATTAGGACACGGAAAACAGCATTGTCCGAATTTTAACAGACCGCGTTGTGCCACATGTGGCGGAAAGCTGCATGGCAGTGACGAGGTCTGTCCCAACCAGGGGCCGAAATGCCGCAATTGGGGGGCGTAAACACCTTGCAACGGCTCAACACTGCCCTCAGAGCATAAAGATCAACAAACAGCTGCGCGTGAAGTCAAAACGCCCTCAGAAGCAAAGCCAGAACTCCATGGGTTCACAACTGCAAGTTCATGAGCGCCCTCAAAAGACAGTGACCCTGAGACACAACTCTTACACTGGGCCTCCCCGCGCTCCATCAACTCCTGCAATACCGCCGGAAAATAAACCGCTTTTCGACCACAGCAAATATGCCTTTGCTAATTTCGTCAAGATGGCTAACAGCGAAGCGCTAGAACACGCGAATGCGAGTCACGCCAAAATTACAGGTCAGTCTGTCCCCGCCTCACTCTCAGCAAATGAAGGTGCACGTGTTCATGGACAAATATATGAAACTATCACTGTCGGGGCACCAGAGCAGAGCCAGAATAAGCTGCTAGAAACGCGGCCAAAACCACAAATTCATCCTGATTACGAAGCCATCTTCTCTGCACACCTGGCACAAATGGAACATAACATCGTGTCAAGGGTACAAACGATGATAGAACGAGCTATTGAAACATGCGTTCGCACCATCATACAGCGCCCGATGCACAATGGAACGCTCTCCTTCGGAGGTCTTACCACGGCCGCATGTGTTAATATGGCGCCTTTGCTGTCTGTACAGATAGCTCCGACGCAGATGGCTCACACACAACATGGCTCAGCTGATCACTCAAGTTAATGTTTGCGGTCACGGTCGGGATGTGGGGGGAGCCGTCCCAACAGTGATTCAGTGGAACTGCCGCTCCTTCACAACGAAAAAAGCAGGCATGATTTTACGCTGGGGCCTGTCGCATAAGTCTCAGACTCGCCGTCGTGGCATTGCAGGAGGTGAACTGCTTTATGCCACGCTTACCATACTACGAGGGCTATGGCTTCCCCGAAGACACCGACACACCTGTGTGCACAGCTGTGTATCTGGATCGAAGACTCACCCACACAAAGCTCGACACTGACCCTTGGTGTTCGAATGTTGCTAATGTTACTGGATGCTGCATTCAACTTACACCCGAAAGAATAATAATTGTTTTTTTCTGTGTACATACGTCCAGGAAACGCACGAAGGAAGACTAAGGGCACCTCGGTGGACTTTAGCTACATACATTTTCCGAACATCTATCCCAAGGGGATACAATTCTAATCTGTGGAGACTTCAATGCTCAACACGTAGCCTGGAACTATAATAAGTGCAGCCCACGCGGTCGTCGTATCATGGAAGAGTTTGACTATTATGGACTATCGCTCCTTAATCTGCCGCAATCCCATACAAGGCTTGGACAGGACACAAGGCAAGCAGACATGACGCCAGACCTAACATGGTCTTCGAGACCCAGAACCTGCCAATGGAAACTTCTAGAGGACTCTCTTGGCAGTGATCATCTTCCACTTGCCATCACAGTGAGAACAAATGGTCCCTCGTGCCACCCATCATCTTACAAACGGGATTGTACGACTACCCACCGGGACAAATATCGGATGCTGCTAGAAGAAAACGGTCCAGTTAACAATCTTGACTTTTAACGCAAGCTATGACGCGTGCCAAGCGCACAGCAACTAAAACGCTTCGGGTTTCTCCGGACCAACCTAATTCGGATAGGCACCTCCTGCATCTATGGAACCACAGGCCCAGACTTTGTCTTCTTATCGAGCAAAGGGGCACCCCCGGACACTACGAACTAAACTATGCTCTTTACAAGAGGAAATCGAGAAGTATGCAGGAGAGCTAGCTTCGGAGCATTGGATGCAGGTGTGCGAGCAACTGAACGGATCGACTAATTCAAGCAGGGCGTGGACTATATTGAGATCTCTTCTTGGGCAACGTAAAACGTCAGACGCCGTAGCCCGTGTTGCCTTGAAAGAAGGCATCACCAATGCCGAACTCTCAGAGAAAGCGGCAGATATATTTTTTCCCCAGTCAAATAGTACCATAAATAGAACCTATGTGAGGGACGATGACCAAGACGGACACGATGATCTAAACCAGCCCTTCACGGCCCGCGAGTTCGAAGACTCCATACGCAAAATTAACACCCGTGGCACACCAGGGGTTGATTGAATCGTTGCAGCCCAATCGAAGGTTGCAAAATTACTCTTCTGGCGGAGTTTAACCGTATATGGAAAGAAGGAACTCTCCCACTAGAATGGCGCCCCTTTATTGTCAAGCCTATTCCGAAACCGAACAAACCACCGAACTGCCTGGGAAACTTAAGACCAGTTTCGCTTATGTCATGTCTGTGCAAACTTTTGGAGAGCATGGTGAACGCAAGGTTAATATCGTGGTTGGAGGTAAATTGTCTTCTGCTTCACACTCAATACGAATTCCGGCCTGGTCTTTCTACTCGAGATAATATGCTCCGCCTAAAAGAGGACGTGCTCTACGTCTCGTCCTCGTGTCCTCGCATAGTTGTGGGGGTGGACATCAGGAAAGCTTTCGATAGCCTTCTTCATGCCTTTATCGTGCAGGCGATACAAGAAATGGGTATCAAAGGCAACATGCACAACTTTATTGCTGCGTTCCTGCAAGACAGAACGTTTAAAGTTTAAGTAGGCAGCGACCTCAGCTCCTATCATCATAACGGGGTTGAAGTCCCACAGGGAGCCCTGATCTTCCCAACATTATTTAACATCTTCTTAGCAGCTCTTTCTGCAGAACTAGAGAATCACAAGCATTGTGCATGCTAGCTACGCAGATGATGTGACGCTGTGGACTACGCGACGTTCCCTAAGAGAACAAAAGGAGGCCCTGCAGACGGCGTGGAATACCATCGAGAGCTTCACGAGGGAGATAGGGTTTACGGTAGCACCGGAGAAGACCGAGTTTGTCGTTATCCACGGTGGGAAAAGGTCAAAGTCGAAGGACGAGGAGAAAGCCAGCGCCCATCTCTCGATCGGACAGACACCCATTCTCAGGAAGCGGGTCATCTGCATACTCGGAATGTTTTTAGACGAGCAGTGTATATCCATAACGTGATACAATCAAACAGTAAAAGTCACCAAGCAGGTCACTCAAATCCTCCGCAGGATTTCCGAGCTTGCAAAGGGCATTAAAGAAAAAGAAATGAGACACTTTGTGCAGGCTTTCCTGCATTCTCGCATCCTGTCTGGCGCCCCTTTTCACCCCATCACTCGAACACAGCTACATACTCTGGAACGCCTCAACAACGAGGCAAGGAGAGTAATGACAGGATTGTCAAAGTACGCGCCACTCCCTGCACTGAAGAGCTGCAGCGCTTTCGGTGACATTGCTGATCTTATTTCAATGCACGAGCATACTCATGTGACACGCCTCAAGTCCACAAACGCAGGAAGGGCCAGATTGGTTAAAATTGGGCATGACATTAACCTTCCGGCGCTTTCACGGATATGTCCCCCTTGGGAGCAAGTACCAATGCGGATCCTAAGCCACTGCCGAAGAACATGGGAGAAGATCAATTGGCAAGAAGACAGGCCCACGCCAAACGCCACAAGAAATATACGCACCAACTACGTGAGGGGGGCAACGACAATTCTGGCACTTGCCATATAGTCTATGTGGATGCTTTTATCGGAGGATCAGAGGAGGAGCCAATGTTCACTATTGCGTGGACAAATATGGGAGCAACCAAGCGGGGCAGTAAACTCCACCTCACAAGACATGTCGTTCACAGCTCTACGGTAGAACTGTATGCCATCCTAGATTTTGCCAAGCATGCTGAACACACTGCCAACAAATTTCCAAGAGAGGCTAAGCACCACTACAGAGTTTACTGACTCTCAAAATGCCTTTAGAGCTTGCCAGGGCACTCGTACAACCACTGCTGTGCTCCAACAACTCCGCCTCCACGTTCGTCGTCTGCGTGACTAAGGTCATGATTTTCAGTTACACTGGATCCCGGAGCCCACGCGTATACCAGGAAATGAACGGACTCATTGACTAGCGCACGCCACGCTACTATCCGCACTGTCAAAACTGCCCGAACAATCACTGAACAACGTACCTGAACACACGGAAATACACAGTCAGTGGTACAACCCCATGGAAGCAATAGCTGAAGCCAAGCACCACCGGCGCAGCTATCTCTTCACTACGTCCAATCCCATGGACATTCCTCCCCCTCCCTCCCAGGCTGTTTCTCTTCGGCAGCAGGTTCTGCTCCGGCAGGTACAGACTGTCACCCTTCTTACTCCCTTTCTCGTGCAGCGTTTTCGCAGAACGGAAGACCCTCGAGGCCTGGAATGTTCACGTGCGGGTAGCTGCAGCCCCTGCAACACCATGGCAGACCTCGAACACTTAATCTGGGACTGCCCACTGTATTCTGGCCCCAGGCAAAGGGCCCTTGCTTCGCTCCCAACGGAATGGCGACCAACCTCCCTACAGACCTGGGCTCTACCGCGACACTGCAGTGCTGCGACCGCCAACAAGCTCTGGCGGTCGCTATATAAATGCCTGGATGATCCTGAGGCTCCAGCCACTGGGACCAGGCTTCTTCATCTCGAGCATACCAGCGAAAGCATCAGACCGCATGATGTAGATGATTAACCATTTGAGGGTCAATGACATAAATATACGGCGCCGCGAACGATCTCCAACATGGTCGATGCCATATATTTATGGTGCCGTCTGTATACTGAAAAAGCGCACCAATTTTCTTACTTTTTCTTTTCTGTCACGTGGTGCCATTATGTGGAAATACAGGGAATTTTTTTCGCGTGCCTCCCTCTCTTGTTTTTCGCTGCATGGTTTGTTTTAGCGCTAGTTTGTTCCTGCGCGTCTACATACTACCAGGCGCCGCAAGGCGCCGCCTAGGCAGGCGGCGGCTTGCGTTTTGTTCCGCGAGCGGTCTCGGTCTCTTGCACTTGCAAAACTGATGGCTATCTCGTTACTAATCGTTCAAAAGGCGACCGCTTGTTTCTCGCTCGTTTAGTGCTCACAGAGGTGCGCATACGAAGGATGCTACCGTGCATGCGTTTCCGTTGCGTTTTTCTTTTTTTTTGAGGCTCGCGAAATCTAATTGCCTCTGGTTAGCGATAAGATGATTAGCGGAAGTTTGTCAGATGTTTTTTTGACGGGCACATAACCACACGGTTTTCTTGAGTTCGCGCACCTACGCAGTTCGATTACGCTATGGACGTACATATTAGTGTAGGAGCAGGAAGATTTGAGTCTTGCGAAATGTTCTCGTGTGCGCATTTTCAAAGCCTTGAACTATAACAATGCATAAATTTTTCAATTCCTATAGGTTTAATTCAGTTTTTATTGTTGTTATTCATGAATGAAGAGTGCTTATACACCAACGCAAAATATTTTTTATCACTTTATGGTTACCTTAGAAAAAATTACGGTAATTTTTTTGAAATAACTACCTGAGAAGAATTGGAATCTGCAATTTAAAAAAATCGACCCTGGGCGGTCACATCTGGCGAAAAAAATCGACCCTCAAAGGGTTACGTCCACCATTGTTTCCCTTACTTTCTCACTCCCGCTACTTCCCAAGCCAATTCACCGCAGCCCTTTAGGGCAAAAAATGTGAATAAAGACGTGTAAACAACAACCATGGGCATAGTATATGCATAAAACATGAGAGCATGTGTAGTAGAAGCTGGATACGCTTCTCAGGCAGCTAGACTTTCCTGGCTATACAAAGACCATTTGCACTCCCTGAAGAGTCCTTTGTGTGCGAGTGATTTCCTCATTTGTTCCTAGTGATCCGTTAGCGCTTTTAGTAAACAATGCTGCATAATGTGCGATGTAACTACAGGAACTTGCCAATGGAATGAACACCAGGATGTGTGCATTGTTTTACACATATTTTGACAATAGCTGTGCATTCTTCAAAAGCAGTTTGAAACATATTCTTCATTTGTTTCAATTCTGGCACTATTCGATTTGTATTGCATTCAATATGCAAAAATTACTTCTATATAGGGCGACAATGTAGCTTTATGTAATGAATAAACACATTTGAGGCTTTTTTCTTTTTGTTCTGCAAGTTGCGCTCCTAAAGATTACTTCCACATCCATTCGGCCATTTTGGTGGCACGTATGGCTTCAGACTGGCACGTTACATCCAGGTGAAGAGGCGCCTGCACCAACATGTGGCCATTTCAGTGCCGGGTCTTCTTTCAAAGCTTGCTTACTTGTAACTTGTGAACTCAGATATGTAGCAATTGTCTATCAACAGCCTTATGCGATGTAGGTGTCAATGTATTAAGCCAAATCTCAATTAGGAATATGCATGTGTGCGCGGTGTGCTACATAACATTCTGTTACACAAGTGTTACTGTATGCTCGGACATGTGGAGCTCCAAAGGTAATTCATAGCATGTTCCAGTATAAGTTGAAAAGCTGTTTCATTATGTTTTAAGAAAGCAATGAAAGAATTTGAAAACACTGATACAACGCGACACATGACACTGACACCACAACACCAAAGTCAAGTATCGTGCCAGTTATGTTGGTACACACTTTGCAAATAAATATGTTGTAATACAAATTAACAAGTTATTTAGTTATATTACAATATAGCCAAGGCTATGCAGGTGCACTGAAGGTTGTGGAGACATTTTTGATAATCAGTTTAGAGCACATATTTCAGTGTCTACAGCCATGTGATATTCCTTGATGTAACGGCTCAACAACGAAGCATCTGTTTATACACTATGCATACAAAAGACCGCAGCGTACAGTAAAATACTCATTAGTGAGAAATTTTGAATGTTACACGGCTCGCTAGGACATGTTCTCCAAGTAAATCATCGCCTAATTAAAGATCCTTCTGCGTGAAAAGTGGTTGACACTTTTTTTACAGAAGTGGTTATATTCTCATTCTGCCATGAGTGATCATTTTGTCTACAAGTGCGTTGAAGCAAAATGTCATTACCAAATTTTATTTAATGTATACACCATTTTTCTCGTGCAGGCTCTCAACACAATAAGCGGCACATTGAAACCTTCATAGATCACTTCAGAATCCGTTGGAATTTACGCTAGCATATTGGCACTTCTTTGACAGAACTGTGCACACTTACACAAGGTAGGGGTTCTCAGACCTTTTGGCTTTGGCGATGCTCCACCAGCTTTTACATAGTGCTGCAAAACCCCTCCCTTCCTTTTCCCAGTGATCTGCTTACACACAGCCTTAACATAAGGGCTCATTTAGGCTTATGGAGAATGGAATGGCGATAAGAGGGGACATTGCTGCACACTCAATGCTGTGAGCACAGAGAAGCTGTCATGTTTTGGGAGGATTGGGGTGGGGAGGGGTGGGGGGGTGGCCTTTGAATCTGCTTTAGCGTTGCTGCCGCGTGTGGTTTTGGCCTCTGTTATGTGCATTTCGATGTGTTGTCGTTACTCTTGAGGGCCATTTCTGTTGTTGAGGTACGTAAGATGATGTACGGACAATTCTTTAAGATGATGTACGGACAATTCTTTTCCGCTCTCCGTAATGCACTGTGCAGGCCAACCGTCTGGCTGCCATCCTACGCACAGTGCGCCATTAACGGCATGTTCATGCAAGCGGAGGTGTAACATGCGCAAAAGCCAATGGTATTTTTTGCGAAGAAATTTGACAAAGCATTCGCATTGTAGAACAGTGTTCGGTGTATCAATCGCAGTGCTAAGCATAAGTTCCCGCGTCGCCTGGAATGTAGCACTGCCCCTCGCCCACAACGGAGTGCTTATCTGTTACTCTCTGTGGTTGCCACCCGGTGTAACATCAGTATGAATCTACATATACGCATGCAGGCTTCTTTCACTATGATACTGCAACAGACTTAAAGAATGTGCTGTCCATAAGCCATTCTTCATAGTCTTTTCAATGCACACCTTTAAGTACGCTTTTGGGAGTTGTATTTGTCCAAGAGACCCAGGGCACGTCTAAAGTAGATGGCGGGCATCAGCTGCAGCTGCACGAGCGGTGCACTGTGGACACTGGACAATGTGTATGTAGCGCTGACCCCAGGCGGAAGTGATGGCTGGTTGGCTTCACTCTTTCCGTACCACGGGGAAACTAGGTGTTTTTGCAAGTTACGCCAGATATTTTTATCTGAAGCTACTACTCCACTCAATATTTTATCTAATACATAAATAAAAAGCAGAATTAATGCACTTTTCACGCATAAAAGCTTTATTAACGAGATCCAGGGAAAACAAGGGGAAGGCGGGAGATGGACATTCAAGACGATGAGGAAAACAAGAACGAGGTGAAGACGGGAGCCAACGTTTCGACAAGTGGACTTGTCTTTTCGCCTTGAAAATTACAATTATTAACGAGATGTATCTGGTAAAAGAAGTATAAATTGCCAAAATCAAGATTACGGGATAAAATTTAACAATGTTTGTGACGAAATGTTATGTCTACTAAGAAAAAATGTAACATAATTTATGAGACATGCAAATATATTGCCGTCTAATAGGCACTATATATCCCAAAAAATCAATTTTTCATTCAGCAGGTTTCCCACTTGAAATATTTTAGTGCAAGCACTACAGTTTGGCGTGCCAGGCTGCGGCCTCCGATATTCCGGGCTGGCTTGTGTCTTCGTTGCTCTCGATGTCCAACGAAGAGGCAGCATCCTCCAGGGTGTCTACCAAGTTGACATTTCCAAATTCCTTGAGTTTTCCAGGTTTTCCCTGAGTGCCCTTGCAATATTCCCTGAGTGGCACAACTTTGTTTTATGTCAAGACGGGCTCCCTACATCATGCCACCCAATGATGTCACTCTCTAGTAAGCATGTTAAAAAATGAAAAAATAAACAACTTAATCCAGTTTGAATAGTAGGGGTTAGTGTTTATATTATTCAAAAAGAAAACAGAAGGGAGGGGTGATGTAAAATGTACAGCGAATAAAATATCTTCGAAAGTAATAGTAAAACCCATTACAAATCGAGTCGAACATTCTCAAATACGAATAAGAAAGATGCATAGAGAATATTTTCGAATATGCACTATTTCTATCAACTTATAGCAAGCTAATTTGTTTGAGGCCCGAACTTTATCACGAGTGAGATGCTCTCGCAACAGCTGGTAAGTCAACTTGAACTGTCCTGACATACTCTCAGCCCGCGCACAACGCCTCAGTGTTGCGTTTCACTGTTCTAAATAGTTTTTTTTTTTTTTTTGCTTGGATGAGGGACACCTGCATCTCGGCGTCAGCCAACACTTTGCTTTTAGAGTGCAAGCTCCTTCAAAAAAAGCGGTGGCATGCTTCCTTTCCGTTCATTTCTCAGTGTGTACGTCCTTTGTCTTCTTGTTCTCCTTCGGTTGCGCATTCGCCACACGGTCTATTTGAAGCATCCTCTTGGACAGCTGTACAGTCAGCGTCCGATTTTCCGGACTTCTTAGGGGCCGCGAAAGTGTCCGAAAAAAATCGATGCAGGTCTTTTACATCCCTTAAGGGCTAAAATCTCTGAAGGCCTGCTAGTACACTTATTAGGCATATCGGTACTCGTATTGAGATGGGAGATGGTGGGTGCACGTGTGCACAATCAAGGAATACATACTGTGTCCAGTGACAGTTGCCCCTTACCACACCTGTTATGCTTCACAGCGTAATATTGCTGTAATGAGGTAAAGCTGATTTTCGAGAACCGGCATTATGCAACGCACCGTGCTTTCCGAGCTTCGAAGCCAATCGCGATGACCACAAAGGCGGTGTCGGTGTCATGGCTAACAGCGGCGAATTCTTCCAATGAAAAACACGGCACAGAATGGCAAGAAGCTTAATATCGAACCTCGAAGCAGCTAGGCCTAGCATTGCCGCGGTGGTGGCTACGGCTGCCAGCGGATCTGCGCGCGAGTGTGCCGGTACAGTGCCGGTTCGAGGCGGCGAGGTTATCAAAATGGTGGCTGTGGCTTTGAATAATGCCGTTTCGGACCTGCGGTCACGGCAGAAAGTATGGAAAATCGGACGGCGAAGGGTTCTTGTGTTCGAAATTTCGGACGTTCTTATACATTGATCCTATGGGGTACGTAGTGTTGCCGCGAAACCGTCCGTCCATAGAGTCGCTTGTTTACTGTACTCTGGTAACTCCTCCAGCCAACGACGCGGCGTCAAAGACCATTCGTCACGATTCCTCTCTGTTACTCGAGCCAGCATTACGGCGACTTTCGTTCCCTTTCAATAAAATTACAGCTAATTTTCCCTGATAGAAGCACAAATGCCCTGAGTTTTTCCAGACTACTCAATATCCCTGAGAATTCCCGGTTTCCCGGTTGGTAGACACCCTGATCCTCAGACTCGCTGCTGCTAGATCCAGCGATAAAATCAGCTGCAAACGCAGCAGAATCACGAGATCTGCGATCTTTCGAAGTGCGAGCGCCTCTCTCCGAGGCAGCTATTTTTGCTGTCTACTTTGACGGTTGCGAAACTTCGGAGTGCATTAAAAAAATTAGCACTTTGTGGAAAAAAGCAAACTGCTTAGAAAACAAAAATATAGTTTTCTTCGCGTCCCATGGCGCAGAGTGTCCGTGAGCGGCGCGGAAGGCCAACTTTGCTTTCTGCTTTGACTATTTTGAAAACTTCGGAGTGCGTTCAAAAGTTTTACCATCTGGGGGTAAAAAGTGAACTGCTTAGAAACCAAAATAGTTCTCCTCGTTCATGTCGGATAGCGCAGTATGTCTGTGGGTGGCGCGAAAAGTCTGGAAACCGGCATTTCAAGCCATCGTTAGAGGGCTAACGATGCCCGATGGGCGCAGTACGGGAAGAGTAAAGCTCTCTGGACAGAGACTTGCTCCACCAGATAAGGAATGTGGGCAACGGAGCAGACACGCAGGGGATAAGGGCACGCGTGTCGCACTGGATAAGGGATTTTCCGGCACAGAAAACAGAGCGGGGTCAGAGGAAAGGGAAAGAGTAGTTACGGATGTCAAGAAAGAGTGAACAATCTGGTCTGCAAAGTCATCAAATGTTATGGTTATGACCATTTGTACCTGATCCCAGTTGACAGTGATGTTCACTAGCGTAGAATTGTGAATTTTCTGTAGCTGCTTACATATATGCAACGTTTTTTGCTTAACTGCGCCCATCCTGTCAGTGTAGACGTGGGTTATGTTGATGTTAGGCAAGTTAGTAAGTGTTTCTGTCGCATCGTGTATAACCTGTAGTTCGAATAATAAGGGGTCTAAAAAGTCCGTTGCATAGCTTGATGTGGCTTGGATGTCAGGGTGTGTGAGGTTTGAGAAAGCTATTTGTCCTCTTTATTTAACCGCCTCATCTGCGTGTATCACGGAGCATCTCCTGGAGATGATAAAAATGACAAAAAGGTATATGGGAAAAGATTAACAAACACATAGATGAGAGGAGAGAATTGCAAAAATAGAGCACGCAATAAGCATTTCAGTCAGTGCCACATTTGGTCGCGCAGTACAGCAGGTTTCACAAACGCAAATAACAGCTCTCCGTCTATACACTGTTCACTACTCAAGCTAGGCTACCAACGTGGCCTCGGACAGCACCCTATATGGAGTATCCTTCAAAGTGATGACAGGGACAGATAAAGGTTTCGTCACAACCACAGATGCCAATGCCTGCGCTTTGACCGTATAAGACAAAATACAGCCGGCATTTATTCGATGGTGAAGCGGGTGTTCTAATACTGGTACAGGTATTGGTCCTACGCCTGTGCCGCACAATTTTCCCACGAGATCGCCCCAAAGATATGATGGGGTTTCATTATACCGGCATACTAGTACATACGTATACGTCGATTACTGTGCTCAGCTTCAAACATGTCAACAACACGCTGAAGATCTATCTTATTCGCAAGAGATATTTCTCGACCGCAAGCACAGCTATGTCACTCAGATGGCTATTCATCTTGCTGCGAACCGCCGTGGTTGCTGAGTGGCTATGGTGTTGGGCTGCTTAGCACGAGGTCGCGGGATTGAATCCCGGCCACTGCGGCCGCATTTCGATGGGGGCGAAATGCGAAAACACCCGTCTACTTAGATTTAGGTGCACGGTAAAGAACCGCAGGTGGTCGAAATTTCCGGAGTCCTACACTACGGCGTGCCTCATAATCAGTAAGTGGGTTTGGCACGTAAAACCCCATAATTTAATTTTTAATTTTTCATCTTGCGGCGAAGTCTTCAATATTTGAAGGCACAAAAACGTGTGCTGGCAAGATGATGATGATGCCGGTATCGTCACGGCGATAAGACCTAGCATGTGCACGTCCTGGAAGGCTAGATTATGTTTTCCCAAGACAGTCGCCAGTTGCAGCAGTGTCTCTCTTGCACTTTCGGCTTCGATGCGCTGAAGAAGTTTCATTATCAGCTTGCACTCAACTTCAACGCTTTCGATGTCGCATGCATAGTGCTCGGTGGAAGGCTTCCGTAAGATGTCCATAAAATTCTCACTCAATGGGTGGAGGTTGCTAACTCCGTGGTGTACATCATCGTTTTCCGTGAACCGCCTAGTCAGCTCCGCAATCAGGTGGTCCAAAACGGGCAGAAAAACTCGGACTCTGAATGTTTCCTTTGAATTTCGAGACTATTCTTCAATGACATGTCCTTCACTCAATACATACTGTCCTAGATGTAGCGGAAGGCGCTTCATTCTCTGATTTTTTTTGGGGGGGACACCCTGTTCTACTCAGAAACACTGCCGGTTTGAGCCCAAAGTGTGTCGAAGACGTTCGGCGAAATTCTCTTTTTGGAGAACTCGTCAATGGCTGCGCGTGCGATGAGGCATGCCTGACTAAAATTGCAATCTCTACTTTGCAATAGGTCCGAAAGAACCTTAAGGCGGCCGAGTACCTCGGTAAATAGGCTTAAATGGAAGAGAAACGAGAAGTTAATTTGCTCTAGCAGACCCTTAGCTTCCGTTGCCCGCCTGCTGCTTGTAGCGATGACTTCGGCGAGGCATACAAGGATAGCAGGAAGGCTTTTCATTGTTGCTGTGCAAGCCACTATCTGGCAGACCTATCGTGTATCGCTGAGATGCTGCAGCTCTATTACTGACAAAGAGTGAATTGCAGATCCACTCAGGAAAACATAGAGGCATTCTAAAAGAGAGAAAATATCTCACCGGTTTTATCACCTTGCAGACATCCGGTTGTTCATGCAGTGGACGTACACTGCCTGCGGCAATTCCTGCCTGAACAGAGCCTGCACGCTGCTTGAGATACCGCTCATGACACTCACACCATCATGTGTTTGAGCAATGCACAGACAAGTATCTATGCCACAGCGATTCAACGTTTCCTTTACGTAGCCCAGGAGTGACTTTGCTTCCAAGTGGTCAGCGTTGCCGAATCCAAGAAACCGCTCAAAGATAGCCCCAGTTGCGTAGTACCTTAGTACAACTGATAATTGTTCCGTCTTGCTTAGGTCCTTTGTTTCATGGACAATAAGTACAAAGTACTTGAAGCTTTTCATCTCTTCCTTTTTACTTGTTAATGTGATGTGGCTCAGAATTTCGACGATCTGGTCTTGTATCGAGTGACGAACGTACTTCGCGTTCGCTGCTCCACCACTGTTTCTTTCCGACAATGTCGTCATATTTCCCAAACAAGTTCAAGAGCTCAACAATGTTTCCCTAGCTTGCTTTCACTTGTGGCACTTTCATCGTGGTATCTCTGAGGGATTCGCTGAACGGCGGTGAATCGCAAAATATCTGCGACTCTTCCTATATAGAGGCGATATTCCTGCGCCTCCCTGGAGGCGCAGGAATTTCGCTGAAGCGCCACGGCACACGCCCTAATCTTTCTAAGTATTTGTTTTTACGTCACCCGCTATCCCTTGGCGCGCAGTCTGCTCGGCCCAGCCCGCATTCGCAGAGTTTAGGCGGACTAGGTAAGTTAATTTTAAATGCGTGGGCATTTGTATGCTTACCCAACAAGAAAACCACTTTCGAGAAAGCGCCTGCAGCAGCGAGCGAATTTGCCATTCCGCTGCCTCTCACTTCAATGCCAACGAGGCGGCAAGAACACAGTGCTGACGGTGCTCGCAGCAAATGCCCCACTCTTCCACTTGCGCAAATCGCTTGCAAGTTACGTGCGCGCGCGTCTAAGTGGCGAGAACACAGCGCGCAAAGCTATGATTCATTCGACCACCCAAGTTCTACATATGTCCACCATTCATATGTAAGGGTCATTCTTGGATATCCACGGGATCGTCCCATGCACGCAAACTGATGTTCACATAAACGTCTAATGAACGTCATAATGGGATGTTATGACGTCGAACAGATGTCTAAATATGGATTATTTTATTGCATAAGCCAGAGCATGCCCTAAGGACATTTTTGTCAGGATGTAGCACGCTTCTGGGACATTTTGTGTTACATATCGTCCAAAGGACATTTGTGGGACATTTGGTTGTGGATTTAGAATGTACACGGGACGTGCAAACTGATTATAAATTAACATAATAGGGGCGTTCTGCATAATGTGCCCTAGCAGTGCAACAGGCTTGCTGCATTTTACATACAATTAACAAAGCTTGGCCTGGTTTTGTGTTGGCCTGTGGGGCAATGATGAAAAGGAACTGCATGGCTCTTGAAATCCAGTGGTCCAATGAAGCTACCAAACATTAACAAGCTTAAGTACCGGGAGGCGGGCCAGGAATACACCCCACGGCATCTCAAAGCATGCTAAAGAAGGCTGCTGCGCAGCTAAGCATTGTGCACCTAATTCCCTGCTACGGTAAGCTAATAACTTACATACAACTTGGTACAACTACATTAAATCAAAACATATAGACATGCAAGCTCTACTTTTTTTGGGCTAACAGTAACGAAGCTACAGAACTAAATTCTGCAGGCTGCTGAATCATTTGACAATCTCATTAAAAATACAGCATTTAGTTCATAAAACAGTAACAGGAGAATCAGAAGTTCAACTCTCAACTGCATTCAGCAGTTTTCAGTAAAGCGCATCAATGCAAACAAATAAAATTCAATAATTTGATCACACAAGCTCAGCTATTAGAAGCTATTTTTGATGCACCATGGTTAGAAAAGTGTGCATGAAATAAATTGTTTGCAAATGCACTTTGAGTAGCAAGAAAATTTAAGAATTCGCAGTGGAGCCACTTCAGAAGTTACCATGAGACTTGCTGTGGGCTCTTTCATAGTCGCAGGCCCATCAATGCAAAATTTGCTAACAGTTCAGATATGTTAGCCACTTTAGGTTACCGGAGTCTTTCTCTAGGCCATATTTACTAGCTACAGACACTAACACAAGTTATGCTAAAGCTGTCACAACTACATTAGGCATTAATGAAATTACTTGAGACTAGTTCAGTGGTCATACATAGGCACAAACAGCTTCTGTATGATCATCCATTTCTATAGCTAATGTGTTTCCATAACAAATTCTGGTAAATGTCACCAGAGCAAACATTGACACTTTCAGTTGAGCTAATATTTGCAGATGCACCTCAGCCAGTGAAATAATTTTAAAAGTCCTCTGCAAGAATAGGGCGTACAAAGGTAGTAGGAGGCCTATTGCAGGCTGGCTCACTTCAGCGGTCGCAGGCACATAAATGCAATATATGCTGTCAAATTCACAGATGTCTTAACCATGAAGGAAGCTACTCCAGCCTTTCCGCGGGCATGCTCCAATGGTGTCACACAGTGAAATTACTAAAGATTTGAGAGATGCACTGGGCATTAATAAAATTACTAAAGGATCACTTAAGCAGTTGCAGACACGAACATTACTCGAGAGTTCACAGGTACAAACGCTGTTACAAGACACTTGCTTCAGCACAAAAGCAAACTGATTTCACAGGTACTAGAGGTGACAAGATACTTGCGGTACTTGAGTGGTCACAGATACAAATTCACCTTAAGTGTTCAAAGGCTCGAAGGCTTCTAAGCAAGTAAACAGAAGCTGAATGTGGCCTTTCCGTGGTCACATCCAAACATTGCTGAAGCCGTTGCATGTACCTTGGCGACTACTCAATTAACTAAAGGTTATCAGCATGCTCGCGTCAGAAGTCATAGACACAAAAATGCATTCTACGAGTTCACCTCTATCATAAGTTAACAGAGGATTTGTGTGGGCTTGCTTCAACAGTCACAGAGACAAAACTCAACCAAGAGTTTACAGGTACGTCGGCCCATAAGGGAGTTACCACTCGCTGGGTGCAGCCTTTCATCCATGGTTGCAGATACAGAACAGAAGAGATCACGGGTACGCTACACAATTTAGTGGGCATCCTGCAGGATCAGTTCCACTGGTCGGAAACACGAAAATGCACTGTTGATATCAGAGGCACTAAGAAAGTTAGCAGATTTCTGTGGGCTTGTTTTTGTGCTGATCATCTGATCACCAACGAAGAATGATGTAGACCCACAGTGACACCATGCTGATGGCAGGAACACAGCATGGCTGTAAAGTATGCAAGAAAAACGTGTTAGCAATGTGTACGAAAATTACTATCCAGCATGGGCATGTCAACCACTTTCACTTTTAATAGCAATCTGCTGGTACTGACAGCAACTTTGCTACCTAAGGACTTTATACAAACTTGCTGGGCTACAGTCTTCAGAAAAGAAGTTGTAATGATTTCAACTCTGTACAACGGTAAAAAGAATTTTAGTCTCTACGTCAGCATACCTTTGTCAAACGAGCTGACAACAGCAAGGAAGTGTTGCAATTTCGCCCGAAAGCGAGGCAGTGATTGCGACAGCAATTTACCAGACTGCTATTGTTAACTAGCTGTATTCGCCAGTGTACATTGCAGCACACCTTCACTTCCTCGGTAAGTTAAGAAACTTGAGTGTTGTGCGCAAAGCCAAACATTAACACACCTCAGTGACGGTAAACTCTCTGTAGGAACACTGGCATGATGAAGCAGCGACGAACGATTGCTTCAAAAGCGCAATGCACTTCCAGAGCCAAGTTTATGCTACCTTTGACACAGCTGCGCGGGAACAGCCCCCACAAAACCACAGCCCACCGCGGCGCACGTTCGCATCAGCGGAATTTCGCCAAGATTGTCCGTACAATTTCTATACCAATAGCAAAAAAAAAAAATAGACAAATGTCAACTATATAGCTTTAGTAAGAGTACAGTGACAATATGGGGATGCAACAGTCTCATAATCTGACCTAACTGCTTTAGCAGTGCATGCTGACAATCTCGCACCATTCGGAACAGCCAGGAAGGAGTACCCAACACCACATAAATCCCTCAATAAGTTAGAAGAGTGCGCCCTTAGGAGACTACAGATCAATAGCTACCCGACACCAGCTAAGTGACACAAGTGGTACCCTACACTAAACTCTTCGCAATGCCCACACTGTGGAGAGGTAGCTGATCTCTACCACATGGTGTGGGCATGCCAATTTAATCACATAGTTGACCCCATTACAAATCGCTCAGAAGAGCAGTGGGAGGCTATTCTGATCAGGGATGATCCTGACCGTCAGCACTGGCTGGTGTGGAGGGTTAGCGCAGCAGCAATAACCAGTGGACTACCAGACTAGGCGGCGCACGCACCAGTTCTACGAATATTCAGCAAATAAATATGTTTTCAATCAATCAATCAATTGTCCAGCGCGATGCATGCGCACACATGTCGGCACATACGCTGGCCCAAATGATTGAAAATGCGAGAGGAAAGAAAACTGAAGCAGCGCGGTTGGTCAGCCGGCCTGTGTGAGAGGTGCTGCCAATGAAATACAAATGCTTACAACGGTTCCGTTATTCGGCCTTTCCACGGTTTAGCCCTAGCTCTTACAGGCACGGCTACGCAAAGAAAACTCAAACAGTAGACGAAGCTAAAGCGCCACGGTAAATCACCTGACAGAAATTTAATTAATAACAGTCAACAGACACAAACGTTCTCCATTACTAAAAAATTATATTATCGAGTTTTACGTGCCAAAAACCCCAGCACCCCCGCCCGCTCCCGGACGATTTCGAAGATCTCTCCCCCCCGCACACACCTAAAGTGACATTACCAGAGCCCACATTATTTGACGTTTCTTTTGACTTTCCTCGACATTCTGGCGTGAAATTTAACTGGGGCTATGAGCTTATTGCATCATTGTTGGCGTGGACGTGCACGGCTTTTAATTCATACTTTCACCTTATTTCTGCTAATCCTGACACTAGGAGGACAAGCACATTAGAAGCACTAGCGGCGCCTGCCTCATCCGTATTTTCACACTTCAACATTGTTTTAAAGTTTCACTGCAAACACCATGCACATACACAATATATATATATATATATATATATATATATATATATATATAGGACAAAGTTTATTATATTTTTGAAGGAGATGGAGGTAGCCAATTAAATATTATTTCTAATGGTACGGATAGCGTATGCCTAGAGAATAAATATCTTGGTACATATTCACCACACTTTAAATTTCATTGCGTGCTTTGTTGAGCATGAAAAAAAAACGTATAGACTTGAGTGACCTTTCGGCAGAGTCTTTCATCAATGGCGTGTGAAATGCACGTGAACGTTGTGTCTCAATATTGCTTCTCTTTCCAGTAAGCAATGCTAACGACTCTTTAAAAAAGAATAAATACTGGTGGGCAAGTCGGTGAGACATGATATTGAAGCAGCGCACTTTCATCTGACACGTGCACGTGCACATAGAAAGGGCATACACAGGCGCTGTGTACGTCCTTTCTATGTCTACGTTTACGTGTCAGATGTAAGTGCGCTGCTTCAATATCATATAATAGCTTTAAAAAAGAACATTTTTTTATAAATTACGACATTTATTAGGGATGAAAACATCGTCACTTGCATGCAAAGGTCAATATATACAGGGTGTCCTATCATGCACCAAGATTTAAAAAAGATATAAATGTGTTACTCGAAAGAAAACCTAGTGCATATTGTTCACAGTACAGTAATTTCTTGAGCTTTAATTAGGTAATTGTGACTGATTATCTAACTCGAGATATACTATCCTAATTATGAAAATGTCAATGAGGCATTTGAAGGCCCAGCGAAAGGACACCTAACTACGGTATATTTAGCGAAGTACTAATTGCAAACTATATTTTTTTTGCGATTGATAAATAAACCCTACGAAATACGGAGAATAACACGTGACTGCACTCCCACCCGCATCATAAGCAGCACGTTCAAACATGCTCCCTCTGAGTAAGTCAAAACGAAATAAAGGAACTAAAGAAAAACATCGTGATCGAGCTAGTGCATTATCTGCCGCGCCCCGGCCGAAGTAACAGGTCGCGTTTGGTGTTAGTTGGAAACAAGCGGTGATAGCTGTTGTCTTGGCGCATAAAGTGCACAGATGGTTCTTTTGTTTTTGCCTCGAAAATTGTCACAATAGCGAATTGATAACACGAGTGTAAAGATTTAAAGGTGCCTTTTCTTTCGTCATGTCTTGTCTTTCTCTAATGAGCAGAAAAGAAACACGATCCTTGCCTTGGGCAAGGATCACATGGCAACATCAGGAAGGCCGCAAATATATATATATATATATATATATATATATATATATATATATATATATATATATATATATATATATATATATATATATCCCCCGGAAAAATGATGCTCTCCGCCTATGGTTTTCACAATCGCCCAGAAGTTTCGTTACCTGCAGAAACGGAAGTGTGCGGCATTCTTTGGAACGAGCAATATACCGGCCTAGAAGTAACGTGAAAATTCAGCAGCTTGGCCGCCCAACCATCGCGTGCAGAAAGCGCTCGGATTGTGATACAAATACAAAACTTTAGAAATACCAACCTTACGTCGTTTTACGATTGCTCTCGCAATCGCGCGGTCACGCAAATGAATCTCAAACAGCAGACGAAGCTTAAGCAAAAGCTTAAGTAGCGAAGGCGCGTGACAGAAATTTAACAGTCAACCGGGCCAAACGTTCCCCATTATATATATATATATATATATAGTGAGCGTTATATTAGCCCTTCATGTTCTTCATCTGTATATATTCATCATCATGGCCAGCGTCATCGTCTGCAGCGCGCGACCGGCGCAAGTAAACCGGTGAGGCTTAAAGGGAAGCTGAAGAGTCTGTCGAATTCAATAAGACGCTCATATACGGATGCGGGAACCTTATAAACCATGTAGGTAAAATTTTGGTGTTTTTTTTCAATTAGGAGCGACGTAAACGTCGGTTGAAATTGCGCTGTAAATCGGTTGAATTGCAGCGCGCTGCTGCTGACGCTGACGATGCGAGCGGAGACCGGAAACCGCGGTGTTGTGACGTCAACTCTAGTGTTTCGTTCCTTCGCAGCGTCCACGACCGTGGCTGACCGCGCTTGTTTCTGCGTGCGTGCCATCGTAATCTGCTTCGATCGACCCTGCATTCCTTTGTTGGTGCGTCTGCGTGTATGTAGAGTGGTAATCAACGTGCGTGGTAGTCAACGTGAGTGGTAATCAGCGTGAGTGGTAGTCAGCGTGGTAGTCAACAGATGAAGGTCACCACACGTACTGCATGAACCGGGAAGCTTTTCACGCGTTTAAACCGTCTTTGTAGATTGCCGACAGCTTTGGACAGCGCACAAATGCCGATGATCGCATCCCCGCTTACGTTCCACGAGGAGGCATGCAGGAACACAACACTACAGTTGTTTGACCGGAAACGAGCTCACTAGATCGGCGAAAGATCGGCGAGATCACTAGATCGCTTTGCAAAAAACATACTCACCAAAGAGCATTTCCAACACGAGGAGATCCCAAGACCTTGCTTTCGTTCGCGTCGAAAGCACTGCTCGTACCAACATCGTTTGCTTCTTCGAGAGGCCGGCTCTTCGCAATCGGCTCGTACATGTAGGGACTAACGCCGAACTCCTCAGAAAAACGCAGTCTCTCTAAATTTTCCATTACCGTCTCAGAAAAACAGCACCAAACTACCTGGCACCGCGCTTCATGTGCAGCGGCAGCGGTCGGTTACTGGTGTTGACGTCACGAGGCGCCCGACCAATCACAGACGGAAACGAGACGCGCGAGCTGGGCGTGTCCGCTGCTGCACTTTTAGTCGAAATAAAATAGATTTGCGCTTTCTTTGCTCAATTTCGATACGATATTCGAATTCGGAAGGTTGAAAACCATTATGTACAGATGTTCACTCATTTTTTCTGGAAAACCTTTCAGCTTCCCTTTAACAGCTGTCTCGCAAGTGGTGGAGGCTGCTTTCGATCCCTTGGTCCTCTACGCCTTCGAGTTTCCCTGGAGCTTCGTTCAGGCCGCCGATTGCTCCACCTTCCCGCCAGGATGCCCCAAGAAGATCCTCCAGGAGGGTCCGGCGTCAGCGTCTCTTCCCCACCGGCCGTTCCTTCATGGACCGTCAGCACGCGGCAGCGCGATCCCACCATGTTCGCTGGCCTTCGTAGTGACGACGTTAATGACTGGCTGGACAATTATGACCGCGTGAGTGAGGCTAACCGGTGGGATGATATGCACGAGCTTCGCAACGTCGCATTCTACCTCACTGACGTTGCCAGGACGTAGTTCCTCAACCACGAGAACACCTTGCCTGACTGGGCGGCATTCAAACACCAGCTTCGGCAGATCTTTGGCGCTCCCAACGTCCGCTCCGATGTCGCCAAGAAAAAGCTTGATGGAGGCACGCAACTTCCGGGGGAAACATACACATCTTATATGGAGGAAGTCCTCACCCTTTGTCGCCGTGTTGACGCCACCATGACGGAATCTGATCGTGTTCGTCACATCCTAAAGGGCATTGGTCACGTCGCGTTCAACGCACTGGCGATCAAGAATCCTAATACCGTTAACGATGTGATCGCGACTTGCCAACACCTGGACGCACTGCAGGCCTTCCGTTTACAACCTTTCGCCGGTGACGCGCCGCCTTCGTCGGATACCGGCCTGCGTATGCTGATTCGGACTCTCATACGTGAAGAGCTCCAAGCGTGTGGCCTGCTCAGTCCTCCCGTTCTCCAGCCTCAGCCTTCGGTTCCTGGCCTGCGCGACATCATGAAAGAGGAGCTATCCTCCAATACCTTCGCTGCGAGCTGTTGCCCTCCTTCGCCATCCACCTCGTATGCTCAGGTTGCGGCTACGCAACCAGCGTTCGTTTGGACAGCGCTTCCTGCTCCTGTTACGGCCCCCAACCATCTGGCGACTCTACCACCCCGTCCGCCTGCCACAGGATTTTACACTACCCGGCCTACGCCGCGCCCCATTTGTTATTATTGTGGTATTCGCGGTCACATATCGCGTTTTTGCCGAAGAGGACAACAGGACGAACGCCGTGGCTACGATACTTATGAGTGAGACCCGTTGCTTCCTCTGAGTCCTTACCAGCGCCGACTCTCCCCACGCTCACTTTCTCCACCTCCCGGAGCGCCTCGCAACTATCGTCCAGGGCGCCGCCGTTCGCCCTCCCCTGTCCGACGCTCGACATCACCCCTGCAACGGCCACCCGCACTCCTGACTACCGATCGGAAAACTAGATGGTGCAGTTTTTGGAGGAAAAGCTGCATGGCTCGCACAGACTACAACTCCTCCAGAGTGCCCGGCCAATACTTTATTCGTGTGCGTAGAAGGTGCACTAGTCCTAGCATTGTTTGATACGGGAGCAGCTATTTCTATTATTCACGCTGGCTTGTGCGCTCGTCCTACGCAAAGTTACACCTTACAGTGGAGCTCTTCTTCGTGGTGCAAATAATGTGATTCGGCCATCGGCGCAATGCACCGTTAGAGTTTCGATCGACGGAATACGCCACCATATCCAGTTCGCAGTGTTGACTTCCTGTGCTCACATGCTTATACTAGGGTGGGACTTTCTCTCTTCGGCGTCGGCTTTCATCTCGTGCCGTGAACGCCTCATTAACTTCACAGAGACCGACAATTCCGACGACGTGCACGAACCGCGCCTTCGCTTACGAACTGCTGACGATTGCATGGTGCCCCCTGGTTGCGAACAACTCCTTGCAGTTAACTCTGACATCACCGATGGTGACGTTTTAGTTGTACTGCCAGCCCGTTGCTTATCCAAAGGGATTGCTCTGGCACCCAGCCTTGTTCGCTTCAGCAACGGCATGCCACAGTCAAGAGCCAGTCCTGCTTTCTAAAGGCGCCGTTCTCATGTGCGTCTTGGACACTCAGCCTGTCTGTGTGCTTACCTCGACTACTGCTGTTTCACAACCACCCACAGCTACGGATCCGGTCCCTGCTTCTGATCTTGCTAGTACCATCAGCTCCGATCTAACGCCGCAGCAGACGGGGGAGTTACTGTCGTTGTTATCCAATCATAAAGACAGCTTCGACGTCCACTCTCCTCTTCTGGGTCAGACTTCTGCGACGGCTCATCGCATACACACAAATGGAACCATCATCGTGCACTGGCGGCCATATCGCGTTTCTTCCGCTAAACGACAGGTCATCGATACCCCCGTTGCCGACATGCTGAAACATAGCATAATACGCCCATCTTCAACTCCTTGGTCACCTGTCGTTTTGGTGCGTAAGAAAGACGGCTCAGTGCAATTTTGCGTAGACTACCGTGCCTTGAACAAAATAACCCGCAAAGATGTATATCCACTGCCCCGAATCGATGATGCGTTAGATTAATTTCAAGGCGCAGAGTATTTCTCCAGCCTTGATCTACGCTCCGGATACTGGCAGATACCCGTGCACGAAGCACACCCGATGGATTTTACGAATTTAACGTAATGCCTTTCGGCCTGTGTAATGCTCCCGCCACATTTGAGCGGATGGTTGACACCGTACTACGGGGCCTAAAGTGGAAGACTTGCTTATGCTACCTTGACGACATAATCATATTTTCGTGGACCTTCCATCAGCACTTGCAGCGCCTCGACGAAGTCCTGACACGCTTCTCAGCTGCTGGCCTTCAGCTGAATACACAAAAGTGCCACTTCGACAGCAAAACCATTAAAGTGCTCGGACACCTTGTCAGCAAGGAGGGCCTTCGACCCGACCCCGACAAGATTACCGCTGTCCTTCGCTTCCCCAGGCCTCAACGCGCCAAAGACTTGCGTAGCTTCCTTGGCTTAGCTTCGTATTTCCGGCGCTTCATACGTAACTTTGCCACCATTGCGGCGCCGCTCCATCAACTCCTTCCTTCTGGAGCTCCCTACGTATGGTCGGATGAATGCCAAACTGCTTTCGACGCCCTCAAGCGTGCCCTCACGTCCGAACCTGTGCTTTGTCATTTCGACAACACCGCACCCACTCTTCTACATACTGACGCCAGCGGACACGGTATCGGCGCTGTTGTTCTTCTGCATCAGCAAAATTCTGAAGAACGTGTGGTTGCATACGCAAGTCGCACGCTAACTGCTGCAGAGAAAAATTATACGATTACCGAGCAACAGTGTCTCGCCGTTCTTTGGTCCGTCCAAAAATTTTGGCCTTATCTGCACGGGCGCCACTTTACGGTCGTTACTGATCACCACGCCTTATGCTGGTTGGCGACGCCAAAGAATTTAACGGGACGTCTCGGCCGTTGGAAACTCCGTTTACAAGAATACGACTTGGACGTCACCTACAAGTCTGGAAATTTTGGACGGCCGTGTTGTATGCGAAAGTGACGAATCGTCGAATGACATCCCAATTGGTGTGGTCAGGGTTGATGTGGGGCTCCGTGCCGTAAAAAGATGGCTTCCAAGAAAAAGGCTGCAACCTCCTCTGCGGATCCCGAAGATAGTGCGGCTGTTTCAGCGTACCGTGTCAAGTGGTCTACAGCTGTGACGATCCATTGTTTACCGCCAGTGGTTAAGGGCAGCGGTCCATAGAGGTCGATACCGACGACTGCGAAAGGATCTTCAGGACACGGGACAGGTTGGAGCAGTCCAGCCGGAGGTGAGGTCAGTCGTTTACGGTGTTGGCAGAGCGAACAGGAAGCCACGTATTTCGCTACTCTGGTTGCAAGTCCAAGCCAAGAGAAGCGGCTGCGAATTCGCTCGTAGGTTTTATGGAAACCAAAGTGACCGGCAGTGGGATCGTCGTGAAAGGTCTCCAATATCTGGGCCCGAAGTGATCGGGGAACGACAGGAACCCAACGGTGTCCTTCAGGATGAAACACGTACCGGTATAATATCGAATTTTCGATCTTGAAGTTCTTCAACTGCCGACTGAGCCAAGCGTAGGCAGGGCGAGGTGATCCGCGAATACGTTCCATAACGGAGCGGCAGTAGGAGTCATTACGTTGGCTAGAGGCAAACGTATGAGAATGGCTGGATGGGAGCTGGTCGAGAGCTGCGAGCGAAGGGAATGCAGGCGACGCGCCCTGCGGTTTCCTCACGGAAGGTGGTACGCAAGCAGCGTTTGAAGACGGTGTCAACGAGAGAGAGCATCGGCATCCTGCACCAGGATGCCGATGCTCTCTCTCGTTGACACCGTCTTCAAACGCTGCTTGCGTACCACCTTCCGTGAGGAAACCGCAGGGCGCGTCGCCTGCATTCCCTTCGCTCGCAGCTCTCGACCAGCTCCCATCCAGCCATTCTCATACGTTTGCCTCTAGCCAACGTAATGACTCCTACTGCCGCTCCGTTATGGAACGTATTCGCGGATCACCTCGCCCTGCCTACGCTTGGCTCAGTCGGCAGTTGAAGAACTTCAAGATCGAAAATTCGATATTATACCGGTACGTGTTTCATCCTGAAGGACACCGTTGGGTTCCTGTCGTTCCCCGATCACTTCGGGCCCAGATATTGGAGACCTTTCACGACGATCCCACTGCCGGTCACTTTGGTTTCCATAAAACCTACGAGCGAATTCGCAGCCGCTTCTCTTGGCTTGGACTTGCAACCAGAGTAGCGAAATACGTGGCTTCCTGTTCGCTCTGCCAACACCGTAAACGACTGACCTCACCTCCGGCTGGACTGCTCCAACCTGTCCCGTGTCCTGAAGATCCTTTCGCAGTCGTCGGTATCGACCTCTATGGACCGCTGCCCTTAACCACTGGCGGTAAACAATGGATCGTCACAGCTGTAGACCACTTGACACGGTACGCTGAAACAGCCGCACTATCTTCGGGATCCGCAGAGGAGGTTGCAGCCTTTTTCTTGGAAGCCATCTTTTTACGGCACGGAGCCCCACATCAACCCTGACCACACCAATTGGGATGTCATTCGACGATTCGTCACTTTCGCATACAACACGGCCGTCCAACGCACTACGGGTGCAACAGAACTAAGTCGGAAAGAAAGGGAGGGGGAGTCGGAATGCTCATCCATCAGGGAGCCAAATGGAAACGAGTAAATTCACAATGTCAAGAGCATCTTTGGTTATCAGGTACGATGAGTGGGAAAGAAACTTGGCTGGGAGTTACGTATTAGTGGACCGGAAAACATTGCACAGAGAAGAATAAAGAGTTAGTGGAATGCATAAGCGCTGATATTAAGGGTTTCGGGAATGGTGCTGAGATTGTCCTATTAGGTCACATGAATGCCCACATACAGGATTTAGATGGCTATACCGACAATAACGGGAAGTCAATGCTAGACCTTTGCGAGCAACATAACCTCGTGATCGTGAATACAGGGCCTAAGTGTGAAGGACAGATCACGTGGGAAGTGGGAAACCGGCAATCGACCATTGATTACTGTCTGATGACAGAAGGAATTCATGATAAGTTGAGAGAAATGGTCATCGATGAGGAAGGGTTTAGCAGCATAGGGAGTGACCATAAACGCATCATTTTGAAAATGGGATATGTAGTTGGGAAAGAGGGCAAGGAAAGCACAATGGCCAGTCCAAATTTGAACGCTGAACAAATAGCAAATATAGTCACTAGAGTTGAGGAAGAACTTGGCAAGTGGCCAAGTAAGGGGTGGGAATATGGTGAGTTTCTAAGTGTACTAACAACAGAAATACGGAAAGAGAAACAACATGTTCGTTGGAAAGGAAAAAAGAAACCGAAAAGCTGGTGGAACAAGGAGACACGAGAAGCGATCGCCGAACGACAGAAAGCATCTCGAGAGCACAGGCAGGCAAAGAAGGCGCAGTTGTCACAGGATGAAGTAACTAGTAAATGGGAAATATACCAGGAGAAAATGTCTATGGTTCAAATACTGGTGCAAGCAAAATTAAAAGGTGAAAGTGAACGTTGGTTGTCAGAAATACGTGAGAAAAAGAAGGCCGCACCTAGAATATTTTGGAATCACATAAAATTATTAGGCAGGAAGTCAACAACAAAACAACAACATATCCTAGACGAAGATGAAAACAGACTGGAAGGAGAAGCAGCAATAAATTACATCCAAAAAGTAACAGCCGAATCTTTCCAAGGCAAGGACGAGGTTGTATTTGAAGAAAAAAAGAGCATGAAAGAGACCCAAGTGGAAAAGGAACTGGTGCTTACAAATTTAAACTGGAAGAAAGCGGAAGAGAAAATTCCTAAGCGCACAGCCACAGGGCTAGACGAGGTTCCCGTTAGGCTGATAAATGAACTGGGACCAAAAAGTAAGGAAGCTCTGGTGAAAGCAGTGGAAAAGTATATTAAAGACAGACGAATACCAGACAGTTGGCGACAAAGTAGAGTGAATTTAATTTATAAAGGTAAGGGGGAGAAAGACAGAATTCACTTGTATAGACCGTTGACCATTACATCGGTAATATACAGGCTAGCAATGCAGGCAATCAAATTAAAGCTTCAAGCATGGGCAGAAAATAATGGCATTTTGGGAGAGCTTCAGAATGGCTTTAGAATAGGTAGGCGTTTGGATGATAACTTGTTTGTTCTTACTCAGTGTATTGAAATATCAAAAGCAGAAAGCATACCGTTGTATGTGGCCTTTTTGGACATTACAGGAGCCTACGACAACGTAGACCGCAACATCTTGTGGTATATTCTGGAAGGGGAAGGCTTAGGTAACGATTATCTACAGCTTTTGAGAGAGATTTACCTAGAAAATACTGTTTGCGTTGAATGGGAAGGGATGAGGAGCGCGGAGAAAGTTCATATCAACAAGGGACTGAGGCAGGGGTGCCCTTTATCCCCGCTGCTGTTTATGATGTACATGGTGAGGATGGAGAGGGCGCTAGAAGGAAGTAATATCGGGTTTAATCTCTCATACAAACAGGCAGGTACAGTAATAGAGCAGCAACTCCCAGGTTTATCTTATGCGGACGACATCGTGTTGCTCGCAAACAAGCAAAGTGATTTGCAACGTCTGGCTAATATCTATGGACAGGAAGGCAACAATTTAGGTTTGAAATTCAGTGTTAGAAAATCAGGTGTTATTGTATTCAATGAAAAGAGTGAACAGACAGTGGAGATACAGGGCCAAGAAATACCTCGGGTAACAGAATATAAATACCTTGGTATATGGATAAACGAAGGCAACGAATATATGGAAACACAGGAAAAAACCATAGCAGTCAAGGGGAAGAGAAATCCAGCCATAATGAAGCACAGAGCGCTATGGGGATACAATAGGTACGAGGTCCTCCGAGGTATGTGGAAAGGGGTAATGGTTCCAGGACTTACTTTTGGAAATGCGGTTGTTTGCCTTAAGTCAGGGGTACAATCAGGACTCGACGGGAACCAAAGGTCAGTGGGTCGCCTCGCATTGGGCGCTCACGGGAAGACTACAAATGAAGCTGTGCAAGGGGATATGGGATGGACTAGTTTTGAAGTGAGGGAAGCTCGCAGTAAAATTGAGTATGAAGAACGGCTGAGGAATATGGAGGAAAGTAAATGGGCTGGGAGAGTGTTCAGGTATCTGTACAGGCCAAACATTGATTTACAGTGGCGGAATAGAACTAGGAAGCTTACCAGCAAGTATGCGGCCTGTGGGGTGGGCAACACAGCAACAAAGAAGGTCAAGCGGAAAGTCAGAGAGGCTGAATTAATCTCATGGGTGGCGGCAATGGAAAAGAAACCTGCCATATGAGTAACTACTTAAGAGGAAAAAACGAAATTAGGAAAGAAACCATTTATGATAACTCAAAGGGAAGCTCATTACTTTTCGAAGCGAGATCGGGATGCCTTAGAACACGCACCTATGGACGTCAGACTCTGGAGTTTTGCAAGACGCATAGCGCCACCTGCCGGTGCGAAGAGGCAGTAATTGAGTAGTGCGAAGCCCGACTCCCTTGCTAAGTTGCCTATGCAGCTAGCGACTGCGAAACAACGATTTAACTAGATTTTGGTCCATATTGCGAGTGTTTTACGCATTTAACACCCAGACAGAGAGCTATGAATTTCTACGCTAGTCGGACGCGCCGTCGAACTGCCATAAAGCGTTTCCTGGCTCACTCGTCAGACTGATGGTATAGAAGCGACGGCAACCGCGATAGCTCCGCGCGCTACGAAGTTACGCCGCAACCGACGCTACTGTTGTGTTGTAAATTGCCATGAACGTAAAGGACGGAATAACAACGTTCAGTTTTGCCGATTTCAATCGCGATCGTATGAAGGGGAAAGGCGAGAGCGCTGGATACGGGCCGTTCAACCTGTTGGGTAATCGGATTACTTGCATTCCCCACAACACTGCGGCTCGCACGATAGATAAAGTGCGACAATTTTGTTCTTCTGTAATTGTGTTCCGTAGCCCTGATGGAGGACCGTGGTGATCAAGCGAAAACTCAAGAATCTGCAGCCGCCACTTCGTTGGTAACAGAAAAAACAACGTTGCGAACCATCCTGTTTATGTGCCATCGATATCTCCACTTTTTAACTGACGTCCGCCTCCGCTTGACTCAACAAGTGGAACGGAGAGATTTGACATGTCAGCTTAACCAAACATTTTGGTTCGTTTATGAATTCAAAATCCTGTTCTAGAGCATCGTTGTATCGCGAGCTCATTTGTACTTTCGGTATTTTGAATGTCCTGCGCCGATACAACAAGCACGCTTCGCGGTGTGCTGATCCAGTGCCAGGAGGCACTGGCTGAGCCTGCCCGACTGCGTTTTTCAAATGTGAGCAATAAAGTTGCTGTAGGAGCACTGGATGAGTAATTACGAAGTAACGCACATGTGTAAAGAAAAAAATGTCGCGTTTATTTACATTTATTTGTGCGCGCTTGTTGCTCGAAGCGTCTGCGAAAAGTTCAAGTTAAGGTACTGAGCGATGCTGTAGCTCCTCCGAGAAAGAAAGATGCAGCGCGTAGGCACTGTAGGTAGTAGTAGAAAACATTTATTCACAAAAGAGGAAAGAAATACGGAGAAAAAAAGGAAATGTACAGTGAGTGGAGTCTTCATTTCAAAACCCCAGTGGCCTTGGCTGCTGCTCTCGCCTGGATTACCAGTCCGCGCTGGGTCTCTAGGTCTGAGCTGGACAGGGTGGCCTCCCACTGCTCCTCCGGCTGTTGTGTTTGTATGTCTGGCGGTTTGGGGCCCGTACACCCCCACGTGACGTGGTAGGCAGTGGGCTGTTCGTTACACCAGGGGCATGCGTCTTTGTAGTGTTCTGAGAAGAAGCTGTATTTGTGTAAGTTGGGGAAAGTCTTGGTCTGGAGCTGTCTCCAGTCCCGCGCTTCCTGTGCGTTTAGCCCCTTGTGTGGTGGGGGGTAAAGCTGTCGTTGTTTGCGCAGGTATTGAAGTCTCGCGCCGTAAGCCGCGGGGACGGGGAGGGTGGTTGTGGAATCGAGGATTGTGGCCGCTCGGTTTGTGTGACCTCGAGCTAGCCTGTCCGCGACCTCGTTACCCTCCAGCCCCGAGTGCCCCGGGGCCCACGTAATCTGGTGTTTGAGTGATGAATTTGTAGCCAATGGATTAGTCGTGAATCTAGCTAATTTTTGAGGTATTCTGCCTGCTAGAAGGAGCCGACATGCCGCTTGGGAGTCTGTCACTACTTGTAGTTCTCGGTTGGTCGCGTCCCCGTATTGAACAGCCAGCACGATCGCCGCCGCTTCGGCTTCCGTAACCGTACAGTGCGGAATGGAGATACTGGAGACTTCTGTGTAAGTAGAGTCCACCACCACGACTGCTGCTGCGTTCGATGCACCCTGATAGAGGGAAGCGTCCACGTAGACCGTCTTCGGGCTCCGTCCCACTGTGCGTTTGAGGTAGTCTACTCGGGCGTTTCTTCTGCCTTCATTGTGAGTTTGAGACATGTTTTTTGGGAGCGGGTCCACGTGTACTCTGGCCCGGTACGGTGGAGGAATGTTCGTGGTCGACTGGATGGTGTGAATGTCCTCCGGGTAGCCGATGCGCTTGAGGATGTGTCGGCCTGTCGCTGTGGAGAGCAGGCGTTCTCTCTGGGACAGGAGGACCGCCTCTTGAATTTCCTCGAACGTGTTGTGTAGTCCCAAAGCTTCCAAGCTCACATTGGATGTATACGGTGGGAGACCAAGGGCATTCTTGTAGGCTACACGTATCATCGCATTGACTTTGTTTAGGTCTGCTCGGAGCAGGGTGAGGTATGGGAGCCCGTAGGAGAGGCGGCTGATGACCAGCGCCTGCACCAGACGGATCGTGTCCTCCTCCCGCATGCCTTTTCTGTTTCTGGCCACTCGGCGGATCATCTTAGAGATCTGCTGTGTTGTCGTTTTGAGCAGTTGGATTGTGTGGTTGGCCTTTCCGTCGCTCTGCAACCAGAGACCCAGGATCCGCATGACTGGCACTTCCCGGATTGGAGCCCCGTGTAGGAGGATGCTCAGGTTGCCTGGTGATTTGTAGTTGTATCCCTGTATGCGGATAACTTCGGATTTGTCGGGTGAGCAGCAGAGCCCGCATCGAATGGCCTCGATTTCGACGCAGTTTGCTGCCGCTTGGAGCGTGTCTTCCTTCTCGGCTAGGGAGCCGGTGTTTGTCCAGATCGTAATGTCGTCCGCATACAGGGTGTATCCAATGTTCGGAACCTGTTGCAGAGCCCTGGCGACTCCAATCATGGCGATGTTGAATAGGAGCGGGGAGATGATCGATCCTTGTGGCGTGCCCTTGTTGGGCATGTCTTGAGGGTCCGATCTCGTGTCACCCATTCCTATTGTTGCCGTTCGGCTGGACAGAAAATTCTTGATATATTGGAAGGTGCGCTTGCCGCAGTTGAGATTGCTGAGCTCCGAGAGAATGGCCTCGTGAGACACGTTATCAAACGCACTTTTGAGATCCAGCGCCATAATGATGTGTTCGCCACCCCTCGGGATGTTGGAGAGAACCTCTTCCTTCAGGAGAAGGAAGGCGTCTTGCGTCGACAAGCCCGACCGGAAGCCAATCATGGAGGGATGAAAAAGATTGTTGTCTTCCATGTAGTGTTGGAGGCGCGTCTGGACGACTCGCTCGTAGAGCTTGCCCAGGCACGATGTGAGAGATATAGGTCGTAGTGCTTCGATCACCGGCTTCTTGCCCGGTTTCGGAATTACTATGATCTCCGAGTGTTTCCACTCGGAGGGAATTTCATTCTTCTCCCAGAGCGAGTCATTGAGGTACTTGGTGAGGTCCCTGATCTGTGCCTTGCTCAGGTTGCGGATCATGGCGTTGGTAATTCTGTCTACTCCCGTCGCCGTGTTTCGGGTGCACGATCGGACGGCGGCATACACCTCGGCCTCAGAGATGGGAGCGTCGAGTGCAGTGTTTTCCTTGCCCTGGTAGGTCGCCGAGCACGGTGGGGCGGTACTAGTACCGATGTATTTGTCCCTTAGAGCCTGAAGCAGTGCTGCGTCGTCTCCCGGGAAGAGGTGAGCAATGCGCTTCAGGGTGCGTGTAGATTGTGACTTTGATTTAGAGGGGTCGATGAGGTTCCGCAGAATTGCCCAGGTACGGGAGGTTCCCAGCGTTCCCCGCAGTGACTCGCAGAACTGTTGCCAATTTTGCTGTGCTAGGTTGGTGGCGTATGTTTGAGCTTCCTCCGTGAGCTGTGCAATGCGCAGGCGGAGGGGTCTGTTTAGGCGTTGCCTTTTCCATCTTCCCACGAGCCGGCCGCGCTTCTGCCATAGCTTGAGTAGGTGGCGGTCTACTTCTGGGGCTTCCGGTGTGCGGTGTATTGTTTCTGTTGCTGTTCTGTATGCTTGTCTGATGTCTTCGCTCCAGGCGTGAATAGATTGAATGGGACCTGACGGGAAGGGTGCATTGCGGAATTTGGGCCAGTCTGTGATATGGGCGGTGCCCAGACCCCTTCTAATTTTGGATGATGATATGGACGTGCTGAGTATGCAGTGGTCGCTGCCCAGCGTTTCGCCTAGGTTCGTCCACGTGGCGTCGGCGACGTTCTTCGTTAGGGTGAGGTCGGGGCAGGAGTCACGGGTGACACTGTTGCCTTCCCTGGTCGGATATAAAGGGTCGGTGAGGAGTTCCAGTCCGAGGGTTTCTATTGCTCGTGCGACTGCCACTCCTCTTGCTGAGTTTGACTGATACCCCCAGTCATGGTGGGGGGAATTGAAATCCCCAACTACGATGAGCTGGTTAGCTTGCGCCAGTCGATTGGCTTCGGAAAGGAGGTTGGTGAAATCGGTCCTTGCTGGTTTTGGTGGCTTATACGTGTTAACCACGAACGTGCTCTTTCGGCCCCGTTTATTGGGCACTATCTCTATGGCTAAGTGCTCAATGTCCGGTTCCGATAAAGAGTGCTCGATGACAGTGATGTCTTTTGCGACGAGGATTGCAACCGTCGCCATGTGGGGTTGGTGGATTGTGTAGTAGCCGGCTAGCGTTGGGGTTCTTTCGGCTCCTATCTCTTGCAGGCAGATAAGGTCAGGTCTTATGGGGGTGGTGCAGAGGTATTGCTTAAGGAGTCCTTGTTTTCGTCTGAAACCTCTGCAGTTCCACTGCCATATTTCTATGTGTTCGGTGTTGTTTGGCTTATGGTTTGGGGCCATATTGGGCGGCTAGGTGGGCTGGCGGGCCGGCATCGCTCCCAATGGAACTGGCACGGCTGCGATTGCGGGAGGGACCTTGATCGCGTGACGAGGCGCGTTTGCGGCTTTGAGTCTGGAGCGCCTGAATTGACACTGAGTGTGAGTTCTGTGCAGCAGTTACCTGCGCGAGGTTTCCCGCTATGGTTTCAATTTTAGCTTGAAGCACGCTGAATAGTTGGGTGACATTTTCGGTGAGCGAGCTGACTACTCTCTTCTCCATGTCCTGTAGTGTTTGCTGTAGCGTTTGGTGTGTCACTACTTCATCGGGTTGCTGTGGGGGTGTGGTGGGTGGCGGCGCAGTGTTTTGTTTGATTACTTTGTCTAGTTTGGCCATAAGCGCTGCGATCTTGGCGTCTTGTTCTGCTATCCTAGCATTTTGCGCAGTTATAATCGCTTGTAGTTTAGGGATTCGGGTGTCTGTTGGAGGAGCAGAGGAGTCCTTGCCCCTGCTTTCCCAGCTCACCTGCTTGGTTGTGTCTTGGGCGGGTTGCTGCTTCTTTCTCGGCATCGGTGTGGGCGGTGTCCGCATTTGTTGTGGATGTGGCTGCTGCTGCCGGGCTCGGGTTCTCGACCTGGATCGGCTCCTGGATTGGCTGCGGCTGCGGCTGCGGTCGGCTGAGTCCCCGTCCTCGGAGTCGAACCAGCGATTATTGTAGATCTTGGGGAGGCCGTCCCATCGAGACAACCTTTTCTCTTCGTTGTTGCGGGTGGGTGGCAGCTGAAGCGCTCTTGGTGGCTTCAATCTCTTGGGGCATTCTTTGGTGCCGGTTTCGTGCTGACCACCGCAGAGTCCGCATTTCGGCTCACAAACGTGGGTGGGGGGTGGGTTCGGCATGCCGCACCGGCGGCAAACCGGCGTGTTGGGGTCTGGACACACATCCGGGCGATGTCCCGGCTGCATACACATCCGGCAGAACTGCCGGGCCGGCCTATACTGGTAGCATGGGTATTCACACCCTCCGTGGTAGACCAGCTTGGGTAGGTGGGATCCTTCTATGGTGAGCAGCGCCGTTGTAGATGCGCCCAAGATGCGGGCGTCCAGGATCTTGATGCGGGTGTCCCGCACCCACAGTCCTTCCATGAGGGTTTCCCTTGTGTTGTTGGGGTCGAGTCCGTGAATGATCCCTCTGATGGTTTGCGGTGAGAACGGGACGTATGCTCTCACCGGGTGGGCTTGGTTGTCCAGTTTAAGGTGGGTGAGTTGGCAGATCTCGTCAGCGGCCTCCTCGTGCGGGGTGCTGACTATCAGGATGTTTGAGCCCATGTGGGGGCGCACGACGTATTTCCCCTCCGCACGGGTGGGGTTCTGGCAGGACTTGACAATTGCTGCCGCGATAGCGTGGTTGGGGTATTTCTTGAGGGCTAGGCCTCTCGTCGGCCGGATGACTACCTTCAGATCTCCCTTTGGTAGGGGTGGCAGTCTGGGGCGACGAGGACCGGGCTTTCGGGTTATGCCTGGGGTCAGGAGGTTGCAATTGGACGGAGTGCCACTCACGGATATGGCTGATTCCGATGATGAGGAGGTCTGTGTTTCCCGGGCGGCCCTGCGGAGCTTCTTCGCCCGATGCTTGCTGAGAGCGTACTCCCACGCGGGACCGTGGGTAGGGAAACTCGCAGCTGAATCGGACGACGATGTCAGGAGGCCTGGTTCTTGCGTGAAGTAATCACGAGAGTCCATATCGGAGTCTTCGTCAGGGAGGTTGACCATGGATGGTGTACGTTGGTGGCCGTTGGAAGGGCCCGGACCATCGGGCGAAATTTCGGGGGCCATTTCAGCAGTCGGGGCGGCGGTTTTACAGTCGGAGAGCCTGGCGCGGCAGGGCCGCGCAGGCAAGGTCCGATTGGCAACCGGTTTGGCGGCTGGGCTCAGGAGCGGCGGGCCAAAAGCGTGGGAGTACAGGCGGCGGCGAGCCCGTCGGGCCGTTCGGCGGGATGTAACCAAGGCTGCCGGAGGCGCGATAGCAACCGTCGTCGGTATAGAGGGACGACTCGCAGGTTATTGGGGAGGGGTGGGAGCCCATCCGCAACACGTCTGCTCCGGTCGGCTGTCGCGGAGCGAGTCGGCACTGTAGGAAGCTTACTTTCGTTATGATCGCACGCTGTTTGCTGCCTTGGAAAACGTTTTCTGTTTGCTGCCCTGGAAAAGGCTATGAAAGGATTTACTCTCTGTAAATAATTGCGAGACAAAACATTACGATAAAATACATAAAGGTATACGAGATACTTAAGTCTTGTGTTCAGGACATATTCAATATGAACCAATTTGAAATGCTTAGATTTTTATGCTGTATGCCAATAGACAAACCTGATGCTCTTTGTACTTGCGAGTTGCAGCATGCCGAAATAACACTTGAGCCTTTATTTTATATTGTACACGTACTTCGCCCTGCTGAGCTTCCTTCCCGAAGCGTGGATGGGCGGAAGAAGCTTTCCAGGTCCTTGATTTTTAGGAAACCGTGCCTCAACACAAACGAAAGAGAAGGGTCCATGGTGGCCTATGCACATTCGCTTGCGGACAGCTCTCGTTGCACTACTCAATTCTCGGCAAGGCTCCGATGGGGGCGCTGGTGACGGGTTTATCCGCAGCGCCGCCTGGGCAGAGTCTGAGGTCTATAAAGCGAGATATAAGAAGGAAGAAGAAGCATGTGCTTGCTGCGGTAGAGCTAGGGAAACGACGGAGCATATTTTATTAGAATGTGAACACGTCTACCCAGCGGTCGATTTAGGCACCACTGGCCTCCTTGAAACCCTTGGGTTCAGCGGGAGCAGTGGTAAAGCAAACAGGTCCGCAATAGACATCAGTAAGAGGCGATTGGAGGATTGGTGGAAGAAAAGTAGGGAAACGACAAAAGACGGAGACGTACAAAAGCACAGTTCGCAATAGGGGATCAGAAAATTTGGACGTGGTAGTTCATAGTGTTTTTTTTTCTTCATTGGTTAACCTAGGTAAGATATTAGGCAGCATAGTAGCAAGAGCTTGGTGGCGCAAGCCACCGCCCCGTTCCAAAGGGGACGCTCATAACATCCATCCATCCGCGGCGCCGCCTGGGCAGAGTCTGAGGTCTATCAAACGGCACTCGGTACGCTTGCACATTGGAAACGTGGAAGGTGGTTCTTGTGTCGAAGGAGGAAAGGCTAGCACAGCACTATTTTCTGCAACCCATGCGGGAGCACGGCTCAGCGCCAGCAGGGTGGAGGAGCGTTGTGGAGGAGATGGGATTAAAAGAGAGAGAGGGCAGGAGGGAGAAAGGTAGAGGGTCGTAGAGATGGAAGCGAAGTAGTGGCGGATCATGACCGCGGTGGTAGCGGATCACAACGGAGGACTGATAAAACATACAACAATCACGGCTGGCCGAGTGGTGGAAGCCGAGGAAACCGCGATTGCCATGGCCGTGCATGCGGAAGCGAATGCCGTCATCAGCGACAGCAAGCAGGCCATCAACAATTTCGTCCGTGGTAGAATTTGCAAACAGGCGTACCATGTCCTCACACGACGCCCCTTAAGCGGCTTGAAAACCCTCGTGTGGACCCCCGCTCACGCGGCTGTGCCCGGCAACGCGTCGGCTCACAGTTTGGCTCGAGATTTCGCGCGCCGAGCCTCGTCCGCGGATGCGGACGGCGTGAATGAGGAGGAGAGACACGAGGAACCCTGCGGTACTTATTATGAAATAGCTCATCGGTATCGCTTGAGGCGTCGCGCGCTGCCACCACCGGCCAAGCAACTCGACAAAACGCAAGCGGTCGCGTTTCGGCGACTTCAGACAAATACATACTGTAGTAATCGCACCGCTGGCACGAGTTGATGGGGTCTCGGTGCTGACGCCCGTTATTGCCAATGGGTCGCAAGCCCCAAGGGTAAATCCGAAGGTCCCGGCAAAGCAAGAGAAGACTGGTAACAGAACAACTTGTTTATTCTAACATAGCAAAAGAGCGGCCGGTCAGGTCGACCGAAGTGGAGAGACGGGAGAGCAGGCAACTCAACAGTACAAAACGGAGTCTCTCCCCTGGCGTCCGGGGGCAGCTGCTCTTATACTCTCGGCGTCGCGGTCCAAAAGGGAAGGTCACGGGATGAAGGTCACGGGATGAAGGTCACGGGACGGCGGAGCATGAGCCCACGACGGCGCGCACGGTCGAGCCGAGAGACCTGCTGAACCGAGTGTAGTGACGCATCGCCAACCCTCACTTGGGGAGCTCCGCTCCCCGGCTGCCGCGCTTTGACAAGCGTGGGCACACACACACACACGCACACACGAAGACACGTGGCACTGAAACACGCCTGGACACGCTTGGCGGGTAGGCGTTGCGGCGGCGTCGAACGGGCCAAAATGTCCGCCGCTTTGAACGAAGCCCCGGCGTCCGTTGCATCCGCGCCGGCATTACCGCGCGTTGTAGGCGAAACGTAACAGACCGCCCCGCCGGGGGAAGGAGATCCCGATGGACAGGGGACTGCATCCGCTGTCCGGAGGGATGTCGCTCGATGATGCTCATAACCGAAGTCGGGCGTCCTTTGGCGTTTCTTGAGCGCAGCGCACAGAGAAGGCCTCGTTCTCACGTTCAGGTGCACACAGGACACTGCAAAGTGACTTCGGGAGAGTTGACATTTTTGTTCTCGTTTCCGGCAAGCGTTAGAACTACGCCGAAAGTCAACCGCTCAGTCAGCAAGCACGGCACAACCCTCACTAAGCCCTGCCAGGCTCTTTCCCCTTTTATACTGCTGCCTAGTTCCTTACAGTAGTTTAGCAGCACTCAGAACGCGTCCACAAATCGGAAAATTGCACTAGAAAGCACATCATCACTTTGAAACACTACACAAAAGCAATAAGTTAAAAAAATCCTGCCTCAGGAAGAAAAACATCAGTAACAAGCAATTTTGAGGCTGATTCCCACGTTAGGGGCTTCGACTCAAGCCATCGGCGTTACCGTTGAGACTCCCCTTTTTGTAACGTACCTCAAAGGAATATTGTTGCAAAGCGAGGCTCCAGCGCAGGAGGCGGCCATTTTTGGGAGAGATGGTCTGCAGCCATTGGAGAGGGCAGTGATCCGTTTCAATGATAAACCTCGAGCCGGCTAGGTAACATGACAATTTCTGAACGGCCCACACGATACACGCACACTCTTTCTCGGTGGCGCTATACGCCTGCTCACGACTGGTCAGCTTACGACTAGCATACAGGACGGGGTGTTCTACTTCTCCATTCTCCCGTTGGCACAGTACAACGCCCATGCCTCGCTCACTAGCATCACACTGAACAACGAACCCTTTGGTGTAGTCGGGCGATCGTAGCACAGGCTGGCTTGTTAGGGCGCTCTTTAGGGCGCTAAAAGCTCTTTCCTTCGTCTCATCCCAGACGACTGTTTGCGGCTCTGTCTTTCTTAGAGCATCCGTCAAGGGAGCCGCGATATCAGAGTACCTGGGGATGTACCTCTGATAGTAGCCGGCGACACCTAAGAACGACCGAATATCGGTCTTCGTACGCGGTTGCGGGAAGTCTCGCACAGCGGCCACCTTTATTTCAGAGGGGCGGCGTCGACCCCGACCAATCACGTGTCCGAGGTAGACAACCTCGGCCTGTGCTAACTGGCACTTGGGAGCCTTGACTGTCAAGCCCGCATCGCGCAGGCGGGTTAGCACTGCCCGCAAGTGCGCCATATGTTCAGGCCAGGATGCGGAGAATATCGCTACGTCGTCTAGATACGGTAAAGCGAATTCTTGCTGTCCCCGCAACACTTTATCCATGAGGCTTGAAAAGCAGTATGGCGCGTTCTTCAAACCAAAACTCAAAACTTTAGGACGGAATGTCCCCATTGGTGAAATGAACGCCGCATACCTACTAGCCTCTTCTGTAAGTGGAACCTGCCAATAACCCCTGACAAGATCTAGGGTGGAAATAAACTGAGCGCTACTCACTCTCTCAAGGCGCTCCTCGATGTTAGGGATCGGATAAATTTGATCCTTAGTGATGGAATTAAGCCTGCGGTAGTCGACGCAAGGACGAGGTTCCTTGCCCGGTACCTCAACTAAAATCAAAGGGGAGGTATAATCACTCTCACCCGCTTCAATAACACCGAGCTGTAGCATTTTCTTTACCTCAGCCTCCATAATATCGCTCTGGCGGGGTGACACCCGGTACGCCTTGGATCGTACTGGCTCTGGGGAGGTAAGTTCTATGTCATGAGTAAGGACAGAAGTCCTACCAGGCCTCTCAGAGAACAGACCTTGAAACTCTTGTAAGAGCTGGTGTAGTTCTGTTTTCTGCTCAGGCGACAGCGATGCTTTACTTATTAAGTCACTAATGACTTGATCGGTGTCTTTCCTGTTTGTCACTGAGCCTAGTCCCGGAAGCTCGACCGGAAGCTCTTCTAACTTTCCCGCATCGGGAATTTCCTCTCCAGTATCTGGTGCCTTTAACGCTACAGGCTCAATTTTATCCCGTTCGGGCGTGCTCTGAATGCCAGCTTGCTGCGCCTCTGACCCTTTTTCATCGTTCAACAACGTCGACCCCGCAACTACCGCCTTTGCAGCGAGCTCCCGAACCTTCGATCTGGTTAAGGCCTGAACGCTAGCCTCACCAAACAAAAGCCCCTTCTCGCGCAGGAGGTGATCGGACCTGTTCGAAAATAGGTACGGGTACTGGGGGGGCAGCATAGATGACACTGCGGCCTCCGTCTCAAGTGCTCCGAAAGGTCCTTCAATAAGCACTTTTGCTACGGGCAGACACACGCTATGAGCTTCCACGGCTTGCTTGATCCATGCGCACTCGCCCGTGAACATATCGGGTTCTACGTAAGAGGGGTGAACTACATCCATTGTAGCTGCGGAATCGCGAAGCACTCGGCACTCTTTCCCGTTCACGAGGAGGTCTCGCATGTAAGGCTCGAGAAGCTTCATGTTCTCGTCAGTGCTGCATAACGACAAAAACACGACTTTTGGTTTTGTTTCTGGACACTGCGCCGAAAAGTGACCCGGCTTCTGACACGTATAACACACGCGCGCTTGCCTCGCCTCGAACCTCTTTCTGCGTTCGGCTTCGGCTGCCGCCGTCTCCTTACGTTCGGTCGGACTGCTTTCACTCGCATCCGCACTACGTGTGTTCCCCCTTGCTCTCATGGGTGTGAACTTCGGCCTCTCAAACTTGGAGCCAAATTCACCCTTTTGACCGTCCTTAGCTCCGCGAGCCCGACGCGTCACAAACTCCTCGGCTAACTCAGCGGCTCTAGCCACCGTACTAACGTCTGGCCTATCCAAGACCCAGTACCGCACGTTCTCAGGTAACCGACTATAAAACTGTTCTAGCCCGAAACACTGCAGAACTTTCTCGTGGTCACCAAACGCTTTCTCTTCTTTGAGCCACTCCTGCATGTTTGACATAAGCCTGTAGGCAAACTCTGTATATGACTCACTCTTGCCTTTCTCATTTTCCCGAAACTTCCGACGGAACGCCTCCGCTGACAGCCGGTACTTTTTTAGCAGACTCGATTTCACTTTGTCGAAATCCTCTGCCTCCTCTCTATTCAAGCGAGCGACTACGTCGGCCGCCTCGCCGGGTAGCAAAGTGAGCAAGCGCTGTGGCCACGTTTCCCGAGAGAACCCCTGCTTCTCGCACGTTCGCTCAAAGTTAACCAGGAACAAACCAATGTCCTCTCCAAGCTTAAACGGCCGCATCAGGTCAGTCATTTTGAACAATACTCGTTCTCCTGCACCGTGTGCCTGACTTCCATTACGAGCGCGTTCCATCTCTAACTCGAGACGCTTCATTTCCAAAGCGTGTTGACGGTCACGCTCTTCTTTTTCTTTCTCTTTTTGTTCTTTAAGTTCGCGCTCCTGTCTTTTTGCCGTCTCCCTCTCCTCAATGGTCTCAAGGCATTCCGACAGCTCGTCATCCTCAGCTTCTAACTCAAGAATAGCCCTTAGCAGTTCTGGTTTTCTGAGTTTGTCTGAGACATCCAGACCCAACTCTCTCGCAAGCTCCAGCAATTTCGGTTTGCGCAACGACTTCAAATCCATGGCTGCTCTGAATGCTGCTTTCTCTACTGCCTACTATTGTCTTGCCGCAAACTAACCCGGTAGCAACGACAACCACAATTACCAGCTCTGTTTCTAACACTAACAAAAGCCTGGCAAAACTCAGAAGAAGAAAGTCCCGCACTCACCAAACCTCGCAGCCAAGACTTCAGCGCAGTCGTTCCGCTGCAGGCAACCAGTCATCACACAGGGCTCGTTGCGCTGCTCCCGGATGGTCGTTGTGCTGCTCAGCATACAGTCAACCGCATCTCTTCGCTGCTGGCCTCCGTTGTCGCGATCTCTCCGCTGCCACCAGATGTAGTAATCGCACCGCTGGCACGAGTTGATGGGGTCTCGGTGCTGACGCCCGTTATTGCCAATGGGTCGCAAGCCCCAAGGGTAGCGTTGGCCTGGCGGCCTGGGGCACTGGAAGCATCCGAAGGTCCCGGCAAAGCAAGAGAAGACTGGTAACAGAACAACTTGTTTATTCTAACATAGCAAAAGAGCGGCCGGTCAGGTCGACCGAAGTGGAGAGACGGGAGAGCACGCAACTCAACAGTACAAAACGGAGTCTCTCCCCTGGCGTCCGGGGGCAGCTGCTCTTATACTCTCGGCGTCGCGGTCCAAAAGGGAAGGTCACGGGATGAAGGTCACGGGATGAAGGTCACGGGACGGCGGAGCATGAGCCCACGACGGCGCGCACGGTCGAGCCGAGAGACCTGCTGAACCGAGTGTAGTGACGCATCGCCAACCCTCACTTGGGGAGCTCCGCTCCCCGGCTGCCGCGCTTTGACAAGCGTGGGCACACACACACACACGCACACACGAAGACACGTGGCACTGAAACACGCCTGGACACGCTTGGCGGGTAGGCGTTGCGGCGGCGTCGAACGGGCCAAAATGTCCGCCGCTTTGAACGAAGCCCCGGCGTCCGTTGCATCCGCGCCGGCATTACCGCGCGTTGTAGGCGAAACGTAACAATACCCACACCCAAAATACATTAACAAAATCACAGGGGGCAGGGAAAGCGACAAATGTAGGCTCTGTTCAGAAACAGGAACACTAACACATTAATGTGGGAATGCACCTCGCTCCCGTTCTCTCATCCCCCCGTCAGCAGCGAGACTGACTGGACAGCCTGGCTCAGTTCCGGGGACGTCGACCGACAACTTCAACTGGTGGACTGGGCGGAAAAGGCCAAGCAGGCCCATGGCCTTACTTGAGCCCTAATCCTCAGCCACGTCCCTCTTTACCCTTCCCCCTTTCAATAAAGTTTATCACCACAGGATGCCCGAGGTGGTACAGGCCATCCTACCACCTCGGGCTTCTTGATCCGCCATTACTTTTGGTGCAGTGGTCAAATCGAGGACAAAAGTGCAGAAACCTTGGCAGCAGGTATTTATTCCTGTGTCAAGAAATAAAATGCTCAGTTGTTAGTGCGCCTACGTGGTTGTCTCGTGTCTCCTTCCTTCGGCCGTTATTTTATTTGGCGCCTTCGTTGTAAGCGTACAGGCCTTCGTCTGCTGCGACTGGGCGGCTGTGACTTTTCTTTTGTTGGTGTGTGCAGCGAGCGTAAACATGTGCGCTAGTGGTCTTTTTGGTCCTGTGGAAAGAACTTATACATATTAGTACGTACCTCTAAATTAGTTCAACTTCGGCATCATTATTCAGAAAACATGGCCAAGCACGGTTTCCACACCTTTCTGACTCATATATAGCACAACGTTTCAAACGATAGACCGATGTGGTTTCGCGTAAACTTAACGTCGAGGTAGCGGTAAGCTCGTGAAAATTAATACGAACGACTGTAACCTGTGGGAAAATCCCGGCCTTCAGTGCACTTAGCAGCAGCTGAAACCGGAAAGCGCCCTTAACAAGATGCTGCGTACACATGTTGAAGAAAACTGGCGTCCGTGCTGCGTTACTAATAACAGGCGCCACCCGTCTACCAACGCCCGCATGGCCACGGAACAGCACGTGTCGTCTGCTATCAAGAGCCTTGCACTACGTGCGCGAGAAAAGAACTTGCGGAGAGTCTAGTGCCAAAGTGTACATGAACTCGTGCAGCACGACGTCAAATCGAGTGCCGAAGTGCAGGTGGCGCTAACTGCACTGGCAAATCGAGTGGTAGAGTGCTGCACCCCCTGAACTAGTGGAGAAAGTGCAGCCAAATCGAGGAGACCAATACAGTTTCTGTATGAAACTCTATGGCACGACCTACTGGAACTCCAGACCAGTAGGTCGTGCTCCAGACGTGCTTCAGACCTGCACAGATTGGGAGCTACTTGCGCCCACTCTCGTTCAACTATTCGCCGTTGGTGTCGCTTTTATAACCTGTTCGTCTGCTACTCTACGGTTGACTGGTGCAGCGCTGTAATTACTACGGCGGCCGTTGCGTTTGTGACTAACTGCTTGCAGTTGATGATTTTTGCTAACACAGGGACACTGATGTTACAAGGCTTTGATCGGTCACTTAAGCACCAAAAGTTGATTGCCCGAACCTAAAAAATGTCGAGGCGTGTAGTCCGCTGCTCCCTCTCCTATTGCCTTTTTCGAGCAGATTATTATAAATCACATTGCTTATAGAGTTCGTAAAGTACACAACAGTTTCATTGTATGCGTTGTAAAACTTGTTTCTGCGCTCTTCAGAAATTTGAAACCACCGTATATGTTCGACGACAGAACGATTACCACTCATTTTAACTCTTAGAAGTTGTCCGTGAATGCGTCGTGAGTTCAAAAAGTAAATAACGCACACAGCTTCACTGCGTACCATTATGCTACCGCCTTACTACGCAGAAAAGCTAGCTTTACAGTTTGAAAAGAGTTCCGTGACACGATTTAAGGCCTGCAGAGCAGCACGCATATTAAAGCACTTGAATCGCTTTTGCAAGCTTTCTACTGAACTAGACATCCAACGGCAATAAAAACAAGATATGCTCACCTTTCCTTGAAACAGAATCGATCAACCTATTACACATATGCGGCGCCGCCGGAGGACTTACTCGTGAATACTTTTACTATACTTTTACCAGATCATCTGCCTTTTGCTACGGCTCACAGCAGTAAATCCTATTGTCATCTACGACATTAGGCTATTTGTAATCAACGCAAAAAAGCTAGATTATCCTATGAATCTTTTAAAATAATTTTTCCAGTCTCTTACGGAGGCTAGGAAAGGGAAATTTATGCTGTCGATCTATGGCATTGCAGTTGCCACCTACGCTCGTTGTTTACATTTCTTGCGCCGCTCCTCCTCTTCTAGTTTCCCTATTCAAACGCAAGACATTCGCAAATATCTGTTTTATTTTGTATATTTGTGAATTTATTCATTTACCGCCAATACAAGCTCATTGTGCCTGCCGAAATGGCAACACGAGCGCTGAACAGATCACAGAAGCAGACGACAGCGAACAGGTTATAGCTAGCGCCACTCTGCTCGTACGTTCCATCCCTAGCGGCAAATAGGCGTGCTGGAGCAGGGAGATCTGTGCAGGTCTGGAGATCAGTAGGTCGTGCTGTCCACTACCCGTACTAGTACACGATGTCATGTGGTCATGCTGTGTTTACGCGCGTGGTGAGCGGGTACAAACTTCCCTGCTGCTGTCGCTTACGGCCACCTCCAAAGGTAAACGAGTGCACGAATCAGCTCGATACCTACGTCCGTTGCTTTCTTTGTTCATGTTGTAGCGGCACGCTTGTACACACAAACAAGAAAAGGAGCGGGTGAAGAGGACTTTGTTTTTGCTGTAGCGGCCTCGCTCCATCCAGTGCTTTAAGTATAAACCCCATGCAAGCGATCTTGCACGCGACAGCGACAAGCGACGCGATGGAGATGGCTGTCGCGTTCGCTCGTCGCCTACAAGTTGCACCCCATGCGAGCGATGACTTCGAGCAACGTCCCCAGTGTTGCCGGTATGAGGGCAGCAATATAGGCGCCTAAACTAGCGTGACGCGTGCTTTATTAACTTAAGTTGATGTATTTTACAGTAAAAAGCAGCATAAAATATTTCTGAAAGTCTTGCAGTAGGTTCTTATCCTTGCACGTATAAAAATTCAATCGTTTGCTCGTTCCGTGCGACAATCGGAAGTACTGGAGTTATGTACATCCAGTTCCGGCTTTGCGCTATTGGCTAGTCGCTCATAGCACTTCCGGGCGACGAGCGACGAATTCTAGATTTGCAGAACCGAGCGATCGCGCGACAAGACCAAGCGATCTGTTCACGCGACGGCCCGATCCGTCGCTCGAAGACGTCGCTCGTCGCTGTCGCGCACAAAATCGCGCTCATGGGGTTTAGCCTTTAGTGCCGAGCCTTCTAAATAGACGTCTCCCGCATTGTAACAATATGTCATGCGCGCAACCTTGCATCAATGGTCGACATTGTCATAACACAAATACGGTATATTACACAGGTAGTCTGTCTGCCTTAATTTTGTCTGCTGTTTTTAGGACATCTATTACGAGCTACCCGGACGAACGCTACACATTCGAGAGTTTACAGCCAAAAGAACATTTTTCCTTGTTGCGCGAGGAGCACATTTTTATTTATTTTTTCACTTAGCGACGGTTACGCGGTGAAGTGCTCAAGGCACATATCCCTGGATGATTGTACCGTCATTTGTCTAATTTGTTTTACTGTGCTACTGCTGTCGTTACAGCTTCTGCTGATGTTAGTTGGGCCCGTCAAGATCTAGCCCATCTCTGCACCGTTGACAAAATTAGCTGCAAGTGCTGATTGCTGCTGGTTGGCTCAGTCTAGAATCAGGTGTATACGTACATCCATTTGCTCAAGGCATTCTGATGCTTCTAATACTTGAGCTGCTCCAGTAAAGGAAGATTGAATTAAATGTCGTTTGAGTGATGCGTGACACCCCATCACTGTTGTGCTATACAGGTGGCAAGGTATTTTCAGATCTAGGCCAGTAAGGCCGGCCAGGTAACTGTTGGAAGTTCCCAAAATGCATTAAATGCGCATATAAAATTGTCTTGGCCAGAACTCTTATAATACTGTAGGGCCCTTGGTGCCTGATGCAATCGCAAAAGAAACAGTAGAAGAACCCAGAAAATTTGTGCCCAGCTGCCCCGAGACAATAAATCATACAGAAATAATTGTGTTGCAAACTACGACTGAACGTCCGCAGCTGTGAGTAATTTCCTTGTGGGAATACTGTTGCTTTTCAACGTCTTTTGTGTCAGGTGCACTATCGCTTGCCAGTTGCGTCTTCAATGTCTGACTCATTGTCATAAGACTGCGTCTATCTGTACAATGCAGTTGCTACGCCACTAGCGATGTCTGTGAGTAGTGGCGAAAGTGTTAGTATAGATCAGGTCTTGTACATAGGAAATGCCAGTCGGCCGAAACAATCGCTTAAATTGTTTCAGCATCATAAATAGCTCTGCAAGCCTGCAGGTATGCTTAGATGTCTCGGTGTTTGTCTGAATTGTGATCGGCAACTGTTCGTATATTGTTCTTATGGTGGTCAATTATTGAAACTTTGCCACTTACTCTGGGCTTTGTGTGTAGCAGTGTGGTGTACTCTGCATTTCATTCTGACATGGACGTGTGGCTGCAACGAAATATTTTGAAGTGAATTTCTTTGGCTCTTTCGATCATTTACGTATTTAGTTGGAGGTCTGTAATGGTTGGTGGTCGGACTCTGCTAGGAAAACATTCGTTTGCTCTTTCTTGTTCTTTTATTTGCTTGTTCTTTTGTTTGTTCACGCTTTCATTCCTTTAGGCTTTGCTTACATTGATAGTCATCATCTATGGTTCCTGCACATTTTATTCACACAAGTTCATGCTCTAATTTGCCAGCAATCTTACCAACAAGGGTTTAGGGCTTGCACTCTTGCTTGCTAACGTTGCACACCTTTGATAAAGTTTGGTCACACTTCCGTTACTACAGGAACCCATTTCTTGAGGAGTTGTACGTCACTGTTCATGACTTACAAGAGGGTTGAGCGTTGTCATTCCCTCTCATGGCCAGATGTGTTAAACATAAATATAATTATGGGGCTGTGTGTGTCAACACTACAATCAGATTATGAAGCATGCCATGGTGGCATACTACGGATTTTGACACCTTTGTGTTCTTTATAGGGTTGCTGAAACGGTTCAGGACCCGCTGTGGTTGCTTAGTGGCTATGGTGTTGGGCTGCTGCACATGAGGTCATGGGATTGAATCCTGGCTACATTTTGATGGGATCAAAATTCGAGAACTCCCATGTTTTAGGTGTATGTTGAAGAACCCCAGGTGTTCTCCAACTACAGTGCGCCTTGTAATCAGATCGCAGTGTTGGCTTGTAAAAACACCGTTTAATCTTTTTTTAGTGGTTCAAACAAGTTTTGTAGACACATAGGGTACAGTAAACATTCGTACCACAATTTGTGTGAAGCATCTCATATTAAGAGAGCTACAGACAATTGCAAGTTACCGTCCTCCATAGCCATACATTTTCTCCTAAACTCATTTGCCGAGTGATTGGGCTTAAGCTCCACCTCCATTGGCTTTGCCTCATGATGGGACGTCATGTTGTCTACTTCTGGTTGTCTTGGAGCCAGTGTGCGAAGTCTCTACAACCTCTCTACCAGCCGCCTGGCAGTCGGTTCCAAACGCGAGCTATTGAAGCCGTGTACGTTGTGAGCATTCTGTAGCAGCACCAAGTGTGTCTGATATTCCGGTAACCACGGGTGAGCTGGATGCTTTGATGGTTGGGTGGAGTCCTAAACTAAAGCCCCTCCCCATACTACTATTGCTGTAATGAAGGAGTTTTAGCCTAGACGTATCTGAATGACCTGATCGGTCTACATGGTCCAAGCACCTGGTGGTGCAGAGCTTAACCAGCGAAACGAAGAGCTAATATTGCTGTAACCAAGCCTAAAAAATTTTAGACATTTAGAAAAACATGTTCATGGCTAAGTTCCTACCGAAAATTTACACCGGAAGGAAAATACAATGCACTTAGTTACTGCTTTATTAGTTCTGTGGTTGAGCACTCTGCTACCAAGTGGCTGCACCATGCATGGCGTTCACATTTGCGCTTCCACTCGTCCAATAAAACGCCCAGGCCCAGTATGCTTGTGCTTGGGTTTACTTGAAATGTCGCAGATGTGAGACACAGTTGTGGTATATGGTAATCCTTCAGTGTGACGTGATGGCCGCAAATGCACAAATGCTGGTGCCGATGGTGCTGGTGCAGCCACTTCGCTCACATGTTTGCCTTGCCGAGGAGCATGATATTGCAGCTTGACATGTTGTCAATTGCTACGTTTGCAGCCCACAATGCAAGGGCGAACTGTATTGCTCGCGAAAATACAGATTGAGACCAACACCGATTGCGCAGCTCACGTCATAATGGAGCATGTTGTAATACAAGCAGACAACATTTATTGTCTGCTGGAAGTGCTTAAGTGTAGCGATAAATTGTCCTTGTGCATTCTCTTTCTGGTACTTTCTTTTTCGTAGAGACAAATTAACTTACATTTCAACTATTACAAACCACATTTGTTCACCATAAAGTTGGGAAAAGTATCGATAATGCGCCCTGAGCAGTGCATTGGATAGCTTGCCCTAGTGGCACCATGTGGTCACCTCAAGTCACTTGATCAGGGGAGGCTGAAAACTCAAGAGGAGTGGCGTGCTGTGATTGGTAGTGAAGTACAATCACGCTCAGAATGAGCTAGTACAACGCAAAAGCGCGTGGCAAAGCGTCGTGTGTTGTAGATGATACTGAGCATGATAGTACATATTTAAAACCTTATAATAAATTACACACTTTTTGTCACCCAATTATCACAAGTGCCAACTCTAACAACTCAGCACATTTCTACAAAATCGTGAATATTGTTTCAGGGTCACTTTAACGTCTACTTATATCTAAATACAGAAGCGTTTTTGCATTTCACTCTGGTCGAAGTGCAGCTGCTGCAGTCGGGATTGAACCTGCGACCTAGACCGTAGCCGCAAAGCTACCGCCACGAGCACAGAAGGGCTGACTTCACATGCTGCTGCTTCTGTTTTGTCGCCTAGACCCTATGGTGACGTAATGAAGCTTGGCGTGTACGCACCCCGCGCCAGTTGTCCACTTGGCAAATATGCGTGGTGTTTACATTTCCAAAGTAGCAGAAATTTAAAGTATTGTACCTTTAGTTTGCGAGCAAGTGCTGTCGTTTTTGCTTTTATTTTGTCACTTTTTCCCTCTCCCGCCTTCCTCTCCCCCCTCTGTATGGAAACTGGGAGTGAAGAGGGGCAAGGCTGTTATTCACTCGTTTCCCAACTGCATAGGTTCTACCCATCCTCTGCATTCTATGTATCTCCCCTCGGGACTAGCGCGTTAATAGAAGAGTAAAAACCGCTGCAGTTTCTGCAATGATTTGGGGGGCGGGGGGGCTCACGGATAACTACAGCTGTCGGGAGGCTTATCTGGTGATGACCCAGAGGGTGTTGCGCAAATGCGGCACAATGTAAAAGTTGAAACGAGCCTCTTGCATCAACTTTCCTCTCTACGTCGCTCCTGCCATGTACATGCACACTTTCTGCCACTGCTCGAAGTGGCTTGTAAGGCAGTAGCAGCAGTAAAAAATTCGAAGGAACATGCAAAGAAAGCTTAGCTTTAAGAATCCATATATAACGACATGTAATTATCATAGCACGTTAGACGCAACCATCAGTTATGTCTTCTGGATGGTGTTTTCAAACTGTGCTTGACATTTGCATTGCTAAGTTCCCTTTAAACGAACAGTGTTAAGACAGGGTGGAAAGGTTGCCTTATTAGACTTCGAATGTGCCACCATTTCTGCGCAGTGCATCTCGCAAAGCCACTGAGAGCATCGCAGCTTGGCGCAAGAGGCGCCAGCTGCATTGCATCTGCACCACTCATAATGGCACTTCATATTGATCCGGAGAGAGAACGAGAGAGTGAAAGAAAAAGGGCTAAAAGTGAAAGTGAAGCTGTGCCTTGGCACCCCCCTTTCTGCCATTTCTCTCTCTCTCTGTGAGCGCAGAAACAATGTGGAAAATTTGCCGTGGAAGCAGCCTAAAGCAGCAGACAGCCCAGTTTGTAAATGATACTGCTGACAGAGCACAACACTGTGTTGCTTGAAATGAAGCTGCAAACTTGGAAGACTCAAGGAAGTATGAGCTCGCATTGAATGATGTTAGAGGGAAAGATGCAGACGAGAAGCTATATGCAAGTATATTTACAAAATGAATACGCTGCACTTCACCAAAAGGCAACAGCCCGAGCTAGCCTTTAATCATCGTCTTGACACCGCTGGCCTCTTTTGCATCGTAACTACTACCCTACTACCACCACAGTACTATCATAGTACTACCATAGCACTACCCTCGTCAGTAAAAGTGCCAAGCCGGTGCAACTAAAGGCTTGGCTCGGAAGCACTGTAGTAGGCCTTGAGCCTGCTGATATGCACATCACTGGATGACCTAGAAGAGGGTGACGTTGAGCTGACGGGAGCAATTTCGTAGGTCACTGGTGTCACCTGGTGGAGCATGCGGCAGGACCTTGTCTAAATCAGGAAAGGAGCTTCTCTGAAAGTCCAGCATGACGAGAGGGTGACCACAGGAACATGTGCACACCAAGGTAACACTGTGTGTTACGGTGGCAGGCATTGTACAGTTGCTGCTGAGTGGCTTGCGATGCCATACACGTTTCTGCCGACCAGGTTAAGTACCGCCAACCTGCCCTCCTCCTCCACGCTCCTCTCCCACTCACCCCCTTAGCTTCCGGCGTCAAGCGGAACTTACGTAGCTGCAGCTTCCTGTTCCGAGTGGAAGTGACACGTTGTTTTTTGGCGTTGTCAACCTGCGACGGGTTGTGGCACGAGCGACAACGTACAGTGGAATGTAGTGCCTGGGCGCTTGGAGACCACTGCCGTTTATCGTGCAATTGGACAACAGCGACCGCGAACTACTACTTCAGCGGAATACAACAGCTTGTCCCCTTTGCATTCTTCTTATGGTGACTGCTACAGCCCTGCAAAGCATGCGCGGGCGTCTCACCATCGTCTAACAGCAGTCAAAGTGGAAATTTCAGCAGCGCAACTCCAGGAAGCGGAAACGCCGGTACCGGAAATTTTTAAACCGGAAATGCCGGAACCGGAAATACTGGAAGTGTATTTGGTGTGAGGAGAAAAGGCGGCGCACAACAAAGGTTGTCGCTACTTAAGAAAGCGGCGGTGGCGCGTAGATGCAGGGGCTTTAGCAATGCCATCAGTTGAGCACGGGCAAGTTGGCAAGCTTGGTTGGCCGAGGCGATGGCACTGCGCATACTCGCCTGTCGAGGAGGTTCAGAAAGAAATGCAGCATCCAGGGGCAAGGTTGGTTTGCGACCGTACAATAAATAGAGAAATTGTGGCAGCGTCATGCCAAGAAGAATTATAGGCAAATGTAATGTAAGGAAGGGCAACGTCCCAACCGTAGCAGTCTTTCAAGACGTACACGGACAGCATATCTGTGAGGGTACGGTTCAACCACTCCGTCGGTCTGTTGGTTTGAGGATGATGTGAGGTGGACAGCTTGTGTTGTGTGGAGCAGGAACACACAATGTCGGTGATAACTTTCGACGAAAAGTTATGACCACTATCAGTAAAAATAAGTTGCAGGCGCCGTGGAGTAAGATAATGTTATGCAAGAAAAAGTGCAACCTCAGTGGCCCAACTGGTCAGGAGAGCCCGTGTGATTGGCGCCACCCTTAGCAGGTGGCGTAATCAGTTTCAATGGCTACCCATTTGTTTCTAGTGGATGATGCGGTAAAAGGGCTGAGGAGGTCTAATCCAGCATGGAAGAATTGTTCTGCAGGGACGGTGATCAGCACGTAGCGCCTGAGGCTCTTTCTGGTGCTGGCAGAAATCGCAGGCAGCAACGTGTTATCGGATGGAGCGAGTGAGACCGGACCAATAAAAGCGGCGGCGGATGGGGTTGTACCTGAGAGATACCCCAAGGTGTCCTGCAGTAGATTCACCACAGAACTCAAAGAGCAGAGTGTGTTGTAGAAGTTTGGGCATGACAAGAAGATAATCAGACCCGCCATGGGAGAAGTTCCTTCGTTGGAGAATGCCAACCTGCAGGACATATCGGCCAAGAGAGGCATTGTTAGGTGAAGAGTGCAGATGCTCAATGAGTGCTCGAAGTGGTAGGTCTCAGTACTGCTCATCGGCATCGTTAGAGAAGGCAGACAGAGAAAATGCCATTGGCGGTGCTACAGACAGTGTCGTCAGGCTCGTTGACCGGGTAACGAGACAGGGAATCAGTGTTCTTGTGGAGACAGCCAGATTTGTAAATGACAGAATACGAATATCCTTGTCAGCGTCACCCCCAGTGAGGAAGTCGACCTGTAGGGTCTTTCTGTGAGCACAACCAGCAATGTCCGTGCTGGTGTGTGATGACTGAAAAGGGTCGGCCATATAATTATAGGCGTAGCTTTGCAACTGCCCAAACTAATGCCAGATACTCGAGCTCAGTGATGGAATGGTTATGCTTGAAGGTTGGGAGGTGTCTGCTGACATAAGTGGTAATATGGTCATTGCTGTGCTGGCATTCTGCCAGTACTGCACTGATTCCGTGGCTGCTGGCATCGGTATGGACTTAGGTAGGTGCAGAAGGATCACGCCTTTCCCTGTGAGTTTTCGACAATGACCCTGTCATCAATCAGTGGTGTCTTTGTGACGCTCAGGAGAGGGTGACATTGTTATCTTGAAATGAGCTGTCATTTCTGGGTGCTCGAAAAGCTGAAGATCGAGAGCGTGACTGCCTGTTCTATGACTCAGGCAACGCTGATTGAGCTTCCTTGAGTGAACGATGAGACGTGATCAGTGCCCATGATAGCCACATGTCTGCCGGTGAAGCATCTTTTTTCTGAGGGATTGTCAGGCACAACACCCCTGCCACCAGACGGCGCATCAGGACGTTGAGTTGTTCGATGCAGCTCGGCTGGCTTGATGCTTGCATTCCTCAAAGCCATTGGGATGCAGGTGCCGAGAATTAAGATCTTCTGGCCAAAGGCATCTTAATAGGTGGGCTCTGACTTGACTGTATAGATGCAAGATGACAAACTCCAAGGAGCGACCTTTGTTAGCCCTGCAGAATGCCGCAAGTGTCACATGCAGGCCACTCATCGCCAAACTGTACAAATTGAAATAATCTGACAACCCCCTATCTGAAGGGAAACCCTCAAACACGAGGTTCACATTAATCTGGACAAGCACCAGGACTCTTTCAACAATGTCTCCGTGCAAATAGACACAGAGTTTATGTAATGAAGCTAAGTAATCATGAATTAGAGCTGCCACAGATCAGGAAGGCGAAGGGAGAACTGGCTTTGAATAATTGATATCTGTAACACTTAGCACAAGCTACATGATCATGACATAATGCCAAGTTGCGAAATAAACAAAATGGAAAACCATCTACAAGTCTTATCACTTCCCTTAATTGGCTCAGAAGGCCTGATTTATTCCGCCTTTCTTCTAGTTCACTTTTAATTTGTGCTACTGTAAAGCTACGCTCTACCCGAACAGGAGGCCATATTTATTTATTTATTTATTTATTTATTTAGATGTACCTTTGAGGCCTTCGAGAAGGCATAGTGTAAGGGGGGAAATATGGTGACATGTTAGTATGGAATCGGGAAAGAAATAAACATCAGCATAATGAAAGGAGTACGCACAGAACATGGAAAATTTATACATTAGCAAATACAATATGTAGAGCAATAACAATAAATGGTAAACAACAACATAATAGCATAATAACATTGTAAACGTTTTAGCATGTTATACAGTAGTAAGTATTGTGAAAAAATTGGGAGCACTGAAATTCTTTAACATTGTAGAAAAAATGCAAGAAAATTACAAAAGACATGATGTGTTTAGACGGTTGAAACGGCATATTGATCGGTTAGCAGATTGCGAAATGCAGTGTGTTTCGATTGGCATGCAATGGTATCTGGTAGTGCGTTCCATAAATGGACCGCACGGGGCAAAGCTCAAAAATTAAAAGCGCGTGTGTTGCCATAAATTCGGGTGTAGCTGAACTGATTGTTCAGTCGTTGTGATGTCAAGGATGCTTTTTTCAGGTTTGATAAGTTTAGGCCAACTGTGTGAACAAATCTATGAAATAATAATAGAAGGGAAATATCACGGCGAGTAGTTAGTGGTTGCAACGAAAGATCGATTTTTATTTGGGTTACAGTTGACTGGTTACTATAATTTTTAGACATGAAACGGCTCGCTCTATTCTGGATGCTCTCCAGGAGTTCGATGAGGTAATTTTGATGAGGAGACCATATACAAGAGGCGTACTCAATTTGTGGCCGTACAATAATTACGTAAGCTAGTTTTCGTAGTGGTAAAGGCGCACTTCTTAAGTTGCGGCGCAGAAATCCTAATGATCTGGAGGCATTAGCTGAAATGGAGGTGATGTGTTTAGTCCATGAAAGATTGTGTGTAAGGAGCACTCCTAAGTACTTATATTCTGTGGTGTGGTCAACTATGTTATAATCCAGATGATAAGATAAGCGAGAGTTAACAGTTTTTCGAGAAAAGGAAACTACTTTGCACTTCGACAGGTTTAGGGACATGAGCCACGTAACACACCAATCACTGATATGTGCAAGATCATTTTGGAGTGCCGTGTGGTCAGAGGGACAGTTAATTGAACGGTATACAATGCAGTCAGCAAATAATCGTACAGAAGATGATATATTGTTAGGCAAGTCGTTAACGTAAATTAAAAAGAGAAGAGGCCCAAGTACACTGCCTTGAGGTGCACCAGAGGTGACGTCAGGGAGGCCAGAGGAAAAGTTAGCAACAACAGTGAACTGTTTGCGATTAGTAAGAAAATTACGAATCCATGATAGGGTTAGTGAGTCGAGTTTAATTGCTGAGAGCTTTGATATCAGGCGACTGTGAGCTACACGATCGAATGCTTTCGAGAAATCCAAAAAGATGCAGTCAATTTGTTTATTACTGTTCATATCAAAGTGTAAGTCTGCCGTGAATTCTCGTAGTTGGGTTTCGCAAGAAAATCCTTTTCGGAAACCATGCTGTTTTGGGTAAAAAAAGTTATTACATTCAAGATGAGAATATATATGGGATGCGATAATGTGTTCAAGCACTTTGCAGCAAATGCATGTTAGTAGTAACATGCTAATGTTAGTAGTAATGTGACATACCTTTGCATAATACAATGCAGCGTGATTAGAATAAATCGCCAATTCTGACCAATAATAAAAAACTTCCAACAAATAATGCAAACTATCGAAAGCAATTTATAATCAAAATTATACTGAGGCCTTTTATCTTCCCTGATGCTTTCCTTTCTCGAGTGTTTACCTAACTGATTTTTCATGGAAGTAATCAAACTAGATAAGGTCTGCCATACCATGAGCAGTAAAGCAGAAGTAAAGAAAGCCTTGGGAGCTATGCAACGGGGGAAGGCAGCTGGGGAGGATCACATAACAGCAGATTTGTTGAAGGATGGTGGGCAGATTGTTCTAGAGAAACTGGCCACCCTGTATACGCAATGCGTCATGACCTCGAGCGTACCGAAATCTTGGAAGAATGCTAACATAATCCTAATCCATAAGAAAGGGGATGCCAAAGACTTGAAAAATTAAAGACTGATCAGCTTACTGTCAGTTGCCTACAAACTCTTTACTAAGGTAATCGCAAATAGAATCAGGAACACCTTAGACTTCTGTCAAGCAAAGGACCAGGCAGGATTCCGTAAAGGCTACTCAACAATAGACCATATTCACACTATCAGTCAGGTGATAGAGAAATGTGTGGAATATAATCAACCCTTATAGAGTGTAACCCCGTTCATATGTTTTTCACCGGACCGAGGAAAAAAAACGTAACAGCCGGGAAAATGCAACAGTGAGGAAAGCTCCGAAAATGAATGAAAAAAGTGCAGCTTCAACTATATACAATTTATTTCCACGGAGTGCGCTTAGGACTTAAGAAGAGTCTAAAATGGTGGCTTGCCATTTCTTTCGCTCACTAGAAATCACCACACGTTTCTCAATAGCCTGGAAGGCCGCATTGCTGTCAGCGTTGCTGTGAGGTGCGACGTATCTGCGAAGGAGGTCCAGAGCCGCGACGGCTTCTCCAAAGCTAGGATTTGGCAGCTCCCCGGCATCATGCGGCTCGTGCTCCTCCTCGTCACCGCGCCAGGAAACGGCAACGGACGAATTAATATCCGCGGGAAATTTTGCCCTCTTTGGCGTAATCACGATAACGTGCTAACGTTTGTTTAGTATTGCTGCGGAGCGCGCGCGTCCGAGCAGCCCAATTGCATGGTTTCGCGATAAATGTAAACAAGAGAGGAGAGCTGGCCCGATAGGCGGAGCAACGCCAACTTCCGGCTTCTCTTTAGCTATAGCTTCCCGAAGAGTGACGTCAGGGCCTCTCCTGAGTTTCCTTCCTCCGTGAGTCGACCCGCCCAACAAACCATGCGGTGACCGTAATCACAGTGATGATAGTGAGAGCATTTTTCACGAATGGCCACCTAGTGGCGGCCTCTCGAACTGGCGTGCGGCTTCTTGCAGCCAGTTCAATAGCCAAGCCCGGTCAAAACTAGTCAAAATCCAAAATGGCGGTTGGAGCGCGTTGCCTACTTTAGCCCAGGCGGGATCGGGTTGCGATGCATCATGCGCGAACGTTTTCACAGCTACTACGTAACAGCGGGGTTCCTTATACATTGGATCCTATGGAAGCTATGCCCGGACTGGATGAAAGCGACGTAACAGCCGGGAAAATGCAGCAGTGAGGAACGTAACAGCGGGGTTCTACTGTGTATAGCTTTCATTGATTACGAAAAAGCGTTTGATTCTGTCGAAACCTCAGCAGTCATGGAGGCATTACAGAATCAGGGTGTAGACGAGCCGTATGTAAAAATACTGAAAGATATTTATAGCGGCTCCACAGTCACTGTAGTCTTCCATAAAGAAAGCAACAAAATCCCAATAAAGAAAGGCGTCAGGCAGAGAGATGATCTCTCCAATGCTATTCACAGCGTGTTTACAGGAGGTATTCAGAGACCTGTATTGGGAAGAATTGGGGATAAAAGTTAATGGAGAATACCTTAGTAACTTGCGATTCGCTGATGATATTGCCTTGCTTAGTAACTCAGGGGACCAATTGCAATGCGTGCTCACAGACCTGGAGAGGCAAAGCAGAAGGGTGAGTCTAAAAATTAATCCGCAGAAAACTATAGTAGCGTTTAACAGTCTCGGAAGAGAACAGCAGTTTACGATAGGTAGTGAGGCACTGGAAGTGGTAAGGGAATACATCTTCTTAGGGCAGGTAGTGACCGCAGATCCGGATCGTGAAACTGAAATAATCAGAAGAATAAGAATGGGCTGGAGTGCGTTTGGCAGGCATTCTCAGATCACGAACAGCAGGTTGCCATTATCCCTCAAGAGAAAAGTGTATAATAGCTGTGTCTTACCAGTACTCACCTACGGGGCAGAAATCTGGAGGCTTATGAAAAGGGTTCTACTTAAATTGAGGACGTCGCAACGAACGATGGACAGAAGAATGATGGGTGTAACGTTAAGGGATAAGAAAAGAGCAGATTGGGTGAGGGAACAAACGCGAGTTAATGACATCTTAGTTGAAATCAAGAAAAAGAAATGGGCAGGACATGTAATGAGGAGGGAAGATAACCGATGGTCATTAAGGGTTACGGAGTTGATTCCAAGCAAAGGGAAGTGTAGCAGGGGGCGGCAGAAAGTTAGGTGGGCGGATGAGATTAAGAAGTTTGCAGGGACGACATGGCCACAATTAGTACATGACCGGGGTTGTTGGAAGAGTATGGGAGAGGCCTTTGCCCTGCAGTGGGCGTAACCAAGCTGATGATGATGATGGTACTATGAGCACAATGTCCTCTTTTTGACAAAAGCTGCTAAAACGTTCAAAATTTCATATCTTCGAAGAAATTAAAGTTCATGAATGCAATCTGCAAAATGTGCCTCCAAAAAACACTCCTGCATGTTATGACTCGTTATGAACTCCCATAAAACCATAACTAATCCACTTGCGCAGCTTGGATGTGACCTTCCAAACTGTATGAATGAGAAGAAAGTGGGTTAACTGAGGGGCCTGGTCCTTATTAATCGTATCATGAGAAGCCAAGAAACAGAGACACCAAGGAAAACATAGGGTAAATTACCTGTACCTATTAATTGAAATAAAGAAATTATAAATTAATGGCAATGAAAGTGGATGAAAAAACAACTTGCCACAGGTGCGGAATGATCCCACATCTTTGCTTTATGCATGCGATTCTCTAACCAATTGAGCTACTGCGGCATGGTTTCCCCATCCGCTTTCTTGCGTATTTATGTGTTACTACGAGAACTAACCTTGGGAGTGTTAGCCAGCGTCACCACTCTCAAGCCTTGTTGGCGGATGTTCCAAACTTTTTGCAACACTAACCCTGTTTGCTTTACTATTCTACATGTGTTGTGACATAAACTTTCCGTTTGTAATTGGGGATCTAACGTGAGCCGAAAATGCTCACAACCTAATAATATTTTGTGTTATTCCTTATGCTTCTTAAGCATTGATCGTGCAACCAAGCTAAATACAGCACGAATCAAAAGAACAAAACAATTTGCAACCTGTCTGTCTGATTTCATATTTCAGACGAGCTCGAGAGAGTCGTGTATTTCGCGGCTTTTGCAAAGCGCTATCTTGGAAGAAGGCAAAAGCCTCTAATTTGCCTGACTCACCTCGTAGCTACAACTTTAGGACAGCAGCCTCCAAGTACTTAGAGAAGATTGCATTTACAGACCCACACACGCACTGGTCCCTTAGGTGCTAGGCATTTGCCTTTCTTTGCCCCGTGAGTGACTGGCCCTTGTAGCAGCCTACAGGACGCTTGCCTTTCTCCCTCTGCTTACAAAGAGACGGCTGCAGTGCGGTTAGGTGACTGTTACTACGTCTGAATCTTCATGAAGCTCTCCTTGCGATGTGCATCATGCCGATCTCCGCAAATGCCTAAGCTTGGGATTTATCGTCCATCGCCTTTTTCACAGTCTCGGGCTGGATCCTGACCGTCATGCATTTGTGTCTGTTGCCTTGTCGCTTCACATGTTTGGTTCCATACTCCTTACCCCGTCTGCCTTTCTCATCTTGGGCCTATCCCTTTGCTTCACCATCTGCTCTGACGTATGCAAACAGCCATAGGCAACTTTTCCTGGCAGGCTGGCCGAACTTGCCGCCTACGTATGCACTTGGCCTAATGGGCCCTCCGTTTCTTGCGCGGAAAACCCGCCGCTGTCTACTGCCTTCCCCTCGCTTCCGGCTACCAGCAAGTTTGACTCATCACTGCGCTCAACTATCTCAGGAATCATTCCATGGTCCTCTGACTGTTGCTCAATAGGGAATACGCCTATCAGTCTCCGAGTTTCCTTCCATGTTTTTGCCGTAAAAGACCCCATATTGGAGAAGGGTTCTCCTCGTTCTGTCAGCGTTTGCTCCGACCTATTTGATTATCAATAGGTTACTTGCTCTGGTAGGCTGGCCAATATTGCTGCCTCCATACACACCTGGCTGTTCAGTGAAAGCTGTCCCATATATGGCTGCAGGTTCTTGTCGGAGTCCTGAGCTATGACAAATACCACCCGCTTCTCACAGCTCCTGGCTATGTGGTCTTTTCCTCTGCAGTTGTAATACACAACTCTCTTCCGCGCCTCCAACGTGTGTACACCATCAGCGGGGCATCTTCGTTTCTTCTGCTACTTTAGGTGCGTCACCCTCTTTCTCTTTATGTGTGCTGGGGGAATTTGAAGTCTCCGGTTTAAAATGCCTACGGAAATACTTGTTACCCTTTGGCTTCCGGGAGCCATATCGTGCTTTGTCGCTTGTTTCTGATTGTCACGACTTACTTCGGAAACTTCGGAGCGTGCGGTAATGCTTGGCGAGTTCTGCTACTCTCTCTTTTTGCCCTTCGAGGTCGGTTTGAAATGCTAGACAGAAGGGTCTAAAGAAATCCTTCTTAGAGCCCTATCGTAGTCTCGCACTTTGTCCTCAGACAAGCAGTTCATGAAACAGCGATACTGAACAAGATTAGTGCTGGTAATCTCTTATTCCACAAGTCCCGGCTGACACCCTCTTTCTCAGTAAAACTTCATTTGGGCCTAGTTGGTGCATAATTCTGAACTTAAACTTACAGCGCAAACACCCAAGACGGACCACAACAGGAATATACGACACTCTTTCAAAACCGGCGAGGAAATTAACTATATCCTTCTCTACCATGAAAGTGTGGAACTGGAATCGCGCTATTTGCCATCTAAGTATCTGACTTTTCTGCTGAAGCTCTTCCATTCCAAAAAAAAATGCCATTGTGCTGCCTCCTGCACATGCCTCTGGTGTGTTTCTGCTTCATCTTTGCATCATTTTGCCTCTTCATGCTCGCGCTTTTCTGCTGCACGCTTGCGCCTTTCTGCCTCTTCATGCTGACGCCTCACACGCCTCTTCTTCTTCACATTCGCACCTCTCTCGCCTCTCTCCTGCTACATGCTTGCACTCCTCTGCCATCTGCTTTCTTTCAACAATGGTTTCCCAAGCCTCTTCAGCTTCCTGGACCGTCACATCTTCTGCGTTCATGACGTCGAGAACTGCTTCTTGTGTTGTTGCGGAGCTGGCGAGAATGCCCAACTCTTTGCAAATTAGAAGGAGGTCCTGCGCTTTGAATTTCTCCATGGCGAATTTTTTAGCTTTCAAAATTTCATTCTTCCTTAAAACTGAAATTTGCTATTTAAGGAGGGTGAATTTGGAAAACAATCCCCACCAGAAAACACAAACATACTCTCCTAGCATCTGCTTACTTGTACTAGCAAGAGTTCTGGTGACTGTCGCGTGGTTGGTGCCGCGCGGGGCACGAGCACGCAGGGACGGACCGAAACGTACGGCCACTTGCTTGGACGAAAAGGGAATGCCCCTTCTTTATTGGGCCCGAACATATATACAGACACACACACAGGTCACAGGGGGCGCCACACTCTGGTGGCAGCCTAACAGACGAGTCTGATCTGTGGCGACCTCTACAGTGAGATGAAGAGCAAACATCAGGCAATAGCTAGCCCATCCTTATCACTATTAGGAGACTGCAGAATTTCTTGTTCTTCATGCTCTCTTTTTTACAAAATAATTTTCCTTGTCTCACCAGCCTCCTCCCAACTCCTCTCCTCATTCTGCAAAAGCTCTAATTGCTACCTTTTGCCTTTCGCAGGGCCAACCGAAATGCTCATCTGCTCATGACTTTCAAGGAGTTCTTGGATTTGCAACTTCTCCATGCTCACAAAGCACCCTGTGTTTCTTCCCCACTAGCAATCAGCCCACGAGACACTATATTCTTGGTGTATGTAATAAAATAACTAACAACACCAAACACTATTACGGATTGCCTGCGCTATGAGTCTGGCGAAAAGAGAAGCAAACATGTAGCACTCACCACGCCAATGTAGTCGATGCCGATCGATCTCATAAGCTGCCTGCCTGTATTGTAAGGTCGGTTCCATTGTGGTGCCGTGCCAGGTGCCGAGAGAAAGATGGGTTCCGAGCGACAGTTACGAGAACAAGAAAAGCTTTTATATTCAGAAGTACATGGTTGAGTTTTATACACAGGGCTCTTAACTTTCAGACCACACTACGTGCTAGAGTGTGTATGTCCGAGCTTCTTCCTTCTTGCATCCGTCCCAGTCCACCTTTTATGCTGTTTATTTCCCTCTTTCCCTCGTCAAGGGATTTCACAGGACAATCACAAACGCCTTACCATTCACCACCTCCTGCTCCCAACATTGCACAATACGAGGTGGCTTCCACATGGCAAACTGAACCGGCCATTGATGCCTTTCCCGGTAGTTCTCGACAATGACCCTCTCATCAATCAGTGACCTCTGCGTGATGGTCAGGAGAGGGTGACATTGTTATCTTGAAGCGAGCTGTCATTTCTGGGTGCTCGAAAGCCAAAGATCTGGAACATGACTACCTGTCCGTAAGACTCATGATGCTGATTGAGCTTCCTTCAGTGAACAATGAGGTGGGATCAGCACCTGTGATTGCCGCATGTCTGCAGGTGAAGCATCCTTTTGTTCTGACTGATCGTCAGGCACAACAGCAACAAGTTGGTGACCGTAAGGGTTGCCGAACAAGTTCTGCAGCTTTTGTTTAAGTGTATCTCAACTGGTGAGCTCGTCTGCGTGTGTCCTAAGCCATACTTGAGCTGTGCAATCCACCGAGGTAAAATACTATGTTGGCAAGCATGACAGTTGAGTCGCACTGGTTATTGGTGCTGACGCGTTGGTACAGGCTGATGCAGTCATCGACGTCTTCCCCATCTTTCTCCAAGAATATGCCAAGATCACGTGGAGTGGAGAGTGCGATGTGCCTCGTTGGAGTAGCAGCAGGTGTCAGAGCCGGTTGAGTCGAGCTGTCATCTCCGGGAGCCGTGACGGAAGGCTCGATGTACCATCCACTGCGAGCCCCATGACGAGGACAGGGCATGTCTACCTCCACCAAATATGTTACATGGGAAGTCGCAGGCAAGAAGCTACATACAAGTTTATTTACAAAATGAATACGCTGCACTTTGCCAAAAGACAACAGCCCATACTAGTAGTCTCTAGTTGTCGTCATCTTCACAGTGCTGGCCTCTTCTCTATCATAGCTATTGGTCCGTAACAATATTGATGATTCTGAAAACTGGGAGTTCTGTCATGATGAAGGTTGTATCCAGTGGCCATACCTATCAATGGAAAAAGTGTTAGGGGCCCTTTTTTACCATTAACTGCTGTTTTGAAAAAGGCGGGCTTTATGCACTAGAGCAAAACCCCCATGGTAGTGATAGCATCATGGTGGAAGCTGCTAACATAACCGAGCCCTGGGAGCACGTCACTGTTTCTAGCCTCTTTGTTGCTTTCTAGCCTCTCTATATTTAAAAAAAAAATCTGATAAGTGGTAATGCAAGCCCATCTGTATTCATGAATAAAAAATGCATGTTTACCTGCAGTAAATATGTTTGGTCACTTTATTGTCACTATGAAAAAGTTGAGATAACTTTTCTGCAAAATTTGTTAGTCTGAGATTTTAAATCTACAGTAAAAATATTCAACACTGAGGGTTCACATTTGGGGGAAAAATACTCTCGATGGTTTAAGAGGAAGATAATTGGTGGTGCATCGATTCTTTTGAGATGATTGGCAACTTTAATGTCATTAGCAGTCCGATAATTGGTGCACGATTGTTGATTGTATGTTAAGTAGTAATATGAAAAGTGCTTACACCTGGGACCCAATTTGGCGTCAAAGTGGTTCAATAAAGAGCAGCACGTACTGAGTGGCTGTGAAACACCTGAACAAGGCGTAGGTGAGTGCCGAATTGGAACATATCTATTTCGGTGTATCTACTATTTTATTCTTATAAGCAGTTATGCAACCCATCTGTATCTGTATTGAAAAATAAACAATGCATACTTTTCTACGAAAAATATTAATTGCCACTTTATAGTCTCTCTGAAAAAAAAGTGTTAACTTTTTTGCAATATAGGTCAGTCTGAAGATGTTAAACCTGCAATAAATAAGAACTTAACCCGGAGTGGTCGCACTTGGAGAAAAAAAATAGGCCTTAATTGGATTAAGATGAAGCAAAATGGTGGTGCATCCATTCTTTTGAGATGATTGGTGACCTTAATGTGGTTAGCAATCTTATGATTGGCGCACAATTGTTGGTTATGGTAGCGGTAGGGGTAGTGTTGGTAGTGGTGTCAAAGAGTTTCATTCAACACTGGCACATGCACAATGACCCAACTTGGCATCAAAGTGAAGAGCAGCATGTACAGTCGACAACAGATTGAAATGAACCACGGCTTAGGCGGCTGGAGCAGCTGCAGGACCGCACCATGGCGCTGCTATCGCGCGCTCACGATGAGAGTACCCAGAGTGACGTCAAACTTCGTCTCCGCATCCTTGTTTTCGCGCTGGTGCTTGTCGTGCTTAATAAATTTCAAGTGCGGCGTTCGGCCATTCTGCTACTGACAGTCGGGATGAAAGGACGCGGTAATGCCAGTAGTTTCGCCAGCAGTAGAATGCCAGTAGACTCGCGAGTAGTTCAGCACTTTGCGCTGTCGTGCAGTAGTGGATGGCCGCAAGTCATCAAAGCGCCGCAGTGTGAAGGAACCGGAACCCGATGTTATTTTTTTCCTTTTCTTCCTTTTTTTTCTCAGCAATGTTCAGTTGCGGACACAATAAAATGGAGCATGGCTTCAGTTCAAGAACGCGGACCAGTGCCAACTAGTGAAAAGGGCAGCTGGTGTTGAGACGTCTGCTCTCGCATGTCCGTCCTTTTTAGCTTGCAGTTTCTCCAAGCCTTTAGCATCACCTTAGGACTCTTTATTCATAGAGAACAGTGCGAGATGATGCCGCTGTAACTGCAATGTTTGATGCGCTGCTGGAATAGGTGTTCGGGGGCGCAATTGTTCTCCGTGCCCAGCTTGCGCTGCAGCTTACGGTTGGCACCTTAAAGGGACCCTCACCAGGCCCCATAGCAAATTTTTGTTATATGGTGGAAGTTATTACGTGTCCTCTAGGGAGCATTCTGCCGCAGAAAATTTTCAAATCGGCTCATTAATAGCTGAGATAGAAATATTTCAGTGCCACAAACCCATGATTTCTGCAGGCGGGCTTTACTGCCAAGCAAGACAGTCTCTCTACTCGCCCTGTCTAGCCTGCACAAGCAAAATTCCTTCCCTGCATTCTCCTATAATGGACCTCGAGGATCGCGTGACGCATACGTTTTTCTCACTTTTTTTTTCACTGCTATGCACTTCTGTGACAACATCGTGCGCGAGCTGTTCTGTCGTTCATGCAGCGCACAAATATTCCACGCTATGTGCAAGGAAACCGTACTAGTGGCATAATTCAGTGCTATGCTAATACTGAGGCAGAACAAGTGGATCGCAGGGAATGATCACGCACTGGAACACAGTAGAACATGGCACAGTTTCGGTACCTGCGCACGTGACTGCACGACCGTGGGAACAAGCAGACGAAGCGGAAGTACATTTCTCTTGCTTCGGTGCGAAGTAAAGCAAAAAACACACAAACATTCGGTTTGTGTGTTTTATTATTTCTCTAAACTTCAATTCGTCAATTCAAGCAAGAGAACACACAAATAACAGATGGTGCCTTCAATAATTCTCAGTCACGCGTCGCCACGAGCTCCGTCACACTGCAGACACGACTACGTAGGTGCAGGGACGGAAGTATATCATCCTCCGGCTTGGAGCGCGGCGGCTGCGAGAAGGAAAAATGGCGTTCGGTTTGAAATTTCGTATCTTTCCGCGGCACATGGCAATGAAATGCTTTGCAGACACGATTGTTATCACACACTGTATGCTCTGCGCTTGTCAGCTCAAATTGGCCAGACCTGGTGAGGGGCCCTTTAAGCAAGAAAATTTATCACACTGATTTTTCCAACAAAGTCAAAAGTTGCCTGCATCCATCATCTACTTACAGCGAAAAAAGTTTCCAGTTCATCCTGACTCAGAAAATGTCCAATGACCCGATCGAGGCAATGTTTGGCTTTCTGCACCGCATTGCCGGGTACAATGACATGCTGGACGTATGGAGTGCAGCATGTGTCCTGGAAAAGATGCTGAAGACCAGAATCGTGTCAGCTTCAAGTGGAAGCAATGTTAAGAGCTTGACCACGTTCTCATCGCAGCATCTTATTCTTATTGAACAGGAATTGCATGGTGCGACAAGCACCTTTGATGAGGTCCTGAACATGGCAGCGCAGGGGTTAAAAAACTGCCTTTCACCGCGACCATTTGTCTCCACCCCTCAGATCGCCAGCGTGGCCATGATTGGCAGATACATTGTGCGTGCGGCGAGTGAGCACATTCCCTGCGCAGGCCGTATAGCATTCCTACGGCGAGCAAAAAGCAGCACTCCTAAGCACGGGCCCATCGCTCATCGAGACTGTGGTGGCCTATTTTATCAATCTCGGGAACTGCTGAATCTGCTCATAGGTCTTCGGAGATTCGTGGAATGTGTGCTTCCTCATTGGAGGCCCGTCGCGAAGCCCTTGAACTTTACGCACAGAGGATTGTGCAAGAGCCCATGAGCCTACCAGTGATGAGCTGTGGAAACACCGACACTGACCACCGCAAAGAGCTGCTGCTGCTTCTAAGTTCCAGGAAGTTTATCAGGCCGCTTTTTAAAAGTTTTGCTCAAGGAGTGGCTGACAGGAATGCGGCCGCCAAACTGCTTGAAAGGAAACCCTCTGTCAGGAAAAGTTCTCAAGTTATAGTAGAAATTTCTGCAAGGAAATGATTGTCGCGATCTTGTCGTGCATCCCTGAAGCATAATTTGTGAGTAATGGAAACAAAGCCTCCTGATTGCTGAAATACCTCTTCTCTACCTTTGCCTCCTCCTTTCCCTACTTTCCTTTTTCCTCCACAGTTGGCATGTCGATGAAGTGCAATACTTCAAAACAGCTGAAGCAGGGTGCTTTGATCATGTTCTGCAGCAAAGGTGAAGTGGACGAGTCGATGAACAGCGCCGAGCTGGATGCCTGCGGGATGTAGTCATTGGACAGTGGTGTGGAGACTTTTGATGAATCGTGGTCGTCATTGGCGAAGAGTAACGAGCAGGGATGTTTGAGGAGACAGCTGCTTGAGCATCATGTCAGCATTCTTCTCATGACTGACTTCATTGTGGCTAAAGACGAGAATGTCATCCATGAGCTTGATGACTCCTGTTAGTCCGATCAAGATTTCGGACTTGCACTTTCCGCAATATTTTTGTGTTGATGTTATGCCGATCGAATGGGAGTCTTGTGAAGCGCAAAATGCCCATTTGGCAACATTTATGTCGTCAGCTCTAGGCAGGGCGGGGAGAGAGGGATTTTGGTGGGAGCCTGAATATGCATTGTCTTCAAACAACTGTTGCCTCGCCTAGCTGTTAACACGCCCTTTTCTTTCCCTGCGCCAGTACATACTTCAGTGTGTTCCATTTACATAACAAAATTTCTTCGTTCTTGAATCAAATGTCTTGTTTGGTTCTTTTTCAAGTTTTTTGTGTTAATTCATAGCAGTGCCTTAACACAAAATAACGTAACAGTACTGAGAACGTGTTCGACGCGTCGAAGCTGCCTGTTGACTTCGTGTCCCATTCATGTTCAGTCAGAAAGAAAGGTATTAAATGTGTAAGATTCAAAAAATATACTTGCTAAGGTGTGCCTCACAGTCTTCTCGGCAATGGTGAACTCAAGGAGCCTGCCCGCCCTGAGCTGCGGACACCATGGTTGTGGCAACCACTACTTCAGACCGGCTCAGCAATGCTAAAGCTGATCGAAAATAAAAGGAATCAGCAGGAATTTTGAGCATACCTTTCTCACCGTTCATTTTTTTAACACTAACAAATCCTGACAAAATTTTAACTTTTTGAAAAGCTGCCAAATTAATGTAATGCTCAAAACTTCAAAACTCATTGCACGACATTGTCGAAAGATGGCTGAATGCTTATAAAAATGCTAGAAACGAGTTGCATCAATGGAAACCATAAATGTTCTGTTATGTCCGAATACACGCAAAAATTAAAGTAAGCGTGTCATATCATTCGCATTACAATATTTCTAATAGCTTCAAAGAAAAATTTTGTGACGAAGCAGGCGTGTGCTCTACGTCGCGCCTCCAGTGCATGTTACAAGCATTCAAGCAACTGCCTCCACAACGTGTGGCCAGATGCACCGCTGTACCGACACAGTGTTGCCAACAGCATCACTCTGGCTCCAGCAGTACAGTTGGGAGCACGACTACGGGGCGATCTGCTCGCATTTTGTGTTGGCAAACCTCTAATGGCAAAATAAGCGACGTCCAAGGCAATATTTTGTTTAGAGGAGGCATTGGTCAGTGCTACACAGATACCGAGGCTGACACAAGTGGATCACGGAGCATGACCACATGCTGGAACAGGCTAGAAAATTATATATATAGTTTCATTGTGTTTACTTGCAACTGAACGATGTGGGAATAAGCAGACAAAACAGAAATACGGTCGAACCTACTTATAACAATATTGATTCAAGTGCCACAAAAAATCCATTGTTATAACCGGGTTCCATGAAAAAGGGGAATGGCGTAGCGGTTCCGAGAAAAATATAATGGCACGAAGGTCAGTTCTCCTCCCCGCCACCTTCCTCCATCTGCCTTCTGATTGTGTTGACTCGATCAACTGTTTAACTCTGCTTCCTGCGCGCTTCGATCGCAGGTTAAGAAGCCGCGACTGTTGGCGTTCAAGAACAGCACTGGTATAACAACTGCAAAGAAGAGTCAAGAGCGGCAAATGACATACGAGCTCCACCGAGGCATCCTTTTGGTGGCCCCAAGAGGCGCCTTTTAAAATATGCGGGAAGGCTGCTATGGCAACATCTCAGCTTGAGAAATCCAGAAGAAATGCTGGAGCCAGATCGCCACAAGCATCTCGCCACGTACCTCCCCACTGGCTTGCTTGAAAAAACCGCATGTCCGTCAGCCTTGCTTGCTTTATGCGAAGTTTGCCGACACCCTTCTCCAAGGCATTTAGGTGCCCCATGTAGGGAAGCGGAAGGTCCCTCGCAAAAACAGGCTCACGAGGGACTGAATCATATGCAGGACCTCGTGCGGGGACAATGTTGACGCAGCCTGCCCTACTCTGTCATCGCTGCCGTCGGTATCTGATGCAAGCATGTTTGCGACGATCGCCTCATCGGTTAGAAGCACTTTGTTTCCAAATTTATAGCAGTGCGCTTTCTTTTCACCGGCAATGTCGTGCATTGCGGATGATCAGTGGGCTGATGAGCCATCTTCTGTTTCAGTGGCATGTCAAACTAGGCTGAGAAACAATCTGGCCAGGAATGAGTTCGATGCAGCGAACAAAGACAAGCATGAGCGACTTAATCCGTTAGCAGAATTGCGCAGAATGAGGGCCAGAGATTAAAGGACCAACTGTGAGGGCCGAGCGAGCAATCTGGGAGCAGCGCCGGCAGCATTGTCAGCGCAGTTGGCACAGTCCAGTCGTGTTTCGGAGGGTGGCGCAGCGCAGATCTATGGGCACAGTTCGTTCGTGTTCGGAAGGGTGGAAATGTGACTGAAGGAATGTGCACGACGCTGGTGTGCATCTCTCATGGGGAGAAGCGCTGGGCGGCTTGCATTTCATCTTTCCTTCTTTCTTTTGAAGGATTTCGCATTTCATTACCTTTTGGTATGGACGCCCAGCAGCCATACTTCATCGTTATAAATGATAATGCGCCATGAGGACATTGAAGTAAGCAGGTTATTTCCCCATAGAAAACTTACAAAAGTTTATGGTGCAGCTGCTTTTCGTTATTATAACCAATATATTGTTGAAACCGGTATAGTTATAAAAAGAGTTCGACTGTACATCTCTCTTGCTGTGGCGCAAAGTAAAACAAACAGCAGACATTCGGTCTGCATGTTATATTATTTCTCTAAACTTTAATTCGTCTCTTGAGACAACAGATTACACAAATAACACATGTTGCCTTGAATAATTCTTGAAGGGTCACATGTCACTATGAGCAACATCACAGCATACACATGTACGTAGGCGCTTTTGTTGGTATAAGTCATCCCCTCATCTTGGAGCGCAGGCCCGTGAGGAAAAGAGTGAAAGGTGTTAAGTTCGAAATTTTAGCTGTTTCCGCGGTGTGTAGTGATGTAATTTTAGCATCCTTGATTATGAGTCCGCATTGTATGCACTGTCCTTGTCAGGTCAAAATGGCCGGACCTCGAGGGGCCCTTTAATGCGAAAGTGGGGGAAAATTGGGTGGGGGAACAGGTGACTGGCAACTATGTCATGAACTCTAGAATTAGAAGATGAGAGATGTGGCAGACTTCATGGAAATAAATTGCCTCTGAGTTATGAATACCTTCTTCTGGAAGCGGAATAACAGGAAGTGGGCCTGGAAAAGTCGTAATGGGGACACAAGAAATGAAATAGATTTTATACTTTGTGCCGACCCTAGCATAGTGCAAGTTGTAGAAGTGTGAGGTCGGGTAAATAGTAGTGATCATAGGTTAGAGAGGTCTAGGATTGTTCCCAATTTGAAAAGAGAAAGACCAAATTAGTTGGGAGGGAGCAGGCCAGCCAACCTAGACACAGTCAGGTTAGAATTAGATAAGAAGACGGGGGTAATTGGAGATCACTGGGACAGGCTGCTCATTGAACAATGGCACATACCGAGTACCACATACCCAGTGACCCTACTTAGCATCAAAGAAGTTTGTTGAATAGCAACACATGCCCATTCTTACATGCTGAGCGACCGAAGTTGGGCCGGCAGTTAGTTTTGAACCCAGTTCCCAGGGACAGCACAGCGACCAAATGCTCTACCCATTTGATCATATTCTACACACAAACCCAAGTTAACAGGAAAGAGGTTATGTGCCGTCATACATACATATGTACAGACCTACCGCTAAATGGGTAAAGTTCTTAAAAAATGCTGTTGCATTGAAAATGAACTTTGGACCAGGAATGTAATGTGTAGGGCAGGTAACCGATGGCCTATCAGGGTTACTGAATTGTTATCAATCGAACTGACATGCAATCCTGGGCAGCAGACAGGTAGTGTGAGGACATAGAAAATTTGCAAGCACGGGATGGTATTGTCACGTAGTAGTGACGGTGAGGAAAGCAGCAATACTACAAATGAGGAAACTAGCATTTTATTGGGTCAACTTGTGCCCTTAAAAAACATGTTATACTCGGAGAACAGTGAAAGTGGCAAACACAATCCGCGATCGGTGAATATCTGAACAGCGGGTGAAGCACGTCGGCTTTTATCGATCAGTTGTCGAATGTTCCTGAGTAGCCGCTGGGACCCGCGTGCCTTCCCACAAAGTTCTACACCATTTGTGTTGTGCATACATGCACTCAGCTTACGCAAGGTTCAGCGACAACAGACAGCAGATAGAAGCATCGATAACATTTTGAAAACTTCCGATACATGTAGACGCGTCCTGCGCTGAGCGATAACACTTTGTAGACGGTAAAAGCGCTCACCCGTAAAAAATAAACGAGGTCATGTGTCAGTATCATCTGGCACAAAACATGGTGTGGCAGGAGACCCTACAGTTGACATTAAATAGGCTGATTGCAATGAGCTTAGGATGGTGCAATAACTTCTAATTAGTTGGACTACACCAATAGCTTTAAAATGCATGAGATGGAAAATTGTCTCAAATATGTTCCGCTGTCATAAGCCTTTCACAAAAGGAGGTTGCCCTGCTTTCGGGTATCCAATGTGGATTGTCCTTTGTAGCCCTTTAGGAATACTGAACCGGAAGGGTTATTTTGTGTTCCTCGGCTTTGCATTGTGAAGTGCTCCTGTATTTATTCTATTGTATTTACCTCTTGTTCTTGATGCTGTAACATGACTGCAATTGCCTCACTTATTTTCTGCAGGCCTCTCAAATGCGATGAGCCTAGCTGAAAGCATCACTGCCAAAATGGCATGCCATGCCCCTTCAAAGATCGGTGGTCAGTTCGAGGTTGGCATGCAGTGCAGCTTGTCTCTCGCTGACAAGTCTGTTGGGTGCTCGTTCAAACCAGTGAGTGAGTCTAGGAGCGTGCAGACTATGGAGGCTGTGGAGCAGTTAAGCTCCACCTCAGGTGGGCAATGACCGGCACTTTTTTTACATTTGCCTGCTTATACGAGCGTGGTAAATGACCAAGTCTGCCTAGCTTGGCACGACTTGCTCAACTGTGTGATGTTCTGTCGCTGAGGATAAATTAGCAGGTATTTTATTGTTGCCTGCATAGTGATTGAGACAAAAGGCAAAAATACTGCCCTATTGAGCACATTGAAGTACCTTAGATGGCAGAGCTTAATCCAGAGCCCTCTTGTCCTGGTGTTGTGGCCCTTACATTGGTCCACGATAATGTTACACCCAGTGAGTCTTTTAGTTATGTATAGATCGGTGTATGAGTGTAAGAACATGAATATAGATCAATGGAGAATGTAAGTTGACCTCTGGAAGTGATGTGAACGAAATTCAAACATAATGCAGTCAACTATAAAACATAACTTGTTTTATCAATATGCTCATTCATTGAGCGACCTGAATATGGCACGGGAACTGTAAGGATTCTTGTCCTGGGACAGGTTTTGGTGACGACATTCCAGAGCACATCATCGGCGATGACTAAGCGGGACTACGCATACGCAACACTGCCCTCAGCCAATGAGCAGCATGCACTGGGCTCCTGAGGTGCACGCCAGCAATCTCTTCAGACGACCTATACGCGTCTTGAGGTGAATGCTGGTTCTGGTCCTCTCCCGTCGATAGCAGCTTCGGGGTTTTTTTTTTCTATGTTTACAGACTGCAGTGGCCGACGGGACCTCTTTTGTACCAACAGTTTGTCCCAGCAGACACTTATTCTTCCTCAGCACTCTTGTTACAATATGCTATCCACCTTTGCTGATGCGAAAAGTGAAGCGTTTTCCCTTTGATAAATGAGGCACTAATGAGCAATTCAAATGCCTTTGCAATGAATTGAATCTGCTGTCATCAGGAGAACTCGTCCACGGTGCTCACTAGAGAATTCCATCACAGTGTCTTCAATTTCACTGTCAACAGGGTAGCCGTTGCACAACAAAACTTCCAGTGAAAATCGACAGTTGCTCTCTATTTTTTATTCATGTGAACCATACGGTACACTGCCACAATCTTGCTTTGCGCATCGACCCATTTTATCACATTGTTTACAAATGCATTTTCAAGCCCTGACATGTTATTTTTGCACAACTCGTGTTTGGACAAAGTTTGCCAATTTGGCATGTTTGCCACAATAATGACAAAAACTATGATCCTTTCTCCACTTTGACAACTGCAAACAAGAAAAATTTATTTTGTTTCACAGTATACTACATGACAGACACAGGAAGATCGTGCTAGTTATTTTGCGACAACTGACCAAAACCCAACCTGTCCTTGGTAATTCAGGTGCGTGCAGTTGCAGCGTAAGATTAGCAGAATGGTTTACAACATGTTTAATACCAGTAAGTCGAATTCGAATATGTTTTTTTTTCACAGCATAATAATGATACAGTCGCCAACTTATTTTTTTTGGACACCCTATTTTCTGGGCCGGCGGGAATACATTAACTTTGCAATATTATTGCCAATTTGCTCCATATAGTTATGTATAATAATAACGAAAATTTTGAATGTTTCGAACTGCTCTCATTTAATTTTTCTGAATTTTTCTCACAATCGCAAGTTTGAAACTACCGAAAATGCAAACAACATCGCTGTCATTTTGTTTTTCTGCAGCCTCAAAGCAGCGTTGCACACTTCTCGCATGCCAATTCAGAGCTACCATTTCAGGTACAGCCTCAATAGGCACCGCTTAATGCACTCTCCCACGTGCCTTTGTGCTCTCATTGCCGTCGGCACTCGTCAGTCGCATATGGCCGTTGGTACTCATTGTATCGCCACACTTGTGCATTGTGGTTTTCTTCAGCTGCATACTGTGATGCTAGGCTTCAACAACCGATTGTCTTCCGTGGTTTCATCGCCAGTTGTTAACAATGGTGCCGACACTGGCTTCATCATCCGCCGCCTTCCGACAAAGGCTTTGAAGTGAGGAAATCATAGCATAGTGACGATGGAAAAGAAGGCCACCATTATCAGGAAAGTGCAAAGGGGCTTGTTGCAATCACACGTCGCAAAAGAATTAGAACTCTCGAAGGAGACAATATCAGTCTACATAAACAAGGTAAAGATTTTGGAAGCCGCTGAGAAATCTTCCCGATCTCGACAGAAGAATGTCAGCCACAGTGCCCACCCAAAACTTGAAGCTATTCTACTGTGACTGAAAGCCATGATCGCCATGTAAGTTCTGGTGTCCGGTGATGTTTTAAATCAAAAGGCTGAAGCCGTAGCACTTCATATGAACATTGAGGATTTTCAACTTAGTGATGGCTGGGTCCAAAATGTTAAGGGGCCCCTCACCAGATGTGGCCATTTTGCGCCGACAAGCACCGTGTATACAATGCGTGCTAGCGATCATGTCTGCTAAGTATTACATCGCTATGTTCCATGGAAAGAGCTGAAATTTCAAACCAAATGCCGTTCGCTCTTCTTCTTGCGAGCTTTGTGCTCCCAGCTGGAGAGTTGACATATTTCTCACAAGTGCGCCTACGTACATTGCACTGCTGTAACGTCACGCATAGTGACACAAGACTCTGTCTGGTCTATGGCGAATTCGCCAGAGAAAGGTGCTCAAGAAAATGACAGGCCAGTGAGTGAGTTAGTGTGGACACTCAAGCAGGGTGGCTCCGTAGTCGCACCTTGGGTCAAGATCAAGCTAAACACAGCGCAGGAGTTGGGGGACAAGGCACAGGAAGGCACCTCAATTCCCACACCATGCAACGTCCGGGGAACAGATGTCAGTGACCGGCCGAATGCTACAACCCAAGTTAGCCCATGATTCATACACACCTGCCCACTTGCCCTACATTGTGCGAAGGGTGTGGCATATTCGGAGCCTGTCCAGTGGCCATCATGCTACCACCCTTGATCCTCCCACCACTGCAGCGAGGAGAGCGAACATCACTTGCGAAGCAGTGTTCGGAACCACAAGCATGGGTGCAACATATCGACGACAGAGTCAAGGCCTCCTGACCATTCACAAACACAAAAAGGTCACAGGCTGCTTCAAACACCGTTGCACGAATGACTACGTTACCACTGAAAAAGACCGCTGCTAGCAGCCACCCCAGTTTCGAACAGACTCGCGTGAGCCATAAGGCTCACGTTCATCGACGAGCAGAGATATTTTCCGTGAACTACACCGCAGAGTCTGCTACCGCCAAAGGCACCCAATGACTCAACATTAGACGACTTAAGTTCGATCGAAATTGCTGCGACACAGTCATGATGTACAGCAGATCGTCATGCTGGTGTATCAGCAAACGCCTTCCTGGCGCCTAAGTCAAGAACAAGGACGACATGGACGAACTGCTATTGATGAACTCATCCAAAAAGAAAAAGAAACAAACCCCTCTGTCAACTCTGCGGCTGCTTGGACATTGTCAGGTGATTCCTGGGTTTCCCTTCCAGCCTGGTGGGATACAAGTAGCAACCGTAGTCGCTGCTGCAGCGAGCGTGTTAGCCTGCTGCAGACTCAGAAAGTGACAAAGTGGGCACATACAACTTGCACCGATTCGACTGCTGGCAGCTGAAGAACTTCGTAAGGACAGTGTGCTTAAAGGAGTCACCAAGAAAACCTGAACAATGCCAATGACTTCCTCATCCACAGCTAACTGAAGAACATCAAATAGAAGGAGTATTGTCATAATCGACCGACTCGTCGATTTCCTCGCACGTAACAGCGTGTTGTGAACAGAAGAAAGGTGACAGAACCATGCGTACAGGTCAGGCAGTACGAGGTTCCATTTATTGCTTCTAAAACATTGGCGATAATTACTCTGCGGTATTAAAAAAATTTAGATGCTGTTCGTATCGGCTTTTGTTTAAAGGCACATGCTCTGAAAGCATCGGTGTTTGCATTAGAAAAAGCCAAGTGCAACACATGACGAGAGAGAAGGCAAAGCGTGCAGTGTGTGGGGGCTTCCTCAAGGTAGAGGAGGCGCCAGGTGAGAACAGGGAGGAAGTCAAGTCAATCGCCAGACATTGTGATGTCGATGCTAGGCTCAAGAAAATCGAGGATTTCCAGCATGAGCTTGCAAAACAGGTCAAAGAGCTAAAAAATTAGCTAACTATGGAGCACGAAGCATTGAAGGCGGTCGAAAAAAGACCTTAAGCAGCCGAAGAAAAGCTGAACAGGGCGGCCATAGTGAACGAGAATGGATGGATAGATGTATACTATGAGCGTCCTCTTTGGAACTTGATGGTGGGTTGTGCCACCAAGCTCATATATTGCCTCATGACCTACCTATGTTAAAAAAAGAAAAGAAAGGAATGAGAAAAAACACCTTGATGAATTCCTATAACCAAACTTTCTGAACCACTATTGTGAACTTTGTTTCCTTATGCGTCCGTTGTTTGTAGTTTCCCTACTTCCACCAATCTTCCAATCGCCTCTTACTAATCTCTATTGCAGACATGTTTCCTTTTCCCCAGCTCTCTCTCAAATGAATAGCATCAAGGAGGCCAATGGTGCCTAAATCGACTGCTGGGCAGATATCTTCATATTCTTATAAAACATGCACCATCGTTTCCTTAGCTTTGGCACAGCAAGCACATGCTTCTTCTTCCTTCTTATATCTCGCTTTATAAGTGCGTATTCTAAGGCATCCTGAGCGCACTTCGAAAAGTAATGAGATTCCCTTTGAGTTATCATAAATTGTTTCTTTCCTAATTTGTTTTTTTTTTAATCTTTAGTAGTTACTCATAGCAGGTTTCCTTTCTATTGCCGCCACCCATGAGATTATCTCGTCTCTCTGACTTTCCGCTTGACGCTCTTTGTTGCCACGTTGCTCACCATACAGGTTGCATACTTGCTGGTAACCTTCCTAGTTCTTTTCCTCCACTGTGAATCAATGTTTTTCCTGTACATATACCTGAACACACTCTCAGCCCATTCACTTTCTTCCATATTCCTCAGTCGCTCTTCAGAATGAATTTTACTGTGATCTTCCCTCACTTCAAATCTTGTGCAGCCCATATCATCCTGTACAGCTTAATTTATAGGCTTCCTGTTGTGGGGATGCGCGACTCTCGCGCGTCCCCTGATATCCTGTTTTCCCCCATCTCCTGCAATCCCGCTTCGCCGCATGGCCTGCGTGACGCCCGCGGCGGTCGATGTGGTTGAAGCGCAGTGCGGGAGAGGGCGTGAGTGTTGCGCTGCTAATGCCGCCGACAGGCGGGGTTACTTGGGCGCCGGGAGACAAGGCGCTTCGTCTTTCCCGGCGGATCGGCAAACAGCGTGGACGTCCAGCGCGCGCGCCGACCCGTGCTTTTGCGAGACCGCCTCGCGTGGCCTGCCTTCGAACGCACCACCGTTCGCGTGACCGTACACGTGAACGACCAGGCGTTGGGATCCAGCATGGGGCGAACATATTCGCTCGCCGTCCGGTCGCTGCGAGTCGGTCTTCCTAGATTTGTCGCTCACCCATCGGCATGTTTTGTGGATAGCAACTCGGCAGGCAGGCATTGATCTATGAAAGGTGCAATAAATGCCCTTGTGATTGTTTGCACTACTGTGTTGTCGTTCCTTTGTCCCAAGAGCGCGGAGGAGAATCCCACACTGTGAGTGCCCAATGCGAGACGTCCCGCTGATCTTTGGTTGCCATCGAGTCCCGATTGTACCCCTGATTTCTAGCAAACAACCAAATTTCCAAATGTAAGTCTTCGAACCGTTACATCTTTCCACATATCCCACAGCACCTCGTACCTATTGTATCCCTATCGCGCTCTGTGTTTCATTATGACCACAATTGTCTTCCTCTGTATTCTTCTTTTTCTGTAGTTCCATATATGATATTCTTCTTTTAGCCATATACCAAGGTATTTATATTCTGTTACCCGAGATATATCCTGGCTCTTTATTGTCACTGTCTGTGCGCTGTTTTCATTGAATGCCATAACACTTGTTTTTTTTACGATAAATTTTAGACCTAGATTCTTGCCGTCCTGTCCACAAATATTAGACAGACATTGCATATCACTCTGCATGTTAGCTAGCCATACAATGTCATCTGCATAAAACAAACCTGGAAGCTTCTGTTCTACTACTTTACCTGCATGTTTGTATGAGAGATTAAACCCAATTTTACTTCCTTCCAGCCTCATTTCTGTCGTCGCCATACATCATAAACAGGAGTGGAGACAAAGGACACCCCTGCCTCAGACCCTTGTTGTTATCAACTTTATCCTCGCTCCTCATCTCTTCTAATTCAACACAAACTGTATCTTCTAGGTAAACTTTTTTCAAAAGCTGTATGCAATCATCACGTAAGCCTTCCTCTTCCAGAATATCTCGCAAAATCTTGCTGTCTGTAAAATGTTGCATGTGCTCCTGTAATGTCTAAAAAAGCTGCATATATTGGTTTACTTTCTACTCTGAATATTTCCATAGACGGAGTAAGGCCAAAAAATCATCATCCAGGTGCCTACCTTTTGTGAAGCCATCCTGATGGTCTCCCAAAATGCCATTATTCTCTGCCCCATGTTGTAGCTGAAAGGCCACCAAGATTGCCCCCATGGTACAACTTTTCACAGCTATGTGACTGGACACCAACACATATAAAGAAAAAGGACGTTCCATAAGAACACATAATGCAAGAGTTCCGAGCTATTCAAGAAAAATATTAAAGTTACACAGAATTTTACACTGATGGCTCTAAAACACGACAATATGTAGGTGTTGGAATCATAACAAAAGATTTGGAAAATAGCATTCGGATAAATAATTTTTCTTCTGTCTTTACTGCTGAAGATTATGCGATATGGATGGCAGTAAAAAAATTTACCGCTGACAAGCAGATGAATGCTATCATATATACCAATTCGCTGAGCACACTCAGAGCTCTAAACCTTAATTCCATGTCTGAACCCCTGCTTGGCGATAGCCTAAACATTGTGGCCTATAATAAGTACGGAAGAACCATACGATTCTGCTGGGTCCCAAGCCATGTTGGGATACCAAGGAATGAAGCAGCAGATAGATGCGCATTCAATGCAGCACAAGAAGGCATAAGACAAACACTTCCACACAGAGACAGTATCCAAGCGATTCATAAGGCCCTGGTATCAAAGTGGCAACTAGAATGGGACGTTTGCATAAATAACAAGTTACACACAATAAAACCCTTGCTTGGCGAGTAGAAGTCATGCAGTCACCAGCAACGCTTCTATCAGGTGATCCTATGCGGACTCTGAATTGGGAATACCCATCTGACGCACAATTTTCTACTTCAAAACGAAAACCCGCTAACTTGCGAGAAGGGCCATGAACCACTTGCAGTAATGCACATTATTATGACATGTCCACATACTGAAGCACAGAGACGGAAGCTTTTACAGAATCTCTATAACTTACACATACCTTTACACCCCGCCTCAATATTTGGAGATGATCTGCTAGTGCCCTTCACTGATTTGTTGAGCTTTTTAAAAGAAACCTGTTTTTGCACAGACTATAAAGTAATGCAGCTTTCGTTGCTTGATCATTTGATTTCTTAATATTATTACGATATCGAGCGATGCTCAAGGGACGAACCGCTGCGAGAACGACGACGAAGTGGGTCTGTGCCCTTGGCGCGGGCGAGTGTCGGCCTGGTGGCCTGGCTCCAGTGTAAATACCCTGTGTATAGCCTCTTTCATCTGTGTTTTTCCACATGTAACATTCTGGTGGAGGTCAGCGATCCCCGTCCTCACCACGGAACTCCGGAGGGGTCGGTACGTCGAGCTTGTCACCATGCCTCCCGGTGACGAGCCCGCCTCTGCAACGGCTTCGGCTTGTCCGACTGCTCCAATCATCACGGTTGCCCAACATCGCGACCCTGGCCTGGAGAGAGAGGACGTTGACGAATGGATCAAGCTCTATGAACACGCCAGTGCTAATAACAGCTGGGATTCAACGATCATGCTCGCCGATGTCATCTTTTATCTCCGCGGCACCCCACGCGTGTGGCACCAAACGCATGACCGTGAGATAAATAGTTGGGACAGTTTCAAAGAAAAGCTCAGGGAACTGTTCGGCGACCCCATTGGGCGCAAGGCTGCCGCGAGAAAGGCTCTTGCGTCTCGTGTTCAGACATCTACAGAGCGGTACATTTCGTACACCTTCGACGTCTTGGCTATCTGCCACAAAGCTGACGATACAATGTCTGAAGCAGATAAAGTGTCGCATGTGCTAATAGCCATCGCCGACGATGCTTTCAATTTGCTTGTTTTCGGTCACATCTCGACTATCGACGCCATCATCAAAGAATGCCGTCGCCTTGAACAAGCTAAGAGCCGCCGTATCACACATCACGTGGCTACACAACACTGCTGCTACGTCGACATGTGAGGGTCCACCGCGTCAGACCACCCCCTGTGACGATGTAACCCGTATTGTTCGCCGCGAGCTCGAGGCCGCCTATTGGCCAGCTTTCTCCGCGACGCCTCCCGGTCCACCAGCAACCACGATTGGGCTGATTCAGGCCGTCGTCAGATAGGAATTTTGGAACGTGGGTCTCAACTCCGTGTGTTCAACGTCTCCACCCACGGTTCCCCTGTTCTCTAGCAGCCCTCCTCGTCCCCGGCAGACCTTTTCTGCCACATCTTGCCGCAACCCGTCCGAATGGCGTACCCCTGATGACAGGCCGATCTGCTTCCACTGCTGTCGCATTGGCCACGTCGCTCGTCACTGCCGCAACCGATGGCCACCACCTCCTCGGATATACACCGCTGCTCATTCCCGCCCCATTGGACCTTCTGTTCCCTATACCACCCGCCATGAACTCATTGCCGCTGATGCTCCTGCACCGAACCTTCGCTACAGCCGCTCTCCCTCACCTCGACGCCATCAGTCTCGTTCGCCCCAACCCCGTCGCCTATCGCCTCCCGGATCCAGCCGGAAAACGAGGCACTGCAGCTTCTGGAGGTGAAGCTGCGTTGTCCACCCTGCCCTCAAATCCTCTGCTCACGTTACACACGAACCAAAACCTTCTTGGCGTTGACGTTGATGGCTATCCTGTGATAGCACTCGTCGATCCAGGTGCGAATCTTTCTATTATGAGTGCCGAGTTCCGACGACGACTGAAGAAGCTCCTCACCCCAGTGTTGGCACGCGTCCTCCGCGTTGCGGATGGCGGTACTGTGCCTGTCATCAGCATGCGTACGGCACGTGTCAGCATCACCGGCCGCCACACTACTGTCCTCTTCACCGTGATTGCTCATTGCCCCCACGACCTCATTCTCGGCCTCGATTTTCTCTCCGCGCATTCTGCTCTTATTGGCTGCTCTTCCAGTACCTTTCACCTTGAGTTGCCGATTCCCGCAGAACCTTCTAACACGCCCCAGTGCCGCCTACGCCCCACCGGCTTTATTCGCCTGCCGCCAAAATCAATAGCCTATATTGAACTCATGTCTTCCCCACCAGTCCCTGATGGCGAGTACCTCGTCACTCCTCTGCCCAACATTACACTACAGTATGACGTTACCATGCCTCACATTATACTTACTACTACTGCGAACCGCAGTTTCATGCCTATCTTTAACTTTGGATTGGCAAAGCAAATTCTACCGCAAGGTATTTGCCTTGCCAACATTGATTGCCTCGGCGACCATCACGTGGCAACTTTATCGACCGATGGTTCTTGCGAGCTTAGCAGGCCCATCGTGCCAGCGTCGGCCGCCGATCCCAAGATACAGAAAATGGTTGCGACAGACCTGTTTTCTGCGCAGGCTGAAGACCTTTACCAACATTATCGTCCTACAGGCGATATTTTCGACTTCGACGATCGCCCTTTAGGCCAGACGCTCGCGGTCAAGCATCGGATTCTCACTGGCGATGCTACTCCTATTCACCGACGACCGTATCGAGTTTCTGCGTCGGAACACCGAGTAATTCAAAGTGAAGTCAATAAAATGCTAGACAAAAACATCATTGAGCCTTCTTCGAGCCCCTGGGCATCACCTGTAGTGTTGGTTAAAAATAAGGATGGCATGTGGCGCTTCTGTGTAGACTACCGCCATCTGAACAACATTACTAAGAAGGACGTCTACCCGCTCCCACGTATAGACGACGCCCTTGACTGCCTCCATGGTTCCAGCTATTTCTCTTCTATTGATCTTCGTTCTGGATACTGGCAGATTGCTGTTGACAATATGGGCAGAGAAAAAACGCGTTCATCACACCTGATGGCCTATACCAATTTAAAGTAATGCCGTTTGGATTATGCAATGCCCCTGCCACCTTTGAGCGTATGATGTACTCCTTGCTCCGTGGTTTTCAAATGGTCCACATGTCTGTGCTACCTTGACGATGTCATCGTCTTCTCGCCCACGTTCGACACTCACCTTGAGCGTCTAACAGCTATACTTGATGTATTTCGAAAGGCGAAGCTGCAACTTAACTTGTCGAAATGTCGTTTCTGCCGCCGCCAAATTACTCTTCTCGGCCATCTCGTTGACGCTTCCGGAGTACACCCTAATCCCGACAAAACTCGCGCTGTCCGAGACTTTCCGGTTCCGAAGACAGCCGCAGACGTTCGAAGTTTTGTAGGGCTATGCTCGTATTTTCGTCGTTTTGTTCAAGATTTTGCAGCAATTGCTAGACCTCTCACTAATCTTTTGAAGAAAGGTGTACAATTCTCGTGGGGTACTGCAGAAGCCGCCGCCTTCTCTCGTCTCGTCACTCTTCTCTCCTCACCACCCATTCTCGCCTACTTCGACCCTGATGCCCCTACAGAATTACGTACAGATGCCAGCGGTCATGGCGTAGTTGCCGTCTTAGCCCAGCGTCAGTGTGGCCAGGGTCGCATTATTGCTTATGCGAGCCGCCTCCTCACACCATCGGAGCGCAACTATTCCATTACGGAACGAGAATGCCTTGCTGTAGTCTGGGCGGTTGCGAAGTTCCGTCCTTACCTCTACGGTCGCCCCTTTTCCATAGTCACTGACCGTCATGCTCTCTGCTGGCTCTCATCCCTAAAAGATCCTACAGGCAGGCTTGGTCGATGGGCTTTGAGACTACAAGAATTTTCGTATTCCGTGGTCTACAAGTCTGCCGCCTGCACCAAGACTCTGACAGCTTGTCGCGTTACCCTGTTGACGACCCTGACTCCTCCATTATTACCAGTGTTGCTTGTGTATTCTCTGTGTCGCAGGTGCCTCATTTCGCCGACGACGCCTACATCAGAGCACTCATCGACCGTTTTGAACACTCTCTGGCCAACGCCACTCTACGCCTCTTCGTCCTCCGCGACGGTACTCTGTACCGTCGTAACCTTCATCCGGACGGCTCTGAGTTTCTACTTGTCATACCTAAACACCTCCGCTCAACTGTTCTAGAAGAGCTCCACGACGCACCAACGGCAGGACAGCTCGGCGTATCTCGAACCTGTGACCGTGTACGGCGCCGTTTTTTCTGGCCGGGCCTTGCCCGTTCTGTACGACGTTACGTCGCCACTTGTGAACTTTGCCGACGACGCAGGAAGCCTTCCCAGCCCCCCGCTGGTTACCTGCAGCCGCTCGACATCCCTGCCGAGCCCTTCCATCGTGTCGGCTTAGACCGTCTCGGCCCATTTCCAGAGTCTACATCAGGAAAGAAGTGGGTTGCGGTCGCGGCGGACTACGCGACCTGCTACGTAACCCGCGCTCTTCCGACTAGTTGCGCAACTGATGTTGCGGACTTCCTCCTGCATGATATCATTTTGATTGATGGTGCTCCGCGTTAATTGCTAACAGACCGTGGCCGTACGCTCTTAGCCGAAGTCATTGACGACATCATGCGTGCCTGCTCAATACAGCATAATTTTACCGCCTCCTACCACCCTCAAACGAACGGCCTCGCTGAGCGTTTGAACCGCACCCTTACAGACATGCTATCTAAATACGTTTCAGACGACGACCGTGACTGGGGCCAGGCTCTACCTGGCATTACATTTGCGTATAACTCTTCCCGTCTTGAAACTGCTGGCTTTTCGCCTTTTTACCTCTTGTATGGCCGTGAACCAACGCTACCACTGGACACTGTGCTTCCGTCCATCACAGGTTCAACTAGCGCTTATGCCCGTGATGTTATCACCCATGCTGACCATGCTCGCCAACTTGCGCGCACCTCACAAGTCTCTCAAGGCAAACAAAAGCAACGCTACGACTTCCATCACCGTGATGTCCATTTTGTGCCCGGCACCCTCGTGTTCCTTTGGTCACCATCGCGTAAAGTTGGCCTTGGTGAAAAACTGCTTTCCTGCTACACAGGCCCATATCGTGTGCTTTGCCAAGTAACCGTTGTCACCTACGAAATCGCTCTAGACACGCCCACTACGTCCTCCGCTGTGACAACCACTGACATAGTCCATGTCGCCCGACTCAAACCCTACAACTTTCCACGCGCCTTTGATATTTAACAGCACCGGGGGGTAGTATTACGATATCATCGAGCGATGCTCAAGTGACGAGCTGCCGCGAGAACGACGACGAAGTCGGTCTGTGCCCTTTGCGCGGGCGAGTGTCGTCTGGCTCCAGTGTAAATACCCCGAATGTAGCCTCTTTCATGTGTGTTTTTCCACACGTAACAATATCTTGTGGCTGGCACAGCATGGCCTTAGTCGCTCTTGCGCCATTAAACCCAAATTAACTAACCAGCTTTAAAATGACGCGTTTACGGTCACTGCCTATGCTACTATACCCTTCCTCGTCAATTTCTTTATTCTTTATTCAGACATATCCCCGCTTAGCCCGAAAGCGTTACAGCAGGGTGGTTACAAGCATGAAAAGAATACATCTTTATTCTCACTGCACACCTGTTCACATGACAGTCCATTCCACTGAGCGATAGTTCTTACAAAAAAAGAGTTGGCATACAGGCCCGTCCTAGCCCGGTATTCTCTAATTTTGCACTGGTGGTCAGTGCGTGCCGATATATAGCTTGGCGGTTTTAAGTACATTTCCCTATCAATTCCAGTTTTGTTGTGATAGATTTCATACAGAAGCTTTAGCCGCAGCCTCTTTCGGCGAGATGACAGGGACTCCCAGTTGAGCTCTGTTTTCATTGCTGTGCAACTGTACCTCCTCCCGTACCTACCCAAGACGAACCTGGCTGCTCTGTTTTGTATTTTTTCTAGTTTATTTATGAGACATATCTGTGACGGGTCCCATAGGGTACAAGCATATTCCAAAATGGGTCGTATACAAGTTAGGTACGCCGTGCTTCTAAGGTTAGAATTTGCGCATTTTAAATTTCTTTGAATGTAATTCAGAGCAACTGCCGCTTTGCCAACTACATAGTCCACGTGTGCCCGCCAAGAGCAGTTGCCCGACAGCATCACGCCCAAATATTTAGTCTTGGATTTAGTACTTAATATATGATTCATTAGACTGTAGCTGGCATCGATTACACTTCTTAGTAAACCACACATGGACGCACTTTCCGGTATTCAAATTCATTTTCCACTTTGAGCACCATTCGCAAATACGATCTAGGTCGGCCTGCAGTTTGAGAACGTCGTCTTCATTATCGATTTTTCTATACACAATGCCGTCATCTGCGAAGAGCCACATGTTAGAGTCAATACCTAAGGTAATATCATTAATATATATAAGAAAAAGAAGAGGCCCCAGAACTGATCCTTGCGGGACGCCTGATGTGACCTCAAGATAATCTGAATTAGTACCATTTAGGACCACACGTTGTCGGCGAGTTGACAATTAGTTCTTTATCCAGCTAAAAACACTAGAATCTATACTTAACATTCGAAGTTTATGAAGTAGTAAAGAATGGCAGACAGTATCAAATGCTTTGCGGAAGTCCAGAAATATGCAGTCTATTTGTCCACCCATATCAACTACAGACGCCAGGTCATCATAAAATTCAATCAGTTGTGTCGTGCATGAAAACCCCTTGCGAAATCCGTGTTGTCTGTTTGTAAGCAATGTGTTGTCCGTTAGATGTTCCATGATAGCCTTATATATTATGTGTTCCATGATCTTGCACGAAATCGAAGTAAGTGAGATAGGCCTATAATTAGTAACTTCTTTTTTAGAGCCCGCTTTGTGAATAGGGACTACATTTGCAATTTTCCAGTCCTGTGGCATCTGACCAGTAGTTAATGACTTGTGAAATATTAAATAAAGGTAAAGCGAGATGGCGTGAGAACACCGTTTTAAAATTCTCGGAGAGATACCGTCAGGACCGATAGCCCTACTTTCATCAAGGTTTCTTAGCAGAGATTCAATGCCACTAACACTGAGTTCGACTGGTTTCATAAGAGGAACGTTGCTATCGGATGATTTTGGGCTGCATGCAGATTGAGAAAGAAAGACTGATTGGAAATATCTGTTTAGGCATGTCGCTTTTTCTGCATCGTCAGAAAGAATGCGTTCATTGTAAATAATTTCATTTATTCCAGCAGGCTCAGACCCACATCCCTTCAAATATTGCCAGAACGGTTTAGGATTTGTTTTCATTTTGTCATTTAATCGTTTAAGATACTGTTCTTTTGCTTTTTTCGACAGGTCTTTGTATTCGCGTGTTAATTCTTGTTAATTCTCATTTCTCTCAACTAATCATGAATTCCTTCTATCAGCTGGCAGTAATCAATTGTCGAATGCCGGTTTTCCACTTCCCACGTGTTCTGCCTGTCATACTTAGGCCCTGTATTCACGATAACGAGGTTATGTTGCTTACAAAGATCTAGCATTGACTTCCCATTGTTGTTAGTATAGCCATATAGGTCCTGTATGTGGGCATTCATGTCACCTAATGGAATAATTTGGGCACCATTCCCGAAATCCTTGATATTGGCATTTAGACATTCCACTAACTCTTGATTCTTCTCTCTGCAATTATTTCCGGTCCACAAGTTCGTTACGCCTGCAGCTAAGTTTTCTTTCCACTAATTGTACATGACAACCATAGATGCTCTTGACATTTTGAATTTATTATTTTCCATTTGACTCCCTGATGAATGAGCGTTCCGACTCCCTTTCCCTTTCTTTGAGATTTATTTCTTTTGCACCCTTCCCAAACATAATTCTCAATCACTGGCGGCTCTTTCGATTCTCTAATTGGTGTGTTTCTGTAACAGAATACACCCCTATTTGTTCTTTATTTAACTGCTCTTCAATCTCTACCCACGTCTCCTTTCTTCTGCCGGCCTGCATGTTTATGTAGCCTTTGCATGGCGAGCTGTCTTTCTTGTTTTCCTCCTTTTGCTTTTATTTGACAATAATGCTATTCCGAGGTTTCTTTAGGGGGACCTTCTTCATCACTACTTACACTGGCCTCCTGATCGTCCGTGGGCCCCTTAAAAAAGCAATCGTACGACCAGCAAGTCGCCAGCTCACTTCTCGTCCAAGCCTGTGGTTGAAGTAGACCCCGTCTCGTTGGAAACCACCACACCTTTTCACCTCCCTGTTTACTTTACAACAGGGTGTCTACCAACCGGGAAAACCAGGCATCCTCAGGGATTTTGAGTAGTTTGGAAAAACTCAGGGAATTTGTGCCTCTATCAGGGAAAACTTGCTGTAATTTTATTGAAATGGTCGAAAGTCGTGGTAATGCTGGCTCAAGTAACAGACAGGAATCGTAATGAATCGTCATTGATTGTCTGTCGTCGGCTGGAGGAGTTGCCAGTGTACAGTCAACAACCGACTTTCTGGATTCCCGATAATTTGGATGGATTCGCGGTACCACCACGTAGCCCATAGAATCAATGTATCAGAACGGCAAAAATTTCGGACGCAAGAACTCTTCGACGTCCGATTTTCCGGACGTTTTGCCTTAATCGCAGGTCCAAAACGGCGTAAATCGAAGCCACCACCGCTGCCATTTTGATTACCTCGCCGCCTCGAACCGGCGCTCTCGCATGCAGATCCGCTGGCAGCCGTAGCCACCACTGCAGCAACGCTAGGCCTAGCTGCTTCGACGTTCGCTATGAAGCTTCTTGCCATTGGGTGCCGTGTTTTTTTTTTAAAGAAGTCGCTGCTGTCAGCAATGGCACGGACTCCGCCTTTGTGGTCTTCGCGATTGGCTTAGGAGCTTGGAAAGCACAGTGCGTTGCATAATGCCGGTTCCCGAAAGTCAGCTTCGCCTCCGTACGGAAATGTTACTTAGTGAAGCATATGTAAAAGTATTGCAGTGAATCATAACAAGCGTGGGAAGCGGATATGCCACCGGACACAGTATGTATTCCTTAATTATACGCGCGGGCACCCGGTCTCCCCTGTCACAGTACGAGCACCAATTTGCCTAATACGTGTACTGACAGGCCTTCAGAGCGTTTTCGAATGTGCCTACGGCGGTTTGAGCCCTTAAGGGCAGTAACTGACATGCGTTTATTTTTTCCAACTGGCCGATTTTTCGGACGTTTTGGCGGCCCCTAGGGAGTTCGGAAAATCGGACGTGGACTGTGCAGTTGACCAAGATGATGCTTCAAATGGTCCGTGGGGCGAACGAGTGGCAGAAAGAGGACAAGAACAGAAAGGACCTATGCATTGAGGAAAGAATGGGAAAGGAAGCGTGCTGCCGCCGTTTTGAAGGAGCTTGAGCTCAAAAAACAATGTTGGTTGATTCCGAGATACAGGTGTCTTTCATCCAAGCCAAAATAAACTTTTTGAAGCAGTGAAACACAACACTGACTCGTTATGCGTGGGGTGAGAGTATGTTAGGACAGTGGAGGTTGACTTACGAGCTGTTGAAAATCTAAATTGTGACAAAATTCGGGCCTCATACCACTGAGCTTGCTATCAATTGATCGAAATAGCTCATATTCGAAAATATTTGCTTCTGTATGCATCTCCTTTTCATTAGTATTTGAGAATGTCCGACTCGATTTGCAATTTTTTTCAAATACGTTTTATTTGCTGTGCTTTTTACTAACCCCTCCCGTCTATTCTCTTTTTGCATTACATAAACACTACTCAGTATTCAAATTGGTTTAAGTAGTTCTTTCTTTAAAGAAAATTCATATGCTTAGTAGAGAGTGACAGCATCGGGTGATATGGTTTCAGCCCGTCTTGACATAAAACATTGTTCTGCATCACTCTGGGAATCTTGCAAAGGCACTCAGGGAAAACCTGGAAAACTCAGGGAATTGGGAAATGTCAAACTTGGTAGACACCCTGTACAACGTCGAAATGTTTCTCTCGGCTCATAGTCCATATAGCCTCATTAGTAGCCACTATGGCTCTTTGTACGTTACTGTCACGTGCAGGCACATCCGGCACCATGCACACCACGATCTGCACCTGAGGAGACAGCTCACACAAGTCGTCTGCCTCCTTTGCCAACGGCTGGGCTAGTCGTCTTTTTTGTTTGGGACGTTATTTAGCCCACCTGTGACTGCGACAAGGTCGCGTCCGTGGGCTATTCCCGCAAGCTTTGCTTTTGCTTGCTCCATGGCAGTGCCTAATGTCACTCTTGGAAATATGCCTACCGCCACTCTTTTTTCAGCTTTCACCCTCTCCACAGTTGCCTCTGAGCACCTAGCCAGGTTTGAGTCGCCGGCGATAATCATCCTTTCAATCTCTCCTATTGCCGAGGCCTCTCCCTGCTTCCCTTTGGCATGCTTTTCTGGTCGTGCTGGTGGTAAACTTTATTGAAAGTGGGAAGGGAAAAGGGGCAGGTTTCTGTGTGATTTGGATTTGACAAGGGGCATTGACCTCTGCGTTCCTGCCTTTCATTTGTGGTCGCATCAAGATAGGTGAAGCTCTTTCCAGGTACTCGCACCCTACTTTGCATACCTTCCACGTGCTTTGTTGACACTCCCTCTCCTGTCATGTTGGCAGACTGCGTTGCATTGTCGCGACCATTCTCCTTCACGATGGCGGCCCTGTGCGGCTTTTCTTCGGCGGCTTGGTCTTTTTTCCACCACCTTCTGTCCATCACGCTCCAGCTCTTTGACCTGTTTCTCAAGCTCATCCTGGAAAGCCCCCATTTTCTTCAGCCTAGCATCGACATCACAGTTTCTGGCGATTGACATGATTTCCTCCCGGTTCTCATCCGGCCCCTTGTCTACCTTGGGGGACTCCCTGTACACTGCACGCTTTACCATCTTTCTTGCCATGTGCTGCACTTCGCTTTTTCGAATACAAACACCAAAGCTTTCAGAGCATGTGCCTTCTAGCAAAGTCCTATACGCACAGAATCTAGATCCTTAAAATGCTGCTAAGTAGTTATCACCAATGATTTAGAAGCAATGAATGCCACACAGACTTAAGGTACGACACGTGTTCACACGTGTTCAAACACGCTCTTACTGTCCTACCAAAGCAGTACTACCGATACCAATGCACTCAGACTGCAACCACTAATAGCTAATGGTATTGCGACTTCCAAACTACTATTTAAAAGCTAGAAAGGCTAACGTCCCAAAACGGTTGCACGTGTTCAAACACGTTTCGCGAATGGATGCTGTGGCTATCCTGGAGAACTAAATATACACAAAACACACACACACAAAAATACGCAAAAAGAAAACTAGTCAATTACTATTTAAAGGCTAAAGAATCAGGAAATCAAAAACAGAAGCAAGCTCAAAGCATGTACAAAAAACTCCATGTTTTCGTCGATGCCACGGGGCCCTGGAAAAACACGTCCATCCACCGCAAACATCACCGACACAGGCAGGATGGAACTGGTAACAGTGGTATACCAACTATGTCTCATTGAGTGGGGGGAGGGTCAAACCACAAACGATCTGTGCTCTCTCTCTCTCTCTCTCTATATATATATATATATATATATATGTATGTATGTAATTGCGAATAACTATGACAACATGTGCAATTGTGTCGAAATGCTGCACTCAGTTATATTTAGTCGCCGACCGATTTCTCAGAGTACAATGGGCTGGGAAAAATGTCCGAATAGAACAACAGTCCGAAAAAAACTTGTGAATAGGAAAAATGAACTTTATATTTGCGGAACAACTTTGAAATAGTCACGGATTGTCCCTTGCCTCATTTTGCACCTGCTTGCGACAACATCCTCTTGTATTTGCGCGAGGGTCGTCCTCTGGTCGTACACATTTGACAGCAACGTCAGCGCACTTTTAATGTCCCATGTCGTTGGTTGAGGGCAGCTGAAGCATCGGATCCGGAATTATTTTGAAGCGTAAGCACTTGTATCATGATCTCGTGGTGAGTAGGCTCCGCGCACAGTTCAAGGTTCAGCAGCGCAAAATCCAGCGTGCCTGTTTGCTATCGTTGCTGGCTGAACGGCCTTCCACGAATCAGCAAGCATGCAGACTGCCGTGAAGACGTTCACGGTGTGCACTTTTTCGTTGTCGATGCGCACGATTGTGCGGCGAAGCAGACTGGCACGGTAGAGTGCTTTTAAGATTTTGTATCTCGCCCTGGCCCATGGGGTGTAGCACACTCGTGGTATTCGGGGGCAAAAATTCCAGCCGAATGGCCTCGAGATTGTCTGCAGCGCCATGGGCTGCACAGTTGTCGACAAAAATCACCACTTGCCATTGCTGGGATCGAAACATTCCGTCCATGCGGCGCAGGTAACCCTCGAATAATGATTGCGTAATCCGTGCCATTAAATTGCTCATGTACCATACTGGCAGGTTTCTGGGGCCCTTGAAGCACCTGGGGTTTTGCGACTTTCCAATCACAAGAAGTGGAATTTTCTCGGTACCGGTCGCGTTCGCACCGACCATAACTGTAATTATTTCTTTGCTGAGCCGCCCTCTGGTACTTGGATCACCTGAGAAATACAGCAAATGGTCCAGCAGCATATGCTGCTGGACCATTTGGATATCCTAAAGAATAAAACCGTTTCATCGCAATTAAAGATGTCCTCAGGGCTGTAATTTTGCAGGACAAAGATCAAATCATTGCGACAGTGTTCTGCCACCACAGCCTGCCTGGCTGACGGCTCCACTGTCACCGCACATCTTCTTAAAGGATACTCCATGCCTTTTCCTAAAGCTGCGGAGCCATGCGTCAGTGAACTTGAAGTTCTCAATGTTCATCTTGATGGCGAGATCTTTGGCCTTCTGTTCAAGCTTGTCACCAGAAACTGGAAAATTCTTTGTCCGCATCCCTTTAAGCCACAATTTGAATGCGTCTTCTAGATGCAGATGATCACCCTTGCTGTCCGGTTTTTTCTTTCGAGTAAATTCTCGAAGGCAGACAGTATCTTGCTCTTGTTTCGGATGTAATCTGAAACTGCTTGCTTGGACAGCTGGAACTGCTTCGCCACGTCAGCTTGCGTCCGTCCTTTCTCCATGAGTTCAATGATCGCAGCTTTCTTTCCCAAAGTTAAGGTGGTGTAGTTGCCGCGTTTCTTCTTTGCAAAGTTCATCGGAGAGGCATGAGGCGAGGCCATAGTGTCGAGAACACACAGCAAAAATTCACTTCCGAAAGGCGACAATATCCCGGGAGACAAGCAGGCTGCACACAAGTGGCAATGGTAACCGTTCACGATCGAAGGATGTATAAGGCTTAACCCTTGAAATCGGGTGGCGGCTCATGACACCTAGCTGCGACACCAATCCAATTGAAGCCACCAGCGGTTCCAAACAAGCCTCAAGCCAGCGTAATTCAACATGGTGGCATGCGGGGTTCCGGTTGATCCCCATAAGAGGAAGTCATAGGCGACGACTGTCTACAGCTTATAAGAGTGATTTACCTAGAAAATACAGTTTGCGATGAATGGGAAGGGATGAGGAGCGAGGAGAAGGTTGATATCAACATGTGACTGAGGCAGGGGTGCCCGTTATCCCCACTGCTGTTTATGATGTTCATGGTGAGGATGGAAAAGGGCTAGAATGAAGTAATATTGGGTTTAATCTCTCATACAAGCAGGCCGGTACAGTAGTAGAGCAGCAGCTTCCAGGTTTATTTGATGCGGACGACATTGCGTTGCTAGCTAACACGCAAAGTGACATGCATTGTCTGGCCAATTCTGTGGACAGGAAAGCCATAAGTTAGGTCTGAAATGTAGTGTTAAAAAATGAGGTGCAATAGTATTAATTGAAAACAGCGAACAGACAGTGACAGACAGCGCCAGGAAATATATTGCGTAAAAGAATATAAACACCTTGGTATACAGATAAATGAAGGCAATAAATGTAAGGAGACACAGGAAAAAAGAATAAAGGGGAAGAGAAATGCGGCCATAACGAAACACAGAGCACTAGGGAGATACAATAGGTGCGAGGTGCTGTGTGGTATGTGGAAAGATCTAATGGTTCCAAGACTTGCATTTCGAAATGCAGTTGTTTGCTTGAAATCAGGGATACAATTGGGAGTCGATTGGAACCAAAGGTCAGCAGGACGCCTCGCATTGGGAACTCACGGGAAGACTATAAATGAAGCTATCCAGAGTGATATGGGCTGGACAAGTTTTGAGGTGAGAGAAGCTCACAGACAAATTAATCGTGAATAACGACTGAGGAATATGGAAGAAAGTGAATAGACTGGGAGAGTGTTCAAGTGTTTGTACAAGAATAACATTCATTCATAGTGGAGGAAAAGAACTAGGAAGCTTACCAGCAAGTATGCGGCCTGTGTGGCGAGGAACACAGCAACAAAGAACATCAAGCGAAAAGTCAGAAACTGAAATAATATCATGGGTGGTGGCAATGAAAAAAGAAATTTACCATGAGTAACTACGTAAGAGGAAAAAGCTAAATCAGAAAAGAAACAATTTATGATAACTAAAAGGGAAGCTCATTACATTTTGAAGCGAGATCAGAATGCCTTGGAACACGCACTTATAAAGCGAGATATAATAAGGAAGAAGAAGCATGTGCTTGCTGCGGTACAGTAGGGAAACGATAGAGCGTGTTTTACAGTCGAACCCGGCTATAGCAAATTCGAAAAAAAATGGCTATCAGTTCGATATAGAGCATAATTCGATATAAGCCTGCTAAATAATTGGATGTCATAAAAGCACATTCCATTTATAAAATTACTTTATTAATGAAACTAGCTTAGTTTTGCACGAAATAGTCCTATATTTTCTTCTGCTGGAGCAATTTCGCTGCCTACGATGCAAGCACTTTTCCACATTGTCAAAGGAGTTGCAGCAGCTGAGGCCGCAACTTTCCGCATTCGTGTAGAAGCAGCGGACTAGTGCACAGTGCACGCCACAGGCATTGGGTCGCAAGTTTGGCCGCCTTAGCCCTAATCTCCCCCTTATTCTTCATGATCGTGATGAGAGTGCTCCTCGGAATCTTGTACACTGAGGGGATATCCGACTTCTCACCGCGTTTGACCCGATTTATGATTTCGAGCTTCACGACGAAGGGCGAATTCTGCCGCTTCATCACAGCAACACTGTGGGAGAAGGCCCACATAGCACGCACACAATGAACCAGAAAAGCAGCAAGACAACTCGCACTTTCGGCATCTTTCGGCGTCTTGCACAACGAGAGCACAAGAGCCTGTGGTTGGCTGTCTGAGCAAGCGCTGCGGGCGGGCCAGGATCATATTTAGCAGGGGGATGTCGATGGCTCGTCCGAGGCAGCGTGTTCACGTTAAGGAGACCGGTTGGTTGGAGCCGCGCCGCCGAGGTTTTCCGTCACCACGAGGGAAAGCCAACTTCCCGGGGCACTTTCTGCCAACCGACATTCGATATATCGGGAGTCGCTGCTATTTTTGTTCGATGTTAGCGTAATTTTTGCTATATATACTCGTTGTGACTATACCGTGTCCAGAAATTGCTCGATATATAGAATAATTCGATGTAAAAGGATTCGATATAGTCGGGGTCGACTATATTAGAATGTGAAGACATCTTCCCAGTGGTTGACGTAGGCACCACTGGCCTTGAAGCCCTTGGGTTCAGCGAGAGCAAGTGAAAAGTACACATGTCCGCAATAGAGATTAGTAAGAGGTGGTAGGAAAATTGGTGGAAGAAAAGTAGGCAAACGACAAAAAACTGAGACGTACAAAGCAAAGTTCACAATAGGGGGTCAGAAAATTTGTTTGTGGGAAATCGTCTTTTTTTCTTTTTTTAACCTACGTAGCATATTAAGCAGTATAGTAGCAAGAGCTTGGTGGTGCAACCCACCGCCTCCTCTCCTTGCTGGAGCAAGGAGAGGAGGTGCCGCCAGTGAGAGGAGCAAGGAGAGGAATGGAGCATGGAGCAATGGAGCATGGTATATTAGAATGTGAAGATATCTGCGCAGCGGTCGATTTAGGAATCACTAGCGTCCTTGAAGCCCTTCGGTTCATCAAGAGCAGGGGGAAAATAATCATGTCCGGAATGGAGATTAGTAAAAGGCGACTTGAAGTTTGGAAAAAGCTAGGTAAACTAGAAACAAGGGCGTACAAAAACAAAGCTCACAAAAGGGTTTCAGGAAGTTTGTTTATTGGAATGAATGGTAGGACATTGGGCATTAAAATATGACGAGGTTGGTGGAGCAACCCACCGCACCGTTCCAAATTGTGTTGTACGGGAGCACTTCGGCGCCAGTTCTGTGCCAGCACGGAGGAAGAAGTTGACGTTCATGTGTGTCTCACTCTGTCAGTTTTTCATTCTGTGGGTGCCTTGTGCTAGTGGCCCTTTTCCAAACAGCGTGTCCATGTTGCTGAGACGAACATGCCTGTTAAGGTGTATATATATATATATATATATATATATATATATATATATATATATATATATATATATATATATATATATATATATATAAAGCACCCTCGCTGCAACTCAGGGGTAAGTTGGGCACGATATGAAACTAGTGTGTGCGTCATTGCTTCGGAGCCACCGATGGTGCTTGGTGCCTCCCTTCGCAAATACTACAATACCTTCACCTGCTAGTGTGTTAAAATCCACGGCGCTTTGCGCAAAGGGAGCATACCATTCCTTGTCGGTTCCTGCCATCATTTGCCAATATTTTGCGATGGCAGAGCAGAAGGAGCAGAGCACACTCCAAAAGAAGTTGCCGTATTTTTACATCTCTAAGCTGCACCAAACTTCGTAAAAAATTTACTGTAAGGTCAGGATCGGGGTGTGAATTACTGGAATTTGGATTTGAAGTTTCACTCCATGGCAACACAGCGTGCGCTGCCCCAAAGCCACACTTCAGGGCAAGGTTCTCAAGTACTCATACTTTCGCTATCTCCTTGGGAATCCCACCCTTTTTTCACCCCTGTGTGTTGAATCTCCCTTCTCTCCTGCACGGTCGGTCATTTTCCTCCTCCGTGTGGGTCGCCATTTTGCATTTAGCAGTTAGTGAATAGTGCACATGATGCTGGAAAAGTAGAACTTGGGCCACGATAGGCCGTGTTCACCGGCCCAATTCCCTTCTCCGGAAACAGTAAAGCAGTCATTGGCTTAAGATATGACATGGACAAGTGGTTTATCCCCAAATGGATGCTGTTTTTTATGCATCTAGGGGTTGCGTATGCAGTTGTTACCATGGGTTATAGACGCATATTATTCTTTTTTTCTTTCTGGGCTGTTCTGAAAGAGGATGCGGGTTGTAGGTGTTGGCAGATTATGTGAGGAAAACTGCGGAATTTCCTAGCCGGCTCCTTGCAACCTCGACTTACGATAACATTGCCAAAGTTCAATGTGTGGTCAAGAAGAAACTCACTGATGAAGTCTCGTATAAAACACATTTGTTGTGCCAGCGAATCATAACAAATTTTGCAAGTGCCTAATGTGGTTACCGGGCGTCAAGTGATCATTCAGGATATGAGAGCAGGCTTGCTCAAAGCATTTTTGAAGTGTTCTCTAAGGGTGATAGGAGAGAGTAGTCAAGCACTCCACATTCTGTCACTTTGTAATTCTTTAGCTTTCTGAAAAATCCCTTTTATAAGGAATTCACAAACAGGGTCATGAAGCATTCAAATGCAGAAATATTGAGTAAATAAAAATGACCATTAGTTCTTTGTTTCATCATACTTAAGGTCACCCTGAAGATCTCCCAAATCACATGAAAAAGATAGTTTGTCAATAAAGTTAGCATCTGTGTTTGTTTTTGGCATTTCCTAAAAACTATTTACTTCTTTTATTTGTGCAGCATTGGGGCCTTCAATTTCTGCGTCAACTACCAAATTTGACAACTCAAAGCAAGGATGCCTCCACAGATGTCAGCTATGTGACTATGTGGCTGATGAACTATTTCTTCTGGAAGCACATGCCAGCATCCATACTGGCGAGAAGCCATTTCATTGCCCTTCATGCTCTCGGAGCTTCTCACAGAAGTGTTATCTGAATCTCCATATTCGGACTCACACAGGCGAGAAGCCATTTGACTGCCCTTCATGCTCTCGGAGCTTCTCACAAAAGCCCCACCTGAAAGCCCACCTGCGCACCCACACAGGCGAGAAGCCATTTGACTGCCCTTCATGCTCTCGGAGCTTCTCAGAAAAGCGCCACCTGAAAACCCACCTGCGCACCCACACAGGCGAGAAGCCATTTGACTGCCCTTCATGCACTCGGAGCTTCTCACGGAAGAGCAGCCTGAAAGCCCACCTGGCCACCCACACAGGCGAGAAGCCATATCAGTGCCCTTCATGCTCTCAGAGCTTCTCAATGAAGGGTTACCTGAAAGCCCACCTGCGCACCCACACAGGCGAGAAGCCATTTGACTGCACTTCATGCTCTCGGAGCTTCTCAGAAAAGCGCCACCTGAAAACCCACCTGCGCACCCACACAGGCGAGAAGCCATTTGACTGCCCTTCATGCTGTCGGAGCTTCTCAGAAAAGGGCAGCCTGAAAGCCCACCTGCGCACCCACACAGGCGAGAAGCCATATCAGTGCCCTTCATGCTCTCGGGGCTTCTCACGAAAAAAAGACGTGAAAATCCACCTGCGGACTCACACAGGCGAGAAGCCATTTGACTGCCCTTCATGCTCTCGGAGCTTCTCACGAAAGCCCCACCTGAAAGACCACCTGCGCACCCACACAGGCGAGAAGCCATTTGGCTGCCCTTCATGCACTCGGAGCTTCTCACAAAAGCCCAAGCTGAAAGCCCACATGCGCACCCACACAGGCGAGAAGCCATTTGACTGCCCTTCATGCTCTCAGAGCTTCTCACAAAAGCCCCACCTGAAAGACCACCTGCGCACCCACACAGGCGAGAAGCCATTTGGCTGCCCTTCATGCACTCGGAGCTTCTCACAAAAGCCCAAGCTGAAAGCCCACATGCGCACCCACACAGGCGAGAAGCCATTTGATTGCCCTTCATGCTCTAAGAGCTTCTCACGAAATGACAGCCTGAAAGCCCACCTGCGCACCCACACAGGCGAGAAGCCATTTGATTGCCCTTCATGCTCTCAGAGCTTCTCACGAAATGACAGCCTGAAAGCCCACCTGCGCACCCACACAGGCGAGAAGCCATATCAGTGCCCTTCATGCTCTCGGAGATTTTCACGAAAGAGCAACCTTAGGAAACACATGAGGCGAGAAGCCACTTCATTGCCCACTCTGCCTTCAGTGATTCTCGTTGAAGAATGCCCTGAAGATACACCGGTGCATTCATACAAGTGACCGGCCATATAGTTGCATTGCCTGCTTCAGGTCCTCATCACTTGAACACACTTGGAGAGCACAGCACAATGATTCAATTCAATTCACTTTATTTCCAACACCACAATGTTGAGGACCGCGAACAAAAACCCTTTTATGGCTTGACAAGGTCCGCAGCCCTTTTTAACAAGCAGTGACAGAGCATAGCGTTAGGTATTACATATTAAGCTAGAATTGCCTAAGTCCCAATAACACGGGTGTCAGACATAATGCATATATATAATATATACATACATATATGTGTAAAATGAATTCAAGTGAAACAGAATGTATACTCACGTACAATTAAAACCGAAAGAATTAACGCTAATTACTAATGCACATTAGACATATATGAAAACAAATGTGTCACACAAAACATACTGCGATGCACAATTCGGCAAATAAACTGTTACAAAAACAATTTGTTCCATTTTTCCATAATGTAGGGTAGTTTAACAATCTCGTTGAACTAGAGTCTGAATTAAAAATCTACATTCGTGTAGCATGTTACGTAGTGTTCTACTGCATCAGGTAGGACAAGTGTCTCCACATGCTCCGGAGAGCAAGCTTTAACTCGGGCCCAACTTCGATGCCGCCTATTCAAATACATGTAAAACGCAGAAATGCGTTTCTGAAATAACCAGTGGGCTGATTGTAACGAAATTTGTTACATTTGAGAGAAAAAGCTAAATTCTGGTGACTGCTGGAAGCATCATTTAGTTTGAAGGCCTGAATGTTATCACAGGAATTTGCAAAGATTTTTCAACTTTAAAAAAATTGAAGCAAAAACGTTATAAATTTTTAAATCTGCACCTGGAATAGATATCGTAGCTCTGTAAACTGCATACGCTAGATTTTCCAAAGCAGACAAATTTGATGTATCAATGTATATCTTGTCAACTTGTTACACTGTTTACAGGGACTTTGCAGATGTCCTACTCATTTATTAGTGGCTCATTTTAACGCTTTCTTTCATACCTAAATATTGTCCGCTTTAGGTGTCCTATTTGGAGCATTTTACAGAATTGCAGTATTTTTCATTGCTGAGTTACCAGAGTTGTAAATTTGATAGTGTCGTTCTTTGAAAATTCGTGATTTTCAACAATAGCTATTAAAAGATTGATGGCCTAAATCAAAAATTCGCTACCAACAGTCACTACATTCTATTTCTTTTATATGCAACAAACCTCATCTGGTTTCGTGGAGTAGTTAAGAAAAATGATCTCTCCTTTCCCATGTATGTAGATGGGAGCCCCCAAGCTGAAGCTTGCTCTTGAAGGGTCTGTGAAACACTTTTCGGGGGTTACCATATTTTGTCTAGATCTTTTCTCTACACGTTATGGAACACAGAGCAAAAGGATTTACGAGAACTAACCCACATAAAGCCGTTGTAGCTGAGAAAAAAGTCAAAATACAGTTTAACTTTAATTAAAAGAAGTCGGCAAAAACAGCTATTTGCTTTGTTATATTGTGGCTTTTCATTATTTGAAAAGTAATTGATGTTCATTCGTGTCTTCAAAATTACTGTTTGCATGCCCCTACAAACTATGTACGTTCACTGTAATAATTGTTACACTACAGATGTGTGAATGATGTGTTTTTAAGGCTCCTATTTTTTTTTCAGTATTCTCTTTGGTACATATGAACTTGTTCTCTTAGAACAATTCATGTATTTGTTGTCTCTTGGTTCTGGTCTACATTGTTCATCGTGGATTCTTTTGATCTTATTCTATTCGTGCCTTTTTTATTTTACAAATGGGTACTTTTTTAGAGGAATTGATTGTTCTGTAAGCTAGCTTTCCAATGTCTGTTTCATCAGAGCATCAAATAAATGCCATTGTTTGGTGAGTATTCGTTGTCTGTTCTTGATATTTCAATAAGTTATTGACGGCATGCAATGTAGGGATGCTAGCATTTTATTATATCTGGGGCTGCAAGAGAAGTTGAATGACGGCTGTTGGAACTTCATTATTAACACAAAAGGAGCCTGTTATAAGTAACGTAGATGAGTAATCTAATGTTTGAGTCGAATGTCAAGTCCACCATGCTTAAGTCATTCTTACATTTTATTTCAACTAATGTACCAGCATTTCTATAAGCACTAGTGCGACATATATTTGTAGGAATATTTGTATAAACTTTACATATTGAATTGAGCTTATAAGCCTCCACTGTGTAATACATTTGTGTGCAGAAGCATTGAAATTGGGCCAAACCCTTTTTTCGAAATTTGAAAAAGATGCTTTCTGAATTGCAGTTGTACTAGTCTCATCAGGAATTTCCTCACCGACAAAACTGTGTACATGACATACTTTTAAGATAATAAATACAAGGGTTTACTGTTTCGATTAAGGGCGTGCAAATATTTGATACGTTAAAGCAGGGACTTTGTCAATACAACTATATTCTAATAGCCTTCGAACACTTAAAACACTATGTGTACAGAAATAAACCTCAAACTGAAGCAAAAGTATGATAAATGTCACCCCCATGGGCATAGGAGACTCGCCACCGGGTGGCCGAGTTGAACAGACGTGTGCATTTTCATCTCCGACAGTCGCTGTCTTCCTCCTGTTACTTTGGGCGTTAGGGCCCAAAAGTCGCATCGACCGTGGTCATGGATTACCCAGAGGCAGCTTTGAATGTTCCATTACCCGAGGACATGGAGTTACAGCAGTTTGAAGACGCCCTCACGCCAGAGAATGCGCCAACCCTAACGAGCACCTCGACCGATGCCATGGTGGACACCACCGCTTCGAGAAAGACGCCGCTGCGTCCAGACGTGAATCCATTCGCTCCACTTGCTGATCCTGAGCCACCAAGAGGGAGCAAAGGCAAGTACGATGATTTACTCGTCTCAAACCTACTCACTGTACCCACCGCCAAGCATGGGCAGAAACGCGCACGCGGAACACTGTCCGCGATAGCTGCAGCTGCAGCAGCTAAACCCAAGGCTGCGCTTCGTCATGGCGTCTCTCACTACAACGGCAACGCAACGCCATAGTTTAATGCGTATGACTCGGACTCGGTGTCTGCTCACGAAGATGACAGCGAACAAGGAGCATGGAAAACCGTTACCTATAAACGCCCCGATCCAGCGAAGAAACAAGCGAACGCTCATTCAACGCCGTTCATACGCTCACACTGTGATCCTAAAACCTCAAGAGCCATGCAGAATCATGGATGAAAATTTCATTGTTATCGATGAGGCACTTTGGAATCACATGCACAATGCTCCCTCAACACATTAAAGGGAAACTGACCCGATCGTTCAGGTCAGATATTTGGACAGGAGTAATCAAATAGCGGCTGACACCGATGATCGCGACACGAGATGCCCTTCTGTCTTTAATACAGCTTCCAATAAATGGCAAGCCAACTGTATTTCAAGCATACGAGGCCATAGAAAAAGATCAAATGTGGGGCATTATCCGCAACGCAGGAGAAATTTCTGCCGAGCAGTTTACCATGGACCTGCACTGCCGGAAGTGCGACATTATCAGCGCTCGCCCCATCGGGGAGAAAGGCACCGCTTTAGTCACTTTTAAAGGGACTAGCCTTCCATACAAAATCGGACCCAAGTGTTTCACAATACTAGTCTATCGGTTCAAGTCGCAGGTCTACACTTGTGAGACGTGCCCCAAATTCGGACACGGAAAACAGCATTGTCCGAATTTTAACAGCCCGCGTTGTGCCACATGTGGCGGAAAGCAGCATAGCAGTGACGAGGTCTGTCCCAACCAGGGGCCGAAATGCCGCAATTGGGGGTAAACACCTTGCAACGGCTCAAGACTGCCCTCAGCGCGTAAAGGTCAACAAACAGCTGAGCGTGAAGTCAAAACGCCCTCAGAAGCAAAGCCAGAACTCCATGGGTTCACAACTGCAAGTTCATGAGCGCCCTCAAAAGACAATGACCCTGAGACACAACTCTTACACTGGGCCTCCCCGCGCTCCATCAACTCCTGCAATACCGCCGGAAAATAAACCGCTTTTCGACCACAGCAAACATGCCTTTGCTAATTTCGTCAAGATGGCTAACAGCGAAGCGCTAGAACACGCGAATGCGAGTCACGCCAAAATTACAGGTCAGTCTGTCCCCGCCTCACTCTCAGCAAATGAAGGTGCACGTGTTCATGGACAAATCCATGAAACTATCACTGTCGGGGCACCAGAGCAGAGCCAGAATAAGCTGCTAGAAACGCGGCCAAAACCACAAATTCATCCTGATTACGAAGCCATCTTCTCTGCACACCTGGCACAAATGGAACATAACATCGTGTCAAGGGTACAAACGATGATAGAACGAGCTATTGAAACATGCGTTCGCACCATCATACAGCGCCCGATGCACAATGGAACGCTCTCCTTCGGAGGTCTTACCGCGGCCGCATGAGTTAATATGGCGCCTTTGCTGTCTGTACAGATAGCTCCGACGCAGATGGCTCACACACAACATGGCTCAGCTGATCACTCAAGTTAATGTTTGCGGTCACGGTCGGGATGTGGGGGGAGCCGTCCCAACAGTGATTCAGTGGAACTGCCGCTCCTTCACAACGAAAAAAGCAGGCATGATTTTACGCTGGGGCCTGTCGCATAAGTCTCAGACTCGCCGTCGTGGCATTGCAGGAGGTGAACTGCTTTATGCCACGCTTACCATACTACGAGGGCTATGGCTTCCCCGAAGACACCGACACACCTGTGTGCACAGCTGTGTATCTGGATCGAAGACTCACCTACACAAAGCTCGACACTGACCCTTGGTGTTCGAATGTTGCTAATGTTACTGGATGCTGCATTCAACTTACGCCCGAAAGAATAATAATTGTTTTTTTTTCTGTGTACATACGTCCAGAAAACGCACGAAGGAAGACTAAGGGCACCTCGGTGGACTTTAGCTACATACATTTTCGGAAGATCTATCCCAAGGGGATACATTTCTAATCTGTGGAGACTTCAATGCTCAACACGTAGCCTGGAACAATAATAAGTGCAGCCCACGCGGTCGTCGTATCATGGAAGAGTTTGACCATTATGGACTATCGCTCCTTAATCTGCCGCAATACCATACAAGGCTTGGACAGGACACAAGGCAAGCAGACATGACGCCAGACCTAACATGGTCTTCGAGACCCAGAACCTGCCAATCGAAACTTTTAGAGGACTCTCTTGGCAGTGATCATCTTCCAATTGCCATCACAGTGAGAACAAATGGTTCCTCGTGCCCCCCATCATCTTACAAACGGGATTGTACGATTACGCACCGGGACAAATATCGGATGCTGCTAGAAGAAAACCGTCCAGTTAACAATCTTGACTTTTAACGCAAGCTATGACGCGTGCCAAGCGCACAGCAACTAAAACGCTTCGGGTTTCTCCGGACCAACCTAATTCGGATAGGCACCTCCTGCATCTATGGAACCACAGGCCCAGACTTTGTCTTCTTATCGAGCAAAGGGGCACCCCCGGACACTACGAACTAAACTATGCTCTTTACAAGAGGAAATCGAGAAGTATGCAGGAGAGCTAGCTTCGGAGCATTGGATGCAGGTGTGCGAGCAACTCAACGGATCGACTAATTCAAGCAGGGCGTGGGCTATATTGATATCTCTTCTTGGGCAACGTAAAACGTCAGACGCCGTAGCCCGTGTTGCCCTGAAAGAAGGACTCACCAATGCGGAACTCGCAGAGAAAGCGGCAGATATATTTTTTCCCCTGTCAAATAGTACCATAAATAGAACCTATGCGAGGGACGATGACCAAGACGGACACGATGATCTAAACCAGCCCTTCACGGCCCGCGAGTTCGAAGACTCCATACGCAAAATTAACACCCGTGGCACACCAGGGGTTGATTGAATTGTTGCAGCCCAATCGAAGGTTGCAAAATTACTCTTCTGGCGGAGTTTAACCGTATATGGAAAGAAGGAACTCTCGCACTAGAATGGCGCCACTTTATTGTCAAGCCTATTCCGAAACCGAACAAACCACCGAACTGCCTGGGAAACTTAAGACCAGTTTCGCTTATGTCATGTCTGTGCAAACTTTTGGAGAGCATGGTGAACGCAAGGTTAATATCGTGGTTGGAGGTAAATTGTCTTCTGCTTCACACTCAATACGAATGCCGGCCTGGTCTTTCTCCTCGAGATATTATGCTCCGCCTAAAAGAGGACGTGCTCTATGTCTCGTCCTCGTGTCCTCGCATAGTTGTGGGGGTGGACATCAGGAAAGCTTTCGATAGCCTTCCCCATGCCTTTATCGTGCAGGCGATACAAGAAATGGGTATCAAAGGCAACATGCGCAACTTTATTGCTGCGTTCCTGCAAGACAGAACGTTTAAAGTTTAAGTAGGCAGCGACCTCAGCTCCTATCATCATAACGGGGTTGGAGTCCCACAGGGAGCCCTAATCTCCCCAACATTATTTAACATCTTCTTAGCAGCTCTTTCTGCAGAACTAGAGAATCACAAGCATTGTGCATGCTAGCTACGCAGATGATGTGACGCTGTGGACTACGCGACGTTCCCTAAGAGAACAAAAGGAGGCCCTGCAGACGGCGTGGAATACCATCGAGAGCTTCACGAGGGAGATAGGGTTTACGGTAGCACCGGAGAAGACCGAGTTTGTCGTTATCCACGGTGGGAAAAGGTCAAAGTCGAAGGACGAGGAGAAAGCCAGCGCCCATCTCTCGATCGGACAGACACCCATTCTCAGGAAGCGGGTCATCCGCATACTCGGAATGTTTTTAGACGAGCAGTGTATATCCATAACGTGATACAATCAAACAGTAAAAGTCACCAAGCAGGTCACTCAAATCCTCCGCAGGATTTCCGAGCTTGCAAGGGGCATTAAAGAAAAAGAAATGAGACACTTTGTGCAGGCTTTCCTGCATTCTCGCATCCTCCCTGGCGCCCCTTTTCACCCCATCACTCGAACACAGCTACATACTCTGGAACGCCTCAACAACGAGGCAAGGAGAGTAATGACAGGATTGTCAAAGTACGCGCCACTCCCTGCACTCAAGAGCTGCAGCGCTTTCGGTGACATTGCTGATGTTATTTCAATGCACGAGCATACTCATGTGACACGCCTCAAGTCCGCAACCGCAGGAAGGGCCACATTGGTTAAAATTGGGCATGACATTAACCTTCCGGCGCTTTCACGGATATGTCCCCCTTGGGAGCAAGTACCAATTGCGGATCCTAAGCCACTGCCGAAGAACATGGAACAAGATCAATTGGCAAGAAGACAGGCCCACGCCAAACGCCACAAGAAATATACGCACCAACTACGTGAGGGGGGCAACGACAATTCTCGCACTTGCCATATAGTCTATGCGGATGCTTTTATCGGAGGATCAGAGGAGGAGCCAATGTTCACTATGGCGTGGACAAATATGGAAGCAACCAAGCGGGGCAGTAAACTCCACCTCACAAGACATGTCGTTCACAGCTCTACGGTAGAACTGTATGCCATCCTAGATTTTGCCAAGCATGCTGAACACACCGCCAACAAATTTCCAAGAGAGGCTAAGCACCACTACAGAGTGTTTACGGACTCTCAAAATGCCTTTAGAGCTTGCCAGGGCACTCGTACAACCACTGCTGTGTTCCAACAACTCCGCCTCCACGTTCGTCGTCTGCGTGACTAAGGTCATGATTTTCAGTTACACTGGATCCCGGAGCCCACGCGTATACCAGGAAATGAACGGACTCATCGACTAGCGCACGCCACGCTACTATCCGCACTGTCAAAACTGCCCGAACAATCACTGAACAACGTACCTGAACACACGGAAATACACAGTCAGTGGTACAACCCCATGGAAGCAATAGCTGAAGCCAAGCACCACCGGCGCAGCTATCTCTTCACTACGTCCAATCCCATGGACATTCCTCCCCCTCCCTCCCAGGCTGTTTCTCTTCGGCAGCAGGTTCTGCTCCGGCAGGTACAGACTGTCACCCTTCTTACTCCCTTTCTCGTGCAGCGTTTTCGCAGAACGGAAGACCCTCGAGGCCTGGAATGTTCACGTGCGGGTAGCTGCAGCCCCTGCAACACCAGGGCAGACCTCGAACACTTAATCTGGGACTGCCCACTGTATTCTGGCCCCAGGCAAAGGGCCCTTGCTTCGCTCCCAACGGAATGGCGACCAACCTCCCTACAGACCTGGGCTCTACCGAGACACTGCAGTGCTGCGACCGCCAACAAGCTCTGGCGATCACTATGATTTCCTGCGTGATCCTGAGGCTCCAGCCACAGGGACCAGACTTCTTCATCTCGAGCTTACCAGCGAAAGCATCAGACCGCATGATGTAGATGATTAACCATTTGAGGGTCAATGACATAAATATACGGCGCCGCGAACGATCTCCAACATGGTCGATGCCATATATTTATGGTGCCGTCTGTATACTGAAAAAGCGCACCAATTTTCTTACTTTTTCTTTTCTGTCACGTGCTGCCATTATGTGGAAATACAGGGAATTTTTTTCGCGTGCCTCCCTCTCTTGTTTTTCGCTGCATGGTTTGTTTTAGCGCTAGTTTGTTCCTGCGCGTCTACATACTACCAGGCGCCGCAAGGCGCCGCCTAGGCAGGCGGCGGCTTGCGTTTTGTTCCGCGAGCGGTCTCGGTCTCTTGCACTTGCAAAACTGATGGCTATCTCGTTACTAATCGTTCAAAGGGCGACCGCTTGTTTCTCGCTCGTTTAGTGCTCACAGAGGTGCGCATAGGAAGGATGCTACCGTGCATGCGTTTCCGTTGCTTTTTTCTTCTCTTTCTTTTTTTTTTTGAGGCTCGCGAAATCTAATTGCCTCTGGTTAGCGATAAGATGATTAGCGGAAGTTTGTCAGATGTTTTTTTGACGGGCACATAACCACACAGTTTTCTTCAGTTCGCGCACCTACGCAGTTCGATTACGCTATGGACGTACATATTAGTGTAGGAGCAGGAAGATTTGAGTCTTGCGAAATATTCTCGTGTGCGCATTTTCAAAGCCTTGAACTATAACAATGCATAAATTTTTCAATTCCTGTAGGTTTAATTCTGTTTTTATTGTTGTTATTCATGAATGAAGAGTGCTTATATACCAACGCAAAATATTTTTTATCACTTTAGGGTTACCTTAGAAAAAATTACGGTAATTTTTTTTAAATAACTACCTGAGAAGAATTGGAATCTGCAATTTAAAAAAATCGACCCTGGGCGGTCGCATCTGGCAAAAAAAATCGACCCTCAAAGGGTTACGTCCCCCATTGTTTCCCTTACTTTCTCACTCCCGCTACTTCCCAAGCCAATTCACCGCAGCCCTTTAGGGCAAAAAATGTGAATAAAGACGTGTAAACAACAACCATGGCCATAGTATATGCATAAAACATGAGAGCATGTGTAGTAGAAGCTGGATACGCTTCTCAGGCAGCTAGACTTTCCTGGCTATACAAAGACCATTTGCACTCCCTGAAGAGTCCTTCGTGTGCGAGTGATTTCCTCATTTGTTCCTAGTGATCCGTTAGCGCTTTTAGTAAACAATGCTGAATAATGTGCGATGTAACTACAGGAACTTGCCAATGGAATGAACACCAGGATGTGTGCATTGTTTTACACATATTTTGACAATAGCTGTGCATTCTTCAAAAACAGTTTGAAACATATTCTACATTTATTTCTATTCCGGCACTATTCGATTTGTATTGCATTCAATATGCAAAAATTACTTCTATATAGGGCGACAATGTACCTTTATGTAATGAATAAACACATTTGAGGCTTTTTTTCTTTTTGTTCTGCAAGTTGCGCTCCTAAGGATTACTTCCACATCCATTCGGCCATATTGGTGGCACGTATGGCTTCAGACTGTGGCACGTTACATCCACGTGAAGAGGCGCCTGCACCAACATGTGGCCATTTCAGTGCCGGGTCTTCTTTCAAAGCTTGCTTACTTGTAACTTGTGAACTCAGATATGTAGCAATTGTCTATGAACACCCTTATGCGATGTAGGTGTCAATGTATTAAGCCAAATCTCAATTAGGAATATGCATGTGTGCGCGGTGTGCTACATAACATTCTGTTACACAAGTGTTACTGTATGCTCGGACATGTTGAGCTCCAGAGGTAATTCATAGCATGTTCCAGTATAAGTTGAAAAGCTGTTTCATTATGGTTTAAGAAAGGAATGAAAGAATTTGAAAACACTGATACAACGCGACACATGACACTGACAACACCACAATACCAAAGTCAAGTATCGTGCCAGTTATGTTGGTACACACTTTGGAAATAAATATGTTGTACTACAAATTAACAAGTTCTTTAGTTATATTACAATATAGCCAAGGCTGTGCAGGTGCGCTGAAGGTTGTGGAGACATTTTTGATAATCAGCTTAGAGCACATATTTCAGTGTCCACAGCCATGTGATATTCCTTGATGTAACGGCTCAACGACGAAGCATCTGTTTATACACTATGCATACAAAAGACCGCAGCGTACAGTAAAATACTCATTAGTGAGAAATTTTGAATGTTACACGGCTCGCTAGGACATGTTCTCCAAGTAAATCATCGCCTAATTAAAGATCCTTCTGCGTGAAAAGTGGTTGACACTTTTTTTACACAAGTGGTTATCTTCTCATTCTGCCATGAGTGATCATTTTGTGTAAAAGTGCGTTGAAGCAAAATGTCATTACCAAATTTTATTTAATGTATACACCATTTTTCTCGTGCAGGCTCTCATCACAATAAGCGGCACATTGAAACCTTCATAGATCGCTTCAGATTCCGTTGGAATTTACGCTAGCATATTGGCCTTTCTTTGACAGAACTGTGCACACTTACACAAGGTAGGGGTTCTCAGACCTTTTGGCTTTGGCGATGCTCCACCAGCTTTTACATAGTGCTGCAGAACCCCTCCCTTCCTTTTCCCAGTGATCTGCTTACACACAGCCGTAACATAAGGGCTCATTTAGGCTTATGGAGAATGGAATGGCGATAAGAGGGGACATTGCTGCACACTCAATGCTGTGAGCACAGAGAAGCTGTCATGTTTTGGGAGGATTGGGGTGGGGAGGGGTGTGGGGGGTGGCCTTTGAATCTGCTTTAGCGTTGCTGCCGCGTGTGGGTTTGGCCTCTGTTATGTGCATTTCGATGTGTTGTCGTTACTCTTGAGGGCCATTTCTGTTGTTGAGGTACGTAAGAGGGTGTACGGACAATTCATTTCCGCTCTCCGTAATGCACTGTGCAGGCCAACCGTCTGGCTGCCATCCTACGCACAGTGCGCCATTAACGGCATGTTCATGCAAGCGGAGGTGTAACATGCGCAAAAGCCAATGGTATTTTTTGCGAAGAAATTTGACAAAGCATTCGCATTGTAGAACAGTGTTCCGTGAATCAATCGCAGTGCTAAGCATAAGTTCCCGCGTCGCCTGGAATGTAGCACTGCCCCTCGCCCACAACGGAGTGCTTATCTGTTACTCTCTGTGGTTGCCACCCGGTGTAACATCAGTATAAATCTACATATACGCATGCAGGCTTCTTTCACTATGATACTGCAACAGACTTAAAGAATGTGCTGTCCATAAGCCATTCTTCATAGTCTTTTCAATGCACACCTTTAAGTACGCTTTTGGGAGTTGTGTTTGTCCAAGAGACCCAGGGCACGTCTAAAGTAGATGGCGGGCATCAGCTGCAGATGCACGAGCGGTGCACTGTGGACACTGGACAATGTGTATGTAGCGCTGACCCCAGGCGGAAGTGATGGCTGGATGGCTTCACTCTTTCCGTACCACGGGGAAACTAGGTGTTTTTGCAAGTTACGCCAGGTATTTTTATCTGAAGCTACTACTCCACTCAATATTTTATGTAATACATAAACATAAAGCAGAATTCATGCATTTTTCACGCATGAAAGCTTTATTAACGAGATCCAGGTAAAACAAGGGGAAGGCGGGAGATGGACATTCAAGACGATGAGGAAAACAAGAACGAGGTGAAGACGGGAGCCAACGTTTCGACAAGTGGACTTGTCTTTTCGCCTTGAAAATTACAATTATTAACGAGATGTATGTGATAAAAGAAGTATAAATTGCCAAAATCAAGATTGCGGGATAAAATTTAAAAATGTTTGTGACGAAATGCTTATGTCTACTAAGAAAAAATGTAACATAATTTATGAGACATGCAAATATATTGCCGTCTAATAGGCACTATATATCCCAAAAAATCAATTTTTCATTCAGCAGGTTTCCCACTTGAAATATTTTAGTGCAAGCACTACAGTTTGGCGTGCCAGGCTGCGGCCTCCGATATTCCGGGCTGGCTTGTGTCTTCGTTGCTCTCAATGTCCAACGAAGAGGCAGCATCCTCCAGGGTGTCTACCAACTTGACATTTCCAAATTCCTTGAGTTTTCCAGGTTTTCCCTGAGTGCCTTTGCAATATTCCCTGAGTGGCACAACTTTGTTTTATGTCAAGACGGGCTCCCTACATCATGCCACCCAATGATGTCACTCTCTAGTAAGCATGTTAAAAAATGAAAAAAAAAACTTAATCCAGTTTGAATAGTACGGGTTAGTGTTTATAGTATTCAAAAAGAAAACAGAAGGGAGGGGTGATGTAAAATGTACAGCGAATAAGATATCTTCGAAAGTAATAGTAAAACCCATTACAAATCGAGTCGAACATTCTCAAATACGAATAAGAAAGATGCATAGAGAATATTTTCGAATATGCACTATTTCTATCAACTTATAGCAAGCTAATTTGTTTGAGGCCCGAACTTTATCACGAGTGAGATTGTCTCGCAACAGCTGGTAATTCAACTTGAACTGTCCTGACATACTCTCAGCCCGCGCACAACGCCTCAGTGTTGCGTTTCACTGTTCTAAATAGTTTTTTTTTTTTTTTTTGCTTGGATGAGGGACACCTGCATCTCGGCGTCAGCCAACACTTTGCTTTTAGAGTGCAAGCTCCTTCAAAAAAAGCGGTGGCATGCTTACTTTCCCGTTCATTTCTCAGTGTGTACGTCCTTTGTCTTCTTGTTCTCCTTCGGTTGCGCATTCGCCACACGGTCTATTTGAAGCATCCTCTTGGACAGCTGTACAGTCAGCGTCCCATTTTCCGGACTCCCTAGGGGCCGTGAAAGTGTCCGAAAAAATGAATGCACGTCTTTTACAGCCCTTAAGGGCTAAAATCGCCACAGGCGCGTCCAAAAATCTCTGAAGGCCTGCCAGTACACTTATTAGGCATATCGGTACTCGTATTGAGATGGGAGATGGTGGGTGCACGTGTGCACAATCAAGGAATACATAGTGTGTCCAGTGACAGTTGCCCCTTACCACACTTGTTATGCTTCACAGCGTAATACTGCTGTAATGAGGTAAAGCTGATTTTCGAGAACCGGCATTATGCAACGCACCGTGCTTTCCGAGCTTCGAAGCCAATCGCGATGAACACAAAGGCGGGGTCGGTGCCATGGCTAACAGCGGCGAATTCTTCCAATGAAAAACACGGCACACAACAGCAAGAAGCTTACTATCGAACCTCGAATCAGCTAGGCCTAGCATTGCCGCGGTGGTGGCTACGGCTGCCAGCGGATCTGCGCGCGAGTGTGCCGGTACAGTGCCGGTTCGAGGCGGCGAGGTTATCAAAATGGTGGCTGTGGCTTTGAATAATGCCGTTTCGGACCTGCGGTCACGGCAGAAAGTATGGAAAATCGGACGGCGAAGGGTTCTTGTGTTCGAAATTTCGGACGTTCTTATACATTGATCCTATGGGGTACGTAGTGTTGCCGCGAAACCGTCCGTCCATAGAGTCGCTTGTTTACTGTACTCTGGTAACTCCTCCAGCCAACGACGCGGCGTCAAAGACCATTCGTCACGATTCCTCTCTGTTACTCGAGCCAGCATTACCACGACTTTCGTTCCCTTTCAATAAAATTACAGCTAATTTTCCCTGATAGAAGCACAAATGCCCTGAGTTTTTCCAGACTACTCAATATCCCTGAGAATTCCCGGTTTCCCGGTTGGTAGACACCCTGATCCTCAGACTCGCTGCTGCTCGATCCACCAATAAAATCAGCTGCAAACGCAGCAGAATCACGAGATCTGCGATCTTTCGAAGCGCGAGCGCCTCTCTCCGAAACAGCTATTTTTGCTGTCTACTTTAACGGTTGCGAAACTTCGGAGTGCATTAAAAAAATTAGCACTTTGTGGAAGAAAGCAAACTGCGTAGAAAACAAAAATATAGTTCTTCTTCGCGTCCCATGGCGCAGAGTGTCCGTGAGTGGCGCGGAAGGCCGATTTTGCTTTCTGCTTTGACGATCTTGAAAACTTCGGAGTGCGTTCAAAAGTTTTACCATCTGGGGGTAAAAAGTGAACTGCTTAGAAACTGAAATAGTTCTCGTTCATGTCGGATAGCGCAGTATGTCTGTGGGTGGCGCGAAAAGTCTCGAAACCGGCATTTCAAGTCATCGTTAGAGGGCTAACGATGCCCGATGGGCGCAGTACGGGAAGAGTAAAGCTCTCCGGACAGAGACTTGCTCCACCAGATAAGGAATGTGGGCAACGGAGCAGACACGCAGGGGATAAGTGCACACGTGTCGCACTGGATAATGGATTTTCCGGCACAGATAACAGAGCGGGGGTCAAAGGGAAGGGAAAGAGTAGTTATGGATGTCAAGAAAGAGTGAAGAATGTGGTCTGCAAAGTCATTAAATGTTATGGTTATGACCATTTGTACCTGCACCCAGTAGACAGTGATGTTCACTAGCGTAGAATTGTGAATTTTCTGTAGCTGCTTACATATATGCAACATTTTTTGCTTAACTGCGCCCAGCCTGTCACTGTAGACGTGGGTTATGTTGATGTTAGGCAAGTTAGTAAGGGTTTCTGTCGCATCGTGTATAACCTGTAGTTCAAATAGTAAGCGGCCTAAAAAGTCCGTTGCATAGCTTGATGTGGCTTGGATGTCAGGGTGTGTCAGGTTTGAGAAAGCTATTTGTTCTCTTTAGTTAACCGCCTCATCTGCGTGTATCACGGAGCATCTCGTAGGTGTACGGTCGTTTCAATCGTTGCAATTTGTTTAACTCACCGGCGGAGCTTTATCATCTTGTGAGTGGTTATATATATAGGCATAATTCCAAGGTGAAAGATTGTCCAGGTTCGTATACTCACGGCACAATTTCCATAGAAATAAGAATGGAGCCCCGCGACTGTTGGTATATGTGGTACTTTTTAAGGGGGTCCTCAACCACCCCTCGGGCATGGAGAAACACAGTCCACTGATAGCATACGCTAATGTGAACATTTCAGTCAAATTTTGGAGTTGTGCGTGACGCACATGGTGCGCAGGGTCACCTTTTTTCTCATGCGCTTTCTTTTTGACCGACTCTTACAGCAGCCCGACATGAATTAGGAGCAACTAGCTGCTCCTAACTTTTTCGATATTAATTTCGATAATACATGTGTACTTCTCGAACCCCACGCTCGGCCGCAGCCGCTTACATAGGAATCAAACTTTGACCACCCTGCTTATTGGTGTTGCAGTCGTCAGGTCTCGTTAGTTTTGAACACTGAACTATATAGCACTCAACCATGTGAAACTTACGGTTGCACCACACACACACTGGGACAGTTGGGCGCAACTCTGGAGCAGCTCATTTCCCTGTACCTCACAGCACGTTTGTAGCTGGTAGATTGGTCTTGTGCGGCTTTTATTCTTTCTTTAGTGCTGTTGCTCTTTGTTGAATTTTCCATTGTGGATGGGGCGTATGTGAGCTCTCAGCTTGGCCGTTCTTCTCCTACGGTGTTAAAATTTAAACTGGTTCTTGAGTTTGTTGCTACTGTTGCCACTCAGTTTTTTGCATAGATCAAGAAAAAAAGAATTTCTCCATCGTGGGCCTTCCTGTTGCAGATAATGTGCAAGTAGGTGAGCTGTTGCACATTTTAATGGCACTCTGTGTAGCGTCTTCGTGTACTATTTCTTGCCTTGCATTTCATACTGTTACCCTGTTTATCTCGGATTTTTGTGGCTAATGAATGGAAGACTTGCTTGAGCCCCTGCTCGCCACAATGCAGAAGGCAGATGTTCAGCAACCCAAATGTAAACAATAAACACAAATATTAAGGAATGTGGCCCAACCACTGACTCAGGCTCAATTTTGCTCTATGGTTTGCCTGTCTGCATGTCCAAGAAATTTTCTGAGATTTATTCCAGCTAGATTTCTAAGCTGCTATTTAGTATTGCTTCTTTTGATGGTACTATGGGAGGTACCATGTTCGCACAATGTTCCTCACACCTTTTGTGCAAACACAATGTAGGTTTATTACAGGAGCGCGCACTATGTTGTAGATATAAGATGTGGGCAAATATGACCGGTGTAGGCTTGATGGCGCATGCCATTTGTTGCGACAGCATAGAAAAACAGACGACTGACACGCTCAATGGCAAACGAACAAGTGCCCCCTTTATTCGAAGGCCAGTACATATATACAGTCGACCAACATCCAGAGAGAGCCACAAAATTTTGGCATACTAACCGAACAGTGGCGTCCTCTACATCTCCTCTCTGAAAAACCACAGAAGAGAGTTGAGGCCAGGAAACAAAAGGTGATCTGGGCAAACAACTTGTTGGCCATTACATGTGCACACTACTTGACCAGTGTCCATTGAGGACTGTCCCTGACCCAGCTGTACTGGAAGACGGTTCTCAGACTGTTGCAAGATGCTGTGGTGGTTCTTGTATATCTGGTGAAGCTCTCTGCTGTTCTCTTGCAGGAACGAAAGGGATCAGGTGGTGCCCGTTACGCATCATGGCATTTCAACCAAGCTCAACACTGCAGCGTGTACTTCGTCGAGTTGCACCTACACCCTCTGACCTGTCATTAGTGGGGACAGATTTACGGCCCAGCGACACAAAGTCGCTGGTCTGCTTCTGCTTGTACTTCTTATGTTCCACCTTCTTGAAGACAATGGTGCACACACAACTGCATGCTGTGGTCGCTGAGAAGCAAATTTTGTAGGGACGCTTTGATTTCAACTAATTAAGGAGGAAGGCGGCGCTGGCTATCCTTATCCTTCCTGTGAGACGCTGCACTGGAGACTGCAGGAGCTTCTCTTGGCATGTTTCTCCACTACAGTGGGGCACTGTATAACTCTATCGTGTGGCAAGGTGCCTTGCTCAGAAGCTTCTTCGCCTCTTGCACGGCACGCACTGCCATTCCATTTAAACAATGGGTATTGTAAGGTTAATGTAGTGTGGATGTTGTCACAGAGCTCCATGTATTCAGCAAACTTGTGGCTGTTAAACGGTAACCCGTTGTCGCTGATAAGTTTGCAGGCAACGCTGTGCGTAGCGAAGACCTCTTGGCAGAACTTAATGACAGCTTCAGCCGTTGTGTGTTTCAAGCGCCGAAGCTCAATATCTAACAAGTCAGCGATGTTCCCATACTCCTCTCCCGCTTGGTGGAAAAAGTCGATGCCAACTGTCTGCCAGGGTAGTTCAGGGATGTTGTTGCTCATCATGGGCAGCCATTGGTTCTTGGACTTGTGTTGTCTGCAGAGCACACACCTTTGCACTTTCTTTAAGAAGTTTGCTGTGTTAAGGTGTTTGTTTGACCGGACTAGGAGCAGCGCCGGGTCGACAGTCTAGGCAGAGCAAACTCCGAGCGTGAGCGGCACTCACGAGCAAAAGCACTGAAGAGGACGATGGATCGTTCCAATTCTCCTCTACCGCCGACATACCCTGCAATAACATAGACGTCTCTGGCACATTGCTTCTTTTCTGTGCCTTCATGTGCCGCTTGCAGGAGGTCTAAGATTTGGTTCCTCATGCTGCAGCTAATGCTGAGTCGGTCGGATCTAAAGCGTACAGTCGCGGTCAAAAATACGCGGCCCACGGCTCCAGTCGGCGGAGCGGCCGCGAGCCGCACCGCGGCGCTCGCGTCGGCGCTGCGAGAGTTTGCGCTCTGACGACAGGTATCTCCCTACGTATCGTCCGTATCCGTTACGTATCCGCCCGTTACGTATCGTCCGTTACGTATCCGCCCGAGAGCGAGGGAGATACCTGTCGTCAGAGCGCAAACTCTCGCAGCGCCGACGCGAGCGCCGCGGTGCGGCTCGCGGCCGCTCCGCCGACTGGAGCCGTGGGCCGCGTATTTTTGACCGCGACTGTACATCGTCTTCAACATGGATCTGGTCACGATACAGTCAATATAGCTCGAATTTGTTCCGGGACCAACTTTTTGTCTTCTGGCCATTTTGTGCTTGCATGTAGCTTCAGGGTACCGAGATCCTCATCTTAGTTGGTTTGACACTTGATCTGCTGTGGTCTTTCTGTTGAGACTTAACTTTTGGTAGACGTATACTTGAAAGTGCTCTTCTTCCAGCACCTTTTCTTTCGAAGGGAACCGAGACAGGGCATCTCCTATATGAACATCTTGTTTCCCTGTTTGTATATTATCCAACGTGATTCTTTCTAGAATGGGTGGTGGTCACATGCCACCAGCATGCATGGCTGTGCAAAGACGTAGTCCTGAAGGCGGGTGCAGCCCATGGGCGGCGCCAGGATTTTTTGACTGGAAGAAAAAGAACAGGTGCCCAGCAGTACCAAAATAACATCGGTTAACTAAATCGCAATATCGCTTCAAAAGAGTATATTTCACAACGGGAGAGAAACACCTCTAAGCATCACTAGGCAATGTGTGCCATAAAGCAATGTGCATATCAATTCCAACATAGGTAAAGATGCGCTAGATTACAAAAGAAAAGATAATACACTCTTGTGGCGCAGGCTGGTGATTCTAAATGCTGGATGGATGGATGGATGCAAAACTTTAATAAGGTCCTGAGGTACGCGACTCAGCGCGCTGCGGGCCGCTCCCACGTTGGGACAGTCAGGCCTTGCCCGACCGCCGCATCGTGGGCCCTCTGGACAGCCCATAGTTGCGCCCCGGCATCGGGGCTCTTGATAGCGGAGAACCACTTGTCCTCATTGCTTTGTTCTGTGCCTCGTAACGAGGGGCAACGCCAGAGCATATGGTCTAGGCTAGCGATGTCATTGCAGTGCGTGCAAGAACTAGTGGCATAGGTGTCGGGATAAATTTTGTGGAATAAAGCCGGGTTGGGATATGAGCCTGTTTGCAATAATCTGAGGGTCAATGCCTGCGCTCTATTTAACTTCTTGTGTGGAAGGGGAAAGTCTCTCCTGCCGAGATAGAAGTGCTGCGCAATTTCGTTGTATGTGGTCGGTTAATCTCTGTTCTCCACCACGGCGGGCCGGCGTTGGAGTTCTCCATGGTCGCGGGAAGCGAGACCTCGCGCCTTGGAGTGGGCCAGCTCGTTGAGGTTTGTGGGGCCTCCCATGATGGATCCCATGTGAGCGGGGAACCACGTGAGAGTGCGGGTGGCGATGCTTTTGCCGTCGAGGATGCGACAGGCTTCCTTACACACGGCGCCAACGCTGAAGGCGCGAATGGCTGCCCTGGAGTCGCTAAAGATATTGGCATGTCCGTCGTCCAGGAGGGCCAAGGCAATGGCCACTTGTTCGGCTGCACGCGACGACGTGCTTCGTACCGAAGCGGCGTTAATGGTCGAACCCCTGTGGTTGATTGACACCACCGTGAAATTGTTGCTGTTGCCATACTGGGCCGCGTCAACGAAGCAGCTGCCGCCAGGGAGTTCTGTTGCGCGGCGTAGGAGCGCCACCGCTCTGGCCTTCCTTCTTTCTACGTTGCGCTGGGGATGCATATTGCGCGGGGCGGGCGATATGATGATGTTATCTTTCTGCTCTTTCGGAAGGCCCTGGTAGGCGTCTTCGACAGTGGCCGCGGGGACGCCCATCTCAGTTAGGAGCCGTCTGCCCGCCCTGGTGCCGGAGAGCCTGAGAATCTGCGCCCTTTCTTGAGCTTCTGCAATCTCTTCCAGGGTATTATGAATACCCAACTGCAGGAGTCGGTCGGTGCGTGTGTAGTTTGGTAGTCCGAGCGCGCTCTTGATCCCCCTCCTTATCATGGCATTTAGCTTGTCTCGCTCGGCCCTCTTCCAGACGTGCATGGCCGCTACGTACGTAAAATGGCACAACAAGAAAGCGTGGACTAGCCTTAACAGATTCTCTTCGCTCAGGCCTCTCCTTCTGTTAGCTACCCGCCTGATTAGACCGATGACGCTATCCGTCTTTTTTGCTAGCTTGTGAATGGTGATGCTATTCGTGCCCGCCCCTTCGAGTGTCATTCCCAAGATTCGAATGGACGCGACTTTGGGAATGGGATCTCCGCAATTGGTGTAGAGATTGATGTCAATTTCAGTGGGGGGTTTCCAGTTCTGTGGCTTGCGGCCCTTTCTACTTGGGCTGTAGAGAAGGAGCTCCGATTTCTTTGGGGAGCACCGGAGTCCCGTGTCGGTTAGAAAGCGCTCTGTAGTGTCGACAGCTTCCTGGAGAGCGGCTTCGACTTGTCCGTCACTGCCACCCACGCACCAGACAGTGATGTCGTCCGCGTAGATCGTGTGACCGATGCCCTGGACCTTGCCTAGATACCTTGAGAGGTCGACCATTGCGATGTTGAAGAGGAGTGGTGAGATGACTGACCCCTGGGGGGTGCCTCTTCTGCTCAGCTCCATTTTCTCCGATTCCAAATCTCCAGCCTTGAGGATGGCGCATCGTTTGCTCAAGAAAGACCTGACGAAGGCATGGAAGGACGAGCCCAGGTTGAGCTTGGAGATGGCGTCGAGGACGAACTCGTGACGGATGTTATCAAAGGCCTTCTCCAGGTCCAAACCAAGGATGGCTCTCGTGTCCCGAGTGCAGCGTTCCAGGATTTGTATCTTGATAAGCTTCATGGCGTCCTGGGTGGAGAGGCCTGGCCTGAAACCTATCATGTTGTGAGGGAAAAGGTCGTTGGTCTCGATATACTCGGCAATTCTGTTATGGATGGCGTGCTCGGCCACCTTCCCTACGCATGACGTCAGTGAGATTGGGCGGAGGTTGTCCAGGCTCGGCGGTTTACCGGGCTTTGGGATTAGTATGACCTTCGCCAACTTCCATTCTTCAGGTACAATTCCCTGCTCCCAAATCCGATTTATCTCATCTGTAAGAAACTCGATCGATGCGTCCTCTAGGTTTCTGAGAGCCTTATTGTTAATGTGATCCGGGCCGGGTGCTGACCTACCATTGAGGTCGTGTAGGGCGCGGCGGATTTCACTGATCTTGAAAGGCTCGTCCAGCGCGGAGTTCGGCCTCCCTTTGTACACTGGGTATGCCGCCTCATCGGCCATAGTTTTGAGCGGCAGGTACTTCTTAGCCAACATCTCCAGCATGTCCTTTTCCGAAGACGACTTCTTGGCTTCGTGGAGCGCTTTAGCGAGGACACTTCTCTGGTTTGACTTGGTGCCGGAGTCGTCGAGCAAGTGTTTGAGAAGATTCCACTTCCCTCCCGTGCGCATCTGCCCGTCGATTGAATTGCAAATGTCGTCCCATTGCTGCCTAGACAGGGCTTGGCAGTGCTCGTCGATCTGCTTGTTGATCTCGGCTATCTTTTTTCTGAGCTTGCGATTCAAGCGTTGGCTTTTCCACCTCTCGAGAAGTGATTGCTTAGCCTCGAGAAGGTGTGCTAGCCTGCTATCCATTTTGTCTGTCTGTAGATCCGTCTCTATGGTTTTGGTCGTGGAGCAGACATCTTGCAGAATTAGTGCGCACCACTGGACGAGACTCTCCGGCTTTTCTCTACGGGCGGCGCGGGCCTTGCGAACCTCACGGAATTTGTCCCAGTCAGGTACCGAGAACGCCATCTTTCTTTTCTGCTCCACTTGTAAGCTGGTGACCGTGATGTAGTGATCACTACCGAGGTCTATGAGCAGATTCGACCACATGGCTGAGCCAGCGTTTTTAACAAAGGCGAGATCCGGGACAGAGTCCCTGGTCGAGGAGGTGCCCCGTCTGGTGGGAAAGGCTGGGTCCGTCAATAGAGAGAGTCCCGCATCTCCCGTCTCCTGCCACAGGCTTCTGCCCTTGACCGTGTCGTGCGTGTAGTTCCACGCGTGAAAGGGGGCGTTGAAATCGCCGGCCACAACCAGGGGAGAGTTTCCGGCGAGTTTCGTTGCCCTAGTGATGATGGTTTTGAAACGTTGTCTATGATCGCTCGGGCTGCTATATACGTTAAGTATAAAAATGCTAGAGATATTGGATTGGCTTGGGATGACTTCTACTAGGGAGGTATCCGTCGTGCTAGGCCGGACCCCTAGATCGTGTGCGACGAAAGTGAACTTGCTGCTGACTAATGTGCAGATTCCTCTGCCATCCCCATGGAGAGCAAGAGCTTTGTATCCCGGGAGTGAAACCTGATCAGTCATCGTTTCTTGCAATAATATAACATGTGGCTTTTCTTTGTGAGTGCGAACAAACTGCTGCAGGGTGCATCTCTTATGGCGGAATCCCCTGCAGTTCCACTGCCAAATCCTAAATTGGGTGTGTGGCGCCATCCTTGCTGTACAGAGCGCCTTCCGGCGTTGCTACTAGGGTCTCGAGGGAGGTGGTTCTATTAATCGGTCCGGGAATGTGCAGTGGTGGCGGCGTAGGTACCAACGCGCCATCCGTGAAGTAAACGGGACGTACGTGGTTTGACGTCCTGATGTCCATTTCCTGCACCTTGGACTCTATCTCTGGCATTCTGTTTTCTAAGCATTGAATTTTGACATTTTGCGCGTCTAACTTCTGATCCACGACCAAGAGTCGCTGATCCACTGCAGATAGTCGTTCGGTAATCTTCTTGATCTCGTAGCAGATTGAATTAAACATTTCTCTGACTTCGGACTTGGCTTTAGCTGATACATTTTCGGGCATGCTGGGAACGGCCTTTCTTTTGGCTGGGTTGCCCGAGTGGCTCGCATCCACGACCATGGGAACGTCTGCGGTTTGGGGAGAGGGGGTCCCCGAGGGGGATGAACTACGGACTATAACGGCGTGAGGTCCCCGAGGGGTTTGGGGAGAGGGGGTCGCCGAAGGGATTCCTGAGGGGGTTGAACTAGGGATTGGGACGTGGTGAGGTTGATTAGCCTTTCTGAGCTCTGCTATTTCGGCTCGCATTAACTCGATTATGCTGCGCATCTCGGCATTTTCTTTCCTAAGCTGAGCTATTTCAGACGAACCATGCTCTGGCGCCGCACCCCCAGTTACCTTTACGACAGTTCTCCCTCCACTCCGCACCCTGTCTGCCCAAGTGGCGCCTTGTTTCCCAGCACCGGCTGGCTCCTCGAACCGGACCCTGTTTTGTGGGCCCCGGGAGTGGCTTCCCGATCTGGAGCGGCCCCGGGACCTAGACCTGGAACGGCTCCTGGACCTAGACCGGGAACAGCTCCTGGACCTCGAGCGGCTTCTCGAGCGGGAGCGCCTGCTCGAAGGTCTAGCCGGTTCGCTGTCGGCGCTCATCTGCGCTGGTGATGGGTCTCGCTTCCTGGATTCCGCATTTCTTTCCCTTCTACGCCGAACGATGTACGGGAGTTGGAATCTTTGCTTGCAAATCTTGTCCGCTGTGGCGTGCGGGCCCCCGCAGAGGCTGCAAGTAGGCGAGCAGGTGTGGTTGTCGTCGGGGTTGTTGGCCCCACATTTCCTGCATAGCTTGTCCTCCGGCGCTGGGCAGACGTCGGCTCTGTGGCCTAGTCTACCACAGGCATAGCAGCAGTCGTGCTGCCTGAGGTACAAGGAGCACATGACTAGCGCCGAGCCGTAGAATACGAAGTTGGGGACCTTGTAGCCGTCGAAAACGATGACTACCGTTTCGCTATTCTTGATTCGCTTGGCTCCCAGGGCTAACGGATTTCTCTCGTTGAGAATGCTTCTGTCCAGGTCGGCCTGGCTCTCCGACACATCAATTTGACGTATGACGCCCTTACACGTGGCGTGCGGCGCGGCTTCGTAAGTGCTGAGTTCGTACTGTTTGATGCCCAGGGTGAGGCAATTCATTTTTAGATAAGCATCTGCGTTATCGCGAGACGCGGTGCTGAGGACGATAATATTTTGTGTTGCGTTGGGGCAGACGATGTCATGGCTAGCTTGCTCGGACGTGAGTCCTGCCGCGGCAGCGACGGCCCGACCAAGCCGAGCGGAGCCCGTTTTCTGAACATCCAGACCACCCCTGGGGCGGGCGATAATCTTCCAGTGTTCCTTCGGGAGCTGAGGCATTCGCGACGACTTGATGATCTTGTGCTTGAGGCTAATGGGCTTTCTGCTGCCATTGAGGCGCTCGCGGTGCCCCTGGCTGCTTGCCGCTTCACGGGTGCTGTCGCGACGAGAGACGCGCAGGGCGTTTTTCTTGACAGCGGCGGAGCGCCAGCCGTGCTCCTCACCAAATTCTTCCGGCGGAAGATCGTCTCCATCCATTACAACAACCATTCCCTCTGCCATGACGAGGCGGGACTAACCCTGCCCGGCGAGCGCTGGTTAGGCCTTGCCGTCAGACTGAGGGGAGCGCGGCGTCACGGAAGAGCAGCAGCTCGAAAAACCAACGAAAAGGCCACCTACCGTAGAAAAGTTGGTATCCGTGGGTTCCTCTTTTCCTTATGCATCCGTTGGTGCAGAAATCATAGAGATTGAGATGAATTTCTCAACGAAAATATCGAAGAAAGCAGGAGCCGGTGTGGGCACGACCGTACTACTCAGCGTCTTCTTCTTCCATTCTAAATGCTAGAAATAAAAATAACAAAAAGTATATGGGAAAAGAATAACAAACAAATAGATGACAGGAGAGAATTGCAAAAATAGAGCGAACAATAAGCATTTCAGTCAGTGCCACATTTGGTCGTGCAGCACAGCAGGGGCGCTATAACGTAAAACTATTCCAAACTTTTCTATTACAATTCTGCAACCAGCCCACTGCGATTGGTCAAAAACTTTTTTGGACCGCCCCCACTTCAGCTGTCTGTCACGCGACGCCAGGAAAACCGCGATAGCTCCCCATCTGATATGACGTGTACACATAATTTGACCTAAAAAAAAAACAAATAGTTATTTCTGATTCGACGCCTTTTTGCCATTAGCCCGCGCCTATTGGTCAAAAGTTTTCGAGGTGCACCCACTTCACCTGCCTCTCACGCGACGTCACAAAACCGCAAAAAATTACCGCGTCAGTGACGTGTACGCATTAAAGATGCATTAATATGCCGAACAAAACTGCATAAACACAATAATGCTCGTAATGATTCAAGTTTACTTGGCGACATCGCACGGTTGCCGAGAACAGTCAACCGCATTCGCACACGCGCACACACTGCGCTCGATGTTGGTGTGCCGCGACATTAGATCGCGCTGGAAGCCCGAACACGATCGAGGAGACTCGCTGACGTGATCCATACCGCCGCTTTATAATGTCACGACAGTTGCACTGGCTCGTAGCACTGAACCACAAAACACAACAGTCGTCGTGTAATCGCTACACGACAAACACACTCAGCGGCAAGACGACTGTTGGCGCACTCGTTTCCACACACACACACACAGGATGCTGTTTAGTTGCCGTGAGGGTCGCACGTTTCAGCGACGTTATGTCGAAAGTTTTTTGGTCCAAGCGACTGTCGGCCTTCTTTTTTACCCGAATTCTTCGTTCAAAGTAACCGCTATATGTGTACGCAGCACACTTACAAGCAAAAGAATTCACAGAGCAAACGGGATTAAGCGCAAGCAATCGCCAAGGCTCGCGCGGTGATTGAGCGCAAACGAACGAAAGGTAAACATGCGGAATCGAGGCGATCAAGCCCTCGTTCCGCTCTCTTAAGCGTTTTTACTTCAGCGCTCATTTGAAATTAAAAGACTAGATTTAGCAGTTCGGGCCCTTCTTTGGTTTTTTACTGCAGTCAGACAACGGTAGTGTTTTATTTCCGCGCGTGTGCAGATACTTTTTCACCTCACGAATGCCGCGGCGCCGCAGTTGGGCTTGGGCGCCGTCTGTAAGTAAGTAAGTAAGTAAGTAAGTGGTCCTGATCCCTTTTGACTCAGGATGGATGGATGGATGGAAGGTAGGAGCGTCCCCTTAGAAACGGGGCGATGGCAGTTGCCACCATGCTCAGATTTTTATTTTGCCTTTAATTTTTATTTTTATCTGTGTTGTGTGTTATTGAATTTCTCGATTTTCTTTAAATACCTCTTCCTACCCTTTTAACCTTATGTCACCTCTCTGCTTTTGAGCCACCAATCCTCCAATCGCCTTTTGCTAATTTCCACCGCACCTTTATTTACAGGACCTCTGAACCCTAGGGCCTCAGGAAGGGTGACTGTGGCCGCATCGACATCGGGGTTGATACCATCACATTTTAGTATGAGGTGTTCCATTGTTTCTACATATTTACCACACACAGTACATGTGTCTTCTTCTTCGTTAAATTTCTTTTTATGGCTCCGCGTTCTAAGACATCCTGATCTAGCTTCAAAGAGTAGGGCACTGCCTCTTGAGTTATCATAAAACGCTTCCTTCCTGATCTGCTGTTTCCAGTATCGATATAGTTCTACACTATGCTTCTTTCCCATTGAATTTATCCAATTTTTACCTTCCGCATTTTTAACCTGTCGTTTAATGCTCTGTCCTTTTTCGTCCTCGTGTCTGGCATACTTACTGGTTAGCTTTCTAGTTCTTTTCCGCCATTGTGAGTCAACGCTCTTTCTGTATAGGTATTTAAACACCTTAGCTGCCCACCTGTTATCATCCAATTTCCTCAGACGTTTTTCGTATAGGATTTTACTCTGAGCTTCCCGTGCTTCGAATGACGCCCAGCCCATATCTCCCTGTACTGCTTCGTTTGTGGTTTTCCCGTGGGCCCCTAGTGCTAACCTTCCCACAGCTCTCTGATTTACCCCTAGTCTCGACTGAACCTCTGCCCTTAAACACAGGACCGCATTCCCGAAAGTAAGCCCCGGCACCATTACTCCCTTCCAAATGCCTCTCAGTACCTCATACCTGTTGTAACCCCACAATGCCTTATGTTTCATTATCCCGGCATCTCTTCGCCCTTTTGCTATTAGAGACTGTTCGTGCTTTTCCGTGTACATCTGCCCTTTGTTTATCCATACCCCGAGATACTTGTATTCGGCCACTCGGGGTATTTCGTGGCCTTGTATTGTAAGCTCCTGATCAGTTGTATCGTTGAAAAACATCCCACCGGTCTTAGCTGCACTAAAACTGAAACCTAAACTGTCTCCTTCGTCCCCACAGTAATTAACCAGAGTTTGCAAATCTTCCTGGCTATCTGCGAACAGTACAATATCGTCCGCATACATTAAACCCGGTAGTCGTTGCTCAACAACCTTTTCGCCTAATCTGTACGACAGATTATACCCTAGATTGCTTCGTTGTAACCTTCTTTCCATGCTTATCATATAAAGCATGAACAGCAGCGGTGATAGAGGACAACCTTGCCTTAATCCTTTGTGAACCTCGACAGTTGTCGTACTCTTGATTCCTTCCCATGTTATCTCAACATTATTTTCTCGATATAGTTCCTGTAGAAAATCAATTACCTCATTACCGATACCTTCAGCTTTTAATATTTTCCACAGGAGTTCCCTGTTCACATTGTCGTATGCACCACTTATGTCCAGGAAGGCTAAATACAGAGGTCTATTTTCCGCCTTAGCTATTTCTATGCACTGGGTAAGCACGAACAGGCTATCATCTAAGCGCCTACCACTTCTGAACCCGTTCTGAAGTTCTCCAAGTATTCTATTACTTTCTACCCATGACTGCATTTTTAATTTCACCGCCTGCATCGCCAGCCTATATATAACTGATGTTATCGTAATTGGTCGGAAAGATTTTATGTTCTTCTTATCACCTTTTCCTTTATAAATCAAATTCATTTTTACTCTGTTTCCAGCTGTGCGGAATTTGCTTATTTGTTATGACTGCCTCCAATGCTTTTATCAGCGTTTCTTTGCTTCTTGGGCCAAGTTCATTAAATAACTTGATTGGAATTTCGTCTATCCCCGCGGACGTGCATTTTGGAACATTTGCCTCCGCCTTTTTCCAGTTAAGATTGGTCAATTCTAAGCTGTTTTCTATTATGCTATTCTGTGTTGCTCCCTCACTTGGGGCGATTACCCTATAGTCTTTCCTAAATGACTCTGCTATAACTGAACCAATGTAGTTCACAGCGTCATCTCCCTCTAAACAATTTCCTTCGGCATCGTGAACCTGTTCCTCTTTTCTGTGATTAGCTTTACCCAGCCAGCTTATATGGTTCCAGAATTTTCTTGACCCCCCTTTAGTTGCATCGCGAGCTTCAGCCAGCCAGCGATCAGAGGACTGCTTTATTTTAGCCTGGACGAGGACCTGCACTTGTTGTTTCTTTTGTCGATAATATTCCCATTTTTGGCCTATTTCCTCTTCAGATAACTGCGCCCTCTTTGCTTCTCTGTGTTCCCGAGATGCCCACCGTCGTTGTTCGATGGCCTCTCTAATTTCCTTATTCCACCAACTTCGTGGCTTCCCCTTTCCTCTCCAGCGGTTTACTCCTTTTACCTCTTTTATTTTTGTACTAATGAGTAGTTCTAACTGATTATAATCCCACCTTTCCATGGGATGTTTCATTATTGCTTCCTCTATGCCCGCCGCTATTTGCGCTATTTGCGTGTCATTTAATTTTGCGTACTCTTTTTGGCTTCCCTGGATTTCTCTTTTGAGTAGGGCTCCCAACTGTAGACTAATACGCTTATGATCACTTCCGAGGCTGTACTTCCCCTCTTCGTCTATTTCCATTATTGCTAGCTTGCTATACAATCCCTGCGACATTAAGCAGTAGTCAATGGTCGTTTGTCTGTTACGGGACTCCCACGTGATTTGTCCCTCACACTTAGTTTCTCTATTTACTATAACTAGGTTGTGTCGTTCACAGAAGTCTAGCATCAACTTCCCATTACAATCTGTGTATCCATCCAGATCCTCGATGTGGCCATTCATGTCACCCAGCAGACAAATATCGGCACCTTCTCCAAACTGCTTTATATCGTCATCGAGACACTTCACTAGATCTTTGTTCTCTTGCCTGTATTTGTCCCCTGTCCCTAAATAAACTACTCCTAGCCATGCCTTTTTACCGGCAATTGTACCTGATACCCAGACATGTTCTTTGCAAGTTAACTTTATTCTTTGCCAATTTGTTCCTTGGTGTATGAGCATACCTACTCCTCCTCCCTTCCTCTCCGTTGTTGTCCTATTGCTCCCTTCCCAGACGTAGCCTTCAATAAGCGGTGGGTCTTCTAGATCCCTGAGGTGTGTTTCGCATAGCGCGTATACACCTACTTCTTCGTCCTTTAACTGCTGTTCTATTTCTAACCACCTTGCTCTCTTTCTACCGCCTTGCATGTTTATGTACCTGATCCTGGTGTTAAATTTATTTGTAGTTTTTTTCCTGGACCTCCTAGTGGCCATTTTATTGGCGTCAGCCTCTATTGCACTGTCTACACTATTTCTACCTACCCCTACGCCCTGAGGCGCAGCGGACCCCCTAAAAAAGCTACTGCCCGACCTGCCAGGCGCCAGCCGATCTCGGCTCCTAGCCTTCCATTAAAGTGGATGCCATCTCGTGTAAAGCCTCCGCCAAAGCCTGCTCTATGCACTTCTCTGTTTATGTCTGCCACTTCAAATCCTTTCTCCTGGCTTAGCTTTCTTATTTCACAATTTACAGCCACAACGTCCTTGGCAATTGCTCCGTTCCTTCCTTGCACCTCCGGCACTGTGCATACCACGATCTGGACTTGCTGTGCTATCGCCCTTAAATCGTCCACTCCCTCCGCTAATCTTTCCACTACTTTTGCAGCTTCACCATTCAACACATCATTTAGCCCCGCCGCTACCACTACCAAATTGCGCTCTGCGACATTCTCAGAAAGCTCGCTTTTTGTTTCTTTTAGTACCGCGTCCATTGTCCTGCCTGGGAACGTCCCGACTGCTACCCGCCTATCGCCCTTCGCACGCTCCATTATAGCTCTTTTGCACCTCCTCATATTTGGATCACCACCGATAAGTACTAGGGCATTCTTTCCCTCCCTCCTAACTTCCAGGTTGTGCTTATCACTGGCTATAAGCTCATTCCTTGGGGTTAGCTTGTTCCCCTCCTCTCCTCGCGCTCGCTGGCGCCCCTGTGGCTGCAGCGTCGCCTCCCGCGGGGTGTGTTGCGCTGCTTCGCTATAACTACGCCGACTCACCGGCGGCGAGCTGACTACCGCTTGCTCTGCCACCCTGCCCCCGACTTCGCATGCAGGGTCTACCCTACTTTCTGTGTTTTTGCCCCCGGCTTGGTGTCCCGACCCATCATTCTCCGCTGCGCGCGTCTCAAGCGCATCGAGCCGCCTATGCAGTTCTGCTCTCCTTTCCTTCTCTTCTCCAAGCTCAGCCACGGTTCTTACTAATTGCGCGGCCTGCACCGCTCCCACCTTGACCAACTCGGCGACTTTCGCCTGCAAAGCTAACCGCCTCTCCCGCTCCTCCCTCAGGTCTGCTTTCAGCTCCTCGAACTTGGCTGTCCAATTTCCTTCCAGTTTTTGTACTGCTTCCCTGACCCCTTCGCACAGCCTGCACGTAAAGCTAGACTCCTCCGCGTCTGCTAAGCTCTGGAAACTGGTCTCGTCGAGGGAGCACCAGCGCAGGCACTCGTCGCACTGCACTTGCTCCGCGTCCCCCGCGGCCTTCCCTTTCTTTGGTTTCATCGTTAGGCCTACGTCCTTAGGCTCAACGAGCACGTCCGCCAAATCACTTCGAAGAGCTAGCTGAGATAGTTAAATAGGCCTATCAAATAGGTCCCGCCTAGCACCTAGGCCTAACGAGGGAAACCGCCAGACCTAGACAAAGCCGGTACGTTTACCACGCTTACCGCGAATTCAAAATTTGCGCTCCTGCTCCATGCAAAATAAAACACTTCAAAAACATCAGCCAATAAGAAGAAAAAAAGACTATTTAGCTACGAACGAAGTCGCTGAAGCCTCGACACAGGAGCGTCCGCACGCCCAATTACTATTTAAATGCAAGAAAACCAGCAAATAAAAACAGAAGCAAGCTCAAAGCATGCACAAAAACTTATGATTTCGTCGTCGCCACGGAGCCCCGAAAAGCACGTCCATCCGCCACAAAATCCAAATTATAAAGGTTATACAGGTTATAAAAGCGCCACCTACGGCCGTCGGTTGAACGAAAGTGGGCGCAAGCTGCTCCCATAGAAGCCGGATCATAGAAGCCATAGAAGCCGGTGGATGGATGGATGTTATGAGCGTCCCCTTTGGAACGGGGCGGTGGCTTGCGCCACCAAGCTCTTGCTACTATGCTGCTTAATATCCTACCTAGGTTAACCAATGAAAAAACAAAAAAACCCCACTATGAACTACCACGTCCAAATTTTCTGATACCCTATTGCGAACTGTGCTTTTGTACGTCTCCGTCTTTTGTCGTTTCCCTACTTTTCTTCCACCAATCCTCCAATCGCCTCTTACTGATGTCTATTGCGGACCTGTTTGCTTTACCACTGCTCCCGCTGAACCCAAGGGCTTCAAGGAGGCCAGTGCCTAAATCGACCGCTGGATAGACGTCTTCACATTCTAATAAAATATGCTCCGTCGTTTCCCTAGCTTTACCGCAGCAAGCACATGCTTCTTCTTCCTTCTTATTTCTCGCTTTATAGGTGCGTGTTCTAAGGCATCCCGATCTCACTTCGAAAAGTAATGAGCTTCCCTTTGAGTTATCATAAATGGTTTCTTTCCTAATTTCGTTTTTTCCCCTTAAGTAGTTACTCATGGCAGGTTTCTTTTCCATTGCCGCCACCCATGAGATTAATTCAGCCTCTCTGACTTTCCGCTTGACCTTTGTTGCTGTGTTGCCCACCCCACAGGCCACATACTTGCTGGTAAGTAGTTCTTTTCCTCCACTGTGAATCAATGTTTTGACTGTTATGGTTTTTTCCTGTGTTTCCATATATCCGTTGCCTTCGTTTATCCATATACCAAGGTATTTATATTCTGTTACCCGAGGTATTTCTTGGCCCTGTATCTCCACTGTCTGTTCACTGTTTTCATTGAATACAATAACACCTGATTTTCTAACACTAAATTTCAAACCTAAATTGTTGCCTTCCTGTCCACAGATATTAGCCAGACGTTGCAAATCACTTTGCTTGTTTGCGAGCAACACAATGTCGTCCGCATAAAATAAACCTGGGAGTTGCTGCACTATTATTGTACCTGCCTGTTTGTATGAGAGATTAAACCCGATATTACTTCCTTCTAGCGCCCTCTCCATCCTCACCATGTACATCATAAACAGCAGCGGGGATAAAGGGCACCCCTGCCTCAGTCCCTTGTTGATATGAACTTTCTCCGCGCTCCTCATCCCTTCCCATTCAACGCAAACAGTATTTTCTAGGTAAATCTCTCTCAAAAGCTGTATACAATCGTTACCTAAGCCTTCCCCTTCCAGAATATCCCACAAAATGCTGCGGTCTACGTTGTCGTATGCTCCTGTAATGTCCAAAAAGGCCACATGCAACGGTCTGCTTTCTGCTTTTGATATTTCAATACACTGTGTAAGATCAAACAAGTTATCATCCAAACGCCTACCTATTCTAAAGCCATTCTGAAGCTCTCCCAAAATGCCATTATTTTCTGCCCATGCTTGAAGCTTTAATTTGATTGCCTGCATTGCTAGCCTGTATATTACCGATGTAATGGCCAACGGTCTATACGAGTGAATTCTGTCTTTCTCCCCCTTACCTTTATAAATTAAATTCATTCTACTTTGTCGCCGACTGTCTGGTATTCGTCTATCTTTTAAAGTTTTTTCAACTGCTTTCACGAGAGCTTCCTTACTTTTTGGTCGCAGTTCATTTATCAGCCTAACGGGAACCTCGTCTAGCCCTGTGGCTGTGCGCTTAGGAATTTTCTCTTCCGCTTTCTTCCAGTTTAAATTTGTAAGCACTAGCTCCTTTCCCCCTTGGGTCTCTTTCATGCCGGTTGGATGGATGGATGGATGTTATGAGCGTCCCCTTTGGAACGGGGCGGTGGCTTTCGCCACCAAGCTCTTGCTACTATGCTGCTTAATATCCTACCTAGGTTAACCAATGAAAAAACAAAAAAACCCCACTATGAACTACCACGTCCAAATTTTCTGATACCCTATTGCGAACTGTGCTTTTGTACGTCTCCGTCTTTTGTCGTTTCCCTACTTTTCTTCCACCAATCCTCCAATCGCCTCTTACTGATGTCTATTGCGGACCTGTTTGCTTTACCACTGCTCCCGCTGAACCCAAGGGCTTCAAGGAGGCCAGTGCCTAAATCGACCGCTGGATAGACGTCTTCACATTCTAATAAAATATGCTCCGTCGTTTCCCTAGCTTTACCGCAGCAAGCACATGCTTCTTCTTCCTTCTTATATCTCGCTTTATAGGTGCGTGTTCTAAGGCATCCCGATCTCGCTTCGAAAAGTAATGAGCTTCCCTTTGAGTTATCATAAATGGTTTCTTTCCTAATTTCGTTTTTTCCCCTTAAGTAGTTACTCATGGCAGGTTTCTTTTCCATTGCCGCCACCCATGAGATTAATTCAGCCTCTCTGACTTTCCGTTTGACCTTTGTTGCTGTGTTGCCCACCCCACAGGCCACATACTTGCTGGTAAGCTTCCTAGTTCTTTTCCTCCACTGTGAATCAATGTTTTGCCTGTACAGATACCTGAACACTCTCCCAGCCCATTAACTTTCCTCCATATTCCCATAGAATAAAGAACAACTTTAGAGAAGGGAAACTGTACCTTCCACAAAGGTTCGAAAATAAGAAGCGGCAGCGCATGGAACTTAGTAGGGGGCCCGACAGATGGCGCTACTTAAACAGGAAGCGGAAATCGTTTTTTTTTTAGTACAATATTCAACATGGCTGCTTTATACCGGTGCCGTACGCTGGGTACGCGCCGTGCTCGCCTCGCTGGCTTTGCGGCATGCCTCAGCTGTCGCGTTTTAATGGCCAGGAGACTAAAGAGCCTCTACTGACGCCCATACAAACAAGCCACAAGTGAGTGAACAGGACGTGCGACTTTATTGGCAGAAGAAAAGCAGTGCACCTTCTCATACAAGATCAGAAATAAAATTTGCATGTCGAGATGCGCTGAAACCATTAACGCGAGCTCGTAAACTGCTCACTTTCGTCGCCACACATGACGATCTGGTAACGAGCGACAATCAGTAGCGCAAGCAAATTGGGCAGTGCACCACCTGTTTGCTGAAACAGTCGCCGTAACTTACATTGCGAAGCGATCGGGTGACGCAAGGCATCTGCTGCCGCAACCAACACAGCGACATGGACTAAACGGCATTTTAGCGTTCCCGCCTTTCCAACCTGCACGTTTCTTTTTGTTCTTTCGGGGGCCGCTAATGTGTAACTCATAGTTGGTGCCCCACATTCTCAATGTGGGCATCACCATTTTGCAGCCAGTTTTGCAGGCCTTTCCACCTATGTGGCTATCAACTTCGGACCATGTAATAACGTGTGCTGTCGCCGCTCGCGCCACATCACGGCCGATGAAGGCCCACAAGCATAATTTGCCGGCGGCTGCAGCAAGAAATGTCGAATGGGGAGAGCACCAATTACGGTGCATGTAAATTGGGAGTCTTTGTCGCTGTGTGGACTGCAGGAGCAGATGGTTACCTCGGGAGACTGTTGCCCATGCAGCTAACCAGGTCGCCACATCGAAGAAACAGAACACGGCGACCATTATCAAATTAGACTGCATTCAATCACCGCATAAGGTTCAGACAATACACTGTACATTGGCTAAGATCCATATGACAACAGTGGGCATTCACGCACTACAAATTGCATACAGCTTATTCAGCTATCTGACTTCAGGCACAGTGCTTGCCTACGTCGCACATGGTGGTCTAGTAACGAGTGACAACCAGCAGCACAAGCAGATTGGACAGTGCCCCACCTGTTTACACTGACAGTCACCGTAACTTGTACTGCGAATCAATCGGGTGACGCAGGCACCTGCTGCCATAGCCAACACAGCGACATGAACTACCCGGCATCCTAGTGTTACCTCCTTTCCTACATGCACGTTTCTTTTTGTTCTTTCGGTGGCCACTAATGTGTTGCTCACACTTGGTGCCCCACCTGCTCTCAATATGGATGTGGTCTGTTTAGTGGGAATCGCCATTTCGCAGCCACTTTTACAGGCCTTTCCACCTATGTGGATATCAACTTCATACACTTCAAATCATGTATGATAGTCTCTGTTCACGCCAAATCATGGCCAAAGAAGGCCACAAGCATGCTTTACCCACGGCTGCAGCAGGAAAGGACAAACAGGGAGCACCAATCACACTACATGTAAACAGGGAGTTTGTGTCACTGTGTGGACTGCAGGAGCAGGTGCTTACCTCGAGAGGCCATTGGCCAATACAACTGAACAGGCTGCCACATCCCAGAAATGTAACACGGCAACCATGACCAAGTGGGACAACATTGAAACAAGATTATGCAATCAAATCACTTCAGCATACTCTAACATAATGCTCAATCTATACATTGGCACTATGCATTGGCTACGATCTACATCACAACAGTGAGCATACATGCACACGGGTTGCTTGCGGCACATTCAACCGTCCGACTGTAGGTATAGTGCTTGCCTTCGTCGCACACTGCAGTCTGGTAACAAGCAACAACCAGCAGCGCAAGCAGATTGGACAGTGTGTCCCACATGTTTGCACCGACAGTCGGCGTTGAATATGAGCAGCTTGCATTGCGAAGCAATCGGGTGACGCAAGCATCTGCTGCCACAGCCAACAGCGACATGGAGTGCCCGGCATTTTAGCGTTACCGCCTTTCCAACCTGCATGTTTCTTTTTGTTCTTTTGCATGCCACTAATGTGTAACTCACACTTGGTCCCCCACATTCTCTATATATGGGCATGGTCGGTTTTGTGAACATCACTATGTTGCAGTCACTTTTGCAGGCCTTTCCACACATGTGGATATCAACTTCATACACTTAGAACCATGTAATTATGTATGAGAGTCTCCGTTGACGCCAAATCATGGCCGAGGAAGACCACAAGCAAAATTTGCACACGGCAGCAGCAGGAAAGGACGGAACGGGGAGCACCAACCACGGTGTGCGTGTAAATTCGCAGTCTATGTCACTGTGCGGACTGTAGGAGCAGGTGCTTGCCTCGAGAGACTGTTTCCCAATGCAACTGACCAGGCTCCCACATATGAGAAATGTAACATGGTGACAAGTACCAAGTCGGACAGCGCCGAAACCAGATTCTGCAATCAATCACTTCAATGTAGCTTTCACAAAAACACAGGCTGTCGAGCAAGAATAGCAATCCTGAATGAGACTAGGAATTCAATATGGGAATGAGAAAGCTTGCATTCAAGAAAGAAGCCACTCTACCTTGCAAGCATTGAAAGCCAAAAACATTAACAAAAGTTAAATGCTACATAGCACACAGTGTAAAGGTTAATGCAAGACATACGCCAATGCTGCATCAGCTATTTCAGGAGAGGAATTGCACATGGCAACATACACTAGAATGAACTGCTACACATATGTTATGCTACTAGACAGTGACTGGCATTAAGTATGAGCAAAGAATCGGTTGACCTTTATTGTTTGTATGAGGAATAGGAATGATCTCTAACAAAAGTGTGGAATGAAAAAGCTTGCATTCATTGTCACAAAATTATACTTGGCAAGAACTGGCAAGGCCAGGAAGCTCACTAAGGAAGGGCAAGCTGACAGAACACTCTTAGCCAGCGTCACCTGTGCTTATTCAGAGGTTGCAGGTACATCTGAAGACAAATAATTTTGGTTGTTGAGGTACCTGGATGAGTCGGCCAATATCCGTGCTGGTGGAATGATGGCGTAGGCTCTTTTCACTCTTGAAACAGTCGTCCGTAGACTTGATATCTCATCCAAATAATTCTGGAATGGCTTCTTTGTTTGTGTTCTTGCGAATTCAGCTCCAGCCCCTTCCTGTTGGTGTAGATGGGGGCTCCCGTGATGACCAAGATGTACTTGGCACAGACTCTGTTGGGGCAGAACAATGGCACATGAGATACAGCAGAGATTATCCAAACTCATGTAGTGTTTTCTTTTATGTTCGAACTAATTATGCTGAACTGTAAACATGAACAAATGTTCATATCATCTGCTACAAACAACTGACATGTATCTCAAGACTAGCAAGCCAATACAGCATATATCAAGCATATTTATTTCTGAACCAGGTGTTGTTTACCTTGTAGTAGCAGCCAAAGTCCACACAATGACCTTGTTGTAGCAGGCAGCAGCTTCTGTTTAGTGCATGGAGTGTGTTGCTTTGTACTGGTGCCATCCTCATTACTGCATGTCTGGAACAGAAATTTTGACTGCATCAGAAATTGAATAAGCACAATTTTGCAATATAAAATGCGTAAAGGTGTGACATATACATTGCAATGGCTTGTGACTACAGAACACATGCAAATGTACACTGTTTGTTCTAGGGTGCTTAAGCAGCATGGTAAATAAATATGGTTACTCTCCGTAAAATTGATGTCTGCGTAACTACAATGCATGTCAACAGCTTAAGTATTATTAAGATCACAAATAAGAACATTTGTGCGCTCGTTTATACACTACAGGAGATCACACTGCTGATTTCACAAGCAAAGAGATGAAAGACATGAAGCTATTAGAAATGATGCATTCTTTTTGTGCATGAACGTGATGCACCGCTTCACTACTGCAAAAATAGATGTCCTGAGGTAAACCAAACTGAACAGCAAGAACATTTGGAACCAACAGGTACGAAATATGGGTGAATTATCATGTGTGCAACTGTTTAATACATTAAATTCAGTACTTTAGCTTCAGTTTATCAAAAGGTTATTCGGTTCTGTGAACGAAAGAAGTTGCCGGCGGACTCGAAAAAAAAAATATATTGATAAGGCAACTCAGTCACTTATGGCTACGGCTACAACGAGATGAAAAATGTGACGCGCGTTCCAATATCGTTTCTCTTTCGTGAATGTGTATATAATGATGGCCTCGCAACTGAAAGTTTATTTCGGAAACAGCAACGGAGGGTCCTGACTGCCCTTATGTAATGCAGCATCTAGTTCGTTAACTTACCTCCGCCTGTAAGTTAACGAGACGAATAAATTACATAGCGATTGAAGCAGTGATGTTAAACGACTCACCGGTATTGCTGTCCCCAGTTGCAGCAGGACCCGGCTCCCATTTCGATGCAGACGTGTTCCACATGGCTCACGACTGAAACCTAGCTTTCAGGCTTACACCCCAAATTAAATAACGCGAGACATCGAAGCGCAGTAAACTGGTGTTAGCACAAAATAACCAGCCAATGTACGAACCAAGGAATCCGTACCTGCCGCGCACGCGAACATACCGGTAAAAATTTTAAATTCAGGCCAGAGGTCACGTGGGAGGTCGATGATGCTGAACGCTATTTTGCGTTTAAAATGACAAAAAACAACAAAGTTGGTAATGAAAAGTACAATGTAAACTTAGGAATTATAATTTTGTAGTCTTTATCATGCAATAAAAACGCTTCGTTTACTGTTGAAGAAAGTTTGTAGGTTAAAATTGCGCTTACTACGGCGCCTCTAGCGGGAGATAATGTGCTCAACGGGGAACCTTTTTAATTGGTGTACTATGCCTGTTTCTTTAGCAGCGCCGCGCGGTCGATTTTTTCGCCCTCTGTGGCCATTTGTTGAACTTGAGAGTGTGCGGGCCCTGATATTCCTGAGCCGTTCTTCATACTCAATTTTACTGCGAGCTTCCCTCGCTTCAAATCGGTAATCGTTGGGGCCGTGTCTGCTGTGCCCGGGGCACAGCAGACGAAAGGTGCCCGAAATGTCTACGTTCACCCATGACGTCACGTCCGCTATAACCCATGATGTCACATCCGCTCATTTCCATGGCGTCTGTCTTACAGAGCCGGCTGCGCTGCGAAGCGGTTCGTATTCCGTGCCCACTTAGAGCGTGAGTAATTCATCTTCCCACGCTATATGCGTGTAATAAAGGATTGGGGCTGTGAGCTGTTTGATGCGTTACCATTAGGTACCTTGCGCGCATATTTTGCCTCATGGCCGCGTCAAATTGCAGCCGGCATGTGGAATGGGCCGTGGCATCTTATATGGAGCTGCTCATGTGAGTGGTATTGCCTCCGTCAGGATCGTCAGTGCGTGCACAGAACCATTCAGTAGTCTGATTCAGGGGAGGGTGCGCATAAGAACGAGGACGTAAGAAAACACTGGCATGCCGAGCTGTTCCGTCAGATCGCGTTACATCGCGCTTTTTTTTGAAGACCATCTCGCTCGAGCGAGAGGATCTTAGAACAGCATTACTACTGCTTTTTTACAGCTATGCTGCGGCTCATTTAATCATCACCTGCATTATTTTAATAATGCAAATGGCATCGCTGCGCGGAAGAGCGTCTCTTGAAGTTTCCAAACAAGAGCCAATGCCGCCGTGCCTGCTGCATACACGCTTACCTTTCCTAACGCAGCTAAGACGCTGCACTAGCTCTGCTACTGCGTGATACAGGGTCACTGTGATATGAAAATTAAAAAGAACAAACGAAATTAATGCAGAAAATGTCAAACGTTGCCAAGCGTGATAAACGGACCTGTCTCGCTAGATGAGTTGAAGAAATCGGCGTCCTGAAGTCAGCTTCGCCGCAGTAGACTAGTGTTACGCGGTGAAGCATGTCAGAACTGAAGAGTGACCGCTAATAATATGTGTTGCTTAGTGATGTACGCGTGCACCTGCCGTCTCCTGTTACATTACGCGCGCCGAGGCGCCTAAGTGTACTGGACGGCCTTCAGCGCTATTTCGGACGTGGCTGTGATGCTTTGAACCGGTGGTTTGTCGACATCGTAAGCCAGTTAATGTTTACACGGCCATTTTTTTCTGAGCTGTTGATTTCTTCCATAATAGCTACGTAATTTCGTAGTTTCCTGTTCAACTGCTTTGGTCATATGCGAGGCAAGGTTGTTCTCTTTAGCCGAGCGCAGTTTTCGAAAGCGAAACGACGCTTTTGCATCAGCATATAGTGCCGTCGCCCATTTAGAACACAGTCAATCAATGTAATTTTGTATGTCACTGGGAAACCGCCGAACGCAGGGAACTCACTCGCATGCGGGGAACTGCATAACTAGCCACGGGATTACCGTGCCTCTTGGGAAGTTGCTTTGCATCAAAGGCCAGCTACCCTTGCTATGATTCACCGCAACATATTTTGTATGTCTAACCGCTTAACATATTTGTATTGCGGTGAAGCTAACCTTACGGAACCGAATTTCGCAACGCTTTTTAGACTCCTGCATCTCTACCAGCCACTACCAAACGCTTGTCGGTACGTTTCTTGGCAAAGGTCCAGCTAAATCTCCCCTGTTGGGAGTGGGGGCTCACGTATATGAAAACTGCCAAGGAAAGCAGTTGCCCTGATGAAGGCACGCACCCCTGTCGAAACATTTGCACCAGCCTGTTCGACCACCGTTATCACCGCAACATATTTGTGTGTTGCGGTGAAGCATGCCGATATTGGGAAAAAAAAGATTTACGTGAATCTGGAATGTATGGTTTCTGTCAGCGACGAACCTAATGTTCTACTCTCAACAAAGCAGATTTTCGCGGCAGGATGCATGATGTCTTGAGAACTTTTGTTGGCTAAAGCCATACATGCCAGGTTAGCTCTTGTCACAATAATACGCTTTACCGCAATACACAAGAGGCCTCGCTGCAGGACACGCCCGCCGTAGTTAGCCAAAACCTTACGTGACCGTTCACTGCAAAACACCGCCTGTATTGCGGTGAATCGTAATAAAGCACATTTGTCAGTTTAGGATGTAAAGAGCCTTGCTTTTCGCTTTTGTAATATTATGACTCAGTTTAATGAGAACATGTATTCACTGCTAAAAACATCCACATTGAAATAGAGATATGAACACTGATGGCAGCCTGTGTGATGTTTTATCCCTTTACTTTTTTGTGTACCTGTCACGCTGCCATTATTAAATTTTCCTGTACTTTGTAAGGTGCTGACGTACATAACACAAGGAGCCATTTTGTAATTAGTGTTCAAGGACCAGTGTGATGGCTTTTCTCAAGAAAGGTTTGGGTTATGTTGTTGTGAAGGTATCTTTTTAGAGAGGTAGCTTTCTGAGAAGAAATCCGATGTCAGGAAATAGACCTCAATGGCACAGTAATCTTGGCTGCCTTTTGCTCAAACGTGCCCTTGACATAATTGAGTGATTTGCACTTGCAACTGGACAGCAGCCTTAGCTTGGGAGACCAGTGATATGGTATATTTTATCAAACTAGGTGGCACATAGCATTACCAGTCCGAATAGAGACCTGTTTAAATGTTTGTCACCTTTAACACCTAGATTTTCCACCACAAATTCAGAAAAATCTGTAGCACATTTAGAACCTAGATTTTAAATGCTGTATAAGCTGGCTTCTTGTTCACTGCAGCTGTGCTCGGCTTCTGTCCAAACGGGAGAGCACTTCTGCACAGCTTATTAGGGAACATTCTTATTTACATACTTTCTTTTTATTTATTTCACCTACAATCACAATCAAATGTTTATAGCACATGAATGTGCTGTGCATGAATCTTAACTTACAATGCCATGTTCAACAGCACAGTGCATGTAGCTTGTGTTGGTTCATTCAAGCTAAGCATTGCTACAGCCTTTAACTGTAGGTATCATGGTATGAGAGCAGAGAAATGGATATGCAAAGACAGTTGGGCACATTGAGGCAACATCTTTTTTGTGTGTGAAAAGGTGACAGATACACAATATGGGGAGAACGCATACACTTTCATATTTTCTCGCGCTCAAAGAAAGCCGGAGGAATAAGGTTTCTTCACTGTGCCATAGAAACTATATGTTTGCTCTCAAAGGTAATTCTGATTCATTGGATATGTTCCTGTGCTGTGTTTATTTTCTTCAGTGTGCTTTAGTTTTTGCACGTTAATGTTTTAAACTCGTTTTTATTTTCACAGACTGAACATCCCACGTCTTGGTTTGACTTCCTGGTACAGGATACTTGCACTTAGCATGGAGTGATGAAGCAGAGCAGTGTACTTTTATTAAATGTGCAGATTTTAGCAGTATAACAGCTGTTCATTAAAAAAACGTGTGCTGAAAATAAAGTGTACTTACCCACATTCCTCGTTGTCTATTTATTTATTTATTAATACTGTCAACCCTCATAGAGGGTAATAACAGAGAGGACAATACAATTACATAAATCAAATATGGACAATGTCAATGTACGTAAAGTTGCTTAACACTTGTCAATTCACAGTGAATAAGATTTTCACTTGAATGCTGTTCAGCACACATCTGACATTTATCAAAATACGTACAATGAATATCAAGTCGCACGTATCACTTAGCACTTCAAAACTAAATCGAAAACTCCCATAAATATGCCTCAGCAGCATTTTCAAAGTCGGTGACATCTTTTAGGCTAACAATAGCGTTTGGCAATTGGTTCCACATTTCTATCGCATCCAGGAAAAATGAGTATCGATATGCATCACTGTTGGTATGGTCCGGCTTTATGACGTAGTCGTGGTTAGTTCGCGGGTATCTTTTGCCTGGAGCATGTAGATATTTGAGCTTATCAATCTAAAGTTGATCCTGCATTATTTGATAAAGCACCTTCAGCCTATATTTTTTCCTACATACCTCAAAAGATAGAAGTTGCAACGCTGTAACATAAGCGTGACCGATTCCTTCCTTCGGTATGCCGAACAAATAAAACGTGCCGCCAGACTCTGTATCCTTTCCAGCTTCCTCTTAAGCGTCACTTGATGGGGACTCCAAACAACGGCTGAATATTCTAGTATCATCCTAACGAAGGCGGTGTATGCAATAAGTTTTACATTACGTGATGCATGTTCCAGTTTTTTTTCTCGGAAAATATAACTTTTGATAGGCAGTCATGCAGACGTTATCTATATGTTGGTTCCTTGTCAATTTTGCTCGTATTCCTGTATTCTCATCAGCAAAACCTTCAAAACCATCAGCAAAATTAGCATATGGGGAACTGATCATGATAAGTGCTCATGAGCATTTTAAAGAACAGCCTTGAACCCTACTCATGCACTGGTAAAATGTATAGATGCAGCGAAATTGAAACAGAAGGCAAAATAGCAAACATGATGCAGTATTTATCAGACAATTATGTCAGCAATTTTTGCATAAAACAATTTACTTAGAGCAAACTAGCACTACAAAGTACCCATCTTTCTTGTTAGGCATACATTACCACAAGCTCTTTAAATGTGGTCACAAGAGAGATGCTGGCTTTAATGAGGAACTATAGAGGTTAAAGGCAGCCATGAAAATGTATTAAGAAATAATGCAATGCATAGCATTTACTCAGTTCAGAGAGCTTCCAAAGTTGCCATAAGGCCTTGATAGCTGTGGATGAGGGAACAGTTGTAATCCAATTGGAGTATGAGAAATGAACATTAAGATCGGAACAAGTAACAACTCGTAATGCAATTCAAAAATCTTGCTATACCTTTAAAAAGACAGTGAAATGAAATTAGTGTGACAATTTCCTTTTACTTCATTTAGGTTCAACATACTTATTCTAGTAACACAAAAAAGCAGAGGCGTGAAGCACATAAGAAAGATGCTAGTCTGTGTTTATATTCTGCCTTGTCTAAATTCAAAGTTCAGTAAAGTTAACCTAGAAAGCTACAGTGAAGCCATTGCGTCTGCCTGTATGGTGGATAACAGCAGCAATCGCCAGCCTAACTGCTTGGGTTTACAGTGCCTTATTTGTATTGTATACCTTTTAAGTGCTGATATTGGAAGATTGATTAAGGTGGCCAACATGCTGAACCAGTAGTTTACTGAGTAAAATACATGGAGAACGGTGGAAAGATAGGACAGAGCACAGGGGATGTATTCTGTGTCCACCTAGTGGAAATGTCCATTTCATCCGCTGCTGAAGTTCTGATTGGCTGGGCTGGGGTATGCATGAGAAGGAGACATGCTCCCCCAGCTAATTCAGCAGAAGAGGATATGGAAATGTCCACAAGATGAATACTTACAAAGCTATTTAATAAAGTACTTCTGTAACCAACATGCCTGCTATGCCATCCTTGCTTTCAATGTCTGTCTTAGTAAAAGTGTGAAAGAACCAGGTTTGTCCATGAAAAGTCTTCCTGAGGGTGTGTGCCTTGAAGCCCGTAGTGGTAATCACAGGAAACGGGAGTGGATCCAGAGTAGCACGAAAGGGCAAGCCTTCATCGAAACAAATATGGAGGGAAGTGACTGCATGCTCAAACTTGTCAGCTCACAAGTTTGCCAAGACCAAGTGATGTCAGAAGCTGATGAAACCTACATGGTTAATGTATAACCGCTTAGGCCAAAATTATTTAGATACCTTTTGTGAGGACTACGTATTTACTGGAAATCTCAAAATAATTATGTTAGTGCAGAATACCTTCCACTAGGTGTGACGTCCTTGAAAGAATGAAAATGTTTGAGTTGTACTTGTGTGGTGCATGAAGTTACTTTAAAAAAAAAAAACTCAGCAATGGAAACAAAATGCAAAGAGTAGTATTCGAAATAAATTGCCACCTCTTTAGGGCTAGATGAATTTAAATAATAATAATAATAAGCAAATGAAGATCGGGCATACAAGATAGATGCTTCGGCTCCCACTTGAAAGCCTTGTTCGCAAAGATTGTGAACAAAGCTCCAGTTGAACCAGTTCTTATTTTTCATTTTTATGGTTAGCATCTAATTTTAAACTACTTACCGTGCCTCTTTTGACCAAACCAGACAGGCTGCCGTCAAACTCTTCACTACTTCAATGCAAATAATTGGAGGTTGGCAAATACATTTTTCTAATAGGAATAGTAGGTAACGAATAGTCAAACACAGATGCATACAGTTACAGCAGGCATATTTATCTTGGAATTAAGCACCATGCTTATATTGTCTAGTAAGAAAAGGACAGCTATCAAGGAAGATTAGGATTATTTTTAAGCAAAAGCAATTATACCTCATATACTTGAAGCAGATGTAGTGCTTCTCAAGAATCACGTCCAAACTGCACACACTAAAACATTAAGCTGGGATATTCAAAAAGACAAGTACATGTTTTGCTCGCCAAGTGACCTTTAATGTGCTCAATTATGTAAAGTGTGCTATTATATGATTAATGTAATTTGTTAATGTAAAGAAAGAACAAGCCAAGATCTCTTGCTTCATATATATGCGCTGAATCAAGAAAGTAATTAAGGAAGAAGAACACCAGAAATAAATACAAATATTTGTGTGCTTTCTGCCATAAAATAATTCTCATGTAAGCCACATAACATGCTTTCCAAAGCATCCCCTACCTTAACTTACAGCTGCATCACATGAAGGCACTTTCTAAGAACACACATGCTTCATGATCATTCACTGTGTTAGTGACTCCCACTGAAGTAGACTGAAAACATATCTGGGCATTACATTCAATAGCTGATGTAAAGTGAAAAGACTGCTGCTTGTAGGTATGAATGAACCAAGTGAATAAGAAATATAAGTTCTCAAACTTCTAGTAGTAAGTGTGGCAGCACTTAAGAAGAACATATTGCAACTAAAAATTGCAACACATGATGAAATAACTGAAATAGCTAGGGAGAGTTTAATAGACCAATAAACAGGAAACTGCAAATTCCCAACATTTCTGAATACTTTTCTTCACATGTACTCACCTCATAAGTATGACTTCCCTTACTGCTCGAACCTCTGCCTTAATTTCATAATTCCCCAATCTCGCTGCTTCACTCATGCTGATTGACATTTAGCGCAAAGGTTGGCAAAAGTAGCTGAGCATGTGCATGTGTTGTGAGGCAAGCTGCCCACATCTGGTAGCCGCATGCCAATTTCTCAGAGTAGATGAAAGGGAAGCCTTGAGGGTAAACCATGACGGATACCTTGGCTCAATGATAACTGAAAACGCCAACGTGGAAAATTTGGACTGCCCACAGAATCAGCAGAATTGACATAGCTTGGAAAAACTGAAAAGATGCATTATAATATTTATGTTACACAGGTTCCAGTCAAGTTGAAGATTTTCACTGTCTAATAAACTTATAAGACAATACATGACCAGCAATACTGTATGGAACCTAAACAATTTTAATAAAGTCACCTAGAAGTCAGGATGGAGAAGTGACTGAATTGAGGATGCTAAAATGGATGAGGTGGAGGCAGATTGTGAAGACAGGTCTTAAAAAATTAACATTCAACACACACTTAAATTGGCAAAGATTGGACTCAATGTTCAAGAAGAAATTGACTAAGATAATTGATTGGTATACATAGATGAGAGCAGCAACAATACAGCAGAGATAACTGTCATGCAAGAGGAAAGGATGTCAGTCTAAAAATTAACATTTGATCAGAAGAATGGTTATGCATGGGCTCAGGCTCACGTACAATTCTGTATGGTACGCATGATGTCAGAGCTGCATCGCACAAGCAACTGTGGCCTTACATGCCTCAATTATGAAATGATGTGGGCCAAGAGTGGAACAAGGATAGCATCAAGAGGGGGCCTCCTCCAAAAGGAGAAAGGTAGGGAAACGGGGCGAGATAGATTTTCTACGCAACAGATACAGAGTCATATGAGTCATAGTCATAGAAACCATGACTCAAGGAGCTGCACAACAAGGTATATAAATTCAAATCTCTATACAGTTAAGCCTCAGTATAACGAAATTCTCGATATAGCGAAGTATTTAACTTTTCATAACCTCTTCTCCATAGAACACCATGCATTTAGAGCCTCAATATAAAGAAGTGTGTTTGTGTGCAATTTCAATATAACGAAATTTCGCTTCTGCCGCAGAGGAGTGCCAAAACAATCAATGGTAACTTCCGCGGACGCAGATAGTCAAATGATTGAATTACAAGCGGCTGCTTGCAAACGCACCTCTCAAACTGCGTGCAGCGCGACAAGAACAACAGCTTGGTGCCGCATCATGTTCCGTATAAATTAAGTCCAAGTGCGATCAGATCCTATCGCGCCCCGCGCACTTGTGCTTTAGGTGCGAGTGAAAGTGTGCGAGGGTGAGACAATAAAGATGGTGGCTTCATAAGTGCCGCCTTCCCACGCGAGCAATGGCTCGCGTGGGAAAAGCGGGCTCGCGGTAACGCGATCAAGCGCGCGCGAGGGGGCGGAGTGGGGGGGTAAGTTGGCGCGCCTCTCGGCCATGACTGCACGTGGCTTCAAACGCGGCTGAGCGCATATATGCAGCCGCGAACCCTGCTCTAGAGGTAATCTGCTGCGTGTGGAAAGAGCGGGCATGCCAAGACGGCGTGGCATCATGTAAGCTGTTTTCCCGCACGTTTAGTATTGAAGGTTGCGCAATCTCGAGTTTTGATGACCCGTTGGAACGAGAAGCAGACGAAGCATTCGCTCCCAGCTGCCGGCGCTTTTCATGATAGCGTCGTCGCAGTGCGACCGGGCGACGCTTTGGGGGCGGAGTGCACGCGAAAGCATGGCGTCGCTTAATTCGTACCGCTGATGCAAAGATATAAACGTGGCATGAAACCGTATCATTCATCGCTGACTCCTATATTCGTCAAAATAAAATGTTTTCTCATTCAAACTTGCTTTTTTTTATTGCCCAATAATTCGGAAAATTGCATGGCCCCTTTCCGTGCAACAAAAATCGATCGGCGACTGTACTCATTTGCATAACAGATCGAATTTCAATACAAGGAAATTTCTATATAACGAAGCGAATTGCCGATTTTACCTACTTTATTATATCAAAGTTTAAGTGTATAACGAAATTTCCTGAATTTCTCTACACGGGGGCGGCAATGTGGGCTTGTTCGTTGATCATCATGGAACAGCATGTAGTGTAGCGCAGCAAAAACAAGAACACAAGAAGAAATGAAACACAGACACAAGCGCCTAATTATGTCTGTGTATTGCTTTTTCTTGTGTCCTTGTTTTCGTTGCATTACACTACATGACATTCAATACTTTCACTGTCACATTCATGAGCACTGAAAACCTAGAATCAACTAATATCTTGCCTGATTTGCCATAATTAAAAAGAAAAATGTGGGTATAGTAGGTCTAATTGAGTTCTGGTGATTTTAGTATCACTGGCATATAGCTTTTAAGAATGTTTAATCCTTTCTTCTGTTAAGGCAGAGTACATGCTCAACTGCTACAATAAGTGTGAACGTAGGCAAAAACGACATTTTTGGCTCTTGCATCAATTTTATGGCATATTACGTGATCTAGTCAAATGGTTTCAATTTGACGAAGTTCTCGGTTTAACAAAATAAAACCTCACATCCCAATAAAATTTATTAACTAGACTTACTGTACTTTATAACCAAAGTACTCTATAACTATAAGCAGCTACAGCCGCCATGAGTGGAGAGCAGAATTGAAATGAAATTGCTTTAGTCGAAACATGCCGAGCGCTGCTGCAAAAGTACGCGCCACATGCATTGGGCGACTGCGGGAACCGCGGTACCACACGCAGTTATTTAAAGCAGCACATAAAAGTGCCGCGGACTCAAATTGGTTAGTAAATGCATTCGGAACCAGCCTTTCGATTACTCAATTGATATATGAGCCACACACTCGCATAGCACGGCCACGTGGCAAACGCGGCCATGCGGACGCTTCACTATGCACGGATCGGCTGGTTGCAATATTGGGGCACTCTATGGGTGCATGTTTAAAGCACAGCGTTTTTTGCCTATCGCGTGATCGTTGCGGATGCTCCATGGCTGAGTGTATTGCATGGTACAGAATTGGCCCCAGTACCAAAAGTACACGAAATTCGCTTCCGAATTCGGTCCGTGCAGATGAAGCGTGAACGCGAGCTCAACATAACCACGTCGTCATTATTCTGTAGCGATTATTTATGCGAAAGCGTCAAATGGCCCATTGAGCAAAAAAGCCGGCGTCTGTCGTCTCAGCGAAATAGCATCTCAAATCCCATTGGCTGCAACCACGTCACGAGCGCACCTCGACGAAACAGAGCGGGTGAAAGGGTACACCTGCTGTCGCTATAGTGCACCAGGTGTTGCGTGAGGGAAGAGGGCGTCGCCGCGACGCCACGTCATCCTTGCTCTCGCAAGCCGCCGCCCAGTCCGTATCTCCCCCCTCCACTGGGCTTAACTGCTGCGCGTGCCTGCCGGCCTTGGTGGCCACTGCTGTTTCCTGGTCTCTGGTCATGCAGCACGTCGGTGGCATGCGGTGTTGGCACCGCAGGCTGCTGCTGCTTGCTAGCTCGGGCCCAATGTAGCTCTAGGGTGCATCACTTGCAGCGTAAAACTCGAAGCACTGCTCAGCGGCGTTCAATTGGGCATTAATGCTTTCGCAATCACAACTCAGATAAGACATGCTTAGCTGTCCTCATATGTTTTTCTTTAGTTGCCAAGTGGACGCATCATTGTTCACCATTCACAGTCTTCAATCTGTCGTCATCATTGCATTGTCATTTCAAATTAGTTGTAATATCACGCCGTCGGATGCTGCCGCCTTCACGCTGTGTAGTAAGTACGCAGTCATTGCCATGCATGCACTCATCATCCCAAAGTCGTTATGCCTCAATCGTGATGACTCTAGAATTGTCATCCCATCGTCGATCATGCCATCGTTGTAACCGCATCAGCATCATACTGTTGTCGGCATTCGACAGATGCATTACACAGATTAGCATTACCTTTTCAGCTTCTAGAACAGAATGCACGTGGTGATCTACCACAGTAATATTATGAGAGACACTTGGGTGGAACAATTGCTGGCCTCAATTGCCAAGCCTCTCTGTAACATCATTTATTTCAATCTCCATAATAATCCTAAATTGTGTCTCAAAACTTCTACAACAAATGTCAACATGGTTTCCATAAGAACTTGTCTCTCATGAAAAACACAACTATATTGTCATGTTCACTAAATTGATCTCCTCCATTGAACTTAGTCCTTGCGTTGAATGGATGCTTTTAGCGTTTTAAATTCTGCTACTTTGTGCCACTGCCTCCTTCTCCTGAATAAGCTAACTTAATATTGATCCACATGCAATTACTAAAATTCACTGAATGCTTTCTTCATGACTAAACACAATTTTTATGTTAACAACTCCAATTCACAAATCTGTCTTTTGTCACTTCTGGCATGCCACAATGCTGAGTGTTTAGGCCCTTGATTTTTCTCATTTTAGATCTCGCAAAGAACTTAACGTAGAAAACTAAACTTTCTGTTGATGACTGTGTTTTGTCGTGAGACAACCAAACTCCGGCAGGTCCGTTTCCGTTCAAACAGACTAAACAAATGGCCCACTGAGTAAAAAAGGCAGTGTCTGTCGTCTCAGCGAAATGGAACCTCAAATTCCATTGGTTGTGACCACATTGCGAGCGTGCCTCTACAGAGCAGAGCGGGTGAAAGGGTACATCTGCCGTCGCTCTAGCGCGCCAGTTGTTGCGTGAGGGGAGAGGGCGCCGCCGCAATGCCACGTCATCCTTGCTCTCGCAAGCGGGCGCAAAGTTCATATCCCCCCCCGCCCCCCACTGGGCTTAGCTGCTGCACGTGCCCAGTGGGGCAATGTCTCCACTAATGTCTCTCCGGAGTGCCATCACTAGTTAAAAACCTAACATCAGTACCCTAGCAAAAAAAACTGATAGAAATTTCTATAGTCTCTTAGGAATATGTATAGGTTGTACGGGTCCTTCTAAGAATGATATATATTCCTACCTGACCCATAGAACTCTTTACCAGACTAGCAGGTGGCAGATAGATCTCACGTACTGTGCTGCCTACAAGCCCAATAGCATGATGTACGTATCAGTCTTTTAAACCCAGATAGAGATCATCATATGACATACAGAAATCTGATTGAGGCACTGATAAAGCATGTTAGAAATAGCAGACATGCCGGTGCCCACACGCCTGAAGAGACGTTTTCAAAATGAACTGAATATACAACCCTGAATGCATTGCCTGCCACGTGAACAGATTAACAAACACAGTTGGGATATTGGAGTATCAGATAAAAATGAAGTGTGTAAACTGTGCAATTATCAAAACTTTTTACAGCTTGTATGCAGATATACTATCCTAAACATGTTTCAACATAAATTAAAGCACACGTTTTCAAAGCACAGCAGCGTTACTTAGCCTATGAAACTACATTGGGGAAGTTGCATGAGAAAAGCATCATCCATCTTTGTAGCAGGTGTGCTCCAGTTCTTCTAATACAAAATTACATTTACAAATTTTGCGAGATGGATGTGCAACATTTAATGCATATCCAAAACAGGATTACTGTCATCATCATCATCATTATATTTATGTCCATTGCAGGACAAAAGCCTCTCCCTGCAATCTCTAATTACCCCTGTCCTGCGCTAACCGATTCCAACTAGCACCCGCAAATTTCCTAATTTTTGCGCACCACCTAGACTTCTGCCATCCTCTACTGCACTTCCCTTCTCTTGGTACCCATTCTGTCACCCTAATGGTCCAACGGTTATCTAATCTGTGCATTACGTGACCTGCCCAGCGCCATTTTTTTCTCTTAATGTCTATTAGAATATCATCTATACCCGTTTGCTCTCTTGTCCAAACTGCTCTCTTTCTGTCGCTTAAAGTTATACTTAGCATTCTTCGTTCCATCCCTCTTTGCATGGCCCTTAACTTGTTCTCAAGCTTCTTTGTCAGTCTCCAAATCTCTGTGCCATATGTCAGCACCCATAAAATGCACTGATTGTATACTTTCCTTTTCAATGATAATGGTAAGCTCCCAGTCAGGAGCTCACAATGTCTGCCGTATGCGATCCAGCCCATTTTTATTCTTCTGTGAATTTCCTTCTCGTGGTCAGGGTTTCCTGTGATTAGTTGACCTGGGTAGACGAACACCTTCACAGACTGTAGAGGCTGACTAGCGATCTTGAACTCTTGTTCCTTTGCCCGGTTAATTATCATTATCTTTGTCTTCTGCATATTAATCTTCAGCCCCACTCTTACACTCTCCCTGTTAAGGCCTTTAATAATTTGTTGTAACTCGTCCGCAGTGTTCCTGAATAGAACAATGTCATCGGCAAACCGAATGTTGCTGAGGTGTTCGCCGTCGATCCCTACTCCTAAACCTTCCCAGTTTAATAGCTTGAATACTTCTTCCAAGCACGCAGTGAATAGCACTGCAGAGATTGTGTCTACTTGTCTGACTCCTTTCTTCATAGGTATCTTCCTATTTATTTACAAAAGCAAAACAAAGCACTTTCAAAACTGTGGATACTAACTGTAGCTCTAACATGCCCGGCTGAGTTTCTGAATGCCATAAATTAGACACTACCAACGTGATTTCATTAAAGCTACTTTCTGGGCTAGTTTGTGCATACTTGATTTGAAAATTAAAACAACGCTAATGCATCCATCCACAAAGGAACAAGGACAAGACACAAGCAACATGACTACAAACATGACTAGGGTTTATTTTACACTCCACTGTCTAAAGAATAAGCAAGCAACTTTAGTCACATTTAAACAAACACATAAGAGGAAGAACACAGACTGAAGTACTGACTTCACCATGCCCATTTGTGCTCACAGATGCTGTATAGAACACCAGGTCTAATTGGCATATGCTTTTATAATATTACAACTTCATATGAAGCTATTTTCTCTAGACTATGCATTTTTGCATTCATCCCAAAAGTGTTGTGATATGTGACAGAACACAAGTGAGCTTGTGCAAAAGGAACAAACTGGCATGGCACACTGACAGGAAGCAAGGAAACGGGACAAGCATCGCTATTGGTACAAGATCTACAGCAATATATCAGAACATGACAATACAGCAATATTATTTAAGCAAAAGTGAGTACAGATCTGAGAACTTATTCAAGTAAGAACATGGATTTACCATTTTTAAAACCACATAATCATGAACAAAAACAGCTAAACATCAGTGCACATATTGCAAAATCAGAAGACACAATTCTTCACTGGGTGCTAGTTCAACCACTGCACGTCGAAATGTGTAAAAATAGTTTAACCTGTGTAGCCTTCAGCATGCGAAAGCAAAGAAGACTATCAGAACAGGCTTCATATATAGTGTTTGGAGTCTTTGATTCAAACCGTAATACACTGTTAAAATAAAATTTCAGAGTTTGCTTGTTTCATTCAGAAAAAAGATAGTGTCTTAGTCATGCCGCCATAGTTAACGAATAAACTTGCACCAGCTACATTGAGTCAAAGGAGAAAAAAAGTGAGGCAGACAGATGCATGGTGTGAAAATGATGCTGTTGTATCAAGTAGCATAACTGCTCACTTAACATTCAGCTGCTTTCCATGCCTCTGCATACAGACTGAGAAGCTTTACCTCTTCACCATCTGCTAGTGAAGCACTGTTTGTTCACTGTGATCACCCACTCAAGGCAGTCACGTGGTTAAGTAGAGCCCTTCGCTGCATGTAAGGACACCGACCTGAAACTGTGCATAAGTCCTGTAAAATATTGTCATTTTTTGGCTACTGCAGCTGTTCATCAGCAGCTGCATCACTACTGCCAACATGCAGACCATGCAATTCCCCAAGCACTTAATCAACAAGGGTACAATAATGTAGAGTGGCAAATTGGGCTAGCTGGTTCATTAGGAAAACAAGAAGCTAACGCAAGAAAAAAATAAACACTCTAGAATTTTGATGGCTCTGGCTTGGTTAATATATTCAAACATCAAAAAGCTGATTATTACAGAATGCCATAAAGCGTGGTGCACTGTTACCAACTGTTGTTTTTTAAAGCTATAACCTGTTATTACCAGACATTCATGTACCATGACTGAAGGCATACTGTTCATCGTTGCCATGTCTTGAGCATGGGAATTAGTCTTTTTCATAAAGGTTTCATATTGTCCATTCAAAAATATTGTTGTCTATTTCTATAAACACATAAAGGCGCATAACTTCGCTGGGTGTTACGTAAACTAGTGGCTCCTCTCTTCTGACGCAGACTGAAAGGTGCTTTGCATGGAGAATTTCAACAGGAAATAGTTCCTTGCATTTCAGAATTATACAAGAATTCACTCCAGAAAGAATTCTACAAATGAGAGAAAACGCACTTGAGAAGCTGACAAATGCACTGTTTTTAGTCTTTATAGTTCAAGTGTACTGGAGAGAGTGGAATGTTTGTTGGTTGATGACCATTCGCTAATATTCAGTGACACTTGTTGAGTCACAGCCACGGTTGTGGACTACAGCCTGTTTTTCACTTTCATCCAAGTTCAGGCACAGCTTTCCAGTGCCTAACAAAACTGTCTGCTGACCAGCTCTCTTCTCCTGTACACCAAAAAAACTCACTGCTCCTGGTGAAAGATTTAAGCTAGCTTTAGCTGCCTGTAACTTTCGAGCAAGTACATAACATTCCAATATTTGTAAAGGAACATCATTAGCTCCGCTGACCAATTTCACAAGAAGTTCATTTCCGCCTTCAAATACAAATGAAGAATGCGACCAATGAGGTCCTAGTTTAGCCGCACATTTAGGAAGATGCAGGATTTGGTGTACATTGTATGTCATTGCACCCAATCCAAACAAAGACTGTGCTCTCACAACAAACTCCGAGAGAAGATCAGATTATCTCATTATGGTCGTCTGAAGTGACGGTGTCTAGTAGAAGTATATAGACACCCTCCGCAAGGAAACTGGAATGTCTGACATACTTATCTGGCAAAAAGCCATGAAGGCATGGTAATGAATAATGAAGAACCCACCACTTCCATTCACTAGCTTTCCAGATTGTGAAGTCTAATAATCTTTGTGGTGTTTGTGTGAACCAATTCGGTGGCTTGATTGCCAATAACCTCCTGTTTAAAGAGGCTAAACTTTGTTGTGAACCAATCTAAACATCTTTTCTCTTTTGAATGTGATCACATTTTTATTCTTTTTAAGCTGTTGTACAGTGTATATTTGTTCCAACAATCTTTCCTTTCTGAATCCTGGGCTTCATATTTGATTTATATGTATATTGTCTTTTCTGATAATATAAATGCATTATTTCTGACTCATTTTTTTGGGCAAATGAGGAAGCTTGCTTCTCCTTGAAGCACATTACACCTATACAACACACATAGATACTGATAGACTATAGAGCTGGCAAACTAATATGAATACACTATTACACTAATAAAAAGAATACACTAGTAGACTTGTACAAGCAGAATAGCACAGATACGTCCAGAATAGAACTAAAAGTAATTTTATCAGTGTATCAGTTGTATCGTTTCATAATGCAACTGATAAAAACTGATATAATTTTTATTAGGTTGCCCTATCAGATTTTTTGGTAGTGATCTTTCAGTGTAAATGCATATCAACTTTTTGACTAATGCTAATAACTGAACACATGGCTTTTTTTGCTGCGAGATTTCTTGGACTCCTGCTTCCCTTAAACTTATACTGTATAATATGCTTGCAACATCAAAACTGGAGTATGCTTCATCAATCCGGGATACACCGACAAAAAACAGAACTCTCATATTTAGTTGAAGCCATACAAAACCAACCTGTACATTTTATTGTAGCTGCTTATTCCCATACCGCAAGCATATCAACAATTAAAACTTGCCTTGATTGGCCAGGCTTGTCAACAAAAAAACTTACCCATTTATTTCACAGATTCTCAACTGAAACATATGTTATTACCTCCTTGTATCTCATTGAGAATGAACTACAACCTCAAGGTACAGGTGCCAACTTGCCAAACCAATCTTTACTATTCCTGTAAAAGGCAGCCTCAGAACACACACGCACACACATATATATCAATGAGCTACAAGGAGGTAATAAAGACATGTTTCAATTTAGAATTTGTGAAATAAACAGGTAAGTTTTCTTGTTGCCTAGCCAATCAAGGCAACTTTTAATTGTTGATATGCTTGCAGCATGGGAATAAGCAGCTACAACAAAATGTACAGGTTGGTTTTGTATGGCTTCAACTAAATATGAGAGTTGTGTTTTTTGTAGGTATATCCCGGATTGATGAAGCATACTCCAGTTTTGATCTTACAAGCATATTATACAGTATAAGTTTAAGGGAAGCAGGAGTCCCAAGAAAACTTTCAGCACAAAAAGCCATGTGTTCAGTTATTAGCATTACTCAAAAAGTTGATATGCATTTGCATTGAAAGATTATTAGTAATATGAATACCTATGTACAAGATGCTTAATAAGAACAGAGTGTTTAATTTTGTAGGTAAATGTGTTAAAAGGACTAGTCATGATGTGAAAATATCTTCATTTTACTTTTACCACCCCACCTTACCACCATTTTACCTTTACATACACACACACACACACACACACACATATATATATATATATCTTTATATACCATGGCACCCATTCCCTAACTATAATGCTCCATACGATAGAAAATACGATAGAAAATTGGGCAAGTTGTTGAAGCTTCATGGCAGCTACTGCATGACAAATGCCGGCAAAAGTAATAGAACGGGACAGGATACAGCACTATCAAATGAAGTTTATTGAAAGAAAACAACCAATATATAACACACATCACGTGACCAACACCCGGCCCCCTAGCATATGCAGATACATACCAAAACAACCTTCACATCACCGAATGCACATGTTTTGACGGCAACACACATGTCACGGCTGATTAATCAATGTAAAAAAACAATTACTAAGGCACAATGCAACTCAGTGGCTTTACTTAAGATCTAACACGGCAAGCTTGCTATCTTGCAGCGAGATGGATGGCTGGCTAACACATAGTGAGCCTTTCTTTTTAATGTGATAAGCCTCCATTAATTCATGTGAGAGCTTTTCACAGTGTGTGAACAGCAGAATAGTACTTTCAAAAACTGGATGACGCCCAATGCTGCAACAATGCACAGAAAGGTGTGGATGCGCAAAAATCCTTCAAAAAACTATCGTACTTCCTTAGTCGAATGTTTAAGCACCTTCCAGTCTGACTGATATATATTTTGTAGGCTTCAAGAAAAAGGAATCGAATAAACAACATTTCGTGTGCAAGAGACAAACTGTATGCAATATTTCACTTTGCAGTCCTCCCTGCTCAGAAACCCGTTGTGAAGAATGTGCTTGTTTATTGCTTCACATATTCCCTTCAGCTTATCTTTAAATGAAAACCCAAGCCTCTCCTGGAACTTAGAAGCCACCTTTTTCTGCCTGTGCGACAATTAATAGAGGGGATAATGGCAACTTTGTTCCGCTCTTGCTCCTTAAGCTTCTTCCACCCTGGTCGCACCTTGAGTTCCTTAATTAACGTGCTTCAAGATAAAAAAACCACTGAAACTGAATAACCTGCCTCATTAAGCCTTGTCACCAGATTCCTTACACTTTCAAGGATAAGGTGAGGATAGCTCTTGGTTGGGGCATCTCTAATTGCGTGAGTGGCAATACTGTACTTAATATGTTTTGAATGGCTAGACCTATAATCAAGAAGGAGCTTAGAAGTTCTTGACTGATATCCCCAGCATACGTGATCCCACATAAAAGTAAGCCTGACATAAGAAGTTGCTGCACATTTTTTTTCTGGAACTTCTAAAGTGAAGTTGAAACCTTGCTATTGTTCTCTAAATAGCTTCAGTACTTCGATGACAGCTCTGTGAAAGTTATCATTTGCTCATGAAAAACAAATAATCATCCACGTATCTGAAAATTTTAAGAGCAAGCCCACTCAGGTTTTGATTATTTTCTGGTCAACATAACTTAATATATTACTGAGCACTGGTGCAACACCGGAACCTATGCAGATGCCAGCATTCTGGACACTTATTTTACTTTCCCACCAGACCAAAATTGACCTTAAATAGAAATCAAGAAGCTCCAGAAAGATTGCAACAAGAATTTTACACCTTTCAGCAAATTCCAGCTAACCTGTTTGCTTGCGTATGCAGTCCTTAACAAACTGCAAGAGACGCACCTTCGGCAAAGAATTGTATAAATCTTCTGCATCTATACTAAAGCCTGCCCATTTTCCCAGAATATGCTCCTCCAGGAAGTGTACAACAGTCTGAGAGCTGGCAGCAAGGAATTGGTCGTTGATTCCCAGCCTGTCAAGGTGTGTCTGCAGAAATTCTGAAACATGAAGCCATGATTTATATTCCGACACAATGGTTCTGAAATGGATTCCCTAAGCTTGTGCGTTTTGCACTGAAGAAGGCGCATAAAAGAAAACCTTTTTCCACCTTAACATCATTTGAGACTGTTGTCAAACCAAACTGATTCAACTTCGTGACAGCTCAACATTTTATGTCAGCTATATTGGTATAAATTTCATTAAAATTTATGTCAGTGGCTGACACACCCTCCTCCGGAAAAGTGCTTTCCAACATGACAACACAATGCCCTTTTTTGTCTCCAAGAAACCTCCAAGTTTCTGCCTCATACGTTGGCTCAGGTAGAAGGCAATGATTCTATGCTTGATTGTACAAAATTATATATATATATATATATATATATATATATATATATATATATGTATGTAACTTTGTGTTCACCATCCAGGGCAAGGGAACAAGAGAAGCCAGACACCATTGACCAATTTCTGACTAAGAGAATTAATTTTTGACCTTATACATCTTGTTTTTACTGTACATGTCCCTCACCTCCATCAAGGTTCCCAACATTTATATCTAAAAAGCTTGTCTATCACCACATACAGAGTCTGTCCTGAAAGTAATGTCAGTAAATTTATTGTGATGTGACTGTATGTCAGAGCGGTCTAACTGGTTGAAACTAGTAGTGACGGAATCCAGCTAAGCAGCGGTCTGTCAGTCAGTGTGCTCCGAACATCGGAGAGTGTCGGACGGGCCCGTCCGTGAGAGCTGTTTTTTATTCTTGTGCAAGTGAAAATGCAGCGCTCATTAGAACAAAGATTTGCGATCAAGTTTTGTGTGAAACTTGGCAATACTGCTGCGGAAACTGTTACTATGCTCAAGACTGCTTATAAAGAACATGCCTGGTCAGATCGGCAAGTGTTTCGGTGGCACAAGGCCTTTTGGAAGGCCGGGAAGAGGGCGACGACAAGGACTGCACTGGATGGCCATCCATGACCACTACGACTGACAATCTGACACGAGCGACAGAACTGTTGAACTCAGACCAACGATTAAGTGTTCGTTTAATGGCCGACATGTTAAACGTTTCGAAAACTCAAGTTCATGAAATTGTTACAAACGCTATCGGCATGCGGAAGGCGTGCACAAAAATGGTTCCAAAAGTGCTCACTGACAACGAAAAGTCAAGCCGCATTGAAACATGCCAAGAAAATCTCAACATGTGCAAACGTGAGCGAAAATTTTTGGTCAACGTCATTACAGAAGACGAGACTTGGGTATTTGAATATGACCTGGAGACCAAAGGGCAATCATCTGAGTGGCACACACACTCGTCCCCTCCCCAGAAGAAAGCCAGGATGAGCAAATCAAAGATCAAGATCATGCTCATTGTTTTTTTTTGACATCCACGGACTGGTTCATCATGAGTTTGAAGAACCTGGAACCACCGTGAACCCCAAATTTTATGTGGATGTCCTTGAAAGACTGAAACGCAGGGTTCAACATATCCGGCCGGACATTGCACACAACTGGAAGTTGCACCACGATAATGTGCTGGCCCACAGTGCCTTCATTGTCACCGACTACCTGGTTAATGCAGTGGGGCCGACGATCACCCAGCCCCCGTACAGCCCGGGCTTGGCTCCCCCCCAACTTTTTTCTGTTTCCATGCCTCAAAACACCCCTGAAAGGCAATAATTTTGGGACAGCGGACGTGATTAAAGCAGCTAGCACCACAGCATTAAAGGCCATTCCGGAGGAGGACTACCGCAACGCATTCGAGAGCTGGAAGTCTCGCTGGAGCCGATGTATTGACGCAAAAGGAGAGTATTTTGAAGATTTTTAATCTTTTTGTAACAACAAATTCAATAAATGATTTTTAATCGCCTTAGTGACATTACTCTCAGGACAGACCCTGTACATGCACCTTGAAGGTATGTATGTGGAAAGCATTTCAACCTCTGCTTGCTTTTCTGGCATGGAATAAAACGGCCTTTTGTCTCTAAACCACTTACTTTTAAACTATTCCGTTTGGTTCATTTTTCTAACTTCTGCAGAGTTGCATTCACAACTTTCATAGTTAGCCGGCTCCGTTTTCATTCTTGCTTCCTAAAATATGCCCTCCTGTCATGCATAATTTGCCTTCTGTTAGCAATGGGTATTGTATTTCAAGACTATCAGTGCAATGTTGCATGAAGAAACCTATTCTTGGAGTGAATTATTGTTCAGCTTGATATCATGATACTGCTGCATGGTTGTTATTTAACTCTGCAAGAGAATGGTCCTGCCATCCTACCAAGAGTGCATTTCATGGGTATTACTCTCTTTCTTTTGACATTAGTTTATGAGGCTCACAGATATGCATCTGTGTCGACAATAACACCTGACATCTAATTTTGTGCAACATGCACTACATTTAATCAGATAAAAGTTGCATGTTTTGCCTCTTGGACCAGTCTGCTCAGTGGCAGGAGGTCGAGACCACAAATGAGAATGGCTGGCCAAGATCTGTGGTGTATGTCCCGTGTTACGCATCTGACAAGATTTCATGGTGGCAAGAAGACATGTCAGACCTGATGTGATCTTTCTAATTATTGTGCACAGAGTTATGAGCATGATAATATCCTTAATGCTATAAAGAGTACTTCCAGCAAGCAGTCTATATGCTTATGCCTTTTTGTTGCTTATGGCAACAAAATCCAACATCCTTTGAAACATGCTCACTTGCTGTCTGATGCATAAAATGAAGAACGCTGCCTTCTCTAAATTTATTAGCAACAAGAAAGCCACTCTGGAAGCAATTATATACATACACAAGCAACACACTAAAACCTACAAATGGGAGAAAAAACACAAACTAGGCTAACAATAAAAGAAACCTGACACCCAACAAGTGTTACATGTTACTCAAGTATGCACATTCAACCTGAGTTAGAGAGATAGATGGTCGACTCCCGCACTCTTGTGCATGCATGTGGATATGTTAAGCCTCAGTTACTCTTTCTATATCATAACTGTCCCCATGTTTGTGAAATCTGGTGTACAACTGCAAGAACAATGATGGCCTGACAGGTGGTTCACCTTTCAATGAGTTCTATAAGGAGGATGCATCAACTCTTCCAGCCAATGTACACATTACCACATGAAAGCAGCAGCTTATAAACAGCATAACACCATACAGCACAAATTATATATTTGCCACGTGTTATTAAACTTACATCATTAAAGTACATTGGTGCTAAGGCTGGTGCACAATATATGCATATACTTTAAGCAATCATAAATAATGCAAGAGCTTGGAATATGATTGGCTATTCTCGGAACTGCTTTGATAATACAAAAGTCAAGGCTTTGTTTTTGGCATCACCCACTCCAATTCGTTTTCTTTCTTTTTCCAATTGAAGCATTGGCAAGATTTGTGCCATGCGCTTCGACCGTGATTTTTCCTTGTTCGCGCACGGCCATGACCATAATACAAGAAAATCGCCCCAGTAACGCAGTGGTCCCTGCCTACTTTTTCATATACTTTACCGCAATACATTACGTATGCTTCACCGCATAACATGACTGTATTGCGGCAAAGCTGATTTTATGAAACTGACATTATGTAACGGACCTTTTGTCCTTGTGCTGCTCGCATGAGCATAAGCTCGAAAAACCACAAAATAAAGACTTGGCTTGCTGCTGGTTGATTTCTAGCTAACATTTCGAGACGTCCACGTTGTTTACAAAAACATCGGTGAAGTTTCTCGCGCTCGGACGCGCTTCAAAAGGCAGCGTGACCACCTATAATTAAGGCAGTCATAAGCGGCAACGAAATCCACACAAGGTACATCAACTTCCACAAAGCTACTGGGCAACGCCATCAATAACTGGCACACGGGCCACCCAGGAGCTGGCAAACTCTGCGATGACATCCACACAAACCACGTCGCTTTCCACAAAGCTATTGGGCAACACGATCAGTCACAGGCACAGGTGAAGTCCGCAAAACACTACATGGGCAGAACTACTACGGCCATACTCAATCACTTCGCCACAAGCTCTCACATTTAACGACATCAAACAGCTTCAATCACTTCTCCACAGCCACGGACACAGGCGAAGACCGCAGGGGCAGAACGGAAGCACCGATTGAGGGCTCGATCGTCGCGTTCATCGCTTTAGCGCCACCTATTTAAAAATAATATACGGAGCCAAGCCAAACCATTATTTAGCGTCTATTTGGGTGAACCTAACGCTTTCGGGCCCTAAGCGTTCGAACGACCAGGGCACTATAACGCTTACCCCCCCTTTCCACTCCTGCGACCGGGTCGCAGGAACGGCGGCCAATCGTTGGAGTGAGCGACGCCTAGCGGAAGGTACCGTTTGGCAATTTCTTCCAGGAAGGACTCTTCCGTTCCCCCTTTCCCTTTATGTGAGTGTAGAAGTCGGTCTAGCGCGTGGCTTTGATTATCCTTCGTTTGGCTGTCGTCTAACATGCGTTTCAGGAGGTTCCACTTACCTCCTGTCCGCATGCGGCCGTCGACTGCCGAACAGAGTTCGTGCCATTGGAGTCTTGTGAGCTCCGTACAGTAGTCGTCTATGTCTCGGTTGAGGGTCGCGATGCGTATGCGTCTGTTGAGATGTTGCTTTTTCCATCGCGCAAGTATCGAAGCCTTGGCCTCGAGTAAGTGTGCGAGGTGAGGGTCTGTTTGGAGAAAATCGCCGCACCATGTAGGCTGGACGTGACATCATGAATGTGAGGTACCGGATAGCGGTCGGGCACGGTTGCTTGATTGAGGGCTCGATAGTCGCCGCAGGGTCGCCAGTCTCCTGGTGTAGACTTCGGCACCATGTGCAGTGGAGACGCCCACGGACTAGCGGACGGGCGGATTATGCCGAGCTCGAGCATGTGGTCGAATTCCTGTCGAGCTGCTAGCAGCTTTTGCGGGGACAGGCGACGTGGGCGTGCGTAAACTGGTGGGCCTGTGGTGACAATGTGGTGGCATACATTGTGTTTGACGGCCGCGCTGGCCTGTGGTGGCCGCGTCAGTTCGGGGAAATCGCCGAGGATGCCGGTGAATCGTGTAGCGCCAGGCGGTGCTACGAACTTGGGGCTGAGGGGTGGATGCCTGGATGGCTTCCCACGCACTTCTGCTTGTGACATGGGGTCCTGTAAACGCCGGTTGCGGACATCGACAAGCAGTCCGAAGTTGCGCAAAAGAGTCCGCAGTTCCGTCTGTGTGGTTTTCGTGGCTCTGGTTACGTCGCCCTTTATCGCAGAGTGGAGTTCCGCGAAGGAGTCATACGTATACGTATCTTCCTTCCGTAACTTACGGAAGGTATCCCAGTCTGTGAGGATGAAAGATCGGGGTGGGGCCGTCGTACGCGTGTTTGGTATTTCTGTGCGTATGACGAAGTGATCGCTGCCCAGGTTCTCTTGCGTGTTCGTCCATGTGTAGTTTGCAACATTTCGGAGTAACGTGAGGTCCGGCGTAGTATCGCGCTGCGTCGACGTACCCAATCTGGTGGGGAACCGGTGGCCAGTCCCCAGGATGAGGGACAGGTCGTCTATTGCGCGCGAGAGGTTGTTGCCGCTAGGCAACAATCTCTCCCGTCGTGGGGAGACAACCCGTCGTGGGGAGACAACAACCACCCGTCGTGGGGTAACCCCACGACGGGTGGGGGGCGTTGAAGTCCCCTGCGTTAATGACCGATGAGTTTCGTGCCAATGACGTGGCTTTAGTAAGGATCGCATGGAAGGATTGGTTGTAGTGCGTGGGGGAACTGTAGACGTTTAGTACAAAAAAACTTTGTTTTAAGAATCGGTTGGGTACGAGCTCGATTAGGATCGCCTCTCGATGCGACTGTTTTTCGGTAGGACCTCGTGAACGATGCCCGCGAATTTTCTGCTGTTAAGAATGGTGAGCTGCAATGCGGGATTGCCACCCAATTACGACTTGGGAACAAGACGCGCATCCCCCGCTCTCCGTCGCTTCAGCTAGGATGCGTTCGATGAAGCGGGCTTTGTGCTGAAAACCGCCGCCACCACTCTAGCCCCATCGCCGTTGTGACGGAATGAGTTCGTCGGACGAACTATTGTGCCCGAACTCCCCAGCGCGTACCTGCAGATCTGCTACGCGTGCGTGAGCTGCCGCGGGAAAGCCGTTTTTTGTTGCTTCTCACGCGCCGGCCTGCACGCAAGACAACGAGCTACCCAGAATGTCTCCGAGGTACCCGCAACGGCTCCCCTCTGACGTCGGCTCCGGACATCGGAATGTGTGTGCCTTTGTATGCGTAAGCTGTTCTGCGGGGCGGCGGCGAATTTACAATGAGTAAACGAACGTTCGCGTCACCTTGTATCGCCGGCGGACCGAGTGTTTAAAAACGGCTGTTGTGCGGATGCTCGACACACTTCTCTTGAGCAGTCATGTTAGACTGACACTCTTTCTCTGAAGCAGTCATGTTAGACTGATATAAATATTGTAAATAAACCCATATTCCTCGTTCTCGATGAGAAGCAGTTCTTCCCTTCATCAACGTCCTCAGCGTGGATAAGTTGGACGACGGCATGGGCCAGCTACCTTCGAATTCATGCCGGACTCCAATCTTGACAACGGACCACGAGCGATGGGACTGAGCCCCCAATCCTGACACTACTAACGAGCGTGGCGACGCCTCTCCTGGTGGCGTATTTAGAATTGCTCGTAGGTACAACGGGGCGTGCCACTTTTGACGGAGCTCGACGTTTCTGCGCAGGCGCGAGTAAGAGCGGGCGCGAGAGAGAAAATCTGGGGGCTTTTGCTCCTTGAATATATGACTCAGCCTAGGCACTACGGAGGAGGTTTCTTAGATTGCGTTGTATTCGTTTGTCCCCTGACATGCCGGCATTGCGGAGTTCGGTCGAGTTGGTTTATACGCTCCGCCGCTGGCTGCCCGCGCGGTGAGGCAGTGGGCGCGGACGCCGCTTGGTGATCGCTGTGTCTGAAGGGACAATGTTCCGACTGGTGTTTTATAAGTCGCGGGTCGAATTTTTCGTCGCGATGATAGATCGGATTTTTTACAAGCACTGCTCCAGGAGGGCACATGTAACCGGCAAACGGAGGCCTCAGGAGAGCACCTGAGGTTATATTAAAGCAGGCGGCGCAGGATCTCCGGGGCACCCAAGCGGTAGCGGGGGGATCAAAGCTGGAAGCCGGGCGGCCCGTGGGTTGGGGCCGCAGAGGCCGAAGCCTGCCTGGGGGTGTTCGCATAAAACATTGGCTGTCCGCGATAGCGGACAGCCGATCTTATACTCCCCTGGCACGCGCAGGCCTCTGCGAGCCCCAACCCACGGACCAGTCCGGCTTCTAGCATTGATATCCCCGTTGCCGCTTTGGTGTCCTGGAGGCGCCGCCAATAATGCGAAATAATGACACGTTGTTTTCATTAGTAAAAACATGATCGATTAAATATGATTGCGTCGAGCCGCCAACTTGCGATGCTAAGTTCAGCACAACCGCGCCCCGCGACTTCTGCCGGCACGGCGCGCCTAGGGACAAGCGCATACACCGCGCCCTGAGGGACTCCTCCGTAGTACCTAGGCAGAGTCCTATTTTCAAGAATCAAAACTCCCCACATTTCCTCTCTCGCACCCGCTCTCACTCGCGCATGCGCGCAAACGTCCGTCGTCTCCGCAAGTTCCACGCCCCGTTGTACCTACGAGCAGTTTCGCGTAGCTAGCGCAATTCCACTGCCGAATTTCTCAAGTATACCGTGTCGTGTTCGCCATGATGGTTTTGGGAGGAATTTATTGCCGCCGAAGGGTGCGTAGTCCTGTCCATTTGTTGTGGCTGACTAGCTTTGTTTTTAATTTTTATGGCGACTTTGTTTTCGACAACCTCTACACGATTCGCTAGGGTATGAATACTTTGTAGGTTTTCTCGCGTGAGGCGCAGAATTTCGTCTAGGTTGTCTTAATTGCGGTACATTACACTGTTTCTTCCATCTCTGGGAGCGGAGGGCGTTTGCGTTTCGCTGTGCTAACTTTTACATTTGCTTGTCTAGTTGATGATTTTTGCTAACACAGTGACACTGATGTTACAAGGCTTTGATCGGTCACTTGGCACCAAAAGTTGACTGCCCGAACCTAAAAAATGCAGAGGCGTGTAGTCCGCTCCTCTCTAAAATAGCGTTAAATAGCCGCTCCTATTGCCTTTTTCGAGCAGATTATTATAAATCACATTGCTTATAGAGTTCGTAATTTACATAACAGTTTCATTGTATACGTTGTAAAACTTGTTCCTGCACTCTTTAGAAACTTGAAACCACCGTATGTTCGACGACAGAACGATTACCACTCATTTTAACTCTTAAAAAATGTCCGTGAATGCGTCGTGAGTTCAAAAAGTGAATTACGCACACAGCTTCACTGCGTACGTATCTTAAGCACCACCATTATGCTAACGCCGTACTACGCAGAAAAGCTAGCTTTACAGTTTGAAAAGAGTTCCGTGACACGATTTTTTTAAGGCCTGTAGAGCAGCACGTGTATTAAAGCACTTAAATCGCTTTTGCAAGCTTTCTACTGAACTAGACATCCAACGACAATAAAAACAAGATATGCTCACCTTTCCTTGAAACAGAATCGACCAACCTATTGCACATATGGGGCGGAGGACTTACTCGTGAACATACATTTACTATACTTTTACCAGATCATATGCCTTTCGCTACGGCACCCATCAGTAAATCCTAATGTCATCTACGACATTAGGCTATTTGTAATCAACGCAAAAAAGCTAGATTTTCCTATGTCTCTTTTAAAACAATTTTTTCAGTCTCTTACGGAGGCTAGGAAAGGGAAATTTATGCTGTCGATCTATAGGATTGCAGTTGCCACTTACGCGCGTTGTTTACATTTTTTGCACCGCTCCTCCTCTTCTAGTTTCACTATTCAAACGCAAAGCATTCGCAAATATCTGTTTTATATTGTATATTTGTGAATTTAATCATTTACCGCCAATACAAGCGCATTGTGCCTGTCGAAATGGCAACACGAGCGCTGAACAGATCACAGAAGCAGACGACAGCGAACAGGTTATAGCGAGCGCCACTCTGCTCGTACGTTCTGTCCCTAGCGGCAAAAGGGCGTACTGGAGCAGGCGTGCTGGAACAGGGAGATCTGTGCAGGTCTGGAGATCAGTAGGTCGTGGAACCATGGCGCGACCCACTACCCGTACTCTAGTACACGATGTCATGCTGTGTTTACGCATGTGGTGAGCGGGCACAAACTTCCCTGCTGCTGTCGCTCACGGCCACCTCCAAAGGTAAACGAGTGCACGAATCAGCTCAATACCTACGTCCGTTGCTTTCTTTGTTCATGTTGTAGCGGCACACTTGTACACACAAAGAAGAAAAGGAGCGGGTGAAGAGGACTTTGTTTTTGCTGTAGCGGCCTCGCTCCATCCAGTGCTTTAGTGCCGAGCCTTCTATATAGACGTCTCCCGCATTGTAACAATATGTCATGCGCGCAACTTTGCATCAATGGTCGACATTGTCATAACACAAATACGGTATATTACACAGGTAATCTGTCTGCCTTAATTTTGTCTGCTGTGTTTACGACATCTATTACGAGCTACCCGGACGAACGCTACACATTCGGGAGTTTACAGCTAAAAGAACAATTTTCCTTGTTGCGCGAGGAGCACATCTTCATTTTTTTTTTCACTTTGCGACAGTTACGCGGTGAAGTGCTCAAGGCACATATCCCTGGATGGTTGTACGGTCATTTGTCTAATTTGTTTTACTGTGCTACTGCTGTCGTTACAGCTTCTGCTCATCTTAGTTGTGCCCGTCAAAATATAGCCCATCTCTGCACCGTTGACAACAATTAGCTGCAAGTGCTGATTGCTGCTGGTTGGCTCAGTCCAGAATCAGGTATGTACATCCATTTGCGCAAGGAGTTCTGATGCTTCTAATACTTGAGCTGCTCCAGTAAAGGAAGATTGAATGAAATGTCGTTTGAGTGATACGTGACTCCCTATCACTGTTGTGCTATACAGGAGGCAAGGCATCTTCAGATCTAGGCCAGTAAGGCCGACCAGTTATCTGTTGGAAGTTCCCGCAAAGCATTAAATGCGAATATAAAATTGTCTAGGCCAGAACTCTTATAGTACTGTAGTGCCCTTGGTGCCTGATGTCATCACAAAAGAAACAGTAGAAGAATCCAGAAAATTTGTGTAGAGCTGTCCCGGGACAATAAATCATAAGATATAATTATGTTGCGAACTGTGACTGAACGTCCACAGCTGTGAGTAATTTCCTTGTGGGAATACTGTTGCTTTTCAGCATATATTGTGTCGGGTGCACTATCACTTGCCAGTTGCATCCTCAGTGTCTGACTCATGGTCATAAGACTGTGTCTATCTGTACAATGCAGTTGCTGCGCCACAAGCGATGTGAGTGAGTGGTGGAGAAAGTGTTAGAATAGATTAGGTCTCCTACATAGGAAATGCCAGTCGCCTGAAACAATCGCTTAAGTTGTTTCAGCATCAGAAATAGCTCTGCAAGCCTGCAGGTATGCTTATATGTCTCGGTGTTTGTCTGAGTTGTGATCGGCAACTGTTGGTATATTGCTCTTACGGTGGTATATTATTTAAACTTTGCCACTTGCTCTGGGCTTTATGTGTAGCAGTGTGATGTACCCTGCATTTCATTATGACATGGACGTGTGGCCGCAATGAAATCTTTTGAAGGGAATTTCTTTGGCTCTTTCGACCATTTTCGTTCTGAGTTGGAGGTCTGTAATTGTTGGTGGTCGGACTCTGCTAGGAAAACATTCGTTCGCTTTTCCTTGTTCTCTCATTTGCTTGTTCTTTTGTTTGTTCACCCTTTCATTCCTTTAGGCTATTCGCTTACATTGACAGTTATCATCTATGATCCATTTTCTTCACACAAGTTCATGCTCTAATTTGCCAGCAATCTTACTAACAAGGGTTTAGGGCTTGCACTCTTGCTTGCTAACATTGCACACCTTTGATAAAGTTTGGTCACACCTCCATTACTACAGAAACCCATTTCTTGAATTGTACGTCCCTGTTCATGACTTACAAGAGGGTTGAGCGTTGTCATTCCCTCTCATGGCCAGATGTGTTAAACATAAATATAATTATGGGGCTGTATGTGTCAACACTACAATCAGATCATGAAGCATGCCATAGTGGCAGACTACGGATTTTGACACCTTTGTGTTCTTTAATGGGTCGCTGAAACAGTTCAGGACCCGCTGTGGTTGCTTAGTGGCTATGGTGTTGGGCTGCTGCACATGGAGGTCATGGGATTGAATCCTGGCTACATCTTGATGGGATCGAAATTCGAGAATTCCCATGTTTTAGGTGCATGTTGAAGAACCCCAGGTGTTCTCCCACTACAGTGTGCCTTGTAATCAAATGGCAGTGTTGACTTGTAAAAACACAGTTTAATTTTTTTTGAATGGTTCAAACAGGTTTGTAGACACATAGGGTACAGTAAACGTTCATACCACAATTTGTGTGAAGCATCTCATATTAAGAGAGCTACAGACAATTACGAGTTACCCTCCTCCATAGCCATACATTTTCTCCTAAACTCATTTGCCGAGTGATCAGGCTTTAGCTTCACCTTCACTGGCTTTGCCTCATGATGGGACGTCGTATTGTCTACTTCTGGTTGTCTTGGAGCCAGTGTGCGAAGCCTCTACAACCTCTCTACCAGCTGCCTGGCAGTTGGTTCCAAACGCGAGCTATCGAAGCAGTGTACGTTGTGAGCATTCTGTAGCAGCACCAAGTGTGTCCGATATTCCGGTAACCACGGGTGAGCTGGATGCTTTGATGGGTGGGTGGAGGCCTAAAGCCCCTCCCCATACTACAATTGCTGTAATGGAGTTTTAGCCTAGATGTATCTGAGCGACCTGATCGGTCTACATGGTCCAAGCACCTGGTGGTGCAGAGCTTAACCAGCGAAACGAAGAGCTAATGTTGCTGTAACCAAGCCTAAAAAATTTTAAACATTTAGAAAAAATGTTCATGGCTAAGTTCCTATCAAAAATTTACACCGGCAGGAAAATACAATGCACTTGGTTACTGCTATATTAGTTCTGTAGTTGAGCACTCTGCTACCAAGGGGCTGCACCATGCAGGGCGTTCACATTTGTGCTTCCACTCGTCCAATAAAACGCCCAGGCCCAGTCCGCTTGTGCTTGGGTTTACTTGAAATGTCGCACATACGAGACACTGTTGTGGTATAGGGTAATCCTTCAGTGTGACGTGATGGCCGCAAATGCACAGATGCTGGTGCCGATGGTGCTGGTGCAGCCACTTCGCTCACATGTTTGCCTTGCCGAGGAGCATGATATTGCAGCTTGACATGTTGTCAATCGCTACGTTTGCAGCCCACAATGCAAGGGCAAACTGTATTGCTCGCGCAAATACAGATTCAGAGCAACACCGACCGTGCAGCTCACGTCATGATGGAGCGTGTTGTAACACAAGCAGACAACATTTATTGTATGCCGGAAGTGCTTAAGTGTGGCGATAAATTGTCCTTGTGCATTCTCTTTCTGGTACTTTCTTTTTCGTAGAAACAAAATAACTTACATTTCAACTATTACAAACCACATTTGTTCACCGTAAAGTTGGGAAAAGTATCGATAATGCGCCCTGAGCAGTGAATCGGACAGCTCGCCCTAGTGGCACCATGTGGTCACCTCAAGTCACTTGATCAGGGGAGGCTGAAAACTCAAGAGGAGTGGCGTGCTGCGATTGGTAGTGAAGTACAATCACGCTCAGAATGAGCTACAACACATAAGCGCATGGCAAAGTGTCGTGTGTTGTACATATATAAAACCTTATAGTAAATTACACACTTTTTGTCACCCAATTATCACAAGTGCCAACTCTAACAACTCGGCACATTTCTACAAAATCGTGAAAATTGTTTCAGGGTTACTTTAACGTGCACTTATATCTAAATGCAGAAGCGTTTTTGCATTTCACTCTGGTCGAAATGCAGCTGCTGCAGTCGGGATTGAACCTGCGACCTTGACCGTAGCCGCAAAGCTACCGCCACGAGCACAGAAGGGCTGACTTCACATGCTGCTGCTTCTGTTTTGTCGCCTAGACCCTATGGTGACGTAATGAAGCTTGGCGTGTACGCACCCCGCACCATTTGTCCACTTGGCAAATATGCGTGGTGTTTATATTTCCGAAATAGCAGAAATTTAAAGTATTGTACCTTTAGTTTGCGAGCAAGGGCTGTCGTTTTTGCTTTTCTTTTGTCACTTTTTCCCTCTCCCGCCTTCCTCTCCCCCCTCTGTATGGAAACTGGGAGTGAAGAGGGGCAAGGCTGTTATTCACTCGTTTCCCAACTGCATAGGTTCTACCCATCCTCTGCATTCTGTGTATCTCCCCTCGGGACTAGCGCGTTAATAGAAGAGTAAAAACTGCTGCAGTTTCTGCAATGATTTTGGGGGGGGGCGGGGGCTCACGGATAACTACAGCTGTCAGGAGGCTTATCTGGTGATGACCCAGAGGGTGTTGTGCAAATGCGGCACAATGTAAAAGTTGAAACGAGCCTCTTGCATCACCTTTCCTCTCTACGTCGCTCCTGCCATGTACATGCACACTTTCAGCCACTGCTCGAAGTGGCTTGTAAGGCAGTAGCAGCAGTAAAAAATTCGAAGGAGCATGCAATGAAAGCTTAGCTTTAAGAATCCATATATAACGACATGTTATTATTATAGCACGTTAGATGCAACCACCATCAGTTATGTCTTCTGGATGGTGTTTTCAGACTGTGCTTGACATTTGCATTGCTAAGTTCCCTTTAAACGAACAGTGTTAAGACAGGGTGGAAAGGTTGCCTTGTTAGACTTCGAATGTGCCACCAGTTCCGCGCAGTGCATCTCGCAAAGCCACGGAGAGCATCGCAGCTTGGCGCAGGAGGCGCCAGCTGCATCACTCGCAATGGCACTTCATATGGATCTGGAGAGAGAACGAGAGAGTGAAAGAAAAAGGGCTAAAAGTGAAAGTGAAGCTGTGCCTTGGCACCCCCCTTTCTTGCAATTTCTCTCTCTCTCTTTGAGCGCGGAAACGATGTGGAAAATTTGCCGTAGAAGCAGCCCAAAGCAGCAGACAGCCCAGTTTGTAAAAGGTAGTGCTGACAGAGCACAACACCGTGTTGCTTGAGACGAAGCTTCAAATTTGGAAGACTGGAAGAAGTATGAGCTCGCATTCAATGATATTGTTACAAGGGAAAATGCACACGAGAAGCTATATGCAAGTATATTTACAAAATGAATTTGCTGCACTTCACCAAAAGGCAACAGCCCGAGCTAGCCTTTAATCATCGTCTTGACACCGCTGGCCTCTTTTGCATTGTTACTACCCTACTACCACCACAGTACTATCATAGTACTACCATAGCACTACCCTCGTCAGTAAAAGTGCCAACCCGGCGCAACTAAAGGCTTGGCTCAGAAGCAATGTAGTAGGCCTTAAGCCTACTGACATGCACAACATCACTGGATGACCTAGTAGAAGGTGACGTTGAGGTGATGGGAGCAATTTCGTAGATCACTGGTGTCACCTGGTGGAGCATGTGGCAGGACCTTGTCTAAATCGGGAAAGGAGCTTCTCTGAAAGTCGAGCATGACGAGAGGGTGACCACAGGAACATGTGCACACCAAGGAAAAACTGTGTGTTACGGTGGCAGGCATTGTACAGTTGCTGCTGAGTGGCTTGCAATGCCGTCAGTCGAGCACGGGCAAGTTGGCAAGCTTGGTTGGCCAAGGCGATGGCACTGCGCATACTCGCCTGTCGAGGAGGTTCAGAAAGAAATGCCGTATCCAGGGGCAAGGTTGGTTTGCGACCGTACAATAAATAGAGAAATTGTGGCAGCGTCATTCCGAGAAGATTTATAGGCAAATGTAATGTAAGAAAGGGCAACGTCCCAGGCATAGCAGTCCTTGAAAATGTACATGGACAGCATATCTGTTAGGGTACAGTTCAACCACTCTGTCAGGCTGTTGGTTTGAGGATGGTGTGAGGTGGTCAGCTTGTGTTGTGTGGAGCAGGAACACACAATGTCGGTGATAACTTTCGACATAAAGTTATGACCACTATCAGTAAAAATCTGTTGCAGGCGCTATGGAGTAAGATAATGTTATGCAAGAAAAAGTGCAATGTCAGTGGCCCAACTGGTCAGGAGAGCCCATGTGATTCGTGCCACCCTTATCAGGTGACGTAATCAGTTTGAACGGCTACCCATTTGTTTCTAGTGGATGACGCAGTAAAAGGGCTGAGGAGCTCTAATCCAGCATGGAAGAATTGTTCTGCAGGGACGGTGATCAGCAAGTAGCGCCTGAGGCTCTTTCTGGTGCTGGCAGAAATCGCAGGCAGCAACGTGTTATCGGATGGAGCGAGTGAGACCGGACCAATAAAAGCGGCGGCGGATGGGGTTGTACCTGAGAGATACCCCAAGGTGTCCTGCAGTAGATTCATCATAGAACTCAATGAGCAGAGTGTGTTGTAGAAGTTTGCGCATGACAAGAAGATAATCAGACCAGCCATGGGAGAAGTTCCTTCGTTAGAGAATGCCAACCTGGAGGACATATCGGCCAAGAGAGGCATTGTTAGGTGAAGAGTGCAGATGCTCAATGAGTGCTCGGAGTGATAGGTCTCGGTACTGCTCATCGGCGTTGTTAGGGAAGGCAGACACAGAGAAAATGCCATTGGCGGTGCTACAGACAGTGTCGTCAGGCTCGTTGACCGGGTAACGAGACAGGCAATCAGTGTTCTTGTGGAGACAGCCAGATTTCTAAAATACAGAATACGAATGTCTTTGTCAGCGTCACGCCCAGTGAGGAAGTTGACCTGTAGGGTCTTTCTGTGAGCACAACCAGCAATGTCCGTGCTGGTGTGTGATGACTGAAAAGGGTCGGCCATATAATTATAGGCGTAGCTTTGCAACTGCCCAAACTAATGCCAGATACTCAAGCTCAATGATGGAATGGTTATGCTTGAAGGTTGGGAGGTGTCTGCTGGCATAAGTGGTAATATGGTCGTTGCTGTGCTGGCGTTGTGCCAGTACTGCACTGATTCCGTGGCTGCTGGCATCGGTATGGACTTAGCTAGGTGCAGAAGGATCACGCCTTTCCCTGTGAGTTCTCGACAATGACCCTGTTATCAATCGGTGGTCTCTTTGTGACGCTCAGGAGAGGGTGACATTGTTATCTTGAAATGAGCTGTCATTTCTGGGTGCTCAAAAAGCTGAAGATCTGGAGCGTGACTGCCTGTTCTATGACTCAGGCAACGCTGATTGAGCTTCCTTGAGTGAATGATGAGACGTGATCAGCGCCCATAATAGCCACATGTCTGCCGGTGAAGCATCTTTTTTCTTAGGGATTGTCAGGCACAACACGCCTGCCACCAGACGGCGCATCAGGACGTTGAGTTGTTCGATGCAGCTCGGCTGGCTTGATGCTTGCATTCCTCAAAGCCATCGGGATGCAGGTTCCGAGAACTAAGATCTTCTGGCCAAAGGCATTTTAATAGGTGGGCTCTGACTTGACTGTATAGATGCAAGATGACAAGCTCCAAGGAGCGACCTTTGTCAGCCCTGCACAATGCCGCAAGCGCCACATGCAGGCCACTCATCGCCAAACTGTACAAATTGAAATAATCTGACAACCCCCTATCTGAAGAGAAACCCTGAAACACAAGGTTCACATTAATCTGGACAAGCACCAGGACTCTTTCAACAATGTCTCCGTGCAAATAGACACAAACAGTTTATGTAATGAAGCTAAGTAATCATGAATTAGAGCTTCCACAGATCAGGAAGGCGAAGGGAGAACTGGCCTTGATTAATTGATATCTGTAACACTTAGCACAAGATAGCTACATGATCATGACATAATGCCAAGTTGCGAAATAAACAAAATGGAAAACCATCTACAAGCCTTATCACTTTCCTAAATTGGCTCAGAAGGCCTGATTTATTCCGCCTTTCTTCTAGTTCACTTTTAAATTGTGCTACTGTAAAGCTACGCTCTACCCGAGCAGGAGGCCATATTTATTTTATTTATTTATTTACATGTACCTTACAGGCCTTCGAGAAGGTATAGTGTAAGGGGGGAAGTACAGTAACATATTAGTATGGAATCGGGAAAGAAATAAACATCAGCATAATGAAAGGAGTACGCACAAAACATGGAAAATTAATACATTATCAAATACAATATGTTACATTATCAAATACAATATGTAGAGCAATAACAAGAAATGGTAAACAACAACATAATAGCATTATAACATTGTAAACATTTTAGCATGTTATACAGTAGTAAGTATTGTGAAAAACTTGGGAGCACTGAAATTCTTTAACATTGTAAAAAAAATGCAAGAAAATTACAAAAGACATGACGTGTTTAGACAGTTGAAACGGCATATTGATCGGTTAGCAGATTGCGAAATGCAGTGTGTTTTGATTGGCATGCAATGGTATCTGGTAGTGCGTTCCATAAACGGACCGCACGGGGCAAAGCTGAAAAATTAAAAGCGTGTGTGTTGCCATAAATTCGGGTGTAGCTGAACTGATTATTCAGTCGTTGTGACGTCAAGGATGCTTTTTTCAGGTTTGATAAGGTGAGCCCAACTGTGTGAACAAATCTATGAAATAATAACAGAAGGGAAATATCATGGCGAGTAGTTAGTGGTTGCAACGAAAGATCGATTTTTATTTGGGTTACACTTGACTGGTTACTATAATTTTTAGAAACGAAGCGGCTCGCTCTATTCTGGATGCTCTCCAGGAGTTCGATAAGGTAATTTTGATGAGGAGACCATATACAAGAGGCTTACTCAATTTGTGGCCGTACAATAGTTACGTAAGCTAGTTTTCGTAGTGGTAAAGGCGCACTTCTTAAGTTGCGGCGCAGAAATCCTAATGATCTGGAGGCGTTAGCTGAAAGGGAGGTGATGAAAGATTGTGTGTAAGGAGCACTCCTAAGTACTTATATTCTGTGGTGTGGTCAACTATGTTATAATCCAGATGATAAGAAAAGTGAGAGAAAACAGTTTTTCGAGAAAAGGAAACTACTTTGCACTTCGACACGTTTAGGGACCTGAGCCACGTAGCACACTAATCACTGATATGTGCAAGATCATTTTGGAGTGCCGTGTGGTCAGAGGGACAGTTAATTGAACGGTATACAATGCAGTCAGCAAATAATCGTACAGAAGATGATATATTGTTAGGTAAGTCGTTAATGTAAATTAAAAAGAGAAGAGGCCCAAGTACACTGCCTTGAGGTACACCAGAGGTGACGTCAGAGAGGCCACAGGAAGAGTTAGCAACAGTGAACTGTTTGCGATTAGTAAGAAAATTACGAATCCATGATAGGGTTAGTGAGTCGAGTTTAATTGCTGAGAGCCTTGATATCAGGCGACTATGGGCTACACAATCGAATGCTTTCGAGAAATCCAAAAACATGCAGTTTGTTTATTACTGTTCATATCAAAGTGTAAGTCTGATGTGAATTCTAGTAGTTGGGTTTTGCAATTCGGGTAAAAAAAGTTATTACATTCAAGATGAGAATATATATGGGATGTGATAATGTGTTCCAACATTTTGCAGCAAATGCATGTTAGTAGTAACATGCTAATGTTAGTAGTAATGTGACATACCTTTGCATAATACAATGCAGCGTGATTAGAATAAATCGCCAATCCTGACCAATAATAAAAAAACTTCCAACAAATCATGCAAACTATGGAAAGCAAGTTACAATCAAAATTGCACTGTGGCCTTTTATCTTCACTGATGCTTTTTCATGGAAGTAATCAAACTGAATAAAGTCTGCCATACCATGAGCAGTAAAGCAGAAGTAAAGAAAGCCATGGGAGCTATGCAAAGGCGGAAGGCAGCTGGGGAGGATCAGGCAACAACAGATTTGTTGAAGGATGGTGGGCAGATGGTATACGCAATGTATACGCAATGCCTCATGACCTCTAGCATACGGGAATCTTGGAAGAATGCTAACATAATCCTAATCCATAAGAAAGGGGACGCCAAGGACTTGAAAAATTATAGACCGATCAGCTTACTGTCAGTTGCCCACAAACTATTTACTAAGGTAATCGCAAATAGAATCAGGAATGACTTAGACTTCCGTCAAGCAAAGGACCAGGCAGGATTCCGTAAAGGCTACTCAACAATACACCATATTCACACTATCAATCAGGTGATAGAGAAATGTGCGGAATATAACCAACCCTTATATATAGCTTTCATTGATTACGAGAAAGCGTTTGATTCTGTCGAAACCTCAGTAGTCATGGAGGCATTACGGAATCAGGGTGTAGACGAGCCGTATGTAAAATACTGAAAGATATCTATAGCGGCTCCACAGCCACTGTAGTCCTCCATAAAAAAGCAACAGAATCCCACTAAAGAAAGGCGTCAGGCAGGGAGATCTCTCTCCAATGCTATTCACAGCGTGTTTACAGGAGGTATTCAGAGACCTGGATTGGGAAGAATTGGGGATAAAAGTTAATGGAGAATACCTTAGTAACTTGCGATTCGCTGATGATATTGCCTTGCTTAGTAACTCAGGGGACCGATTACAATGCATGCTCACTGACCTGGAGAGGCAAAGCAGAAGAGTGGGTCTAAAAATTAATCTGCAGAAAACTAAAGTAATGTTTAACAGTCTCGGAAGAGAACAGCAGTTTACAATAGGTAGCGAGGCACTGGAAGTGGTAAGGGAATACATCTACTTAGGGCAGGTAGTGACCGCGGATCCGGATCATGAAACTGAAATAATCAGAAGAATAAGAATGGGCTGGAGTGCGTTTGGCAGGCATTCTCAGATCATGAACAGCAGGTTGCCATTATCCCTCAAGAGAAAAGTGTATAATAGCTGTGTCTTACCAGTACTCACCTGCGGGGCAGAAACCTGGAGGCTTACGAAAAGGGTTCTACTTAAATTGAGGACGACGCAACGAACTATGGAAAGAAGAATGATGGGCGTAACGTTTAAGGATAAAAAAAGAGCAGATTGGGTGAGGGAACAAACGCGAGTTAATGACATCTTAGTTGAAATCAAGAAAAAGAAATGGGCATGGGCAGGACATGTAATGAGGAGGGAAGATAACCGATGGTCATTAAGGGTTACGGACTGGATTTCAAGGGAAGGGAAGTGTAGCAGGGGGCGGCAGAAAGTTAGGTGGGCGGATGAGATTAAGAAGTTTGCAGGGACGTCATGGCCACAATTAGTACATGACCGGGGTTGTTGGAGGAGTATGGGAGAGGCCTTTGCCCTGCAGTGGGCGTAACCAGGCTGCTGCTGCTGCTGCTGATGATGATGATACCATGAGCACAAACAAAACAATGTCCTCTTTTTGACAAAAGCTCCTAAAACTTTTAAAATTTAATATCGTCGAAGAAATTAAAGTTAATGAATGCAATCTGCAAAATGTGCCTCCAAAAAACACTCCTGCATGTTATGACTCGTTATGAACTCCCGTAAAACCATAACTGATCCACTTGCGCAGCTTGGATGTGACCTTCCAAACGGTATGAATGAAAAGAAAGGGGGTTATCTGACGGGCCTGGTTCTTATTAATTATATCATGAGAAGCCAACAAACAGAGACACTAAGGAAAACATAGGTTAAATTACTTGTACTTATTAATTGAAATAAAGAAATTATAAATAAATGGCAATGAAAGTGGATGAAAAAACAACTTGCCACAGGTGCGGTATGATCCCACGTCTTTGCTTTATGCATGCGATTCTCTAAACAATTGAGCTACTGCAGCATGGTTTCCCCATCCACTTTCTTGCGTATTTATGTGTTACTACGAGAACTAACCTTGGGAGTGTTAGCCAGCGTCACCACTCTCGAGCCTTGTCGGCGGATGTTCCAAACTTTATGCAACACTAACCCTGTTTGCATTACTATTCTAAATGTGTTGTGACATAAACTTTCCGTTTGTGATTGGGGATGTAACGTGAGCCGAAAATGCTAACAACCTAGCAATATTTTGTGCTATTCCTTACGCTTCTTAAGCATTGATGGTGCAACCAAGCTAAATACAGCATGAATCAAAAGAACAAAACAATTTGCAACATGTCTGTCTGATTTCATATTTCAGACGAGCTCGAGGGGGTCGTGCATATCGCGGCTTTTGTAAAGCGCTGTCTTGGAAGAAGGCAAAAGCCTCTAATTTGCCTGACGCACCTCGTAGCTACAACTTTAGGACACCAGCCTCCAAGTACTGAGAGAAGATTACGTTCACAGACCCACACACTCACTGTTCCCTTAGGTGCTAGGCAGCTGCCTTTCTTTGCCCCCGTGAGTGACCTAGTAGTGACTCTAGTAGCAGCCTACAGGACGCTTCGCTTTGTTCCTCTGCTTACTAAAAGACATCTGCAGTGCGGCTAGGTGACGGTTACTACGCCTGAATCTTCATGAAGCTCTCCTTCTTGCGATGTGCATCATGCTGATCTCCGCAAATGCCTAAGCTTGGGATTTATCGTCCTTCGCCTTTTTCAGTCTCCGGCTGGATCCTGACTGTCGTGCATCTGTGTGTGTTGCCTTGTCGCTTCACATGTTTGGTTCCATACTCCTTACCCCGTCTGCTCTGACGTATGCAAACAGCCATAGGCAACTTTTCCTAGCAGGTTGGCCGAACTTGCCGCCTCCGTACGCACTTGGCCTAATGGGCCCTCCGTTTCTTGCGCGGAAAAACCGCCGCTTTCTACTGCCTTCCCCTCGCTTCCGGCTACCAGCAAGTTTGACTCATCACTGCGCTCAACTATCTCAGGAATCATTCCATGGTCCTCTGACTGTTGCGCAATAGGGAATACGCCTATCAGTCTCTGAGTTTCCTTCCATGTTTTTGCCCTGAAAGATTCCATATTGGAGAAGGGTTTTCCTCGTTCCGTCAGCGTTTGCTCCGACCTATTCGATTATCAATAGGTTACTTGCAGGGGCGTAGCCAGGGGGGGGGCTTATGGGGCTTGAGCCCCCCCCGAAACTTTTCGTGCTGTCATGCGCCGCCGTCAAAAACAACTCTCGGCGCCGGAAATCATACTCGATTTTGTCTAGAACGTCCTGAATTCACGCTCGAAAAGACATTTTAGCGCGAACATTGCGAAATCGGGCTGGATTTCGCGGAAACGCTGATGCATGGGGAGTCACATATCGTAACGCAAGGAGCCCCACCGAGCACAAAATTTCAAGGGCGTTTTGGTGGCTAGCGGGCTCGTCTCGGCATCTCGTGGAGGCCGCGGAATCTACGGAGCACTTGGATTTCAATTCTGAAACTTTGTGGGTATAAAGTTCCAATAACATTTTGATGCGAAAGGTGCATTGACATTTCCAAAGTCGTGCTTTAGATGTTCGATTCCGGAACTTTGTGGGTTTAATGCTGTTGTAAACATTTGACGCCAAAGGTGCATCGACCTTTCTAAAGTCGTACATCGGGATACAAGTTGACAACGCACGCAGCGAGGTCCGATGAGACAAAGCGTTGTGGTGGTTCATTTGTGCCATCAGGTCACAGAAAAGAATATGAATTTTTTTTCACCTGCGCCAAAGCATCCATGTCAAGACATTAAAGCCACCATTGTAACTAAGTTCTTATTGATTTTTCTACCTAAACTTTTATTCGCGAGGATACATTAGGCCTCTTTCTCATCTTTTTTTTTTTTTTTTTTTTTTTTTGTTCTCGCAACCTGCGGGCTGCCGATCCAGCCAGAGCGCATGCGTTTTTCTCGTGCTGCATCGACAACCGCGCGGCGCACTTGGATGCGCGTTCGTTTTTCTCTTGACATAAAAATTGTAACAGCGCAAACACATGCAACCACAAAGTAGCAAAGACGAGACACAAGCGCTTGTGTCACAGCGCTTGTGTCTCGTCTTTGCTACTTAGTGGTTGCATGTGTTTGCGCTGTTACAATTTTTATGCCAAGTATGCACCAACTCGTCCAGAAAGAAGTTTTAATTAAGTACGTTTTTCTCTGGCCGACTGCAATTTCACCTGGCAGAGTTTTGGACGCTTTCTGGCTAGCAGACGAGAAAAAGAAACAATGCATAGTCGCTCGCCGCCAGCACTGCGGGGACTCGACGGATTGCAACGCGTTCGCTTGTGTGCGCAAGGGAGAAAAGCGGGGAGGAAGCGCGCCGCCTTCTGCCGCACGCGATACATTTTGGGAGTGGAGGGAGGGGGGGGGGGGGTGCTGTGATCTGTGAATCTGTGGTTGCGCAACCTGTTTATTTGCCTTGTTTGACGCATTATATTTAGTGACTTTTTCTTAGGTACGTAGATTTATTGGAGACTTATACGCATATTTAAACATCTTGTTGCGAGGTTTTCTGTATATGCGCAGTGAACTTTGTTTCCATTGCCAATTTTTGCCCTGTATCACGCTGTGTCTTCACATTTGTATATTCCGTTGTATCTTCGAATTTCTAATGTACGAAGGCGAGTCAAATGAAAGTGAGACAAGCCGCCCCGTGCAATAATGGCTCGGTTCATTATTTTCGAGGCATGCGCGTAGCACATACGCATCTCATTTACAAGTGACATGCAGAGGTGAGGTTAAATGTTCTTTAATGTTCTCATACACTGGGTTGAACAGGGTTACGTGACATAATGGACACTCCAAAAGTTGAACAGCTTAGTGTCGTGAGGCTTTTGACAAATGAAGATGTTTCCCAAAAAGAAATTATTCGCCATATGGCTGCCGTATGCGTTGAACATTGCGTTTCATTGGCCACTGTGAAGCATTGTAGCAAACTGTTCAAAGAAGGACATGAAAGTTACAAAGACTATCCATGGCCGGGCCAAAGCCACAGTGCAATCATCCTCAACACAATTGAAAAGGCCGTGGTTGCTCAGTGGCTATGGTGTTGGGCTGCTGAGCACGGAGGTCGCGGGATCGTATCCTGGTCACGGCGGCTGCATTTCGGTGGAGGCGAAATGCGAAAACACCCGTGTACTTAGAGTTAAGTGCACGTCAAAGAACCCCAGATGAGGGTGACGACATTTTGTCTGCAATTGTGACCGGGGATGACTCATGGTGCCGCTACTACTAGCCTGAAACACTACGGCAAAGCTTACAGTGGAAGCATTTGAATTCACCCCTCCCAAGGAATACAAAGGCCGTCATTTCTGCCGGAAAAGTGTTGACTTCTTTTTAGATCGTTAGGGGCCATTATTGATCGAATTTTCTAAACCTGGAGAGACTCTAAATCATTTCAGATATTGTGAAAGGCCGGATCGGCTGCGTGTCGCAATCAAGAACAAATGACGTGGAAAATTGAGCATTGGAAACATCTTGCTTCACAACATTGCCCGTTCCCACGTCGCTGATGTGGTTAGTACGAAACTGGCAATGTTCAAGTGGGAAACGTTGCAACATTCCTCATGCATCCCAGACCTGTTGCCTTGCGTCTTCCACATTTGGTAAAATTTGAAAAAACTGCTCAAGGGAACCAGATTCGTGTCGGAAGATGAGGTGTAGTCATTTACAGATTTTTGAGGCAGCAATCCAAGGAGTTTTATGAGACGGGAATTACGCGACTCGTTAGTAGGACAAGTGTCTAAATACTCATGGTGACTACTTTTCAATAAAGTACCCCGTTTATCATATATTCGCACTGGCTCACTTTCATTTGACTCGCCCTCGTATATTTTGCAGAACTCCTGCTTTTTTACATGTGCTCGCAATACACGAGCGGTGACAGCTGCTCCTGCGCAATACATTTTAACAAACGACAGCGTCATTGAGATTTTCCCCTGGTCGTTGCATATGTACGAAAATGTAAACAAGGTTGTTGAATGACATATATATATATATATATATATATATATATATATATATATATATATATATATATATATATATATATCCCTCGACTAATTCTATAAGGAGGAGGCCGAGCTGCAAAGTGAGCCCCCACGAACGAAATTTCTGGCTACGCCACTGGTTACTTGCTCTGGCAGGCTGGCCAATATTGCCGCCTCCATACACACCTGGCTGTTCAGTGAAAGCTGTCCCATATATGGTTGCATGTTCTTGTCGGAGTCCTGAGCTATGACAAATACCACCCGTTTCTCACAGCTCCTGGCTATGTGGTCTTTTCTTCTGCAGTTGTAATACACAAATCTCTTCCGCGCCTCCAACGTGTGTACACCATCAGCAGGGGCATCTTCGTTTCTTGTGCTACATTAGGTGCGTCACCCTCTTTCTCTTTATGTGTGCTGGAGCAATTTGAAGTCTCCGGTTTAAAATGCCTACAGAAATACTTGTTACCCTTTGGCTTCCGGGAGCCATATCCTGCTTTGTCGCTTGTTTCTGATTGTCACGACTTACTTCGGAAGCTTCGGAGCGTGCGGTAATGCTTGGCGAGTTCTGCTGCTCTCTCTTATTGCCCTTCGAAGTCGGTTTGAAATGCTAGACAGAAGTGTCTAAAGAAATCCTCCTTAGCCCTATCGTAGTCTCGCACTTTGTCCTCAGACAAGCAGTTCATGAAACAGCGATACTGAACAAGATTAGTGCTGGTAATCTCTTGGTCCACAAGTCCCGGCTGACACCCTCGTTGTCTGTAAAACTTCATTTGGGCCTAGTTGGTGCATAATTCTGAACTTAGGCTTACAGCGCAAACACCCAAGACGGACCACAACAGGAATATATGACACTCTTTCAAAACCGGCAAGGAAATTAACTATATCCTTCTCTACCATGGAAGTGTAGAGCTGGAATCGCGCTATTTGCCATCTAAGAATCTGACTTTTCTGCTCAAGCTCTTGCATTCCAAGAACATGCCATTGTGCTACCTCTTGCACACACCTCTGGTGTGTTTCTGCTTCATCTTTGCATCATTTTGCCTCTTCATGCTTGCGCCTTTCGGCCTCTTCATGCTCGCGCTTTTCTGCTTCATGCTTGCGCCTTTCTGCCTCTTCATGCTGACGCCTCACACGCCTCTTCTTCTTGACATTCGCACCTCTCTTGCCTCTCTCCTGCTTCATGCTTGCACCTCTTGCACTCCTCTGTCATTTGCTTTCTTTCAACAATGGTTTCCCATGCCTCTTCACCTTCCTGGACCGTCACATCTTCTGCATTCGTGACGTCGAGAACTGCTTCTTGTGTTGTTGCGTAGCTGACAAAAATGCCCAACTCTTCGCAAATTAGAAGGAGGTCCTGCGCTATGAATTTCTCCATGGCGAATTTGTCGGCCCTCAAAATGCACCCTTCCATAAAACTGAAATTTGCTATTTAAGAAAGGTGAATTCCCAAAACAGTGCCTACCAGAAAACACAAACATACTCTCCTAGCAACTGCTTACTTGTACTAGTGAGAGTTTTGGTGACATGAAGAGCAAACATCAGGCCATAGCTAGCCCATCCTTATCACTATTAGGAGACTGCAGAATTTCTTGTTCTTCATGCTCTCTGTTTCACAAAATAATTTTCCTGGCCTCACCAGCCTCCTCCTAACTCCTCTCCTCATTCTGCAAAAGCTCTAATTGCGACCTTTTGGCTTTCGCAGGGCCAACCGAAATGTTCATCTGCTCATGACTTTCAAGGAGTTCTTGGACGCAACTTCTCCATGCTCACAAAGCACCCTGTGTTTCTTCCCCACTAGCAATCAGCCCACGAGACACTATATTCTTGGTGTATGTAATAAAATAACTAACACCAAACACTGTTATGGATTGCCTGCGCTATGAGTCTGGCGAAAAGAGAAGCAAACACGTAGCACTCACCACACCAATGTAGTCAATGCTGATCAATCTCATAAGCTGCCTGCCTGTATTGTAAAGTCGGTTCCATGTATGGTGCCGTGCCAGGTGCCGAGAGAAAGAAGGGTTGCGAGCGACAGTTACGAGAAGAAAAGGTTTTATATTCAGAAGTACATGGTTGAGTTTTATACACACAGCTCTTAACTTTCAGAGCAAACTGCATGCTAGAGTCTTTGCATGTCCGAGCTTCTTTTTTCTCACATCCATCCCGATCCACTTTTTATGCTGTTTATTTCCCTCTTTCCCTCGTCAAGGGATTTCACAGGATAATCACTAACGCCTTACCATTCACCACCTCCTTCTCCCAATGTTGCACAATACGAGGCGGCTTCCACATGGCAAACTGAACTGGCCATTGACACCTTTCCCGGTAGTTCTCGACAATGACCCTCTCATCAATCAGTGACCTCTTCGTGATGGTCAGGAGAGGGTGACATTGTTATCTTGAAGCGAGCTGTCATTTCTGGGTGCTCGAAAGCCAAAGATCTGGAACATGACTACCTGTCCGTAAGACTCATGTGATGCTGATTGAGCTTCCTTGAGTGAACAATGAGGTGGGATCAGCACCTGTGATTGCCGCATGTCTGCAGGTGAATCATCCTTTGTTCTGAGCTATCGTCAGGCATAACAGCAGCAAGTTGGTGATCGTAAGGGTTGCCGAACAAGTTCTGCAGCTTTTGTTTAAGTGTATCAACTGGTGAGCTCATCTGCGTGTGTCCTAAGCCATACTTGAGCTGTGCAACCCACTTAGGTAAAATACTACGTTGGCAAGCATGACAGTTGAGTCGCACTGGTTATTGGTGCTGACACGTTGGTACAGGCTGATCCAGTCGTCGACGTCTTCCCCATCGTTCTCCAAGAATATGCCAGGATCATGTGGAGTAGAGAGTGCGATGTGGCTCGTCGGAGTAGCAGCAGGTGTCAGAGCCGGTTGAGTCGAGCTGTCATCTCCGGGAGCCATGACGGAAGGCTCGATATACCATCCACTGCGAGCCCCATGACGAGGACAGGGCATGTCTACCTCCACCAAATATGTTACATTGGAAGTCACAGAAAAGAAGCTACATACAAGTTTATTTACATAATGAATACGCTGCACTTTGCCAAAAGACAACAGCCCATACTACTAGCCTCTAAGTATTGTCGTCATCTTCACACTGCTGGCCTCTTCTTTATTGTAACTACTGGTCCGTAACAATATTGATGATTCTGAAAACTGGGAGTTCTGTCATCATGAAGGTTGTATCCAGTGGCCATGCAGGGACCCTTTTTCACCATTAACTGCTGTTTCAAAAAGGCGGGCTTTATGCACTAGAGAAAAACTGGCATGGTAGTGATGGCATCATGGTGGAAGCTGCTAACATAACCGAGCCCAGGGAGCACGTCATTGTTTCTAGACTCTATGTTGCTTTCTAGGCTCTCTGTATTTAAAAAAAAAATATCTGATAAATGGTAATGCAAGCCCATCTGTTTCATGAATAAACAGTGCATGTTTACCTGCAGAAAATATGTTTGGTCACTTTATTGTCACTCTGAAAAAGTTGAGATAACTTTTCTGCGAAATTTGTTAGTCTGAAGATTTTAAATCTACAGTAAAAATATTCAACACTGAGGGTTCACATTTGGGGGAAAAATACTCTCGATGGTTTAAGAGGAAGATAATTAGTGGTGCATCGATTCTTTTGAGATGATTGGCAACTTTAATGTCATTAGCAGTCCAATGATTGGTGCATGATAGTTGATTGTATGTTAAGTAATATGAAAAGTGCTCACACCTGTGACCCAATTTAGCGTCAACGTGGTTCAATAAAGAGCAGCACGTACAGAGTGCGGCTGCGAAGCACCTGAACAAGGCCTAGGTGAGTGCCGAATTGGAACATATCTATGTCGGTGTATCTACTATTTTATTCTTATAAGTATTTATGCAAACCCATCTGTATGTGTACTGATGAATAAACAATGCATGTTTATCTACAGAAAATATTATTTGCCACTTTATCGTCACTCTAAAGAAGTTGTAACTTTTTTGCAAGATAGGTCAGTCTGAAGATGTTAAACCTGCAATAAATAAGAACTTAACCCGGAGGGGTCGCACTTGGAGAAAAAAAATAGGCCTTAATTGGGTTAAGATGAAGCAAATTGGTGGTGCATTCATTCTTTTGAGATGATTGGTGACCTTAATGTCATTAGCAATCTTATGATTGGCGCACAATTGTTGGTTATGGTAGCGGTAGGGGTAGTGTTGGTAGTGGTGTCAAAGAGTTTCATTCAATACTGGCACATGCACGATGACCCAACTTGGCACCAAAGTGAAGAGCAGCATGTACAGTCGACAACAGATTGAAATGGACCACGGCTTAGGCGGCTGGAGCAGCTGCATGGCCGCACCATGGCGCTGCTATCGCACGCTCACTAGAGAGTACCCCGAGTGACGTCAAACTTCATCTCCGCACCCTTGTTTTCGCGCTGGTGCTTGTCATGCTTAATAAATTTCAAGTGCGGCGTTCGGCCTTTCTGCTACTGACGGTCGGGACGAAGGGACGCGTGAATGCCAGTAGTTTCGCCAGCAGTAGAATGCCAGTAGATTCGCGAGTAGTTCAGCACATTGCGCTGTCGTGCAGTAGTGGATGGCCGCAAGTCATCAAAGCGCCGCAGTGTGAGGGAAGCAGAACCTGATGTTTTTTTTTCCTTTTCTTCTTTTTTTTTTTCGGCAATTTTCAGTTGCGGACACAATGAAATGAAGCATAATTCGGTTCAAGAACGCAGACCAGTGCCAACTAGTGAAGAGGGCAGCTGGTGTTGAGACGTCTGCTCTCGCAGTTTCTCCGAACCTTTAGCATCACCTTAGCACTCTTTATTCATAGAGAACAGTGCGAGATGATGCCGCTGTAACTGCAATGTCTGATGCGCTGCTGGAATAGGTTGTCGGGGGTGCGATTGTTCTCCGTGCCCAGCTTGCGCTGCAGCTTACGGTTGGCACCTTAAAGGGACCCTCACCAGGCCCCATAGCAAATTTTTGTTATATGCTGGAAGTTGTTACGTGTCCTCTAGGGAGCATTCTGCCGCAGAAAATTTTCAAATCGGCTCAATAATAGCAGAGATAGAAATATTTCAGTGCCACAAACCCATGATTTCTGCAGGCGGGCTTTACTGCCAAGCAAGACAGTCTCTCTACTCGCCCTGTCTAGCCTCCACAAGCAAAATTCCTTCCCTGCATTCTCCCATACCGGACCTCGAGGATCCCGTGACGCATACATTTTTCTCACTTTTGTTTTCACTGCTATGCACTTCCTTGACAACATCGCGCGCGAGCTATTCTCTCGCTCGTGCAACGCACAAATATTCCACGCTATGTGCAGGGAAACCGTACTAGTGGCATAATTCAGTGCTATGCTAATACTGAGGCAGAACAAACGGATCGCAGGGAATGATCACGCACTGGAACACAGTAAAACATGGCACAGTTTCGGTACCTGCGCACGTGACCGCACGGCCGTGGGAACAAGCAGACGAAGCAAAAGTACATTTCTCTTGCTTCAGTGCGAAGTAAAGCAAAAAACACACAAACATTCCGTTTGTGTGTTTTATTATTTCTCTAAACTTCAATTCATCAATTCAAGCAACAGAACACACAAATAACAGATGGTGCCTTCAATAATTCTCAGTCACCCGTCGCCACGAGCTCCGTCACACTGCAGACACGACTACGTAGGTGCAGGGACAGGACTATATCATCCTCCGGATTGGAGCGCGGCGGCTGCGAGAAGGAAAAACAGCGGCACATGGCAATGAAATACTTTGCAGACACGATTGTTATCACATACTGTATGCTCTGCGCTTGTCAGCTCAAAATGGCCAGACCTGGTGAGGGGCCCTTTAAGCAAGAAAATTTATCTCACCGATTTTTCCAACAAAGTTAAAAGTAGCCTGCATCTATCATCTGCTTACAGCGAAAAAAGTTTCCAGTTCATCCTGACTCGGAAAATGTCCAGCGACCCGATCGAGGCAATGTTTGGCTTTCTGCGCCGCATTGCCGGGTACAATGACATGCTGTACATGAAGAGTGCAGCATGTGTCCTGGAAAAAATGCTAAAGACCAGAATCATGGCAGCTTCATGTGAAAGCAATGTTAAGAGCTTGACCACGTTCTTATTGCAGCATCTTCTTATTCAACAGGAATTACATGTGCGACAAGCACCTTTGATGAGGTCCTGAACATGGCAGCGCAGGGGTTAAAAAACTGCCCTTTAGCCCGACCATTTGTCTCCACCCCTCAGATCGCCAGCGTGGCCATGATTGGCAGATACATTGTGCGTGCGGCGAGTGAGCACATCCCTGTGCAGGCCGTATAGCGTTCCTACGGCGAGCAAGAAGCAGCACTCCTAAGCACGGGCCCATCGCTCATCGAGACTGTGGTGGCCTGTTTTATCGATCTTGGGAACTGCTGAATCTGCTCATACGTCTTTGGAAATTAGTGGAATGTGTGCTTCCTCATTGGAGGCCCGTCGCGAAGCCCTTGAACTTTACGCACAGAGGATTGTGCAGGAGCCCATGGGCCTACCAGTGATGAGCTGTGGAAACACCGACACTGACCACCGCAAAGAGCTGTTGCTGCTTCTAAGTTCCAGGAAGTTTATCAGGCTGCTTTTTAAAAATTTTGCTCAAGGAGTGGCTGACAGAAATGCTGCTGCCAAACTGCTTGAAAGGAAACCCCCTGTCGGGAAATGTTCTCAAGTTATAGTAGAAATTTCTGCAAGGAAATGATTGTCGAGATTTTGTCGTGCATCCCTGAAGCATAATTTGTGAGTAATGGAAACAAAGCCTGCTGACTGCTGAAATACCTCTTCTCTACCTTTGCCTCCTTTCCCTACTTTCCTCTTTCCTCCACAGTTGGCATATCGATGAAGTGCACTACTTCAAACAGCTGAAGCAAGGTGCTTTGATCATGTATTGCAGCAAAGGTGAAGTGGACGAGTCGATGAACAGCGCCGAGCTGGATGCCTGCGGGATGTAGTCATTCGACAGCGGTGTGGAGACTTTTGATGAATCGTGGTCGTCATTGTCGAAGAGTAATAAGCAGGGATGCTTGAGGAGACAGCTGCTTGAGCATCATGTCAGCATTCCTCTCATGACTGACTTCATTGTGGCTAAAGACGAGCATGTCATCCATGAGCTTGATGACTCCTGTTAGTCCGATCAAGATTTCGGACTTTCACTTTCCGCAGTATTTTGGTGTCGATGTTATGCCGATCGAATGGGAGTCTTGTGAAGCGCAAAATGCCTAGTTGGCAACATGAATGTCATCGGCTCTAGGCAGGGCGGGGAGAGAGGGATTTTGGTGGGAGCCTGAATATGCATTGTCTTCAAACAACTGTTGCCTCACCTCGCTGTTAACACGCCCTTTTCTTTCCCTGCGCCAGTACATACTTCAGTGTGTTCCATTTACATAACGAAATTTCTTCGTTCTTGAATCAAATGTCTTGTTTGGTTCTTCATGTTTTTTGTGTTAATTCATAGCAGTGCTTTAACACAAAATAACGTAACAGTACTGAGAGCGTGTTCGACGGATCGAAGCTGCCTGTTGACTTCGTGTCCCATTCATGTTCAGTCAGAAAGAAAGGTATTTAATGTGTAAGATTCAACAAATATACTTGCTAAGGTGTGCCTCACAGTCTTCTCGACAATGGTGAACTTAAGGAGCCTGCCAGCCCTGAGCTGCGACCACCGTGGTTGCGGCAGCCATTACTTCAGACCGGCTCAGCAATGCTAAAGCTGATCGAAAAAAAAAAGGAATTGGCAGGAATTTTGAGCATGCCTTTCTTCACCATTCATTTTTTTAACACTAAATAATCCTGACAAAATTTTAACTTTTTGAAAAGCTCCCAAAATAATGTAATGCTCAAAACTTCAAAACTCATTGCACGACATTGTCGAAAGATGGCCGAATGCTTATAAAAATGCTAGAAACGAGTTGCATCAATGGAAACCATAAATGTTCTGTTATGTCCTAATACTCACAAAAATTAAACTAAGCATGTCATACCATTCACATTAGAATATTTCTAATAGCTTCAAAGAAACATTTTGTGACGGAGCAGGCGTGTGCCCTACGTCGTGCGTCCAGTGCATGTTACAAGCATACAAGCAACCGCCTGCACAACGTGTAGCCAGATGCACCGCTGCACCGACACAATGTTGCCAACAGCATCACTCCGGCTCCAGCAGTACAGTTGCGAGCACGACTACGGGGCGATCTGCTCGCATTTTGTGTTGGCAAACCTCTAATGGCAAAACAAGCGACGTCCAAGGCAATATTTTGTTTAGAGGAGGCATTGGTCAGTGCTACACAGATACCGAGGCTGACACAAGTGGATCACGGAGCATGACCACATGCTGGAACAGGCTAGAAAATTATATAGTTTCATTGTGTTTACTTGCAACTGAACGATGTGGGAATAAGCAGACAAAACAGAAATACAGTCGAACCTACTTATAACAATATTGATTCAAGTGCCACAAAAAATCCGTTGTTATAACCGGGTTCCACGAAAAAAAAATGGGGAATGGCGTAGCGGTTCCGAGAAAAATATAATGGCGCGAAGGTAAGTTCTCCTCCATGCGTACAGACCTACCGCTAAATGGGTAATGTTCTTAAAGAATGCTGTTGCATTGAAAATGAACTTTGGACCAACAATGTAATATGTAGGGCAGGTAACCGACGGCCTATTAGGGTTACTGAATTGTTATCAATCGAACTGACATGCAATCCTGGGCAGCAGACAGGTAATGTGAGGACATAGAAAATTTACAAGCACGGGATGGTATTGTCACGTAGTAGGGACGGTGAGGAAAGCAGCAATACTAAAAATGAGGAAACTAGCGTTTTATTGGGTCAACTTGTGCCCTCAAAAAACACGTTATACTCGGAGAACAGCGACAGTGGCAAACACAGTCCGCGATCGGTGAAAATCTGAGCAGCGGGTGAAGCACGTCGGCTTTTATGGATCAGTCGTCGAATGTTCCAGAGTAGCCGCTGGGACCCGCTTGCCTTGCATAAAGTTCTACACCATTTGTGTCGTGCATACATGCACTCAGCTTACGCAAGATTCCGCGACAACAGACAGCAGATAGAAGCATCGATAACATTTTGAAAACTTCCGATACATGTAGACGCGTCCTGCGCTGAGCGATAACACTTTGTAGACAGTAAAAGTGCTCACCCGTAAAAGATAAACGAGGTCATGTGTCAGTATCATCTGGCACAAGACATGGGGTGACAGGAGATCCTACAGTTGACATTAAATAGGCTGATTGCAATGAGCTTCGGATGGTGCAATAACTTCTAATTAGTTGGACTACACCAATAACTTTAAAATGCATGAGATGAAAAATTGTCTCAAATATGTTCCGCTGTCCTAAGCCTTTCACAAAAGGAGGTTGCCCTGCTTTCGAGTATCCAATCTGGTTTGTTCTTTGTAGCCCTTTAGGAATACTGAACCGGAAGGGTTATTTTGTGTTCCTCGGCTATGCATTGTGAAGTGCTCCTGTATTTATTCTATTGTATTTACCTCTTGTTCTTGATTCTGTAACGGGACTGCAATCGCCTCACTTATTTTCTGCAGGCCTCACAAATGCGATGAGCCTAGCTGAAAGCATCACTGCCAAAATGGCATGCCATGCCCCTTCAAAGATCGGTGGTCAGGTCGAGGTTGGCATGCAGTGCAGCTTGTCTCTCGCTGACAAGTCTGTTGGGTGCTCGTTGAAACCAGGGAGCGAGTCTAGGAGCGTGCAGACTATGGAGGCTGTGGAGCAGTTAAGCTCCACCTCAGGTGGGCAATGACCGGCACTTTTCTTACATTTGCCTGCTTATACGAGTGTGGTAAATGACCAAGTCTGCCTAGCTTGGCACGACTTGCTCAAGTGTGTGTGATGTTCTGTCGCTGAGGATAAATTAGCAGTGTTTTTATTGTTGCCTGCATAGTGATTGAGGCAAAAGGCAAAAATACTGCCCTACTGAGCACATTGAAGTACCTTAGATGGCAGAGCCTAATCCAGAGCCCTCTTGTCCTGGTGTTGTGGCCCTTACATTGGTCCACGATAATGTTACACCCAGTGAGTCTTTTAGTTATGTATAGATCGGTGTATGAGTGTAAGAACATGAATATAGTAGATCAATGGAGAATGTAAGTTGACCTCTGGATTTGATGTGAATAAAATTCAAACATAATGCAGTCAACTATAAAACATACCTTGTTTTATCAATATGCTCATTCATTGAGCGAGCTGAACATGGCACAGGAACTGTAAGGATTCTTGTCCTGGGGCAAAGTTTGGTGACGACATCCCAGAGCACATCATCGGCGATGACTAAGCGCGACTATGCATACGCAACACTGCCCTCAGGCAATGAGCAGCATGCACTGGGCTCCTGAGGTGCACGCCAGCAATCGCTTCAGACGACCTGTACGCGTCTTGAGGTGAATGCTGGTTTTGGTCCTCTCCCGTCGATAGCAGCTTCGGGTTAATTTTTTTTTCATGTTTACAGACTGCAGTGACCGACGGGACCTCTTTTGTACCAACAGTTTGTCCCAGCGGATACTTATTCTTCCTCAGCACTCTTGTTACAATATGCTATCCACCTTTGCTGATGCGAAAAGTGAAGCGTTTTCCCTTTGATAAATGAGGCACTAATGAGCAATTCAAATGCCTTTGCAATGAATTGAATCTGCTGTCATCAGGAGAACTCGTCCACGGTGCCCACTAGAGAATTCCATCACAGTGTCTTCAATTTCACTGTCAACAGGGTAGCCGTTGCACAACAAAGCTTCCACTGAAAATCGACAGTTGCTCTCTATTTTATATTCATATGAACCATACGGCACACTGCCACAATCTTGCTTTGCGCTTCCACCCATTTTATCACGTTGTTTTCAAATGCACTTATAAAGCCCTGACATATTATTTTTGCACAACTCGTGCTTGGACAAAGTTTGCAAATTTGGCATGTTTGCCACAATAATGACAAAAACTATGATCCTTTCTCCACTTTGACAACTGCAAACAAGAAAAATTTATTTTGTTTCACAGTAGACTACATGACAGACACAGGAAGATCGTGCTAGTTATTTTGCGACAACTGACCAAAACCCAACCTGTCCTTGGTAATTCATGTGCATGCAGTTGCAGCGTAAGATTAGCAGAATGGTTTACAACATGTTTAATTACAGAAAGTCGAATTCAAATATGTTTTTTTCACAGCATAATAATAATACAATCGCCGACTGATTTTTTTGGACACCCTATATTCTGGCCGGCCGGAATATTTTAACTTTGCAATATTATTGCTAATTTGCTCCATATAGTTATGTATAATAATAACGAAAATTTTGAATGTTTCGAACTGTCACAGTATACTACATGACAGACACAGTAAGATTGTGCTAGTTATTTTGCGACAACTGACCAAAACCCAACCTGTCCTTGCTAATTCAGGTGCGTGCAGTTGCAGCGTAAGATTAGCAGAATGGTTTACAACATGTTTAATAACAAAAAGTCGAATTCGAATATGTCTTTTTTTCCACAGCATAATAATGATACAATCGCCGACTGATCTTTTTGGACACCCTATTTTCTGGGCCGGCCGGAATATTTTAACTCTGCAATATTATTGCCAATTTGCTCCTTGCTTTTGCTCAATTTGCTCATTTTGTTTTCCTGCAGCCTCGAAGCAGCGTTGCACACATCTCGCATGCCGATTCAGAGCTACCATTTCAGGTACAGCCTCAATAGGCAGCACTTGATGCACTCTCCCACGTGCCTTTGTGCTCTCATTGCTGTCGGCACTCGTCAGTCGCATATGGCCAGTGGTACTCTTTGTATCGCCTCTCATGTGCATTGTGGTTTTCTTCAGCTGCATACTTTGATGCTAGGCTTAGCCACTTCAACAACCAATTGTCTTCCGTGGTTTCATCGCCAGTTGTTAACAATGGTGCCGACACTGCCTTCGTCATCCGCCGCCTTCCGACAAAGGCTTTGAAGTGAGGAAATCATAGCATAGTGACGATGGAAAAGAAGTCCACCGTTATCAGGAAAGTGCAAAGGGGCTTGTCGCAATCACACGTCGCAAAAGAATTAGAACTCTCGAAGCAGACAATATCAGTCTACATACACAACAAGGTGAAGATTTTGGAAGCCGCTGAGAAATCTTCCCAATCTCGACAGAAGAATGTCAGCCATAGTGCCCACCCAAAACTTGAAGCTATTCTAATGTGACTGAAAGCCATGATCGCCATGCAAGTGCTGGTGTCCGGTGATGTTTTAAATCAAAAGGCAGAAGCCGTAGCGCTTCATATGAACATTGAGGATTTTCAACTTAGTGATGGCTGGGTCCAAAATGTTAAGGGGCCCCTCACCAGATGTGGCCATTTTGTGCCGACAAGCACCGTGTATACAATGTGTGCTAGCGATCGTGTCTGCTGAGTATTACATCGCTATGTGCCATGGAAAGAGCTGAAATTTCAAACCAAATGCCGTTTGCTCTTCTTGCGAGCTTTGTGCTCCCAGCTGGAGAGTTGACATATTTCTCACAAGTGCGCCTACGTACATTGCACTGCTGTAACGTCACGCATAGTGACACATGACTCTGTCTGGTCTATGGCGAATTCGTCAGAGAAAGGCGCTCAAGAAAATGACAGGCCAGTGAGTGAGTTAGTGTGGACACTCAAGCAGGGTGGCTCCGTAGTCGCACCTGGGGTACTCAACTGCACTCGCGACGAAAAGCAGCCAGCGAGCGGGAACAGAACATTGGGGGTGCTAGTAGGCACCTGTTTCACGCACGTCTCAAAGAGTTGAGCAAACCCAATACTGGCACGGCTAGGACTAGGGTACACCTCTAGGCGGTCGACGTGACGAAAGGGCTTTCCAAAGAAGGGATTGATCCCGGTGGCCAAAAGCAGAGGGTACGTACCTCATGCTGTAGGTGTCATCTGCGTTGAAGGAAATTAAGTCCGTGGCCACGGGATCAAGCAAGAACGAGGGCTGAAAAGGGGTCTGCAGTGATGACATGCTGAAACCAAGTTGATAGGCAGTTATATGGAGGTGGGTTTGCACAAGGCTCACCCTGCGAGCGATGGTCAGGGAAGGGCACGGCACTTCTCCACTCCGCAACGCACAAAAGCACTTGGGCAAGGTTCATCGAGTCCGACATGGCGCAGAGAAGGCTCCAGAATCAGATCGCGAACAAGCATAGGTTTATTCAACTAAGACACAGCACAGTGTGACAGTCACGGCACTTATGGGAAAAGGCTCACCTCAAGACCGATCGACTATGCGTGCCCGCTGCGCTAGGGCTAACTGCGAAGCAGCCCACCAAGTGCGAAAACGAAAGAATTGCGGGAGCAAAGGTCCTTGTAACCACCTAGGTGCAGGCCTGTGAGCATCTGCCGCGGCAATGAAGTGCTCAGCGAAAGAGAGCTCGGGTGGAGAGGTGCCCGGGGCCCGCCACTCAGGAGGCCAATTGGGGCGCATCTTGGTGACACTAGCTCACGTGGTGATTCGACCCTGGGAGGGATAAGCACAGTTGCACTGGGAGGGATAAGCACTGGGGTGGCTGCTAGCAGCCACCCCAGTTTCGAACAGACTCGCGTGAGCCAAAAGGCTCACCTTCATCGACGAGGAGAGATATTTTCCTTGAACTACACCGCAGAGTCCGCTACCGCCGAAGGCACCCAATGACTCAACATTAGACGACTTAAGTTCGATCGAAAGTGCTGCGACACAGTCATGATGTACAGCAGATCGTCATGCTGGTGTATCAGCAAACGCCTTCCTGGTGCCTAAGTCAAGAACAAGAACGACATGGACGAACTGCTATTGATGAACTCATCCAAAAAGAAAAAGAAACAAACCCCTCTGTCAACTCTGCGGCTGCTTGGACATTCTCAGGTGATTCCTGGGTTTCCCTTCCAGCCTGGTGGGATACAAGTAGCAACCGTAGTCGCTGCTGCAGCGAGCGTGTTAGCCTGCTGCAGACTCAGAAAGTGACAAAGTGGGCAGGTACAACTTGCACCGATTCGACTGCTGGCAGCTGAAGAACTCCGTAAGGACAATGTGCTTAAAGGAGTCGCCAAGAATACCTGAACAATGCCAATGACTTCCTCATCCACAGCTAACTGAAGAACATCAAATAGAAGGAGCATTGTCATAATGAACCGACTCGTCGATTTCCTCGCACGTAGCAGCGTGTTGTGAACAGAAGAAAGGTGACAAAACCATGCGTACAGGTCAGGCAGTACGAGGTTCCATTTATTGCTTCTAAAACATTGGTGATAATTACTGTGCGGTATTTTAAAGATTTAGATACTGTTCGTTTCGGCTTTTGCTTAAAGGCACATGCTCTGAAAGCATCGGAGTTTCCATTAGAAAAAGCCAAGTGCAAGACATGACGAGAGAGAAGGCAAAGCGTGCAGTGTGTGGGGGCTCCCTCAAGGTAGAGGAGGCGCCAGGTGAGAACAGGGAGGAAGTCAAGTCAATTGCCAGACATTGTGATGTCGATGCTAGGCTCAAGAAAATCGAGGATTTCCAGCATGAGCTTGTGAAACAGGTCAAAGAGCTCAAAAATTAGCTAACTATGGAGCGCGATGCATGGAAGGCGGTCGAAAAAAAGACCTTAAGCAGCCGAAGAAAAGCTGGACAGGGCGGCCATAGTGAACGAGAATGGATGGATAGATATATACAACGAGAGTCCCCTTTGGAACTTGATGGTGGGTTGTGCCACCAAGCTCATATATTGCTTCATGTCCTACCTATGTTAAAAAAAGAAAAGAAAGGAATGAGAAAAACACCTTGATGAATTCCCATAACCAAACTTTCTGAACCACTATTGTGAACTTTGTTTCCTTATGCGTTCGTTGTTTGTAGTTTCCCTACTTCCACCAATCTTCCGATCTCCTCTTACTAATCTCTATTGCAGACATGTTTCCTTTTTCCCAGCTCTCTCTCAAACCAATAGCTTCAAGGAGGCCAATGGTGCTTAAATCGACTGCTGGGCAGATATCTTCATATTCTCATAAAACATGCTCCACCGTTTCCTTAGCTTTGCCACAGCAAGCACATGCTTCTTCTTCCTTCTTATATCTCGCTTTATAAGTGCGTATTCTAAGGCATCCTGAGCTCACTTCGAAAAGTAATGAGCTTCCCTTTGAGTTATCATAAATTGTTTCTTTCATAATTTTTTTTTTATATTTGGTAGTTACTCATAGCAGGTTTCCTTTCTATTGCCGCCACCCATGAGATTATCTCGTCTCTCTGACTTTCCGCTTGACGCTCTTTGTTGCCACGTTGCTCACCATACAGGTTGCATACTTGCTGGTAAGCTTCCTAGTTCTTTTCCTCCACTGTGAATCAATGTTTTTCCTGTACATATACCTGAACACTCTCTCAGCCCATTTACTTTCTTCCATATTCCTCAGTCGCTCTTCAGAATGAATTTTACTGTGATCTTCCCTCACTTCAAATCTTGTGCAGCCCATATCATCCTGCACAGCTTAATTTACAGTCGCCGACCGTTTATTCGGACCTCACGGGGACTGCGGAAATGTCCGAATAAACAGGTGTCCGGAAAAGCAGATTAAGAAAAAAAAATGAAATCCTTTATTTCCACGCACTTATTCGGGCTCGGCAGTAGGCTCGAAGAAATCGTGAGTGCGCCGTTGCACGCTGTCCCGTTTACGCGCAATCAGATAAGCCTGAATCTCGGAGAGTGTCGTACGGTCACTATAGGCGGCTGAAAGCACAGTCACTGCTTGTGCACGCTCCGCATGCGACGGCAGCGTAGCACATGGTGCGTCATCTTCCGACTCGGAGTCATCGTCCGGCGGAGCAGCAGAAACCTGACGAACGATCTCGCCGTCGTCGAGTTCTGCGCATGTCAGTACAGCAGTGTCAGCACTTGTGAAACTGTCAAATGAGACGGTGTCCGGAATCACAATGCAACCACTGCGCAGGTCTCGGCAGAATATTTTCCGCGTCAGTAGGGAGCACATCGGAAGGCGACAAATCTTAGGCCTCCCGGCACCCGCTTGCCGGCATTCCCCAGCGCAGTCTGCGCGGGCACTGTCGGCGCCATTAGACACTTGACGCGATGTTTCCGTACGCCACGTTGGATCACCGAAACCTCGACACAGCACACAACGCAAACACCACCGTGCCGACACCAGTCGCACGAACGAAAAACGTGCTACTCGCAGCGTCGTGCGCGAAAGAAAGGAATCAGCTGCTGGATTGTCTTGACATGGCTTACTAAGCTGAAACCGGAACTACTGCACGACCACTCTATCGAACCAGGCAGAAACGATGATGATGAGCGGGGATTTCCAGTAGCGCCACTTCGTGGGGCAGCAAGGAGGCTCCGTTCAAAACAAAAATGGCGTTCAGCAAGTCGAACTATGCGCCGCGGTCAGAGTTGGTGCATGATGCCCTCGAACGAGTTGGCTCAAGAAGTGTCCGAAAAATCAGACGAGGGGTTGCAGGGCGTCCGAACTTTCGGCAGTTGTTATACAATATGGTCTATGGGGAGAATGGCGGTGCCGCGAAGCTGACCGAATAATCGGGCATGTCCGAATTTTTGGAGTCCGGAAAATCGGTCGGCGACTGTATAGGCTTCCTGTTGTGGGGATGCGCGACTCTCGCGCGTCCCCTGATATGTTGTTTTCCCCCATCTCCTGCAATCCCGCTTCGCCGCGTGGCCTGCGTGATGCCCGCGGCGGTCGATGTGGTTGAAGCGCAGGGCGGGAGAGGGCGCGAGTGTTGCGCTGCTAACGCCGCCGACAGGCGGGGTTACTTGGGCGCCGGGAGGCAAGGCGCTTCCTCTTTCCCGGCGGATCGGTGAACAGCGTGGACGTCCCGCGCGCGCGCGCCGACCCATGCTTTTGCGAGACCGCCTCGCGTGGCCTGCCTTCGAACGCGCCACCGTTCGCGTGACCGTACGCGCGAATGAGCAGGCGTTGGGATCCAGCATGGGGCGAACATATTCGCTCACCGTCCGGTCGCTGCGAGTTGGTCTTCCTAGATTTGTCGCGCGCCCATCGGCATGTTTTGTGGATAGCAAATCAGCTAGCAGGCGTTGATCTATGAAAGATGCAATAAATGCCCTTGTGATTGTTTGCACTACTGTGTTGTCGTTCGTTTGTCCCAAGAGCGCGGAGGAGAATCCCACACTGTGAGTGCCCAATGCGAGACATCCCGCTGACCTTTGGTTGCCATCGAGTCCTGATTGTACCTCTGATTTCTAGCAAACAACCAAATTTCCAAATGTAAGTCTTCGAACCATTACACCTTTCCACATACCCCACAGCACCTCGTACCTATTGTATCCCCATCGCGCTCTGTGTTTCATTATGACCGCAATTGTCTTCCCCTGTATTCTTTTATTTCTGTAGTTCCATATATGATATTCTTCTTTTAGCCATATACCAAGGTATGTATATTCTGTTACCCGAGATATATCCTGGCTCTGTATTGTCAGTGTCTGTGCGCTGTTTTCATTGAATGCCATAACACTTGATTTTTTTACGATAAGTTTCAGACCTAGATTCTCGCCATCCTAACCACAGTTATTAGACTGACGTTGCATATCACTTTGCATGTTAGCTAGCCACACAATGTCATCTGCATAAACAAACCTGGAAGCTTCTGCTCTACTACTGTACCTGCGTGGTTGTATGAGAGATTAAACCCAATATTACTTCCTTCCAGCGTCTTTTCCATCGTCGCCATACATCATAAACAGCAGTGGGGACAGAGGACACCCCTGCCTCAGACCCTTGTTGATATCAACTTTATCCTCGCTCCTCATCTCTTCCAATTCAACACAAACTGTATCTTCTAGGTAAACTTTTCTCAAAAGCTGTATACAATCGTCACGTAAGCCTTCCCCTTCCAGAATATCTCGCAAAATGTTGCTGTCTGTAAAATGTTGCATGTGCTCCTGTAATGTCTAAAAAAGCTGCATATATTGGTTTACTTTCTACTCTGAATATTTCAATAGACTGAGTAAGGTCAAAAAATTATCATCCAGGTGCCTACCTTTTGTGAAGCCATCCTGATGGTCTCCCAAAATGCCATTATTTTCTGCCCATTGTTGTAGTTTTAATTTAATTGCCTGCATTGCTAACCTTTATATTACCGATGTAATGGTCAACGGTCAACACACGAGGGTTGGACCCTCCCGCATGTAGCCGTGCACGGTTTAGCCATGCTCAGGGAAAGGGGGATCCTGGAGGTTGAGCCGATGCCGGGTGTTCGGACCTTTATGGCCCCCTGGCAGAGGCAACACACCTCTTTCGCCTCTGCTTCACGTAGACGGCACCCCTGGACTGGCCCACCCGCGGTAAATCGGCAGTTGCCTTTTCCTTTCTCTCTCTCCTCAAATCTTCATCTTTGTCTCTTACTTTTTTAACTTTCCTGTCTTCTTCTCTCTTCCATTTACTTCCTTTCTCCACGGTGGCAAGGGTTAAGTTTGTGTGGCTATCCTACCTTGGGTATTTATATTTGGTTATAGTGACGGCGTACAGCTGGCGTCGTGCAGGCTTGAACACAAGCTCTGCCGCGTCCCCTCGTTGGGCTCCCTGGTGGGCAGTAAGCACTGTTGCCAAACAAATACATTTTCTTATGGCAAAACAAACTTCTGTCTATGATCGGCATCTTAAACGTTGCCGCACCGTTCCAATTCTCCTTTCAGAGCAACGCCCAATCATTTCCCAAGTACTATGTTGTCCACAGCGAAAACAACATACAGTCGACTCCCGATAATTCGAAGCCGCTTAATTGGAATTTTCGGGTAATTAGAAGTGAAGTGCTGGTCCCGTCAGTTTTGCATGTAATCCTATAGAGGAAATCGCTCGATAATTCGAGTCCTCATCCAGTAATATTGTTTAATTGGAAGTTAATTTTCAGCCGGGATCCTCGAGGTGACCGTCATTCTTTGATAGAATGTGCAATTTTTCAAGTGTTGCAACAGTTACGTGCTCCGCGTTGCTGTCATCGCCACCGCAGCCGACCGCAACGCCATCCTTCTTGGAGCGGCGCGATTATTCATTGCTATGGCTGCCGTGGCCTCCGCGAAGCGGCTCCTGCCGGAAGCCACGCGCCGCTGCCGCGCGTGGCCGGAGCTGATCGCGGAGTCCACGCGGGTGCCATATGTGCACGCAGCGCTGCATACTGGCAGTGGCGAGATTGTGCGAGATTAGTCTTGCACCGTGCGCAGCATATGTCAAGGCATGTGTTGGTCGAGCGCCTTTGTGCGGGAAGCTCGTAGGCTAGGTTGTTCCACGGGTGATTCGGAATTGACTGTGCCTAGTCGCGCAGTTTATAGCCATGGCAAACCGTGGCTCTTATCGCACGCTCAACCTGGCAACGAAAGTCGAGGTTTTGAAGGAAGTTGAGAAGGGAGGCGCCGCCAAACAAGACATAGCGCGGAAGTACGGGATCAAGCCGAACACGCTCTCAAACTACATCAAGAACAAGCGCACAATAACGGATGCACTTGAGAACGACAAGTTCAAGACTTCTCGGAAGCGAATGCGCATCGGTGCTTACCCAGAGTTGGAGAAGACTGCTGGTTTGGATTAGGGAGGCCAGGAGGAACAAACTTCCTCTCAGCAGAGACATCGTTGCGATGAAAGCCCGAACGCTTGCAGCAATGTTGCGGATCGATGACTTCGTTTCGTCAGATGGATGGCTGACGCGCTTTAAAGATCGCCATGACCTGGTTTTCAAGAGCGTGTGTGGTGAAAAGGCGTCCGTTAACCAGGAAACATGCGCCACGTGGAAGGACGGAAAGCTGCGTGAATATCTCGCCGAATACAGACCGGAAGACATCTTCAATGCAGATGAGACTGCACTCTTCTATCGGATTCTACCAGAGAAGACCCTGACATTCAAGGACGACGACTGTGCTGGGGGCAAACGCAGCAAGGAGAGAGTGTCGGTGCTGATCACGGCAGACATGACTGGCATGGAACGATGTCGGTTGCTTGTGATCGGGAAAGCCGCGAAGCCGAGATGTTTTAAAGGCGTGAAGACGCTGCCTGTGGACTACGAGGTGAACAAAAAAGCATGGATGACGGCAAATTAGACCGCAAGTGTGCTGCTTCAAACCGCAAGGTGTTGTTCCTTGTCGATCACTGCAGTGCTCACGTGAATGTGCCAGCCTTGAGTGCAATACGCCTCGCATTTTTGCCTGCAAACACAATGGCTGTTTTGCAGCCAATGGACCAAGGCATCATCAAGAATGTTAAAGTCCTGTACAGGCGGCACCTCCTCGAGCGCATGATTTTGTGTATGGATAGCTCCACAAAGTACGAGGTGAGCCTGCTTAGTGCCATCCACATGTTGGCGCGAGCATGGGATCGTGTGAAGCAAGAAACAATCGCAAACTGCTTCAGGGCTTGCGGTTTTGTGGCAGCTTCTTCGGAGGATGCCTCTGAAATTTCAGCGGAGGAAGCGTCAACAAGCGAGCTTGACGGCACTGATTTTGGTGATGCTCTCGGGGACGTCAATTTTGAAGATTACGTTGCCGTAGACAAGGCGGTCGAAACGTGCGGTGCGCTGACGGATAGCGAAATTGTAGAGATTATTCGGCCCCAGGAAGCGACCGAGGAATGCAACGATGACGTTGAAGGCGAGCCGCAACCTAAGGCTGCCGATCTAGCTGCGGGCCTTGCTCTCGCGGAGCGCTTCTTTGCCGCTGAAGGTAACGCGGAAGAAGCGTTCCGCCACATCTACAGCCTGCAAAACTTGCTTTCAGCAGCGCGATACGGCAAGAAGAAGCTAAGCAAGATGACTGACTATTTTTCTTAGAGAAAATACTCGATTTCGCCACAAATAAAGTGCTGTTTTTTGTGTTTTGTGCTTAATTGGAAGTTCGTTTAATTCGAAGTTTTTTGCGGTCCCCGTGAACTTCGTATTAACGGGAGTCGACTGTACCAGTAAGAAAGTTCTCCCCATTCCTAGTGGCCAAGTGTCTAAAAGACGAAATCGGACCTACGTACAATGTCTCAAAAATGCCTAGCAGGGACTTCCTCCTAGAACTAAATGACAAAGATCAAACGCAAACGCTGTCGGCACTTACTAGTATTGGCGACGTGACAGGGACGATTTCACCACACAGAACACTAACTACAAGCAGGGGTGCGATATCAGTGGAAGACTGTATTGGCTTGAGCGATGAGGAACTGCTGGAAGGCTTCCAAAAAAAAATGTTACCAAAGTACAAAAAATTGTCATCCTTAGAAACGACCAAGAAATCCCGACAAAACATGTTATGCTTACCTTTGGAACAATTGTAATGCCTACCTTGCTGGATGCAGGGTACGTAATAGTAAATGTCGGACCATATATCCCAAACCCCAGATGTTTCAAGTGCCAAAGGTTCGGACACGCCTCACATGCATGCAGAGGCCAAAAAACCTGTGCTAAATGCAGCTCCAATGATCACCAATCTGACAATTGCACTTGTTCCCCACATTGCATTAACTGCAAAGGAGATTATCCAGCTTACTCAGTCTTGCCCTTGCTGGAAAAAGGAAAAAGAATTGCACTAACCGTGAAAGAAAAAATCTCGTTCTTTGAAGCCAGAAAGCGACTATCGTACCTTTTGCGACGTGGTTATGCCAATGTGATGAAGGTGAGGGCAGCGTCACAGAGGCCTCAGAAGTCCTCCGAGCCCATGCACAGTGGTCCCATAGTGACTCCTCCCACCCCCGTGGTGGAAGCAACCAGTGCTGCTCCATCATCGTCGAAGGGCCTGCAGACACTAGTTCCACAGGGCCATAAAATCAAACGAACTCCAAGGCCTGAGACACGTGTTTCGGCGCCCAACTCTCGATCCTCCAGCGCTTCAGAGAGAGTGATGGAGGTCGGCCCAAGAACCCCGGGGTCATCGACGCCGAAGGACAAGCGCTCTTTCGAGCACCTAAACAGCGACAAAGTCCCAATAACCACTCTAAATAAGGAAGCGATAACCTAAAGGTTGTCGTTCGTTTGTGTCAGCCTTCTTTAGATCCATCTTACCTAACATCTTTATCTCCTATTCACTCAGAATGCCATTTCTTGCCTTTAAATTTCATAATGTCTTTCATTATGAACTTGAATTGCACAGGTGCCTTACATACCTTAGGTGACATCAAAGACCTGTTATTTAACTTCTCTCCTGTAACCTTATGCTTACAGGAAACAAACCTATGCGAAAAACAAAAATATTTTAAAAGGTTTCACTGTTGTATGGCACGACAGTACTCAGGTGAACCGGCTTTCGGGTGGCGTAGCCATTGTTCTGCAGGGCGGTATTGCAGCTAGAGAAGTTCCCATTAACAGTCACATAGAAGCCGTTGCTGTCACCGTTATAGCTCACAAAACCATCACCATTTGTTCACTGTATATTCCACTCCACACCCATTTTACTACTAAACAATTAGAAAATTTAACAGGTCAATTACTGGAGCCATTTATTTTAGTAGGGGACTTTAATGCTCACTGTACTCTTTGGGGCAGTATCAAAACTGACCAAAGAGGGCAGCTGGTTGAAGATTTGAGTCTGTCAAATGATGTCTGCTTTTTAAATTCAGGTGCACCGTATTTTTCACCGACTTCCCACACCTTTAGTTGTTTAGATTTAGCTTTTTGCTCACCATCTCTTTTTAATGATGGGAAGCCCTTGACATGTCTTATGGTAGTGATCACTTGCCCGCAGTTATCAAACTTTTATCATCACTACCAACCTTAGTCACTAGGCCACGCCGGTGGAAATTACAGCTCGCTGAGTGGCCGGTTTCTATGGAGAGCGCAAAACTGGAAGTCTTTTTGCCAGAACTAAGCATTGACAAACTTAACCAAAAAATCACTGAAATCATAATCTCAGCGGCAGAAAAGGCAATACACCAGTCATCCGGTGTTGTCCGCAAAAGACTAAATCTCTGGTGGACAAACGAGTGTACCGAAGCCAAAAAAGAACAATATAAGGCCTGGAGAATCCTACGGAAGTACCCCACTTATAGCAGCCTTTTAAATTTCAAACAGGCCAAAGCCAAAGCACGATTTATTTGAAGAAAGGCAGAGAAATCATCATGGCAGAAATACATATCTTCAATCAATAGTACAGTCAAATCCGAACGTATGTTGGACCAGGTGAGGAAATTTAAAGGAGAGTACACATCATACACAGTACCACTACTTACATGTCCAGGCACACAAACAATACTACAGGACCAGGCCAACTTATTAGGCGAACACTTTTATGTCTCCAGCTCAGCAAACTACTCAAATGCATTCTTAAAATATAAAGATTTGGCGGAGAAACAGAGACTGCCCAATACAGGGGCTTCAAATGTAATTTATAATAACACCCTCACATTGCAAGAATTGAACAGAGTTCTCTTTGCCGGTAAGAAAATGGCAACAGGTTTTGACCACGTCCACTACACAATGCTGGCACACCTGTCTCAAGCATCAGTAGAAACACTTAAATTTTTCAGCAAAATATGAGAATTTGGAGTAATGCCTACAGATTGAAAAAAATGCAGTACTAGTGCCTTTTTTGAAATGAGGTAAACCCGCATTATCCCCAAGCAGCTACACACCCATTGCACTAACAAGTTGTCTAGCTAAACTCTACAAGAGTATCATAAACATAAGACTCACATTCATCCTTGAATCAAGAACCCTAATAGACATGCACCACTGCGAATACAGAAAGGGCTGCTCGACAACTGACCACCTCGTACGACTACAACATGAAGTACGTAACGGGTTTCTACACAAACAACACTGTCTCGCAGTTTTCTTTGATTTAGAAAAAGTGTATGAAACCACGTGGCGGTATAGAATTTTAAGAGACCTGGCTGACTTGGGAGTTCATGGCAGAATGCTAAACCGTGTCTGATTTTATGACAAATAGAAGATTTCAGGTGCGTCTTGGCACAATACTTTCATGCACATTAACATAGGCAGATTGCGTTCCACAGTGTTGCATTCTGAGCACGACACTCTTCATAGTCAAAATGAACTCTGCTAATAAGATCATCCCATCCTCTTTTATGCACTCAATATATGTCGATGACTTGCAAGTGGCTTGCCCGCCTTAAATCTACTCACTTGTGAAAGACAACTACAAATAATGATAAATAAACTCACACAATGGGCTAACAAAAATGGATTCCATTTTTCAGCAGACAAAACTGTTACAGTTCTCTTCTCCCAGAAACGAGGGTTACACTGCAATCCAGTTCTCACATCGGATGGTACAACGTTGCCAGTCAAAAAAGACCACACATTTTTAAGCATAACGTTTGACACAAAGCTGAACATAGGAAGCCCACACTAACACAACTAAAATTCAAGCAAATAAAGCACTAACTATCCTCAAGGTGTTATCGCACAAGCACTGGGGTTCTGACCAAACTTGTCTACTACACACATGCCGGTCCCTTATACGTAGCATCCTCGACTACGGTATTGTGGTTTATGGTGCAGCTAGGCAGTCGTACATCAAGCGACTTGATCCAGTTCACAGTCTCGGCCTACGACTGGCAAGCGGTGCCTACAGAACATCGCCTGTCCCAAGTTTGTACCGTATTTACTCGCATAATGGCTGCACTTGCTTAATGATCGCACCCCGAACTTGTTGCAGCAATATGTCGTGTACTAAGTCTAGCTAATGATGATCGCACTTACTTTCTGTCGAATGCTACACGAACGACTCTTGAAGACTTATCAAGCGGTCTGCACGCACCCAACATTCTTAAGCAGATGCCCCATTTCATTCCTTTCATCACTTTCCACACTTCTATGGAAGAAAAGGCTACAACCGAACATGCCTGAGCTTTATTATTTGTAGGCATCATAATGGTTTTGGTCAACAACACCAACATAAAAGGCACCTTTCAATTCTTCTCGTCTGCACTCATGGGCATGCAACAAATCGCGAGCGGCAACGATAGTGGCCACGTTTGCACTGATACGTTAGAAGTCTACCCTATTCATATGCTGACACATTTAGCACAGCTAAGATATTCACCCACTCTTAGCAGAAACCTACCTTATTAGGATAGCAGTGAAGACAATTTCTGCAGTTTCCGCAGCATGCCCGCCATGGGTTTCTGTCAGCTAAGCGCGCCCATCTCTGTTTCTGTCCGCTCAAAGTGGACATGGCTGTGTTATTGTCGCAAACTTGCTGGTACTAACGATATTATTCATTACTGATATGGAACAAACTGTTTCAATGCACCTAATGTACTTAAGAGAAGAAAAATAATTGTGTTCGGTGCGTTCGGCTTGCTCCGGCGGCTGCCATGTTTGTTTTGATGTCCCGCACTGACAGCGGCAGCCACCTGCTTGTTGACCCGTTGTTATCCCGCAGCAAATGCGGGATGAAAAAAGAAAATGTTTCTTTTCACGGGACGTTTAACCCGCATAATGTTTGCACCCATGAATTTGCGTCAAACTTTTTGACAAAAAAGTGTGATCATTATGCGAGTAAATACGGTACGTTGACTGCAATGAGCATTCCTTACAGCACTGCAGAGCACTTACACTTTCCTATGTACTGAGAATTTGGTCATCACCACAACATAGATGCTACAGCATCGTAACACAGTGAAAATTACGGGTACAATACAGAAACCAACCCAACACGGTTCGGCCACTTGTGTTACGACACGAAGAATACTGTCACACTTATGATGTTCTTCATCAGGTTCTGCAGGTTGCTGAAAGGCCACCAAGATTCCCCCATGGTACAACTTTTCACAGCTATGTGACTGGACACTAACACATTTAAAGAAAAAGGACGTTGCACATAATGCAAGAGTTCCGAGCTATTCGAGAAAAATATTAAAGTTACATAGAATTTTACACTGATGGCTCTAAAACACGACAATACGTAGGTGTTGGAATCGTAACAAAAAATTTTGAAAATAGCATTCAGATAAATAATCTTTCTTCTGTCTTTACTGCTGAAGATTATGCGATATGGATGGCAGTAAAAAAATTTACCGCCGACAAGCAGATGAAGGCTATCATATATACCGATTCGCTGAGCACACTCAGAGCTCTAAACCTTAATTCCATGTCTGAACCCCTGCTTGGCGATATCCTAAACATTGTGGCCTATAATAAATACGGAAGAACCATACGATTCTGCTGGGTCCCAAGCCATGTTGGGATACCAAGGAATGAAGCAGCAGATAGATGCGCATTCCGCAAGAAGGCATAAGACAAACAACACTTCCACACAGAGACAGTATCCAAGTGATTCATAAGGCCCTGGCATCAAAGTGGCAACTAGAATGGGACGTTTGCATAAATAACAAGTTACACACAATAAAACCCTTGCTTGGCGAGTAGAAGTCATGCAGTCACCAGCAACGCTTCTATGAGGTGATCCTATGCGGACTCTGAATTGGGAATACACATCTGACGCACAATTTGCTACTTCAAAACGAAAACCCGCTAACTTGCGAGAAGTGCCATGAACCACTTGCAGTAATGCACATTATTATGACATGTCCAGATACTGAAGCCCAGAGACGGAAGCTTTTACAGAATCTCTATAACTTACACATACCTTTACACCCCGCCTCAATATTCGGAGATGATCCGCTAGTGCCCTTCACTGATTTGTTGAGCTTTTTATAAGAAACATATTTTTGCACAGACTATAAAGTAATGCAGCTTTCGTTGCTTGAACATTTGATTTCTTAATATTATTACGATATCATCGAGCGATGCTCATGGGACGAGCCGCCGCGAGAACGACGACGAAGTGGGTCTGTGCCCTTGGCGCGGGCGAGTGTCGGCCTGGTGGCCTGGCTCCAGTGTAAATACCCTGTATATAGCCTCTTTCATCTGTGTTTTTCCACACGTAACATTCTGGTGGAGGTCAGCGATCCCCGTCCTCACCACGGAACTCTGGAGGGGTCGGTACATCGAGCTTGTCACCATGCCTCCCGATGACGAGCCCGCCTCAGCAACGGCTTCGGCCTCTCCGACTGCTCCGATCATCAGGGTTGCCCAACATCGCGACCCTGGTGTGTTCTCTGGCGTGGAGGGAGAGGACGTTGACGAATGGATCAAGCTCTATGAACACGCCAATGCTAATAACAGCTGGGATCCAACGATCATGCTTGCCAATGTCATCTTTTATCTGCGCGGCACCCCACGCGTGTGCCACCAAACGCATGACCACGAGATAAATAGTTGGGACAGTTTCAAAGAAAAGCTCAGGGAACTGTTCGGCGATGCCATTGGACGCAAGGCTGCCGCGAGAAAGGCTCTTGCGTCTCGTGTTCAGACATCTACAGAGCCGTACATTTCGTACATCTTCGACGTCTTGGCTCTCTGCCACAAAGCTGACGATACGATGTCTGAAGCAGATAAAGTGTCGCATGTGCTAAAAGGCATCGTCGACGATGCTTTCAATTTGCTTGTTTTCGGTCACATCTCGACTATCGACGCCATCATCAAAGAATGCCGTCGCCTTGAACAAGCTAAGAGCCGCCGTATCACACATCACGTGGCTACACAACACTGCTGCTACGTCGACATGTGAGGGTCCACCGTGTCAGACCACCCCCTGTGACACGATGGAGCCCGTATTGTTCGCCGCGAGCTCGAGGCCGCCTGTTTGCCAGCTTTCGCTGCGACGCCTCCCAATCCACCAGCAACCACGATTGCGCTGATTCAGGCCGTCGTCAGATAGGAATTTGTGAACATAGGTCTCAACTCCGTGTGTTCATCGTCTCCACCCACGGTTCCGCAGTTCTCTAGCAGCCCTCCTCGTCCCCAGCAGTCCTTTTCTTCCGCATCTTGACGCAACCCGTCCAAATGGCGTACTCTGATGACAGGCCGATCTGCTTCCACTGCTGTCGCATCGGCCACGTTGCTCGTCACTGCCGCAACCGATGTCCACCACCTCCTCAGATATACACCGCTGCTCATTCCCGCCCCTTTGGACCTTCTGTTCCCTATACCACCCGCCATGAACCCATTGCCGCTGATGCTCCTGCACCGAACCTTCGCTACAGCCGCTCTCCCTCACCTCGACGCCATCAGTCTCGTTCGCCCCAACCCCGTCGCTTCTCTCCGTCGCCTATCGCCTCCAGGATCCAGCCGGAAAACTAGGCACTGCAGCTTCTGGAGGTGAAGCTGCGTTGTCCACCCTGCCCTCAAATCCTCTGCTCACGTTACACACGAACCAAAACCTTCTTGACATTGACGTTTTTGGCTATCCTGTGACAGCACTCGTCGATACAGGTGCGCATCTTTCTATTATGAGTGCCGAGTTCCGACGACGACTGAAGAAGCTCCTCACCCCAGTGTTGGCACGCGTCCTCCGCGTTGCGGATGGCGGTACTGTGCCTGTCATCAGCATGTGTATGGCACGTGTCAGCATCGCCAGCCGTCACACTCCTGTCCTCTTCACTGTGATTGCTCATTGCCCCCACGACCTCATTCTCGGCCTCGATTTTCTCTCTGCGCATTCTGCTCTTATTGGCTGCTCTTCCAGTACCCTTCGCCTTGAGCTGTCGATTCTCGCAGAACCTTCTGACACACCCCAGTGCCGCCTATGCCCCACCGGCTTTATTGGCCTGCCGCCAGAATCAATAGCCTATATTGAACTCGTGTCTACCCCACCAGTCCCTGATGGCGAGTACCTCGTCACTCCTCTGCCCAACATTCCACTACAGTATGACGTTACCGTGCCTCACAGTATACTTACTGTTACTGCGAACCGCACTTTCATGCCTATCTTTAACTTTGGATTGGCAAAGCAAATTCTACCGCAAGGTATTTGCCTTGCCAACGTTGATTGTCTCGGCGACCATCACGTGGCAACTTTATCGACCGATGCTTCTTGCGACCTTGGCAGGCTCATCGTGCCAGCGTCGGCCGCCGATCCCAAGATACAGAAAATGGTTGCGACGGACCTGTCTTCCGCGCAGGCTGCAGACCTTTACCAACGTTATCGTCCTACAGAGATATTTTCGACTTCGACGATCGCCCTTTAGGCCAGACGCTCGCGGTCAAGCATCGGATTCTTACTGGCGATGCTACTCCTATTCACCGACGACCGTAATGAGTTTCTGCGTCGGAACGCCGAGTAATTCAAAGTGAAGTCAACAAAATGCTAGACAAAAACATCATTGAGCCTTCTTCGAGTCCCTGGGCGCCACCTGTAGTGTTAGTTAAGAAGAAGGATGGCACGTGGCGCTTCTGTGTAGACTACCGCCATCTGAACAACATTACTAAGAAGGACGTCTACCCGCTCCCACGTATAGACGACACCCTTGACTGCTTCCACGGTTCCAGCTATTTCTTGTGACGTCAGCCTGCAGATAAAACACGAGCACACTTTTTTGGCTGTCATCCCGCACTTATCACAAAAGTCATGTGACTAGTGCTTCTGTATATATTGCACATCATCGGAATAAACGGGGTATTCCCTTTATCACCGCCCTACGATGCGTGTCTGACATGGTGTCAGAAGTGGGATCGGGCGCTCCCGAAATAGACCGTCAGGGGCGTATGCAGTTCGACAGAGCGGAGCAGTAGCTTGCAAGTGGTGCAAGTCTTCACGGAAGGCACGGCAGCAACGAGCGTCCAGCAACGAGCAACAATGGCTGGGATAAATCCTCCGCAGCTATTTGATTTCCACAACGCAGCAGACTGGCCCTCTTGGATTGAGGAATTCGAAGACTACAGCTTCGCATCCGGTCTCAGCGAGAAAAAGGAAGAAATTCAAGTAAGAACTCTTCTTTACACAATGGGCCGGAAGGCAAGAGAGATTCCTCGCTCGTTAGCGGTAAAAGACGAAGGCCTGAAGACTTTCAAGGTCGTAAAGGCAAAGTTTGAAGCCTATTTCGTTCACACGAAGAACACAGTGTATGAGAGCGCCCGTTTTAACAGACGTCGTCAACAGCCAGGGGAAACTGTAGACGAATTTGCAACCGACCTCCACAAGTTAGCAGAGCGATGCGACTTCGATAACATGAAGGACCGTTTAATAAGGGATCGCTTTGTAGTTGGCCTTCTAGACGAAGCGCTGTCGGAAGAGCTTCAAATGGACCCTAAGCTAACATTGGCCACCGCACTAGCAAGGGCCCGAACAAGCGAAACGATAAAGCAGCAGCAAGCAGACTTGAAACAGCGGGAAGGTACGAGCGCCGAAACATATGTTGCAGCGGTAAAGAACAAGAAAACAGAACAGAAGAGAGAATGGAATGCTACACTTGCGCGTCGCAAGAAGACCGCTTCTGTAAAAAGCTGCACTTATTGCGCAGGTTCGATGCACCTGCGAACTAGTTGCCCAGCGAAGCAGCAAAAATGCTTTTACTGCCAGAAGCTAGGGCATTTCGAAAAGGCTTGTCGAATTAAAAATAGAGAAAGAAAACTTGACGGGGTAATGGCACCGGGCTGCCCAGATAACGAGCGCCAATTCCTCGGCACAGTTACACCGCGACAAAGCAAGTTGTCTGCGCACTTCGTGACGGTACAGATAAACGGCCATGAAGTAAAAATGAAAGTCTATACTGGAGCAGAAGTCACGGCCGTGGGGGAAAATTTCCCAGGAATGCCAAGCTATCTTGAGAAAGCAGGAAATCTAAGGGGACCAAGTGACGCAAGCATTGACACGTGCGGAAAGTTCCAAGCCGAAATCGCATGGAAGGACAATCGCTGCGAGCAGACAGTGTATGTCGTAAAAACTTGCACATGCCTTTACTAGGGCTACCTGCAATAAATGCCCTTGGGGTAGTTCGATTTTTAGACGAACTAGAAACGTCCGACGAGGTCGCGAGACAGTACCCAGGGCTATTTCAAGGAATCGGATCTATAGCAGGAGAGCACACGATACGGTTGACAGAAAATGCAATCCCCTACGCAGTGTCAACCCCGCGCAGGATTTCTATCCCGATGAAGCAAGCGGTTAAGGAGGAACTTGACAGGCTTGAGCGGGAAGGCATGATTAGGAAGGTCGAGGATCCGACGGAATGGTGTGCGCCAATTGTGCCTGTTTTGAAGCCATCCGGCTCAGTCAGGATTTGCGTCGACCTCACTCAACTAAATAACTTCGTAAGAAGAGAGCGCCTCCAATTGCCAACCGTAGAGCAGATCATGGGAAGCTTTCAGGAAGCCTCTGTGTTCTCAAAACTAGACGCAAGCTCAGGATTTTACCAAATCCAACTTGCGGAGTCCTGCCAAACACTCACCACTTTCATAACACCATACGGCAGGTACTGCTATCGCAGACTACCGTTTGGTATAACCTCGGCAAGTTTTTCAGAGGAAGTTCACGCAAGTCTTGGAAGGATTAGACGGTGTTTTGAACTACATGGACGATATTCTTGTGTTCGGCGCAAATAAGTCAGAGCACGACTCTCGCTTACACAAGGTGCTCGGAAGACTACAGCGGGAAGGAGTGACGCTGAACAAAGAAAAATGCTGTTTTTCAGTGCAAGAAGTATCCTTCCTTGGCATGATCTTTGGCGCTGGTGGAGTGCGGCCGCATCCTGAAAAAGTGCGGGCCATCACAGAATTTCCGAGGCCGCAGAACATAACGGAAGTTCGCTCTCTTCTTGGAATGATGAACCATCTTGCTAGGTTTCTTCCAGATGCAGCGTCTATGAGCACGCCTCTACGCAGCCTTCTGTGCAAGGACAATGAGTGGTCGTGGGGACCGCTACAGGAACAAGCGTTTTGCAATATCAAGGAAACCATCAGCTCGGACAGGTGCCTCGCCATGTACCACCCTCTCTACGAGACAATAGTCTCGGCTGATGCTTCATCGTATGGTCTTGGTGCTGTATTATTTCAGATCCAACCATCCGGGGAACGACGACCGGTTGCTTATGCCTCGAGATCGCTGACAAAGACGGAACAAAAATATCCTCAAATAGAGAAGGAGGCGTTAGCTCTGACGTGGGCAGCTGAACGTTTCGACAAATTTTTAAGAGGTATGAAATTTTTGTTCGAAACAGATCACAAGCCTCTACTTCCGTTGCTCGGTCGTGATCCTCTGGACGCTATGCCGCCTCGCATCCAAAGATTCAGAATGTGTTTGATGAGGTACTGCTTCACACTAACGCACGTTCCCGGCAAAAGCATTGCGACAGCCGACACCTTATCAAGAGTACGAGCGAACGCTACTAACCAAACTCTAGGCGCCTTGACAGACTCAGACGTATCTGCTTTCGTCGATGGAATAGTTCAGGGCCTACCGGCTACAGAAAGCATGCTTAATCTCATACGAGCTGAGCAACAAAAAGACCAGGAATGCTTGTCATTGCTGAAAGCCTGCCACCACGGGTGGCCAAGAAAAGAAAGGCTCCCAGACGTTTTGAGGCAATTTTGGCCCGTCCGTGCTAACATTTCAGTTTGCAAGAACCTGTTGCTGAAAGATGCTCGCATTATTGTTCCGCGAAGTATGCGGAAGGAAATGATCGAACGACTACACGAAGGGCACCAAGGTATCGTTCGCTGCAGAGCAAAAGCAAAGGAATCTGTTTGGTGGCCGGGGCTCAGCAAAGAGATAGCAAAAGCTGTAGCTGATTGCCATGTGTGTGCGAGTGAACGTGTTCAGTTCGCGGAACCAATGATTCCCTCGGAAACGACAGAGCTACCGTGGCAAAAAGTCGGCGTGGACTTATTTGAAATAAAACGCGCCGTGTATCTTGTTGTTTTTGATTATCATTCCAGATATCCAGAGCTGGCCTTGCTGAAAGGCGATACGTCATCAGAAGCGGTTATCAACCATCTGAAGAGCATCTTCGCCAGGCACGGCATCCCAAACACCGTGGTGTCCGACAACGGACCACAATTTGTCTCGTTTGTTTTCAAGCATTTTTCAAGCGTGTATGGGTTCAAGCACGTCACAACTAGCCCGCTCTTCCCGCAAGCCAACGGCGAAGCTGAGCGCATGGTAAGAACGATAAAGCTACTTTTGAAGAAAGCAGAGGACCCCTACATTTCTTTGCTGAACTACCGGAACTCGCCGGGTCCCACAGGTTACAGTCCAGCACAACTTTTGATGAGCCGTCGATTGCGCTCAAGAATACCTTGCGTTCAATCTCTGCTAAAACCCTGTGTCGTTAGCTCTTCGTGGCAGAAAATGGATGAGGAATACAGAAACAGGCAGAAAAGATACTTTGACAAGCGTCATGCTGCCAGGTCTTTGCCCAGACTTTCTGCAGGAAATCGAGTGTGGCTGAAAGACAAGGGGGCTCCCGGAACTATCCTGCGGCCGTCCCAAACGCCACGGTCCTACTGGGTGGGGACCGACAAAGGCGCCGTTCGCCGGAACAGACGCCATCTCCTCCTACTGCCAGAGACGGGAACCGATGACAGTGTTCCATCGGCGGTTCAACGGGGTCACCGTCAAGAAGAGATCGACGTAACACCGAAGCCACAAGTTCCCGAACTGCCCGCCAAATCGCCGGCTACAATGCCAGTGAAGTATGCCGGCGTGCAGCAGCCGTCGGATGGTCACGCCAGCGAAACCACCGGACATCGTAGAACCACCCGCTGCGGTCGCATAATCAAGACGCCGAAACGACTTGGAGTTAATGATTAACTATGAACTGTGTTGTTGAGTTATTGTGAATGTACTTAGCTTGCAAAAAGGGAAAGATGTGACGTCAGCCTGCAGATAAAACACGAGCACACTTCTTTGGCTGTCATCCCGCACTTATCACAAAAGTCATGTGACTAGTGCTTCTGTATATATTGCACATCATCGGAATAAACGGGGTATTCCCTTTATCACCGCCCTACGATGTGTGTCTGACATTTCTCTTCTATTGATCTTCGTTCTGGATACTGGCAGATTGCTGTTGACGATGTGGACAGAGAAAAAACCGCGTTCATCACACCTGATGGTCTATACCAATTTAAAGTAATGCCGTTTGGATTATACAATGCCCCTGCCACCTTTGAGCGTATGATGTACTCCTTGCTCCGTGGTTTCAAATGGTCCACATGTCTGTGCTACCTCGACGACGTCATCGTCTTCTCGCCCACGTTCGACACTCACCTTGAGCGTCTAACAGCTATACTTGATGTATTTCGAAAGGCGAAGCTGCAACTTAACTCGTCGAAATGTCGTTTCTGCCGCCGCCAAATTACTCTTCTGGGCCATCTCGTTGACGCTTCCGGAGTACACCCTGATCCCGACAAAACTCGCGCTGTCCGAGAATTTCCAGTTCCGAAGACAGCCGCAGACGTTCGAAGTTTTGTCGGGCTATGCTCGTATTTTCGTCGTTTTGTTCAAGATATTGCGGCAATTGCTAGACCTCCCACTAATCTTTTGAAGAAAGGCGTACAATTCTTGTGGAGTACTGCGGAAGCCGCCGCCTTCTCTCGTCTCGTCACTCTTCTCTCCTCACCAACCATTCTCGCCCATTTCGACCCTGATGCCCCTACAGAATTACGTACAGATGCCAGCGGTCATGGCGTAGGTGCCGTCTTAGCCCAGCGTCAGCGTGGCCAGGATTCCATTACGGAACGAGAATGCCTTGCTGTAGTCTGGGCGGTTGCGAAGTTCCGTCCTTACCTCTACGGTCGTCCCTTTTCCATAGTTACTGACCATCATGCTCTCTGCTCGCTCTCATCCCTAAAAGATCCTACAGGCAGGCTTGGTCGATGGGCTTTGAGACTACAAGAATTTTCGTATTCCGTGGTCTACAAGTCTGCCGCCTGCACCAAGACTCTGACAGCTTGTCGCGTTACCCTGTTGACGACCCTGACTCCTCCAATATTACCAGTGCTGCTTGTGTATTCTCTGTTTCGCAGCTGCTTCATTTCGCCAACGAGCAACGTCGTGACTCCTACATCAGAGCACTCATCGACCGTTTTGAACACTGTCTGGCCGACGCCACTCTACGCCTCTTCGTCCTCTGCGACGGTACTCTGTACCGTCGTAACCTTCATCCGGACGGCTCCGAGTTCCTACTTGTCATACCTAAACACCTCCGCTCAACCGTTCTAGAATAGCTCCACGACGCACCAACGGCAGGACACCTCGGCGTATCTCGAACCTGTGACCGTGTACGGCGCCATTTTTTCTGGCCGGGCCTTGCCCGTTCTGTACGACGTTACGTCGCCACTTGTGAACTTTGCCAACGACGCAAGAAGCCTTCCCAGCCCCCCGCTGGTTACCTGCAGCCGCTCGACATCCCTGCCGAGCCCTTCCATCGTGTCGGCTTAGACCGTCTCGGCCCATTTCCAGAGTCTACATCAGGAAAGAAGTGGGTTACCGTCGCGGCGGACTACGCGACCTGCTACGTAACCCGCGCTCTTCCGACTAGTTGCGCAACTGATGTTGCGGACTTCCTCCTGCATGATATCACTTTGATTCATGGTGCTCCGCGTCAATTGCTAACAGACCGTGGCCGTACGTTCTTAGCCAAAGTCATTGACGACATCATGCGTGCCTGCTCAATACAGCATAATTTTACCACCTCCTACCACCCTCAAACGAACGGCCTCACTGAGCGTTTGAACCGCACCCTTACAGACATGCTATCTAAATACGTTTCAGACGGCCACCGTGACTGGGACCAGGCTCTACCTTGCATTACATTTGCATATAACTCTGACCGTCTTGAAACTGCTGGCTTTTCGCCTTTTTACCTCTTGTATGGCCGTGAACCGACGCTACCACAGGACACTGTGCTTCCGTCCATCAAAGGTTCAACTAGCGCTTATGCCCGTGATGTTATCGCCCATGCTGACCATGCTCGCCAACTTGCGCACACCTCACAAGTCTCTCAAGGCAAACAAAAGCAACGCTACGACTTCCGTCACCGTGATGTCCATTTTGTGCCCGGCGCCCTCGTGTTGCTTTGGTCACCATCGCGTAAAGTTGGCCTTTGTGAAAAACTGCTTGCCTGCTACACAGGCCCATATCATGTGCTTCGCCAAGTAACCGATGTCACCTACGAAATCGCTCTAGACACGCCCACTACGTCCTCCGCTGTGACAACCACTGACATTGTCCACGTCGCCCGACTCAAACCCTACAACTCTCCACGCGCCTTTGATATTTAACAGCACCGTGACGGCGCTTTTGCGCCGAGGGGTATTATTACGATATCATCGAGCGATGCTCAAGGGACGAGCCGCCGCTAGAACGACGACGAAATGGGTCTGTGCCCTTGGCGCGGGCGAGTGTCGGCCTGGTGGCCTGGCTCCAGTGTAAGTACCCTGTATGTAGCCTCTTTCATCTGTGTTTTTCCACACGTAACAATATCTTGTGGTTGGCGCAGCATGGCCTTAGTTGCTCTTGCGCCATTAAACCCGAATTAACTAACCAGCTTTAAAATGACGCGTTTATGGTCACTGCCTATGCTACTATACCCTTCCTCGTCAATGACCATTTCTCTCAACTAATCGTGAATTTCTTCTGTCATCCGGCAGTAATCAATTGTCGAATGCCGGTTTTCCACTTTTCACGTGGTCTGCCTGTCATACTTAGGCCCTGTATTCACGATAACGAGGTTATGTTGCTTACAAAGATCTAGCATTGACTTCCCATTGTTGTTAGTATAGCCATATAGGTCCTGTATGTGGGCATTCATGTCACCTAATGGAATAATTTGGGCACCATTCCCGAAATCCTTGATATTGGCATTTAGACATTCCACTAACTCTTGATTCTTCTCTCTGCAATTATTTCCAGTCCACAAGTATGTTACGCCTGCAGCTAAGTTTTCTTTCCACTCATTGTACATGGCAACCATAGATGCTATTGACATTTTGAATTTATTATTTTCCATTTGGCTCCCTGATGGATGAGCGTTCCGACTCCCTCTCCCTTTCTTTGCGATTTATTTCTGTTGCACCCTCCCAAACATAATTCTCAATCACTGGCGGCTCTTTCGATTCTCTAATTGGTGTGTTTCTGTAACCGAATACACCCCTATTTATTCTTTATTTAACTGCTCTTCAATCTCTACCCACGTCTCCTTTCTTCTGCCGGCCTGCATGTTTATGTAGCCTTTGCATGGCGAGCTCTCTCTCTTGTTTTCCTCCTTTTGCTTTTATTTTACAATTATTCTATTCCGAGGTTCCTTTAGGGGGACCTTCTTCATCACTACTTACACTGGCCTCCTGATCGTCCGTGGGCCCCTTAAGAAAGCAACCGCACGACCAGCAAGTCGCCAGCTCACTTCTCGTCCAAGCCTGTGGTTGAAGTAGACCCCGTCTCGTTGGAAACCACCACACCTTTTCACCTCCCTGTTTACTTTACAACAGGGTGTCTACCAACCGGGAAAACCAGGCATCCTCAGGGATTTTGAGTAGTTTGGAAAAACTCAGGGAATTTGTGCCTCTATCAGGGAAAACTTGCTGTAATTTTATTGAAATGGTTGAAAGTCGTGGTAATGCTGGCTCGAGTAACAGACAGGAATCGTAATGAATCGTCATTGATTGTCTGTCGTCGCCTGGAGGAGTTGCCAGTGTACAGTCAACAACCGACTTTCCGGATTCCCGATAATTTGGATGAATTCGCGGCACCACCACGTAGCCCATAGAATCAATGTATCAGAACGTCAAAAATTTCGGACGCAAGAACTCTTCGACGTCCTATTTTCCGGACGTTATGCCTTAATCGCAGGTCCGAAACGGCGTTAATTGAAGCCACCACCGCTGCCATTTTGATTACCTCGCCGCCTCGAACCGGCGCTCTCGCATGCAGATCCGCTGGCAGCCGTAGCCACCACTGCAGCAACGCTAGGCCTAGCTGCTTAGACGTTCGCTATGAAGCTTCTTGCCATTGGGTGCCATGTTTTTTATTGAAAGAATTCGCTGCTGTCAGCAATGGCACGGACTCCGCCTTTGTGGTCTTCGCGATTGGCTTAGAAGCTTGGAAAGCACAGTGCGTTGCATGATGCCGGTTCCCGAAAGTCAACTTCGCCTCCGTACGGAAATGTTATTTGGTGAAGCATACGTAAAAGTATTGCAGTGAAGCATAACAAGCGTGAGAAGCGGCTATGCCACCGGACACAGTATGTATTCCTTAATTATACACGCGTGCACCCGGTCTCCCCTGTCACAGTACGAGCACCGATATGCCTATTACATGTACCGACAAGCCTTCAGAGCATTTTCGAATGTGCCTATAGCGGTTTGAGCCCTTAAAGGCAGCAAATGACATGCATTTATTTTTTCCAATTGGCCGATTTTTCGGAAGTTTTGGCGGCCCCTAGGGAGTTCGGAAAATCGGACGTGGACTGTGCAGTTAACAAAGATGATGCTTCAACTCGTCCGTGGGGTGAACGAGTGGCGGAAGGAGGACAAGAACAGAACGGCCCTATGCATTGAGGAATGAACGGGAAAGGAAGCGTGCTGCCGCCGTTTTGAAGGAGCTTGAGCTCAAAAAACAATGTTGGTTGATTCCGAGATACAGGTGTCCCTCATCCAAGCCAAAATAAACTCTTTAAAGCAGTGAAACACAACACTTAGGCGTCATGCGCGGGCTGAGAGTATGTTAATTAGGACAGTTGAGGTGGACTTACGAGGTGTTGAAAATCTAAATTGTGACAAAGTTCGGGCCTCATACCACTGAGCTTGCTATCAATCGATAGAAATAGCTCATATTCGAAAATAATCGCTTCTGTATGCATCTCCTTTTCTTTCATATTTGAGAATGTCTGACTAGATTTGCAATTTTTTTCAATGACGTTTTATTTGCTGTGCTTTTTACTAACCCCTCCCGTCTATTCTCTTTTTGCATTACATAAACACTATTCCTTAGTATTCAAATTGGATTAAGTCGTTCTGTTTTTTTAAATTCATATGCTTGCTAGAGAGTGACAGCATTGGGTGATATGGTTTCAGCCCGTCTTGACATAAAACATAGTTCTGCATCACTCTGGGAATCTTGCAAAGGCACTCAGGGAAAACCTGGTAAACTCAGGGAATTTGGAAATGTCAACTTGGTAGACACTCTGTACAACGTCAAAACCTTTCTCTCGGCTTATAATCCATATAGCCTCATTAGTAGCCACTATGGCTCTTTGTACGTTACTGTCACGTGCAGGCACATCCGGCACCATGCACACCACGACCTGCATCTGAGGGGACAGCTCACACAAGTCGTCTGCCTCCTTTGCCAACGGCTGGGCTAGTCCTGTCTTTTTTGTTTGGGACGTTATTTAGCCCACCTGTGATTACGACAAGGTCGCGTCCGTGGGCTATTCCTGCAAGCTTTGCTTTTGCTTGCTCCATGGCAGCGCCTAATGTCACTCTTGGAAATATCCCTACCGCCACTCTTCCTTCAGCTTTCACCCTCTCCACAGTTGCCTCTGAGCACCTAGCCAGCTTTTAGTTGCAGGCAATAATCATCCTTTCACTCTCTCCTATTGCCGAGGCCTCTCCCTGCTTCCCTTTGTCATGCTCTTCTGGTCGTGGTGGTGGCAAACTTTATTGAAAGTGGGAAGGGAAAAGGGGGAGGTTTCTGTGTGGTTTGGATTTGACAAGGGGCATTGACCTCTGCGTTCCTGCTTTTCATTTGTTGTCGCATCAAGATAGGTGAAGCTCTTTCCAGGTACTCGCACCCTACTTTGCATTCCTTCCACGTGCTTTGTTGACACTCCCTCTGCTGTCATGTTGGCAGACTGCGTTGCATTGTCGCGACCATTCTCCTTCACGATGGCGGCCCTGTGCAGCTTTTCTTCGGCGGCTTCGTCTTTTTTCCACCACCTTCTGTCCATCACGCTCCAGCTCTTTGACCTGTTTCTCAAGCTCATCCTGGAAACCCCCCATTTTCTTCAGCCTAGCATCGACATCACAGTGTCTGGCGATTGACATGATTTCCTCCCTGTTCTCATCCGGCCCCTTGTCTACCTTGGGGGACTCCCTGTACACTGCACGCTTTACCATCTTTCTTGCCATGTGTTGCACTTCGCTTTTTCTAATACAAACACCGAAGCTTTCAGAGCATTTGCCTTGTAGCAAAGTCCTATACGCACATAATTTAGATCCTTAAAATGCTGCGAAGTAGTTATCACCAATGATTTAGAAGCAATGTATGCCGCACAGACTTAAGGTACGACACGTGTTCACACGTGTTCAAACACGCTCTCACTGTCCTACCAAAGCAGTGCTACCGATACCAATGCACACAGACTGCAACCACTAATAGCTAATGGTATTGCGACTTCCAAACTACTATTTAAAAGCTACAAAGGCTAACGTCCCAAAATGGTTGCACGTGTTGAAACACGTTTCGCGAATGGACGCTGTGGCTATCCTGCAGAACTAAATATACACAAAACACACACACACAAAAATACACAAATAGAAAACTAGTCAATTACTATTTAAAGGCTAAAAAATCAGGAAATCAAAAACAGAAGCAAGCTCAAAGCATGTACAAAAAACTCCATGTTTTCGTCGATGCCACGGGGCCCTGGAAAAACACGTCCATCCGCCGCAAACATCACCGACACCACCAGGATGGAAGTGGTAACAGTGGTATACCAACTATGTCTCATTGAGTGGGGGGAGGGTCAAACCACAAACGATCTGTGATCTCTCTCTCTCTCTCTCTCTCTCTCTCTCTCTCTCTCTCTATATATATATATATATATATATATATATATATATATATATTGCGAATGACTATAACAATATGTGAAAATCTGTCGAAATGCTGCACTCAGTTATATTTACAGTCGCCGACCGATTTCTCAGACTACAATGGGATGGGAAAAATGTCCGAATAAAACAACAGTCCAAAAAAACTTGTGAATGGGAAAAATGAACTTTATATTTGCGGATCAATATTGAAATAGTCATGGATTGTGCCTTGCCTCATTTTGCACCTCCGTGCGACGACATCCGCTTGTATTTGCGCAAGGGTCGTCCTCTCGTCGTACACATTTGACAGCAACATCAGCGCACTGTTAATGTCTGATGTCGTTGGTTGAGGACAGCTGAAGCATCGGATCCGGAATCATTTTGAAGTGTAAGCACTTGTGTCACGATCTCATGGTGAGTAGGCTCTGCGCACAGTTCAAGGTTCAGCAGCGCAAAATCCAGCGTGCCTATTTGCTATCGTTGCTGGCTGAATGGCCTTCCACGAATCAGCAAGCATGCAGACTGCCGTGAAGAGGTTCACAGTGTGCACTTTTTCGTTGTTGATGCACAGGATTGTGCGGTGAAGCAGACTAGCATGGTAGAGCACTTTTAAGATTTTGTATCTCGCCCTGGCCCATGGGGTGTAGCACACTCGTGGTATTCGGGGGCAAAAATTCCAGCCGGATGGCCTGGAGATTGTCTACAGCGCCATGGGCTGCACATTTGTCGACAAAAATCACCACTTGGCATTTCCGGGATCGAAACATTCCGTCCATGCGGCGCAGGTAACCCTCGAATAATGATTGCGTAATCCATGCCTTTAAGTTGCTCATGTACCGTGGGCACGTTGCAAGTGCTAGGCGGCACCCTGTTTTCCGAGCCCTAGCGCCATCTGACGAATAGTTGCGCGAATGTGGTAGGATTACTCGCGGCGTCAGCAGCTCGCGCTGCGTGTTTGGTGCCCTGTAAAACGGTAGCGATGGTGCGAAACAGCGTGCTGATAGTAATTTTAACCGGGTTTTGGGAATTACAAGATCTCCACAGCTTTTTTCGTGAAAAGAATTTAGAGAAAGGAAGTCGTCTATTTGAAGTGGGGCACTTCTACCACGTGAGGGAAGTGTTATACACACACTGATCGGAAGTGACTGCTAGGTGTATTTCGCAAACAAAAAATAACGCACCAGTGAGATGTGTGAAGCTCAGCGTAAGTTACTTCGTTTTCTACGGTGCGGACGCATGAAATTATAGGCGACATTGATTCTTGAAGATCGGCGACAGCAGGCAAATCCTAGCGGGGAGCTGCGATTGCCGTGCTGGCATCGCAGGGAAGTGCAAGGACGCCGCGGTAGTTTCCCTGTACATACAGGACGGCAAATACGAATCGAAAACATCCCATCCAAGAACGTGGGGCGTACGAACGACTCGTAAAACCTACCCGAGGTATTCTAACGTTGCTCTCCCCAAACACAAATAAAGGTGAGGAACTTACCAGTTGTGTTAGATTACGTTGGGAAAATATTTTCGCCCAAGATACTGGAAGTGCGATACTTTTATGTTGCGATTTTCCAGTGCGTGTAAAGGAGGTTCCAATAAACCACGCCGTCAAAAATTTTGGTGATCTCAACTGCCCCTTAGTTGATATGCTGGGCGCAGAAGGGTGTATGCCAGCTCAAACAGCTGCAACCTCTCCTCAAGCCTCTCAGCAAGCCCTAGCGCTCTTTGAATGGGAGAGGATTGGGAAAGAGTTCCACTGCTTTACTGCGGTACAGTGTGCGAACAAACTACTTTGTTTGCTGTATATCCTCGTACGCACTGCAGGTGTCCCGTTGCTGCCATCATTGCTGCAAAAGCAAAGAATTCAGCGTGAACGCACATGGCATAACGCCGGAACATAAAACGGCTTATGCCGTCGGACGAGCGCTATCCAGTGTTGACGCCATTCTGCTTCATACGGTCGGCTTGGAAACCTGTAAAACTTTGTTCCTCGTAATTTGGTGTACGTGCTGTTGCAGCCCACTACGCAACAGCTCGTGTTGAACTTCGCCATTGCTCAGGAAAGGGAACAGCTACGCGCGATACAGTGCGCAGACAGGCTTTCCGAACGCAAGCGGGCCGGTCTTATCCCGCTGGTTCCGCGCTCGCCGCCGCGAGGGGCGCCCTTGTAGGCGCGGGAAGTACGTTCGCAACCTGCCTATACTGGCAGGTTTTTGGGCCCTTGAAGCACCTGAGGTTTTGCGACTTTCCAATCACAAGAAGTGGAATTTTCTCGGTACCGGTCGCGTTCGCACCGACCATAACTGTAATTATTTCTTTGCTGTGCCGCCCTCCGATACTTGGATCACCTGAGAAATAGAGCAAACGGTCCAGCAGCATCCTAAAAAATAATACCGTTTCATCGCAATTAAAAATGTCCTCAGGGCTGTAGTTTTGCAGGACAAAGATCAAATCATTGCGGCAGTATTCTGCCACCACAGCCTGGTTGACGGCTCCACTGTCACCGCACATCTTCTTAAAGGATACTCCATGCCTCTTTTTAAAGCTGCGGAGCCATCCGTCAGTGAACTTGAAGTTCTCAATGTTCATATTGATGGCGAGATCTTTGGCCTTCTGTTTAAGCGTGTCACCAGAAACTAGAAAATTGTTTGTCCGCACCCCTTTAAGCCGCAATTTAAATGCGTCTTCCAGCTCCAGATGATCACGCTTGCGGTCCGTTTTTTTTTTCTCGAATTCTCGAAGGCAGACAGTATCTTGCTCTTGTTTCGGATGTAATCTGAAACTGCTTGCTTGGACAGCTGGAACTGCTTCACCACGTCAGCTTGCGTCCGTCCTTTCTCCATGAGTTCAATGATCGCAGCTTTCTTTTCCAAAGTTAAGGTGGTGTAGTTGCCGCGTTTCTTCTTTGCAAAGTTCGGCGGAGAGGCACTTGGCGAGGCCATAGTGTCTAGAACACACAGCAAAAATTCACTTTCGAAACGCGAGAATATTCCGGGAGACAAGCACACTGCACACAAGTGGCAATGGTATTCGTTCACGTTCGATGGATGGATAAGGCTTAACCCTTGAAATCGGGTGGTGGCTCATGCCACCTAGCTGCGACACCAATCCAATTGAAGTCACCAGCGGTTCCAAACAAGCCTCAAGCCAGCATAATTCAAAATGGTGGCATGCGGGGTGCCGGTTGAGCCCCAAAAGAGGAAGGCATAGGCGACGACTGTCTACAGCTCATCAGAGTGATTTACCTAGAAAATACGATTTGCGATGAATGGGAAGGGATGAGGAGCGAGGAGAAGGTTGATATCAACATGCACATTCTTGTTTGAAATTGTTTGACTGTTTGAAATTTGTAAATTAGTTGGTTTCCATATCTCTTCAGAATGTACTCATCACATGTATATTCATTTCATTCCTTGTAAGTTACACGTGCACATTCTTTACAGTTGCTTAACTTCCTTTTTATTATTTCTTTTAATGTTCATTTTTTAAAGTGTAACAGTACATATTCCCCTGGCGCTAATGTTATTCACCCGAATTTCAGTGTGCTCGTACTGATTATGCATGTATGAAGATCCATTCATGCCTAGGGAAGTGGATTTATACCACGTGTTGTATTAATGAAGCTACTTACGAAAGCTTATTGTTTGTACTGCGGATGTGTGTGATGCCGATGTTGCCTGGTGGTGGCCCCCTGGCCTCGTCAAGCTGTATGTTTACAGCTTTATTGCCAGGGTGGCCTTCAACACTGTACTTTGTACATGTAAATAAACTTGACTTGACTTGACTTGGCTGAGGCAGGGGTGCCCGTTATCCCCACTGCTGTTTATGATGTTCATGATGAGGAGGGAAAAGGGCAAGAATGAAGTAATATTGGGTTTAATCTCTCATACAAGCAGGCCGGTACAGTAGTAGAGCAGCAGCTTCCAGGTTTATTTTATGCTGACGACATTGCGTTGCTAGCTGACACGCAAAGTGACATGCATTGTCTGGCCAATTCTGTGGACAGGAAGGCCATAAGTTAGGCCTGAAATGTAGTGTTAAAAAATGAGGTGCAATAGTATTAATTGAAAACAGTGAACAGACAGTGACAGACAGCACCAGGAAATATCTTGCGTAAAAGAATATAAACACCTTGGTATACAGATAAATGAAGGCAATAAATGTAAGGAGACACAGGAAAAAAGAGTAAAGTAAAGGGGAAGAGAAATGCCGCCATAACGAAACACAGAGCACTACGGAGGTACAATTGGTGCGAGGTGCTGTGGGGTATGTGGAAAGATCTAATGGTTCCAAGACTTACATTTCAAAATGCGGTTGTTTGCTTGAAATCAGGGATACAACTGGGACTCGATTGGAACCAAAGGTCAGCAGGACGCCTCGCATTGGGCACTCACGGGAAGAATATAAATGAAGCTATCCAGAGTGATATGGGCTGGACAGGTTTTGAGGTGAGGGACGCTCACAGACAAATTAATCGTGAATAACGACTGAGGAATATGGAAGAAAGTGAATAGACTGGGAGAGTGTTCAGGTGTTTGTACAAGAATAACATTCATTCATGGTAGAGGAAAAGAACTTGGGAGCTTACCAGCAAGTATGCGGCCTGTGTGGTGAGCAACACAGCAACAAAGAACATCAAGCGAAAAGTCAGAGGCTGAAATAATCTCATGGGTGGTGGCAATGATAAAAGAAACCTACCACGAGTAACTACGTAAGAGGAAAAAGCTAAATCAGAAAAAAAAACAATTTATGATAACTCAAAGGGAAGCTCATTACATTTTGAAGCGAGATGAGAATGCATTGGAACACGCACTTATAAAGCGAGATATAAGAAGGAAGAAGCATGTGCTTGCTGCGGTACAGTAGGGAAACGATAGAGCGTGTTTTACAGTCGAACCCGGCTATAACGAATTCGCAAAAAAATGCCTATCAGTTCGATATAGAGCATAATTCGATATAAGCCTGCTAAATAATTGGATGTCATAAAAGCACATTCCATTTATAATATTACTTTTGTTATTCAAACTAGCTTAGTTTTGCATGAAATAGTCCTATATTTTCTTCTGCTGGAGCAATTTCGCTGCCTACGACGCAAGCACCTTTCCAGTTTGTCTAAGGAGTTGGAGCAGCTGAGGCCGCAACTTTCCGCATTCGTGTAGAAGCACCGGACTAGTGCACGGTGCACGCCACAGGCATTGGGTCGCGAGTTTGGCCGCTTTAGCCCTAATCTCCCCCTTATTCTTCATGATCGTGATGAGAGTGCTCCTCGGAATCTTGTACGCTGAGGGGATATCCGACTTCTCACCGCGTTTGACCCGATTTATGATTTCGAGCTTCACGACGAAGGGCGAATTCTGCTGCTTCATCACAGCAACACTGTGGGAGAAGGCCCACATAGCACGCACACAATGAACCAGAAAAGCAGCAAGACAACTCGCACTTTCGGCATCTTTCGGCGTCTTGCACAACGAGAGCACAAGAGCCTCTGATTGGCTCTCTGAGCAAGCGCTGCGGGTGGGCCAGGAATATATTTAGCAGGGGGATGTCGGTGGATTGTCCGAGGCAGCGTGGTCACGTTAAGGAGACCGGTTGGTTGGAGCCGCGCCGCCGAGTTTTTCCGTCACCGCGAGGGAAAGCCAACTTCCAGGGGCACTTTCTGCCAACCGACATTCGATATATCGGGAGTCGCTGCTATTTTTGTTCGATGTAAGCGTAATTTTTGCTATATATAGTCGTTGTAACTATACCGTGTCCAGAAATTGTTCGATATATAGAATAATTCGATGTAAAAGGATTCGATATAGTCGGGTTCGACTGTATTAGAATGTGAAGACATCTTCCCAGTGGTTGACGTAGCCACCACTGGCCTTGAAGCCCTTGAGTTCAGCGAGAGCAAGTGAAAAATACACATGTCCGCAATAGAGATTAGTAAGTGGTGGTAGGAAAATTGGTGGAAGAAAAGTAGGGAAACGACAAAAAACGGAGCCGTATAAAAGCACAGTTCACAATAGGGGGTCAGAAAATTTGGTTGTGGGAAATCATGTTTTTTTTTAACCTAGGTAGGATATTAAGCAGTATAGTAGCAAGAGCTTGGTGGTGCAACCCACCGCCTCCTCTCCTTGCTGGAGCAAGGAGAGGAGGTGCTGCCGGTGAGAGGAGCAAGGAGAGGAATGGAGCATGGAGCAATGGAGCATGGTATATTACAATGTGAAGATATCTGCGCAGCGGTCGATTTAGGAATCACTAGCGTCCTTGAAGCCCTTAGGTTCATCAAGAGCAGGGGGAAAATAACCATGTGTGGAATGGAGATTAGTAAAAGGCGACTTGAAGCTTGGAAAAAGTTAGGTAAACTAGAAACAACAAGAGCGTACAAAAACAAAGTTCATAATAGGGTTTCACGAAGTTTGTTTATTGGAATTCATAGGTAGGACATTGGGCATTAAAATAGCAAGAGGTTGGTGGCGCAACCCACCGCACCGTTCCGAAGTGTGTTGTACGGGAGCACTTCGGCGCCAGTTCTGTGCCAGCACGGAGGAAGAAGTTGACGTTCGTGTGTGTCTCACTCTGTCAGTTTCTCAATCTGCCTATCTTGTGTTAGTGGCCTTTTTCCAAACGCCGTGCCCATGTTGCTGAGACGAACATGCCTGATAAATTATATATATATATATATATATATATATATATATATATAAGCGCCCTCGCTGCGACCGAGGGGTAAGTTGGGCACGATATGAAACTAGTGTCTGTGCCATTCCTTCGGAGCCACCGATGGTGCTTGGTGCCTCCATTCTTAAATACTACAATACCTTCACCTGCTAGTGTGTTAAAATCCACTGCGCTTTGCAAAGGGAGCATACCATTCCTTGTCGGTTCCAGCAATCATTTGCCAATATTTTGCGATGGCAGAGCGCAAGGAGCAGAGCGCACTCCAAACGAAGTTGCCGTATTTTTGCACCTCTAAGCTGCACCAAACATGTAAAAAATTTACTGTAAGGTCAGGATCGGGGTGTGAATTACTGGAATTTGGATTTGAAGTTTCACTCCATGACAACACAGCGTGCGCTGCCCCAAAGCCACACTTCAGGGCAAGGTTTTTAAGTACTCATACTTTCGCTATCTCCTGGGGAATCCCACCATTTTTCCACCCCTGTGTGTTGAATCTCCCTTCTCTCCTGCACAGTCAGCCATTTTCCTCCTCTGTGTGGGTCGCCATTTTGCATTTAGCAGTCAGTGAATAGTGCACATGGTGCAGGAAAAGTAGAACTTGGGCCACGATAGGCCGTGTTCACCGGCCCAACTCCCGTCTCCGGAAACAGTAAAGCAGTCATTGGCTTCAGATATGACATGGACAAGTGGTTTATCCCCAAATGGATGCTGTTTTGTAAACATCAAGGGGTTGCGTATGCAGTTTTTACCATGGGTTATAGACGCATATTATTCTTTTTTTCTTTCTGGGCTGTTCTGAAAGAGGATGCGGGTTGTAGGTGTTGGCAGGTTATGTGAGGAAAACTGCGAAATTTCCTAGCCGGCTCCTTGCAATCTCAACTTACGATAACATTGCCAAAGTTCAATGTGTGGTCAAGAAGAAACTCACTGATTAAGTCTCTTATAAAACAAACTTGTAGTGCCAGCGAATCGTAACAAATTTTGCAAGTGCCTAATGTGGTTACCGGGCGTCAAGTGGTCATTGAGGATATAAGAGCAGGCTTGATCAAAGTATTTTTGAAGTGTTCTCTAAGGGTCATAGGAGAGAGTAGTCAAGCACTCCACATTCTGTCACTTTGTAATTCTTTAGCTTTCTGAAAAATTCCTTTTTAAGTGGACTTCACAAACAGGGTCATGAAGCATTCAAACGCAGAAATATTGAGTAAATAAAAATGACCATTAGTTCTTTGTTTCATCATACTCAAGGTCACCCTGAAGATCTCCCAAATCAAATGAAAAAGATAGCTTGTCATTAAAGTTAGCATGTGTTCTTTTTTGGCATTTCCTAAAAACTCTTTACTTTTTTTATTTGTGCAGCATCGAGGCCTTCAATTTCTGCGTCAACTGCCAAATGTGACAACTCAAAGCAAGGATGCATCCACCGATGTCAGCTATGTGACTATGTGGCTGATGAACTATTTCTTCTGGAAGCACATGCCACCATCCATACTTGCGAGAAGCCATTTCATTGCCCTTCATGCTCTCGGAGCTTCTCAGACAAGTGTTATCTGAACGTCCACCTGCGGACTCACACAGGCGAGAAGCCATTTGACTGCCCTTCATGCTCTCGGAGCTTCTCACGAAAGCCCCACCTGAAAGCCCACCTGCGCACCCACACAGGCGAGAAGCCATTTGAGTGCCCTTCGTGCCCTCAGAGTTTCTCACAAAATGGCAGCCTGAAAGTCCACCTGCGCACCCACACAGGCGAGAAGCCATATCAGTGCTCTTCATGCTATCGGGGCTTCTCAAAAAAGCATCACCTGAAAGCGCACCTGCGCACCCACACAGGCGAAAAGCCATTTCAGTGCCCTTCATGCTCTCAGAGCTTCTCGCAAAAGACCTCCCTGAAAGAACACCTGCACAGCCACACAGGCGAGAAGCCATATCAGTGCCCTTCATGCTCTCGGGGCTTCTCACGAAAAAAAGACATGAAAATCCACCTGCGGACTCACACAGGCGAAAAGCCATTTGACTGCCCTTCATGCTCTCAGAGCTTCTCACGAAAGCCCCACCTGAAAGCCCATCTGCGCACCCACACAGGCGAGAAGCCATTTGACTGCCCTTCATGCACTCGGAGCTTCTCACGAAAGCGCCAGCTGAAAGCCCACATGCGCACCCACACAGACGAGAAGCCATTTGACTGCCCTTCATGCACTCGGAGCTTCTCACGAAATGGCAGCCTGATAGTCCACCTGCGCACCCACACAGGCGAGAAGCCATTTGACTGCCCTTCATGCACTCGGAGCTTCTCTCAAAAGGCCCACCTGAAATCCCACCTGCGCACCCACACAGGCGAGAAGCCATTTGACTGCCCTTCATGCACTCGGAGCTTCTCTCAAAAGGCCCACCTGAAATCCCACCTGCGCACCCACACAGGCGAGAAGCCATAGCAGTGCCCGTCATACTCTCAGAGCTTCTCAATCAAGGGTCACCTGAAAGCCCACCTGCACACCCACAGGCGAGAAGCCATATCAGTGCCTTTCATGCTCTCGGAGATTCTCACAAAAGGGCAACCTTAGGAAACACATGAGGCGAGAAGCCATTTCATTGCCCACTCTGCCTTCAGTGATTCTCGTTGAAGAATGCCCTGAAGATACACCGGTGCATTCATACAAGTGACCGGCCAAATAGTTGCATTGCCTGCTTCAGGTCCTCATCACTTCAACAGACTTGGAGAGCACAGCACCGTGATTCAATTCACTTTATTTTCAACACCACAATGTTGAGGACCGCGAACAAAAAGCCTTTTATGGCTTGACAAGGTCCGCAGCCCTTTTTAACAAGCAGTGACAGAGCATAGGGTTAGGTATTACATATTAAGCTAGAATTGCCTAAGTCCCAATAACACGAGTGTCAGACGTAATGCATATATATAATATATACATACATATATGTGTAAAATGAATTCAAGTGAAACAATGTATACTCACGTACAATTGAAACCCAAAGAATTAACGCTAATTACTAATGCACATTATACATATAAGAAAACAAATGTGTCGCACAAGACATACTGCATTGCACAATTCGGCAAATACACTGTTACAAAAACAATTTCTTCCATTTTTCCATACTGTAGGGTAGTTTAACAATCTCGTTGAACTAGAGTCTGAATTAAAAATCTACATTCGTGTAGCATGTTACGTAGTGTTCTACTGCATCAGGTAGGACAAGTGTCTCCACATGCTCCTGAGAGCAAGCTTTAACTCGGGCCCAACTTCGATGCCGCATATTCAAATACATGTAAAACGCAGAAATGCTTTTCTGAAATAACCAGTGGGCTGATTGTAACGAAATTTGTTACATTTGAGAGAAAAAGCTAAATTCTGCTGACTGCTGGAAGCATAATTGAGTTTCAAGGCCTGAATGTTATAACAGGAATTAGCAAATATTTTTCATCTTTAAAAAATTGGAGCAAGAACTTTTTAGATTTTTAACTCTGCACCTGGAATATATATCGTAGCTCTGTAAACTGCATACGCTAGATATTCCAAAGCAGATAAATTTGATGTATCAATGTATATCTTGTCAACTTGTTACACGGTTTACAGGGACTTTGCAGATGTCCTACTCATTTATTAGTGGCTTATTTTAACGCTTTGTTTCATCCCTAAATATTGTCCGCTTTAGGTGTCCTATTTGAGCATTTTGCAGAATTGCGGTATTTTTCATTGCTGAGTTACCAGAGTTGTAAATTTGATAGTGTCGTTTTTTGAAAATTCATGATTTTCAACAATTGCTATTAAAAGATTGATGGCCTAAATCAAAAATTCACTACCAACAGTCACTACATTCTATTTGTTTTATATGCAAAAAACCTCATCTGGTTTCGTGCAGTAGCTGTCAAGAAAAATGATCTCTCCTTTCCCATGTATGTAGATAGGAGCCTCCAAGCTGAAGCTTGCTCTTAAAGGGTCTCTGAAACACTTTTGTGGGGTTACCATATTTTCTCTAGATCTTTTCTCAACACGTTATGGAACACAGAGCAAAAGGATTTACGAGAACTAACCCACATAAAGCCGTAGCTGAGAAAAAAGTCAAAATACAGTTAAACTTTAATTAAATGAAGTCGGCATAACTGCTATTTGCTTTGTTATATTGTGGCTTTTCATTATTTGAAAAGTAATTGATGTTCATTCGTGTCTTCACAATTACTGTTTGCATGCCCCTACAAACTATTTATGTTCATTGTAATAATTGTTACACTACAGATGTCTGAATGATGTGTTCTTTAGGCTCTGTTTTTTTTCAGTATTCTCTTTGGTACATATGAACTTGTTCTCTTAGACCAATTCATGTATATGTTGGCTCTTGGTTCTGGTCAACATGGTTCATCGTGGATTCTTTTGATCTTATTCTATTCGTGCTTTTTTTTTTTTACAAATGGGTACTTTTTTAGAGGAATTGATTGTTCAAATAAATGCCATTTTTTGGTGAGTATTCGTTGTCTGTTCTTGATATTTTAATAATTTATTGACTGCATGCAATATAGGGATGCTAGAATTTTGTTGTATCTGGGGCTGCAAGAGAAGTTGAATGACGGCAGTTGAAACTTCATTATTAACACAGAAGGAACCTGTTATAAGTAACATAGATGAGTAATCTAATGTTTGAGTTGAATGTCAAGTCCACCATGCTTAAGTCATTCTTACATTTTATTTCAACTAATGTACCAGCATTTCTATAAGCACTAGTGCGACATATATTTGTAGGAATATTTGTATAAACTTTACATATTGAATTGAGCTTATAAGCCTGCACTGTGTAATACATTTGTGTGCAGAAGCATTGAAATTGGGCCAATCCCTTTTTTCGGAATTTGAAAAAGATGCTTTCTAAATTGCAGTTGTACTAGTCTCATCAGGAATTTCCTCACCGACAAAACTGTACAGGACATGCTTTTAAGATAATAAGTGCAAGGGGTTTACTGTTTCGATTAAGGGCGTGCAAATATTTGATACGTTAAAGCAGGGACTTTGTCAATACAACTATATTCTAATAGCCTTCGAACACTTAAAACACTATGTGTACAGAAATAAACCTCAAACTGAAGCAAAAGTATGATAAATGTCACCCCCATGGGCATAGGAGACTCGCCACCGGGTGGCCTAGTTGAACAGACGTGTGCATTTTCATCTCCGACAGTCACTCTCTTCCTCCTGTTACTTTGGGCCTTAGGGCCCAAAAGTCGCATCGACCGTGGTCATGGATTACCCAGAGGCAGCTTTGAATGTTCCATTATCCGAGGAGATGGAGTTACAGCAGTTTGAAGACGCCCTCACGCCAGAGAATGCGCCAACCCTAACGAGCACCTCGACCGATGCTCGACACCACCGCTTCGAGAAAGACGCCGCTGCGTCCAGACATGAATCCATTCGCTCCACTTGCTGATCCTGAGCCACCAAGAGGGAGCAAAGGCAAGTACGATGATTTACTCGTCTCAAACCTACTCATTGCACCCACCGCCAAGCATGGGCAGGAATGCGCATGCGGAACACTGTCCGCGATAGCTGCAGCTGCAGCAGCTAAACCCAAGGCTGCGTTTCGTCATGGCGTCTCTCACTACAACGGCAACGCAACGCCATAGTTTAATGCGTATGTCTCGGACTCGGTGTCTACTCACGAAGATGACAGCGAACAAGGAGCATGGAAAACCGTTACATATAAACGCCACGATCCAGCGAAGAAACAACTGAACGCTCACTCAACGCCGTTCATACGCTCATACTGTGATCCTAAAACCTCAAGAGCCATGCAGAATCATGGATGAAAATTTAATTGTTATTGATGAGGCACTTTGGAATCACATGCACAATGCCCCCTCAATGCATTAAAGGGAAGCTGACCCGATCGTTCAGGTCAGATATTTGGACAGGAGTAATCAAATAGCGGTTGACACCGATCATCGCGACACGAGATGCCCTTCTGTCTTTAATACAGCTTCCAATAAATGGCAAGCCAACTGTATTTCAAGCGCGAGGCCATAGAAAAGGATCAAATGTGGGGCATTATCCACAACGCAGGAGGAATGACTGCCGAGCAGCTTACCATGAACCTGCACTGCCGGAAGTGCGACATTATCAGCGCTCGCCCCATTGGGGAGAAATGCACCGCTGTATAGTCACTTTTAAAGGGACTAGCCTTCCATACAAAATCGGGCCCAAGTGTTTCACAATACTAGTCTATCCGTTCAAGTGGCAGGTCTACACTTGTGAGACGTGCCACAAATTAGGACACGGAAAGCAGCATTGTCAGAATTTTAACAGACCGCGTTGTGCCACATGTGACGGAAAGCTGCATGGCAGTGACGAGGTCTGTCCCAACCAGGGGCCGAAATGCCGCAATTGTGGGGGGTAAACACCTTGCAACGGCTCAAGACTGCCCTCAGCGCATAAAGATCAACAAACAGCTGCGCGTGAAGTCAAAACGCCCTCAGAAGCAAAGCCAGAACTCCATGGGTTCACAACTGCAAGTTCATGAGCGCCCTCAAAAGACAGTGACCCTGAGACACAACTCTTACACTGGGCCTCCCCGCGCTCCATCAACTCCTGCAATACCGCCGGAAAATAAACCGCTTTTCGACCACAGCAAACATGCCTTTGCTAATTTCGTCAAGATCGCTAACAGCGAAGCGCTAGAACACGCGAATGCGAGTCACGCCAAAATTACAGGTCAGTCTGTCCCCGCCTCACTCTCAGCAAATGAAGGTGCACGTGTTCATGGACAAATCCATGAAACTATCACTGTCGGTGCACCAAAGCAGACCCAGAATAAGCTGCTAGAAACGCAGCCAAAGCCACAAATTCATCCTGATTACGAAGCCATCTTCTTTGCACGCCTGGCACAAATGGAACATATCATGTCAAGGGTACAAACGATGATAGAACGAGCTATCGAAACATGCGTTCGCACCATCATGGAGCGCCTAATGCACAATGGAACGCTCTCCTTTGGAGATCTTATCCCGGCCGCATGAGTTAATATGGCGTCTTTGCTGTCTGTACAGATAGCTCCGACGCAGATGGCTCACACACAACATGGCTCAGCTAATCCCTCAAGTTAATGTTTGCGGTCACGGTCATGGTCGGGATGTGGCGGGAGCGGTCCCGACAGTGATTCAGTGGAACTGCCGCTTCCTCAAAAAGAAAAAAAAAAGCAGACATGATTTTACGCTGGGGCCTGTCGCATAACAGTCTCAGACCCGCCGTCCTGGCATTGCAGGAGGTGAACTGCTTTCTGCCACGCTTACCATACTACGAGGGCTATGGCTTCCCCGAAGACACCGACACACCTGTGTGCACAGCTGTGTATCTGGATCGAAGACTCACCCACACAAAGCTCGACACTAGCCTTGGTGTTCGAATATTGCTAATGTTATTGGATGCTGCATTCAACTCACGCCCGAAAGAATAATTGTTTTTTCCCGTGTATATACGTCCAGAAAACGCACGAAGGAAGACTAAGCGCACCTCGGTAGACTTTAGCTACACACAACATTTTCGGAAGATCTATCCCAAGGATACAACTCTAATCTGTGGAGACTTCAATGCTCAACACGTAGCCTGGAACTATAAGTGCAGCCCACGCGGTCGTCGTATCATGGAAGAATTTGACCATTATGGACTATCGCTCCTTAATCTGCCGCAATCCCATACAAGGCTTGGACAGGACACAAGGCAAGCAGACATGACGCCAGACCTAACATGGTCTTCGAGACCCAGAACCTGCCAATGGAAACTTCTAGAGCACTCTCTTGGCAGTGATCATCTTCCAATTGCCATCACAGTGACAACAAATGGTCCCTCGTGCCACCCATCGTCTTACAAACGGGATTGTAAGATTACGCACCGGGACAAATATCGGATGCTGGTAGAAGAAAACGGTCCAGTTAACAAACTTGACTTTTAACGCAAGCTATGACGCGTGCCAAGCGCACAGCAACTAAAATGCTTTGGGTTTCTCCGGACCAACCTAATTCGGATAGGCACCTCCTGCATCTATGGAACCACAGGCCCAGACTTTGTCTTCTTATCGAGCGAAGGGGCACCCCCAGACACTATGAACTAAACTACGCTCTTTACAAGAGGAAATCGAGAAGTATACAGGAGAGCTAGCTTCCGAGCATTGGATGCAGGTGTGCGAGCAACTCAACGGATCCACTAATTCAAGCAGGGCGTGGGCTATATTGAGATCTCTTCTTGGGCAACGTAAAACCTCAGACGCCGCAGCCCGTGTTGCCCTGAAAGAAGGACTCACCAATGCCGAACTCGCAGAGAAAGCGGCAAATATATTTTTTCCCCAGTCAAATAGTACCATAAATAGAACCTATGCGAGGAACGATGACCAACACGGACACGATGATCTAAACCAGCCCTTCACGGCCCGCGAGCTCGAAGACTCCATGCGCAAGATTAACACCCGTGGCACACCAGGGGTTGATTGAATCGTGGCAGCACAAATCCAAAACCTTATCGAAGGTTGCAAAATTACTCTTCTGGCGGAGTTTAACCGTATATGGAAAGAAGGAACTCTCCCACTAGAATGGCGCCACTCTATTGTCAAGCCTATTCCGAAACCGAACAAACCACCGAACTGCCTGGGAAACTTAAGACCAGTTTCGCTCATGTCATGTCTGTGCAAACTTTTGGACAGCATGGTGAACGCAAAGTTAATATCGTTGTTGGAGGTAAATTGTCTTCTGCTTCACACTCAATACGAATTCCGGCCTGGTCTTTCTACTCGAGATATTATGCTCCGCCTAAAAGAGGACGTGCTCTACGTCTCGTCCTCGTGTCCTCGCATAGTTGTGGGGGTGGACATCGGGAAAGCTTTCGATAGCCTTCCCCATGCCTTTATCGTGCAGGCGATACAAGAAATGGGTATCAAAGGCAACATGCACAACTTTATTGCTGCGTTCCTGCAAGACAGAACGTTTAAAGTTTAAGTAGGCAGCGACCTCAGCTCCTATCATCATAACGGGGTTGGAGTCCCACAGGGAGCCCTAATCTCCCCAACATTATTTAACATCGTCTTAGCAGCTCTTCCTGCAAAACTAGAGAATCACAAGCATTGAACATGCTATCTACGCAGACGATGTGACGCTGTGGACTACGCGACGTTCCCTAAGAGAACAAGAGGAGGCCCTGCAGACGGTGTGGAATACCATCGAGAGCTTCACGAGGGAGATAGGGTTTACGCTAGCACCGGAGAAGACCGAGTTTGTCGTTATCCACGGTGGAAAAAGGTCAAAGTCGAAGGACGAGGAGAAAGCCAGCGCCCATCTCTCGATCGGACAGACACCCATTCTCAGGAAGCGGGTCATCCGCATACTCGAAATATTTTTAGACGAGCAGTGTATATCCATAACGTGATACAATCAAACAGTAAAGGTCACCAAGCAGGTCACTCAAATCCTCCGCAGGATTTCCGAGCTTGCAAGGGGCATTAAAGAAAAAGAAATGAGACCCTTTGTGCAGGCTTTCCTGCATTCTCGCATGCTGTCTGGCGCCCCTTTTCAACCCATCACTCGAACGCAACTACATACTCTGGAACGCCTCAACAACGAGGCAAGGAGAGTAATGACAGGATTGTCAAAGTATACGCCACTCCCTGCACTGAAGAGCTGCAGCGCTTTCGGTGACATTGCTGATCTTATTTCAATGCACGAGCATACTCATGTGACACGCCTCAAGTCCACAAACGCAGGAAGGGCCAGATTGGTTAAAATTGGGCATGACATTAACCTTCCGGCGCTTTCACGGATATGTCCCCCTTGGGAGCAAGTACCAATGCGGATCCTAAGCCACTGCCGAAGAACATGGGAGAAGATCAATTGGCAAGAAGACAGGCCCACGCCAAACGCCACAAGAAATATACGCACCAACTACGTGAGGGGGGCAACGACAATTGTGGCACTTGCCATATAGTCTATGTGGATGCTTTTATCGGAGGATCAGAGGAGGAGCCAATGTTCACTATTGCGTGGACAAATATGGAAGCAACCAAGTGGGGCAGTAAACTCCACCTCACAAGACATGTCGTTCACAGCTCTACGGCAGAACTGTATGCCATCCTAGATTTTGCCAAGCATGCTGAACACACTGCCAACAAATTTCCAAGAGAGGCTAAGCACCACTACAGAGTTTACTGACTCTCAAAATGCCTTTAGAGCTTGCCAGGGCACTCGTACAACCACTGCTGTGCTCCAACAACTCCGCCTCCACGTTCGTCGTCTGCGTGACTAAGGTCATGATTTTCAGTTACACTGGATCCCGGAGCCCACGCGTATACCAGGAAATGAACGGACTCTGACTACCGCACGCCACGCTACTATCCGCGCTGTCAAAACCGCCCGAACAGTCACTGAACAACGTACCTGAACGATCGGAAATACACAGTCAGTGGTACAATCCCATGGAAGCAATAGCTGAAGCCAAGCACCACCGGCGCAGCTATCTCTTCACTACGTCCAATCCCATGGACATTCCTCCCCTTCCCTCCCAGGCTGTTACTCTTCGGCAGCAGGTTCTGCTCCGGCAGGTACAGACTGCCACCCTTCTTACTCCCTTTCTCGTGCAGCGTTTTCGCAGAACGGAAGACCCTCATGGCCTGGAATGTTCGCGTGCGGGTAGCTGCAGCCCCTGCAACACGAGGGCAGACCTCGAACACTTAATCTGGGACTGCCCACTGTATTCTGGCCCCAGGCAAAGGGCCCTTGCTTCGCTCCCAACGGAATGGCGACCAACCTCCCTACAGAGCTGGGCTCTACCGAGACACTGCAGTGCTGCGACTGCCAACAAGCTCTGGCGATCACTGTATGAATTCCTGGATGATCCTGAGGCTCGAGCCACTGGGACCATGCTTCTTCATCTCGAGCGTACCAGCGAAAGCATCAGACCACATGATGTAGATAATTAACCCTTTGAGGGTCAGTGACATAAATATACGGCGCCGCGAACCATCTCCAAAATGTTCGATGCCATATATTTACGGTGCCGTCTGTATACTTAAAAAGCGCACCAATTTCCTTACTTTTTCTTTTCTGTCATGTCTTTTCTGCCTAGGCGCCGCCTAGGCAGGCGGCGGCTTGCGTTTTGTTCCGCGAGCGGTCTCGGTCTCTTGCGCTTGCAAAACTGATGGCTATCTCGTTACTAATCGTTCAAAGGGCGACCGCTTGTTTCTCGCTCGTTTAGTGCTCACAGAGGTGCGCATAGGAAGGATGCTACCGTGCATGCGTTTCCGTTGCTTTTTTCTTCTCTTTCTTTTTTTTTTTGAGGCTCGCGAAATTTAATTGCCTCTGGTTAGCGATAAGATCAAAATTTGCGGAAGTTTGTCAGATGCTTTTTGACGGGCACACAACCACACAGTTTTGTTGAGTGCGCGCACCTGCGCAGTTCGATTACGCTATGGACGTACATATTGGTGTAAGAGCAGGAACATTTGAGTCTTGCGAAATATTCTCGTGTGCGCATTTTCAAATTCTTGAACTATAACAATGCATAAAATTTTCAATTCTTATAGGTTTAATTCTGTTTTTATTGTTGTTATTGATGAAGAGTGCTTATATACCAACGCAAAATATTTTTTATCACTTTAGGGTCACCTTAGAAAAAATTACGGTAATTTTTTTTGAAATAACTATGAAGAATTGGAATCTGCAATTTAAAAAAATCGACCCTGGGCGGTCGCATCTGGCGAAAAAAATCGACCCTCAAAGGGTTACGTCCCCCATTGTTTCCCTTACTTTCTCACTCCCGCTACTTCCCAAGCCAATTCGCCGCAGCCCTTAAGGGCAAAAAATGTGAATAAATATGTGTAAACAACAACCAGGGGCTGTTGCACCTCAGGTCGATCCCTCCGTTAGCAACCAGTTGCATTTGTAGGCGATCCCACTGCTAGTGACCTGTCTCTTGCGTACTCCAGGGTAGCGTACCGTACTGCTGCCGAGAAGTAGCGGCGCCTGCCTTTCGAAGCTCGACCGACCTTTCCTTATTGGGTAGCGTGGCGTTGTCGGCGAGCTGCGGGCATCCGGTGGACCATGGCGACCGAGCAAGGGCGAGACGACGATTTGCTAGTGCGAAACTTGCACTGTTTATTCAAAGGTAGTTTAAAGAAAATAAGAAGAGAATGAAGTATGAAGTATATATCAAAGTACATTTCGGAGCCCCTTAAATAGGCTCTCTACACTCGTGTGGGCGGGATCTTGCTTTCGTCGATGACACGTGACAGGCATAGGGAGAAGGCCCCTCCTCCTGCAATACCGAGCTCGGGAAGAAGTCGATCCTCTTTTCGACGAATCCGGGGAGAGGGTCGGGTGAGTGACCTCTGCGGTAGCGTGGGGTCCGGCCATGAGAGGTGAAGAGGATGACGTCTCACCCACGGTGCCCGACCAAGTTGAGAGGGGAAGGGGATGACATATCACCCACGGTGCCCGACCAAGTTGAGAGGGGAAGGGGATGGCATATCACCCACGGTGCCCGACCAAGTTGAGAGGGGAAGGGGATGGCATATCACCCACGGTGCCCGACCAAGTTGAGAGGGGAAGGGGATGACGTATCACCCACGGTGCCCGACCAAGTTGAGAGGGGAAGGGAATGACGTCTCACCCAAGGTGCCCGTCCAAGTTGAGAGGGGAAGGGGATGACGTATGGCCCTTGGCGTCCGGCCATACCTAACAGACTCTCCGGCGGGGGAGGAAGATCCCGACGTGTAGGGGCCAGCAGCCGCTGTACGAGGGATCGGCGTTTTGGTTCAGGATTCTCCGTAGAGATTTCTGAAGTGAAGGCGCTAAAAAGACGGAGGACAAAGAAGAAACACACACACACAGGGCGCCTTCACTTTCTTTTTCTGTTTCTTCTTTGTCCTCCGTCTTTTTAGCGCCTTCACTTCAGAAATCATGCTTAACCAACACGCCCAACTATCCATCCTAACGTCTCCGTAGAGGTCACGAACCCTTTGTTCGTCGCAGGAAGATTCCGGGGAGTGGTCATCCGTCCTCGTGGCGCTCTTGTGACATTTCTCCCAGTCCGGTCCGGTGAAGTTGGTCTTGCAAGCAGGTCTGGCCATTTGTCGTCTCCTGTGTGGGCAAGCATTCACCACAGAACAGTGCCGGACCCACAACCACAAAGCAGCGAGCACAAGGCCACTCTGCCCCAAGACACACCCGGCTTTTAACAAAAAAGAAAACCCGCTACACCTTTCCCATTTCCTACGCGCGTCCTCCCCCCATTCAACACTAAAAACAGCCATCTCTTGAAAGCGTTAGGACGTGGTTATTAAAATCAGCTAACAATCGGCTTCACATCGGGAACATATGAATGAACGAAAAAAATGCCACGGAAACCCGGATGAGCATGAGGCTTTCGATACTCTAGGGGCAACGACTTAAACCGTCGGCATTGCCGTTAAGCTTACCCTTCTTGAACCAGCGATATAGCAAGCTGGCTTCTGCACCGCCCAAACTACACGAACCGCATGTTTCCAACCTATACTAGTGGCGTACTTATCGCACGTATTGGTGCCACTGAACAGTCTGGCTATCTTCACAAGTACGTAATCACCAGCGCGCTAGCCTTGTGGTCACTATTCAGCACGCGTACTTGCGTCGTAGGCAAACTTTTCATTACGCTTACTCACGTTTCTTCCTTTAGTCCCTACAGGACACGTAGCTTAAATGAGCGACTAAAATTGCGTAACTTACGCACTCCGCAGAACCCTTAAACAAATTGCGTCTGCTAATAACTCGTTCTACGCACGCTCACTAAAGAAGTCAGAATACGGCTGCCCTCAACACACACGAGCAACCCAGTCATAATTCTGCTTCCTTCCGTCCACACAGGACACGCGCTAATGAAACCAAGAACGCTTCTCGGTGCAAATCATGCACTCACTGAAAACTTGCGCGGTTAACCTTAGACAATAAAACGCATGAAAAGAAGAAGGTTAACTAAAACACACACGCGTTACCATAGGCCTCTCGACGATAACCTTGACACTCAGGTTACTTACACACAAAATTTGAAAGCCTATCTACTTATTAATGAACACCTCGCGATACATGTTTACAAAAAACCGCGTCTTTCAAATCTCGAGCCTCTCTAACAAAACATAAACAGAGCTCATACCTTACTCATTGAAAGAAACTAGTCTGAAATCGCGAAATTTTCCAAATGTTCAAAAATAAAACAAAACACTTCATTTCTATGGAAGCTTCCTTGGTCTCCCGTTTCAAACGTTTTCAACTGACTCATACTTTTGAGCCGGACTCGAGGGGGTCGCGGACCGAAAGCTACTCTGGCTATGGAGAAACAACAAAAGGGCTGACTCACTAACAGCTCCCCCAAGACGTTAGAGGCCCCTGCCAATTTGCGTCCTGGCGCCCCGCTTTCATCATGAGCTCGATTGACCGCGTCGCTACTCCCCACCTGGTCTCGTCTTGCCACCTGGCGCTTCTTTGTACTGCACTCTGAGCTTCGAAAAGAACGACGGAACGACGAGGAATTTATCTGCCCCGTGCCCTTTTTCCGCGTCCGTGCAGAACATGCTTCTCGGTCCCCTTTTGACCGGTGGCTCGAACGTGTTTGATGCGTCAGCATCGTCCATGACGACCGCACCTTTCTTTTCGCTGCGCCCTGCCTTTTCGCGCCTGTTGCCGTCTTTGGCTTCGCTACTTTAGCCATCGCATTCCGATCCTTACGGCGCTTCTTTCTGCGGCGCTTTCTCTTTGGCTGCTCCTTCATGTTGCCTTCTGGCTTCTCGTGCTGGCTGTTACACATCTCATCGGCCCGTATCGGTATCTTGCCCGCACAGTCTGAGTGATTATCATTTAAATCGACTCTATCTTTGCCTCGACTGGCGGACAGCTCAACCGACTCTGGCACCATGCAGCAGGCTTTACTCGAGTTATGCAACTCGCACTCTTGCGAACTGCCCTCTACTGCATTGCCCAGCTCACGCTGTGCATCGACACACAGCCCGTCGGTCTCGAGCTCTGCCTCACGTGCACAGTCTGAATGATTCCTAATTAAATCATCCATCTCTAGGCTACCTAGACTGGCGGAGAGCCGCACCGATCCCTGAACCATGCAGTTGTTCTCTCGTGAGCTACGGAGCTCGCCATGCCGAGAACTACTCTCAACTGCATCGTCCAGCTGGCACCTCACTTCGGTACGCAGATCTGGCTCGACCTGCGTGCTCGCGTCCGTCAAGTCCGCAGTATTCTGTACCTCGCTAACGACCTCGCTACCATGAGATGCGACGCACACGCGCGGTAACTGTGCCAATTTGTTCGCAGCTGGCCTAGCTGTCTCTACAGTCCTCTGTTGGCACAGCACCTCGTCGCTCTCACTCTGGCCTTTAAAGGCCTCTGTTGCCACTAAGGCATCGTTAGCAGCTAGCCCTTTCCGTTCGCGTATGAATGGGCCGCTAATCTCACAGGCAATACTTTTCTCGTCGGCTCTTGGCGAAAGTCTGCTAGATACATTCTCATTCTTTTGCTCTGTACTGCTTACAGAATTTTCAGACAGGCGTTGTCTTTGTTCCTTTAACTGCTGAAAATATTGTATCTGTTTTTTCAATGCCGCTACCGCTTTCTCGTGCTTTTGCTTACGTTCTTCTTCTTCCTCTAGGCACTTACGCTCTTCTTTTTCCTCTAGGCGCTTACGCTCTTCTTTTTCCTCAAGGCGCTTATGCTCTTCCTCTTTCTCTTTAATGCTCTCGAGGCATTCCGTCAGTTCCTCGTCGTCAGCCCCGGTCGCTTCGATCGCCTCAATGATATCCGGCTTTCTCTATGATTCGGCAATTTGGAGGCCCAACTCTTTGGCTAAGCTCAACAATTCCGGCTTCTTTATTGCCTTCAAGTTCATGGCTGCCCTTAGTGCTGCTAAACCTTCACTCCTTACAACCTTGACGTACTCCGTCAACGGTTTAAAGAAAAATCACAGCTATGTACTTTCCAAAAAAATACGTAAAAGCCAAGTGATATCTCAGTGAAGAAAAGCCTTGCACTCACCATATGCAGTCATGATCCAGACACCTTCTTTCCGAACGTTGTTGCCAGGACGAAGAGGCTACGATCTCGTAGTTGTCGTCCAAGTTGGGGTCTCCAGGATTCCGTATCCCACCGCTGCCACCAGTTTGTTGCACCTCAGGGCGATCCCTCCGTTAGCAACCAGTTTGTTGCATTTGTAGGCGATCCCACTGCTAGTGACCTGTCTCTTGCGTACTCCAGGGTAGCGTACCGTACTGCTGCCGAGAAGTTGAGAGGGGAAGGGGATGACGTCTCACCCACGGCGCCCGTCCAAGTTGAGAGGGGAAGGGGATGACGTATGGCCCTTGGCGTCCGGCCATACCTAACAGGGCATAGTATATGCATAAAAGATGAGAGCATGTGTAGTAGAAGCTGGATAGGCTTCTCAGGCAGCTAGACTTTCCTGGCTATACAAAGACCATTTGCACTCCCTGAAGAGTCCTTTGTATGCGTGTGATTTCCTCATTTGTTCCTAGTGATCCGTTAGCGCTTTTAGTAAACAATCCTGCATAATGTGCGATGTAACTACAGGAACTTGCCAATGGAATGAACACCAGGATGTGTACATTGTTTTACCCATATTTTGACCATTGCTGTGCATTCTTCAAAAACAGTTTGAAACATATTCTACATTTGTTTCAATTCTGGCACTATTCGAATTGTATTCCATTCAGTATGCAAAAATTACTTCTATATAGGGCGAGACAATGTACCTTCATGTAATAAATAAACACATTTGAGGCTTTTTTCTTTTTGTTCTGCAAGTTGCGCTCCTAAGGATTACCTCCACATCCATTCGGCCATTCTGGTGGCACGTATGGCTTCAGACTGGCACGTTACATCCCCGTGAAGAGGCACCTGCACCAACATGTGGCCATTTCAGTGCCGGGTCTTCTTTCAAAGCTTGCTTACTTGTAACTTGTGAACTCAGATATGTAGCAATTGTCTATCAACACCCTTATGCGGTGTAGGTGTCAATGTATTAAGCCAAATCTCAATTAGGAATATGCATGTGTGCGCGGTATGCTACATAACATTCTGTTACACAAGTGTTACTGTATGCTCGGACATGTTAGCTCCAGAGGTAATTCATAGCATGTTCCAGTATAATGTGAAAAGCTGTTTCATTGTGTTTTAAGAAAGCAATGAAAGAATTTGAAAACACTGATACGACGCGACACATGACACTGACAACACCACAATACCAAAGTCAAGTATCGTGCCAGTTATGTTGGTACACACTTTGGAAATAAATATGTTGTAATACAAATTAACAAGTTCTTTAGTTATATTACAATATAGCCAAGGCTATGCAGGTGCGCTGAAAGTTGCGGAGACATTTTTGATAATCAGTTTAGAGCACATATTTCAGTGGCCACAGCCATGTGATATTCCTTGATGTAACGGCTCAACAACGAAGCATCTGTTTATACACTACGCATACAAAAGACCGCAGCGTACAGTAAAATACTCATTAGTGAGAAATATTGAATGTTACACGGCTCGCTAGGACATGTTCTCCAAGTAAATCGTCGCCTAATTAAACATCCTTCTGCGTGAAAAGTGGTTCACACTTTTTTTACACAAGTGGTTATCTTCTCATTCTGCCATGAGTGATCATTTTGCCTACAAGTGCGTTGAAACAAAATGTCATTACCAAATATTATTTAATGTATATACCATTTTTGTCATGTGCAGGCTGTCATCACAATAAGCGGCACATTGAAGCCTTCATAGATCGCTTCAGATTCCGTTGGAATTTACGCTAGCATAGTGGCATTTCTTTGACAGAACTGTGCACACTTACACTAGGTAGGGGTTCTCAGACCTTTTGGCTTTGGCGATGCTCCACCAGCTTTTACATAGTGCTGCAGAACCCGTCCCGTCCTTTTCCGAGTGATCTGCTTACACACAGCCTTAACATAAGGGCTCATTTAGGCTTATGGAGAATGGAATGGCGATAAGAGGGGACATTGCTGCACACTCAATGCTGTGAGCACAGAGAAGCTGTCATATTTTGGGAGGATTAGGGTGGGTGGGGAGCGCGGGGGGGGGGGGGGGGGGAGCCTTTGAATCTGCTTTAGTGTTGCTGATGCGTATGGGTTTGGCCTCTGTTATGTGCATTTCGATGTGTTGTCGTTACTCTTGAGGGCCATTTCTGTTGTTGAGGTACGTACGATGATGTACGGACAATACTTCTCCGCTCTCCGTAATGCACTGTGCAGGCCAACCATCTGGCTGCCATCCTACGCACAGTGCGCCATTAACGGCATGTCCATGTAAACGGAGGTGTAACATGCACAAAAGCCAATGGTATTTTTTGCGAAGAAATTTGACAAAGCATTCGCATTGTAGAACAGTGTTCGGTGTATCAATCGCAGTGCTAAGCATAAGTCCCCGCGTCGCCTGGAATGTAGCACTGCCCCTCGCCCACAACGGAGTGCTTATCTGTTACTCTCTGTGGTTGCCACCCGGTGTAACATCAGTATGAATCTACATATACGCATGCAGGCTTGTTTCACTAAGATACTGCAACAGACTTAAAGAATGTGCTGTCCATAAGCCATTCTTCATAGTCTTTTCAATGCACACCTTTAAGTACACTTTTGGGAGTTGTCTTTGTCCAAGAGACCCAGGGCACGTCTAAAGTAGATGGCGGGCATCAGCTCCAGATGCACGAGCGGTGCACTGTGGACACTGGACAATGTGTACGTAACGCTGACCCCAGGCGGAACTGATGGTTGGATGGCTTCACTATTTCCGTACCAGGGGGAACTAGGTGTTTTTGCAGGTTACGCCAGATATTTTTATCTGAAGCTACTATTCCGCTCAATATTTTATCTAATACATAAACAAAAAGCAGAATTAATGCACTTTTCACGCATAAAAGCTTTATTAACGAGATCCAGGGAAAACAAGGGGAAGGCGGGAGATGGACATTCAAGACGATGAGGAAAACAAGAACGAGGTGAAGACGGGAGCCAACGTTTCGACAAGTGGACGTGTCTTTTCGCCTTGAAAATTACAATTATTAACGAGATGTATGTGATAAAAGAGGTATAAATTGCCAAAATGAAGATTGACTTGGATTGGATAAAATTCAACAATGTTTGTGACGAAATGCTTGTCTACTAAAAAAAAAATGTAACATAAATTATGAGACATGCAAACATATTGCCGTCTAAAAAGCACTATATATCACCAAAAAACAATTTTTCATTCAGCAGCTTTCCCACTTGAAAAATTTTAGTGCAAGCACTACAGTTTGGCGTGCCAGGCTGCGGCCTCCGATATTCCGGGCTGTCTTGTGTCTTCGTTGCTCTCAATGTCCAACGAAGAGGCAGCATCCTCCAGGGTGTCTACCAAGTTGACATTTACGAATTCCTTGAGTTGTCCAGGTTTTCCCTGAGTGCCCTTGCAATATTCCCTGAGTGGCACAACTTTGTTTTATGTCAAGACGGGCTCCCTACATCATGCCACCCAATGGTGTCACTCTTTAGTAACCATGTTAAAAAATGAAAAAGAAAACAACTTAATCCAGTTTGAATAGTACGGGTTAGTGTTTATTTTATTCAAAAAGAAAACAGAAGGGAGGGGTTATGTAAAATGTACAGCGAATAAAATAACTTCGAAAGTAATAGTAAAACCCGTTACAAATCGAGTCGAACATCGTCAAATACGAATAAGAAAGAGATGCATGCAGAATATTTTCGAATATGCGCTATTTCTATCAACTTATGGCAATCTAATTGGTTTGAGGCCCGAACATTATCACAAGTGAGATTCTCTCGCAACAGGTGGTAAGTCAACTTGAACTGTCCTGACATACCCTCAGCCCGCGCACAACGCCTCAGTGTTGCGTTTCACTGTTCTAAATAGTTTTTTTGCTTGGATGAGGGACACCTGCTTGAACCAACAATTTGCTTTTAGAGCGCGAGCTCCTTCAAAAAAAGCGGTGGCATGCTTCCTTTTCCGTTCATTTCTCCTTCGGTTCTCCTTGTCCTCCTTCGGCTGCACATTCGCCACACGGTCTATTTGAAGCATCCTGTTGGACAGCTGTACAGTCAGCGTCCGATTTTCCGGACTCCCTAGGGGCCGCGAAAGTGCCCGAAAAAATCAATGCAGGTCTTTTACATATCCCTTAAGGGCTAAAATCGCCGCAGGCACGTCCAAAAAATCTCTGAAGACCTGCCAGTACACTTATTAGGCATATCGGTACTCGTACTGAGATGGGAGATGGTGGGTGCACGCGTGCAAAATCAAGGAATACATACTGTGTCCAGTGACAGTTGCCCCTTACCACACTTGTTATGCTTCACAGCGTAACACTGCTGTAATGAGGTAAAGCTGACCTTTGGGAACCGGGATTATGCAACGCGCCGTGCTTTCCGGACTTCGAAGCCAATCGCGATGACCACAAAGGCGGTGTCGGTGCCATTGCTAACAGCGGCGAATTCTTCCAATGAAAAACACGGCACACAACAGCAAGAAGCTTAATATCGAACCTCGAAGCAGCTAGGCCTAGCATTGCCGCGGTGGTGGCTACGGCTGCCAGCGGATCTGAGTGCGAGTGTGCCGGTTCAAGGCGGCGAGCTTATCAAATTGGCGGTTGTGGCTTTTATTAATGGCTTTTCGGACCCGTGGTCACGGCAGAAAGTCTGGAAAATCGGACGGCGAAGGCATCTTATGTTCGAAATTTCAGATGTTCTTATACATTGATCCTATGGGGTACGTAGTGGTGCCGCGAAGCCGTCCGTCCAGAGAGTCACTTGTTTACTGTACTCTGGTAACTCCTCCAGCCAATGACGCGGCATCAAAGACCATTCGTTACGATTCCTCTCTGTTACTCGAGCCAGCATTACTGCGACTTTCGTTCCCTTTCCATAAAATTACAGCTCATGCATTTTCCCTGATAGAAGCACAAATGCCCTGAGTTTTTCCAGACTACTCAATATCCCTGAGAATTCCCGGTTTTCCCGGTTGGTAGACACCCTGATGCTCAGACTCGCTGCTGCTAGATCCAGCGATAAAATCAGCTGCAAACGCAGCAGAATCACGAGATCTGCGATCTTTCGAAGTGCGAGCGCCTCTCTCCGAGGCAGCTATTTTTGCTGTCTACTTTGACGGTTGCGAAACTTCGGAGTGCATTAAAAAAATTAGCACTTTGTGGAAAAAAGCAAACTGCTTAGAAAACAAAAATATAGTTTTCTTCGCGTCCCATGGCGCAGAGTGTCCGTGAGCGGCGCGGAAGGCCAACTTTGCTTTCTGCTTTGACTATTTTGAAAACTTCGGAGTGCGTTCAAAAGTTTTACCATCTGGGGGTAAAAAGTGAACTGCTTAGAAACCAAAATAGTTCTCCTCGTTCATGTCGGATAGCGCAGTATGTCTGTGGGTGGCGCGAAAAGTCTGGAAACCGGCATTTCAAGCCATCGTTAGAGGGCTAACGATGCCCGATGGGCGCAGCACGGGAAGAGTAAAGCTCTCCGGACAAAGACTTGCTCCACCAGATAAGGAATGTGGGCAACGGAGCAGACACGCAGGGGATAAGGGCACACGTGTCGCACTGGATAATGAATTTTCTGGCACAGAAAACAGCGGGGGTCAGAGGGAAGGGAAAGAGTAGTTATGGTTGTCAAGAAAGAGTGAACAATGCTGTCTGCAAAGTCATTAACTGTTATGGTTATGACCATTTGTACCTGCACCCAGTTGACAGTGATGTTCACTAGCGTAGAATTGTGAATTTTCTGTAGCTGCTTACATATATGCAACATTTTTTGCTTAACTGCGCCCAGCCTGTCAGTGTAGACGTGGGTTATGTTGATGTTAGGCAAGTTAGTAAGGGTTTCTGTCGCATCGTGTATAACCTGTAGTTCAAATAATAAGGGGTCTGAAAAGTCCGTTGCATAGCTTGATGTGGCTTGGATGTCAGGGTGTGTCAGGTTTGAGAAAGCTATTTGTTCTCTTTATTTAACCGCCTCATCTGCGTGTATCACGGAGCATCTCGTAGGTGTACGGTCGTTTCAATCGTTGCAATTTGTTTAACTCACCGGCGGAGCTTTATCATCTTGTGAGTGGTTATATAGGCATAATTCCAAGGTGAAAGATTGTCCAGGTTCGTATACTCACGGCACAATTTCCATAGAAATAAGAATGGAGCCCCGCGACTGTTGGTATATGTGGTACCTTTTAAGGGGGTCCTCAACCACCCCTCGGGCTTGGAGAAACACAGTCCATTGATAGCATACGCTAATGTGAACATTTCAGTCAAATTTTGGAGTTGTGTGAGACGCACATGGTGCGCAGGATCACCTTTTTTCTCATGCGCTGTCTTTTTGACAGACTCTTACAGCAGCCCGACATGAATTAGGAGCAACTAGCTGCTCCTACCTTTTCCAATATTAATTTCGATAATACATATGTACTTCTCGAACCCCACGCTCGGCCGCAGCCGCTTACATAGGAATCAAACTTTGGCCACCCTGCTTATTGGTGTTGCAGTCGTCAGGTCTCGTTAGTTTTGAACACTGAACTATATAGCACTCAACCATGTGAAACTTACGGTTGCACCACACACACACTGGGACACTTGGGCGCAACTCTGGAGCAGCTCATTTCCCTGTACCTCACAGCACGTTTGTAGCTGGTAGATTGGTCTTGTGCGGCTTTTATTCTTTCTTTAGTGCTGTTGCTCTTTGTTGAATTTTCCATTGTGGATGGGGCGTATGTGAGCTCTCAGCTTGGCCGTTCTTCTCCTACGGTGTTAAAATTTAAACTGGTTCTTGAGTTTGTTGCTACTGTTGCCACTCAGTTTTTTGCATAGATCAAGAAAGAAAGAATTTCTCCATCGTGGGCCTTCCTGTTGCAGATAATGTGCAAGTAGGTGAGCTGTTGCACATTTTAATGGCACTCTGTGTAGCGTCTTCGTGTACTATTTCTTGCCTTGCATTTCACACTGTTACCCTGTTTATCTCGGATTTTTGTGGCTAATGAATGGAAGACTTGCTTGAGCCCCTGCTCGCCACAATGCAGAAGGCAGATGTTCAGCTACCCAAATGTAAACAATGAACACAAATATTAAGGAATGTGGCCCAACCACTGACTCAGGCTCAATTTTGCTCTATGGTTTGCCTGTCTGCATGTCCAAGAAATTTTCTGAGATTTATTCCAGCTAGATTTCTAAGCTGCTATTTAGTATTGCTTCTTTTGATGGTACTATGGGAGGTACCATGTTCGCACAATGTTCCTCACACCTTTTGTGCAAACACAATGTAGGTTTATTGCAGGAGCGCGCACTATGTTGTAGATATAAGATGTGGGCAAATATGACCGGTGTAGGCTTGATGGCGCATGCCGTTTGTTGCGACAGCATAGAAAAACAGACGAATGACACGCTCAATGGCAAACGAACAAGTGCCCCCTTTATTCGAAGGCCAGTACATATATACAGTCGACCAACAGCCAGAGAGAGCCCCAAAATTTTGGCATACTAACCGAACAGTGGCGTCCTCTACATCTCCTCTCTGAAAAACCACAGAAGAGAGGTGAGGCCAGGAAACAAAAGGTGATCTGGGCAAACAACTTGTTGGCCATTACATGTGCACACTACTTGACCAGTGTCCATTGAGGACTGTCCCTGACCCTGCTGTACTGGAAGACGGTTCTCAGACTGTTGCAAGATGCTGTGGTGGTTCTTGTATATCTGGTGAAGCTCTCTGCTGTTCTCTTGCAGGAACGAAAGGGATCAGGTGGTGCCCGTTACGCATCATGGCATTTCAACCAAGCTCAACACTGCAGCGTGTACTTCGTCGAGTTACACCTACACCCTCTGACCTGTCATTAATGGGGACAGATTTACGGCCCAGCGACACAAAGTCGCTGGTCTGCTTCTGCTTGTACTTCATATGTTCCACCTTCTTGAAGACAATGGTGCACACACAACTGCATGCTGTGGTCGCTGAGAAGCAAATTTTGTAGGGACGCTTTCATTTCAACTAATTAAGGAGGAAGGCGGCGCTGGCTATCCTTATCCTTCCTGTGAGACGCTGCACTGGAGACTGCAGGAGCTTCTCTTGGCATGTTTCTCCACTACAGTGGGGCACTGTATAACTCTATCGTGTGGCAAGGTGCCTTGCTCAGAAGCTTCTTCGCCTCTTGCACGGCACGCACTGCCATTCCGTTTAAACAATGGGTATTGTGAGGTTAATGTAGTGTGGATGTTGTCACAGAGCTCCATGTATTCAGCAAACTTGTGGCTGTTAAACGGTAACCCGTTGTCGCTGATAAGTTTGCAGGCAACGCTGTGCGTAGCGAAGACCTCTTGGCAGAACTTAATGACAGCTTCAGCCGTTGTGTGCTTCAAGCGCCGAAGCTCAATATCTAACAAGTCAGCGATGTTTCCATACTCCTCTCCCGCTTGGTGGAAAAAGTCGATGCCAATTGTCTGCCAGGGTAGTTCAGGGATGTTGTTGCTCATCATGGGCAGCCATTAGTTCTTGGACTTGTGTTGTCTGCAGAGCACACACCTTTGCACTTTCTTTAAGAAGTTTGCTGTGTTAAGGTGTTTATTTGACCGGACTAGGAGCAGCGCAGGGTCGACAGTCTAGGCAGAGCAGACTCCGAGCGCGAGCGGCACTCACGAGCAAAAGCACTGAAGAGGACGATGGATCGTTCCAATTCTCCTCTACCGCCGACATACCCTGCAATAACATAGACGTCTCTGGCACATTGCTTCATCTTTTCTGTGCCTTCATGTGCCGCTTGCAGGAGGTCTAAGATTTGGTTCCTCATGCTGCAGCTAATGCTGAGTCGGTCGGATCTAAAGCGTACATCGTCTTCAACATGGATCTGGTCACGATACAGTCAATATAGCTCGAATTTGTTCCGGGACCAACTTTTTGTCTTCTGGCCATTTTGTGCTTGCATGTAGCTTCAGGGTACCGAGATCCTCATCTTAGTTGGTTTGACACTTGATCTGCTGTGGTCTTTCTGTTGAGACTTAACTTTTGGTAGACGTATACTTGAAAGTGCTCTTCTTCCAGCACCTTTTCTTTCGAAGGGAACCGAGACAGGGCATCTCCTATATGAACATCTTGTTTCCCTGTTTGTATATTTTCCAAAGTGATTCTTTCTAGAATGGGTGGTGGTCACATGCCACCAGCATGCATGGCTGTGCAAAGACGTAGTCCTGAAGGCGGGTGCAGCCCATGGGCGACGCCAGGATTTTTTGACTGGAAGAAAAAGAACAGGTGCCCAGCAGTACCAAAATAACACCGGTTAACTAAATCGCAATATCGCTTCAAAAGAGTATATTTCACAACGGGAGAGAAACAGCTCTAAGCATCACTAGGCAATGTGTGCCATAAAGCAATGTGCATATCAATTCCAACATAGGTAAAGACGCGCTAGATTACAAAAAAAAAAAAAGATTATACACTCTTGTGGCGCCGGCTGGTAATTCTAAATGCTAGAAATAAAAATAACAAAAAGTATATGGGAAAAGAATAACAAACAAATAGATGAGAGGAGAGAATTGCAAAAATAGAGCGAACAATAAGCATTTCAGTCAGTGCCACATTTGGTCGTAGCAGGGGCGCTATAACGTAAAACTATTCCAAACTTTTCTATTCCAATTCTGCAACCAGCCCACTGCGATTGGTCAAAAACTTTTTTGGACCGCCCCCACTTCACCTGTCTGTCACGCGACGCCAGGAAAACCGCGATAGCTCCCCATCTGATATGACGTGTACACATAATTTGACCGAAAAAAAAAACAAATAGTTATTTCTGATTCGACGCCTTTTTGCCATTAGCCCGCGCCTATTGGTCAAAAGTTTTCGAGGTGCACCCACTTCACCTGCCTCTCACGTGACGTCACAAAACCGCAAAAAATTACCGCGTCAGTGACGTGTACGCATTAAAGATGCATTAATATGCCGAACAAAACTGCATAAACACAACAATGCTCGTAATGATTCAAGTTTACTTGGCGACATCGCACGGTTGCCGAGAACAGTCAACCGCATTCGCACACGCGCACACACTGCGCTCGATGTTGGTGTGCCGCGACATTAGATCGCGCTGGAAGCCCGAACAGGATCGAGGAGACTGGCTGACATGATCCATACCGCCGCTTTATAATGTCACGACAGTTGCACTGGCTCGTAGCACTGAACCACAAAACACAACAGTCGTCGTGTAATCGCTACACGACAAACACACTCAGCGGCAAGACGACTGTTGGCGCACTCGTTTCCACACACACACACAGGATGCTGTTTAGTTGCCGTGAGGGTCGCACGTTTCAGCGACGTTATGTCGAAAGTTTTTTGGTCCAAGCGACTGTCAGCCTTCTTTTTTACTCGAATTCTTCGTTCAAAGTAACCGCTATGTGTACACAGCACACTTACAAGCAAAAGAATTCACAGAGCAAACGGGATTAAGCGCAAGCAATCGCCAAGGCTCGCGCGGTGATTGAGCGCAAACGAACGAAAGGTAAACATGCGGAATCGAGGCGATCAAGCCCTCGTTCCGCTCTCTTAAGCGTTTTTACTTCAGCGCTCATTTGAAATTAAAAGACTAGATTTAGCAGTTCGGGCCCTTCTTTGGTTTTTTACTGCAGTCAGGCAACGGTAGTGTTTTATTTCCGCGCGTGTGCAGATACTTTTTCACCTCACGAATGCCGCGGCGCCGCAGTTGGGCTTGGGCGCCGTCTGTGTAAGTAAGTAAGTGGTCCTGATCCCTTTTGACTCAGGGCAGGCGTTTGTCAACGCCACCTAGGAAGTTCCTGTCTGCTACAGGAACTTCCTAGGTGGCGCGCGCGGCAGATGTCGCTACCTTGTTATAGAGGGACATTAGGTAATCGTAAAGTCCCTCAATCATTTAAAAGTACCGCCAGGCTTTGATCCAGCCGACAACGCCTGCGATAGGCTGATCGGTGACATGTGACCTTCCTCCGCCCCTTTGCCGCCATGAAAGTTCCTGCGCGCCGGGCGAAGAGCGCGCGTTTCGCCTGTTGTGCTTTGCACATCGCTGCGATAATTTCGTTCCGGGAGGTCGGAAATGCCTTGTTGCTGTGTGGTTGGGTGCCGAAACCGGACGAAGGATGGCAAGAAGTTATTTTGCATCGCGCGCGGCAACCAGAACCTAACCAGACGAAAAGTATGGTTACACAGAATTGCACGGACGGACTTTGAACCGTCGGTAACAGCACGACTATGCGAGGCAAGTAACATACAACGATACAAAGGTGCCATAGAAAGTATACACGTGCGTGTGTCGATCGGTGATAGTATTTCACTCGCGTGCATGAATGTTGAGGGCCGAAGTTTGTGGAGATTATTTATTTTAGTTCGCTGTGAGCCCGCTGAATAGATCGGCATGGCCTAGGATGCGAAGGACCGAAATGCCTTGTTGCTGTGCGGATGGGTGCCGAGATCAGACGGAGGACGACAAGAAGTTATTTTGCATCCCGCGCAGCAAACAAAACCTAACCAGAAGGTAATTCTGGTTGCATAGAAATGGATGGAAAGACTGAACCGTCGGTAACTGCACGACTATGCGAGGAAAGCAACGTAGAGCGATACGAAGGTGCGAGAGAAAGTATACACCTGTGTGTGCAGAGCTGCAGTATTATTTCATTCGCGCGCATGAATGTTGACGGCCGAAGTTTGTGGAGATTACTGATTTTAGTGCATTACGAGCCCGTTGACTTAGCAAGTGCAGTATGACCTAACATGCAAGTAAATAGTGGGGCAGAAACGCATTAACTCGCTGACAAATATCCGCATTGCGTTACGTGCGATAAAAAATAAAATTCAGCAGCGAATTCTACTTTTACACTTTCCTGTGTTTGTGCGCGCGTTGTTAACTGCGCTTTACAACATGTCCAAAATGTAATTTCCAATATCCTAATCGTATTTTGTGCATTGCATATGTGAATAAATATATTGCTAAGTGCCTGCATTACTCTGTTTTTAAAAACGAATACTGCATAGCCACAGCTACTGGCCGTCAAATAATAAAGCGTAATACAGTATATCAAAGTACATTACATACAGCTGCGAGCTCGTTCCTTCCAAGTTTCCCTTACACTCGAAGATGTTTCAGTAATCGGCAATGCCATTTTACTGATGAAAAACACACAACTGCAAATGAACATAAGAAAAACGCCACAAGCGATGCGCGGATTGCCAGCAAAACACAGTGCAGTAATAGCTGGGTCAATCCGCGTGCGTTTCGTATAAGGGCCCTCTAATTCTTACGGGGATTTAGCGGTGCACGGAGGCGAAAAGGGATAAACACAACAATGCGCGTCATGATTCGAGTTTACGCGGCGACGTCGCACGGTTCACGAGAACAGTCAACCACATTCACACACGCGCACACACTACGCTCGATGTTGGTGTGCCGCGAGATCAGATCGCGCTGGCAGCCCGAACACGATCGAGGAGACACGCTGACACGATCCATACCACCTCTTCATCATGTCACGACAGTTGCACTGGCTCGTAGCATTGAACCACAAGACACAGCAGTCGTCGTGTAATCGCTACACGACAGACACACTCAGCGACAAGAAGACTGTTGGCGCACTCGTTTCCACAAACACACAGGATGTTGTTTAGTTGCCGTGAGGGTCGCGAGCTTTGAGAATTGCACGTTTGAGCGACGTTATGTCGAAAGTTTTCCGGTCCAAGCGACTGTCAGCCTTCATTTTTACACGACTTCTTCGTTCAATGTAAGCGCTATGTGTACGCAGCACACTTACATGCAAACGATTTCACAGAGCATACGGGATTAAGCGTAAGCAATCACCAAGGCTCGCGCGGCGATTGAGCGCAAACGAACGAAATGTAAACACGCGGAATCGAGGCGATCAAGCCCTCATTACGCCCTCTTGAGCTATTTTCTTGGAGCACTTATTTGAAATTAAAGGACTAAATTTAGCAGTTCGGGTCCTTCTTTCGTTTTTCGCCACAGTCAGGCACCAGAAGGTTTTATTTCCGCGCGTATGAAGATATTTTTTCACCTCACGAATGCCGCGGCGCCGCGGTTTAGCGTGGGCGCCATCTGCTACAGGAACTTCCTAGGTGGCGCGCGGCAGATGGCGCTACCTTGGAAATTATAGAGGGACCTTAGGTAATCGTTGGGGTGAGCGACGCCTAGCGGAAGGTACCGTTTGGCAATTTCTTCCAGGAAGGACTCTTCCGCTCCTTCTTTCCCTTTATGTGAGTGTAGACAGACGGACAGACAGAAAAACTATTCATAGCATGTGAGTTTGAACTCCTCTGGGTCCCTGGACCACCGCACGGTCCCGCACTACGTCGAAACGTTCATGCTCCTTTTGTTCATGACGTTGGCAGCCCGAGTCACCGCAGTAACCTGCGATGTCGGGTCCGTAGACGAGAGCAGGACCTCCCAGTCCTCCCAGCTTGAGATGGCGGGCTGTCCCTGCGGGGGAGGATCGGCAGGGCAGCCAAAAAGGATGTGGAAGAGTGTGGCGTGAAGGTCTGCGCATAGGGAGCATGTAGGGGAGATGCCACAGTAGTGGGATAGCAGCTGAGGGGATGGGAGAGAGCGGATCTGGAGGCGTCTCCAGATCTCGAGGATCTGTTGGGAGTGCGTCAGGGAGGGGTGGGGAGGAGGGTAAGTCCGACGGTCCAAACGGGGTATTTGCGTGAGCTCCGCAAAGCTGTGTACCCGCTCCCTCGAGAAACCCGGATCGAGGTTGTCTTGAGCCCGGCAAATTAAACCTCGGGCCAATTTATCGGCAGCCTCGTTTCCGGGGTTCCCAGAGTGAGCCGGCACCCACCGGAGCTCAACCCTACGTGGTAAATTCTGGGTGGGGATGTTCAACAAGTTCCAGGCAGGGTTGTGAATTCTGCCTCTGGCAAAGTTGGACAAAGCAGTCTTTGAATCGCTAAATATGTATTCAGCATCCGAAAGGGCAAGGGCTAAGGCGATGGCGGTCTCCTCTGCTTCCTCAGGTGTAGAGCCCGAGGGAAGATGGTGAGTTAGGGGTCAGGGTAAGGTTGGGTTGTAAGCAACTGCTACAGCTTCATGCGTTGTACATGCGGCGTCCACCCAGATGGCTTTCTCGACTTGTCCGTAATACTTGTGGAGGGCATTTGCGCGAGCTACGCGGCGAGAGATGTGATATTGGGGATGGACGTTTCGAGGAAGGGGTTTCACTACAAGGGGTGTATGAATGTGTCGAGGAATGGCTATAAGGGTTGACTGATTAGCGGGTATGTTGATGTGAAGGGAGGCGAGGATATGGCGGCCAGTGGCGCTCGCGGCAAGTCTTAAATACTGCGTCTGAAGGTGCGCCTCAACTAGTTCAGGAAGCGTGTTATGCATGCCTAGTGCAAGGAGTTTGGCTGTGCTAGTACTGCGAGGCAGGTTGAGGGCTGCCTTAGTTGCAACGCGGATCATGGCGTTCACGCGCTCGGTTTCCGTGCAGTTCAGCTTGAGATATGGAGTAGCGTACAGAATGCGGCTAAGCGTAAAAGCATGTACAACTTTCATGTTGTCTGCTTCGTCTAAACCCTTGTGCAGGGAAGATACGCGGCGTAGAAGCTGCAACACTGATTGCGTGGAAGCCTTCGGTGTTTTAAGGGTATGGTCATTGCGTCCGGAATCCTGCAGGTAGAGGCCAAGGGTGCGCAGGGTGGGAGTGATGGGGATAGGAGATCCTTGTAAAGTGATTTGGATGGGTGAGTTGGCGGCAGATTTTGGTCTAATTAGGAGGAGCGCGGACTTAGAGGGGGAACATTCGAGTCCGATAGATGATACGTGAGCGGAGATCGTGTCGACTGCTAATTGTAGAGTTTCCTCAATTTCCCCGTCTGAGCCATGAGTGGTGCATGCGGTAATATCATCAGCGTACAGAGTATGCTTTAGGTGTGGGATGAGATTGAGCTTCTGGGCTAAGGGGATGAGAGCAATGTTAAATAAAAGGGGGGAGAGGACCGCGCCTTGCGGGGTTCCAAATGTGCAAGGAGGCAGTGCGGCCAGAGAGGAAGGCGCGAACGTAGTTGTAGGTCTTAGGGCCTACCTGTAGTTCCTGCAGTTCCCGTAAGATGGCAGTGTGTCAAATTCTGTCAAATGCCTTAATGAGGTCAACCGCCAGGATGGCTTTAGTAAGATGGGGGATGGTATCATCAAGCACATCGTGCGTAATTTGAAGTAGGGCATCCTGCGCAGATAGATGCGCACGAAAGCCGACCATACTGTGGGGGAAAAGGTGATTTTCTTCCATGTACGTTGTCAGTCGGGCAAGGATTATGTGCTCAAAGGTCTTGCCGAGACAAGATGTAAGAGAAATGGGGCGGATGTTCTCGAGGGTGATGGGCTTGTGGGGTTTTGGGATAAATATAATTTTTCCATGCTTCCAGGAGGCAGGGAGGGTACCTGCCTCCCAGCACTCGTTAAAGTAGGTAACGAGGTGAGATATGGAGGCATCATCAAGATTTCGGATGGCAGCATTCGTAATTTGATCTTCCCCGGGTGTGGTATTGCGCAATTTCAATAGGGCTGCGCGAAATTCAGATTCTGTAATAGGAGCGTCAATGTGTAGAAGTCGGTCTAGCGCGTGGGTTTGATTATCCTTCGTTTGGCTGTCGTCTAACATGCGTTTCAGGAGGTTCCACTTACGTCCTGTCCGCATGCGGCCGTCGACTGCCGAACAGAGTTCGTGCCATTGGAGTCTTGTGAGCTCCGTACAGTATTCGTCTATGTCTCGGTTGAGGGTCGCGATGCGTTTGCGTCTGTTGAGATGTTGCTTTCTCCATCGCGCAAGTATCGAAGCCTTGGCCTCGAGTAAGTGTGCGAGGTGAGGGTCAACCCTTGGGACTTCCAGTTCCGTCTGTGTGGTTTTCGTGGCTCTGTTTACGTCGCCCTTTATCGCAGAACGGAGTTCCGCGAAGGAGTCATACGTATCCGTATCTTCCTTCCGTAACTTACGGAAGGTATCCCAGTCTGTGAGGGTGAAAGATCGGGGTGGGGCCGTCGTACGCACGGTGTAAGAATATAGTATTCTTGCACCATGGTCGTACGCGTGTTTGGTATTTCTGTGCGTATGACGAAGTGATCGCTGCCCAGGTTCTCTTGCGTGTTCGTCCATGTGTAGTTTGCAACATTTCGGAGTAACGTGAGGTCCGGCGTAGTATCGCGCTGCGTCGACGTACCCAATCTGGTGGGGAACCTGTGGCCCGTCACCAGGGTGAGGGACAGGTCGTCTATTGCGCGCGAGAGGTTGTTGCTGCTAGGCTTGATTGTGGGGTAACCCCACGACGGGTGGGGGGCGTTGAAGTCCCCTGCGATAATGACCGATGAGTTTCGTGCCAATGACGCGGCTTTAGTAAGGATCGCATGGAAGGATTGGTTGTAGTGCGTGGGGGAACTGTAGATGTTTAGTACAAAAAAACTTTGTTTTAAGAATCGGTTAGGTACGAGCTCGATTAGGATCGCCTCTCGATGCGACTGTTTTTCGGTAGGACCTCGTGAACGATGCCCGCGAATTTTCTACTAACGAGCGTGGCGATGCCTCTCCTGGTGTCCCCTCCGCTGTTTGAGACAGTGCAGTACCCTGAGAGCGTAAGGGTTTCGCACAGGGTTTCCTGTAATAGTATTATGTGCGGCCTTTGGCGTTGAATTTTGAGGTACTGTTGCAGCGAGGACTTGCGTTTCGCGTAGCTAGCGCAATTCCACTGCCAAATTTCTAAAGTATCCCGTGTCGTGTTAGCCATGATGGTTTTGGGAGGAATTTATTGCCGCCGAAGGGTGCGTAGTCGTGTCCATTTGTTGTGGCTGACTAGCTTTGTTTTTAATTTTTATGGCGACTTTGTTTTCGACAACCTCTACACGATTCGCTAGGGTATGAATACTTTGTAGGTTTTCTCGCGTGAGGCGCAGAATTTCGTCTAGGGTGTCTTAATTGCGGTACATTACACTCTTCTTCCGTCTCTGGGAGCGGAGGGCGTTTGCGTTTCGCTGTGCTAACTTTTACATTTGCTTGTCTAGTTGATGATTTTTGCTAACACAGTGACACTGATATGTTACAAGGCTTTGATCGGTCACTTGGCACCAAAAGTTGACTGCCCGAACCTAAAAAATGTAGAGGCGTGTATAGTCCGCTCCTCTCTAAAATAGCGTTAAATAGCCGCTCCTATTGCCTTTTTCAAGCAGATTATTATAAATCACATTGCTTATAGAGTTCGTAATTTACACAACAGTTTCATTGTATACGTTGTAAAACTTGTTTCTGCACTCTTTAGAAACTTGAAACCACCGTATGTTCGACGACAGAACGATTACCACTCATTTTAACTCTTAAAAGTTGTCCGTGAATGCGTCGTGAGTTCAAAAAGTGTATTACGCACACAGCTTCACTGCGTACGTATCTTAAGCACCACCATTATGCTACCGCCGTACTACGCAGAAAAGCTAGCTTTACAGTTTGAAAAGAGTTCCGTGACACGATTTTTTTAAGGCCTTAGAGCAGCACGTATATTAAAGCACTTAAATCGCTTTTGCAAGCTTTCTACTGAACTAGACATCCAACGAGAATAAAAACAAGATATGCTCACCTTTCCTTGAAACAGAATCGACCAACCTATTGCACATATATGGGGCGGAGGACTTACTCGTGAATATACATTTACTATACTTTTACCAGATCATCTGCCTTTCGCTACGGCACACGTCAGTAAATCCTAATGTCATCTACGACATTAGGCTATTTGTAATCAACGCAAAAAAGCTAGATTTTCCTATGACTCTTCTAAAACAATTTTTCCAGTCTCTTTCGGATGCTAGGAAAGGGAAATTTATGCAGTTGCCACTTACGCTCGTCGTTTACATTTCTTGCACCGCTCCTCCTCTTCTAGTTTCACTATTCAAACGCAAAGCATTCGCAAATATCAGTTTTATATCGTATATTTGTGAATTTAATCATTCACCGCCAATACAAGCGCATTGTGCCTGTCGAAATGGCAACACGAGCGCTGAACAGATCACAGAAGCAGACGACAGCGAACAGGTTATAGCGAGCGCCACTCTGCTCGTACGTTCTGTCCCTAGCGGCAAAAGGGCGTACTGGAGCAGGCGTGCTGGAACAGGGAGATCTGTGCAGGTCTGGAGATCAGTAGGTCGTGGAACCATGGCGCGACCCACTACCCGTACTCTAGTACACGATGTCATGCTGTGTTTACGCATGTGGTGAGCGGGCACAAACTTCCCTGCTGCTGTCGCTCACGGCCACCTCCAAAGGTAAACGAGTGCACGAATCAGCTCAATACCTACGTCCGTTGCTTTCTTTGTTCATGTTGTAGCGGCACACTTGTACACACAAAGAAGAAAAGGAGCGGGTGAAGAGGACTTTGTTTTTGCTGTAGCGGCCTCGCTCCATCCAGTGCTTTAGTGCCGAGCCTTCTATATAGACGTCTCCCGCATTGTAACAATTTGTCATGCGCGCAACTTTGCATCAATGGTTGACATTGTCATAACACAAATACGGACCTACGTCCGTTGCTTTCTTTGTTCATGTTGTAGCGGCACACTTGTACACACAAAGAAGAAAAGGAGCGGGTGAAGAGGACTTTGTTTTTGCTGTAGCGGCCTCGCTCCATCCAGTGCTTTAGTGCCGAGCCTTCTATATAGACGTCTCCCGCATTGTAACAATTTGTCATGCGCGCAACTTTGCATCAATGGTCGACATTGTCATAACACAAATACGGTATATTACACAGGTAGTCTGTCTGCCTTAATTTTGTCTGCTGTGTTTACGACATCTATTACGAGCTACCCGGACGAACGCTACACATTCGAGAGTTTACAGCTAAAAGAACATTTTTCCTTGTTGCGCGAGGAGCACATTTTCATTTTTTTTTTCACTTTGCGACAGTTACGCGGTGAAGTGCTCAAGGCACATATCCCTGGATGGTTGTACCGTCATTTGTCTAATTTGTTTTACTGTGCTACTGCTGTCGTTACAGCTTCTGCTCATCTTAGTTGTGCCCGTCAAAATATAGCCCATCTCTGCACCGTTGACAACAATTAGCTGCAAGTGCTGATTGCTGCTGGTTGGCTCAATCCAGAATCAGGTATGTACATCCATTTGCGCAAGGAATTCTGATGCTTCTAATACTTGAGCTGCTCCAGTAAAGGAAGATTGAATTAAATGTCGTTTGAGTGATACGTGACTCCCTATCACTGTTGTGCTATACAGGAGGCAAGGCATCTTCAGATCTAGGCCAGTAAGGCCGACTAGTTATTTGTTGGAAGTTCCCGCAAAGCATTAAATGCGAATATAAGATTGTCTAGGCCAGAACTCTTATAATACTGTAGTGCCCTTGGTGCCTGATGTCATCACAAAAGAAACAGTAGAAGAATCCAGAAAATTTGTGTAGAGCTGTCCCGTGACAATAAATCATACAGATATAATTATGTTGCGAACTGTGACTGAACGTCCACAGCTGTGAGTAATTTCCTTGTGGGAATACTGTTGCTTTTCAGCATATATTGTGTCGGGTGCACTATCACTTGCCAGTTGCATCCTCAGTGTCTGACTCATTGTCATAAGATTGTGTCTATCTGTACAATGCAGTTGTTGCGCCACAAGCGATGTGAGTGAGTGGTGGAGAAAGTGTTAGAATAGATTAGGTCTCCTACATAGGAAATGCCAGTCGCCTGAAACAATCGCTTAAGTTGTTTCAGCATCAGAAATAGCTCTGCAAGCCTGCAGGTATGCTTAGATGTATCGGTGTTTGTCTGAGTTGTGATCGGCAACTGTTTGTATATTGCTCTTACGGTGGTATATTATTTAAACTTTGCCACTTGCTCTGGGCTTTATGTGTAGCAGTGTGATGTACTCTGCATTTCATTATGACATGGACGTGTGGCTGCGATGAAATCTTTTGAAGGGAATTTCTTTGGCTCTTTTGACCATTTTCGTTCTTAGTTGGAGGTCTGTAATTGTTGGTGGTCGGACTCTGCTAGGAAAACATTCGTTCGCTTTTCCTTGTTCTCTCATTAGCTTGTTCTTTTGTTTGATCACCCTTTCATTCCTTTAGGCTATTCACTTACATTGACAGTTATCATCTATGGTCCCTGCACATTTTCTTCACACAAGTTCATGCTCTAATTTGCCAGCAATCTTACTAACAAGGGTTTAGGGCTTGCACTCTTGCTTGCTAACATTGCACACCTTTGATAAAGTTTGGTCACACCTCCATTACTACAGGAACCCATTTCTTGAGTTGTACGTCACTGTTGATGACTTACAAGAGGGTTGAGTGTTGTCATTCCCTCTCATGGCCAGATGTGTTAAACATAAATATAATTATGGGGCTGTATGTGTCAACACTACGATCAGATTATGAAGCATGCCATAGTGGCAGACTACGGATTTTGACACCTTTGTGTTCTTTAAAGGGTCGCTGAAACGGTCCAGGACCCGCTGTGGTTGCTTAGTGGCTATGGTGTTGGGCTGCTGCACATGGAGGTCATGGGATTGAATCCTGGCTACATTTTGATGGGATCAAAATTCGAGAATTCCCATGTTTTAGGTGCATGTTGAAGAACCCCAGGTGTTCTCCCACTACAGTGTGCCTTGTAATCAAATGGCAGTGTTGGCTTGTAAAAACACAGTTTAATTTTCTTTGAATGGTTCAAACAGGTTTTGTAGACACATAGGGTACAGTAAACGTTCGTACCACAATTTGTGTGAAGCATCTCATATTAAGAGAGCTACAGACAATTACGAGTTACCCTCCTCCATAGCCATACATTTTCTCCTGAACTCATTTGCCGAGTGATCAGGCTTTAGCTTCACCTTCACTGGCTTTGCCTCATGATGGGACGTCGTATTGTCTACTTCTGGTTGTCTTGGAGCCAGTGTGCGAAGCCTCTACAACCTCTCTACCAGCTGCCTGGCAGTTGGTTCCAAACGCGAGCTATCGAAGCAGTGTACGTTGTGAGCATTCTGTAGCAGCACCAAGTGTGTCCGATATTCCGGTAACCATGGGTGAGCTGGATGCTTTGATGGGTGGGTGGAGGCCTAAAGCCCCTCCCCATACTACTATTGCTGTAATGAAGGAGTTTTAGCCTAGATGTATCTGAGCGACCTGATCGGTCTACATGGTCCAAGCACCTGGTGGTGCAGAGCTTAACCAACGAAATGAAGAGCTAATGTTGCTGTAACCAAGCCTAAAAAATTTTAAACATTTAGAAAAAATGTTCATGGCTAAGTTCCTATAAAAAATTTACACCGGCAGGAAAATACAATGCACTTGGTTACTGCTATATTAGTTCTGTGGTTGAGCACTCTGCTACCAAGTGGCTGCACCATGCAGGGCGTTCACATTTGTGCTTCCACTCGTCCAATAAAATGCCCAGGCCCAGTCCGCTTGTGCTTGGGTTTACTTGAAATGTCGCACACGCGAGACACTGTTGTGGTATATGGTAATCCTTCAGTGTGACGTGATGGCCGCAAATGCACAGATGCTGGTGCCGATGGTGCTGGTGCAGCCACTTCGCTCACATGTTTGGCTTGCCGAGGAGCATGATATTGCAGCTTGACATGTTGTCAATCGCTACGTTTGCAGCCCACAATGCAAGGGCGAATTGTATTGCTCGCGAAAATACAGATTCAGAGCAACACCGACCGCGCAGCTCACGTCATAATGGAGCGTGTTGTAACACAAGCAGACAACATTTATTGTATGCCGGAAGTGCTTAAGTGTAGCGATAAATTGTCCTTGTGCATTCTCTTTCTGGTACTTTCTTTTTTGTAGAAACAAATTAACTTACATTTCAACTATTACAAACCACATTTGTTCACCATAAAGTTGGGAAAAGTATTGATAATGCGCCCTGAGCAGTGAATCGGACAGCTCGCCTTGTGGCACCATGTGGTCACCTCAAGTCACATGGTCAGGGGAGGCTGCTGGAGTGGCGTGCTGCGATTGGTAGTGAAGTACAATCACGTTCAGAATGAGCTACAACACATAAGCGCATGGCAAAGTGTCGTGTGTTGTACATTTTTAAAACCTTATAGTAAATTACACACTTTTTGTCACCCAATTATCACAAGTGCCAACTCTTAACAACTCAGCACATATCTACAAAATCGTGAAAATTGTTTCACGGTCACTTTAACGTGCACTTATATCTAAATGCAGAAGCGTTTTTGCATTTCAGTCTGGTCGAAATGCAGCTGCTGCAGTCGGGATTGAACCTGCGACCTTGACCATAGCCGCAAAGCAACCGCCATCAGCACTGAAGGGTTGATTTCACATGCTGCTGCTTCTGTTTTGTCGCCTAGACCCTCTGATGACGTAATGAAGCTTGGCGTGTACACACCCCGCACCATTTGTCCACTTGGCAAATATGCGTGGTGTTTATATTTCCGAAATAGCAGAAATTTAAAGTATTGTACCTTTAGTTTGCGAGCAAGGGCTGTCGTTTTTGCTTTTCTTTTGTCACTTTTTCCCTCTCCCGCCTTCCTCTCCCCCCTCTGTATGGAAACTGGGAGTGAAGAGGGGCAAGGCTGTTATTCACTCGTTTCCCAACTGCATAGGTTCTACCCATCCTCTGCATTCTGTGTATCTCCCCTCGGGACTAGCGCGTTAATAGAAGAGTAAAAACCGCTGCAGTTTCTGCAATGATTTTGGGGGGGGGGGGGGGGGGGGGGCTCACGGATAACTACAGCTGTCAGGAGGCTTATCTGGTGATGACCCAGAGGGTGTTGTGCAAATGCGGCACAATGTAAAAGTTGAAACGAGCCTCTTGCATCACCTTTCCTCTCTACGTCGCTCCTGCCATGTACATGCACACTTTCAGCCACTGCTCGAAGTGGCTTGTAAGGCAGTAGCAGCAGTAAAAAATTGGAAGGAACATGCAAAGAAAGCTTAGCTTTAAGAATCCATACATAACGACATGTTATTATCATAGCACGTTAGACACAACCATTAGTTATGCCTTCTGGATGGTGTTTTCAGACTGTGCTTGACATTTGCATTGCTAAGTTCCCTTTAAACGAACAGTGTTAAGACAGGGTGGAAAGGTTGCCTTGTTAGACTTCGAATGTGCCACCATTTCCGCGCAGTGCATCTCGCAAAGCCACGGAGAGCATCGCAGCTTGGCGCAAGAGGCGCCAGCTGCATTGCATCTGCATCACTCGCAATGGCACTTCGTATGGATCCGAAGAGAGATAGAGAGAATGAAAGAAAAAGGGCTATAAGTGAAAGGTGAAGTGGCACCTCGGCACCCCCCTTTCTGCCATTTCTCTCTCTGAGTGAGCGCGGAAACAATGTGGAAAATTTGCCATAGAAGCAGCCCAAAGCAGCAGACAGACCAGTTTGTAAATGATTGTGCTGACAGAGCACAACACCGTGTTGCTTGAGACGAAGCTTCAAATTTGGAAGACTGGAAGAAGTATGTGCTCGCATTCAATGATATTGTTACACGGGAAAATGCAGACAAGCTATATGCACGTATATTTACAAAAGGAATACGCTGCACTTCACCAAAAAGCAACAGCCCGAGCTAGCCTTTAATCATCGTCTTCACACCGCTGGCCTCTTCTGCATCGTACCTACTGGTCCATAGCACTACCCTCATCGGTGAAAGTGCCAACACAGTGCAACTAAAGGCCTGGCTCGGAAGCACTGTAGTAGGCCTATAGCCTACTGACATGCACAACATCACTGGATGACCTAGTAGAGGGTGACGTTGAGCTGACGGGAGCAATTTCGTAGATCACTGGTGTCACCTGGTGGAGCATGCGGCAGGACCTTGTTTATCAGGAAAGGAGCTTCTCTGAAAGTCCAGCATGACGAGAGGGTGACCACAGGAACATGTGCACACCAAGTTAAAGCTGTGTGTTACGGTGGCAGGCATTGTACAGTTGCTGCTGAGTGGTGTTGGAATCGCACCGCTGGCCCGAGTTGTTGGGGTCTCGGTGCTGACGCCCGTTATTGCCAATGGGTTGCAAGCCCCAAGGGTAGCGTTGGCCTGGCGGCCTGGGGCACTGGAAGCATCCGAAGGTCACGGCAAAGCATGAGAAGACTGGTAACAGAACAACTTGTTTATTCTAACATAGCAAAAGAGCGGCCGGTCAGGTCGACCGGAGTGGAGAGACGGGAGAGCACGTAACTCAACAGTACAAATCGGAGCCTCTCCTCTGGCGTCCGGGGGCAGCTGCTCTTATACTCCCGGCGTCGCGGTCCAAAAGGGAAGGAGGGAAGGTCACGGGATGAAGGTCACGGGACGGCGCAGCAGGAGCCCACGACGGCGCGAACTGTCGGGCCGAGAGACCTGCTGAACCGAGTGTAGTGACGCATTGCCAACCCTCACCCACACGACGGCGCGAACAGTTGAGCCGAGAGACCTCCAGGCTCCTCATTCGGGGAACTCCGCTCCCCGGCTGCCGCGCTTTGACAAGCGAGGGCACACACACACACACGCACACACGAAGACACGTGGCACTGAAACACGCCTGGACACGCTTGGCGGGTAGGCGTCGCGGCGGCGTCGGACGGGCCAAAATGTCCGCCGCTTTGAACAAAGCCCCGGCGTCCGTTGCATCCGCGCCGGCATTACCGCGCGTTGTAGGCGAAACGTAACAGTGGTTTGCGATGCCGTCAGTCGAGCACGGGCAAGTTGGCAAGCTTGGTTGGCCACGGCGATGGCACTGTGCATACTCGCCTGTCGAGGAGGTTCAGAAAGAAATGCGGTATCCAGGGGCAAGGTTGGTTTGTGACCCTACGATAAATAGAGAAATTGTGGCAGCGTCATGCCGAGAAGAATTATAGGCAAATGTAATGTAAGGAAGGGCAACGTCCCAAGTATAGCAGTCCTTCAAAATGTACAAGGACAGCATATCTGTGAGGGTACGGTTCAACCACTCCGTTGGTCTGTTGGGTTGAGGATGATGTGAGGTGGTCGACTTGTCTTGTGTGGAGCAGGAACACACAATGTCGGTGATAACTTTCGACAAAAAGTTATGACCACTATCAGTAAAAATATGTTGCAGGCGCCGTGGAGTAAGATAATGTTATGCAAGAAAAAGTGCAACGTCAGTGGCCCAACTGGTCAGGAGAGCCCGTGTGATTGGCGCCACCCATAGCAGGTGGCGTAATCAGTTGCAACGGCTACCCATTTATTCCTAGTGGATGACATGGTAAAAGGGCTGAGGAGCTCTAATCTAGCATGGAAGAATTGTTCTGCAGGGACGGTGATCAGCACGTAGCGCCTGAGGCTCTTTCTGGTGCTGGCAGAAATCGCAGGCAGAAGCGTATTATCGGATGGAGTGAGCGACACCAGACCAATATAAGCGGCGGCGAATGGGGTTGTACCTGAGAGATACCCCAAGGTGTCCTGCAGTAGATTCATCATAGAACTCAAAGAGCAGAGTGCGTTGTAGAAGTTTGGGCTCGACAAGAAGATACTGTCGCCGACCGTTTATTCGGACCTCACGGGGACTGCGGAAATGTCCAAATAAACAGGTGTCCGAAAAAGCAGATTAAGAAAAAAAAAATTAAATCCTTCATTTCCATGCAGTTATTCGGGCTCGGCAGTAGGCTTGAAGAAATCGTGAATGCGCCGATGCACGCTGTTCCGTTTACGCGCAGTTAGATAAGCCTGAATCTCGGAGAGGGTCGTACGGTCACTATAGGCTGCCGAAAGCACAGTCACTAATTGTACATGCTCCGCATGCGATGGCAGCGTAGCACATGGCGCATCATCTTCCAACTCAAGAGTCATCGTACAGCGGTGCAGCCGAAACCTGACGAATTATCTCGCTGTCGTCGAGTTCTACGCATGTCAGTACAGCAGTGTACCTGTGAAACTGTCAAATGAGACTGTGTCCCGAATCGCAATGCAACCACTGCGCAGGTCTCGGTAAAACATTTTCCGCATCAGTAGGAAGCACATCAGAAGACAAATTTTAGGCCTCCCGGCACCGGCTGCCGGCATTCCCCAGCGCAGTCTGCGCGGGCACTGTCAGCACCATTAGGCACTTGACGCGATGTTTCCATATGCTGCATTGGATCACCGGAACCTTGACACAGCACACAAAGCAAACACCACCATGCCGACACCAGTCGCACAAATGAAAAACGTGGCCTACTCGCAGCGTCGTGCGCGAAGAAACAAATCAGCTGCTGGATTGTCTTGACATGGCTTACTAAGCTGAAACCGGAACTGCTGTAGAGCCACTCTATCGAACTAAGCAGAAACGATGATGATGAGCGGGGATTTCAAGTAGCGCCACTTCGTGGGGCAGCTAGGAGGCTCTGTCAAAACAAAAATGGCGTTCAGCAAGTCGAACCATGTGCCGGTCAGAGTCGGTGCATGGTGCTCTCGATCGAGTTGGTTCAAGGAGTGTCCGAATAATCAAGACGAGAGGTTGCAAGGCGTCCGAACTTTCGGCAGTTATACATTATGGTCTATGGGGAGAATGGCGGTGCCGCGAAGCAGACCGAATAATCGAGCATGTCCGAATTTTTGGAGTCCGAAAAATCAGTCGGCGACTGTAATCAGACCCACCATGGGAGAAGTTCCTTTGTTAGAGAATGCCGACCTGGAGGACATATCAGCAAAGAGAGGCATTGTTAGGTGAAGGGTGCAGACGCTCAGTGAGTGCTCAAAGTGATAGGTCCCAGTACTGCTCATCGGCATTGTTAGGGAAGGCAGACTCAGAGAAAATGCCGTTGGCGGTGCTACAGATAGTGTCGTCAGGCTCATCGACCGGGTAGCGAGACAGGCAATCAGTGTTCTTGTGGAGACAGCCAGATTTGTAAATGACAGAATACGAATATTCAGAATATGAATATCCTTGTCAGCGTCACACCCAGTGAGCAAGTCGACCTGTAGGGCCTTTCTGTGAGCACAACCAGCAAAGTCCGTGCTAATGTGTGATGACAAAAGGGCTGACCATGTAAGTATAGGCTTAGCTTTGCAACTGCCCAAACTAGTGCCAGACACTCGAGCTCCATGATGGAATAGTTGTGCTTGGAGGTTGAGAGGTGTCTGCAGGCAATATGGTTGTTGCTGTGCTGGCTTTGTGCCAGTACTGCGCTGATTCCGTGGCTGCTGGCATCGGCACGGACTTTAAATGGAATGTGGTAGAGCTCATGCATGTACTCATATGGCAAGTGGGGCACAATCATTTTCTGTAAGTCGGGGATGGTACAAGTTGCAGAATGCAACGGTGGAGTAGGGTCGGTTGAACTGTCATCTACTCCAAAAGAGGCTAATGAGTAATCCTCGAAGGAGCTAAGCTGGGCCAGAGACATCCCGCGTGGCAGCACTTGAGTCTTAAAGCCAAAATGGACCACCGACAGGCAGGCACACGCAATTTGCCATAATAGATAAAACTGTATGAGTCACTGTTATTCCGTGTGCAAGAACTTCTTGCATAGGAGTCACAATGTAATGACCGTCGGGCACTAATGGGCATGACACAAAGTAAACTTAAGTCAGTACCGAAGGGGGCAAGCGAACGAAATCTACAGAACTGAGGTGACTGGGGGGTGATTCAGCGGGATCCAGTACAGGCAGCTCAAGGTAGAGAGTACTGGCTGAACAGTCTATAGGAGCAAAATGCATGGATAGGAAATCCAGGCCAAGAATAACATTGTTTGTACTGAGGGCAGTGACGGTGCAGAGAACGATAGTGGAGCAACCAGTGAAGGAAACTTGGGTGGCACATGTACCAATTATGGGAGCTGTTCCACCGTCAGCAACATGGACAACAAGCATCGTGGCGAGTGTTATTTTCTTCAGGCTGTTTACAAAGCTTGGCGCTCATGTCAGATAAATGCGCCCCAGTGTGAATAAGAGCAGGCACAGGAACGCCGTCGACTTGCACTTCAAGAAGATTGATATGATTGGGTAGTGTCAGTAGGAGATTTGGCGGCGTAGAGAGCAATGCAGCATCACCTTGAGGCACTGAATCATCTAGTTTTCCAGCTGACAGCATCTATAGGGAGTCGGGGATCATGAGCAATGGGGCTGGGGCGAGTGACATTTTCAGCATTAGGGCAGATGTGACCATGAATCAGGGCGGTTCAGTGCAAGGGATTCAGTGGTAGCATTATTGGACTGTGCAACACAGGGGCGAGAAGGACTCCTTGGGTGAGAGTAAACAGTATTGGCAGTCTGGGCTGGGAACTCCAGCGACTGTGACAGGGGCGAGAAATGTGCCCGATTTGATGACATTGAGAACAAATTGATTTGTCGTCAGCAGTGCGCCATTCAGACTAGTTATGGAAACTTGATGGGTAATAAGATGTAATATGGCGAGAATATCTGAGGGGGCGTCATGACGATGAGCGGAGCAGACTGAGTGAAGACGACCCACGTAGGCGAACTCTTGACGGACAACTGCCAGAATTAGGGAAAACATGACTGCAGGTGTGTTGAAGGAGCTGGATTCAAAGGCGGCCTCAATGTCTCGCTGGATGATCCGGGTAACATCGCGAGTGTTGTTGGGATGGGGAGCGGCAGCACAGCCAGATGTTGCTGCCATGTTTGGTAGACAGGCAAGCTGTTGTTTGTTTTGTTGGCTATTTGCGCGTTCCAAGCAGCAGCACTCTTTGATAAATGCGTCCACCGTCGACATGTTGAAGACGAGCAAGTGGAAAGTGCCATCGGCAACACGGTGAGAATGTGAGAAGCCTTGTCTTGCTCAGCCATGTACGTGAACTTTGCGGGACAGAGCCAAAATGTTTTGAATGTATGTGACGTAAGGGTCTGTTGATGTCTGCGCACATCTGGACTATGGCTTCTTCGCGGTGTTGTGAAGTCATGGGGGGAATGGGAGGGGCATTCGTGCTGTCATGAAGGTTCCATGGATGGTGCCATGCCTGGTGCCGGGAGAAGGGTTTCGAGTGACGGTTAAGAGAACAAGAAAAAATTTTATATTCAGAAGTACATGGTTGAGTCTTACATTCACAGCTCCAACTTTTGGAGCACACTAATGCTAGAGTTTGCATTTCCGAGCTTCTCCTTTCTCACAGCCATCCGGATCCATTCTTTATACCGTTTATTTCCCTCTTTCCCTCATTGAGGGAATTCACTGGCCAATCACAAACGCCGAACCATTCACCACCTTCCGCCCCCAACGTCCCACCCATATGGTAGCTCTCCTGTCCACAACGTTGCAGAATACGAGGCACCCATGTGGCAAACTGTGAACCAACCGTCGACGCCTTCCCCAAGAGTCCTCGACAATGACTAATAGCAGTTGAATAATAGCAGTTGTTAATGGGCTAAGAACTAAGGCAGCTGGGCTTGACCAAATACCTGTTAAGCTAATTAAGGACAACATTGACATATTAGCGGGTCCCCTCCTTCACCTATTTAATCATTCCCTTGATTCCGAAACATATCCCTCAGAATTAAAAATAGCAAAAGTAATTCCGATTTATAAGGACGGAGATCGCTCTAGTCCATCAAGTTATCGGCCGATTTCTATTACTAGCGTGATCAACACAGTATTTGAAAAGATACTCTCTGTGCACATAAGCAAATTCATATCCAAATACAATATACTGAGCCCCCACCAACACGGTTTCAGACCTCAGAAATCAACTTCCACCGCTGTTTTCACCCTAACGCACCTACTTAATACGGCTCTCCAGCAAAATAAAATTGCGGTCGTTGTCTATCTCGACATAAAAAAGGCCTTCGATACAGTTGACCATCAGATATTTTTGAACAAGATTAACAATCTAGGGTTTAGGGGCAAAATCCTGAACCTGCTTCGAAGCTACCTTAGTAACCGCAAACAGCAAGTAATACTTAAAAATTATACGTCTACTTTACAAACTGTACTAACTGGTGTGCCACAGGGTTCCGTTCTTGGGCCCATGCTTTTCTCACTTTACATAAATGATTTCCCTGCAACGCTAAGGCATTCACAGGCTTTGATGTATGCTGACGACACCGCTCTTCTATTTACTGGAGACAGTCTGCCCGATATACAGGATAAAATAAATGCAGAATTAGATAATGTTTTTAAGTGGTTCACGTCCAATGAACTGACCCTTAATCTTACTAAGACTAAGTATACAGTTTTTCATTCCAGGAAGAAAAAGCTCAATACTGAAATACTGGACATATCATTACGTGGCATTAAACTACAACAAGTTGTCTCCTACAAATATTTAGGTATTTTCTTTGATTCAGACATGCACTGGAAAACTCACATTAAACACCTTTGTTCTAAGCTTGCTTACGGATGTTATATTCTTCTTAAGGCTCGTGAATGTTTCGGATATCCTGTCCTACGCATTCTGTACTTCTCCTTCATTCAGAGCCACATATCGTATTGTATTGACTCATGGGGAAACACCTTTCTAACTTACCTTGAGCCTGTATTCCGTCTGCAAAAACGCGCATTAAGAATTATAACCTCATCTAGGTGTACACAATCCAGTACGTACTTGTATAGCTCATTGCATGTGTTGCCAGTGCAGGCATTGTATGAATTGAAAATTGCTGAGGTAATTCATAGTATTATCGAAAACAATAATCCACTTCCAATTACCTTGTTTAAAATCCCGTTACGAAATACAAGAGCTGCAAGTAATCAGTGTTTTAATTTGCCCCCATGTCAAAATCTGTACGGGAAAAGACTCGTGGAATTTAACGGCGTACTTATTTGGAGTTCTTTGCCAATACATATAAAAGAAGCCCGTAACTTTAGGTCTGCTGTGCGAAAATACTTTTTTGAAAAATACAGTCGATAAAAAGAAACTACTTTAAATTTAGATTCCTGTCTAAGTTATACATGTCAATTGCTCAAGTTGTGAATGTCAATGTCATTGTTAAGTATTATGTCTGTTTTGTTGCTCGCGCGCGTTGAGGATAAAAGAACGCTGAGTTATATTTACATTCGTGTCTGAATTATCTATGTTTATATTACTATTACGTAATATGTCTGCTGCTTTTGTGTGCTCGCGTGTTGCGTTTTATAGCCTAAGTTCACTATGGACCCGGGACTAGCCAATGGCTATGGGTCCAGTAAGGCTTTCGTATTTTGTAAAATATGATGTAAATAAAGAATGAATGAATGAATGAATGACAATGACCCTGTCGTCAATCAGTGGTCTCTTTGTGACGCTCAGGAGAGGGTGACATTGTTTTCTTGAAATGAGCTGTCATTTCTGGGTGCTCGGAAAGCTGAAGATCTGGAGCGTGACTGCCTGTTCGTAAGACTCGGGCAATGCTGATTGAGCTTCCTTGAGCGAATGATGAGGTGTGATCAGCGCCCACGATAGCGACATGGCTGCCAGTGAAGCATCTTTTTTCTGAGGGATCGTCAGACACAACACCCCTGCCACCAGACAGCGCATCAGGAGGTTGAGTTGTTCGATGCAGCTCGGCTGGCTTGATGCTTGTAGTCCTCAAAGCCATGGGGATGCAGGTTCCGAGAATTAAGATGTTCTGGCCAAAGGCGTCTTGATAGGTGTTGTTACGTTTCGCCTACAACGCGCGGTATAGCCGGTGCGGATGCAACGGACGCCGGGCCTTCGTTCAAAGCGACGGACATTTTGGCCCGTTCAGCGCCGCCGATACGCCTCCCCGCCAAGCGCGTCCAGGCATGTTTCGATGCCACGTGTCTTCAAGTGTGCGTGTGTGTGTGTGTGCATAGTGGTGCCCACGCTTGTCAAAGCGCGCCAGCCGGGGAGAGGAACTCCCCAAGTGTGAAGCGAGGAGGTCTGTCCGGCGCCAGCCCGGCGGATGCGTCACTCCACTCGTCTCAACGTGTCTCTCAGCCTGTCCGTGCCCCGCCGTCACGTGGCCTCGTCACGAGGCCTTCCTCTTGCCCTCAACTCCGAGAGTATAAGAGCAGCTGCCCCCGGACGCCAAGAGAGAGGCTCCGATTTCTTCTGTAGAGTAACGTGCTCTCCCGTCTCTCCACTTCGGTCGACCTGACCGCCCGCTCTTTTGCGATGCTAGAATAAACAAGTTGTTCTCTTACCAGTCGACTCATGCTTTGCCGGGACCTTCGGATGCTTCCAGTTGTGCCCCAGGCCGCCAGGCCAACGCTACCCTTGGGGCTTGCGACCCATTTGCAACAACTCGTGCTAGCGGTGCGATTGCAATAACGGGAATCAGCGCCGAGATTACAACAACTGGCTGGTAGCGGTGAGATCGCGACAACGGAGGCCAACAGCGAAGATATGCTGTTGACTGTATGCTGAGCAGCACAACGACCATCCGGGAGCAGTGCAACGAGCCCTGTGTGATGACTGGTTGCCTGCAGCGGAACGTGGTTGTCGTTGCTGCCGGGTTAGTTTGCGGCAAGACAATAGTAGGCAGCAGAGAAAGCAGCATTCAGAGCAGCCATGGATTTGAAGTCGTTGTGCAAACCGAAATTGCTGGAGCTTGCAAGAGAGTTGGGTCTGGATGTCTCAGACAAACTCAGAAAACCAGAACTGCTAAGGGCTATTCTTGAGTTAGAAGCTGAGGATGACGAGCTGTCGGAATGCCTTGAGACCATTGAGGAGAGGAAGACGCAAAAAGAGCTAAAAGAGAAAGAAAAAGAGGAGCGCAACCGTCAACACGCTTTGGAAATGAAGCGTCTCGAGATAGAGATGGAACGCGCTCGTAATGGAAGTCAGGCACACGGTGCAGGAGAACGAGTATCGTTCAAAATGACTGACCTGATGCGGCCGTTTAAGCTTGGAGAGGACATTGGTTTGTTCCTGGTTAACTTTGAGCGAACGTGCGAGAGGCAGGGGTTCTCTCGGGAAACGTGGCCACAGCGCTTGCTCACTTTGTTACCCGGCGAGGCGGCCGACGTAGTAGCTCGCTTGAATAGAGAGGAGGCAGAGGATTTCGACAAAGTGAAATCGAGTCTGCTAAAAAAGTACAGGTTGTCAGCGGAGGCGTTCCGTCGGAAGTTTCGGGAAAATGAGAAAGGCAGAAGTGAGTCATATACAGAGTTTGCCTACAGGCTTATGTCAAACATGCAGGAGTGGCTCAAAGAAGAGAAAGCGTTTGGCGACCACGAGAAAGTTCTTCAGTGTTTCGGGCTAGAACAGTTTTATAGTCGGTTACCTGAGAACGTGCGGTACTGGGTCTTGGATAGGCCAGACGTTAGTACGGTGGCTAGAGCCGCTGAGCTAGCCGAGGAGTTTGTGACGCGTCGGGCTCGCGGAGCTAAGGACGGTCAAAAGGGTGCATTTGGCTCCAAGTTTGAGAGGCCGAAGTTCACACCCATGAGAGCAAGGGGGAACACACGTAGTGCGGATGCGAGTGAAAGCAGTCCGACCGAACCTAAGGAGACGGCGGCAGCCGAAGCCGAACGCAGAAAGCGGTTCGAGACGAGGCAAGCGCGCGTTTGTTATACGTGCCAGAAGCCTGGTCACTTTTCGGCGCAGTGTCCGGAAACATAAACAAAAGTCGTGTTTTTGTCATTATGCAGCACTGACGAGAACATGAAGCTTCTTGAGCCTTACATGCGAGACCTCCTCGTGAACGGGAAAGAGTGCCGAGTGCTTTGCGATTCCGCAGCTACGATGGATGTAGTTCACCCCTCTTACGTAGAACCCGATATGTTCACCGGCGAGTGCGCATGGATCAAGCAAGCCGTGGAAGCTCATAGCGTGTGTCTGCCCGTAGCAAAAGTGCTTATTGAAGGACCTTTCGGAGCGCTTGAGACGGAGGCCGCAGTGTCATCTATGCTGCCCCCCCAGTACCCGTACCTATTTTCGAACAGGTCCGATCACCTCCTGCGCGAGAAAGGGCTTTTGTTTGGTGAGGCTAGCGTTCAGGCCTTAACCAGATCAAAGGTTCGGGAGCTCGCTGCAAAGGCGGTAGTTGCGGGGCCGACGTTGTCGAACAATGAGAAAGGATCAGAGGCGCAGCAAGCTGATATTCAGAGCACGTCCGAACTGAATAAAATTGAGCCTGTAGCGTTGAAGGCACCAGATACTGGAGAGGAAATGCCCGACACGGGAAAGTTAGAAGAGCTATCTGCAGATTTGCTCATCGCGCCTACGTCAGACGGACTTAATAGGTTGCTAAAAGTCAGCCGGGCGGCTTTGATAGCCGAGCAAAAGAAGGATGGCAGCCTAGAAAACATACGCTGGATTGTCAAGGAAGGTATCGCCAAGAAAAATGCTCTCTTTGTGGAAAGAGGTGGGGTCCTTTACCGGAAGTATCTAGACCGCAGGGGAGTGGAGTTCGATCAGCTGATCGTGCCTCAGTGCTACCGTCAGGATCTGTTGCGCTTGTCGCATGGGGGTTCGTGGTCCGGACACCTAGGAGTTAAGAAAACTAAGGACCGTCTCTTGCAAGAGTACTATTGGCCAGGGTGTTTTCGGGACGCAGACCACTTTGTGAGGACATGTGACACCTGTCAGCGGGTGGGCAAACCAGGGGACAAATCGAGGGCGCCGTTCAAGTTGGTACCTATCATTACGGAGCCTTTTAGACGGCTCGTTATTGATACAGTGGGACCTCTGCCGGTAACAGCCACGGGGTACAGACGCATTTTGACTGTGATCTGCCCAGCGACAAAGTTCCCTGAAGCAGTGCCGCTTAAAGAACTCAGCTCAGTTGAGATAGTCAATGCACTACTGTCGATATTTGCGCGAGTTGGTTTTCCTGCGGAAATCCAATCAGATCAGGGCACAGTGTTTACTAGCGCTTTGACGACAGCCTTTCTCGAAAGGTGCGGGGTAAAGCTGTTACACAGCTCAGTGTACCACCCACAGTCGAATTCCGTTGAGAAGCTCCACTCTGTCATGAAGCGCGTGTTAAGAGCATTGTGTTTTGAACAACAAACTGACTGGGAGCTGTGTCTGCCTGGGGTGATGTTTGCATTAAGGACCGCGCCGCATGCGGCTACGGGGTTTTCGCCAGCTGAGCTGGTGTACGGTCTCTCGCTGCGGTCTCCGCTTCGCATGCTTCGAGAATCGTGGGAAGGCAGGGGCGACGACCCAGTCGTGGTGGAGTACGTGCTTAGGCTCCTCGAACGCTTAAGAAGGGCACAGGAGTTGTCAGGTGAAGCAATGGCAAAGGCCCAGCAGAGGGCCAAGGTTTATTATGATCGGACAGCCAGGGCCCGTCGTTTTGAGGTGGGCGATGAGGTCATGATATTGCGCACGTCGCTAAAGAACAAACTCGACGTGCAGTGGGAGGGCCCAGCACGGATTGTTCAAAAACTGTCGGACGTTAACTACGTGGTGAGTCTGCCAGGAAAGCGGAAAGCACAGCAAGTTTACCACTGCAATCTGCTCAAACCCTATAAACAACGGGAAGCAGTGGTGTGCATGATGGTAAACGTTCCCGAAGAGCTTCCGGTCGAGCTTCCGGGACTAGGCTCAGTGACGAACAGGAAAGACACCGATCAAATCATTAGTGACTTAATCAGTAAAGCATCGCTGTCGCCTGAGCAGAAAACCGAACTACACCAGCTCTTACAAGAGTTTCACGGTCTGTTCTCTGAGAGGCCTGGTAGGACTTCTGTCCTTACTCATGACATAAAACTTACCTCCCCAGAGCCAGTACGATCCAAGGCGTACCGGGTGTCACCCCGCCAGAGCGATATTATGGAGGCTGAGGTAAAGAAAATGCTACAGCTCGGTGTTATTGAGGCGGGTGAGAGTGATTATACCTCCCCTTTGATTTTAGTTGAGGTACCGGGCAAGGAACCTCGTCCTTGCGTCGACTACCGCAGGCTTAATTCCATCACTAAGGATCAAATTTATCCGATCCCTGACATCGAGGAGCGCCTTGAGAGAGTGAGTAGTGCTCAGTTTATTTCCACCCTAGATCTTGTCAGGGGTTATTGGCAGGTTCCACTTACAGAAGAGGCTAGTAGGTATGCGGCGTTCATTTCACCAATGGGGACATTCCGTCCTAAAGTTTTGAGTTTTGGTTTGAAGAACACGCCATACTACTTTTCAAGCCTCATGGATAAAGTGTTGCGGGGACAGCAAGAATTCGCTTTACCGTATCTAGACGACGTAGCGATATTCTCCGCATCCTGGCCTGAGCATATGGCCCACTTGCGGGCAGTGCTAACCCGCCTGCGCGATGCAGGCTTGACAGTCAAGGCTCCCAAGTGCCAGTTAGCACAGGCCGAGGTTGTCTACCTCGGTCACGTGATTGGACGGGGTCGTCGCCGCCCCTCTGAAATAAAGGTGGCCGCTGTGCGAGACTTCCCGCAACCGCGCACGAAGACCGATATTCGGTCGTTCTTAGGTGTCGCCGGCTACTATCAGAGGTACATCCCCAGGTACTCTGATATCGCGGCTCCCCTGACGGATGCTCTAAGAAAAACAGAGCCCCAAACAGTCGTCTGGGACGAGACAAAGGAAAGAGCTTTTAGCACCCTAAAGAGCGCCCTAACAAGCCAGCCTGTGCTACGATCGCCAGACTACACAAAAGGGTTCATTCAGTGCGATGCTAGTGAGCGAGGCATGGGCGTTGTACTGTGCCAACGGGAAAATGGAGAAGTGGAACACCCCGTCCTGTATGCTAGTCGTAAGCTGACCAGTCGTGAGCAGGCGTACAGCGCCACCGAGAAAGAGTGTGCGTGTCTCGTGTGGGCCGTTCAGAAATTGTCATGCTACCTAGCCGGCTCGAGGTTTATCATTGAGACGGATCACTGCCCTCTCCAATGGCTGCAGACCATCTCTCCCAAAAATGGCCGCCTCCTGCGCTGGAGCCTCGCTTTGCAACAATATTCCTTTGAGGTGCGTTACAAAAAGGGGAGTCTCAACGGTAACGCCGATGGCTTAAGTCGAAGCCCCTAACTTAAGAATCAGCCTCAAAGTTATTTGTTACTGATGTTTTTCTTCCTGAGGCAGGATTTTTAACATATTGCTTTTGTGTAGTGTTTCAAAGTGATGACGTGCTTTCTAGTGCAATTTTCCAATTTGTGGACGCGTTCTGAGTGCTGCTAGACTACTGTAAAAAACTAGGCAGTAGTATAATAGGGGAAAGAGCCTGGCAGGGCTTAGTGAGGGTTGTGCCGTGCTTGCTGACTGAGCGGTTGACTTTCGGCGTAGTTCTAACGCTTGCTGGGAACGAGAAAAAAGGAAGGCAACTCTCCCGAAGTCACTTTGCAGTGTCCTGTGTGTACCTGAACGTGAGAACGAGGCCTTCTCGGTGCGCTGCGCTCAAGAAACGCCGTGGCACGACCGACTTCCGTTATAAGCATCATCGAGCGACATCCCTCCGGACAGCGGATGCAGTCCTGTGACCATCGGGATCTCCTTCTCCCGGTGGGGCGGTCTGTTACGTTTCGCCTCTGACGTTCGGTATAGCCGGCGCAGATGCAACGGACGCCGGGGCTTCGTTCACAGTGGCGGACATAGTGGTGCCCACGCTTGTCAAAGCGCGCCAGCCGGGGAGAGGAACTCCCCAAGTGTGAAGCGAGGAGGTCTGTCCGGCGCCAGCCCGGCGGATGCGTCACTCCACTCGTCTCAACGTGTCTCTCAGCCTGTCCGTGCCCCGCCGTCACGTGGCCTCGTCACGAGGCCTTCCTCTTGCCCTCAACTCCGAGAGTATAAGAGCAGCTGCCCCCGGACGCCAAGAGAGAGGCTCCGATTTCTTCTGTAGAGTAACGTGCTCTCCCGTCTCTCCACTTCGGTCGACCTGACCGCCCGCTCTTTTGCGATGCTAGAATAAACAAGTTGTTCTGTTACCAGTCGACTCATGCTTTGCCGGGACCTTCGGATGCTTCCAGTTGTGCCCCAGGCCGCCAGACCAACGCTACCCTTGGGGCTTGCGACCCATTTGCAACAACTCGTGCTAGCGGTGCGATTGCAATAACGGGAGTCAGCGCCGAGATTACAACAGTGTGCTCCGACTCGACTGCATAGATGCAAGATGACAAGCTCCAAGGAGCGACCTTTGTCAGCCCTGCACAATGCCGCAAGTGCCACATGCAGGCCACTCATCGCCAGACTGTACAAGTTGAAATAATCTGACAACCCCCTATCTGAAGGGAAACCCTGAAACACAAGGTTCACATTAATCTGGACAAGCACCAGGAAACTTTCAACTATGTCTCCGTGCAAATAGATACAAACGGAGTTTATGTAATGAATCTAAGTAATCATGAATTAGAGCTTCCACAGATCAGGAAGGCGAAGGGAGAACTGGCTTTGATTAATTGATATCTGTAACACTTAGCACAAGATAGCTACATGATCATGACATGAGGCCAAATTGCAAAATAAACAAAAGGGAAAACCATTCACAAGCCTTACCACTTTCCTAAATTGGTTCAGAAGGCCTGATTTATTCCGCCTTTCTTCTAGTTCACTTTTAAATTGTGCTACTGTACGGCTACGCTCTACCCGAACAGGTGGCCATATTTATGTTACGTACCTTTGGATAATACGATGCAACGTGATTAGAATAAATCACCAGTTCTGCTCAATAATAAAAAAACTTCCAATAAATCATGCAAACTATCGAAAGCAAGTTACAAGCAATTACACTGAGGCCTTTTATCTTCACTGATGCTTTCCTTTCTCGAGTGTTTAACTATCTGATTTTTCATGGAAGTAATCAAACTAGCTAAAGAAAGTCTGCCATACCGTGAGCAGAACAGACCAACAATGTCCTCTGTTTGACGAAAGCTCCAAAACATTCAAAATTTAATATTGTCGAAGAAAGTAAAGGTCTTGTGCGCAATCTACAAAACGTGCCTAAAAAACACTCCTGCACGTTATGACTCGTTATGAACTCCCGCAAAACCATAACTTATCCACTTGCGCAACTTGCGTGTGAGCTTCCAAACTGTATGAATGAGAAGAAAGGGAGTTAACTGAGGGGCCTAGTTCTTATTAATCGTATCATGAGAAGCCAAAAAACAGTGAAACCATGGAAAACATTGGGTAAATTACTTGTACTTATTAATTGAAATAAAGAAAAATTAATGGCAATGAAAGTAGATGAAAAAACAACTTGCTGCAAATTGGGTACGATCCCACGTCTTTGCTTTATGTGCGATGCTCTAACGAATTGAGCTACTGCGGCATGATTTCCCCATCCACTTTCTTGGGTATTTATGTGTTACTACGAGAACTAACCTTGGGAGTGTTAGCCAGCGCCACCACTCTCAAGCCTTGTCGGAGGATGTGAAACATCCTTTGTGCCGCAGGCAGCATAAGTACATGATTTTTCAAGGTGCAGGCAACTGGTCAATAAACCCGCACATGCTACCTGAAGGCATCAATGTTGCTGGATTCTAGACCCTCATTATGTAAGAATGAGAAGAAAGGGGGTTAAGCGAGGGGCCCAGTTTTTGTTAATCATATCTTGAGAAGCCAACAAACAGAGACACCAAAGAAAACATATGGGAAAAAAAACTTTTACTTACTAGTTGAATTAAAGAAATGATAAATTAAAGGCAATAAAAGTGGATGAATAAACAACTTGCCGCATGTGGGGAACGATCCCACGTCTTTGCATTACACGTGTGATGCTCTAACCAATTCAGCTACCACTACGCGGTTTCCCCATCCACATACTTGGGCATTTATGTGTTACTACAAGAACTAACCTTGGGAGTGTTAGCCTGTGTCACCACTCGCAAACCTTGGCAGTGAATGTCAGTTATCCTTTCTACCACAGGCAGAAAGGATGTTCCAAACTGTGTGCAACACTAACCCTGTTTGCCTCACAATTCTACGTGTGTTGTGACATAAACTTTCTGTTTGTAATTGGAGATCTAACGTGAGCCGAAAATGCTAATAACCTAACAAAATTTTGTGGTATTCCTTATGCTTCTTAAGCATTCATCGTGCAACTAAGCTAAATACAACACAAATCAAAAGAACAAAACAATTTGTAAACCCGTCTGCCTGATTTCAGATTTCAGACAAGCTCGAGAGGGTCGTGCATTTCGCGGCTTTTGCAAGGTGCAGTCTTGAAGAAGGCAAAAGCCTCTAATTTGCCTGACGCACCTCGTAGCTATAACTTTAGGACAGCAGCCTCCAAGTACTTAGAGAAGATTACATTTACAGACCCACACACGCACTGGCCCCTTAGGTGCTAGGCATTTGCCTTTCTTTGCCCCGTGAGTGACCGGCCCTTGTAGCAGCCTACAGGACGCTTGCCTTTGTCCCTGTGCTTACAAAGAGACGGCTGCAGTGCGGTTAGGTGACTGTTACTACGTCTGAATCTTCATGAAGCTCTCCTTTTTGCAATGCGCGTTACGTCGATCACTGGAAACGCCTAAGCTGGGGATTTACCGTCCTTTGCCTTTTTCGCAGTCTCCAGCCGGATCCTGACCTTCGTGCATTTGCCTCTGTTGCCTTGTCGCTTCACATCTTTGGTTCCGTACTCCTTACCCCGTCTGCCTTTCTCATCTTGGGTCTAGCCCTTTGCTTCACCATCTGCTCTGACGTGTGCAAACAGCCATAGGCAACTTTTCCTGGCAGGCTGGCCGAACTTCTTGCTGCCTCCGTACACACTTGGCCTAATGGGCCCTCCGTTTCTTGCGCGGAAAAACCGCCGCTGTCTACTGCCTTTCCCTCGCTTCCGGCCACCAGCAAGTTTGACTCATCACTGCGCTCAACTATCTCAGGAATCATTCCATGGTCCTCTGACTGTTGCGCAATAGGGAATACGCCTATCATTCTCTGAGTTTCCTTCCATGTTTTTGCCCTGAAAGATCCCATATTGGAGAAGGGTTCTCCTTGTTCCGTCAGCGTTTGCTCCGACCTATTCGATTATCAATAGGTTACTTGCCCTGGCAGGCTGGCCAGTATTGCCGCCTCCGTACACACCTGGCTGTTCAGTGAAAGCTGTCCCATATATGGCTGCATGTTCTTGTCGGAGTCCTGAGCTATGACAAATACCACCCACTTCTCACAGCTCCTGGCTATGTGGTCTTTTCCTCTGCAGTTGTAATACACAACTCTTTTCTGCGCCTCCAACGTGTGTACACCATCAGCGGGGGCATCTTCGTTTCTTGTGCTACTTTAGGTGCGTCACCCTCTTTCTCTTTATGTGTGCTGGGGGAATTTGAAGTCTCCGGTTTAGAATGCCTACAGAAATACTTGTTACCCTTTGGCTTCCGGGAACCATATCCTGCTTTGTCGCTTGTTTCTGATTGTCACGACTTACTTTGGAAACTTCAGAGCGTGCGGTAATGCTTTGCGAGTTCTGCTGCTCTCTCTTTTTGCCCTTCGAAGTCGGTTTGAAACGCTAGACAGAAGGGTCTAAAGAAATCCTTCTTAGCCCTATCGTAGTCTCCCACTTTGTCCTCAGACAAGCAGTTCATGAAACAGCGATACTGAACAGGATTAGTGCTGGTAATCTCTTGGTCCACAAGTCCCGGCTGACACCCTTTTTCTCAGTAAAACTTCATTTGGGCCTAGTTGGTGCACAATTCTGAACTTAAACTTACAGCGCAAACACCCAAGACGGACCACAACTGGAATATACGACACTCTTTCAAAACCGGCGAGGAAATTAACTATATCCTCCTCTACCATGAAAGTGTGGAGCTGGAATTGCGCTATTTGCCATCTAAGTATCTGACTTTTCTGCTCAAGCTCTTCCATTCCAAGAACATGCCATTGTGCTGCCTCCTGCACTCGCCTCTGGTGTGTTTCTGCTTCATGTTTGCATCATTTTGCCTCTTCATGCTTGCACCTCGCTGCTTCGCGCTTGTGCCTTTCTACCTCTTCATGCTCGAGCTTTTCTGCTTCACGCTTGCGCCTTTCTGCCTCTTCATGCTGATGCCTCACACGCCTTTTCTTCTTCACATTCGCACCTCTCTCGCCTCTCTCCTGCTTCATGCTTGCACCTCTTGCACTCCTCTGTCATTTGCTTTCTTTCAACAATGGTTTCCCAAGCCTCTTCAGCTTCCTGGACCGTCACATCTTCTGCGTTCGTGACGTCGAGAACAGCTTCTTGTGTTGTTTCATAGCTGACGAAAATGCCCAACTCTTTGCAAATTAGGAGGAGGTCCTGCGCTATGAATTTCTCCATGGCGAATTTGTTGGCCTTCAAAATTCACCCTTCCATAAAATTGAAATTTGCTATTTAAGAAAGGTGAATTCCCAAAACAGTGCCTACCAGAAAACACAAACATACTCTCCTAGCATCTGCTTACTTGTACTAGTGAGAGTTCTGGTGACATGAAGAGCGAACATCAGGCCATAGCTAGCCCATCCTTATCACTATTAGGAGACTGCAGAATTTCTTGTTCTTCGTGCTCTCCTTTTCACAAAATAATTTTCCTTGCCTCACCAGCCTCCTCCCAACTCCTCTCCTCATTCTGCAAAAGCTCTAATTGCTACCTTTTGCCTTTCGCAGGGCCAACCGAAATGTTCATCTGCTTTCAAGGAGTTCTTGGATTTGCAACTTCTTCATGCTCACAAAGCACCCTGTGTTTCTTCCCTACTAGCAATCAGCCCACGAGACACAATATTCTTGGTGTATGTAATAAAATAACTAACAACACCAAACACTATTATGGATTGCCTGCGCTATGAGTCTGGCAAAAAGAGAAGCAAACAGGTAGCACTCACCACACCAATGTAGTCAATGCTGATCGATCTCATAAGCTGCCTGCCTGTATTGTAAGGTCGGTGCCATGTATGGTGCCGTGCCAGGTGCCGAGAGAAAGAAGGGTTCCGAGCGACAGTTATGAGAACAACAAAAGGTTTTATATTCAGAAGTGCATGGTTGAGTTTTATACACACCGCTCTTAACTTTCAGAGCACACTACATGCTAAAGTGTGTATGTCTGAGCTTCTTCCTTCTCACATCCGTCCCAGTCCACTTTTTATGCCGTTTATTTCACTCTTTCCCTCGTGAAGGGATTTCACAGGACAATCACAAACGCCTTACCATTCACCACCTTCCGTTCCCAATGTCCCACCTTTTCGGTGGCTCTCTTGTCTCCAATGTTACGCAATACGAGGCTTCCACGTGGCACACTGTGATCCGGACATTGACGCCTTTCCCTGGGAGTTCTCGACAATGACCCTGTCGTCAGTCAGTGACCTCTTCGTGATGGTCAGGAGAGGGTGACGTTGTCTTGAAGTGAGCTGTCATTTCTGGATGCTCGAAAGCCAAAGACCTGGAGCATGACTGCCTGTCTGTAAGACTCGGGTGATGCTGATTGAGCTTTCTTGAGTGAACAATGAGGTGGGATCAGCACCTGTGATAGCCGCATGTCTGCCGGTGAAGTATCCTTTGTTCTGAGGGATCGTCAGGCACAACAGTGCAAGTTGGGGACTCTTAAGGGTTGCGAAACAAGTTCTGCAGCTTTTGTTTAAATGTATCTCAACTGGTGAGCTCATGTTTGTGTGTCCTAAGCCATACTTGAGCTGTGCTACCCACCGAGGTAAAATACTACGTTGGCAAGCATAACATTTGAGTCACACTGGTTATTATTGCTGACACGTTGGTACAGGCTGATCCAGTCATTGAGGTCTTCCCCATCGTTCTGCAAGAATACGCCAGGATCACGTGGAGTGGAGAGTGCGATGTGGCTCGTTGGAGTAGCAGCATGTGTCACAGCCGGTTGAGTCGAGCTGTTGTCTCCGGGAGCCATGACGGAAGGCTCGATGTACCGTCCACTGCGAAGCTCCGTGACGAGGACAGGGCACGTCTACCTCCACCAAATATGTTACATGGGAAGTCACAGACAAGAAGCTACATACAAGTTTATTTACATAATGAATACGCTGCACTTTGCCAAAAGACAACAGCCCATACTACTACTCTCTAATTATTGTCATCTTCACACCGCTGGCCTCTTCTTTATCTTAACTACTGGTCCGTAGCACTAACTTTCTTTCAAACTTTCTTTCAAACTTTATTTCGCATTTTCCTTTGCACAGAAAAAGAAAATGCAAGGGCAGGAACAAAAAGCTGCACAATCGCAGCTTGACGAGGTTCCTGTCCCCTGTCTTTGACAAACAGTTGCAGAATATTCACAAAGAAAATCAGTTACATATGTGCAAAAACAATTTCATATTATACAGATATGATATTCACAGCAGAACATTTATGACATCTGTATACATATATTCGCATGCGCATCTACACCAACCCAGCATCTATACATATTTGCGTCTGTACATGTAGGCATACATCTGTATACAGAAAAAAGTGGAGGAAAAAAAATCATGCACAAATGACAAGGAACACCTGTACAGAAACGCTTTAAAATACCAAAAAGTCAACTCAATGTAACGGCAATGTTCAGCGGAACAAAAAAAATAAAAAAATAAAAAAAAATGCGGAACGATGGAAAAGCGAGGTGTGGAACCATGCTAAAAAATAAAATGAATAAAAAAAGAAAAATATATAAAGAAAAATGGCAAATGTTATTTATAAAATTTGACCATTATTAATTAAATTAAATTTCAGTGCCTTTCTCGTAATAGCATTTAGTTCGGTATGGGAAGCCTGTATCACATTTAATATTCTCGGCACCTGGTACTGCAATTGCCTGAAACCATAATTTGTTCTTGTGAAAGGTAACGCCCACTGGCTCTGTTTTCGGAAATCATATAACGGTTCCCTTGGTTTGACTAAGTTGCACAAGTTTGTGAAAACGTTGTTGTTACAGCGAAAGTATTTTTTAATTTTTAAGACTAGGTTATAATCATAGAAATATTCAATGGGGAGCACATTAAGAGCACGAAATATCTCGAATGTATGTGCATCAAACGGTGCGTTAACAACATGTCGGACAGTTTTCTTTTGTAATGTTTTTAAGCTTCGTATGTTTGCTTGCGATGTCGTACCCCACACTAAATTGCAATAGCTAACATGTGAAAGGAAGAGACTGTTGTATAACATTAGTTTTACCTTAGAGGGCAGTATGTGTCGTAATCGACAGATTATTCCACATGCTCTCGCCAAAGTGGACATAATACGCTCAACGTGTGCATCCCAAACTAAATGTTTGTGAAAAATTACACCTAACGTTTTGACAGTATCAACTATTTCTATCCTTTCTGTGCCGAGGTAAAGAACAGTATTGCAGTTTACTTGTTTTTGTGGTGGCGTAAACAACACAGCCTTAGTTTTATTTGCATTAATTGCTAATGAGTTTAGATTGCTCCACTTTTGCAATAAGTTTAAAGTTTTATTTGCCATATTTGTAAGTTGCACAATATCGAGTGACCTGAAAAAAAGGCTAGTATCATCCGCATAGACTAAGAACTGTGCATGTTGACTAATATTCGTTATGTCATTAATATAAATGTTAAATAAAATCGGTCCAAGTACACTTCCTTGTGGAACGCCTTGTGTTAATTCCCTTGCTGAAGAAAGTTTTGATCTTATTGCGACGCACTGCCTTCTGTGCTCAAGATATGATTTCAAAAGTTTAAGGGGAGTACCGCGAAAGCCATAATGGTTTAATTTTGAAGATAGAGTATTATAGTTAACCGAATCGAAAGCCTTGGAAAAGTCAACGAATACACCTAGAGTTAACATTTTGTTCTCAAAGTGATGATTCTGAAAACTGGGAGTTCTGTGATCGTGAAGGTTGGATCCAGTGGCCATGCCTATCAATAGAAAAAGTGCTAGGGACCCTTTTTCACCATTAACTGCTTTTTCAAAAAGGCGGGCTTTATGCATTAGAGCAAAACCCTCATGGTAGTGATAGCATCATGGTGGAAGCTGCTAACATAACCGAGCCCTGGGAGCACGTCACTGTTTCTAGCCTCTATGTCGCTTTCTTGCCTCTCTATTTAAAAAAAAAATCTGATAAGTGGTAATGCAAGCCCATCTGTATTCATGAATAAAAAATGCATGTTTACCTGCAGAAAGTATGTTTGGTCACTTTATTGTCACTCTGAAAAAGTTGAGATAACTTTTCTGCAAAATTTGTTAGTCTGAAGATTTTAAATCTACAGTAAAAATATTCAACACTGAGGGTTCACATTTGGGGGCAAAATACTCTCGATGGTTTAAGAGGAAGAAAATTGGTGGTGCATCGATTCTTTTGAGATGATTGGCAACTTTAATATCATGAGCAGTCCGATGATTGGTGCACAATTGTTGATTGTATGTTAAGCAGTAATATGAAAAGTGCTCACACCTGGGACCCAATTTGGCGTCAGCGTGGTTCAATAAAGAGCAGCACGTACCGAGTGCGGCTGCGAAGCACCTGAACAAGGCCTTAGGTGAGTGCCGAATTGGAACATATCTATGTCGGTGTATCTACTATTTTATTCTTATAAGTAGTTATGCAACCCATCTGTATCCGTGTTGAAAAATAAACAATGCATGCTTTTCTACGAAAAATATAAATTGCCACTTTATAGTCACTCTGAAAAAAATTTAACTTTGAAATATAGGTCAGTTTGACGATGTTAAACCTGCAATAAAAACGAACTCAATGCTGGGGGGTCGCACTTGGAGAAAGAGAAGTAGGCCCTAATGGGGTTAAGAGGAAGCAAATTGGTGGTGCATCCATTCTTTTGAGATGATTGGTGACCTTAATGTCATTAGCAATCTTATGATTGGCGCACAATTGTTGGTTATGGTAGCGGTAGTGTTGGTAGTGGTGTCAAAGAGTTTCATTCAATACTGGCACATGCACAACGACCCAACTTGGCATCAAAGTGAAGAGCAGCATGTACAGTCGACAACAGATTGAAATGGACCACGGCTTAGGCGGCTGGAGCAGCTGCAGGACCGCACCATGGCGCTGCTATTGCGCGCTCATGATGAGAGTACCCCGAGTGACGTCAAACTTCGTCTCCGCATCCTTGTTTTCGCGCTGGTGCTTGTCATGCTTAATAAATTTCAAGTGCGGCGTTCGGCCTTTCTGCTACTGACGGTTGGGACGAAGGGACGCGGTAATGCCAGTAGTTTCACCAGCAGTAGAATGCCAGTAGATTCGCGAGTAGTTCAGCACTTTGCGCTGTTGTACAGTAGTGGATGGCCGCAAGTCATCAAAGCACCGCAGTGTGAAGGAACCAGAACCCGATGTTATTTTTTTCCTTTTCTTCTTTTTTTTTGTCGGCAATATTCAGTTGCGGACACAATAAAATGGAGCATGTCTTCAGTTCAAGAACGCAGACCAGTGCCAACTAGTGAAAAGGGCAGCTGGTGTTGAGACGTCTGCTCTCGCATGTCCGTCCTTTTTAGCTCGCAGTTTCTCCAAGCCTTTAGCATCACCTTAGCACTCTTTATTCATAGAGAACAGTGCGAGATGATGCCGCTGTAACTGCAATGTTTGATGCGCTGCTGGAATAGGTTGTCGGGGGCGCAATTGTTCTCCGTGCCCAGCTTGCGCTGCAGCTTACGGTTTGCACCTTAAAGGGACCCTCACCAGGCCCCATAGCAAATTTTTGTTATATGATGGAAGTTGTTACGTGTCCTCTAAGGAGCATTCTGCCGCAGAAAATTATCAAATCGGCTCATTAATAGCCGAGATAGAAATATTTCAGTGCCACAAACCCATGATTTCTGCAGGCGGGCTTTACTGCCAAGCAAGACAGTCTCTCTACTCGCCCTGTCTAGCCTCCACAAGCAAAATTCCTTCCCTGCATTCTCCCATACTGGACCTCGAGGATCGCGTGACGCATACGTTTTTCTCACTTTCTTTTTTTCACTGCTATGCACTTCTGTGACAACATCGCGCGCGAGCTGTTCTCTCGTTCGTGCAGCGCACAAATATTCCACGCTATGTGCAAGGAAACCGTACTAGTGCCATAATTCAGTACTATGCTAATACTGAGGCCGAACAAGCGGATCGCAGGGAATGATCACGCATTGGAACACAGTAGAACATGGCACAGTTTCGGTACCTGTGCACGTGACCGCACGACCATGGGAACAAGCAGACGAAGCGCAAGTACATTTCTCTTGCTTCGGTGCGAAGTAAAGCAAAAAACATGCAAACATTCCGTTTGTGTGTTTTATTATTTCTCTAAATTTCAATTCGTCAATTCAAGCAACCGAACACACAAATAACAGATGGTGCCTTCAATAATTCTCAAAGTCACGCGTCACCACGAGCTCCGTCACACTGCAGACACGACTACGTAGGTGCAGGGACGGGAGTATATCATCCTCCGGCTTGGAGCGCGGTGGCTGCGAGAAGAAACAACAGCGTTCGGTTTGAAATTTCGGATCTTTCCGCGGCACATGGCGATGAAATACTTTGCAGACACGATTGTTATCACGCACTGTATGCTCTGCGCTTGTCAGCTCAAAATGGCAAGACCTGGTGAGGGGCCCTTTAAGCAAGAAAATTTATCACACTGATTTTTCCAACAAAATCAAAAGTTGCCTGCATCCATCGTCTACTTACAGTGAAAAAAGTTTCCAGTTCATCCTGACTCAGAAAATGTCCAATGACCCGATCGAGGCAATGTTTGGCTTTCTGCGCCGCATTGCCGGGTACAATGACATGCTGGACGTAGAGTGCAGCATGTGTCCTGGAAAAAATGCTGAAGACCAGATTCGTGGCAGCTTCAAGTGAAAGCAATGTTAAGAGCTTGACCACGTTCTCATCGCAGCATCTTCTTATTCAACAGGAATTGCATGTGCGACAAGCACCTTTGATGAGGTCCTGAACATGGCAGCGCAGGGGTTAAAAAACTGCCTTTCAGCGCGACCATTTGTCTCCACCCCTCAGATCGCCAGCGTGGCCATTGGCAGATACATTGTGCGTGCGGCGAGTGAGCACATTCCCTGTGCAGGCCGTATAGTCTTCCTACGGCGAGCAAAAAGCAGCACTCCTAAGCCTGGGCCCATCGCTCATCAAGACTGTGGTGGCCTGTTTTATCGATCACTGGAACTGCTGAATCTGCTCATACGTCTTTAGAGATTCCTGCAATGTGTGCTTGGAGGCCCGTCGCGAAGCCCTTGAACTTTACGCACAGAGGATTGTGCAAGAGCCCATGAGCCTACCAGTGATGAGCTGTGGAAACACCGACACTGACCACCGCAAAGAGCTGCTGCTGCTTCTAAGTTCGGGGAAGTTTATCAGGCCGCTTTTTAAAAATTTTGCTCAAGGAGTGGCCGACAGGAATGCTGCCGCCAACCGCTTGAAAGGAAACCCCCCTGTCAGGAAAAGTTCTCAAGTTATAGTTGAAATTTCTGCAAGGAAATGATTGTCGCAATCTTGTCATGCATCCCTGAAGCATAATTTGTGAGTAATGGAAACAAAGCCTGCTGACTGCTGAAATACCTCTTCTCTACCTTTGCCTCCTCCTTTCCCTACTTTCCCCTTTCCTCCACAGTTGGCATATCGATGAAGTGCAATACTTCAAACAGCTGAAGCAAGGTGCTTTGATCATGTTCTGCAGCAAAGGTGAAGTGGACGAGTCGATGAACAGCGCCGAGCTGGATGCCTGCGGGATGTAGTCATTGGACAGTGGTGTGGAGACTTTTGATGAATCGTGGTCGTCATTGTCGAAGAGTAACGAGCAGGGGTGCTTGAGGAGACAGCTGCTTGAGCATCATGTCAGCATTCTTCTCATGACTGACTTCATTGTGGCTAAAGACGAGCATGTCATCCATGAGCTTGATGACTCCTGTTAGTCCGATCAAGATTTCGGACTTTCACTTTCCGCAGTATTTTGGTGTCGATGTTATGCCGATCGAATGGGAGTCTTGTGAAGCGCAAAATGTCTAGTTGGCAACATGAATGTCATCGGCTCTAGGCAGGGCGGGGAGAGAGGGATTTTGGTGGGAGCCTGAATATGCATTGTCTTCAAACAACTGTTGCCTCGCCTCGCTGTTAACACGCCCTTTTCTTTCCCTGCGCCAGTACATACTTCAGTGTGTTCCATTTACATAACGAAATTTCTTCGTTCTTGAATCAAATGTCTTGTTTGGTTCTTCATGTTTTTTGTGTTAATTCATAGCAGTGCTTTAACACAAAATAACGTAACAGTACTGAGAGCGTGTTCGACGGATCGAAGCTGCCTGTTGACTTCGTGTCCCATTCATGTTCAGTCAGAAAGAAAGGTATTAAATGTGTAAGATTCAAAAAATATACTTGCTAAGGTGTGCCTCACAGTCTTCTCGGCAATGGTGAACTCAAGGAGCCTGCCCGCCCTGAGCTGCGGCCACCGTGGTTGCGGCAACCACTACTTCAGACCGGCTCAGCAATGCTAAAGCTGATCGAAAATAAAACGAATCGGCAGGAATTTTAGCATACCTTTCTTCATCGTTCATTTTTTTAACACTAGCTAGTCCTGACAAAATTCTAACTTTTTGAAAAGCTGCCAAATTATTGTAATGCTCAAAACTTCAAAACTCATTGCACGACATTGTCGAAAGATGGCCGAATGCTTATAAAAATGCCAGAAACGAGTAGCATCAATGGAAACCATAAATGTTCTGTAATGTCCTAATAACACAAAAAAATTAAAGTAAGCATGTCATATCATTCACATTAGAATATCTCTAATAGCTTCAAAGAAAAATTTTGTGACGAAGCAGGCGTGTGCTCTACGTCACGCCTCCAGTGCGTGTTAGAAGCATATAAGCAACCGCGTGCACAACGTGTAGCCAGATGCACCGCTGCACCGACACAATGTTGCCAACAGCATCACTCCGGCTCCAGCAGTACAGTTGCGAGCACAACTACGCAGCGATCTGCTCTCATTTTGTGATGGCAAACCTCTAATGACAAAAGAAGCGACGTCCAAGGCACAATTTTGTTTAGAGGAGGCATTGGTCAGTGCTACACCGATACCGAGGCTGACACAAGTGGATCACAGAGCATGAACACATGCTGGAACAGGCTTGAAAATTCTATAGTTTCATTTTGTTTACTTGCAACTGAACGATGTGGGAATAAGCAGACAAAACAGAAATACAGTCGAACCTACTTATAACAATATTGATTCAAGTGCCACAAAAAATCCATTGTTATAACCGGGTTCCACGAAAAAAATGGGGAATGGCGTAGCGGTTCCGAGAAAAATATAATGGCACGAAGGTCAGTTCTCCTCCCCGCCACCTTCCTCCATCTGCCTTCTGATTGTGTTGACTAGATCAACTGTTTAACTGTGCTTCCTGCGGGCTCCGATCGCATGTTGTTAAGAAGCCGCGGCTGTCGGCTTTCAAGAAGGGCACTGGTATAACAACTGTGAAGAAGAGTCACGAGTGGCAAATGACATAACGAGCTCCGCCGAGGCATCCTTTTGGTGGCCCCAAGAGGCGCCTTTTAAAACATGCGGGAAGGCTGCTATGGCAACATGTCAGCTTGAGAAAACCAGAAGAAATGCTGGAGCGAGATCGCCACAAGCATCTCGCCATGTACCTCCCATTGGCTTGCTTGAAAAAAACCGCATGTCCGTCAGCCTTGCTCGCTTTATGCGAAGCTTGCCGACGTCCTTCTCCAACGCATTTAGGTGCTCCACGTAGTGAAGCGGAAGGTCCCTCGCGAAAACAAGCTCATGAGGGACTGAATAATATGCAGGACCTCCCGCGGGGACAATGTTGACGCAGCCTGCCCTACTGCGTCATCGCTGCCGTCGGTATCTGATGCAAGCACGTTCGCGACGATCGTCTGATCGTTTAGAAGCACTTCATTTCCAAATTTATAGCAGTCCGCTTTCTTTTCACCGGCAATGTTGGCATTGCTGATGATCAGTGGGCTGATCAGCCATCTTCCGTTTCGGTGGCAAGTCAAACTAGGCTGAGAAGCAATGTGGCCAGGAATAACTTCGACGCAATCAACAAAGACAAGCAGGAGCAAGTTAATCCATTAGCAGAATTGCGCAGAATGAGGGCCAGAGATTAAAGGACCAACTGTGAGGGCCGAGCGAGCAACCTGGGAGCAGCGCCGGCAGCATTGTCAGTGCAGTTGGCGCGGTCCAGTCATGTTCGGAGGGGTGGAAATGTGATGGAAGAAATGTGCTCGAAGCTAGTGTGCATCTCTCATGGAGAGAAGCACTGGGCGGCTCGCATTTCACCTTTCCTTCTTTCTTTTCAAGGATTTCGCATTCCATTACCTTTCGGTATGGACGCCCAGCAGCCATACTTCGTTATAAATGATAATGCGTCATGAGGACATTGAAGTAAGCAGGTTATTTCCCCATAGAAAACTTACAAAAGCTTATGGGGCAGCAGCTTTCGTTGTTATAACTGATATATTGTTGAAACCGGTATAGTTATAATTGGGTTCGACTGTACATCTCTCTTGCCGTGGTGCAAAGTAAAACAAACACAGCGGACATTCTGTCTGCATGTTATATTATTTCTCTAAACTTTAATACGTGTCTTGACACAACAGATTACACAAATAACACATGTTGCTTCGAATAATTCTTCAAGTGTCACATGTCACTATGAACAACATCACAGCATACACATGTATGTAGGCGCTTTTGCTGATACTAGTCATCCCCTAATCTTGGAGTGCAGGCCCATGAGGAAAAGAGCAAACGGTGTTTAGTTCAAAATTTTAGCTGTTTCCGCGGTGTGTAGTGATGTAATTTTAGCACCCTTGATTATGAGCACGCATTGTATGTGCTGTGCTTGTCAGCTCAAAATGGCCAGACCTTGAGGCGCCCTTTAATGCGAAAGTGGAGGGAAAATTGGGTGGGGGAACAGGTGACTGGCAACTATGTCATGAACTCTAGAGTTAGAAGATGAAAGATGTGGCAGACTTCATGGAAGGAAATTGCTTCTGGGTTATGAATACCTTCTTCTGGAAGTGGAATAACAGGAAGTGGGCCTGGAAAAGTCGTAATGGGGACACAAGAAATGAAATAGATTTCATACTTTGTGCCAACCCTAGCATAGTGCAAGTTGTAGAAGTGTGAGGTCGGGTAAATAGCAGTGATCATAGGTTAGAGAGGTCTAGGATTGTTCTCAATTTGAAGAGAGAAAGACCAAACTAGTTGGGCAGGAGCAGGCCAACCAACCTAGACAGTCGGGGTAAAAGTAGATGACAAGACAGGGATAATTGGAAATCACTGGGAGGGGCTGGTCAGGGTCATTGAACAATGGCACGTACCGAGTGACCCAACTTAGCACCAAAGAAGTTTGTTGAATAGCAGCACATACCCATTATTACATGCTCAGCGACTGAAGTTGGGCCGGCAGTTAATTTTGAACCCAGTTCCCAGGGACAGCACAGCAACAATGCTGTACCCATTTGATCATAGACTACACACTGGCCCAAGCTGGCAGGAAAGAGGTTATGTGCGGTCATACATACATATGTACAGACCTACCGCTAAGTGGGTAAAGTTCTTGAAGAATGCTGTTGCATTGAAAATGAACTTTGGACCAGCAATGTAATGTGTGAGGCAGGTAACTGATGGCCTATCAGGGTTACTGAATTGGTACCAATCGAACTGACGTGTAATCCTGGACAGCAGACAGGTAGTGTGAGGACATAAAAAATTTGCATGCATGGGATGGTATAGTCACGTAGTAGTGACGGTGAGGAAAGCAGCAATACTAAAAATGAAGAAACTAGTGTTTTATTGGGTGAACTTGTGCCCTCAAAAAACACGTTATACTCAGAGAACAGCGACAGTGGCAAACACAGTCCGCGATCGGTGAAAATCTGATCAGCGGGTCAAGCACGTTGGCTTTTATCGATCAGTCGTCGAATGTTCCAGAGTAACCGCTGGGACCCGTGTGCCTTCCGCAAAGTTCTACACCATTTGTGTCGTGCATACATGCACTCAGCTTACGAAAGGTTCGGCGACAACAGACAGCGGATAGAAGCATCAATAACATTTTAAAAACTTCCGATGCATGTCGACGCGTCCTGCGCTGAGCGATAACACTTTGTAGACGGTAAAAAGTGCTCTCACCCGTAAAAGATAAACGAGGTCATGTGTAAGTATCATCTGGCACAAGGCATGGTGTGACTGGAGATCCTACAATTGACATTAAATATGCTGATGTCAATGACCTTAGGATGGTCCAATAACTTCTAATTAGTTGGACTACACCAATAGCTTTAAAATGCATGAGATGAAAAATTGTCTCAAATATGTTCCGCTGTCATAAGCCTTCCACAAAGAAGTGGTTGCCCTGCTTTCGAGTATTCAATGTGGATTGTACTTGTAGCCCTTTAGGAATACTGAACCGGAAGGGTTATATTGTGTTCCTTGGCTATGCATTGTAAAGTGCTCCTGTATTTATTCTATTGTATTTACCTCTTGTTCTTGATGCTGTAACAGAACTGCAATCACCTCACTTATTTTCTGCAGGCCTCACAAATGCGATGAGCCTAGCTGAAAGCATCACTGCCAAAATGGCATGCCATGCCCTTTCAAAGATCGGTGGTCAGGTCGAGGTTGGCATGCAGTGCAGCTTGTCTCTCGCTGACAAGTCTGTTGGGTGCTCGTTGAAACCAGGGAGCGAGTCTAGGAGCGTGCAGACTATGGAGGCTGTGGAGCAGTTAAGCTCCACCTCAGGTGGGCAATGACCGGCACTTTTCTTACATTTGCCTGCTTATACGAGTGTGGTAAATGACCAAGTCTGCCTAGCTTGGCACGACTTGCTCAAGTGTGTGTGATGTTCTGTCGCTGAGGATAAATTGGCAGGTATCTTATTCTTGTCTGCATAATGATTGAGGCAAAATGCAAAAATACTGCCCTACTGAGCACATTGAAGTACCTTAGATGGCAGAGCTTAATCCAGAGCCCTCTTGTCCTGGTGTTGTAGCCCTTACATTGGTCCACGATAATGTTACACCCAGTGAGTATTTTAGTTATGTATAGATCGGTGTATGAGTGTAAGAACATGAATATAGATCAATGGGGAATGTAAGTTCACCTCTGGATTTGATGTGAATAAAGTTCAAACATAATGCAGTCAACTATAAAATATACCTTGTTTTATCAATATGCTCATTCATTGAGCGAGCTGAATACGGCACGGGAACTGTAAGGATTCTTGTCCTGGGACAGGTTTTGGTGACGACATCCCAGAGCACATCATTGGTGATGACTAAGCGGGACTAGGCGTGCGCAACACTGCCCTCAGGCAATGAGCAGCATGCACTGGGCTCGTGAGTTGCACGCCAGCAATCGCTTCAGACGACCTGTACGCATCTTGAGGTGAATGCTGGCTATGCGCTGGTTTTGGTCCTCTTCCGTCGATAGCAGCTTCAGTTTTTTTTTTTTTTTTCCATGTTTACAGACTGCAGTGTTTGTGCCAGCGGATACTTATTCTTCCTCAGCACTCTTGTTACAATATGCTATCCACCTTTGCTGATGTGAAGAGTGAAGCCTTTTCCCTTTGATAAATGAGGCACTAGTGAGCAATTCAAATACCTTTGCGATGAATTGAATCTGCTGTCACCAGGAGAACTCGTCGACGGTGCTCACAAGAGAATTCCATCACAGTCTCTTCAATTTCACTTTCAACAGGGTAGCTGTGCAGAACAAAGCTTCCAGTGAAAATCAACAGTTGCTCTCTGCTTTCTATTCATGTGAACCATACGGCACACTGCCACTATCTTGCTTTGCGCTTCCACCCATTTTATCACATTATTTTCAAATGCACTTATAAAGCCCTGACATGTTATTTTTGCACAACTCGTGTTTGGACAAAGTTTGCAAATTTGGCATGTTTGCTACAATAATGACAAAAACTATGATCCTTTCTCCACTTTGACAACTGCAAACAAGAAAAATTTATTTTGTTTCACAGTAGACTACATGACAGACACAGGACGATCGTGCAAGTTATTTTGCGACAACTGACCAAAACTCAACCTGTCCTTGGTAATTCAGGTGCGTGCAGTTGCAGCGTAAGATTAGCAGAATGGTTTAAAACATGTTTAATAACAGAAAGTCGAATTCGAATATGTTCTTTTTCACAGCATAATAATGATACAATCGCCGACTGATTTTTTTGGACACCGTATTTTCTAGGGGTGCCGGAATATTTTAACTCTGCAATATTATTGCCAATTTGCTCCACATAGTTATGTATAATAATAACGAAAATTTGGAGTGTTTCGAACTGTTCTCGTTTGATTTTTCTGAATTTTTCTCACGATCGCAAGTTTGACGCTACCGAAAATGCAAACAACATCGCTGTCATTTTGTTTTCCTGCAGCCTCGAAGCAGCGTTGCACACATCTCGCATGCCGATTCAGAGCTACCATTTCAGGTACAGCCTCAATAGGCAGCACTTGATGCACTCTCCCACGTGCCTTTGTGCTCTCATTGCTGTCGGCACTCGTCAGTCGCATATGGCCAGTGGTACTCTTTGTATCGCCTCTCATGTGCATTGTGGTTTTCTTCAGCTGCATACTTTGATGCTAGGCTTAGCCACTTCAACAACCAATTGTCTTCCGTGGTTTCATCGCCAGTTGTTAACAATGGTGCCGACACTGCCTTCGTCATCCGCCGCCTTCCGACAAAGGCTTTGAAGTGAGGAAATCATAGCATAGTGACGATGGAAAAGAAGTCCACCGTTATCAGGAAAGTGCAAAGGGGCTTGTCGCAATCACACGTCGCAAAAGAATTAGAACTCTCGAAGCAGACAATATCAGTCTACATAAACAACAAGGTGAAGATTTTGGAAGCCGCTGAGAAATCTTCCCAATCTCGACAGAAGAATGTCAGCCATAGTGCCCACCCAAAACTTGAAGCTATTCTAATGTGACTGAAAGCCATGATCGCCATGCAAGTGCTGGTGTCCGGTGATGTTTTAAATCAAAAGGCAGAAACCGTAGCGCTTCATATGAACATTGAGGATTTTCAACTTAGTGATGGCTGGGTCCAAAATGTTAAGGGGCCCCTCACCAGATGTGGCCATTTTGTGCCGACAAGCACCGTGTATACAATGCGTGCTAGCGATCGTGTCTGCTAAGTATTGCATCGCTATGTGCCATGGAAAGAGCTGAAATTTCAAACCAAATGCCGTTCGCTCTTCTTCTTGCGAGCTTTGTGCTCCCAGCTGGAGAGTCGACATATTTCTCACAAGTGCGCCTACGTACATAGCACTGCTGTAACGTCACTTATAGTGACACATGACTCTGTCTGGTCTATGGCGAATTCGTCAGAGAAAGGCGCTCAAGAAAATGACAGGCCAGTGAGTGAGTTAGTGTGGACACTCAAGCAGGGTGGCTCTGTAGTCGCACCTGGGGTACTCAACTGCACTCGCGACGAAAAGCAGCCAGCAAGCGGGAACAGAACATTGGGGGTGCTAGTAGGCACCTGTTTCACGCGCGTCTCAAGGAGTTGAGCAAACCCAAAACTGGCACGGCTAGGACTAGGGTACACCTCTAGGCGGTCGACGTGACGAAAGGGCTTTCCAAAGAGATTGCTCCCGGTGGCCAAAAGCAGAGGGTACGTACCTCATGCTGTAGGTGTCATCTGCGTTGGAGGAAATTAAGTCCGTGGCCAGGGAATCAAGCAGGAACGAGGGCTGAAAAGGAGCCTGCAGTGGTGACATGCTGAAACCAAGTTGGGTGGCAGTTATATGGAGTTGGGTTTGCACAAGGCTCACCCTGCGAGCGATGGTCAGGGAAGGGCACGGCACTCCTCCACTCCGCAACGCACAAGAGCACTTGGGCAGGGTTCATCGAGTCCGACATGGCGCAGAGAATACTCCAGAGTCAGATCGCCAACAAGCATAGGTTTATTCAACCAAGATACAGCACAGTGTGGTAGTCACGGCACTTATGGGAAAAGGCTCACCGCAAGACCGATCGACTATGCGTGCCCGCTGCGCTAGGGCTAACTGTGAAGCGGCCCACCAAGTGCGAAAACGAAAGAATTGCGGGAGCAAAGGTCCTTGTAACCACCTAGGTGCAGGCCTGTGAGCATCTGCCGCGGCAATGAAGCGCTCAGCGAAAGAGAGTTCGGGTGGAGAGGTGCACGGGGCTCGCCACTTGGGAGGCCAATTGGGGCGCATCTTGGTGACACTAGCTCACGCGGTGATTCGACCCTGAGAGGGATAAGCACAGTTTGTGCAAGAAATTAGCTTCGGCATGCTAGTTGTGTCAGCCATGTTGCCGTTACGGTGGCAGTTCCCGGAGATCCAGCTAAACACAGTGCAGGAGTTGGGGGACGAGGCACAGGAAGGCACCTCAATCCCCACACCATGCAACGTGCGGGGAACAGATGTCAGTGACTGGCCGAATACTACAACCCAAGTTAGCCCATGATTCATACACACCTGCCCACTTGCCCTACATTGTGCGAAGGGTGTGGCAGATTCGGAGCCTGTCCAGTGGCCATCATGCTACCACCCTTGATCCTCCCACCACCGCAGCGAAGAGAGCGAACATCACTTGCGAAGCAGTGTTCGGAACCTCAAGCATGGGTGCAACATATCGACGACAGAGTCAAGGCCTCCTAAGACCATTCACAAATACAGAAAGGTCACAAGCTGCTTCAAACACCGTTGCACGAATGACTACATTACCACTGAAAAAGACCGCTGCTAGCAGCCACCCCAGTTTCGAACAGACTCGCGTGAGCCAAAAGGCTCACCTTCATCGACGAGGAGAGATATTTTCCTTGAACTACACCGCAGAGTCCGCTACCGCCGAAGGCACCCAATGACTCAACATTAGACGACTTAAGTTCGATCGAAAGTGCTGCGACACAGTCATGATGTACAGCAGATCGTCATGCTGGTGTATCAGCAAACGCCTTCCTGGCGCCTAAGTCAAGAACAAGAACGACATGGACGATCTGCTATTGATGAATTCATCCAAAAAGAAAAAGAAATAAACCCCTCTGTCGACTCTGCGGCTGCTTGGACATTGTCAGGCTTCCCTTCCAGCCTGGTGGGATGCGAGTAGCAACCGTAGTTGCTGCCGCAGCGAGCGTGTTAGCCTGTTGCAGACTCGGAAAGTGACAAAGTGAGCAGGTACAACTTGCACAGATTCGACTGCTGGCAGCTGAAGAACTCCGTTTGGACAATGTACTTAAGGGAGCCACCAAGAAAATCTGGACAATGCCAATGACTTCCTCATCCATAGCTAACTGAAGAACATCAAATAGAAGGAGCATTGTCTTAATCGTCCGACTCGTCGATTTCCTCGCACGTAGCAGCGTGTTGTGAACAGAAGAAAGGGGACAGAACCATGCGTACAGGTCAGGCAATACGAGGTTCCATATATTGCTTCTAAAACATTGGTGATAATTACTGTGCGGTATTTTAAAAATTTAGATACTGTTCGTTTTGGCTTTTGCTTAAAGGCACATGCTCTGAAAGCATCGGAGTTTTCGTTAGAAAAAGCCAAGTGCAACACATGGTGAGAGAGAAGGCAAAGCATGCAGTGTGTAGGGGGTCCCTCAAGGTAGAGGAGCCACCAGGTGAGAACAGGGAGGAAGTCAAGTCAATCGCCAGACATTGTGATGTCGATACTAGGCTCAAGAAAATCGAGGATTTCCAACATGAGCTTGTGAAACAGGTCAAAGAGCTCAAAAATTAGCGAAATATGGAGCACGATGCACGAAAAGCGGTCGAAAAAAGACTTTAAGCAGCCGAAGAAAGGCTGAACAGGGCCGCCATAGTGAACGAAAATGGATGGATGGAGTTATACTATGAGCGTCCCCTTTGAAACTTGATGGTGGTTTGTGCCACCAAGCTTATATATTGCCTCATGTCCTACCTATGTTAAAAAAAAGAAAAGAAAGGAATGAGAAAAACACCTTGATGAATTCCCATAACCAAACTTTCTGAACCACTATTGTGAACTTTGTTTTCGTATGCGTCTGTTGTTTGTAGTTTTCCTACTTTCACCAATCTTCCAATCGCCTCTTACTAATCTCTATTGCAGACATCTTTCCTTTTCCCCAGCTCTCTCTCAAACCAATAGCTTCAAGGAGGCCAGTGGTGCCTAAATGAACTGCTGGGCAGATATCTTCATATTCTCATAAAACATGCTCGATTATTTCCTGAGCTTTTCCACAGCAAGCACATGCTTCTTATTCCTTCTTATATCTCGCTTTATATGTGCGGATTCTAAGGCATCCTGATCTCACTTCAAAAAGTAATGAGCTTCCCTTTGAGTTATCATAAATTGTTTCTTTCCTAATTTGGTTTTTTATCTTTAGTAGTTACTCATAGCAGGTTTCCTTTCTATTGCCGCCACCCATGCGATTCTCTCGTCTCTGACTTTGTGCTTGACGCTCTTTGTTGCCATGTTGCACACCACACAGGTTGCATACTTGCTGGTAAGCTTCCTAGTTCTTTTCCTCCACTGTGAATCAATGTTTTTCCTATACATATACCCGAACACTCTCCCAGTCCATTCACTTTCTTCCATATTCCTCAGTCGCTCTTCAGAATCAATTTTACTGTGATCTTCCCTCACTTCAAATCTTGTGCAGCCCATATCACCCTGCACGGCTTAATTTATAGGCTTCCTGTGAGTGCCCGATGCGAGGCGTCCCGCTGACCTTTGGTTGCCATCGAGTCCTGATTGTACCTCTGATTTCTAGCAAACAAACAAATTTCCAAATGTAAGTCTTCGAACCGTTACACCTTTCCACATACCCCACAGCACCTCGTACCTATTGTATCCCCATCACGCTCTGTGTTTCATTTTGGCCGCAATTGTCTTCCCCTGTATTCTTTTTTTTCTGTAGTTCCATATATGATAGTCTTCGTTTAGCCATATACGAAGGTATTTATATTCTGTTACCCGAGATATATCCTGTCTCTGTATTGTCACTGTCTGTGCGCTGTTTTCATTGAATGCTATAACACTTGATTTTTTTACAATAAGTTTCAGACCTAGATTCTCGCCATCCTAACCACAGTTATTAGACTGACGTTGCATATCACTTTGCATGTTAGCTAGCCGCACAATGTCGCCTGCATAAAAGAAACCTGGAAGCTTCTGCTCTACTACTGTACCTGCGTGTTTGTATGAAAGATTAAACCCAATATTACATCCTTCCAGCGTCCTTTCCGTCGTCGCCATACATCATAAACAGCAGTGGGGACAAAGGACACCCCTGCCTCAGACCCTTGTTGATATCAACTTTATCCTTGCTCCTCATCTCTTCCAATTCAACACAAACTGTATATTCTAGGTAAACCTTTCTCAAAAGCTGTATACAATCGTCACGTCAGCCTTCCTCTTCCAGAATATCTCACAAAATGTTGCTGTCTGTAAAATGTTGCATGTGCTCCTGTAATGTCTAAAAAAGCTGCATATATTGGTTTACTTTCTTCTCTGAATATTTCAATAGACTGAGTAAGGCCAAAAAATCATCATCCAGGTGCCTACCTTTTGTGAAGCCATCCTGATGGTCTCCCGAAATGCCATTATTCTCTGCCCATTGTTGTAGCAATAATGTAATTGCCTGCATTGCTAATTTTTATATTACCAATGTAATGGTCAACGGTCTATACATGTATGAGGGAATTCTATCTTTCTGCCTCTTACCACTGTAAATTATATTCATTCTACTTTGTCGCCAACTGTCTGGTATTCGTCTATCTTTCGGACATTTTTCTACTCCTTTCAACAGAGCTTCCTTACTTTTTGGACCTAGTTTATTAACCAGCCTAACGGGAACTTCGTCTAGCCCTGTGGATGTCCGCTTCGGAATTTTCTCCTCGTTTTTCTTGCAGTTGAAATGTGTGAGCACCAGCTCGTTTTCCATCTGGTTCTCTTTCATGCTGTTCTTTTTTCAAGTAAAATCTCATCATTGCCTTGAAAAGATTCGGTTGTTATATTCTGGATGTAATTTAATGCTGCTTCCTCGTTCAGTTTTACTTCTGTCTTCATCTACGATATGTTGTATTGTTCCAGACATCCTGCCAAATAAGTTTATGTGGTTCCAAAGTTTTCTAGGTGCAGCCTTCTTTTTCTCACGTATTTCTGACAACTAATGTTCACTTTCAGCTTTGATCTTTGCTTGAACCAGTATTTGACCATAGAATTTTTCTCCTGGTATATTTCCCATTTTCTGGCTACTTCATTCTGCCTCAACTGTGCTTTTCTTTTATTGCCTGTGCTCTCGGATTGCTTTCTGTCGTTCGACGCTCACTTCTCGGATCTCCCTGTTCCGCCAGCTTTTGGGTTTCTTTTTTCCTTTCCAACGAACATGTTGCGTCTCTTTCCGTATTTCTGTCGTTACTACACTTAGAAGCTCACTATATTCCCAGTTTTTGCTTGACCATTTGCGCAGTTCTTCCTCGACTCTTGTGACTATATTTGTTATTTGTTCAGCGTTAAAAATTGGAGTGGCCATTTTCTGCTCCTTGCTCTCTTTCGCAACTACATATCCCAGTTTCAATATTCTCGCAGGGGCATCTGCATCAGCAGGCATTTGGTGTGTTGCGGCACCACGTATGCGAGCACACGATGGTTGGACCCTCCCGCATGTAGTCGTGCACAGTTTAGCCATGCTCAGGGAAAGGGAGATCCTGGAGGTTGAGCCGATGCCGGGTGTTCGGACCTTTAAGGCCCCCTGGCAGAGGCAACAAGCCTCTTTCGCTTCTGCTTCACACAGACGGCACCCCCGGACTGGCCCACCCGCCGTAAATCGGCAGTCGCCTTTTCCTTTCTCTCTCTCCTCAAATCTTCGTCTTTCTCTCTCACTTTTTTAACTTTCCTGTCTTCTTCTCTCTTCCATTTACTTCCTTTCTCTACGGCGGCGAGGGTTAAGTTTGTGTGGCTATCCTACCTTGGGTATTTATATTTGGTTATAGTGACGGCGTACGGCTGGCGTTGTGCAGGCTTGAACACAAGCTCTGCCGCGTCCCCTCGTTGGGCTCCGTGGTGGGCAGTTAGCACTGTTGCCGAACAAATACATTTTCTTATGGCAGCGCAAACTTCTGTCTATGATCGGCGTCTTAAAAGATGCCGCACCGTTCCAGTTCTCTTTTCAGAGCAACGCCCAATCATTTCCCAAGTACTCCGCGTCAATTGCTAACAGACCGTGGCTGTACGTTCTTAGCCAAAGTCATTGACGACATCATGCGTGCCTGCTCAATACAGCGTAATTTTACCACCTCCTACCACCCTCAAACGAACGGCCTCACTGAGCGTTTGAACCGCACCCTTGCAGACATGCTATCTAAATACGTTTCAGACGACCACCGGGAATGGGACCAGGCTCTACCTTGCATTACATTTGCGTATAACTCTTCCCGTCTCGAAACTGCTGGCTTTTCGCCTTTTTACCTCTTGTGTGGCCGTGAACCGACGCTACCACTGGACACTGTGCTTCCGTCCACCACAGCTTCAACTAGCGCTTATGCCCGTGATGCTATCGCCCATGCTGACCATGCTCACCAACTTGCGCGCACTTGTCTACAAGTCTCTCGAGGCAAACAAAAGCAACGCTACGACCTCCTTCACCGTTATGTCTATTTTGTGCCCGGCGCCCTCGTGTTGCTTTGGTTACCATCGCGTAAAGTTGGCCTTTGTGAAAAACTGCTTTCCTGCTACACAGGCCCATATCGCGTGCTTCGCCAAGTAACTGATGTCACCTACTAAATCGCTCGACACGCCTACTACGTCCGTCCTCCGCTTTGACAACCACTGACATTGTCCACGTTGGCCGACTCAAAACCTTCAACTCTCCATGCGCCTTGGATATTTAACGGCACCGTGACGGCGCTTTTGCCGCCGGGGGGTAGTATTACGATATCAACGACGACGAAGTGGGTCTGTGCCCTTGGCGCGGGCAAGTGTCGGCCTGGTTATCTGGCTCCTGTGTAAATACCCTGTATATAGCCTCTTTCATCTGTGTTTTTCCACACGTAACCATATCTTGTGGCTGGCGCAGCATGGCCTTAGTCGCTCTTGCGCCATTAAACCTAAATTAACGAACCAGCTTTAAAATGACGCGTTTATGGTCACTGCCTATGCTACTATACCCTTCCTCGTCAATGACCATTTCTCTCAACTAATCATGAATTCCTTCTATCATCCGGCAGTAATCAATTGTCGAATGCCGGTTTTCCACTTCCCATGTGGTCTGCCTGTCATACTTAGGCCCTATAGTCACGATAACGAGGTTATGTTGCTTACAAAAATCTAGCATTGACTTCCCATTGTTGTTGGTATAGCCATATAGATCCTGTATGTGGGCATTCGTGTCACCTAATGGAATAATTTCAGCACCATTCCCGAAATCCTTGATATCGGCATTTAGACATTCCACTAACTCTTGATTCTTCTCTCTGCAATTATTTCATATCGTCAAGTACGTTACGCCTGCAGCTAAGTTTTCTTTCCCCTCATTGTACATGACAACCATAGATGCTCTTGACATATTGAATTTATTATCTTCCATTTGGCTCCCAGATGGATGAGCGTTCCGACTCCCTCTCCCTTTCTTTCAGATTTATTACTATTGCACCCTTCCCAAACATAATTCTCTATCACTGGCGGCTCTTTCGATTCTCTAACTGGTGTGTTTCTGTAACCGAATACGCCCCTATTTATTCTTTATTTAACTGCTCCTCAATCTCTACCCACGTCTCCTTTCTTCTGCCGGCCTGCATCTTTATGTAGCCTTTGCATGGCGAGCTCTCTTTCTTGTTTTCCTCCTTTTGCTTTTATTTTACAATTCTGCTATTCCGAGGTTCCTTTAGGGGGACCTTTTTCATCACTACTTACACTGGCCTCCTGATCGTCCGTGGGCCCCTTAAGAAAGCAACCGCACGACCAGCAAGTCGCCAGCTCACTTCTCGTCCAAGCCTGTGGTTGAAGTAGAGACCCCGTCTCGCTGGAAACCACCACACCTTTTCACTTCCCTGTTTACTTTACAACAGGGTGTCTACCAACCGGGAAAACCAGGAATTCTCAGGGATGTTGAGTAGTCTGGAAAAACTCAGGGAATTTGTGCCTCTATCAGGGGAAATTTGCTGTAATATTATTGAAAGGGTCGAAAGTCGTGGTAATGCTGGCTCGAGTAACAGACAGGAATCGTAATGAATTGTCATTGATTGTCTGTCGTCGGCTGGAGGAGTTGCCAGTGTACAGTCAACAACCGACTTTCCGGATTCCCGATAATTTGGATGGATTCGCGGCTCCACCAACGTAGCCCATAGAGTCAATGTATCAGAACGTCAAAAATTTCGGACGCAAGAAATCTTTGACGCCCGATTTTCCAGACGTTTTGCCTTAGCCGCAGGTCCGAAACGGCGTTAATCGAAGCCACCACCGCTGTCATTTTGATTACCTCGCCGCCTCGTATCGGCGCTCTCGCATGCAGATCCGCTGGCAGCCGTAGCCACCACTGCAGCAACGCTAGGCCTAGCTGCTTCGACGTTCGCTATGAAGCTTCTTGCCATTGGGTGCCGTGTTTTTTATTGAAAGAATTCGCTGCTGTCAGCAATGGCACGGACTCCGCCTTTGTGGTCTTCGCGATTGGCTTAGAAGCTTGGAAAGCACAGTGCGTTGCATAATGTCGGTTCCCGAAAGTCAGCTTCGCCTCCGTACGGAAATGTTACTTGGTGAAGCATACGAAAAGTATTGCAGTGAACACAACACTAAAAGCTTTCAAGCAGTGAAAGACAACACTGAGTTGTCATGCGCGGGCTGAGAGTATGTCAGGACAGTTGAAGTTGACTTACGAGCTGTTGAGAGAGAATCTAAATTGTGACAAAGTTTGGGCCTCATACCACTGAGCTTGCTATCAATTGATAGAAATAGCTCATATTCGAAAATATTTGCTTCTGTGTGCATCTCCTTTTTATTCGTATTTGACAATGTCCGACTCGATTTGCAATTTTTTTCAAAGATGTTTTATTTGCTGTGCTTTTTACTAACCCCTCCCGTCTATTCTCTTTTTGCATTACATAAACACTACTACTTAGTATTCAAATTGGATTAAGTCGTTCTTTTAAAAAGAAAATTCATATGCTTACTAGAGAGTGACAGCATCGGGTGATATGGTTTCAGCCCGTCTTGACATAAAACATAGTTCTGCATCACTCTGGGAATCTTGCAAAGGCACTCAGGGAAAACCTGATAAACTCAGGGAATTTGGAAATGTCAACTTGGTAGACATCCTGTACAACGTCGAAACCTTTCTCTCGGCTCATAGTCCATATAGCCTCATTAGTAGCCACTATGGCTCTTTGTACGTTACTGTCACGTACAGGCACATGCGGCACCGTGCACACCACGATCTGCACCTGTGGGGACAGCTCACGCAAGTCGTTTGCCTCCTTCGCCAACGGCTGGGCTAGTCCTGTCTTTTTTGTTTGGGACGTTATTTAGCCCGCCTGTGACTACGACAAGGTCGCGTCCGTGGGCTATTCCCGCAAGCTTTGCTTTTGCTTGCTCCATGGCAGCGCCTAATGTCACTCTTGGAAATATCCCTACCGCCACTCTTTTCTCAGTTTTCACCCTCTCCACAGTTGCCTCTAAGCACCTAGCCAGGTTTGAGTCGCCGGCGATAATCACCCTTTCACTCTCTCCTACTGCCGAGGCCTCTCCCTGCTTCCCTTTGCCATGCTTTTCTGGTCGTGGTGGTGGTAAACTTTATTGAAAGTGGGAAGGGGAAAGGGGGAGGTTTCTGTGTGGTTTGGATTTGACAAGGGGCATTGACCTCTGCGTTTCTGCTTTTCATTTGTGGTCGCATCATGATAGGTGAAGCTCTTTCCAGGTACTCGCACCCTACTTTGCATACCTTCCACGTGCTTTGTTGACACTCCCTCTCCTGTCATGTTGCCAGACTGCGTTGCATTGTGGCGAGCATTCTTCTTCACGATGGCAGCCCTGTGCAGCTTTTCTTCGGCGGCTTGGTCTTTTTTCCACCACCTTCTGTCCATCACGCTCCAGCTCTTTGACCTGTTTCTCAAGCTCATCCTGGAAAGCCCCCATTTTGTTCAGCCTAGCATCGACATCACAGTGTCTGGCGATTGACTTGATTTCCTCCCTGTTCTCATCCGGCCCCTTGTCTACCTTGGGGGACTCCCTGTACACTGCACGCTTTACCATCTTTCTTGCCATGTGTTGCACTTCGCTTTTTCTAATACAAACACCGAAGCTTTCAGAGCATGTGCCTTCTAGCAAAGGCCTATACGCACAGAATCTAGATCCTTAAAATGCTGCAAAGTAATGCTGCAATCACCAATGATTTAGAAGCAATGAATGCCACACAGACTTAAGGTACGACACGTGTTCAGACGTGTTCAAACACGCTCTCACTGTCCTACCAAAACAGTACTACCGATACCAATGCACACAGACTGCAACCACTAATAGCTAATGGTATTGCGACTTCCAAACTACTATTTAAAAGCTACAAAGGCTAACGTCCCAAAACGGTTGCACGTGTTGAAACACGTTTCGCGAATGGATGCTGTGGCTATCCTGGAGAACTAAATATACACAAAACACACACACACACATGTACACAAAAAGAAAACTAGTCAATTACTATTTAAAGGCTAAAAAATCAGGAAATCAAAAACAGAAGCAAGCTCAAAGCATGTACAAAAAACTCCATGTTGTCGTCGATGCCACGGGGCCCTGGAAAAACACGTCCATCCACCGCAAACATCACCGACACCAGCAGGATGGAACTGGTAACAGTGGTATACCAACTATGTCTCATTGAGTGGGGGGAGGGTCAAACCACAAACGATCTGTGCTCTCTCTCTCTCTCTCTCTCTCTCTCTCTCTCTCTCTATATATATATATATATATATATATATATATATATATATATATATATACATATACATATATAATCGCGAATAACTATGACAACATGTGAAATTGTGTCGAAATGCTGCACTCGGTTATATTTAGTCGCCGGCCGATTTCTCAGACTAAAATGGGCTGGGAAAAATGTCCGAATAGAACAACAGTCCGAAAAAACTTGTGAATCGGAAAAATGAACTTTATATTTGCGGATCAACTTTGAAATAGTCACGGATTGTGCCTTGCCTCATTTTGCACCTGCTTGCGACAACATCCGCTTGTATTTGCGCGAGGGTCGTCCTCTCGTCGTACACATTTGACAGCAACATCAGCGCACTGTTAATGTCCGATGTCGTTGGTTGAGGACAGCTGAAGCATCGGATCCGGAATCATTTTGAAGCGTAAGCACTTGTGTCACGATCTCGTGGTGAGCAGGCTCCGCGCACAGTTCAAGGTACAGCAGCGCAAAATCCAGCGTGCCTATTTGCTATCGTTGCCGGCTGAACGGCCTTCCACGAATCAGCAAGCATGCAGACTGCCGTGAATACGTTCACGGTGTGCAGTTTTTCGTTGTCGATGCACAGGATTGTGCGGCGAAGCAGACTGGCACGGTAGAGTGCTTTTAAGATTTTGTATCTCGCCCTGGTCCATGGGGTGTAGCACACTCGTGGTATTTGGGGGCAAAAATTCCAGCTGGATGGCCTGGAGATTGTCTACAGTGCCATGGGCTGCACATTTGTCGACAAAAATCACCACTTGGCATTGCTGGGATCGAAACATTCCGTCCATGCGGCGCAGGTAACCTTCGAATAATGATTGCGTAATCCTTGCCTTTAATTGCTCATGTACCATACTGGCAGGTTTCTGGGGCCCTTGAAGCACCTGGAGTTTTGCGACTTTCAAATCACAAGAAGTGGTACCGGTCGCGTTCGCACCGACCATAACTGTAATTATTTCTTTGCTGTGCCGCCCTCCGGTACTTGGATCACCTGAGAAATGGAGCAAACGGTCCAGCAGCATCCTAAAGAATAAAACCGTTTCATCGCAAATAAAAATCTCCTCAGGGCTGTAGTTTTGCAGGACAAAGGTCAAATCATTGCGGCAGTATTCTGCCACCACAGCCTGGTTGACGGCTCCACTGTCACCGCACATCTTCCTAAAGGATACTCCATGCCTTTTCTTAAAGCTGCGGAGCCATCCGTCAGTGAACTTCAAGTTCTCAATGTTCATCTTGATGGCGAGAACTTTGGCCTTCTGTTTAAGCGTGTCACCAGAAACTGGAAAATTCTTTGTCCACACACCTTTAAGCCACAATTTAAATGCGTCTTCCAGCTGCAGATGATCACCCTTGCGGTCCGTTTTTTTTGTCTTTCGAGTGAATTCTCGGAGGCAGACAGTATCTTGCTCTTGTTTCGGATGTAATCTGAAACTGCTTGCTTGGACAGCTGGAACTGCTTCGCCACGTCAGCTTGCGTCCGTCGTTTCTCCATGAGTTCAATGATCGCAGCTTTCTTTTCCAAAGTTAAGGTTGTGTAGTTGCCGCGTTTCTTATTTGCAAAGTTCGGCGGAGAGGCGTGAGGCGAGGCCATAGTGTCGCGAACACACACCAAAATTCACTTCCGAAAGGCGAGAATATCCCGGGAGACAAGCAGGCTGCACACAAGTGGCAATGGTAACCGTTCACAATCGATGGATGGATAAGGTTTAACACTTGAAATCGGGTGGCGACTCATGCCACCTAGCTGCGACACCAATCCAATTGAAGCCAACAGCGGTTCCAAACAAGCCTCAAGCCAGCATAATTCAAAATGGTAACATGTGGGGTGCTGGTTGAGCCCCAAAAGAGGAAGGCATAGGCGACGACTGTCTACAGCTTATCAGAGTGATTTACCTAGAAAATACAGTTTGCGATGAATGGGAAGGCATGAGGAGCGAGAAGAAGGTTGATATCAACAAGTGACTGAGGCAGGGGTGCCCGTTATCTCCACTGCTGTTTATGATGTACATGGTGAGGAGGGAAAGGGGCTAGAAGGAATAAATATTAGGTTTAATCTCTCATACAAGCAGGCCGGTACAGTAGTAGAGCAGCAGTTTCCAGGTTTATTTTATGCGGACGACATTGCGTTGCTAGCTAACACGCAAAGTGACATGCATTGTCTGGCCAATTCTGTGGACAGGAAGGCCATAAGTTAGGTCTGAAATGTAGTGTTAAAAAATGAGGCGCAATAGTATTAATTGATAACAGCGGACAGTGACAATACAGCGCCAGGAAATATCTTGCGTAAAAGAATATAAACACCTTGGTATACAGATAAATGAAGGCAATAAATATATGAAGACACATGAAAAAAGAATAAAGTAAAGGGGAAGAGAAATGCGGCCATAATGAAACACAGAGCACTAGGGAGATAGAATAGGTGCGGGGTGCTGTGGGGTATGTGGAAAGATCTAATGGTTCCAAGACTTACATTTCGAAATGCGGTTGTTTGCTTGAAATCAGGGATACAATTGGGACTCGATTGGAACCAAAGGTCAGCAGGACGCCTCGCATTGGGCACTTACGGGAAGACTATAAATGAAGCTATCCAGAGTGATATGGGCTGGACAAGTTTTGAGGTGAGGGAAGCTCACAGACAAATTAATCATGAATAACGACTGAGAAATATGGAAGAAAGTGAATAGACTGGGAGATAGTTCAGGTGTTTGTAGAAGAATAGCATTCATTCATAGTGGAGGAAAAGAACTAGGAAGCTTACCAGCAAGTATGCGGCCTGTGTGGTGAGCAACACAGCAACAAAGAACATCAAGCGAAAAGTCAGAGGCTGAAATAATCTCATGGGTGGTGGCAATGAAAAAAGAAACCTACCATGAGTAACTACGTTAGAGGAAAAAGCTAAATCAGAAAAGAAACAATTTATGATAACTCAAAGGGAAGCTCATTACATTTTGAAGCGAGATCAGAATGCCTTGGAACACGCACTTATAAAGTGAGATATAAGAAGGAAGAACAAGCATGTGCTTGCTGCGGTACAGTAGGGAAACGATAGAGCGTGTTTTACAGTCGAACCCGGCTATAACGAATTCGCAAAAAAATGCCTATCAGTTCGATATAGAGCATAATTCGACATAAGTCTGCTAAATAATTGGATGTCATAAAAGCACATTCCATATATAAAATTACTTTATTAATGAAACTAGCTTAGTTTTCCACGAAATAGTCCTATATTTTCTTCTGGTGGGGCAATTTCGCTGCCTACGACGCAAGCACTTTTCCACATTGTCTAAGGAGTTGGAGCAGCTGAGGCCGCAACTTTCCGCATTCGTGTAGAAGCACCGGACTAGTACAAGCACATCAATCACTTCGGAGGATGTGGGCCAAGGATCGTCGTTGCTTTCCTCATTGTGGCCACTTTCACTTGTGCTCGGTACGATGTCGGCAATGTAGTCTTCGTTTTCCGGCTCTCCCATGATCGCGACGCCATCATTTGCGCTCACAAACTTGTCCACCATTGATTCGTCAACAGCTTCCAGAAATTCTGACAGCTCGCTCCAAACTTCAGCAACACCGGCAACGGCTTTGTCGCATTCATCAGAATTTAGTCATCAGCGAGCATGCGGAAGTCAGCACAGCTGAAGCAATTTCGGATGAACCACTCGTACACAGCCGTGCGTGCGTTGGGCGCCACGGGCACCGGGTCGCTAGTTTGGTCGCTTTAGCCCTAATCTCCCCCTTATTCTTCATGATCGCGATGAGAGTGCTCCTTGGAATCTTACACTGAGGGGATATCTGACTTCTCACCGCATTCGACCCGATTTATGATGTCGAGCTTCACGACGAAAGGCGAATTCTGCCGCTTCATCACAGCAACACTGTGGGAGAAGGCCCACATAGAAGGCCCACATTCGATATATCGGGAGTCGCTGCTATTTTTGTTCGATGTAAGCGTCATTTTTGCTATATATACTCGTAACTATACCGTGTCCAGAAATTGTTCGATATATAGAATAATTCGATGTAAAAGGATTAGATATAGTCGGGTTCGACTGTATTAGAATGTGAAGACATCTTCCCAGTGGTTGACGTAGCCACCACTGGCCTTGAAGCCCTTGAGTTCAACGAGAGCAAGTGAAAAATACACATGTCCGCAATAGAGATTAGTAAGTGGTGGTAGGAAAATTGGTGGAAGAAAAGTAGGGAAACGACAAAAAACGGAGCCGTATAAAAGCACAGTTCACAATAGGGGGTCAGAAAATTTGGTTGTGGGAAATCATGTTTTTTTTTCTTTTTTAACTAGGTAGGATATTAAGCAGTATAGTAGCAAGAGCTTGGTGGTGCAATCCACCGCCTCCTCTCCTCTGGAGCAAGGAGAGGAATGGAGCGATGGAGCATGGTATATTAGAATGTGAAGATATCTGCCCAGTGGTCGAATTAGGAATCACTAGCGTCCTTGAAGGCCTTGGGTTCATCAAGAGCAGGGGGAAAATAACCATGTGCGGAATGGAGATTTGTAAAAGGCGACTTGAAGTTTGGAAAAAGTTAGGTAAACTAGAAACAAGGGCGTACAAAAACAAAGTTCACAATAGGGTTTCAGGAAGTTTGTTTATTGGAAATAATGGTAGGACATTGGGCATTAAAGTAGGAAGAGGTTGGTGGCGCAACCCACCGCCCCGTTCCAAAATGTGTTGTACGGGAGCACTTCGGCGCCAGTACTGTGCCAGCACGGAGGAAGAAGTTGACGTTCGTGTGTGTCTCACTCTGTCAGTTTTTCACCAAACATCGTAAAAAATTTACTGTAAGGTCTGGATCGGGGTGTGAACTACTGGAATTTGGATTTGAAGTTTCACTCCATGACAACACAGCGTGCGCTGCCCCAAAGCCACACTTCAGGGCAAGGTTCTCGAGTACTCACTTTTGCTATCTCCTGGGGAATACCACCCTTTTTCCACCCCTGTGTGTTGAAGCTCCCTTCTCGCCTGCACGGTCGGTAATTTTCCTCCTCTGTGTGGGTCGCCATTTTGCATTTAGCAGTTAGTGAATAGTGCACATGGTGGTAGCAAAGTTGAACTTAGGTCACGATAAGCCGTGCTGAACGGCCCAGCTGCCGTCTCCGGAAACAGGAAAGCAGAGTCATTGGCTGAAGATACGACACGCACAAGTGGTTTATCCCCAAGTGGATGCTGTTTTGTAAACATCTAAGGGTTGCATATGCAGTTGTTACCATGGGTTATAGACGTATATTATTCTTTTTCTTCTTTCTGGGCTGTTCTGAAAGAGGATGCGGGTTGTAGGTGTTGGCAGGTTATGTGAGGAAAACTGCGGAATTTCCTAGGCGGCTCCTTGCAATCTCGACTTACGATAACATTGCCAAAGTTCAATGTGTGGTCAAGAAGAAACTCACTGATGAAGTCTCGTATAAAACAAATTTGTTGTGCCAGCGAATCATAACAAATTTTGCAAGTGCCTAATGTGGTTACCGGGCGTCAAGTGATCATTGAGGATATGAGAGCAGGCTTGGTCAAAGGATTTTTGAAGTGTTCTCTAAGGGTCATAGGAGAGAGTAGTCAAGCACTCCACATTCTGTCACTTTGTAAATTTTTAGCTTTCTGAAAAATCCCTTTTATAAGTGGACTTCACAAACAGGGTCATGAAGCATTCAAATGCAGAAATATTGAGTAAATAAAAATGACCATTAGTTCTTTGTTTCATCATACTTAAGGTCACCCTGAAGATCTCCCAAATCAAATGAAAAAGATAGCTTGTCATTAAAGTTAGCATGTGTTCTTTTTTAGCATTTCCTAAAAACTCTTATTTACTTTTTTTATTTGTGCAGCATCAAGGCCTTCAATTTCTGCGTCAACTGCCAAATGTGACAACTCAGAGCAAGGATGCATCCACCGATGTCAGCTATGTGACTATGTGGCTGATGAACTATTTCTTCTGGAAGCACATGCCACCATCCATACTGGGGAGAAGCCATTTAATTGCCCTTCATGCTCTCTGAGCTTCTCATACAAGTGTTATCTGAAAGCCCACCTGCGCACCCACACAGGCGAGAAGCCATTTGACTGCCCTTCATGCTCTCGGAGCTTCTCACGAAAGCCCCACCTGAAAGCCCACCTGCGCACCCACACAGGCGAGAAGCCATTTGGCTGCCCTTCATGCTCTCGGAGCTTCTCAGAAAAGAGCCACCTGAAAGCCCACCTGCGCACCCACACAGGCGAGAAGCCATTTGACTGCCCTTCATGCACTCGGAGCTTCTCACAGAAGAGCGGCCTGAAAGCACACCTGCGCACCCACACAGGCGAGAAGCCATATCAGTGCCCTTCATGCTTTCAGAGCTTCTCAGAAAAGGGCAGCCTGAAAGCCCACCTGCGCACCCACACAGGCGAGAAGCCATATCAGTGCCCTTCATGCTCTCGGTGCTTCTCACTAAAAAAAGACATGAAATTCCACCTGCGGACTCACACAGGCGAGAAGCCATTTGACTGCCCTTTATGCTCTCGGAGCTTCACACTAAAGCCCCAACTGAAAGCCCACCTGTGCACCCACACAGGCGAGAAGCCATATCAGTGCCCTTCATGCTCTCGGGGCTTCTTAATCAAGGGTCACCTGAAAGTCCACCTGCGCACCCACACAGGCGAGAAGCCATATCAGTGCCCTTCATGCTCTCGGAGATTCTCACAAAAGAGCAACCTTAGGAAACACATGAAGCGAGAAGCCATGGCGAAAAGCCAAGAATCAGTGATTCTCTTTGAAGAATGCCCTGAAGATACGCCGGTGCATTCATACAAGTGACCGGCCATATAGTTGCATTGCCTGCTTCAGGTCCTAATCACTTGAACAGACTTGGAGAGTGCAACACCATGATACTGTAGGGTATTTTAACAATCTCGTTGAACTAGAGTCTGAATTAAAAATCTACATTCGTGTAGCATGTTACGTAGTGTTCTACTGCATCAGGTAGCACAAGTGTCTCCACATGCTCCTGAGAGCAAGCTTTAACTCGGGCCCAACTTCGATGCCGCGTATTCAAATACATGTAAAACGCAGAAATGCTTTTCTGAAATAACCAGTGGGCCGATTGTAACGAAATTTGTTACATTTGAGAGAAAAAGCTAAATTCTGGTGACTCCTGGAAGCATAATTTAGTTTGAAGGCCTGAATGTTAAACAGGAATTTACAAAGATTTTTTATCTTAAAGAAATTGGAGCAAGAACTTTATAAATTTTTAACTCTGCACCTGAAATAGATATCGTAGCTCTGTAAACTGCATACGCTAGATCTTCTAAAGCAGACAAATTTGATCTATCAATGTATATCTTGTTAACTTGTTACACTGTTTACAGGGACATTGCAGATGTACTAATCATTTATTAGTGGTATATTTTAACGCTTTCTTTAATATCTAAATATTGTCCGCTTTAGGTGTCCTATTAGGAGCACTTTACAGAATTGCAATATTTTTCATTGCTGAGTTACCAGAGTTGTAAATTTGAGAGTTTCGTTTTCTGAAAATTTGTGATTTTCAACAATTGCTATTAAAAGATTGATGGCCTAAATCAAAAATTGACTACCAACAGTCACTACATTCTATTTCTTTTATATGCAGCAAACCTCATCTGGTTTCGTGCAGTAATTGTCAAGAAAAATGATCTATCCTTTCCCATGTATGTAGATAGGAGCCCCCAAGCTGAAGCTTGCTCTTAAAGGGTCTCTGAAACACTTTTGTGGGGTTACCATATTTTCTCTAGATCTTTTCTCAACACGTTATGGAACACAGAGCAAAAGGATTTACGAGAACTAACCCACATAAAGCCATTGTTGTTGAGAAAAAAGTCAAAATACAGTTAAACTTTAATTAAAAGAAGTCGGCAAAAACAGCTGTTTGCTTTGTTATATTGTGGCTTTTCATTATTCGAAAAGTAATTGATGTTCATTCGTGTCTCAAAAATTACTGTTTGCATGCCCCTACAAACTATGTATGTTCATTGTAATAATTGTTACACTACAGATGTCTGAATGATGTGTTTAGGCTCTGTTTTTTTTTTCAGTGTTCTCTTTGTTACATATGAACTTGTTCTCTTAGACCAATTCATGTATTTGTTGCCTCTTGGTTCTGGTCTACATGGTTCATCGTGGATTCTTTTGATCTTATTCTATTCGTTCCTTTGTTTTTTTTTTACAAATGGGCACTTTTTTAGAGGAATTGATTGTTCAGTAAGCTAGCTTTCCACTGTCTGTTTCACCAGAGCATCAAATAAATGCCAGTGTTTGGTGAGTACTCGTTGTCTGTTCTCGATATTTCAATAATTTATTGACGGCATGCAATATAGGGATGTTAGCATTTTATTGTATCTGGGACTGCAAGAGAAGTTGAATGACGGCAGTTGGAACTTCATTATTAACACAGAAGGAACCTGTTATAAGTAACATAGATGAGTAGTCTGATGTTTGAGTCGAATGTCAAGTCCACCATGCTTTATTCATTCCTACATTTTATTTCAACTAATGTACCAGCATTTCTATAAGCACTAGTGCGACATATATTTGTAGAAATATTTGTATAAGCTTTACATATTGAACTGGGCTTATAAGCCTGCACTGTGTAATACATTTGTGTGCAGAAGCCATGAAATTGGGCCAATCCTGTTTTTTGAAACTTGAAAAGAAATGCTTTCTGAATTGCAGTTGTACTAGTCTCTCATCAGGAATTTCCTCACCGACAAAATTGTGTAATACAAGGGTTCACTGTTTCGATTAAGGGCGTGCAAATGTTTGATTAAAGTAGGCACTTTGTAAATACAACTATATTCTAATAGCCTTCGAACACTTAAAACACTATGTGTACAGAAATAAATCTCAAACTGAAGCAAAAGTATGATACAGTCAACGACCGATTTTTCGGACCCTCTAGGGAACGTAAAAACGTCCGAAAATTCAGGCAGTCCGAAAAAATGAATGCATGCAAAAAAACGCACCCTTTTTATTTTTTTTTCTCAGATCTAGAGGTAAAGGGCGAAGTAACAGGCTTCCGAAACCCTGCCACAGCATCAGTGAAGTGGCTATAAAAAGAGGCGTTCAAAAACTCTGTATGCAGCCGACTGCCGGTTTATTATGTACATGTGCATCGTCGGGCAGGCGGTGTTATTGCTGCAGTGGCTTGAACTTGTTCATTGTTGTTTTGACGGCGTTCCGGTTGCATGCGATCATATTCGCCTCGATCTGAGCAAGGGTCATGTCAGCACTGTACACCGATGAAAGAGTCAACAGTGCTCGCGTCAACTCTGCGCCTGTAGGTGGCGCAGGCATTGGCTCCTCATTTTCAACATCGGAGTCTTCTGAATCCCCCACAACCCAACGGACTATTTCCTCGTCAGTCAGTTCTGCGCGGAAGTCGAGCTCGTTGTCAGCGTGAACAAACTGTTCAAAAGTTATTTCCGTGGGTATGGAAACCCCAGCAGAGCGGAGGTCGTTGATCACGTCGTCCGACGGTACTGCTTTCCGCGCTTCGATGCCATCGGCGAGGACGACGAAGACGGAGTGGGCGCCATCGAAGGCAAGCGAAATCCTCAAGTTGCGAACAGTGGAGTTCGCTCACGAGCGTCGAAGCACCTAGGCCTAGCGTCGCAGAGCACACTTGACACAACAGACAACCACACACCACGCTAGCCAAAATGTGGCCTGCGCAAACAAACAAACAAACAAAATGGCGCCGCTCCGGAAACTCCGCCGGAGGCGGAAGTGCGGCGATGAACATAGCCAGCGTGGCCAGACGAAATCGGTGTGTGACGACTAGATTCGGCTAGTTGTGCTTCAAAGCGGTGATATGCTTCGGCTGCAAGTGGATTTCCTTCTCAAGGGCGCTGCGCGAGGAGCCAAAAATTCCTTCCGTCCGTCAAAAAGTCCGGAAAATTGGACGGCGGGGGGTTCGAGCGTCCGAAACTTCAGATGTCCTTATACATTGATTCTATGGGGCTCGTGGCGGTGCCGCGAAGACGTCCGAAATATCAGGCATGTCCGAAAATTCAGTCGTTGACTGTAAATGTCACCCCCATGGGCATAGGAGACGGTCTTCCTCCTGTTACTTTGGGCCTGAGGGCCCAAAAGTCGCATCGACCGTGGTCATGGATGACCCAGAGGCAGCTTTGAATGTTCCATTATCCGAGGAGATGGAGTTACTGCAGTTTGAAGACGCCCTCACGCCAGAGAATGCGCCAACCCCAACGAGCACCTCGACCGACGCCATGGTGGACACCACCGCTTCGAGAAAGGCGCCGCTGCGTCCAGACGTGAATCCATTCGCTCCACTTGCTGATCCTGAGCCACCAAGAGGGAGCAAAGGCAAGTACGATGATTTACTCGTCTCAAACCTACTCATTGTACCCACCCCCAAGCATGGGCAGAAACGCGCACGCGGAACACTGTCCGCGATAGCTGCCTCAGCTAAACCCAAGGCTGCGTTTCGTCATGGCGTCTCTCACTACAACGGCAACGCAAAGCCAGAATTTAACGCGTATGACTCCGACTCGGTGTCTACTCACGAAGATGGCAGCGAACAAGGAGCATGGAAAACCGTTACATATAAACGCCCCGATCCAGCGAAGAAACAAGCGAACGCGCACTCAACGCCGTTCATACGCTCACACTGTGATCCTAAAACCTCAAGAGCCATGCAGAATTATGCATGAAAATTTCATTGTTATTGATGAGGCACTTTGGAATCACATGCACAACGCTCCCTCAACGCATTAAAGGGAAGCTGACACGATCGTTCAGGTCAGATATTTGGACAGGAGTAATCAAATAGCGGTTGACACCGATGATCGCGACACGAGATGCCCTTCTGTCTTTAATACAGCTTCCAATAAATGGCAAGCCAACTGTATTTCAAGCATACGAGGCCATAGAAAAGGATCAAATGTGGGGCATTATCCGCAACGCAGGAGGAATGACTGGCGAGCAGCTTACCATGAACCTGCACTGCCGGAAGTGCGACATTATCAGCGCTCGCCCCATTGGGGAGAAAGGCACCGCTGTAGTCACTTTTAAAGGGACTAGCCTTCCATACAAAATCGGACCCAAGTGTTTCACAATACTAGTCTATCGGTTCAAGTCGCAGGTCTACACTTGTGAGACGTGCCACAAATTCGGACACGGAAAACAGCATTGTCCGAATTTTAACAGCCCGCGTTGTGCCACATGTGGCGGAAAGCAGCATAGCAGTGACGAGGTCTGTCCCAACCAGGGGCCGAAATGCCGCAATCGGGGGTAAACACTTGTAACGGCTCAAGACTGCCCTCAGCGCGTAAAGGTCAACAAACAGCTGAGCGTGAAGTCAAAACGCCCTCAGAAGCAAAGCCAGAACTCCATGGGGTCACAACCTCAAGTTCATGAGCGCGCTCAAAAGACAGTGACCCTGAGACACCACTCTTACACTGGGCCTCCCCGCGCTCCATCAACTCCTGCGATACCGCCGGAAAATAGACCGCTTTTCGACCACGGCAAACATGCCTTTGCTAATGTCATCAAGATGGCTAACAGCGAAGCGCTAGAACACGCGAATGCGAGTCACGCCAAAATTACAGGTCAGTCTGTCCCCGCCTCACTCTCGGCAAATGAAGGTGCACGTGTTCATGGACAAATCCATGAAACTATCACTGTCGGTGCACCAAAGCAGACCCAGAATAAGCTGCTAGAAACGCAGCCAAAGCCACAAATTCATCCTGATTACGAAGCCATCTTCTCTGCACGCCTGGCACAAATGGAACATATCATGTCAAGGGTACAAACGATGATAGAACGAGCTATCGAAACATGCGTTCGCACCATCATGGAGCGCCTAATGCACAATGGAACGCTCTCCTTTGGAGATCTTATCCCGGCCGCATGAGTTAATATGGCGTCTTTGCTGTCTGTACAGATAGCTCCGACGCAGATGGCTCACACACAACATGGCTCAGCTAATCCCTCAAGTTAATGTTTGCGGTCACGGTCATGGTCGGGATGTGGCGGGAGCGGTCCCGACAGTGATTCAGTGGAACTGCCGCTTCCTCAAAAAGAAAAAAAAAAGCAGACATGATTTTACGCTTGGGCCTGTCGCATAACAGTCTCAGACCCGCCGTCCTGGCATTGCAGGAGGTGAACTGCTTTATGCCACGTTTACCATACTACGAGGGCTATGGCTTCCCCGAAGACACCGACACACCTGTGTGCACAGCTGTGTATCTGGATCGAAGACTCACCCACACAAAGCTCGACACTAGCCTTGGTGTTCGAATATTGCTAATGTTATTGGATGCTGCATTCAACTCACGCCCGAAAGAATAATTGTTTTTTCCCGTGTATATACGTCCAGAAAACGCACGAAGGAAGACTAAGCGCACCTCGGTAGACTTTAGCTACACACAACATTTTCGGAAGATCTATCCCAAGGATACAATTCTAATCTGTGGAGACTTCAATGCTCAACACGTAGCCTGGAACTATAATAACTGCAGCCCACGCTGTCGTCGTATCATGGAAGAGTGACCATTATGGACTATCGCTCCTTAATCTGCCGCAATCCTATACAAGGCTTGGACAGGACACAAGGCAAGCAGACATGACGCCAGACCTAACATGGTCCTCGAGACCCAGAACCTGACAATGGAAACTTCTAGAGGACCCTCTTGGCAGTGATCATCTTCCAATTGCCATCACAGTGAGAACGAATGGTTCCTCGTGCCACCCGTCGTCTTACACACGGAATTGTACGATTACGCACTGGGTCAAATATTGGATGCTGCAAAAAGAAAACGGTCCAGTTAACAATCTTGACTTTTAACGCAAGCTGTGACTCGTGTCAAACGTACAGCAACTGAGACGCTTCGGGTTTCTCCGGACCAACCTAATCCGGATAGGCACTTCCTGCATCTATGGAACCGCAGGCCCATACTTCTGTCTTCTTATCGAGCGAAGGGGCACCCCCGGACACAACGAACTAAACTACGCTCTTTACAAGAGGAAATCGAGAAGTATACGGGAGAGCTAGCTTCCGAGCATTGGATGCAGGTGTGCGAGCAACTCAACGGATCCACTAATTCAAGCAGGGCGTGGGCTATATTGATATCTCTTCTTGGACAACGGAAAACCTCAGACGCCGCAGCGCGTGTTGCCTTGAAAGAAGGACTCACCAATGCCGAACTCGCCGAGAAAGCGGCAGATATATTTTTTCCCCAGTCAAATAGTACCATAAATATAACCTATGCGAGGGACGATGACCAACACGGACACGATGATCTAAACCAGCCCTTCACGGCCCGCGAGCTCGAAGACTCCATACGCAAAATTAACACCCGTGGTACACCAGGGGTTGATTGAATCGCGGCAGCATAAATCCAAAACCTTATCGAAGGTTGCAAAATTACTCTTCTGGTGGAGTTTAACCGTATATGGAAAGAAGGAACTCTCCCACTAGAATGGCGCCACTCTATTGTCAAGCCTATTCCGAAACCGAACAAACTACCCAACTGCCTGGGAGACTTACAGTTTTGTTCATGTCATGACTGTGCAAACTTTTGGAGAGCATGGTGAACGCAGGATAATATGGTGGTTGGAGGTCAATTGTCTTCTGCTTCACACTCAATACGGATTCCGGCCTGGTCTTTCTAGTCGAGATATTATGCTCCGCCTAAAAGAGGACGTGCTCTATGTCTCGTCCTCATGTCCTCGCATAGTTGTTGGGGTGGACATCAGGAAAGCTTTCGATGGCCTTCCCCATGCCTTTATCGTGCAGGCGATACAAGAAATGGGCATCAAAGGCAACATGCACAACTTTATTGCTGCGTTCCTGCAAGAAAGAAAGTTTCAAGTTCAAGCTCAAGTCCACAAACGCAGGAAGGGCCACATTGGTTCAAATTGGGCATGACATCTCTAACTTTCCGGCGCTTTCACGGATATGTCCCCCTGGGGAGCAAGTACCAATTGCGGATCCCAAGCCACTGCCGAAGAACATGGGACAAGATCAATTGGCAAGAAGACAGGCCCACGCCAAACGCCACAAGAAATATACGCACCAACTACGTGAGGCGGGTAACGACAACTCTGGCAGGTGCCATATAGTCTATGTGGATGCTTCTATCGGAGGGTCAGAGGAGGAGCCAATGTTCACTACGGCGTGGAGAAATATGGAAGCAGCCAAGCGGGGGAGTAAACTCCGCCTCACAAGACATGTCGTTCACAGCTCTACGGCAGAACTGTATGCCATCCTAGATTTTGCCAAGCATGCTGAACACACTGCCAACAAATTTCCAAGAGAGGCTAAGCACCAGTACAGAGTGTCTACGGACTCTCAAAATGCCTTTAGAGCTTGCCAGGGCACTCGTACAACCACTGCTGTGGTCCAACAACTCCGCCTCCACGTGCGTCGTCTGCGTGACCAAGGTCATGATATTCAGTTACACTGGATCCCGGAGCCCACGCGTATACCAAGAAATGAATGGACCCATCGACTAGCGCACGCCACGCTACTATCCGCGCTGTCAAAACCGCCCGAATAATCACTGAACAACGTACCTGAACACACGGAAATACACAGTCAGTGGTACAATCCCATTGAAGCAATAGCCGAAGCCAAGCACCACCGGCGCAGCTATCTCTTCACTACGTCCAATCTCATGGACATTCCTCCCCTTCCCTCCCAGGCTGTTACTCTTCGGCAGCAGGTTCTGCTCCGGCAGGTACAGACTGGCACCCTTATTACTCCCTTTCTCGTGCAGCGTTTTCGCAGAACAGAAGACCCACGTGGCCTGGAATGTTCGCGTGCGGGTAGCTGCAGCCCCTGCAACACCAGGGCAGACCTCGAACATTTAATCTGGGACTGCCTACTATATTCTGGCCCCAGGCAAAGGGCCCTTGCTTCGCTCCCAACGGAATGGCGACCAACCTCCCTACAGAGCTGGGCTCTATCGAGACACTGCAGTGCTGTGACCGCCAACAAGCTCTGGCAGTCACTGTATGAATTCCTGGATTATCCTGAGGCTCGAGCCACTGGGACCATGCTTCTTCATCTCGAGCGTACCAGCGAAAGCATCAGACCGCATGATGTAGATAATTAACCCTTTGAGGGTCAAAGACGTAAATATACGGCGCCGCGAGCGATCTCAAAAATGGTCGATGCCGTATATTTACGGTGCCGTCTGTATACTTAAAAAGCGCACCAATTTCCTTACTTTTTGTTTTCTGTGATGTGCTGCCATTATGTGGGAATACAGGGAATTTTTTTCGCGCGCCTCCCTCTCTTGCTTTTCGCTGCATGGTTTGTTTTAGCGCTAGTTTGTTCCTGCGCGTCTACATACTACAGCTCGCGCATTGGCGCGCGCGCGGGCGGGCGGCGGCTTGCGTTTTGTTCCGCGAGCGGTCTCGCCCTCTTGCGCTTGCAAAACTGATGGCTGTCTCGTTACTAATCGCTCAAAGGGCGACCGCTTGTTTCTCGCTCGTTTAGTGCTCACAGAGGTGCGCATAGGAAGGATGCTACCGTACATGCGTTTCCGTTGCTTTTTTCTTTTTTTTTTTGAGGCTCGCGAAAACTAATTAGAGAGTTTTAGAATAGGGGCCGCAATAGTTTGGGGCCCCAAACAGCTTTGCGGGTGTTAGCGTTGGGGCACGTACGAGTGAAGAGCTTTAGAATAGGGTTTTACGTTTGCGGATAGCGTCTTGCGCTGACAGCGCCACTATACGGCATCAAAGAAAAGCTATTCGAAATAATTAAATAAAATATACCATTTTGTGATAGGAATAATAATTTTGACTTGCGTGTATTTGCGTTTAATTACAATTTAGAGGTTATTCTTTAAGCAGCAAATAATTAGTTGCGCTTAGTTTTGAGCAAACCAACTTTACTAGCCTTCACCAGCCAAGCTTAGCCGTGTTAGGCCTACGAGCCATAAAATCCACAATCGAATTCAAAATCAGCGGCGTCTAATGAGTCAATCTTCATAACACACGCTAGTTGGGAGAAAGCGATAACCGCAGTCACTTCTCCTAGCTTGCGAACTTCACGCGTTACCGCGAATCGAACCCAGTTTTGTGCTAGGTTAGAGCCGTCGCTTCGATGGGTGCCGCCATGTTTGCCGACGCAAAGCTTTTGGGGACGCTATTTGGGCTCCCGCTAAATCGGTGAAATAGCGTTCCCAACGCAAAACCCAAAAGCAGTTTGCGTCGTGCGCATGCGCAGTGGCTTCGACGCTATTTCTTTGGGGCCCCAAAACGTTTGGGGCCCCTATTCCAAAACTCCCTATTGCCTCTCGTTAGCGATAAGATGAAGATTAGTGGAAGTTTGTCAGATCTTTTGTTTTTTTGACGGGCACACAACCGCACAGTTTTCTTGAGTGCGTGCACCTACGCAGTTCGGTTACGCTATGGACGTACATATTAGTGTAAGAGCAGGAACATTTGAGTCTTGCGAAATATTCTCGTGTGCGCCATTTTCAAAGCCTTGAACTATAACAATGCATAAAATTTTCAATTCTTATAGGTTTAATTCTGTTTTTATTGTTGTTATTCATGAACGAAGAGTGCTTATATACCAACGCAACATATTTTTTATCACTTTACGTCACCTTAAAAAAATTACGGTAATTTTTTTTTCGAAATAACTCCCTAAGAAGAATTGGAATCTGCAATATAAGGAAATCAACCCTGGGCGGTCGCATCTGGCGAAACAAAATCGATCCTCAAAGGGTTACGTCCCCCATTGTTTCCCTTACTTTCTCACTCCCGCTATTTCCCAAGCCAATTCACCGCAGCCCTTTAAGGGCACAAAATGTGAATAAAGACGTGTAAACAACAACCATGGGCATAGTTTATGCATAAAACATGAGCATGCGTTGTAGAAGCTGGATACGCTTCTCAGGCAGCTAGACTTTCCTGGCTATACAAAGATCATTTCACTCCCTGAAGAGTCCTTTGTATGCGAGTGATTTCCTCATTTGTTCCTAGTGATCCGTTAGCGCGTTTAGTAAACAATGCTGCATAATGTGCGATGTAACTACAGGAACTTGCCAATGGAATGAACACCAGGATGTGTACATTGTTTTACCCATATTTTGACAATTGCTGTGCACTTTTCAAAAACAGTTTGAAACATATTCTACGTTTGTTTCAATTCTGACACTATTCGAATTGTATTCCATTCAGTATGCAAAAATTACTTCTATATAGGGCGACAATGTGCCTTCATGCAATAAATAAACACATTTGAGGCTTTTTTCTTGTTCTGCAAGTTGCGCTCCTAAGGATTACTTCCACATCCATTCAGCCATTTTGGTGGCATGTATGGCTTCAGACTGTGGCACGTTACATCCACGTGAAGAGGCACCTGCGCCAACATGTGGCCATTTCAGTGCCGGGTCTTCTTTCAAAGCTTGCTAATTTGTAACTTGTGAACTCAGATATGTAGCAATTGTATATCAACACCCTTATGCGATATAGGTGTCAATGTATTAAGCCAAATCTCAATTAGGAATATGCATGTGTGCTCGGTGTGCTACATAACATTCTGTTACACAAGTGTTACTGTATGCTCGGACATGTTGAGCTCCAGAGGTAATTCATAGCATGTTCCAGTATAATGTGAAAAGCTGTTTCATTATGATTTAAGAAAGCAATGAAAGAATTTGAAAACACTGATACAACGCGACACATGACACTGACAACACCACAATACCAAAGTCAAGTATCGTGCCAGTTATGTTGGTACACACTTTGGAAATAAATATATTGTAATACAAATTAACAAGTTCTTTAGTTATATTACAATATAGCCGAGGCTATGCAGGTGCGCTGAAGGTTGCGGAGACATTTTTGATAATCAGTTTAGAGCACATATTTCAGTGGCCACAGCCATGTGATATTCCTTGATGTAACGGCTCAACAATGAAGCATCTGTTTATACACTAAGCATACAAAAGACCGCAGCGTACAGTAAAATACTCATTAGTGAGAAATTTGGAATGTTACACGGCTCGCTAGGACATGTTCTCCAAGTAAATCGTCGCCTAATTAAACATCCTTCTGCGTGAAAAGTGGTTCACACTTTTTTTTACACAAGTGGTTATCTTCTCATTCTGTCATGAGTGATCATTTTGTCTACAAGTGCGTTGAAGCAAAATGTCGTTACCAAATTTTATTTAATGTATACACCATTTTTGCCATGTGCAGGCTCTCATCACAATAAGCGGCACATTGCTGCCCTCATAAATCGCTTCAGATTCCGTTGGAATTTACGCTCGCATAGTGGCCTTTCTTTGACAGAACAGTGCACACTTACACAAGGTAGGGGTTCCCAGACCTTCTGGCTTTGGCGATGCTCCACCAGCTTTTACATAGTGCTGCAGAACCCCTCGCTTCCTTTTCCCAGTGATCTGCTTACACACAGCCTTAACATAAGGGCTCATTTAGGCTTATGGAGAATGGAATGGCGATAAGAGGGGACATCGCTGCACACTCAATGCTGTGAGCACAGAGAAGCTGTCATGTTTTGGGAGGATTGGGGTGGGTGGGGAGTGGGGTGGGGGGTGGCCTTCGAATCTGTCTTAGCGTTGCTGCCGCGTCTGGGTTTGGCCTCCATTATGTGCGTTTCGATGTGTTGTCGTTACTGTCGTGGGCCATTTCTGTTGATGAGGTACGTACGATTATGTACGGACAATTCTTTTCCGCTCTCCGTAATGCACTGTGCAGGCCAACCATCTGGCTGCCATCCTACGCACAGTGCGCCATTAACGGCATGTTCGAGCAAGCAGAGTTGTCACATGCAGAAAAGCCTATGGTATTTTTTGCAAAGAAATTTTACAAGACATTCGAATTGTAGAACAGTGTTCGGTGTATCAATCACAGTGCTAAGCATAAATTCCCGCGCCGCCTGGAATGTAGCACTGCCCCTCGCCCGCAGCAAAGTGTTTATTTTTTATTCTCTTTGGCTGCCACCCGGTGTAATGTCAGCATGAATCTACATATATGCATGCAGGTTCGTTTCACTAAGATACTGCAGCAGACTTAAAGAATATGGTGTCCATAAGCCATTGTTCGTAGTCTTTTCAATTCACACCTTTAAGTACACTTTTGGGAGTTGTCTTTGTCCCGAGGCCCAGGGCACGTCTAGTAGATGGCGGGTATCAGCTGCAGAGGTACGAGCTTTGCACTGCGGACACTGGACAATGTGTAGGTAGCGCTGACCCTAGGCGGAAGTGATGGCTGGATGGCTTCACTCTTTCCGCAGCATGGGGAAACTAGGTGTTTTTTGGAGGTTACGCCAGATATATTTATCTGAAGCTACTTCAGATAAAAATATTTATGTAATATACGTAATGTAATTTATGTAATTTCAAAATATTTATGTAAATATTTATCAAATATTTTATGTAATACATAAACAAAAAGCAGAATGAATGCACTTTGCACGCATAAAAGCTTTATTAACGAGATACAGGGAAAACAAGGGGAATGCGAGAGGTGGAAATTCAAGACGATGAGGAAAACAAGAACAAGGTGAAGACGGGAGCCAACCTTTCGACAAGTGGACTTGTCTTTTTCAAGGCGACATATGTCTCCTTGAAGATTACAATTATTAACGAGATGTATGTGGTAAAAGAGGTATACATTGCTAAAATCAAGATTGCGGGATAAAATTTAACAATGTTTGTGAAGAAATGCTTGTATCTACTAAGAGAAAACGTAACAAGTTATGAGACATGCAAAATATATTGCCGTCTAAAAAGCACTATATATCCCCAAAAAACAATTTTTCATTCAGCAGCTTTCCCACTTGAAAAATTTTAGTGCAAGCACTACAGTTTGGCGTGCCAGGCTGCCGCCGCCGATATTCGGGGCTGGCTTGTGTCTTCGTTGCTCTCAATGTCCAACGAAGAGGCAGCGTCATCCAGAGTGTCTAACAAGTTGACATTTCCAAATTCCTTGAGTTTTCCAGGTTTTCCCTCAGTGCCCTTGCAATATTGCCTGAGTGGCACAACATTGTTTTATGTCAAGACGGGCTCCCTACATCATGTCACCCAATGGTGTCACTCTCTAGTAAGCATGTTAAAAAATGAAAAAAAAAAACTTAATCCAGTTTGAATAGTACGGAGTAGTGTTTATTTTATTCAAAAAGAAAACAGAAGGGAGGTGTTATGGAAAATGCGCAGCGAATAAAAATATCTTCGAAAGTAACAGTAAAACTCATTACAAATCAGGTCGAACATTCTCAAATACGAATAAGAAAGAGATGCATAGAGAATATTTTCGAATATGCGCTATTTCTGTCAACTCATAGCAAGCTAATTAGTTTGAGGGCCCAACTTTATCACAAGTGAGATTCTCTCGCAGCAGCTGGTAAATCAACTTGAACTGTCCTGACATACTCTCAGCCCGCGCACAACGCCTCAGTGTTGCGTTTCACTGTTCTAAATAGTTTTTTTTGCTTGGATGAGGAACACCTGCGTCAGCCAACACTTCGCTTTTAGAGTGCGAGCTCAAAAAAAAAAAAAAAAAGCGGTGGCATGCTTCCTTTCCCGTTCATTTCTCAGTGTGTACGTCCTTTGTCTTCTTGTTCTCCTTCGGTTGCGCATTCGCCACACGGTCTATTTGAAGCATCCTCTTGGACAGCTGTACAGTCTGCGTCCGATTTTCCGGACTCCCTAAGGGCCGCGAAAGTGTCCGAAAAAATCAATGCAGGTCTTTTACAGCCCTTAAGGGCTAAAATCGCCACACGCACGTCCGAAAAATATCTGAAGGCCTGCCAGTACACTTATTAGGCATATCGGCATCGATGGGAGATGGTGGGTGCACGCGTGCACAATCAAGGAATACATACTGTGTCCAGTGACAGTTGCCCCTTACCACACTTCTTATGCTTCATAGCGTAACATTGCGGTAATGAGGTAAAGCTGACTTTCGGGAACCGGCATTATGCAACGCGCCGTGCTTTCCGAACTTCGAAGCCAATCGCGATGACCACAAAGGCGGTGTCGGTGCCATTGCTAACAGCGGCGAATTCTTCCAATGAAAAACACGGCACAGAACGGCAAGAAGCTTAATATCGAACCTCGAAGCAGCTGGGCCTAGCATTGCCGCGGTGGTGCGTACGGCTGCCAGCGGATCTGCGCGCGAGTGTGCCGATACAGTGCGGCGAGGTTATCAAAATGGCGGTTGTGGCTTGAATAATGCCGTTTCGGACCTGCGGTCACGGCAAGAAGTCTGGAAAATCGGACGGCGAAGGGTTCTTGTGTTCGAAATTTCGACGTTCTTATACATTGATCCTATGGGGTACGTATTGTTGCCGCAAAACCGTCCGTCCATAGAGTCGCTTGTTTACTGTACTCTGGTAACTCCTCCAGCCAACGACGCGGCGTCAAAGACCATTCGTCGCGATTCCTCTCTGTTACTCGAGCTAGCATTACCGCAACTTTCGTTCCCTTTCAATAAAATTACAGCTAATTTTCCCTGATAGAAGCACAAATGCCCTGAGTTTTTCCAGACTACTCAATATCCTTGAGAATTCCCGGTTTTCCCGGTTGGTAGATACCCTGATCCTCAGACTTGCTGCTGCTCGATGCACCGTTAAAATCAGCTGAAAAAGCAGCAGAATCACGGGATCTGCGATCTTTCGAAGCGCGAGCGCCTCTCTCCGAGGCAGCTATTTTTGCTGTCTACATTGACGGTTGCGAAACTTGAGAGTGCATTAAAAAAATTAGCACTTTGTGGAAAAAAGCAAACTGCTTAGAAAACAAAAATATAGTTCTTCTTCACGTCCCATGGCGCAGACTGTCCGTGAGTGGCGCGGAAGGCCGACTTTGCTTTCTGCTTTGACGATCTTGAAAACTTCGGAGTGCGTTCAAAAGTTTTACCATCTGGGGGTAAAAAGTGAACTGCTTAGAACCCAAAATAGTTCTCGTCGTTCATGTCCGTAAGCGCAGTATGTCTGTGGGTGGCGCGAAAAGTCTCGAAACCGGCATTTCAAGCCATCGTTAGAGGGCTAACGATGCCCGATGGGCGCAGTACGGAAAGAGTAAAGCTCTGCGGACAGAGACTTGCTCCACCAGATAAGGAATGTGGGCAACGGAGCAGACACGCAGGGGATAAGGGCACACGTGTCGCACTGGATAATGGATTTTCTGGCACGGAAAACAGAGCGGAGGTCAGAGGGAAGGGAAAAAGTAGTTATGTATGTCAAGAAAGCGTGAACAATGTGGTCTGCAAGGTCATTAAATGTTATGGTTATGACCATTTATACCTGCACCCAGTTGGCAGTGATGTTGTCGAGCGTAGAATTGTGAATTTTCTGTAGCTGCTTACATATATGCAACGTTTTTTGCTTAACTGCACCCAGCCTGTAAGTGTAGACGTGGGTTATGTTGATGTTAGGCAAGTTAGTAAGGGTTCCTGTCGCATCGTGTATAACCTGTAGTTCAAATAGTAAGCGGCCTAAAAAGTCCGTTGCATAGCTTGATGTGGCTTGGATGTCAGGGTGTGTCAGGTTTGAGAAAGCTATTTGTTCTCTTTAGTTAACCGCCTCATCTGCGTGTATCACGGAGCATCTCGTAGGTGTACGGTCGTTTCAATCGTTGCAAATTGTTTAACTCACCGGCGGAGCTTTATCATCTTGTGAGTGGTTATATAGGTATAATTCCAAGGTGAAATATTGTCCAAGTTCGTATACTCACGGCACAATTTCCATAGAAATAAGAATGGAGCCCCGCGACTGTTGGTATATGTGGTACCTTTTAAAGGGGTCCTCAACCACGCCTCGGGCTTGGAGAAACAGTCCTCTGATAGCATACGCTAATGTGAACATCTCAGCCAAATTTTGGAGTTGTGCGAGACGCACATGGAGCACAGGGTCACCTTTTTTCTCATGCGCTCTCTTTTTGACAGACGGCTACAGCAGCCCGACAAGAATTAGGAGCAACTAGCTGCTCCTAACTTTTTCGATAATAATTTCGATAATACATATGTACTTCTGGAACCCCACGCTCGGCCGCAGCCGCCTACATAGGAATCAAACTTTGGCCACCCTGCTTATTCGTGTTGCAGTCGTCAGGTCTCGTTAGTTTTGAACACTGAACTAGCACTCAACCATGCGAAACTTACGGTCGCACCACACACACACTGGGACACTTGGGCGCAACTCTGGAGCAGCTCATTTGCATGTACCTTACAGCCCGTTTGTGGTTGGTAGATTGGTCCTAGTGCAGCTTTTATTCTTTTTTTTTAGTGCTGTTGCTCATTTGTTGAATTTTTCATTGTGGATGGGACGCATTTGAGCTCTCAGCTTGGCCGTTCTTCTCCTACGGTGCTAAGGTATAAACTGGTTCTTGGGTTTGTTGTTGCTGTTGCCACTCAGTTTTGTGCATAGATCACGAAAAAAAGAATTTCTCCATCGTCGGGCTTCCTGTTGCAGATAATGCGCGAGTAGGCGAGCTGTTGCACATTTTAATTGCACTCTGTGTAGCGTCTTCGTGTACTATTTCTTGCCTTGCATTTCATACTGTTACCCTGTTTATCTCGGATTTTTGTGGCTAGTGAATGGAAGACTTGCTTGAGCATCTGCTCGCCACAATGCAGAAGGCAGATGTTCAGCAACCCAAATGTAAACAATGAACACAAATATTAAGGAATGTGGCCCAACGACTGATAGTTACAATTTTGTCGAACTTCACCGCATTGCGACACGCGTTGCGGTAAAGCATGTGGCAGAAGTAGGCCTGCATGAAATCGCATGAATGCACAGAGGGTGCTCTTGCGTGTGACGTGAAATGAAAAGATTCAATGTCATTCTGCACAATTTTATCTCAATGCATCTATTTCCTGGACGTCGCTACAACTTCATCAAGCTTCACAACACTATACAGCATTGCCATAAATCTTCCAGCAGCTGAGGTTTTTACGAAATTCAATGAATGCATGTACAGCACTCAAGCGGCAGCTGGTGAATGCAAACATTCGTTCTACTCTTTGCACAAAAGTCTTTACATAGGTGTTTGAAAAGAAGGAAGCTCTATGCGGTGTAATAAGCTATTTCAACATATACACACTTTATATAGCGACATTTACGGATTCTAAACCCAGTGGACAATAGCTAAAAGACAAGAAATATTGAATCAATAAGAAATGGTTGTGATCATGATATGAATGAAAACATTCCTTAGCCTTTTGCACACAATTCACAGCACTGTTAAGAAAAGCTGGAAATTTCAAGGAACCCCTAGTAGATATGTGCAACCTTCAGATAATAGCATATATATGCCGAAGACAGCATCAGCTGTTAGAATTAAGACATATTCCTCAAGTCCTTACAATCTGTCACTCCCTTTGTTCTGGAATATTCAAAGCACCGCGAGCGAGCTCTGCTGCATTCTTCTTGACGCAAAGCTCCTCTGTCACTTCGTCAAAGCCATTGTGAAGAAAGAAATAACACGTAGCCAGTTTTATACCCCAGCTTGACATTGGACATCATCACTATTTGGGTACCCCCAATGATTGACACATCAAGCAAAGTCCACCTCTGGAACTGTTCCCTGCATCGAAGCAATCATTTTGCTTTTTTTTTTGCTTATAATATAAGCATAGGAGTTATGCACAATATATGTAAGCTCCATTCAGAAAGGATAAGTGACTAGTGCCTCAGGCATTGAAACCTAAGCTTCTTATTGTTGCAGTTTCAATATTGAATAGGCATGTTTGAATAGCGAAATTGTATAATCAAATCAACATTCCAGAAAAATTACCTTTGCAATATCGGATTATATATTGAACATTCCCAATTTCTAACATAGTGAACTAAAAAGTACAGCAGAGCTTGTTTGGCAATCAAAGGCTTGCTTGCATTATTTGATATGTGTAAGGCCATCAACAATTGGATGTCAGGACAACTAAGGAGGTTGCAAATGAGACACAAAGAAAAGTACGATCATATCCTGTGCATGATGACAATGGCACGAAGAAAAGAAATGAACAGCATGTCCCAGACTTTTGTAGTTCAGTATAAGCTCAGTAAAAAAAGCTAACGCATACTGCTGCCCACATATCGTTTTGAAGGAATCCAAATATAAGGTGAAACTGACCAAAAGATAAATTGCTTTGTCTAATGAGACACAGCAAATACAAAGCCTGCTTAAAGCAAGAGATACTTACCCAACTATAGTGCATAAATTACCTCCTAGATATCTTTCTTCAGAAATGGGATCACCTGCGCAACTACAACGGTTCTGCACCAGAATCATTCAGTGAGTCTCTATTTATATCAATCTTTCTCCTTGTAGACTGCAAAAACTATTCTTGCACCTTACAGTATTAAAACAAAAGGAACATTGCTATTCGACAACTTCAAATAGTCAATTATCGAACACGAATTCAATAGCAGACTATTCAAATCATATTTGAAATTTTTGATATTTGCACAATCTTAGTATGAGATCGTAAGATTTGCTTGTAATCTCAATATATAGCGAATTTATAACCTATAATAGATATAATATAATAGATTATAATAGTGTCGGTCTGTCTTTTAGCGAGTGCTATGATTAGACTTTGTTGCGTTGTGGACTGCAAGCGTAGCGACTGGCAATATGTCAAGCTGCGACATCGTGTCCTACTGCAAGCCAGTAGACGAGCGGACTGGCTGCAGCGCATCGGACTGCCGCTATCCGATCGGCGCCAAGATTTGCCCGTTTGCGGCCATCACTTTACACCGGAATATTACTAACGCAATAGTGTTTCGCGAGTCCGGTATTATCGTAAACGCAAGCGGAAAGGGACAGGGCCTGGCCGTGTCCCTTTGCATGTCGTTTCAGGGGATGAAGCGCAAATGTGAAAGGTCTGCGTAGTGCAGCCACCTGGTGGCATAGAGCTCAACCACACACAGTAGCAGTAACAAAATGTATTCTTTGCTGCTGGCGCAAATTTTTCGCTGGAGTGTAATCGTTAACATGTTGTTTTCGTAAATGTTAAAAATGTTTTGCACTTGGTTAGAACAATATTAGTTATTTGTTTGGCTGGTTAAGCTCTGCGACAACGGGTGGCTGGACTGCGGAGACCGATCAGGCAGCTCACGTACGTCTACACTAAAGTTCCTTCATCAGATTGAGTTTATGCCTCCACCGTTCCCTCGAAACATTCAGCTAGTGTGTGGTTACCGGAATACCAGACACGTTTGGCGCCACGACAGAATGCTCGCAACACACCCTGCTTCGATAGCTCACACTTATGGCGTTTTTCACTGGTCGATCTGGAGCAGCCGGCTGAATCCTCGAGCGAGCGCTCGGCTTTCACCAATCCGAGTCTGCCAGTGGAGCGCACGAACGCTCCGCGGGAGATCACACAGGAAGTCTGCCTGCACGTGACACAAACCGGTTCCGCAAACTATGCCCAACACAAATGTTGTGCGTACCGACCGGGTACCGATTTCGCTTGAAGACGGAAGTGACGCCATGTGACGCGTTCTGTTTCCGCCCGAATCCGCGTCTCGGCGGCGGAGCAAGTGAGAGCGATCCGACGCGGAGCGAGTTGATCCGAAACGACCAGTGGAACGCGCGAACCCGCTCCAGATCGACCAGTGAAATTCGGATTCGTTGCCGCGGAGCAAGAAATCCTGCTCCGAATCGACCAGTGAAAAACGCCAAAAGTTAGCACAGCGAAACGCAAACGCCCTCCGCTCCCAGAGACGGAAGAAGAGTGTAATGTACTGCAAGACACCCTAGACGAAATTCTGCGCCTCACGCGAGAAAACCTACAAAGTATTCATACCCTAGCGAATCGTGTAGAGGTTGTCGAAAACAAAGTCGCCATAAAAATTAAAAACAAAGCTAGTCAGCCACAACAAATGGACACGACTACGTACCCTTCGGCGGCAATAAATTCCTCCCAAAACCATCATGGCTAACACGACACGGGATACTTTAGAAATTTGGCAGGGGAATTGCGCTAGCTACGCGAAACGCAAATCCTCGCTGCAACAGTACCTCAAAATTCAACGACAAAGGCCGCACGTAATACTATTACAGGAAACCCTATGCGAAACCCTTACGCTCTCAGGGTACTGCACCGCCTCAAAAAGAGGAGGGGACAACAGTAGAGGCATCGCCACGCTCGTTAGTAGAAAATTCGCGCACATCGTTCACGAGGTCCTACCGAAAAACAGTCGCATCGAGGCGATCCTAATCGAGCTCGTTTCTAACCGATTCTTAAAACAAAGTTTTTTTGTACTAAACGTCTACAGTTCCCCCACGCACTACAACCAATCCTTCCACGCGATCCTTACTAAAGCCACGTCATTGGCACGAAACTCATCGGTCATTATCGCAGAGGACTTCAACGCCCCCCACCCGTCGTGGGGTTACCCCACAATCAAGCCTAGCGGCAACAACCTCTCGCGCGCAATAGACGACCTGTCCCTCACCCTGGTGACGGACCACAGGTTCCCCGCCAGATTGGGTACGTCGACGCAGCGCGATACTACTCCTGACCTCACGTTACTCCGAAATGGGCGTCTTGCGCTGGAGTTTGAGGCATAGCAGCGGCGCCTGGTGGCGGCGCGGGAAACGACATCTGGGTCGTACCAGCTTGGGTCGTATTGAGCCCTGGATGTTGCGAAGCACGTTTCTAGGCCGAGTTTTGCGTCGATTCGCACTTTTTTCTGCCCTGTTACGAGTGCGAAAAGGCTCGTCACTTCTCACAGACCACTCTGCGAGCTAGCCGCAGCCTATAGTTTCACGAAAACGGACTCTCCGTGAGACGTAATGCTGGAAGCAGAAGGAATCGACGACACCGATCCGGAGGGTCCTAGCTCAGCATCGAAAAAGCGTCACCATCGATACTGTTGCGTCGTGGGCTGCCATGAACAAGAAGGCCTGAATCCCAACATCCGATTCTATCGTTTCCCTTCAAAGCCTCACGAAGCGGAGCGTCGGGCGCGCTGGATAACTGCAGTTCGTCACGCTGGGTAAGCGAAACTTCGCGCCATGCTGACTGCTTCACCTGTCTTGAAGCTTGCTTGACGATAGATCTGCGTTCTAAAATTCGGTCTTTTGCACCTACAGTCCCGACGGCAGACCGACATAGCAGCAGGCATGGCTGGTGATTCACGATTCGAAACCCGGCCACAGTGACAATTAACAATTCGACCGGTGCGAAGTGGTGAAGTGCCCAGGTGTGTGCAATTGACCACAAATGGCCGGGCTGATTCGGTGACAATTCACTACCCCACTACGAGCAGCACAGGTTAGAGAGTTAAATGCGCTCATACTTGACCTCAAGCCAGCATGTTGAGGCAGCGCAGCTAGATAGTATTGAGTACAGCAGATCGATTTTCGAGCGTTGTCATTAAAAGCTACATCAAGCGAGCAGCGCACAAGTTCGCGCTGCAGCGCGATTCGCACGTACGCGCGAGCTCATATGCATTGCATCAGTTATTACCAGTTACTAAAAGGGACAGATGGCCGCTACTACAACGCAGGCATAACTACTTGTTTAGCGACATGCAGTCAACAAAGATTTCAGGAGGCCCGCCGTTTCGCGGCATGTCGAAAGACCGCTGCCGTCGCGGCGCGTACGGTCGTGCGCTCGAGCAGTTCGTACATCGCGGCATGCTGAAAGACCGCTGCCGTCGCGGCGCGTACCGTCGTGTGCGCGAGCAGTTCCGTACATATGATGTCTGCTTATCGCTGCTGTGGATTCATTTATAGCAAGCATTTCCTCGCGTTTGTGCGCCTGATTCTAGCAGCGTGGAAACCTTACCTGAAGTTCCACTTCGTACGCGACTCACTTCACTTGCGATTGACACCGCGCTAAAACTTCGCCGCTTAATTCTTGAACGGCATACACGTATTCGGCACTGCATAATTTCGTGCCTTTACGCAGCGTGCCAACCCTGAAAAAAATCTTCGGCGCCCGATATTCGCTGCAGGCCGTGATACAACACAAGCGAAAGTGGCGGGTCCATATTGTAAACGTGCTTTCCGAAGCAGACGACCGAGCTTGGTACGACCCATTTTAGGACAGAGGGCGCTTTTTAGCACCTTTTTCGCAGCGCCCCCTCGGCAATGCAAGAGCCCCATGTTGCAAACTACACATGGACGAACACGCAAGAGAACCTGGGCAGCGATCACTTCGTCATACGCACAGAAATACCGAACAGGACGGCCCCACCCCGATCTTTCACCCCCACAGACTGGGATACCTTCCGTAAGTTACGGAAGGAAGATACGAATATATGACTCCTTCGCGGAACTCCTCTCTGTGATAAAGGGCGACGTAACCAGAGCCACGAAAACCATACGGACGGAACTGGAAGTCCCAAGGGTTGACCCTCACCTCGCACACTTACTCGAGGCCGAGGCTTCGATACTTGCGCGATGGAGAAAGCAACGTCTCAACAGACGCCTGCGGAAACGCATCGCGACCCTCAACCAAGACATAGACGAATACTGTACGGAGCTCACAAGACTCCAATGCCACGAACTCTGTTCGGCAGTCGACGGCCGCATGCGGACAGGAGGTAAGTGGAACCTCCTGAAACGCATGTCCAAACGAAGGATAACCAAAGCCACGCGCTAGACCGACTTCTACACTCACATAAAAGGAAAGAGGGAACGGAAGAGTCCGCAGAAATTGCCAAACGGTACCTTCCGCTAGGCGTCGCTCACCCCAACGATTACCTAGTGTTCCTGTATATACAGGAACACTACGATTACCTAAGGTACGATTACCCGATCATAAAGTGCGAAACCACTCCCGAACTAGACGCTGCTTTCACGGAAGCAGAAGTCCGAGAGGCGCTACACAACCTAAACAGCAGGTCGGCTTCAGGACCCGACGGGGTAACCAACCGACTGTTGCGTAACTTAGACGACCAACCTAAGCCATTACATTACTCACGAAAGACATCAACCGCGTGTGGGAAACAGGAGAGGTACCAACGCAATGGCGCACTGCCACGGTGGTCGTCATCCCGAAACCCGGCAAACCACTTAACCTCGACAATTTACGCCCCATCTCTCTTACGTCATGCGTGGGTAAAGTAGCCGAGCACGTAATTCAAAACCGAGTGTTACGCTACATTGAGAAACACGAACTCCTCCCACACAATATGGTAGGGTTTCGACCCCACCTATATATCCACCCAAGACGTCATGTTACTCCTAAAGAGACAGATCTTCGACGTTAAAACAAGAGACGTTCGAGGCATCCTCGCCCTCGATCTCACAAAAGCATTCGATACCGTCTCGCACCGTTTCGTACTGGAGTCCGTGGCAGGCCTCGGCCTCGGCCAGAGATTTCAGGAGTACGTACGCTCCTTCCTAAAAGAGAGAGAAGCCCGACTGCGAGTCTCGCAACTTAAGTCGGACCCCTACACGCTGGGCTCCGTCGGAACACCACAAGGCTCAGTCATCTCTCCTTTACTATTTAATATAGCGATGAAGGGACTCGCAGACAAACTACGAATCATCCCAAACGTAAACTGCGCTCTATACGCAGATTACCACTTGGAGCCCGGGAGGCTCCCTGGGAGACATAGAGCACGCATTACAGACTGCCCTAGATGCCACGGAAGAGTACCTACTAAACACAGGAATGAAACCGCTACCTAACACCTCTAGACGACCTTCCGATCGCACTACACACAAGAGACGGACAACAGATTCCGCGAGTCAATCACATACGCATTCTTGGTCTCCTAATCGAAGCCACCGGATGCCACGGACACACGATCAAACACTTAACCGCCAAAACCGAAAACATGATCAGACTCATCTACAGAGTCTCGGGGCGCAGGAAGGTTCTCTGCGAAGATAACCTTCTGCGCGTATACCACGCGTTCCTTATGAGTCACATTAATTACGTCGCCTCTGCCCACAACTGGACGAAAATAGAAAAGATGAAGCTAAACACACTCATGCGCAAGAGCATCAAACATGTCTTGGGCATTCCACAAAGAGCAAGTACAGCAAAGGTTGACCAGCTAGGAATGCACAACAATATCGACGAAGTGATCGAGGCTCAGACTATGGCGCAAATACTGCGCCTATCCTTGTCCAAAGCCGGTAGGCTAATCCTAAATGAAGCCAATGTCTCCCCTTCTCCCTATCTCGAGCACGCGGTTACCCTACTAAGAGAAATTAGAGACTGTTGTGTCGGCAGCGGCAGGCAAGCGGGGGGCCCCGACGGGCGAACGCGCGGCTAGCGCCGGCGCAGTGAAGGAGACACGGAGCTAACTGCACCCGATGAAAACCGGAACGAAGACTGAGCCGACCCGCGGCCGTTTATTATTAAAAAGGACTCGCACGCCAGATGACACCTCCCGATTGGTCCAAGCTCGTCACATGACAGAAGGGGGGTGCGCCATCTAGCTAAACAACTACAAAACATACATGTACGATGACACAGAGATCTGACAGGGGGCGATGCTATACTACATCATCCCCCCCTGGAAACAAAGTAAGCATACAGTGAAACGCGCACACATGACGCGCACTTAAGTCCAAGGACAAATTCAGTTCGTTCCCCCCCACGTTCACACACACGTGCACCAGATGCACACAAGGCACGCACTTAAGTCCACAACAAATTCAGTCCCTCCCCACCCAAGTTCACATACACGCGCACCAGTCTTGGGCACCAAAACACAGGCAGTCACTCAAACAAAGTCTGACAAGGAACACGGCACAAAACTCACTGCACCGCAACAAGGAGCACTTTTTATACCTGTGTTAATGAAACATGTGGACTGTCTCCTAAATGTCACAACGAGACCCTTAGCCGTGGCATTTCGAAGACGGAAATACACTCTACACTACAGAAACAAAATCATCGAGCCACGGAGGCCGTTTTCTGTCACGATGAGGACGCGTGCGTACCTCAGAAGAACTTTGGGGGTTGCGACGCGTATCGGTCGACTTTAAAGACCCAGTCGTCCCACTATTATTTACCTCCCCCTGGTTGGAAAACTGAATGTGGTTGTCGCTCAAAGCTGGAGAGGGTTGCCCAGGAAGCTCCTCTCGACGTCCCAACAAGTCCTGGGAGGCTACCAATTCCCCAACGGAATCAGAGACGACTGCTGACTGTGTAGACTCGGAAGTGATACAGTCAGACGCACAACTTAACTGAAGCTTATGACTATGAGAAGACGCTGTCACTACAGACAAGTCACCGGAATGACTATCCAAGTTTGAATATGAGTACAAAAAGTCTCAATCACTTGTACACAGTGTACTACCTGCTGGATCCTTCATCACTACGGTTAACTTAGACACATGCCACGTTTGCCCATCACCGAGTAGAAAAGTAGATGGTCCTATCTGGGCCTTGACTTTACGAGGTTTACTGTACTTAAAAAATCCCTTCCTGTTAAATCTTATTCTGACGGTGTCTCCCACCTTGATACGAGTTGCCTGAGCACCTCTACGTTTGTCTACGTACTGTTTAGTCTGCCACTGTTTCTGCAAGGCCCTTTCTTGAACTTGAGACACAAGACTGTCCTGTTCCCGTAGATCTACACAGAGCCGCATGGTTCCATCCTTCTTGCGCACCACCACGAGTGGAGACACCCACTCAGTAGCCTCGACGCGCTCGATGACGTCACAGTCCTCGAGACGTCGCAATTCATGTGTGACCTGGTCACGGAGGGCCAGGGGTAGTCGGCGCAACTTTGAAGATACTGGTTTCGCATCTTGCTGCCGATGAATTCGGTGCACAGAGTTGTTGACGAGGCCCAACTCGTCACTGAAAAGGTGATGAAAATCCGGAGGCACACCTGTGGGGCTCTGTACTGAAGGAAGCGATGGTAGACGACGTGTCAACGACGTACCGTCGATCTGTATGCCCAAGCGTTGGATGGCGTCTAAACCCAGCAGTGATGTTCCTGTAGTCGTTACGTGGAACGTGACGGAGCATGACCTTTGGAAAAACTGGACAGTGGCTTGAAACAGGCCTTGAATGTCGATGCGTTGCTTGGAGAAATTTTTCAAGTCCACTGTTTGTGACAGTCTGTGCTGTCGACCAAAGTGCTTTCCAAAATCTTCGGCAGTCATCAATGAGACAGACGCTCCCGTATCCACCGGCAGTCGCATGGAGACGCCGTTCACTACGACGGGAACTTCCAAATCTTTTTTAGTTTCAAAAGCGCTTACCGTCAAGACAGACGCGGACGGCTGCCCTGCGGAAGTTGAAGACAGCGTCTCTGCGGAAGAGACGTGTTGAACAGTACGGGTTTTTCGGCATACTGATGCAAAATGGCCCAACGTGTGGCAGGCGTTGCACCGCCGATTCCTTGCTGGACAATTCCTGTACGTTGCAATATGCTTCGTGCTGCCACACCGATCGCATGCACCACGGTTCCCGGAGGAGCCATGTGCGAAATGTCGGCCCTCTCGGCGGCTTCCCGGAAGAAGTCGGCCCTCTCGGCGGCTTCCCGGAAGAAGTCGGCCCTCTCGGCAGCTACTCGGAAGAAGTCGGTCGTCTCGGCGGCTTCTCGGAAGAAGTCGGCCATCTTCATGGCCTCCCGGACTACGTCGGCCATCTTGGCGGCTCCCTGGAAGAAGTCGGCCATCTTGGCCCGTCAACGGAACGCCAAATTGAGATGCCTCAATTCCTCGAACATTTTCGGAGCCGAACGTGCGGTTCGCTCGATGCAAGGCTTCTAACGAGCGTCCAATTTCTTCTGCCTTGTCCAGGGGCAGGGTTTCGCCATAAGCCAGCTACTTTTCGCGAACTCTGACGTTCGCTACCCCGTGTATTATTTGGTCTCGGACGCGCTCGCGTAGGTTGCGGCGAAGTTACACTGTACCACCTTCTCCTTCAATGCGGTCACGAATTCCAGGAATCCTTCTCGCTCGAACTGCTTTCGACTGGTGAATTCGTGCCGTTCCGCCAGGACATTTGTTGACGCGGCCAACAGCCGGTCAAGCCCCTGCAAGAGTCTCGGAAACTCTGACGCTGGCGGGACCGCATCACTTGACGTTGACGCTGCGCCGGTCGACTGCCCTGCTGCTTCGCTTGAAGCTGACGCTGCGCTGGTTAACTGCCTTGCTGCTTCCTGCTCCTCGTCTGCAAAGTACTTCCGTTGTCCCTCACGCCCGAGAGCGCTGACGAGCGCGGACGCTCGTCGCGCGTCCGTCCAGTCGCCCCTGCCGGCCGCTTCGAGGTGGGCCTGAAAAATTTTTTTCCATCGATGCCATGGAATTAACGGTGGCCCGGGCAATTCCAGAAAAACGGGAAGGTTCGCCGTGAAAGACGCCATGCCCGGTAGCGTGCAGGAGACAGTGCAGAAAGCAAGCCGGAGCTCGCAGCAGGAATGGGGCAAGGAAGAACGAAGGGGCGAGTAGGCCTAGGCTCGGAAGCCTCGCGACGCCAAGTGCGTCGGCGGCGTTTGCCTGCCGTGCGGACACGGGAATTAAGGGTCGCTTCACTTACGAAGCCCGTTGGTTTCCCGGGGCTTCGGTCGGAACCGCTGCGGGAATCCCATCCTCGTCGCCAAAAGATGTTGTGTCGGCAGCGGCAGGCAAGCGGGGGGCCCCGACGGGCGAACGCGCGGCTAGCGCCGACGCAGTGAAGGAGACACGGAGCTAACTGCACCCGATGAAAACCGGAACGAAGACTCAGCCGACCCGCGGCCGTTTATTATTAAAAAGGACTCGCACGCCAGATGACACCTCCCGATTGGTCCAAGCTCGTCACATGACAGAAGGGGGGTGCGCCATCTAGCTAAACAACTACAAAACATACATGTACGATGACACAGAGATCTGACAGGGGGCGATGCTATACTACAGAGACAAATACAAAGTCTCACCGTTTCCCAGAAACGTCCTCCCACAACACAACGTGGGTAGGCGCCGGGCCCGCGCCCGCGCGATTCTCGACCGCATCGACGCGGATCGTGAAGCCACCGTATTTGTGGACGCGGCCCAGTACGGCAGCACATCCACTTTCGCAATAGCGGTCGTGGACGGCAACGGAACTCTACGATCATCCGCATTGGTTAAAACGAGCACCAGCGCTAACGCAGAACAAATAGCCGTAGCCATCGCCATGGCAGACCCCACATTTACTTATGTCTTCACGGACTCGCGTGCCGCAATTCGGGCCTGCGAATGCGGCAACGTATCTAAAGAAGCAGCGCGTATACTACTAGCGAGCTCAGAAGAGGGCAAACGGTGCCTCTCCTGGTTCCCCGCTCACATGGGGAAAGGCATTCACCCGCAAAAAGCCAACCTCAATGAAACGGCCCACGACCGTGCGCGAGAACTTGCCCGCCGCGACGGTCCCACGGCCTCGGAGGGGCTGGACATTCAGTTTAATGACCCGCTGCTGACTTATCAAGAAATCACCTCCCACTATCGGAAAACGCCAAACTCGAACGCGCGCAGGCGGCCACGTTTCGAATTCTACAAACGGACTCGTATCCGTCACGAGGCCTACTAAGCCACTACAACTCAGAAATCCCGGCAAATTGCCCAGACTGCCCAGAACTTTATTGCTCACTCTCGCAAATGCTATGGCAATATACCGCGTTACCAAAGCTCTCCAGCGAGCCCGAATGGGAAGAAGCCCTCAAAAGCCCGGATCTCAAATACCAACTCAAGGCCGTCCAGAGGGCCTAAGAACTGGCGGAGCGTCACCACGTTCCCGTCCCGACTTGGGCGTCGCCTACGGTTTCTGCCGGAGGAGTTCCCCGCGTGGGATCTCCAACGGCTTGAAACTCCTGAGGACTTCAATAAAGTTCTTGACTGCCTGACTTATCAACCTTTTTGTATCGACCATCTATAGACTGCGAATAGACAAAAAGAAACAGAAATTTTATCGACTTTTTTCTATATATAGAAAAAAGTCGATGTGGCGTTTATATACCATATATGGCGATATAGACCGTGTTTATATATATATATATATATATATATATATATATATATATATATATATATATATATATATATATATATATAGCAATATAGACCGTCTATAGACTGTGAACAGACAAAAAGAAATAGAAACTTTATCGACTTTCGTCTATAAAAAGTCTATAGGCTTTCTATAGACAGTCTAAAGTCATTTTTGTAAGGGATCTTTCCAAACATCGCTTAGACTGATTCAGACATTGAGTGGTATGTGGCCTTTTTGACTTATTTTAACACATATTCTTGATGTGCTAGGGACCTAAGATGGCGGTTGATGTAAGCGGGAACTATATACAGTATTTACCAGCTAACCCACGCCACGCTAACTGAAAAGAAAGAGCGAGAGAGAGCGAACAAGATAGGACTATGAAACAAAGTATGTCCGGCGCAGGCAGCTGAATTTCTCGGTTAATATTCCGTATGCAATTCGAGAAAATGGCATTCCTAACTACTTGCGCAATTAGCTAAGTTCTCATGTCAGGTTGTGCATCACATTTGAAAGCATCAGGCTCAATTGTTTCGAGTGTGCAACGTCTTAAGTTTTCTGCGTTCTAACGCCATAGCGCAGAAGGCGAACAAAGGTGCAAAGTGTAATACTAAAAGGAAAATGCTCCGAATATGCAGATGTTATGTCAGGAGTCCCACAAGGCTCCGTTCTGGGTGCGCTATTATGTTTAATCTATATTAATAATATTTCTGCCGGTATTTCATCTTCTATACGGTTGTTTGCGGGTGACTGTGTTGTGTACAAAAAAATTGCCCATTACAATAATACAATTCAACTTCAGAACGACTTATCACTTATTCATGACTAGTGTATTAAATCGGAAATGACTGAACATAGCAAAGTGTGTACATCTCTCATTTACTAAAAAGAAGAAACCAGTTCAGTCACGGTATCATCTGAACAATGTACTATTGAAGCAAGGCAGTACCTATAAATATCTAGGTGTGCCACTGTCATCTGAATGTCCGTGGAAACCTCAGGTAGACAGTATCATAGCCAAAGCTGGTAAATATTTGAATTTTATTCAGAGAAACCTGCGATGTTCACATGCGAATTCAAAACGTATGGCATATACAACTTGTGTTCGACCAATCTTAAATTATGGCTGTGTTGTGTGGGACCCCCCCCCCCCCCCCAGGTAGCCTTCATTGCCGCTCTAGAAAAAATACAAAACCGTGCTTCCAGGTTCGTCTTGGGGCGGTACGGAAGGAGGGAGAGCTGCACTGCATTGAAGGCTGAGCTAGGATGGGAATCTCTGCCCGCCGCAATGAACTGAAATAGAAATTTTTATATTCGATTTACTATAGAAAAACTGGAAATTATAGGGAAATTTACCTACGGAAAGTTCGTTACATTTCGAAACGACCTGATCATAGTTGCAAAATCCTCGAGTACCCTGCCAAGACGAACATGTATGCCAACTAATTTTTTGTTGGGAGAGAGAGATGCAAATGAGAGAAAGGCAGGGAGGTTAACCAGACTTAAAACCTCCGGTTTGCTACCCTGCACTAGGGGAAGGGAAAGGGGAAGTAAAGACGGAAAGAAGAGCGTGACAAAAATAAAAGCGCGAGAAAAAAATATGCAAAGGGATGAAATGGGGTCATTATAGTCTTTCTAATAGGCCACTGTCACGTAGAAAAGTCAACAAAGCCTTGACCGACTTTTGCTGCGACGACAGTTCACGTCGTTTTTTGTTGGAACAATTAAACAGTGGTATAGGCTGACTGAAAAGGAAGTGCATTGTGTGAATGAAGATGTATTTTATTCTATGTTGTAACCCCCCTGCTGTAACACATGTGGGCGTTGCGGGGCAATTGATGAATAAAGAATAAATAAAGAGGTGAGCACGCGACAGCAGCGCTCTCGAAAGGGGTAAAAACACTGATTCTTCTCGGTGCACTATAAGGTGACGGTGATAAAGTGACAAGACAGCGATTTAAATGCTAGTTGCTGTTACGAACAAGCATCTGCACGGCGCTCTTGTCAGCCGTGCTCCTGAGAGCGACGCCTGGCGTCGGCGTCGCACCGCGAGTGCGCGACGGGCGTATACGTGGACGTAGTCGTGGAAGTCACGGATGAAGTACTTTGAAGCGCCTAGTGAGGGCGCTGCTCTTGCGAGCGCGATTGGTGGAGCAACCTACCGCCCCGTTCCAAAGGGGACGCTATAACATCCATCCACCCGCCCAATCGATTAGTAAGCAGCGATTTGAAGATTTGTGGAACAAAAATAGGGACACGAGAAACTATGGTGGCTGCGAGAAACGACGGAGGCATATACAAGAACTAAGTTCCCAATAGGGGTTCAGAAAATTTGGTTATGGGAATTCTTCGTGTTCTTTTTTTTTCTCTTCGTTTTTCTTTTCAAACGTAGGGTAGGACATAAGACAATATAATAACAAGACCTTGGTGGCGCAACCGACCACCCCTTTCCAGAGGGGACGCTCAAAGCATCCGTCCGTCCATCGATCCGCGAGGCGCGCCGTCGGTGCGGCCAATATTAGGTAATGAGGGAACCAATAATAGAGGAAAATTCACGAATTTGCACAACGAGGTCACAACAAACATAGCCTTGGCCTGATTTAGCCTGGACATACCGTATGATCAAGGTCTTAGGAGAATAGCACGTCTTGCGCTAAACGTGACTCTTTTTTTTTATCTATAGACTGGATTCACAAGTGCACATGTAAGTAACGACCCTTCTGAGATGACGTACTACAAAACTGTGAAAGGGCAACCTAGCTGAGGCCACACATGCAATACGTTACAGTACACGTGGCATGGCATACGCACATATATAATACAAATAAAACTGCAAATAAAAATGGCTATATTTGGCTACAATTACTTTTTTTGCTCTTTTTCCGGTTTCGCTACATTTGGGCTGCAATTTCTCTAGCTTTGGGCGACGCCAATTTGTCCGACCTGGCAACACTGGTGCAGTTGTGTGGTTGCGGACGTAGAGTTAGCATACCACCTAACTCAGTATAGTATAGTATAGTATAGTATAGTATACTAACTCAGTAAGTCAGTGTAGTAACTCTATGGTTGCGGTGTTATGCAGTTCTTTTTTGGTTGTCGTTTTTATCGTGTTTATAGGTTTGCGTCAGGTGCGTATGAGAGGACGGCGGAACTTTTCTTTTTTTTGTGTGTGTGGTAAATTTTCTTCGCGCTTTTCTTTTTTCCATTTTTACTTTGTTTTTTCTTGACATCGTGCGTGTACCCGTCACTTCGTTGCGGCACATAGAAGCGCCGCCACCATGTGCTCTCGTGCCCCACCGAAGTTGGCGAAGTACGAGGCGAAGGAATTGGTAGCGAAAGTGAAAATATTGAAAGCCGTGGCGGCAGGGGTGCCTCGGCCGGTCATATTGAATACATTCAACGTGAAGAGAAGCACGCTCAGCACGTACGTGATAAATGAAGCGGAGATTATGCAAAAAAGAAGTGAGGCATGCAGACAGGACACAAGAGTAGAGAAATGGACAACACGTGCTGTCCACTTCTATACTCTTGTCCTGTCTGCACGCCTCACTTCTTTTTTGCATAATGATTCCTAACCAACTAGCTCAACTTTCTGTCGTTCGAAGCGGAGATTCTTCAGCTGTACGACAGCGACAAATTCGCTGACAACAGGAAGAACCTGCAAACGGCAGCGCACCGGAAACTTGAAGAAGCGTTGTTAAGGTGCATTGCCGATTTGCGCGGCGCACAGCTGCCACTGAGTGGCCCCCTTATCTGTGCGCAGGCCGAAAAGAACGCGCTGAAGCTCAGCATCGAAGACTTTAAAGAAATTATGACGTTTTAGGTGCCAGAACCACTTCCTGAATATGAGGAACGCCGTAGTGGGGGACTCCGAAAATTGTGACCACCTGGGGTTCTTCAACGTGCACCTAAATATAAGTACACACGGTTGTTTTCACATTTCGCCCCCATTGAAATGCGGCCGCCGTGGCCGAGATTAGACCCCGCGACCTCGTGCTCAGCAGCCCAACACCAAAGCTACTGAGCAAACACGGCGGGTCGCATCGAAGACTTCAAGGCATCGGAAGGCTGGATCGACCGATTCAAGAAAATACATGGCCTGGTCTTCGGAAACGTGTGTGGCGAGAAAGGGGCTATAGTGAATGAAGGCGTTGTCGAAGATTGGAGGGCCGGATTACCCGCACGCCTAGCCGATTACGATGCCTGCGGCATTTTTGACGCAGATGAGACGGCCCTCTTCTACAAAGCCCTGCCGGATAAAACGATCACATTTAGGGGGGAACCTTGCGTTGGCCGTAAACGAAGCAAGGACAGAATAACAGTTTTGCTGGCTGCCAACATGACTGGCACGGAGGGGCTACCGCTATTGATAATCAGCAAAGCAGAAAAGCCGAGATGCTTTAAAAGCATAAAGAAACTTCCCATAGACTACCGCTCGAATCAAAAAGCGTGGAGGACTTCAGCGATATTTCAGGCCTGGCTGCGCGAACGGGACCGCCACTTTTGTGCAAAATCGCGGAAAGCGCTAATTTTTCTAGATAACTGTAGTGCGCACAATAATGTGTCGGGGCTGACAAACATACAGCTGCTTTCTTTTGCCGCATAACACAACGGATTTCCTGCAGTCTCTGGATCAGGGAATTATTCAGTATGTGAAAGGCCGATACAAAAGACAAGTTCTTGAGCACATGTTGCTCTTTATGGAGGCAAAGAAAAAATATGATGTAACTCTCCTCAGTGCAGTGCAGATGGTCGTGCATGTGTGGAGCAACACGCCGCCCGCAGTAATTGCGAACTGCTTCCGACACAGCGGCTTTGTCCGTGACGGTGATTCTTTGGAAGCCGTCATCCGGATGTTAAAGGGACTCTGAAACGATTTTGACGATTTTTTACAAACGTACTGAGTCGTTAGAGTAGGTCCTTCTGATCATTAATTGACGCATCTAATTGTGTCACGATCCACCCGGGTTCGTGAACAAGGGAGGGCTCGAGGCACCCTCCGTTAGACGGACGCTCCGCAGCGTGGTGGTGCTGAACGATGACTGACCGCCGAGCAGTCGTGCTCGTCGGTGCTTATTGCGGTGCGGTGACCAATGTTGCCTGCCGAGCTTAGCAGGCCATCGACCTTGGCGGGTGAGCTAAGATTATGCCTGAGGGGACGTCACATGCTTGCTACGCCCCCTTACCCCCAGTTTGTTTGTTAGATAAAAGAAACAAACGTCCATGTTCAAAATACGAGGCTCTGCCTCCACCCTAGCTGGGTCGACGGTGCCTGCTACCCAGGCGAGTAACGGTCCGGTGGCCTCAGCCGTCGAGTACTCCGCCTGGGCAACGGTGTTGATGGGTCGGGTGTGGAAACGCCGGGTGCTGCCCGAGCCAGCCTCGCTCCATCCGGAGGGTCCGTAGTGGTCGGCCTTGTGAGTGGTGCCGGGCTCGACACCGGTCCAACGGGTGCCGCACCACTGGCAACGGTTGCCGCCTCGGAGGTGGGTGGTGCTCCGCTGGAAGCGACTGGTGCTGCCGCTAGTCCTGCGGGCTGGAACTCAGAAGTGGCAGTCGAGGGTGCTGGCCAGGTCCCGAGGCGAGGCCTGACATTGTCTGTGCCACGTGGCCCCGTCTGGCATGCGGACGAGCACCGATGAGGCGCTGGCAGGAGACACCACCTGTCCGGCAGACCAGGGTGGGCCAGGACGGAAGTTCCTGGCGAAAACTGGAGCTCCCAACTCTGGCAAAGGCCCGGGACGGCACCCTTGGTCAGCAGCCAGCTTCTGCTTCAGCTGCTTCAAGAGCGCGGTGAATCGGAGGTCCGGATGCAAGACGTCCAAGGGTGTCTTGACCATCCGACCCAGCAGGAGCTCACAGGGGACACGGCCAGTGACATTGTGGGATGTGGTCCGGTACTGAAACAGTATCCGGGCAATCTGCGTTCGGAAATCCCCAGTCTGGCTCTTCTTGAGCTTGTCTTTAATGGTTTGCACCACCCGCTCGGTTGGGTGGTATGGCGGAACCATCATCCGGCGGATTCCGTTCTTCGTCAGCCAAGCGAGGTACTCTGCGCTGGCGAAAGCAGGACCATTGTCGGACACGATGACATCCGGCAACCCCTGGGCGGCGAATACCTGTCGTAGCGCTGCAATGGTCACGCCTGCTGATGGAGTGGTGACCGGTAGAACCTCCACCCACTTCGAAAAGGCGTCCACCACCACCAGGAAGTAATGGCCCCTGGAGGGACCCCCAAAATTCACATGTAGGCGGGACTAGGGTCTCTGTGGGAACGGCCAGGGGGTGATTTCCACATGACGCGAGGCTCGCTGATGCTCCTGGCAGATTTGGCAGCTCTGCACCAAGTGAGCGATGTCCTGGTCCAGGCCAGGCCACCAAACAGACAGGACTGGGTCCCGGCTGGTCGCTTGAGATACCGCAGATCTGGACAGCACCTCCGGGTACACGTGTTCCGGCATGAACACTTCAGCAGGTTCTGGAACAGCATCAGGCACCTCTGGCAGGGGCAGGCGGCTCAGGGCATCAGCAGGTCCCAGGTCCTTTCCCGGATGGTAAACCAGCTGATAACTGTAAGCTGCCAGCCTCAAGGCCCAGCGTACCACTCGAGGTTACCAGCACAGGAACGGCCTTGTCAGGCCCCAACAGCCCCAACAGCGGCTTGTGGTCCGTGGCCGCCTCGAACCTATGGCTCCACAGATACTGGTGGAGGCGTTCGACACCGAATATGAGGGCCAAACCCTTGTCCAGCTGGCTGTAACGTTGCTCTGCAGCATGAAGCCGTCTTTGTCTCGGTGTGCCAGGATGACTCCCACACGGTACGGCGACGCATTTACAGTAAGGACAACAGGCTTAACATGGTTGAAGTGCATCAGCACTGGAGCCTTGGTGATTAGCTCCGTGCTGCGCCGGAAGGCCCGGTCCTGCTCCTTCTTCCAGACCCATTGCTGACCATCTCGAAGCAGAAGATGGAGCGGCTGTAGATGCTCCGACAGGTTCGGCAGAAAACTGTAGAAGTTGATGAGGCCGAGGTAGCTCTGAAGCTCCTGCTTGTTCTGTGGCTTAGGTGCCTTGAGCACAGCATTAACTTTGCGAGGAGCTGGGGCTAGGCCTGCCTGGGAAATGACATGTCCCAAGTACTCAACGCTGGGGGCTAGGAAAACGCACTTTTACAGCTTGAGCTTGAGGCCGGCGTCCTGCAGTCGTGCCAGGACGTGCAGGTTCTGCAGGTGATCCCCGTCGTAGCTGCCAGTAACCAGGATGTCGTCCAAGTACACTGCCACGTGCCTCATGCCCCTGAAGAAGTTGTCCATCTCCCTCTGGAATATGGCTGGGGCCGAGGCCACGCCAAACGGTAAGCGCGTGTACTGAAAGAGCCCTAGAGTTGCCGATATTGTGACATACTTCCGGGAAGCCTCCTGGAGCACCAGCTGCTGGTAAGCATCTCTGAGGTCGAGCTTGGTAAACTTCTGTCCACCGGACAATGCTGACTAGAGATCTTCAATCCGGGGCAGCGGGTACTTCTCGACGGTAGCGACGGGGTTGATGGTAACCTTGAAATCCCCGCAGATCCTGACACTGCCGTCTCGCTTGTGGACTGCTACGATGGGAGCGGCCCATTCACATGTCTTGACAGGCACCAGGATGCCCTCTCGCTGTAACCGTTGCAGCTCCTGGGTGACCCCGTCTTTCAGGGCGAACGGCAGTGGGCGAGGCTTGAAAAAAGCATGGCCGGGCTCCCTCAGCTGCACAGATGCCAGCCGTCGTGCGGCAAATGTGCCCACCCCTGGCTGGAAGAGGGACTTGAACTCGGTCAGGAGGCTGGGGACGTCTTTCACCGCATGCACGCTGGCTTCCTGGTACTCTGGCAGACAAACTCCCAGTGCATGAATCAAGTTTCGGCCCAGCAGCGTCGGCGACGACCCCTTGGTTATGTAAAGGGGAAGGGTTGCTTCCCTGTCGCCAGAGCGAACGCTGACCTGTGCCTGACCCTGGACCTGGGATAGCTGCGCTGAGTAGCTGCGCAGCATCACGCCCGAAGCCTCGACAGACACGCCGGGAAAAGTATGCTTGAAGAGTTTCCCTGCCATTACTCACACGATGGCCCCTGCGTCCAGCTCCATAGAAATGGGGTGCCTGCAGATTTCGACGGTCAGCATGTACGGCGACACAGACGACAATACAAAGCCGGTGTGTCACATGTCGAAAATCGACGGGTTCTCGGCCACGACGTGGAGCCTGGCCGCGGAAGAACTTGAGCCTGCTGCCGCACGCCCCCGCCGCACACCCTTGCGACGGCGACCCTGGCCGCGGGCTTGTGTGGTACCTGGGCTTGAATCAGGCTGCTGCTGCTGTTTGCTGTTCGTCCTCCCCCTTCGGTATACACGTGCCAGGTGCCCAGTTTTCCCGCACGTAAAGCATTGTGCTTGAGAGAACTGGCATTGTGAGGGGGAGTGGGCACCACCACAGTGACCGCAGGTACTGCCCTTTATCGCCAACTCGTTGACCGCCGCTTCCGCCGACGGTGAGCCAGTCGCACGGGAAATCTCGCCGGCGTCTTTGCCAGCAGCTTCCATTGCCAGCGCTGCCTTCATGGCGTCGTCCAGCGAGGGGTCGATTAGCTCCAGGAGTCGCGTCTGCATGGCGGGGTTGTTGATGCCGCAGACGAAACGGTCCCGGAACAGCGAGTCCAGCTGGTCCCCGAAAACGCAGGCACTCGCTAACTCGCGTAGCGCAGCAACGAACTGCCCGAGGGTCTCTCCTTCCCGGCGGCTCCGGTTGTGGAAGCGGAAACGCTCCCTTAGTGTGGACGGTGCTGGGTGGAAATGCGAGCGCAGTATGGCGAGCAGCTCACCCAGCGTCTTAACATTGAGCTTAACACTGAGCATTAAGCTCAACGTTGAGCTTAACATTGAGCGTCTTAGCTTGAGAAGATCGAGCACGAGACTGAAGACGCGGCTCACGCAACTGGCCAGGAAAATGTCCCGTTGTTTGGCCTCGGGTGTGTCGTTTGCCCGGAAGAACACGTGGACTTGCTACCCGTAAATTTGCTAGGCGGACCCATCTCCCTCGAACGGCTCGAGCCTTCCGTATGGCGGCAGCAACGGGGGTGGTGTTTCGCCGCTCGCGGCGGCGTGGGAGGATCCGTGGGTACTCGTCGCCAGTGTCACGATCCACCCAGGTTCGTGAACAAGGGAGGGCTCGAGGCACCCTCCGTTAGACGGACGCTCCGCAGCGTGGTGGTGCTGAAGGATGACCGACCCAGTGGGGGGAAACTCCCCAGTTTCGCTGGCAGTAGTGTCCCTGTATATGCTCCTGCAGGGAGCAGAGTTGCGCATAGGTCCGGTGTATGATCCAGCTCTGCAGTGGAGCCAGTCCTCGCGTGCGCAGGAAGCAAATGCCGGGCGGTGTTCCATTTGCTTTTTATTGCGAAAGCAATACTGCTCGCACTTTCGGCCCATCGGTGGTAGTGGCGCCTCCTTACACAGCTGCGCGTCACGTGACCGTGTGACGTCACGCCAGACCGAGAGACGGGGCCCCAGCTCGCGGCATCGATGGCGGAGGCGAAGCCTTGCGCGCCGCTTCTGCGGCGCTACCGAGAGAGGGCGCTCGCTGGTGTGACGTCACGCTAGGAGGATAAATGGGGCTACAGCTCGGCTCCTCGCAGTGGTCGGCGCGCTGCCTTGCGCTATGTCGGATGATGTATAGCCATAAGTTTAACAAAGGGCAACCATGTCCACACCATCCGCCGAACCAAGGCGCAGCCAAGGGTATTGCTTTCGCAATCTTCCAGGCTTAACCAAGCTCAGCCTTCAGCCAATTTTTTGCATGCTGGCCGCGAGCTACATGCGGCAACTGTACGCAAGCGCCGAGCAAGATGACGCTTTTTAATGCAGCCTAAGCTCGAACGATTGGCGTAGCCGGAGAGGTGCCAACCCCCCGAAATTTTGTTTGTGTGTACATATATACAGGCACATATACAAACACACGCACGAATGTACATATAAAGAATAGGACACCCCTCGATCCCTCGAAATAAAACCCTCACTACGCCCGTGGCTCGATCAAACAGCTCTAAATTTCGCGCGCGAACGCGCATTGCCTTGCAACAAAAAGCGGTGCAATGTTTTTCAGCATGCAATATATGAAGTTTTCTCGCGGAGGAGGAAGGCAAGAAATGTTTTAAAGGGTGTTTAGAGAAAACTTCACGCACGTGTGGTAGACAAATATGTGAGCAGTTTTGGATGCCGAAACGACACGAATAACGAATGTCGTCAACAGAACTATCGTGCCTGCAATTATGTCAGTGACCATTAACCGTCATTCATCACTAAACGTCGTTCACAGCAGCTGCACGTTTTCGATATGCGTGGTGCAGACACATAAATTTAAACGCATTTCAAATGTTCACATGCGCACATCTTATGCAAAGCTTACTTTTACGATTCATACCGCAAACCTAACAGGTGCTTCGTAGCAGCAAATCTGCAAGTGGAAAAAGGTTCAAGATGCACGAGCTTCTAGATCAAATATACCTCGTACAAGGGAATGGATGAGGAATGACTGGTGGCAACAGGGGATGAGTGCTGCTTCTTGGAGCCTTGGGGGGGGGGGGGGGGGGGGGGCAGAATTCAATGTCACTGTAAAGGCAGCAAGTTATTAAGTTTAACAGCAGGTTATTTTATTGGACTAATCACATAAGATGACAAACTGGCAAAGTAATTATTCACACATTACAGACTGTAATATGACAGCACATCTTTCTTTATCTCTTCATACCACTCAGGTTAATTTACTATAACACAGCGCTTATTAAACGTACAAAAATAATTTCACATTCCTCACGTCGACTATAAGGCTGATCGAACAAGCAACATATTGCGGGCACTAAATACTGAAGCTATCGCAGCTGTCTCACAAGCGGGAGTGTACGGTGTTTTCGCTTACTACAAAACAATGAACACCAGCACATCAATAGACTTTACATGAAATATCAGAACGCCGACAAAAAAAAAAAAAAAAAAAACACGGAGCAGAGAAAAGCCAGGGTGCAGTCGGCAAATTGTACCTGCTAGTATAGACCGTTTTTTCGTAGGCGCCGCCATATTGTGAACGCAGTGGCGCCGCCTATGAGCAGCGCCATACTGGCTTGGGTGAAAGCGGTCTTTTGCATGGCAGGTACACGCTCGGCGGCAGGTTCTGGCGTTTGTTTTCGCGGTCGTGCGGTCTGTTTAGTATGACGTGCGTCTTCTACATGGTAAACGGTTCTGTGAGACGTGCTGAAGTGGTTTAAGGCGTCATGGCCGGAATTTCTGCAGGCGTTGAGGTGGACGGAACACGCAGCGCGATGTGTGCGCGCATATTCGAGTCTACAATCAGCCTCGGAGATGAATTGTGTATTTCTGAATGTTCCAGTCGCTAATGTGACCTTATTGCGGTATTATCCTCTATTTCTAAGCTGCGGTTTAGGAGCCATGAAACATACGCGACGATCGTAACAGCGTGAGCGTGGGTAACGTTCTGCTACGATAGGAGCTGTGAGTATACTCTGACAAGCGTTCAAACTGTTCGATGCAGGTTACATTGCGTGACTACTTGGTTCGATGGATGAGGTTTCCGCCCCTGAAGAAAATAGTTTTGGCAAGTGATAGATAGCAGCATACCTTACAGTCTGAATTACGCTTGTCCAGCAAAGGGACTGTTTACGAACTGCGCGAGCATGCTAAGCAGGGGTAGGTGCTGGATTACATATATATTTGTTCTATCTACCGCATAGTCCAAGCATACCGCATCAGCGGTTATATATTTATAGACGTTGTGCGGCGTGACTATGCGAGGCCCTATTGCGGCGTTAGGCCGTTTTCTCTTGCTTTTTCGAGGTAGAGGATGATAACCGAATTTCTTTTTCGGTTGTCTTCGTTCCGTTCTCTACGACGCACTCACACACATTACGGAAATTTTGTCCTCAAAAATAGGCATCGCATTCTTTTTATGCGATCCTTCATATGTTATGGCTGTATGCAGGCCAAAAAGGGAATGCCGAAGCGCACAGCTTACATAGGTATCGTGCTGGTTCACCAACCGCAGTGATCGCTGTGCTGAGCAGCGCCATCGGCCTCATGCAGGAAGGCTAGCGTAGACATACGGTAATTTGAAGCCTACTAGACTTGAAATGCGCGCGAACGATGCCGGTGCATCACGAATATTTGATTGCGCCTGCCGCTTAGATGTTTCCTGGTTGCCTTATATATAGGTTGGCCGTGCACGAGCATGCGCTCTTATGCTTTATGTTTTACTCCCTACGCCAAGCGATCAGATATTGAGCAGATTTACCATCTCGTGCTGCTAATACAGAGCACCGGTTTTCTTTGTTGAATTAAAACCGATATGAGCAAAATAGTTCACAACACATACACACACCGCGACTGATAATGTGCGTACACCGCGGCTGATAAAACGCGTCACATTTTTGCGCCCCCAAAAGATATTTCCGCCTACTGTAGCTACCGATGCACCGAAAGGCTTCCCTGACGACCTTATATGAACGGACACGGCGTAAATTTCACAAAGTACCATCTGAAACATCTCAAAATCGTTCCGCAGCACGCGACAGCAATACTTTCAAGCAGCGCCGCGCCGTTTATCGCCCAAGCCAGAGAGGAGGAAAGGCTCTCAGCGTGCCCTATCCTCCTCGCCCGTTGAAACGGTCTATATACTCTGTTCTGAACCTACTTTTCTGGAGCCGCATAGTCAGAACAATCGTGCAAGCAACAAAGCTAATTGAGCGAGTTGGTAAGTTAACATTCTTGGCGTATATGTGCAGCGCGACACAGACGTGTCGTCCTTTCTTTGTACCGCGTCTGTGTCGCGCTGCACGTATACACCAAAAATCGCACAAGTGAACAACCTCTCATGCCAGGCGTACGCATTTCAGCGTGTACAGGAGTGTTACTCGAGATAAATGCCGCTTTCGTGTAAACAAGCCGAACTCGCCTCTGTAAACAAGGCGAACGGACCTCGCATATCCTGGCCCCTTTCGGAGCCGGCTGGTCTCGTCCGTCCGCACGGCACTGCATAAAAAGCTTTGGCACCTTCCGTGCCATTTGCGCAGTTTTGTGCACTGCAACCAATTATACTGGAATACAAGTGTCAAAATGACCTGCTTCGTAGCACTTCACCAAAGTGATTAACTTAAAGGGAAGCTGAAAGCTTTTCCAGAAAAAAAATGAGTGAAGAGCAGTACGCCGTGGTTTTCAACCCTCTGAACCCCCGCAGGGGCGTTTGCGTCAGCAGGCGTTTGGTGTGTTGCGACACCACGGACCCGAGCACACGAGGGTTGGACCCTCCCGCGTGTAGTCGTGCGCGGCTTAGCCGTGTCTGGGGAAAAGGGGATCCTGGGGGTTGAGCCGATGTTGGGTGTTTGGACCTTTAAGCCCCCCGGCGGAGGCAACACACCTCTTCGGCCTCGGCTTCACATAGACGGCACCTCCAGACTGACCCACCTGGAGGAAATCGGCAGTCGCCTTTTCCTGTCTCTCTCTTCCTACAACCTTCGTCTTTCCCTTACTTTCCACCTTTCCTGTCTTCTTCTCTTTTCTATTAACTTCCTTCTTCTTGGCGGCAAGGGTTAACCCTGTGTGGCTATCCAACCTGGGGTACACCATATTTGGTTATAGTGGCGGCGTACGACTGGCGCCGTGCAGACTTGCATGCAAGCTCTGCCGCGTCCCCTCGTTGGGCTCCATGGTGGGTGGTCGGCGCTGTTGCCGAATTTTTATATATTCTCATGGAAACTCCTTTCCCTAAACTTCCTGATCGCCCTCAGAAACGAGGGCGCACCGAAGATGTCTTTAAGTGTTTTGGCAACAGACTACAAAGCTTTCCCCGATTCCACGTCATCCATTCCGACAAACCTGAAAAGACGATGAGAATGATTTCACCTTTCCTTGTGTCAAAATGTCTTACCGAAGCACTTTGTGCAGGGTACAAGGCATCAAAGATGGCTAGTGGAGATCTCCTTCTGGAGCTCCGCGATGCGAAGCAACATGAAAGCCTTCCTAATCTAGTTAAACTTGGAGAAATTCCAGTCACTATATCCCCGCACCGAACTATGAATACGAGCCGTGGTGTTGTCTCTGATAATGATCTAATGGAGCTGACAGAAGCCGAACTGATGGAAGGCTGGACCGAACAGAATGTTATCAATGTCAAGCGAATTATTCTAAGGCGTGACGGTAAGGAAATCAAGACAAAGCATCTTATACTCACTTTTGGCTCAAGCATCCTGCCCGAGACAATCGAGGCAGGCTATGTAAAGCTACGTGTCAGACCTATGTCCCAAATCCCCTTCAATGCTTTAAATGCCAGCGTTTCAGACACAGTTCCCAGAACTGCCGAGGCCGGCAGACATGTGCTAAATGTACTGGCGGAGATCATACTTCTGAAAATTGCGAAAGCGCTCTACACTGTGTCAACTGTGAGGGCGAGCACGCCGCATACTCACGCTCGTGCCCGTCTTAGAAAAAAAAAAAAGAAATCATGACGATAAAAGTTAAAGAGAATATTTCATTTAAAGAAGCGCGCAGGCGGGTTTCCTACCTGCCCAAGAGCAGCTTTGCCGATGTGGCGCGTCAGGGGGCAGCGCCACAACGGCCTCCGGCGACTGTCCGACCCACACCCAGTGAGTCGGCAGTGACGCCTCCCGCCCCCCCCCCCCCCCCCCCCGGCGGCTGCAGCTAGCGCTGGTACGCCAACCCAGCAGAAGGTTCCATCTACCTTCGAGCAGGTGCCCTCAAAGGTCTCGCCTACAGGGACGAGGCCTTCTTCTCGAACGCAGCGCTCGCAAGAGCGCCTGTCCAGCACCTCTTCCGAGGTGATGGACACAACCAGCCAGACGGCGCCGCCAGCGCCTAAGGAGCGGCGAGATTCTCGCAATAGCTCCCAAAAAGAAAAGCACCGCATCTTGGCGCCCTCAAAGGGCTCCGTGAGGTAACTCGTCTTTCTTAAACACACAGCACATAAACCACATTCAACATGGATACGCAAATAATACACTGGAATGTCAGAGGTCTCCTGCACAATCTTGATGATATCAAAGAACTCCTATACAAGTATACTCCAAAAGTGCTGTGTGTTCAGGAAACACACCTCAAACATACGCAAACAAATTTCCTTCGACAATATGCAATATTTCGTAAAGACCGCGATGACACCCTCGTCTCATCCGGCGGTGTTGCAATCATTGTAGAAAGAGGTGTTGCTTGCCGGGAAATAGAACTTCGTACGCCCCTAGAGGCAGCTGCTATCCGAGGGGTGTTGTTTGATAAGCTGGTCACTATCAGCTCTGTATACATTCCTCGAAATTATCAACTTAATAAAAGCGAATTTCAAAACTACATAGATGAACTTCCCGCGCCGTACATAGCTGTCGGAGATATTAACGCACACAACACTTTGTGGGGAGACTCCCGTTACGATGCGAGAGGTCGTCTAATTGAAAACTATGTTTTTTCCTCAGGAGCATGTATACTTAATAAAAAGGAGCCGACGTACCACAGTGTGGCACATAATACATACTCCTCGATAGATTTAAGCATAGTGTCGAGTACACTAATGCCGTATCTTGAGTGGTCCGTGTTGAAGAACCCCTTTGGAAGCGACCACTTCCCAGTTATATTAAACTTGACCAAACAAGATGAATCCCTGCCACATGCTCCCCGGTGGAAGATCGAGTCGGCTAACTGGGAACTTTTCCGCGAACTAACATATACAATCCGGGATGAAATCGATTCTTTCAATATAGATGCTGTGGCGTATATCACATGCCTTATAATTGAGGCTGCGAGAAAATGCATTCGCGAAACTAATGGAATGTCGAATAAGCATCGTATCCCATGGTGGAACGAAGAATGTAAAAAAGCACGGAAAAACCAGAACAAAGCTTGGGGACGACTTCGCGACTTTCCAACCGCCGAAAACTTGATTAATTTTATACAAATAAAGGCTCAGGGTAGAAGAACACGTCGACGTGCTAAAAGGGAGAGCTGGGAGAAATACATCTCTGGCATAAATTCCTACACGGACGAGACGAAAGTCTGGACAAGAGTGAATAAATTAATAGGCCGGCAGGCGCATCCTCTACCCTTGGTTAGCACCCACGGTGATAGCCTGGAGGCTCAGGCGGATTGTCTAGGTGAACACTTTGAATATGTTTCAAGTGCATCGCACTACACAGAATCTTTCCTGAGGTTAAAAGAACGTGCAGAGAGACAGCCTCTTAATCACAAAGACTCCTCGAATGAAGCTTACAATCGTCCATTTAACTTAGCGGAACTAAAGGCGTCTCTCGCTTGTTGCAAAAACTCGGCGCCAGGCGGCAACCGCATCATGTATGAAATGATTAAGTACCTCCACCCTGAAGCACTGAAAACGCTCCTATCTCTTTTCAATGCCATGTGGGCGGCTGGGTGTATTCCGTCCTCATGGAAAGAAGCCATAGTCATCCCGATACTTAAACAAGGCAAAGACCCGTCCTTAGCCAGCAGCTACAGGCCAATAGCGCTAACAAGCTGTCTGTGCAAGCTGTATGAAAAAATAATTAACCGGCGCTTAATCTCTTTCCTAGAAAATAACAAAACACTAGACCCCGTCCAGTGTGGATTCCGAGTAGGTAGATCGACAATAGACCACCTCGTCCGCATCGAGGCGAACATCAGAGATGCGTTTATACATAAGCAGTTCTTACTCTCGGTATTCTTAGATTTAGAGAAAGCATACGATACGACATGGCGCTTCGGGATATTGCGAGATCTTTCCGCGATGGGGGTCCGAGGAAATATGTTAAACACCGTCAAAAGCTACTTATCCAACCGCACGTTTCGTGTGAGAGTGGGCAACGCTTTATCTAGAACATTCACTCAGGAGACTGGGGTGCCGCAAGGGGGTGTGCTTAGTTGCACACTGTTTATTGTAAAGATGAACTCCCTGTATACAGTCATACCACGCATAATGTTTTATTCTGTATATGTCGATGACATACAGATAGATTTTAAATCATGTAACATTGCGATCTGCGAGCGACAGATACAGCTCACATTAAACAAATTATCTAAATAGGCGGATACAAATGGCTTTAAAATAAATTGCCGCAAAAGTACGTGTATACTCTTTTCAAGCAGAAGAGGCATAACACTAGTGCCGAAACTCACCATCAATCGAGAGCAACTATCTGTGAGCAGTGAACACAAATTCCTGGGAACAATTATAGATTCCAAGCTTACTTTCGTCCCCCATCTCAAATATTTGAAGGCAAGATGTTTAAAAAAGGTTAATATTTTAAAAATTCTGTCTCGCACAACCTGGGGAAGTGATCGAAAATGTCTTCTAAACTCGTACAGGAGCCTTGTCTGTTTTCGTCTTGACTATGGTGCTATAATCTATCATTCTGCAACACCGAGCCCCCTAAAAATCCTAGACCCTGTGCACCACCTAGGTATCCGCCTAGCGACCGGTGCTTTCAGGACAAGCCCTGCAGAAAGTCTCTATGTAGAATCAAACGAGTGGTCACTTCGTCTACAGAGGTCATATTCCAGCTTTACATATTTTCTCAAAGTAAACTCGAATCCTGAACACCCTTGTTACACAATTGTAAATGATGTTTCCTGTGCCACACTTTTTAATAATCGGCGTACAGTCAGGCAGCCCTTCTCGCTCCGTATAAGGAATCTTAGTGAAGAAATGTCTGTCCCACTTGTAGAACACCATCTAATGCATTCAGCGAAGCTGTCACCGCCGTGGCAGTGGCAGCTCCCGGAATGTGACATGTCGTTTATTGAAGTCAGTAAGCATGCTTCTGAGATGCACATTCGAATGCACTTCCTTGAACTTCGGTCGAAGTATTGCTGCCCGGAGTATTACAGCGATGCATCTAAGTCACAAGCCGGCGTCTCTTATGCAGCAGTTGGTCCGTCCTTCTCCGACTCTGGCATCTTGCATGCGCAGACAAGTACCTTTACGGCGGAGGCCTATGCATTATTATCAGCTGCGAAACACATAAAACAATTAAAACTAGGAAAGTCAATTATATATACCGACTCTCTGAGCGTTGTTAAGGCGTTAGTATCGCTTAAAAAGCACAAGAACCCTGTAATTAATGACCTTTATACGCTCTTGTGCGCTATCTATGGGTGTAATCAACGTCTCATTATATGCTGGGTGCCAGGGCACAGAGGCATTGAGGGTAATGTCCTCGCTGACGAAATGGCCACATCCACAGCAAGAAAAGATTTGAACTGTTCCGTAGGTGTCCCCGCCATAGATTTAAGACCTTTTATTCGCAAAAAACTAAGAGATTATTGGCAACACTTGTGGGACTCAAGAACCTCGAATAAACTTCATTTAATCAGGCCACATTTAGGCACCGCCCCATCTATAGCAAAATTACGAGAGACTGATGTCGCGTTCTGTCGACTAAGAATAGGGCACACATACAGTACACACAACTTCTTGCTGACTGGTGAGGAACCTCCTACATGTGGTAGATGTGGTAAGAGACTAACGGTCATCCACGTCCTCGTAGAATGTAGGGAAACAGAATGCGAGAGAAAAAAGCACTTTCCCTTGGCGTATCAACACCATATCCCATTACATCCTGCACAATTTCTCGGCTCGGACCCGTTATTCAACATCACATCAGTTTTAAATTATTTAAATGACATTCAAACATTGCACATTATCAGACCAAGTGTTACGTAGTACGGCCTCTTAGCAGAGGCTCCTGCTGCGTTTGTTACATTAGCATAGCACGTGTCTTCAAGCCCTTGTATTCAAGGGCCCTGGTGAGACATCAGTGCTGCGTTCATTACATGTTTTGTTTCATCATCCGCGTGTAACATGACAGTTCCATAGTTCACATCTCTGGTCATCGTCATTGTTTTAATACTTATTTATTTTACGCAATCCAGAGCGACTGATTTTAGGCCTATTTACAGCCATGCCACATCCACCATTCGAAGTACATTTCTTCACTTCACAAACAATCCATTGAAAACCGATCACCATGTGTATGGCGCTCTTTGGTCATATCTGGCCCTTGCGCCAAAAAACCCCATACATCATCATCAACCCTCTGAATTCGAATATCGCATCGAAATTGGGCGAAAGAAGGCGCAAACATATTTTATTTCGACGAAAAGTGCAGCAGCAGACACGCCCAGCTCGCGCGCCTCGTTTCCGCCTGTGATTGGTCGGGCGCCTCGTGACGTCAACAATGGTGTTCGTCCGGACCGACTGCTGCCGCTACACCCGAAGCACGGTGCAAAGTAGTTTGGTGGTGTTTTGCTGAGACGGTCATGGAAATTTTCGAGAGCTTGCGTTTCTCTGAGGAGTTCGGCGTTAAGTCCAAACTCTACGAGAGCGATTTTGCGCGCGACGGTGACGGGCGACGGCTTCGAGCGATAAAACGGGCCGTCGCTTCAATAAATCGCTCGGTGTTGTCGCTCGATCGCTCGTTTCTAGAAATCTAGAACTCGTCGCTCGTCACCCGGAAATGCTATGAGCGACTAGCCAATTGTGCGAAGCCGAAATTGGATGTACATAACTCAAATACTACTGTTTGTCGCACGGAAGGAGCAAACTATTGAATTTTACACGTGCAAGAATAAGAACCTAGTGCAGGACCTTCAGAAATATTTTGTGCTCCTTCTTCAGTAAAATACATCAACTTTAATTGATAAAGCATGCGGCACGCTAGTTTCGGCGCGTATATTGCTGCCCTCATACCGGGAAGTCGTCGCTCAAAGCCGTCGCTCGCGTAGAGTTCGGCTTGCAGAGGACGAGTGAACGCGACAGCCATCGCCTCGCTTGTAGCGCTGTCGCTGTCGCGTGCAAGATCAATTGTAAGGGGTGTATATTTGCACATACTACACGTACGTACATACTTGTACATACTACATGTACGAGCCGATTGCGAAGAGCGGGCCTCTCGAAGAAGCAAAAAATGCTGGTGCAAGCACTACTTTCCACGCGAACGAAGGCGAAGTGTTAGCATCTCCTTGTGTAGGAAATGTTCTTTGGCGAGTATGTTTTTTGCTAAGCTGAATTCAGCGTTCCAGTGAGTACGTTTCCGGGCAAACAACTGTAGTGTTAAGTTCCTGCATGCCTCCTCGTAGAACGTAAGCGGTGATGCGATCTTCAGCATTTGTGCGCTGCCCCAAAGCTGTCGGCAATCTACACAGACGATTTAAACGCGGGAAAAGTTTACCGGCTGTTGTAGCACGTGTAGTATAGAACCTTCATCAGCGCGCCATCCGCACGCTACTCGTAACGGCGAATTCCGTCGTGTACGTGAGATAGTCGGTTTCTTATGTGTGCGAAAGAAGGGGGAGCGCAGCGTCTTGGCGTGAGCAGGCTTTCCAACACACGCAAAACTTTACGCTTGCACTGCGTTATGGTAGCTGCATGCAGGCTGTTTCACAACACACGTGCGAATGGAAAATTCGCGGCGCCTGGCGATGAAACCTGCATGAAGGGTGGGCGATAAACATGCACCTTCCGTTCAGCGTGCTATTTTTTTTTAGGAGAACCCAACGCACGCATTATTGATAAACTCCGGTGGTAATCGTCACGGAAGTGGTTAGAGCACAACACTGTTGTTCTTGAGCGCTTGAAGTTGTTTCGCTTTACAGCAGCCTCCCACTTAGCTGAAAGCTTCTTGTCTTGCAGGAACTATTGTAACATCGGAACATCGTCGCGGTCGCTGGTGTTCGTGCAAGCGTAGCCTGCACAGAACGCCGGCATGATCGGCCTACAAGTTCAATTGATGCTGCGCACGTCAACTACCACTCCCATATACACACAAATAAAGGAATATAGGGTCGAGCAAAGCAGATTAGGACGGCACGCACGCAGAAATACGCCCGGTGAGGCACGGTCGCGGAGACTGCGAAGGAGCGGAACACCAGTGTTGACGTCACTAAGTCGCGGTTTCCGGTCTCCGCTCGCATCGTCAGCGTCAGCAGCAGCACGCGGCGCTCGACGGGGGGCGGAGCTACAGCGCAATTTTAACCGACGATTGCGTCGCTCCTAAGTGAAAAATCCCCCCCCCCCAAATTTTACCTTCATGGTTGATAAGGTTCCCGCATCTGTATATGAGCGTCTTATTGAATTCGACAGACTGTTCAGCTTCCCTTTAATATCCTCGAATACCGTGCCTGCAGCCCAGAGCCGATTGTTGCTACGCACGCTCGACGGTCCGCTGGTTGCAATTTCGATGGCACTGACAGAAACGAGTCGGCGCCGTTTCCGTAAAGTTGGCTTCGGAGCACGCAGTTGATCATTTGACGTCGTTTTGCACCACGTAATCGCGCTCGGCGAATAGCGGTGCGAGCGGCGCCGAAAAAGTTATGCGCAATTCTGCTCCCTGCAGGAGCATATACAGGAACACTAGGTGGCAGTAAGGTGGCAGAGGTAATTGGCGCCATCTCTGTATTGGGCGAACGCGAAAACCCGTTTCCCTTGCATGGCCTCGTAGATCGTCGCGCGCACGCACGCCGATCCAGGTGGCCGAGCCCTTCCCCCCTTCTCAAATCGCCCTCCCTCGTTACTCTCTCAACTCCCTCACATTCGACTGTCTCCGCGCGCACGCCGTGCGTCCCCGCCGGCCCGGCGCCAGCTCAGCCCGCTGCATGACGTTTCATGCTTCGTTATCTGCCCTTATCGCGATGCGTGCGCTGCTGTGCGTTGACTGGCGTGGGTAGTTTCGTCAGTTTCGTGGTCCTCGGTAGCTGTGTGCTTGTGCTCCGCGATGTTTCACCCGTTTCACGACTCGTACCGCTCGTGCATCGTGCAGTGGTACACAAATGCCTCAAAAACAAGCCATGCAAGGTTGTTCCGGGTGCCTAACAACAGGTGAGCGCTCAGACACAAGGACATCAGAGGGCGCATGTACACGAACACAGCCCTGTCCATGTGTGTGCTCCGTGACGCTCCGGACGTCGTTGCTCCTTGATTGTGCTACACTTGCCTCTTCTCGGTAGAGAAAGCTGACAAACAGATGTTCCTCCTCATTGTCACCTGGTCTGTGACTTGTGTTTTTCTGTGCCAAGTCTCATTCTGGAACTTCAGTAACTTGCCCAGCTTTCCATGGCGTCCTCAGTGCTTTTTCTCTGTGTCACGTTCTACAAACGTACTAACAGTTGAAAAATTACTGTTCGTGTGTGTGTACTATCTCCGTAACCGCCGATGGGAAAACCGCGCGAACAACCGTCATGTGTAGGCATTGTACGCTTTTTTTTTTTCTTCTGGAAAGCATGAGCATCGCAAGTGTCCTACATGCAGATTTTTGCAGTTCGTGTTTATTATACAAAGGAGTACCCCATAGGTACGACTTAGTGCCTTAAGTGACGTAATTTTATTGCTAAGCATTGCATTCGGGTCGAAAGAAAAGTCGTGTTGTTGGCTTATTTTACCTGGTCTTTGAGGAATAAGCCTTTCTACGAATGTTTTCCATGTGCTGCTGCAAAAGCCGACTACCTTCTGTTCCCCTTGCCACCGTTACTCAAGTTGTGGCCAAGTGCAAAATAATGTGATAATGTGTATTTCAGTTTTTAGTACAATGTTATTTTTGTTCTGCCATGTCTTTTTCAATTTGTTCAGCAGTAATGAACATGTCACGCATTTCATATACTTTCGTGCAGATTTATAAGTAAGCTCTTTTTTTGGTATGGCTCTCAATCAAACAATGTTAGCATTTTATTCTATTTTTTAGGTATTTTGCGTGTCATCCTTTTTGCCATTACCAGTGAGTTTTCCCTTTTTATAGTTGTCATGACTATGTCATACATGTCGTCCAATTTTGTGCAATATCTTAGTGCATATATCAGAAGCTCGTCTACATTTCAGTCTTGAGGGCGTTATATAAAAATCTTGTTCTTTTTATGTGTGTGTGCATGAAACGGCCTTCGCGTTTTCTAGCGTTTTCTTTTGTTATTTCACCGACTGCGAACTTTTGTGTTTAGTACTCTTGTATATGTCATGCACCTTTCACTTTTCCTCATTTTTTGAGCGTGTATCACACCACGCTATCAGAAAAATCGGTTTTCGGAAACCAAGTCAATAAAGCGAGACTAAACATCTGTTGTGTTGGACAGACAGACAGACAGACAGACAACGAACTTTATTTAATCCTGAGGAGCTACTTTCGGGACCTCCTAACGGGAGGCCATTGTAGCCGCTGGCCGCGCCCACGTAAAGGACAGAACGCCGTGACGCTCCGCTCTTTCCTGGGCCCTCTGGATAGCCTGGGCTTGCTTTCGGAGTACCGTGCTTCTGATGGCCTCCTCCCATTCGGCTTCGCTGGAGAGGAAGTCGTTAGGCAACGCGGGACATCGCCAGAGCAAGTGAGCCATTGAGCAAAAGGTTTCAGTGCAGTCGGGACAACTAGGGTCCACATCCGAGTACATCCTACTGAGGAATCCCCGCGACGGGAAAGATCCCGTCTGCAGCATTCTAAGTGTAGCTGACTGACCTCTACTGAGCTTCGGGTGAGGCAGAGGATAAATTCTCCGACCAAGTTGGTAATGTTTGGTAATTTCATTAAATGTGAGGAGTGGATCGTTCTGCTGAGTCCCTTCCTGCCCCTCCGGAGCCTCCAGACCGTCGCGGCGCGTGAGTTCTCGCGCACGGTCGTGGGCAAGCTCGTTGAGGTTTGGGAAGCCCTCGAGAACGTTCGTCCCCATGTGTGCGGGGAACCACGTGATATAATGAAAACCGGGGCAAGTCCTTTTCTCTAAAATAGAGGCCGCTTCTCGTGCGAGGTTACCCGACTCAAAAGCTCTGATTGCGTCTCTCGAGTCAGTGTAAATGTAGGAACGCTCTGGGTCACACAAGGCCAGTGCAACCGCAATTTGCTCTGCTATACTCGCGGTGGCCGCTCTGACCGAGGCCGAGGAGCGAAGCCCCCCCCCCCCCCCCCCCCCCGCCCGTCTATAACCGACAACGCGAACACTCTCCTGTTCCCGTACTGCGCCGCATCGACAAAGACCGCGGAGTCTCTGTCATCTCTAACTTTCTTCAATATGGCTCGAGCACGGGCTTTACGTCTACCCTCGTTATGCTGCGGATGTACGTTCCGCGGAAAGGGCCTCACTAGGTAGGTCGCCCTCGTTTCCCGTGTCAATGTTATACGCCGGTCCTCCATTATCCTAGGAGCCATACCAACCTCGTCGAGAATTCGCCTGCCAGCTTGGATCGACGATAGCCTAACCACCTGGGCAGTGACCTGTGCCTCTATAATCTCGTCTATGCTATTGTGCATACCGAGTTGATCTAGCCTGTCGGAGCTCGTGGCAATAGGCAAGCCTAGCACTTCCTTGATGCTCTTGCGCATGAGTGTATTTAATTTGGTCTTTTCCGTTTTTGTCCACACTAGAGCTGACGCCACATAGTTAATATGGCTCATGAGGAACGCGCGTTGTACATCCGAAGGAGGTTGTCTTCACCTAACCCCTTCTTTCGGTTGGACACCCTAGCAATTAGCCGCAACATATTCTCCGTTTTGGCTGTAACGTGGGTAATTGTTCTGGCATTACAGCCCCTCGCGTCTATGAGCAGGCCTAGTATCTTAACTGAGTCGACTCTAGGAATGTTCTGCCCATTATTCGCGTATAATGCCACGGGTAGCTGGTTGAGGGGTGTCAGACCCCGAACCCCTTGCCTTGCGGGTCTGTAAAGCAACAGCTCCGATTTACTCGTAGACAGCTTCAGACCCGTGTCCGCGAGGTAAGCCTCCGTCTCGTCCAAGGCCGCTTGTAGAGCTTGCTCCATTTCAGCTAGGGAGCCCCCTGGGCACCAGATCGTGATGTCATCTGCGTAAAGTGCGTGGCCTATGCCCTGGAGGCCGCCCAGCCTATCTGATAGACCCTTCATGACTATATTGAAGAGCAGTGGCGAGATGACTGATCCCTTAGGCGTACCCCGAGCTCCCAATCCGTATGCGCTCGACCGAATCGGCCCCACATGAATAGTAGCAGTTCTATTCATGAGAAAGGACCTTACAAAGGCCTGGAATTTGACTCCTAGGCCTATCCCGGCCGTGGCTTGCAGAATGTATCTATGAAACACTGTGTCGAACGCCTTAGTGAGATCCAGGGCGAGAATCCCTCTCACGTCCCGGGTGCCGCTATCAAAGATTTGCTTCCTTAGCATTAGCATAACCTCCTGCGTCGAGAGGCCGGGCCGGAAACCAACCATATTATGTGGGAAGAGGTTTCTGCGCTCTATGTACCCGGAAACCCTGTTCAAGATCGCGTGCTCCGCTACCTTGCCTATACAAGAGGTTAGTGATATTGGTCTCATGTTGTCCAAATGAAGGGGTTTTCCTGGTTTAGGGATGAGTGTCACTATAGCCTACCGCCATCCGTCAGGCACCTGTCCTGTCTCCCATACCCTGTTTACCTCCTTAGTTAGTAGTTCCACTGCTTTATCGTCCAGGTTTCGTAATAGCCTGTTAGAAATTTTATCCGGACCCGGAGCCGATCTGCTGTTTAAATTGTAGATCACCGCCCTGATCTCCGATTCTGTGAAAGGCGCGTCCAGTTCCTCTACCGTCGCGCATTCGATCTGCGGATAATCCTCTTCCTGCGTCGGCCCTATAGGAAGGTATCTATCCGCGATCGCATTCAAAAGTGACTCTTCAGTACCTCCCTCCTGTTTGTGCCGGTGTATGACTTTACTAAGTGTTTGCCTTTGATTATGCTTTGTCTGTGCGTCGCCCAGGAGGTGCTTGAAGAGGTTCCACTTCCCTCCTGAGCGCATGGACCCGTCTACTGCCGCACGGACCTCGTCCCATTGTAGCCTATTGAGCTCCGCGCAATATCTCTCGATCTCTCTATTAAGCTCCGCAACCTTTTTCCTCAGCCTACGATTTAACCTTTGTGTTTTCCACCTCATCAGAATTGACGATTTCGCCTCCAACAGATGCGCTAGGTGCGGATCCATTCTTAGGACCTCCGCTTCTGTTTCTACTACCTTAGTAGCCCTTTCGACGTCCTCCGTTAGCGATTCGATAGCCTCTTCAGACGAGGAAAATGTGCTCGTTCGCTCCTTCCTAAGTTTCCTGAACTCCTCCCAGTCCGTGACTCGAAATACTCTCGCCGGTCGGGCGACCACCGTTAATGTTACCGCTACTATGAAGTGGTCTCTGCCCAGGTTCTCCTGCTTATTGGCCCACATTACGTTACCTACGTTCCTTACACAGGCCAAATCAGGCGTTGTGTCTCTCGCAACTGACGTGCCCAGCCTAGTGGGGAACCTTGGGTCCGTGATTACCGAAAACGCAAGATCATCGCCAGGTTCTCTCCTTTTACAGTCCGTCTGACGTAGCCCCATGCATTATGAGGGGCGTTAAAGTCCCCAGCAACTATCAGAGGAGAGTGTTTGGCTATCGACGTCGCCTTCCTAAGCAGGGAGTTAAACGTCTGTCTCTGGTCTGACGGCGGGCTATAGACATTAAGCACAAAGACGCTCTGCTTGAGACGCCCGTGCGGTATAACCTCCACGAAAAGGGCCTCCATCTTACCCCGTCCAGATTGGATTGGATGTTCAATAAAGGCTAGATTTTTTTTTATCATCGTAGCTAGTCCTCTGCCTCCCTCGTTCCTGATCGACACAGTGTTGAAGCCAGAGAGGGTAGGGTCGTCACATAGTGTCTCCTGTAATAACAAAATCTGCGGTTTTTCCACCTCATTCGCCAAAAGTTGCCGTAACGGAGCCTTGCGCCTTTGAAAACTAGCGCAGTTCCACTGCCATATTACCAGCTCTTTATGATCGGCCGCCATGATGCTACAACAACATACCTTGCTCCACCGCCGGAGCAACCTCGGAGTGATTCACTGCCTTGCTTTGCGCTCGGACCTTGGATTTGGCCTTAATCGCCGCCTTTTTTCTAGTACAGTCACTCTTTGGATCAAAAGCTTTACGCTTTCCTGATTTTCTCTACTTATCCTAAGTATTTCTTCCAACATCTTTCTTTGCTGGACCTCTCACTTAGACGTTTCCGAGTCGCTCTCGTCGTTAGGAAGGGGGCCTTACGCTTTGCTTTAGTGAGTCCTATGCGGGGTATATGTTCGACTACCTGCGGCGTCTGGTCGCTCGCCTCTATTTCAATGGACTTTGGGTTTGCCTTGGCGGCTTTGAGTCGGCGTACCTCCTCTCTAAGCTCCTTAACTTCCTTAAGTAATGCGTCAACGTGCGACCTACTACCATGCTCTGGCGAAGCCGACCGCGTTACCTCCGTGGGTCTCTGTGGCTCCTTCTTCTTCTTCCCTTTGACACGGTCCGCCCAGGTAGGCTCCTCCTGGATCCGCACGCTGGACACCGAGCGTCCTCTTGATCTGGAGCGCTGCCTGATTGCACCTCGCTTCTGCGCAGCTGGCGTGCGGGAGCGACTTCTTTCGGTGCTGCGCTCCTGCACAGCTGGCCTACGCGAGCGGCTCCTGCCGCCAGCCGTGATGACGTCGGTTCCCAGCTTCAGCTGCTCGGCGCGTCGACGCCGCTGCCGCCGTCTTCTTCTGACGATATATGGAACTTGAAATTTGTCCCTACACTCGTTGGCCGCTGTGGGGTGCGGGCCACCGCACAACGTGCATTGCGGATCGCACTGGTGATCTTCCGCCGGCGATCGTTTGCCGCAGGTGCGACACCACTTGATTCCCGGGTTGGGACACACGTCAACCCGGTGTCCCAGTCCTCCGCAACCGTAGCAGACTTCCGTGTGGCGTCGGTAAAGCGTGCAGCGAAACATGCTCGCGCCGCATGCCACGTAGTTGGGCACCCTCATTCCCTCGAAAAGTACCACCACCGCTGTATTGTTCTTGATCCGCCTGGCCTCCAAAGCGCCCGGATTCCGATTATTTACAATTCTCGCTCTGAGTTGAGCCTCACTGACTTCCACGTCGACTCCTCTTATGACTCCTCTACACGTGTTCTCGGGTGGGGCCAGGTACGCCGCCACCCCAAACGTGCCTTCACCGAGCCTGATTTGCTGCACTCGGGCGTACGCGTCCGCGTTTTTCTCGTGAGGAGTACACACGACAAAAATGTTCTGAACTCCGTTGGGACACATCGTGTCCTCTTCGATTGCGGCTGGAGCCAAGGATACCGCCATGGCCAAGGCTTGCTCAAAGCGTATTTTACTGACCTTGTTGACATTCAGGCCGTCGCGTGGTCTGACAATGATGCGAAAAGTGTCCCTCGGCAGTCGAGGCAGCCTCGCAGCAGCGGTGACGCGTCGTATCGCGTCGCGTGGTGCGGCGGTGCGGCCGCCGTCCCTCCGTCTGCCACTTGTAATTCCACCATCTTGACCCGAAGAATATTGTTCCCTGCGCCTGCCGGGCCGGCGGCCGTACGCCACCTTCCATCCCACGTCGCATGCCTCTTCCTGAGTAATCTCTTCTCCTTCCACAACGTCCATCCTGGATTCAAAGTCCCACATGCGCGAGAGTAGGCCTAAGCCTACCCTCGCCATGTTCCAAACACTCGCAGAACGGCAAAATGTCCTCCCACCGACGAAAATCCGCTATCGGCAGGGTCCTCTTGACGTGCCACGTCGATTAAGGCATAACTCGCCCGGTTTCGCAGGGAGACCCACTCGAGAACATTGATGAAAGCTGGAGCCGATGTCAAAGCGTCCGCACTAGTCGACTTCTTCTTCTTTGCATGATCCTGTTGTGTTCCACTTCCACTTCCAACTGTTGTGTTGGAAGTGGAATTCTGTTTTTTATGTCCCGGCACATGCTGGTATAATATAAGTATGGGCAAGACTGCGTGCGTGCCAACGCATAGCTCACGGCGCACCACGCGCCAGGTCGCAAGCGATGCCACTGCGCTGCGTAGCGCGCGCATTGCTTGCCAGCTGGCGCGTGGCGCGCCCTAGCACGCGCGCGATAAAAAAAAACGCGCCGCGTACAGGTAAAAACAAGAAAAAAAGTAAGTGGCGCGCGCGGCATGGGGGAAAGGGTGAAAGTGAGCGGAGCGGGTCGGCATAATAAAAACAAAAAGAAAAGAAAAACGCTTGGGAGAGGAGGCGCCGCGCGGCTGCTATTCCCGTTGCCGTGACAACGTAAAAAATCGTGTGCGCCGCCATTTTACTTCTGCGTTGCCCATTGGTTAGGGCCGTAACTGAAGGGGACCTCTACGCTAGCGTCGAAAGAGCGTCTGCTCGAAAACAGCCAATGGCAGCCATGCGGAGATTCACCCCCCTGACTGACCGCCGAGATAGAATGGCGAATGGCCGAGCAGCCGCGCGGGCGTGCGTCTATTTGTCGTACAAAAATCCCTCACGTGACCTGATCCTAGGTGCCTAGGGACAGCATCATTTAGGGATTTTTGAGAAGGCGCGATGCTGGCGCCGAGCGACGCCGTGGCGAGTTCGTCCTCGGCGTGATCGTTCTCTGGACCGCGCGTTGTTCAACATTGCTCATGTAATTTCTTTATTCTATGATGTAATCGTGCATGCGTTGCTTGTGTGTTGGTTGTAGGTTCTGTGTTACTTGGCGGAAAGCCGTGAGTAGTGGCGGTGCGGCAGTGCGGCTTTGGCCTCGATGAGTTCTGGCACTACAGAATCTACGTTGTGTGACCCGTGCTTTCTTGAGAACCCGGCGGTGGTGACAACAGTTTGTATAGGTGTTCTGTGGTGACAATGGAAATATCGAAGTGGCCTAGCGCCTGGGCAGTGAAGTTCTGCGAACCGCGATGTGGCGTCGCCGTGTCCGACTTTGCTTAACGGACATCGAGGGATGTGCTGCTCGCTGCAAGTCATGTAAATGCAACTGCGTCGACCGCCCACTGTTCAGCGCTGAATGTGTGTTTGGTGTGCTGTGCTTGAAACGAGTGGTGCAGCCGTGCAGCGGGGGTGGCAGAGGAGCAGAGTGGCTTAGGGGTTCCGTTTGCGCGTTCACAGACATGTCCCGTCTTGGTCTAATTAGCGCCTGTCGCGGGACTGTCGTGTGCTAGCTCCTTGCCTAGTATGAAGTTTACGACGCTAACACACAGCATGTTCATGTTTTTGCGCGCTACATGTCATTTGCATGACGGCCGAGGTGAAAACGAGACATATAAAATTACTTTCTATTGTGGAAGTTCTGGAAGTCTTATTACGCAAGGAGTGCGAACGTAAACATAAACTCATATGCGTGTCTAAAATTTTGAATTACCTATAATACCCTTTACGACTGATAAGTGGGCTACACGGCCTGTGTGAATCAGCTACCGTATGTTGCGACACTCTTACGTGTGGTAGACTGATGCATGGTGCGCGTTTATTTCTGTACTGTTGTAAAAACCATTTGTTTATTCACTCAATACAAATGTACGGCTTCTTCGCCGCAGTACATTTTAGTTACGCGGTGAAGCATACTAAAAGTGGGAGGGGGCCACTATCAGCCAGCATAGTATGTCCACTTGAGGCATACTATGCTGCCATACTTGAGCATAGTATGACCTGAGAGGCGGCGGGTTCGCGAGCGTATGATTAAAGAACTCTTATTATGTCCAGTGACAGTAGCCGCTCTTCACTTTTAGTATGCTTCACCGTACATTGCTTAGGCTTCACCGCGATATATTAGTGTATTGCGAGAAAGATAATCCTAAAAAGCCTAATTATGCAAAGTTTCTATTGTAGCTTGCTACACCGCAATACAGGGGTGAAAATTAGCGTCATGCAGTAAAGCATACTAAGAGTGGAAAGGACACATAGGTTTACACTGTGCTCATTATTTTCAATTGTGACCTAATTTGCAAGTGCATCTGTGCTCGTGGTAAGCTTCATTGACAATTCTTTGTACATCACAAATTCATATTGCAGGGAAGCTTACTAAAGCACATTCGCCATTATGGTACGCGTTATTCACCTTCAATGCAGGAGCACAATGCGGATTCTTGCCCCTGCTTTTTGCTGGACTGCACATGCTCATTGAGAATTGATTCATTGTTCATAAGTGCACTGGTACTTTACTCTAAGCTGGAGGGATCAAGTTAATATGGAAGCACAATTTTTATTAAAGGGACAAGATGTTGCCGAGATGGTTGCAGCACAGCTTTTTTTTTTTCTTCCAGGCACCTTTTCTACTTGAAGCTTCCATTGCAGTGTTTCGAACCTCTTTGAACCAGCACATAGTGTATATAAAAATTGGACACTGATTGGGAATATCACCTAAGTTCATGCCTATATATAGTAAAAAGATGTAGCACGACCAGACAAAATAAAAGAAGGGGGTGGGCTGTAGCAATACTAAGTGTTAAATGGTGCTTTATCCTTTCCCTTGAGTTTTCTTTCTGTTTTTGTGCTTTTTATGGATCCTCCGCAGTAACCATGCGAGTGCTGAGCTTGAGCTTGTTGGTTTCAAGTCTCATGGTTGTTGCTAACAGAACAGTGTGATAAATGAACAAGGGCTTGGAGGCATCGGTTCACCTTGCTTGCCTCATGGTGCTGCTTCATAAGCACCGTGAGCATCCAGGCCAACTAGGAAGGGAGGTTTGTTGCAATTGCTTCTGCACTTTATTGCCACCAAACCAACAGTGCTCTCAATGAGAGCTTTTGGACAGTAGAATGCTTGCACCCAGCAAAGTCTTAAGGAAGCATTCAGGATGTGCAAAATGGGCTTTTGAAGCTGGCAGCATTACTGAAGGGGCTTTGCCCATCTGCCCTCTTTATGGATACACAAAGATGATTTCCTCTTTAAGAGGGATTGTTTCAGAGGTTGTTACATGGCAACAGTGTTGGGTGTTTAGTAGCTTGTCTTTGCCCACTGTTAATAACCTGTTCCTTCTCCAGTGCCCCTGTGAAGTGCCTGCTTTTTGGACACAATGTGCTCTCCATGCATGCATGCATTTTTAGCTTGTAAAGACATCTATTAACCCCTTGCCTCAAGCTGGTCCTTGCTGATGTCACCCAAGAAGGCATTGGGGAGTATGGCAATGTACACTTACAAAACACTGTTGATACCAGTGAAACCAAATTAATGGAGCTGCTGTTCTTTTTTTTGTCCACTCCATCCTGGTTAGTTACAATAAGCAATGTCCGAACAGAAGGCATATGTAGTTGGTCGTGCATAGCCTGCGCACTAAGACTTGTTGGCATGTTATGACCTTAGCAGTGTTTATATGTAAAAACCTTCTGATGTGTTGATGACTCCCTTTTCCTAATCATACTTTGCCTGATGGAGCCAGCAAGTGGGTCAACCAAATGTTCAACAGGCTTCCCACTAGTTTTCCCAGAGTCTCCTTTACCAGGGTGCTGCTCATAGATATCTGTTTTCTTGACCTTGCACTGCACTTCAACCATGGCCACACCTGCTAAACCTATAGCATACGATTAAAAAAGTGCTATACATCATGTTGCTCCAAACTCGCGACATGTGCTAGAACGCCTTGAGGAACACCCTCATTTATTTACGCCCTCATCATACTGTATGAAGCTTCGCATGATAAGTGCAACAATTAACATCTGCTGGTTTTTCAGTGTTATTCCTGTCCAGCTTGCTGAAAGCTATCCTGAGTGTTTCAAAAGCAAACGACCGCTGCTGGACAAGAAGTGCTTAAAACAAGGGTCGCTATAACCACATATGTAACACGAAATGAAGGCCACTGAGTATACAGGCGGTTTACTTCATATCCGAGAAGCTTGGTTCTCCCTTTGCTAGTGAGTGAACTCAACTTGCCCCGAATACATGGCCTGTGACAAACTATGTGCCAGATGCTGTGTCCCCTGCAAAGCTGAAGATGTGTATGAGATCCTGACACCCTGCAGCGGCTTCTACACTGGGCAAACAGGCTACTATAAAAACGACTGCCTTTACTAATATGCTAATAACATGAAAACAGGCAGAAATTTGGCTATTCATTGGACCCAACTGCAGGTGCAAGCCACTCTTCCACCAGATGTGTGTTGTTCACAGAAACTGGAGCTATACAAATGCAGATAAAAACAATGATGTTTGAAAGTAGTAGAGTTGAACTACATTCTGCACAAGCAGTGCTATCTGCAGCGCTGGTACCTTATAGCCACAAATCATGGCTGCAGCACCATGCAAAGGCACTATTCTTGAATTATTAACTTCTATTATATTTATGGTGGCCATATATGCAATTACATATCCACATTGTGTGCAATATGGTTAAATGTCAATTATAACCATTCCTAATCTGAAATGCAACAAAAGAGCAAATATAGGCAACAAATTGCAATTCAAAGACACAAAAGACAAATAGTGCACAGGATAAGTGATAGACTTCCTTTCATTGAAGAAGAAACGCGACATGTGTAATGCCACCACCAGTGGGTAGCAATCTTTCAAGCTTGGGTGACAGAGGCAAAACTTAGCAAAATGCTACAATCACGCAGTAAAACGGCCTTGGACACAAAAAACCGACATCATATTGTACAGAATGAAAGGGCAAGACTCCATCTAAGAACAGTCTATGGTACCACATACTTGAAATGGTGTAAAATATGTTGACATGCCCTACCCGTAAAGAAAAAGCAACAAACACAGAAAGCACGCCTTAAAATGCAATGTGAAGAGTCTGAAACCAAGAAAAAACAACCCGAAAAAGGTTTCGCTAAGTCTTTCAACGATTAAAATTGTCAAACTGTATCATCACTTCTTAATGAACCTGCACAGCTGAAAAGGAAGGAAGGAAAGCTCAATAGCAGGGCTGCAGAAAATGTCACCGAATAAATATACTTTGCTTACCAACGATACCCGTGGTTTAGTTGTGGTCTGTGTATAAACTTTTCTTGTTTAGAATGGTTTAGCGGATAGGGAAAAAATGACCATAAGAACACCAGGTGTATGCATAGTCTACGCACAAAAAGCCACTGCTTTCTTACTTTATGTTCTCTGTACTATTCATGAGTATTTAAGTGCCTTAATAGCACTGCTAACATCCTACTGCAAAACACAAAATTGGGCAAGTTGTGGCATAAAGAAAATTGCAATTTCACTCATAATGTGAAACAATGATGCAGTAGCTGGTGAAATATGCGCAGGAAGCTTACTTCATACAGTGTTTGTTGAAGTGAACACTTGCCAATGCAAGTTGGTAATCTCCTTAAAAAAGTAAAATAAGTAAGAGTCGTATTTATATGTGGGAGTTGTGCCTCAGTGTTGAAGTGGAAATACTTGGCTTTTCTTCCTCCTCTTTCATATCCGGACTTAGCCACTGATCCACACCAAAACAACCCTTTAGCTTCTTACTGCTGAATTCGTTTTGGTTTTCTCAAATCTATATTTGGGCTACCCATTGCTAGGCCTCTCACTTTGCTTGAGGAAAACAAGACACCAACAGCTCCATCCAGTAAATCTGAGAAGCCAAGCACTAGAAGAAGATTAATGAAGCAGATGCACTCAATCATTGTCATCACATGCAAGAAGAAAACTTAACATAAGACTGCCTTCACAAGTGGGAAGGTCATGTGTAAGAACTTGAAGGTGTGGATGCCAGCTCTATATACAGTACGCAGACATTGAGCAGGTGTTAGCCAATCTAGGCACCTGTTGGCTAGATCACGCTCTCCGGTATCAGTATTCACCACGATTGTACCTTCAGCAGAGTGGCTGAAATGTAGAATTGTGGACTGCCACTCTTTTGATCGTATGTTTGAATGCTCGCAGCACAATGAGAACTTTATTTGCAATATTCTAGCAAGAAATTCGGGAATTCCAGTGACAACACCAGTAGACATCGGAACAACCAGGGGAGTTAGCCCATAGCAGCTATTGCTGTAAAAAAGAAGACTGGCATAAGCACAAGAATTGAGATGGGCATACTACATGCCTTTGTTCTGGTAGTGGTCCACTACTTTGGTGCTACAGTTAATGATCTCCACTGTCACTGGACATAATAAGACTTCTTAAATTATACACTCGCGCACCCGCCGCCTCTGAGGTCGCCTAAGTGGACATACTATGCTGGCTGATAGCGGCCCCCTCCCACTTTTAGTATGCTTCGCCGCACAACTAAGCCGTACTGCGGCGAAGAAGCCGTACATTTGTATTGAGTGAATAAACAAATGGTTATTACAACAGTACAGAAATAAACGCGCACCATGCATCATTCTACCACACGAAAGAGCGTCGCAACATACGGTAGCTGATTCACACAGGCCGTGTAGCCCACTTATCAGTCGTAAAGGGCATTATGGGTAATTCAAAATTTCAGACACACACATGTGTTTATGTTTACGTTCGCACTCCTTGCGTAATAAGACTCCCAGAACTTCCACAATAGAAAGTAATTTACAACACACAAACGCAAAGAACACTATATGTCTCGTTTTCAACTCGGCCGTCATGCAAATGACATATAGCGCGGAAAAGCGTGAACATGCTGTGTGTTAGCGTCGTAAACTTCATACTAGGCAAGGAGCTAGCACACCACAATCCCGCGACAGCCACTAATGAGACCAAGACGGGAGCAGATGTCTGTGAACGCGCAAACCCTAAGCGACTCTGCTCCTCCGCCACCCCCGCTGCATCAATCGTTTCATGCACAGCACACCAAACACACATTCAGCGCTGAACAGTGGGCGGTCGACGCAGTTGCATTTACATGACTTGCAGCGAGCAGCACATGCCTCGATGTCCGTTAAGCAAAGTCGGACACGGCGACGCCACATCGCGGTTCGCAGAACTTCGCTGCCGAGGCGCTAGGCCACTTCGATATGGTGGCTAGATAACTTCGATATTTCAATTGTCACCACCGCCGGGTTCTCAAGAAAGCACGGGTCACACAACGCAGATTCTGTAGTGTCAGAGCTCATCGAGGCCAAAGCCGCATTGCCGCACCGCCACTACTCACGGTTTTCCGCTAAGTAACACAGAACCTACAACCAACACACAAGCAACGCACGCACGATTACATGAGCAATGTTGAACAACGCGCGGTCCAGAGAACGATCACGCCGAGTACGAACACGCCACGGCGTCGCTCGGTGCCAGCATCGCGCCTTCTCAAAAATCCCTAAATGATGCTGTCCCTAGGCACCTAGGATCAGGTCACGTGAGGGATTTTTGTACGACAAATAGACGCACGCCGAGCAGCCGTGCTCGTCGGTGTTTATGGATGGATGGATGGATGGATGGCGGCTACACCCTTTTGAACGGGTGGCGGCTGGCGCCACCTAGCCTTTTGCTCCCCCTCCTATATTTTTCTTCTTTATATCCCCTTCTCCTTAAACTACTTTTCACTACACTCCTCCCCCCAAAATAAATATCTAAAATAGTATAGAAAACATTAGCTCCCCGATTTATGGTATTATATCTCCCTTGACTTCCTCCACCAATCCTCTAGCCTCCCCGTCGTTACTGCCACTCTTTTCTCGTCTATTTGCCCTCGTTCCCCGGGAAAACCTAATGCTCCTTACATATCTGTCACTCAGGCACGCACCCAGGATTTTTTTTCGGGGGGGGGGGGGGGGGCACCACCTCCATCATCATCATCATCATCATCATCATCATCATCATCATCCTGTTTTATGTCCCCTGCAGGACGAAGGCCTCTCCTTGCGATCTCTAATTACCCTTTCTTGCGCCAACCGATTCCAACTAGCACCCTCGAATTTCCTAGTTTCATCGCTCCACCTAGTGTTTTGTCGTCCTCGATTGCGTTTTCCTTCTCTTGAGGGGCCATCCTAGGACTCGGGCCTGCCAGATAACTGCGCAGAATCTCAATAAACTTGTTACCACCACCTTCTCTTGGTACCCATTCTGTAACCCTAATGGTCCAACGGTTATGTAACCGGCGCATCACATGACCTGCCCAGCTACATTTTTTCCTCTTAATGTCAATTAGAATATGGTCTATACCCGTTCGCTCTCTGATCCAAACCGCTCCCTTTCTCTCTCTTAACGTTATGCCTAGCAATCTTCGTTCGATCGCTCTTTGCAGGGTCCTTAACTTGCTCTCAAGTCTCTGCCCCATATGTCAGCACTGGCAAAATGCATTGGTTGCACACCTTACTTTTCAGTAATAATGGTATGCTTCCATTCAGGAGCTGGCAATGTCTGCCGTATGCGATCCAACTTATTTTTATTCTTCTCTGAATTTCTTTCTTATGATCAGTGTTCCCTGTGATTAATTGACCTAGGTAAACGTATACTCCTTCACAGTCTCTAGTGGCCGACTGGCGATCCTGATCTCTTGTTCCTTTGCCCGGCTATTTATCAATATCTTCATCTTCTGCATATTAATATTCAACCCCACTCTTACACTCTCTCTGTTAAGGTCTCCAACCATTTGTTGTAACTCGTCTGCATTGTTGTTGAATAGAACAATGTCATCGGCAAACCGAAGGTTGCTGAGATATTTGCCGTCGATCATTACTCCTAAGCCTTCCCAGTTTAATAGCTTGAATTCTTCTAAGCACGCAGTGAATAGCTTTGGAGAAATTGTGTCTCCCTGTCTGACCCCTTTCTCTATAGGTATCTCCCTGCTTTTCTTGTGTAGAATTAAGGTAGCTGTAGAACCTCTGTAGATATTCTTACGCGAAGGACGAGTCAGTAAGACGAGAAACTATTTACAGATTATATTTACAACAACTGTTGCAGCGCTGACCGGTTAGATTCACAGCGCGAGCCCAGTTCGTTCTTCCTCCTCTTTTGTTTGAACGAGGTGAGTGGGCGCCTCGTTCAAACAAACAAATACCACAAGCATGTAGCAATATTTTCCAAGCTTTTTACGTAAGCGTTCTGTACTCCTTGATTACGTAGTGCCTCTATGACTGCTGGTATCTTTACTGAATCAAATGCCTTTTCGTAATCTATATGAGCCGCATAGAGGCTTATTGTACTCTGCGGATTTCGCGATAACCTGATTGATGACATGGATGTAATCCATTGTAAAGTATCCCTTCCTGAAGCCAGCCTGTTCCCTTGGTTGACAAAATCCAGTGTTGCCCTTATTCTATTGGAGATTATTTTGGTAAATATGTTATATAATACTGGGAGCAAGCTAATGGTCCTATAATTTTTCAAATCTTTAACGTCTCCTTCTTTGCGGATTAGTATAATGTCTGCATTCTTGCAGTTTTCTGGGACCCTTGCAGTCGATAGACACTTCGTATAAAGAGCCGCCAGTTTTCCAAGCATTATGTCTCCTCCATCTTTGATTAAATCGACTGTTATTCCACCTTCTCCTCCCGCTCTTCATCGTTTCATGTCTTGCAGGGCCCTTCTGACCTCATCGCTAGTTATATGAGAGTTTCTGTATCCTGTTCATTACTGTTTCTAAGTGAGGCATCGTGACTCCTCTGGGTACTGTATACAGGTCAGCTTAGAATTTTTCCGCTGCTATTATTATATCTTCGAGATTGCTGATATTATCCTTCTTATCATTTAGTGCATACATCGTGGTTTGTCCTATGCCAGGTTTCTTTCTTACTGAATTCAGGCTGCGTTAATTTTTTACGGCTTCTTCAGTCTTTCTCATGTTATAGTTTCGAATATCAGCTATTTTCAGCTCGTTGATCAGTTTTGACAGTTCCGCGAATTGCGTAACGCTGTGCGGCCGCCAGTCCCATACAACCGCGTAGAGCGCAGGACTCTGCGATTCTAGACGTACTGCGCTCACCGCGAAAAGTTAGAAAAACACCCACATAAGCACAGCAGAGAAGTAGCTACGTGAGGCGGTTCGACCGATAACTGTAGAAGCGTCATTCAAAACAAGTAATTGTTCTCCACTTCCGGCGGCGTTTTCTCTACTTCCTTTTTAAATAAAAAGATGTTGATCCATAAATATTCTCATAAACAACGGTTAACTTTTTTTTATTATTCGCTTTTCCTTGCAGTTTGGTTGTTGCCTTGGCTCTCTCCCTTAGTAGATCGCTTAATTTTTCAACTGCTTGCGATTTTTGTTTCCAGTTGCGAATTTTGCACGAAAAGTGCTATACAATCAGAGAAAAACAGACGAGGTAACGGGCGACAGTCATCTTGCTTATGGGTTTAAGGGTTATTGCAGGGTTTCATGATGGACGCTCTTTCACATTATTTTATTTCCCACCTTATCTAACGCATATCACGTGTATATGGTTCCGGGCATCTGCCAGCGTCGTGACGAGCCGTAACTCAAGGAAATAATGAAGCAAAGGGAAAAGTTAAACGCAATTGGCGTTTTCTTTGGCCGCAACTCGTTCCACGAGAGTACAGACCAGCTGAGTAACAGCCGCATCCCTTTCCTGGTCCCAGGATCAGCCTAAACAAAGAAGGTTGAACTAACAAAAGCAACTGCTATGCGCGTGACGGTTGAATAGATGGTGACAACTGAACGCATCTCGATTTAATCGCGCGGGTGCGGAATCTATGAGAAAACTGCCCTTCACATTACAAGAGATGCCGATAACTACCGCCATCTAAAAGGAGTGAAAAAGGCAGCATAATGCTGACTGATGAATAGCTGCCGAGTCTCAACATTGATCTGGCGGCGCTTTAGGAATGTGTGAGGAATGGTGGCGTGGGTGAGGAGGGGGGGGGAATGCCACTTGATTTCGGGGGGGGGGGGCGGGCCCCCCCGGGCCCCCCCCCCTGGGTACGTGCCTGCTGTCACTGTTCCCTCGGCCAGAGTCGCGCAAAGGTCTGTGCATCTCAGCACTATATGGTCTGTGGTCTCAATTTCTGCTCCGCAAGCTGTGCACAAAAGGTCCACGTCTTCAAACTTAGCCCTGTATGTTTTCGTTCTCAAAACCCCCGTCCTAGCTTCAAATAATAGTGAGCTGTCCCGCAAGTTATCAAATAAGAGCTCTCTCTTTATCTCCTGTTTTTGTGTCCTATACATAGATAACGCTGGCTTTCCGAGCATTCCTTCTTCCCACATTTTTCTTTCCGTCTCGATCACCTCCTTTCCCACACTATAACCACGTTGGACCCCTTCCCTCGGCTGTAGGTATCTAATCCTCAGCTTCCTAGTTCTGAGTGTCCACTTTGTGTTCAAACTTTTCATGTATAGATATTTGTACACTTTTCCCGTACACCTTTTTTCCCCCAGTGCTGGGAGTCTCTGTTCATATTTTAGCTTACTTATTGCCTCTCTACCTTCGAATGACGTCCATGCCATGTCCCCCTGCACTCCCTCATTAGGGGTGTTCCCGTGCGCTCCTAAGGCCAACCTGCCTACACTTCTCTGTCTTGTTTCCATGCATGCCTGAACTTCCGATTTCATGCACAGTACTGAATTTCCGAATGTGAGGCCAGGTACCATAACCCCTTTCCATACCCCTCTAACCAACTCGTACCTAATATAGTTACATAGTGCCTTGTGTTTCATTACTGCTGAGTTCCTTTTCACTTTTTCAATCATAATTTTTTCATGTTCTTCCAAGTACTTTTTGCCCTCGTTTAGCCATATATACCCAAATACTTGTATTTTTCGACATGATCAATCTTAGTGCCTTGTATTTCCAACGGTTCCCCCTTTTTTCATTGTATACTATTATCCCAGACTTCTCTGCACTGAATTGCAGTTCCAATTTTTCTCCCTCCTCTCCACATATCCTCATTTGTTCCTGTAGCCCTACTCGGGCGTCAGCAAGCAGTACAATATCATCTGCATACATCAGTCCGGCTAGTACTTGAGCTACCTTCTGCCCTTCCAGCATATATCTTATGTCGGTTGCTATTGTGCACTGTTCTAGCAACATTTACGTTTGCTCATGTAAATCATAAAAAGCAGGGGCGACAATGGACAGCCCTGCCTGAGACCACTTTTATTTTAGCTGGCTTTGTAGTTTCCTCCTCCCATGTTATCTCTGCCTCATTATCTGTATAAACTTGTTGTAGAAACCCAATCACCTTTCTATCTAGACCATATTCCTTCAACTGGCTCCATAACTTTTCTCGGTTTACATTATCATAGGTTCCTCTAATGTCTAAAAAAGCTATCCATAGCGGTTTCTGCCTGGCTTCCGCTATCTCTATGCACTGTGATATAACAAATAAGTCATTATCTAGCCTTCTGTTCCTTCGAAATCCATTTTGCAGCTCTCCCAAAATCTTTTCACGTTCTGCCCATTCCTCCATTCTCATTTTCTCCATCTGCATTGTTACTCTGTATATGACTGATGTGACAGTTATTGGCCTGTAGGATTTAATGTTGTCCTTGCTTCCCTTACCTTTGCGAACTAATATCATTCTGCTTGATTTCCATATTTCCAATCCTGTGGAACATCTCCCCCTACAACTATTTGTTCAATAAGTTGTCGTAACTTTAATTTACTTTTCTGGCCTAATATGCTTATCGATTTCATAGGTATGTCATCAAGTCCTGTCGCTGTTCCCACGGGGACCTTGTGTTCAATTCGGTCCCATTCCTTACTTATCATCCTCTGTTTTCCTCCTCTAATTCTGTCCTGCTGTTGTCATTGTTCTCCATTTCGCTACCCTCTGGCTCTGGAAATGCTGCCTCTATTGTTAACCTAATATGTTCCTGAGCTTCCTCTCCCTCTACCTTGTTCCTTCTGGTGGGGTCAGTGAGTGCTGAACTACCTCTGTCTTCTTACTCTGTTGCCTTATGTGTTCCCAAAACTTCTTAGAGGCATGTCTGTCTTTTTTTTTTCGTATCTCTAACAACAACTGTACCCCAACTTTTGCTATCTTGGCTTGACTTAATGCCGATGCTTCTCTTTTCATTGCAAGGTAATTCTCCCATTTTGTCTCCACCACTTCTGGTGGGGCTCCCCTTTTCTTTGCTGCTCTGCGTTTTCTGCACGCATCTTTGCGTTGCTCTATGGCCTCCTTAACTTCTCGGTCCCACGAGCTTTTCGGTTTATGTTTTCCCTGCTTACTTCCTAGATTCCTAATCTGTCCCTTCTCTAGCTCTCGTTTAAATATACCTATTAACTCGTCGTATGTCCATGCCTTTCGCGGTTGCTTGGATACCATGTTTTCAATGTTTTTTGCCACTTCTTGTAGGTCATTCAGTTTGCTCATACATTTCCTTTCTTTAGTTTCTATCAGTGGTACTGTCCTTCCAAAACTGATTTTGATTCGTTTGTGATCACTCCCCAGGCTTTTTGTACCTTCCTCATCAATTTCCATACCTCCCAACCGTTCATACAGCTTGTGGGACATTAGGCAGTAGTCGATTGTCGAGTGGGAGTTATTTCTTTCCCATGTTATCTTCCCGTCGAATTTAATTTCAGTATTAACTATTACAAAATCATGGGCCTCACAAAAATCTACTAACATCTGCCCTGTTGCATCTGTCACCTAGTCAAAGTATTGCGGTGCGGTGACCAATGTTGCCTGCCGAGCTTAGCAGGACACCGAGCATGGCGGGCGAACCAAGATTATGCCTGAGGGCGCGTCACATGCTTGCTACAAAGTGCTTCGCGTAAAGCGTGTAAATTATTATAAGAATTTAAAAATGAACATCGCTGACGATCGCAGCACACTGCGCGGCGGAATTTTAGGCCGCCCCTACCCATATGACGCAAATCACCTATATGACGTCAGTGGGGCGAGCTATCCGATTGGCTGACCAGGGCGCGTGATCGATAATTTTCCCAACTTTATGGTTAACAAATGATGTTCGTAATAGTTGGAATGTTAGTTAATTAGCTTTTATAAAAAGAAAGTAACATAAAGGGGATGCACAAGGACAATTTTTCTGTACACTTAAGCACTTCCGACACACAGCAAGTGTCGTCTGCTTGTTTTACAACGTGCTCTGTCTTTGACGAGAGCTCCACCGTCAGTGTCGGCCTGTCTTTTCGTGAGCGCTATGATTCGACTTTTTTGCGTTCTGGAGTGCAAACGTAGCGACTGGCAATATGTCAAGCTGCGACATCGTCCCTCTGCAAGCCAGTAGACGAACGGACTGGCTGCGGCGCATGGGACTGCCGCTATCCGATCGGTGCCAGGATTGGCGCGATTGCGGCCGTCACTTTACACCGGAAGATTACTAACGCAATAGCGTTTCGCGAGTCCGGTATTAGGGTAAACGCAAGCGCAAAGGGGACAGGGCCTGGCCGTGTCCCCTTGCGTGTCGTTTCATGGGATGAACAGAAGCGCAAATGTGAATGCTCTGCACGGTGCAGCCACCTGGTGGCATAGAGCTCAACCAGACAGAGTAGCAGTAACAAAATGTATTTTTCTTTGCTGCTGATGTAAAGTTTCCGCAGGAGTGTAATCGTTAACACGTTGTTTTTGTAAATGTTTAAAATGTTTTACACTTGGTTAGAACAATATTCGCTCTTTCTTTGGCTGGTTAAGCTGTGTGCCAATGGGTGGCTGGACCGTGGAGACCGATCAGGCAGCTCACGTACGCCTACGCTAAAGTTCCTTCATCAGCTTGAGTTTATGCTTCCACCGTTCCGTCGAAACGTTCCGCTAGTGTGTGGTTACCGGAATACCAGACACGTTCGGCGCTGCGACAGAATTCTCACAACGCACGCTGCTTCGATAGCTCTCGCTTGCGGTCGAGGGCCAAGCGGCTAGCGGAGAGGGTTCGCGCGGGCGGGCTCTAAAACAACCGGAAGTGGACGATGTGACGTCGCATCGTGACGCAGAACCAGTGAAGCCGGCGCTTAGCCTCGATGGCTCGGCAAACGAGTTGAGGAGGAAAAGCACGGCTAGGGAGGAGGGTAAGTTGTAATCGCTTGTAGCTCCATAATACGTAAAGCTTCACTTAAATTGTGGTGCGAATGTTCTACTTAAGCTGTACCCTATGCGTCTCGAAGATTTGTCCGAACCGTTTTAGGGGCCCTTTAACCAAAACGCCGAGGAAGAGGACAGTCGCTTCAACAGACTTGTGCCTCCGGATATGATCGCGTTGCAAGAGACACACGGCAAACCCAGACTCCCGGGTTACGTGACCTACACGGATCCGACGTAAGGCGGGACGGCGTTACTGGTGCGCACCAACATAGCAGCCACCCAGCACCTCACGGCGCAAAAGGGCTGCGAACACACGCTGGTCGAGGTTCACACAAGAACGATTGGCAGTGCCGAAAACCTGTTTGTGATGAGCGCATACTGCAGGCCGTCACAAAGGCAGTACGACTTTGAAACATTAGTGAGCCAGGTGAAGAGGTTGGCGGGGAACAGGCCGCTCCTGATCCTAGGCGACTTCAACGCCGCTCACACTACATGGGGTTACAAATACCAATCTAAACGAGGCAAGGCTCTAGCAAAGGCAATGGAGGGCCAAGAAATGGCGCTCCTTAATGAACCGGGCGTCGTCACCCGAAAGGGAAACAGCGTCAACAGGAACACCACCCCGGACCTGTCGTGGATTGTGGGCTGCCTAGAAGCGGCCTGGCGGAACGAAGACGTAGACCTGGGCTCCGACCACAGCATCATAAGTGTGACGATCAAGGGACCAAGGTTCCGGGCAGCCCTCGGCAAAGCCCGGATCACCGACTGGGACCGAATGCGCAAGCACACGGACGAAGAAAACGAGACCTGCGGAGAAAACGCGAAGGAGGGCAGACATCAAACGTACGCAGAATGGGCGCGAGTACAAAAGATCGCGCTCGACAGATTTACTCAAGAAGTTGTGACAACCATGCAGACGCCCTTCGTCGACGCCAAACTAGCACACATGTGGGCGGCACGGCACTCGCTCACGCGAAGATGGAAGCGTCAACGTCGAAACAAGAAGCTCGTCGAACGCATCGCGCTCCTCAACAAACAGATCGCTAAATACGCAACCAAGCTGTGCCGAGAGAACTGGATGAGGACGTGCGACGGGCTGCAGGGAAAGCTGTCGGCGCGCAAGACCTGGAGCCTGCTCAGACACCTGATCGACCCGTTGAGCAGCAAGACCACAACCAACCGCAACCTCACCAAATTTCTGAACGCTTACGATGGCAACGGCCAAAGGCTCATTGAAGACCTCAAGGCGATCTACCTCAAGACGCAGAGAGGGCAATTTCCCATACCGGAGGAGTACGGAGGACCGGAAAATCCGGCATTGGATGAACCGTTCACCATCACGGAGTTATCAACCCTTTGAGGGTCGATGCTGTAAATATACGGCGCCGCGAACAGTCCGAAAATGGTCGAAGCCGTATATTTACGGCGCCGTCTGTACATTTAAAACACGCGCTAATTTCCTAACTTTTTCTTGTCTGCCATGTGCTGCCACTATGTGGGAATACATCGAATTTTTTTCTCGGGACTCTCTCTTTCGATTTTCGTTGTATAGTGTTTTTTTTTGTTTTTTTGTTGCTCCAGCGCGTCTGTTACCGCTCCCGCATTGTGGCGCCCTCGCGGGAGCGCGTCGGTTAGTTCCGGTTTTGTTCCGCACGCGGTTTCGGCTTCTTTCGCTTGCAAAACTGATGGCTATCTCGTTCTTACCACTCAAAGGGTGACCACCTGTTAGTCGCTCATTTGTTGCTCACAAAGGTCCGCATACGAGGGATGCCGCCGTGCATGCGTTTCCTTTTTTGGCACTTTATTCAGAAGTTGCCTCCCACGGCTGCTCAGGGAAGCAGTACCCGGAGGAGGTGCCACGTCTGCACTAACACCACTCGGCAGCAAAAACGTCGCAAGGACACAAGGTACATGTGCGCTGAGTGCAAGAAACCGCTCTGTGTGGAGCCATGCTTCAAGGACTACCACACGCTGAAGAAATATTAATGCAAGAGGAACATTTGAGACTTGCGAAAAATTTTCGTGTGCGCATTCTTGTGTATTTTTCTTGTGTGGACATTGTGTATAACAATACGCCAAATTTTTTTTAATTCTTATAACTTTATTTGCTATTTTTTATTGTTCTTCATGAATAAACAGTACATACATGGCAACGCAAAACATTTTTTTCTCACTTTACGGTCACCCTAGAAAAATTACGGTAATTTTTTTTTGAAATAGGTCCCTCTGAAGAATTTAAATGTGCAATAAAAAAATCGACCCTGGGTGGTCGCATATGGCGAAAAAAATCGACCCTCAAAGGGTTAACAGCCATAGACGAAAGTAATAAGACGAGCGCACCCGGAACGGTCGCCATTACATACAAGCTGCTCAATAACATGATTGATGCGGCGGGACGCGGGCTCCTGGGTCACATCAACAGAACCTGGGAAAGCTCGAAGTTGCCCGCAGAATGGAAAGAGGCCGAGGTGCGGTTCATACCTAAACCCGGCAAACCTCTCACGATCGAGAACATGCGCCCTATCTCGCTCACGTCCTGTGTGGGCAAAGTCATGGAACGCATGGTTCTCAGAAGACTTCAAGCACACTTGGACGAGACAAATCAGATGCCGGCGACCATGTATCGATTCCGCCAGCACCTGAGCACCCAAGACGTCCTGATCCAATTACACGAACTAGTGATTAAAAGAGCAACGAGGCACGCGCCCCGGGGTATACTGGCTTTGGACCTCAAGCGGGCCTTCGACAACGTGTCCCACGCCAGCGTGCTCGAGAAGCTACGCAAGACGGGGTGTGGCCGCAAGACCTACGGCTATATTAAAGATTTCCTAACCGATAGAACAGCAACTATCCGGATAGGAAATGAATGGTCAGAGCCTGTGGAGCTCGGAGACAGGGGTACCCCACAGGGCTCGGTCCTGTCGCCTCTGCTTTTCAACCTAGCACTCCTGCCCCTGCCCGAACTACTCAATCAGATCGAGGGCGTGGACCACGCGTTCTATGCTAACGATATAGCGGTGTGAACGAACCGCGCGGGGTCCGATGCCTGGGCGGAGGAAGCCCTGCAGAGAGCGGCAACGACCGTCCACGAGTATGCCACTACCTGCGGCCTGAGCTGCGCTCCACAGAAATCGGAGCTGCTCATGGCAAAGCCCGGAACGCCAAAGAAAGAGCCGCCGCCGAACATAATTATCACCATCGACGGCACAGAGATCAAGCCAACGCAGCAGATCCGGATACTGGGCTTGCTGTTCCGCAGCGACGGCAAGGCGCACGCAGCCGTCAACAATATCAAGACCACATCAGAGCAAGTCCTGAGCATGATCCGGAGAGTCACCAACCGGAACAGGGGAATCAAAGAAGAAGACGCATTGCGCCTGGTGCAGGCATTCGTGGTGTCACGCGTAACGTACTCCGCCCCGTACCTCCAGCTTGAGAAGGTGAACCGCGAGACGCTGAACACGACGATAAGGAAAGCAGTCAAACTCGCCATGGGCATCCCAGTCTACTCGTCAACGCAGAAGCTGCTGGAAAGGGGTGCCCACAACACGGTGGAAGAGCTCGTGGAAGCACGTCTATCCCACCAGAGAGTAAGACTGAGCCGGACAGAGCACGGTCGGGCGGTCCTACGCAAGATAGGATGGCAAAGTAAACAGCAACCGACAACGGAGCCCCCCCCCCCCCCCCCCAACGTGGAGAGACATTATTAAGACCACGCCCCTCCCCCGCAACATGCAGTCGGGGAGGAACGACGAGAGACGCTCTGCGCGGGCCAAGGCACTGGCTCGACAGCTGGAAGAGGACCCCGAGGTTCTCTACGCGGACGCCTCGCTTGCCCTTTTTGCAGACGGTCAAAAGGCACTCTAGCACACATCCTTGCAGAGTGCACTAAGCTAAGATACAGTGCCCCACTACAGTGGGGCACTTTATCTCTGTCGTGTGTTAAGGTCCCTTGCTCAGAAGCTTATTCGCTTCTTGAACGGCACGCTCTGCCATTCCGTTTAAACATGGGGTATTGTGAGCTTAATGTAGTGTGGATGTTGTCACAGAGCTCCATGTATTCAGCAAACTTGTGGCTGTTAAACGGTAGCCCGTTGTCGGTGAGAAGTTTCCAGGCATTGCCGTGCGTACCGAAGACCTCTTGGCAGAATCTAATGACAGCTTCTGCCGTTGTGTGTTTCAAGCGCCGAAGCTCAATATATAGCAAGTAGAAGTCTACGTTGCTTCCATACTCTTCTCCCGTTTGGTGGAAAAAGTCGATGTCAACTGTGTGCCAGGATATAGTTCGGGGATGTCGTGGCTCATCATGGGCAGCCATTGGTTCCTGGACTTGCGTTGTCTGCAGAGCGCACACCTTTCCACTTTCTCTAGGAAGTTTGCTGTGTTAAGGTGTTTATTTGACCGGACCAGGAGCAGCGCAGTGACGACAGTCTAGGCAGAGCACAGACTCCGAGCACGAGCAGCACTCACGAGCAAAAGCATTGAAGAGGACGACCCAATCGAAAGCGCTGGATCATTCCAATCCTCCTCTACCGCCGACATACCCTGCAATAACATAGATGTCTCTGGCACATTGCTTCATCTTTTCTGTGCCTCCATGTGCCGCTTGCATGAGGTCTAGGACTTGGTTCCTCATGCTGCAGGTAATGGTGAGTAGGTTGGATCGGATGCGTACATTGTCTTCAACATGGATCTGATCACGATATGGTCAGTATAGCTCGGATTTTTCTGGGACGAACTTTTTGCCTTCTGGCCATTTTGTGCTTGCACGTAGCTTCAGGGTACCGAGATCCTCATCTCAGTTTGTTTCACACTTGATCTGCTGTGGAGACTGTTAACTCTTGGTCGACGTATACTTGAAAGTGCTCGGCTTCCGGCACCTTTTCTTCCGAAGGAAACCGAGACAGGGCATATGCTATATGAACATCTCGTTTCCCGGTTTTTATATTATCCAAAGTGAGTATTTGTAGAGTGGGCAGTGGTCCCATTCCACCAGGATGCATGGCTGTGCGAAGACATAGACCTGAAGGCGGGTGCAGCCCATGGGCGGCGCCAAGATTTTTTGTCTGGAAGAAAAAGAACAGGTACCCAGCAGTACCACAATAACAGCAGTTAACTAGATCGCAATATCGCTTCAGAAGAGTATATTTCACAACAGGAGAGAAACACTTCTAAGTACCTCTAAGCAATGTGCGCCTAAAAGCAATGTGCATATCAATTACAACAGTTAAAGACTTGCTACCACCAAGGGAAGTTTACTCCTCGACTGACTGTGGCGAACGAAACGTTTGCGTCGACTTAATTGCTAGTTCGCACGTGGGAATAGTTTTTAGTACGTAACAGTGAAACCTTTTCTCAGTTAATTATTCTTTCGCATGCTTGTGCGATAACCGTGTCGCTTAACTTCGGTGCGTGTGCTGTTGGCATTTTGTTGCGAAAGCGATCGTAAAACGGCGTGCGATTGAAATAATTGAACATTTGTGGGCAATTGTATTCGATCGCAGCACTTATTGCACGTGATGATTCGCCGGGGGCGCTACTGATTTTCTCTAGCGTTTCTGTCATACAGTGCCGTACACGTTCGTTTCTGGGAATAACGAAATTTTGGGCGACATCTTGTGAACTGCTGCTTATTTACACGTTGTTGGGCGCAGCCTAGTATGATTGTGAAGTCAAGCTTTGACGTCTCAGCTGTCTGTTACGTTCGAAAAGTTTACGCTACTATTGCTTTTTTGCATGTTGTCATATATATATATATATATATATATATATATATATATATATATATATATATATATATATATATATATATATTAATCGGGAACGTCTGTCTCTGTTGACTGTTAGCTAAATTTCTGTCCCGCGACTTCGCTAGTTAAGCGTGTTGATTAAGCTTAGTCTGCTGTTTGAGTTAAATTTGCATGACCACGCGATTGCGAGAGTAATCGTAAAAGAACGTAAGGTTGGCATTACTAAACTTTTGTAAGTACTTATATCACGATCCTAGCGCTTTCTGCACGTGATGGTTGGGCGGCCAAGCTGCTGAATTCTAATGTTACTTCTAGCCGGTATATTGCTCGTTCCAAAGAATGCCATACACTTCCGTTTCTGGAGGTAACTAAACTTTCGGGCGATTGCGAGAACCATAGGCGGCGAGTTTTCATTTTTCCGGGTGGGTGGGGGGGGGGATAGGGCCCGACCCGCTTTTCGAACCCCATATATATATATATATATATATATATATATATATATATATATATATATATATATATATAATTCTTGCTCTTCAAGAAACTTCGTCTCACCTCAAAGAATTGAGCGCTGAAGTGACGGCGTTATAGGCGTGTATACAAGTCCTCGTAGTAGGAGACAGTTCAATTTCGCAGCCTGAGTCCTCTTGGTGGTGTAATCTTGCCTCGTGTAATTGTCACATACTTGGCTATCATAAAGATAAGCTGATTGAAAGCAAATGCATTGCCTGTCGCAAACCCGAAGAGAGAGCGCATCACCTTGATAACGGCACGGAAGGAGCACCAACAGCAAGTTTTCTGGTTTCGGAGCTATTCCTTCCTCTCGTTTCTACGTCACACATATTATCTCTCAAGGCCGACTGATCACATTGATAAAAAAAGCCCCTTAATAACGGGGCCGAAACGCCACTCTGATCGCGCACAAAATGCGAAAAGCAATGTAATAGGCGTAGAATGTTTCAAAATCCCGGCTTTGCTCGCACCGCATAGAAAGTGTGTGCGAAGCTATATTTTGCACCAGAAACTTGCTTCGGACCGAAGCTAAATTAAAGTGACCGTTTAAAAAAAGAAGATTTCAGTGTCCTTATTATCTATGGATTCGTAAGCTTCGTAAAACCCCAGCTGCTGCCCAGAGGATGTGTTCGAATAGGTCTCCTTTTGCAGCTACTGTTGCAAATGGGTCGCAAGCCCCTAGGGCAGCGTTGGCCTGGCGGCCTGGGGCACAGCTGGAAGCATCCGAAGGTCCTGGTAAAGGATGAGTCGACTGCTAACAGAACAACTTGTTTATTCTAGCATCGCAAAAGAGCGGCCAGTCAGGTCGACCGAAGTGGAGAAACGGGAGACCACGTTACTCGACTGAATAAATCGAAGCTTCTTTCTTGGCGTCCGGGGGCAGCTGCTTTTATACTCTCGGAGTAGAGGGCAAGGAGGAACGGCTCGGAAGAGGCGCACGCGACGGCGGCGCACGGACACGTTGTGAGAAGTGACAAGTATCCGGCGGGACGGCGCCGGTCAGACCTCCTCGCTTCACAGTTGGGGAGATCCTCTCCCCGGCTGCCGCGCTTTGACAAGCGTGGGCACTAACACGCACACACACACACACACACACACACACACACACACACGAAGACACGTGGCATTGAAACATGCCTGGACGCGCTTAGTAGGAGGTGTTGGGGCAGCGCTGAATCTGGCCAAAATGTCCGCCACTGTGAACGAAGCCCCGGCGTCCGTTGCATCCGCGCCGGCGAAACGTAACACACCGCCCCACCGGGAGAAGGAGATCCCGATGGTCAGGGGACTGCATCCGCTGTCCGGAGGGATGTCGCTCGATGATGCTTATAACGGAAGTCAGTCGTCCCTCGGCGTTTCTTGAGCGCAGCGCACCGAGAAGGCCTCGTTCTCACGTTCAGGTACACACAGGACACTGCAAAGTGACTTCGGAAGAGTTGCCTTCTTTTTTTCTCGTTCCCAGCAAGCGTTAGAACTACGCCGAAACTGAACCGCTCAGTCAGCAAGCACGGCACAACCCTCACTAAGCCATGCCAGGCTCTTTCCCGTTTTATACTACTGCCTAGTTCCTTACAGTAGTCTAGCAGCACTCAGAACACGTCCACAAATTGGAAAATTGCACTAGAAAGCACGTCATGACCTTGAAACACCAACCAAAAGCAATATGTTAAAAATACTGCCTCAGGAAGAAAAACATCAGCAACAAACAACTTTGAGGCTGATTCCTACGTTAGGGGCCTCGACTTAAGCCATCGGCGTTACCGTTGAGACTCCCCTTTTTGTAACGCACCTCAAAGGAATATTGTTGCAAAGCGAGGCTCCAGCGCAGGAGGCGGCCATTTTTGGAAGAGATGGTCTGCAGCCATTGGAGAGGGCAGTGATCCATCTCAATGATAAACCTCGAGCCGGCTAGGTAGCATGACAATTTCTGAACGGCCCACACGAGACACGCACACTCTTTCTCGGTGGCGCTGTACGCCTGCTCACGACTGGTCAGCTTACGACCAGCATACAGGACGGGGTGTTCCACTTCTACGTTTTCCCGTTGGCACAGTACAACGCCCATGCCTTGCTCACTAGCATCGCACTGAACAACGAACCCTTTTGTGTAGTCTGGCGATCGTAGCACAGGCTGGCTTGTTAGGGCGCTCATTAGGGCGCTAAAAGCTCTTTCCCTTCTCTCGTCCCAGACGACTGTTTGGGGCTCTGTTTTTCTTAGAGCATCCGTCAGGGGAGCCGCGATATCAGAGTACCTGGGGATGTACCTCTGATAGTAGCCGGCGACACCTAAGAACGACCGAATATCGGTCTTCGTGCGCGGTTGCGGGAAGTCTCGCACAGCGGCCACCTTTATTTCAGAGGGGCGGCGACGACCCCGTCCAATCACGTGACCGAGGTAGACAACCTCGGCCTGTGCTAACTGGCACTTGGAAGCCTTGACTGTCAAGCCCGCTTCGCGCAGGCGGGTTAGCACTGCCCGCAAGTGTGCCATATGCTCAGACCAGGATGCGGAGAATATCGCTACGTCGTCTAAATACGGTAAAGCGAATTCTTCCTGTTCCCGCAACACTTTGTCCATGAGGCTTGAAAAGCAGTGTGGCGCGTTCTTCAAACCAAAACTCAAAACTTTAGGACGGAATGTTCCCATTGGTGAAATGAACGCCGCATACCTACTAGCCTCTTCTGTAAGTGGAACCTGCCAATAACCCCTGACAAGATCTAGGGTGGAAATAAACTGAGCGCTACTAACTTTCTCAAGGCGCTCCTCGATGTTAGGGATCGGATAAATTTGATCCTTAGTGATGGAATTAAGCCTGCGGTAGTCGACGCAAGGACGAGGTTTCTTGTCGGGTACCTCAACTAAAATCAAAGGGGAGGTATAATCTCTCTCACCCGCCTCAATAACACCGAGCTGTAGCATTTTCTTTACCTCAGCCTCCATAATATCGCGCTGGCGGGGTGGCACCCGGTACGCTTTGGATCGTACTGGCTCTGGGGAGGTAAGTTCTATTTCATGAGTAAGGACAGAAGTCCTACCAGACCTCTCAGAGAACTGACCTTGAAACACTTGTAGGAGCTGGTGTAGTTCGGTTTTCTGCTCAGGCGACAGCGGTGCTTTACTGATTAAGTCACTAATTACTTGATCGGTGTCTTCCCTGTCCGTCACTGAGCCTAGTCCCGGAAGCTCGACCGGAAGCTCTTCGGGAACGTTTACCATCATACACACCACTGCTTCCCGTTGTCTATAGGGTTTGAGCAGATTACAGTGGCAAATTTGCTGTGCTTTCCGTTTTCCTGGCAGACTCACCACATAGTTAACGTCCGACAGTTTTTGAACAACCCGTGCTGGGCCCTCCCACTGCACGTCGAGTTTGTTTTTTAGCGATGTGCGCAATATCATTACCTCATCGCCCACCTCAAAACGACGGGTCCTGGCTGTCCGATCATAATAAACCTTGGCCCTCTGCTGGGCCTTTGCCATTGCTTTACCTGACAACTCCTGTGCCCTTCTTAAGCGTTCGAGGAGCCTAAGCACGTACTCCACCACGACTGGGCCGTCGCCCCTGCCTTCCCACGAGTCTCGAAGCATGCGAAGCGGAGACCGCAGCGAGCGACCGTACACCAGCTCAGCTGGCGAAAACCCCGCAGCCGCATGCGGCGCGATCCTAAATGCAAACATCACCCCAGGCAGACACAGCTCCCAGTCAGTTTGTTGTTCAAAACACAATGCTCTCAACACGCGCTTCATGATGGAGTGGAGCTTCTCAACGGAATTCGACTGTGGGTGGTACACTGAGCTGTGTAACAGCTTTACCCCGCACCTTTCGAGAAAGGCTGTCGTCAAAGCGCTAGTAAACACTGTGCCCTGATCAGACTGGATTTCCGCAGGAAAACCAACTTGCGCAAATATAGACAGTAGTGCATTGACTATCTCAACTGAGCCGAGTTCTTTGAAGGGCACTGCTTCAGGGAACTTTGTCGCTGGGCAGATCACAGTCAAAATGTGTCTGTACCCCGTGGTTGTTACCGGCAGAGGTCCCACTGCATCAATAACGAGCCGCCTAAAAGGCTCCGTAATGACAGGTACCAACTTCAACGGCGCCCTCGATTTGTTCCCTCGTTTGCCCACCCGCTGACAGGTGTCACATGTCCTCAGAAAATGTTCTGCGTCACGAAAACACCCTGGCCTTTAGTACTCTTGCAAGAGACGGTCCATAGTCTTCTGAACTCCTAGGTGTCCGGACCACGAACCCCCATGCGACAAGCGCAACAGATCCTGACGGTAGCACTGAGGCACGAACAGCTGATCGAACTCCACTCCCCTGCGGTCTAGATACTTCCGGTACAGGACCCCACTTCTTTCCACAAAACGAGCATTTTTCTTGGCGATACCTTCCTTGACATCGCAGCGCATGTTTTCTAGGCTGCCATCCTTTTTTTTGCTCGGCTATCAAAGCCGACCGGCTGACTTTTAGCAACCTATTAAGTCCATCTGGCGTAGGCGCGATGAGCAAATCTGCAGATAGCTCTTCTAACTTTCCCGTGTCGGGCATTTCCTCCCCAGTATCTGGTGCCTTCAACGCTAGAGGCTCAATTTTATTCAGTTCGGACGTGCTCTGAATATCAGCTTGCTGCGCCTCCGACCCTTTCTCATTGTTCGACAACGTCGGCCCCGCAACTACCACCTTTGCAGCGAGCTCCCGAACTCTCGATCTGGTTTAGGCCTGAACGGTAGCCTCACCAAACAAACGCCCCTTCTCGCGCAGGAGGTGATCGGACCTGTTCGAAAATAGGTATGGGTACTGGGGTGGGGGGGCAGCATAGATGACACTGCGGCTTCCGTCTCAAGTGCTCCAAAAGGTCCTTCAATAAGCACTTTTTCTACGGGCAGACACTTGCTATGAGCTTCCACGGCTTGCTTGATCCATGCGCACTCGCCCGTGAATATATCGGGTTCTACGTAAGAGGGGTGAACTACATCCATTGTAGCTGCGGAATCACGAAGCACTCGGCACTCTTTCCCCTTCACGAGGAGGTCTCGCATGTAAGGCTCGAGAAGCTTCATGTTCTGATCAGTGCTGCATAATGACAAAAACACGACTTTTGTTTTTGTTTCTGGACACTGCGCCGAAAAGTGACCCGGCTTCTGGCACGTATAACACACGCGCGCTTGCCTCGTCTCGAACCGCTTTCTGCGTTCGGCTTCGGCGGCCGCCGTCTCCTTACGTTCGGTCGGACTGCTTCCACTCGCATCCGCACTACGTGTGTCCCCCCTTGCTCTCATGGGCGTGAACTTCGGCCTCTCAAACTTGGAGCCAAATTCACCCTTTCGACCGTCCTTAGCTCCGCGAGCCCGACGCGTCACAAACTCCTCGGCTAGCTCGGCGGCTTTAGCCACCGTACTAACGTCTGGCCTATCCAAGACCCCGTACCGCACGTTCTCAGGCAACCGACTATAATACTGCTCCAGCCCGAAACACTGCAGAACTTTCTCGTGGTCACCAAACGCTTTCTCTTCTTTGAGCCACTCCTGCATGTTTGACATAAGCCTGTAGGCAAACTCTGTATATGACTCACTTCTGCCTTTCTCATTTTCCGGAAACTTCCGACGGAACGCCTCCGCTGACAGCCTGTACTTTTTTAGCAGACTCGATTTCACTTGGTCGAAATCCTCTGCCTCCTCTCTCTTCAAGCGAGCGACTACGTCGGCCGCCTCGCCGGGTAACAAAGTGAGCAAGCGCAGTAGCCACGTTTCCAGAGAGAACCCCTGCTTCTCGCACGTTCGCTCAAAGTTAACCAGGAACAAACCAATGTCCTCTCCAAACTTAAACGGCCGCATCAGGGCAGTCATTTTGAACGATACTCGTTCTCCTGCACCGTGTGCCTGACTTCCATTACGAGCGCGTTCCATCTCTACCACGAGACGCTTCATTTCCAAAGCGCGTTGACGGTCGTGCTCCTCTTTCTCTTTTTGCTCTTTACGTTCGCGCTCCTCTTTCTCTTTTTGCTCTTTACGTTCGCGCTCCTCTCTTTTTGCCGTCTCCCTCTCCTCAATGGTCTCAAGGCATTTTGACAGCTCGTCATCCTCAGCTTCTAACTCAAGAATAGTCCTTAGCAGTTCTGGTCTTCTGAGTTTGTCTGAGACATCCAGACCCAACTCTCTTGCAAGCTCCAGCAATTTTGGTTTGCACAACGACTTCAAATCCATGGCTGCTCGGAATGCTGCTTTCTCTACTGCCTATTATTGGCTTGCCGCAAACTAACCCGGCAGCAACGACAACCTCAGTTACCAGCTCTGTTTCTGACACTAACAAAAGCCTGACAAAACTCAGAAGAAGAAAGTCCCGCACTCACCAAACCTCGCAGCCAAGAATTCAGCGCAGTCGTTCCGCTGCAGGCAACCAGTCATCACACAGGGCTCGTTGCACTGCTCCTGGATGGTCGTTGTGCTGCTCAGCATACAGTCGACCGCATATCTTCGCTGCTGGCCTCCTTTGTCGCGATCTCACCGCCGGCAACCAGTGGTTGCAAATGGGTCGCAAGCCCCAAGGGTAGGGTTGGCCTGGTGGCCTGGGGCACAGCTGGAAGCATTCGAAGGTCCTGGCAAAGGATGAGTCGACTGCTAACCGAACAACTTGTTTATTCTAGCATCGCAAAAGAGCGGCCGGTCAGGTCGACCGAAGTGGAGAAACGGGAGACCACGTTACTCGACTGAATAAATCGAAGCTTCTCTCTTGGCGTCCGGGGGCAGCTGCTTTTATTGGCCTCGAGCTCCACCACTGGAAAAGCTGGCGCCACCGTCGGCGTGACGTGCTAGGAGGGATCACGTGGACATAGCGGCCGCGTCGGCTGCTTCGGTAGCGCCGAAGCGAGCTGAAAACGAGTTTAAATTCCCTCATACGCTGCGGTCCTCATTTAGTGGCGAAATTTTCCCGCTTCGAGTGTCTCCTTTACAACGCTTGCAAGCACTACAATAGGTAGTGACTGCCTTTGAAGGCGCGCAACATGGTAGGCAACTGCTCGGTGCCGCAGGGCCGGACGCACGTAACGGAGGCCGGTGTCAGCCTTATTCACACGTAGCCACAGGACAAGAAGCTGCGTGAAGCTTGGCTCGCGAAACATAAAACCGGCAAACAGTCATCTGCTACAACTCGGGTATGCAGCAAGCACAAACTCGAGGAAGATTTCTGCTACGGCGCCCGGTCTGCGATGTTCTGAAAGCGCGCACTGAGACGCTCGCCCGAGTCCGCTGCCCGACTAATGTCATGACGGTTTGGTCTATGAACTTGTCGATGCTATAGATACTGGCAAGTTCAGTGGAGTGGAAAGGCAGCAGTAAGAAGCACATTTAAAGAAAGCATGGCATATGGTCATGTTTGTGTTATGAATTAATGCACTGGATTACAAAAAAAGAAGCAGCGGGAAATTGCACGCTGAGAACACCGATAAACATACAGTGCGACGCAACTCGAGAAATAATATTGAAAGGTCAAAGAATTTAGAAGAAAAAAAAGATTGAATCGTCGCGACGGCACATCACAGTCCCTGTAGGCGTCGAAGTCTCTACGATGAAATTATTATTGAACAGCTCTGATAGCGCCCACGCAACAATGGTTGCTTGTATACTATCAAATGCCCGTATTCTGCGGCCTAAGGCTAAACCCCATGAGCGCTATTTTGTGCGCGACAGCGACGAGCGACGGCTTCGAGCGACGGATCGGGCCGTCGCGTGAACAGATCGCTCGGTTTTGTCGCGCGATCGCTCGGTTCTGCAAATCTAGAATTCGTCGCTCGTCGCCCGGAAGTACTATGAGCGACTAGCCAATTGCGCGAAGCCGGAACTGGATGTACATAACTCAAGTACTTCCGATTGTCGCACGGAACGAGCAAACGAATTGACTTTTTATACGTATAAGGATAAGAACCTGCTGTAAGACTTTCAGAAATATTTTATGCTGCTTTTTATAGTAAAACACATCAACTTAAGTTAATAAAGAACGCGTCACGCTAGTTTCGGCGCCTATATTGCTGCCCAAATAGCGGCAACACTGGGGAGACGTCGCTCGAAGTCATCGCTCGCATGGTGTACAACTTGTAGGCGACGAGCGAACGCGACAGCCATCTCCATCGCGTCGCTTGTCACTGTCGCGTGCAAGATCGCTTGCATGGGGTTTATACTTAAAGCTCATGGCACGGTGCGAAAACACGCGTGCGGAGAAAGCGAAAGAGTGCGCGGACAAGCATGCAGATGCGCAGTCGGTCGCTGCGAATCTGCGCGATCGTTGCATTGAGGCTTCGTTCTATTACGCTCCATTTAGTTGTACAAACATAACACTATACATATACACTATACACTATAACATATTTCACATAGTTTGCTCTCAGCGTTTACCTACCTTTCACGCAAGAAGCCGGTTCGGGAGACTTCATCGCGGCGACTGCGCGCAGTGGCGTTCACTGTACGTATTCGGTAAAGCGATACCGTCTGTAAATGATTGTGTGCTTTCAATTTGCCCAAGATTATTATTTAGACAGTAAAAAACGTCTCTCGTTTCGAAAGTACTGACAGAAATGTCCGGGAGAGCTCGCGCGTGGTGTTTTCAGTGAGCGCTGACAGCAAAACCTATGAGGAGCGCGCCGCGTGATCCCTCATTCTACGTCAGCGAGGCGCTTCCGATAGATGGCGACTCCGTAACTTCTCGCCGCCAATACTCTCAGAGTCGAGGGCAAGAACGAATGGCTCGGGAGGCGCACGTAACGGCGGCGTACGGACACGTTGTGACAAGTAGTGACGTATCCGCCGGGCCGGCGCCGGTCAGACCTCCTCGCTTGACAGTTGAGGAGCTCCTCTCCCCGGCTGCCGCGCTTTGACAAGCGTGGACACCAACATGCACACACACACACACACAAACACACACAGACAGACAGACACACACACACACACACGAAGACACGTGGCATTGAAACATGCCTGGACGCGCTTAGCAGGAGTCGTTGGGACAGCGCTGAACTGGCCAAAATGTCCGCCACTGTGAATGAAGCCCCGGCGTCCGTTGCATCCGCGCCGGCTATACCGCACGTCGGAGGCGAAACGTAACAGCGCGCAACGTTCGCAAAATTTCGGACAAACTGACGGAAGTAGGAGCAAAGGCCCAAGAAGCTGCGAACATCCTTGGCACATGTGGGCACGGGAAAGCCTTTCACTGCCCGTATTTTATCGTGATCAGGGCGTATACACCAGAAGAATCGACAAGATGCCCGAGCACAGAAACTTCACGACGACTGACGTGGCACTTGGACGCATTTAGTTGTAGCCCCACCTGACGGAAAACAGATAGGATCGTCGATAGGCGTTCGAGGTGTGTCGCAAAAGTCAGAGAAAAAACAATCACGTCGTCCAGGTAACAGAGGCAGATGGACAAACTGAAACCGTGTAGGAGGGCGTCCATCATTCGTTCAAACGTGGCCGGTGCATTACATAAACCGAAATGCGTCACTTTGAACTGATACAAGTACAGCCGTGAATCTGCGTCACGGGGCATTTTTAGCATCCCAGGAGGATTTTATTTCATATCACGGTGTAGTCGCAATGCCAAAGAGGAAAAAAAATCTACTTGCGGTCGTGATGGTTTGCCCAACATTTTTTTTCGTCGTTATGCGGAAACTATTGCTAAATTTCTTGTGATTTTGTCTCGATGTTCACTATTGAGTGCGAGGCTACCTGATGAATGGAAGACAGCTCAAGTTATACCCGTCTATAAAAAAGGTGACCGTTTGTTATTAGAAAATTATCGCCCAATATCCTTAACATCTTCCTGTTGTAAATTATTGGAACACGTTGTAGCGAAACGCATGATTCAATTTCTTGAGGAAAGCTCTATACTCTCAAGCTTTCAACACGGATTTAGAAGAAATTGCTCTACTGCAACACAACTGGTTACGGTAATTCATTCATTTGCAGAATGCATAGATAATTATGGACAAACTGTCGCGATATTTTTAGATTTTAGTAAAGTATTTGACAGAGTTATTCATGATAAATTGCTCGATAAACTCATAAATATTAACCTTCCCGACATTTTGGTCTCTAGGGTTGCCGATTACTTACATAACCGAACGCAGTTTGTTTCAGTTGACGGTTTTGATTCCTGCAGTCTTCCTGTAACATCCGGTGTGCCTCAAGGAAGTGTTAATAAATGAATGACATTGTCTCCGTAATTACTCCTGGAACTCAAATTAGGTTATTTGCAGCTGATGTTTTATTTGTGAGACGTCGATGCAGCAATGGAACAAGGGTGAAGGCAATGTTTGATGTTCATTCATGGAGGTCAGGTGTAAGCAGAAAGAAGGTTGAAGCATATGTAAAAATGCATTTAAAGCTTGTATGCTGCTTGTGTCACCGTGGCACATATTCAGTGGCTCTGGAATGAGAGATGATGTATATGAGAAAATCAATGAAGCCAATGAAAATCATCTGCTATTCCATTAAGAAGTGTCTGCACTTTAGAGAAACCCATAAGTCGACATTATATTTACTGGTTTTATGTACTAATTTATTGTTTGAAAATGAAGAGCATATGTGCACTGTATAACAACAGAAATTCCATTGTTCTCATTGGACTTACGCTTGATAAGTAACTTGCATGTTGATAATATATAGCAAGTGGTTTGTGATAAAACAGTTAAACGTACGTCCAGAGTCAAAACTACTAAGAGAAGTGCAACACAGAATAAGTTTTTGTAAGTGTCTGCAATGTGATTTTCCTGAAATACTTTTTTAAATATAATGTGATTGCCATTGTTATGTGAGGCTAATAAATAGTTTAATGAATAGGTACTGTAGGTTAGGCACATACTCTGCTGTTTACATATGTGCCAACAGTGCCACATGAGCAAAATGAACACACTTTTCAACCGGTGGCAGCTCGCAGAGTGACTACCGACGTATGATCTCGTTGCTTAGGCATTGATATTAATACGTGAATTCACACTTAAGTGTGATGAGATTACTGTACTTAAATGAAGATATTACTCCTATCGTACAGGCACAGAAGCCATTCTTGATTACAAGGCCATTTGCTGCTCTCATAAAAAGAATGTTGCCACGGAGAGTTGAAAATTTGGGCACACGTGAAAATAAAAAAGAAGGAAATCCTGCTGAAATGGAACAACAGTAGGAAAGTTGTTTCAAACCTACCTATCACGCAGGCAAGACAATAAGTGTAACAACCATGAATGTTGCCCAGCAAAGAATGTACATAAATGATTAGATGGAAGAATGCGATACAAGTGTCGGAGGCGACACTTGTATCAAAATTACTCTACAACAACCAGTGACAAAGAAAATTTGTTGGGAAAATACAGGGAGAATAAATTTTCAGTATCAGAAAGGCACGGAGGTTGGCTTGCGGAGATTCGCCTCTCGCCTGCTACTCCACATGTGTGATGGTGGAGAAAGGGAACAAAAAGGAAAGAGTTCAGATGATCACAGGGCGAAATGTATGTGCACATGCAGTCCCCATTCATGTTTTATGCACAGCACGTCAGAATTAACACAGACATCTGTCTCCTAAAGTAAAGCATAGTAAATTAATGGTTTAAAGTCTGTGAAAGCCTGTGTAGATTTGGGTCATTTGGTCGTGACGCATAACATGAGCTGAGCAAGACACACGGGAGAGCAAAAAAAGGCACAATAAGGCAAAAGCCAGGGTTTCAGCCATTTAGCTCAACCGCCTGCGTTTGTATGTCACATTGTTCACAGGCAAAGCTGTCATTGTGCATATAGTTATAGTAGGTCACAGACCATGGTCAAAATAAAATTTTAACAATTTTATTTTTATTTTAACCGTGGTCAGTGACCTGCTTCATTTGCTAACAATGCTTTTACGTGACTAGTCGGTATTCCGTCGAACTCTTGACTACATATTATCAGACACATGTTTTGAAGTTTCTAGGTATGATATCTCAGCATTGTGTATTATTTTAAAGGAGTCCGAACATGGTGAGGCTAAGTGAATAATAAATTGCCTTGTCTAAATCAAGACACCAAATTTTTAGACGGTGTAAGGCAAAACAAGCTTATCAATGACTGGAAACTTGTGCAGGCTTTTAATTAGAAACTTGTTCATATGCATAACAATTATAGTTTTCCTGAAGCAGACTCATTTGGGAGTGCCGCCAGAGCAGCCTTTCTCCCTCTAGACTGAAGCAACTGTTGTTTTTCCTTATGTTGTAGTCGAATGACATGAATATTTTACAACATTGAATAGTGAATTCTCAAATTGAATAGCAAGGACTAATTAATTGTAATTGGAAATTTCAAATATTCACGCACCCTATACCAGACTTGTAGATGTTACAGGAAAAATGTAACTGATTACAATTACAACTACTTTCAAAAATGTGATTGATTACAGTCACCAATTACTACCCCACTATATTAATTGAATAATTAGTAAAACATTTGTGGATTACTTTAACACTATGCTTTCCTCCATACTTTTACTAACACTACACAAATAAAGTAAATAAAGCGAGCTGGCCCGGCTCTTTCAGTGCTTCCTCTGCAGCCCTTTACAAGTTGTTTATCTTCACTAACGATTGCTTTTAAAAATGTTCGGTTATTTACCCTCATTTCCTTGCAAAGGCATTTGCAGCGACACTGAAAACTTGCTTGATGTGTGTGCTGGAAAGAAGGGCTGTGTTGTATTATACCAACACCTTGCACACTAGATTGTGGTTACTCAATGGCACTATCATCGGGTTTTGGTCCTCTATGAACCACAGCGCTTCACTGTTGCTGTGTCTAAATGAATGTGATCTCAGTAGGACCAGTGAAAAACTTAAAAAAAAACGCCCATAGGTTATTTCCCGGCATCGACGTCTGCAGTGGCCATCGCTATCAAGTCACAGAAGTGCCGTTTACATTTGTCGGCCAACATCTGCTGGACTTCCTCCCGGCGCCCTTTGCTTGTTAGCCATTTAGACTTAAACATGTCTTGAATAGACTGGACGATAGGCCATTCACACGAGCAAATGTCTTGGGAGCCTGGCCTCACAGTTCATTAGTCCAGAAAGCCATTGGAGAGCTTCTTCACTGCCTGAATACAACAGACATGAGTGCCCGACTGTAGATATCCTGCACTTAACTTAGTGCATGTGAAAGTGCGACACACAATAATGTGTTCTCTTTCTCTCATTCACTCTCCCTTCCCCTCCCCATGTGCAGGGTAGCAAACTGTACTCAGTCTGGTTAACCTCCCTGCCTTTCCTTCTTCCATTCTCTCTCCCTCTATAGACTTAAACGACTAATTGTAATGCACACCAGCAAACGTTCACGTTCTTTGAAAAGGTAGCCAAGTGTGCAAATGTAATTTAATGTGAAGCTGCATCTTATTCAGCCCTAAAAGTACTGCTCCTGTATCACAATCGCACATTTCGTATTATGTCACGAATAGATCAGACAGAAACATGCGTGTTTAACGGCCAAGAGCTCTGTCTATATCAGAAAAGCCATAGAATTCACTAAGGAAACAATAAGAATTGACAAGCAGCTCCTAAAGTGTTTTCAAGTGAGAGAAGAATATTATATATTTCCGCAGAACTACTACGTCTTATATATATATATATATATATATATATATATATATATATATATATATTAGACGTAGTAGTTCTGCGGAAATCCGCAAGGTGGAGAGAAGTAATTAATAAAGGGAAAATCGCACATTCACCCGTTCGTAGCAATCGCTACAAACCCATACGGGTTCCTCGATAGAAAAGCCTCATGGCGTTTTTCACTGGTCGATCTGGAGCGGCCGCCGAAATCCTCGAGCGAGCGCTCGGGTTTCACTAATCCAAATCGGCCAGCGGAGCGCAAAAACGCACCGCGGGGGATCATACAGGAAGTCTGCGTACATGTCGCATAAACCGGTTCTGGAAACCATGCCCAACTTCCGCTCTGTACGTTTCCAGGGCAACCAAACTCGCCGTCCCCCGTGCGTAATTTGACCGTTGCAGTCGCAGAGTCCGTCATTTCCATGCCGCGTCCGCAAGGATTGTGCATGGACAACATGCATAGAACGCTTCGTGCAGCATCTGCGCCACCTAGTAATCGCTGTCTTCCGAGCTCTCCTCGCTAAACGCGAGCTCTGAGGCAGCACCGAACGCAGCCATTTTGCGAAGCAATACGATGTTGTGCGATCCAACCGGGTACCGATTTCACTTGAAGACGCAAGTGACTCGAGCTATTTCCGCCCGAATCCGCGCCTTGATCCGAGTTGCTCCGAAACGACCAATGGTACGCGCGAACCCGCTCCAGCTCGACCAGTGAAAAACGCCATCAGAGTTAAAGAAAGATTCGTCCTGGTCCGGGACTCGAACCTGGGACCACCGCATTATCGGGGCAGCCGCTCTACCATCTGAGCTAAACCGGCGGCTAGCACTTTGTCGACAGCACAAAGCAAAGGCAAGTGTTTGACGTAGTAGTTCTGCGGAAACCTGCAAGGTGGAGAGAAGTAATTAATAAAGGGAAAATCGGACGTCCACCCGTTCGTAGCAATTGCTACAAAGGAAACCCATACGGGTTTCGGTATGGGTTTCTGGCACAGCGAAGTCGACAAATTCGACTTCGCCCTGCCGTCTGCTAGCCGCTTGGTTAGCTCCATATGCCATGACCGCGATAAGTGCATGCCCCTTTCGAAAAAGTTTCTTGCAACATCACTCCATCACTTGCAAGGTTCGCGTGCCTCATAATTTTACATTATATATGGTTTTGCGATTGTGAACAAGGCAAATTAAGCGACTGCGCAAGTAAACGTTCGGCATTTGAAAATATTGCTGTGAGCTTAAATTAACTCATAGATAATGCAGTCAACGAGGAATAATTCTTCGCGCAGTTCTATATTTAAGTACACATGCTTCTTTTACTTTTTTGTAAGTTTAATCGATTCACTCCCAAATGTATTTCTTGCCATGAGCTGACCAGCTGCCCGTGGTTCATGAGTATACAGTGGCCGCATTTTGACGAAGCCGGAATAAAAGGTCGAGAGCTTGAGTGTCGAGCTTTTCTTTCTTTTTTTCTTTCTTTTATCGGAGTGTGGGGGGGTGGGCGGTGTCAAAGTTATAAGGACACGGCAAGGGGTCGATATGATTCGAAGGTCTGCCGATATCTCTCGCTGCGTGCGGCACGGGCGATTTTTCCCACCGTGTTTTCGACTTTCCCCACAGCCACTGCAGCAACGCGGCAACCGCGGCCACGACCGAACTAGAAAAATTCAAATAATTTGGACTCCGGCGCACGAAGCCGCCCCTGGCAACAAAGCGGCACACGAGCTGTCTCGAGATCTCTACCGCCGAGCCGATACGGGGCCCCTCGATGACCCAGGCGGCGGAGAGCGCATACTGAAATATGGGAAGATCGCGCAGCATTATAGATTGAATCGTAGACTGGTATCCCCGCCAGACAACCAGTCGCGTGGAGACGACTGCAAACTTATACGTATCGGCACACGGGTGGCGAACCACATGTTCCCCGAGGCCAGGAGCGATAGGTGTAATCTTTGTGGTGCGAGAGGGACCCTTGACCACATAGTAAGGGAATGTCCGTACTCTCCCGGAGGAACGCACAATATAGGTAGTAGAGACACCTGGGGGACCCTGCTGCGCAGCTCGGACTCTGAGCTCCAGCTCCGGCTCGCCCAACTGGCTGAAGAGGCTACATCTGAGGCGGCGGCGCCCGCCCCCTGACCTGCGTGTCGGGGGGTGGGTAGACCACCTTATCCGTTGGACAATAAAGTTTATTCGTTTATTCTATCTATATCTACAGCCGAACTGGAGAGTTCGGCCGTGCAGAGCAGGTGACCTCAGAGGCGTGGCCTAAGCAGGCGCGTATTTTTCGTCTGCTACACTCAGAAGCGCGAATCGCGCCTTTCTAGTTTAGAAAAGGCTTGTTTTAAGTTTGGCGCATTCAACTTCCCTTTGCTTTTAGTCAGGGAAGTTCGGCTCGAGTAATCTAGCTGCCGCCATGAATGTACCCACGAAACACGCAAGCAACTATTTGATGTCTAAGAGATGTCTTGAACGGCTAATTCAAAAGCCTAGTAGCTGTCTTGATCAAGACATTTTGTAGCCATGAACGTCTAGAAGTACTTCAGTAAGCCCTGCTAACGTTACGCTAAAAGTTGGCTAATGGACAGCTTGACAAGAACAACTGAAGACTTTTATTACATTCCCTCAAATTTTTGCGGCAGCTGTTACAGTAACACGACGTTTGCCCACAGTTACAATTTATCTTAAACGAGGCATGGACATCAGAAAAATAAGTTTATATTGTCGGATAGAGTGATGCACAGGTAGTTCTTCCAGATGTGAACCACGGGAATAGTGTAGTACAGCCTCATTGGTCAATTAGTGCTTTTTAATTAGACCAATCAATTGAATGCTACCTGTCAATTATTTTGCAAATAAAACAAGATCTGTATTGTATGCTGATATTCCAATGTTCACCATTGACCTAAACAAGAACATCTCCGCATGAAACACGTCCATTACTGACAAAACGTTGCCCTGCTGGGTCACCACGAAATTGAAATAGTTTCTAGCAAAGAAAAATTTTGTCAGTGATGCTGCAGTTCAGGCAAAAATTACACCCTGGTTTCAGATACAGGGGGCACTATAGCCTTACACCAGTATACGAAACAGAACACTGTGCTGCAATGAGTTAAGAAATAAAGGATAGTACACATCTGGAAAAGCGCTCTGCAAACTACTCTAACTAGCAATATATATTTTTTCTGATGTCCATGCTTCATTTAAAAGTAAATTGTAACTTACTTTGTGGGTAAGCCACACAGGCTTCCACAACGCCACAGGCTTGCACATCATCACGCAGAAATAATGGCCAGTTCTTCGGCATACCATCCATTAGTGAATTCCTTGTACGTTGCATGTTACCAGAACTGAAAGATAAATCATATAATCTGCTATTTTTTTTCATAAACTGTACGATTAGCTTTTCATGCATAAAAGATGATTGCAAGTGAAAATGCAGAAAGTGCAATCAACAAGAGTGACAAATAGCAGCAAAGGTGATCATGGATAAATCTTGAAGATGATTGCCGCCGCTGCCAGAGTAGGCCAGCCTTCGTAGGAGAGCACTTGCTGCCCACAAAAGCTTGCTGTCACAGGCCACGCGTGACGGTTCTTGTAGACATAGCAAGCAATACCTGCACAGAAGAGGAAAAAAAAGGCGAGGGAGGAAATGGGAATATTGAAATTGAAACTTCAATTAGAAATGTGTGCTAAGTAAAAAGTTTGGCTCACATTAAAAATAAATTTAAGCACTCCTTTATTTTAAATTACGGGTATCTTAAGGTATGTATGCGATGATGTTTACAATGACTAGTATATTTCCTATCATAAGAAGCCAACAAACACTGACACCAGGGACAACATAGGGGAAATTACTTGTGCTTAATAAATGAAATAAAGAAACGCTAAATTAATGGAAATTAAAGTGGATGAAAAAACACCTTGCCGCAGGTGGGAACCGAACCCACAACCTTCGCATTTCGCGTGCTATGCTCTACCAATTGAGCTACGGCGGCGTCGTTTTCCCATCCACTTTCTTGGGTATTTATGTGTCCTATAGTAGAACCCTGCGAGTGTTAGCCAGCGCCACAACTCAGAGACCTTGTTCCTGGCATATAGTCAGTGGCGTAGCAACAGGGGGGGCCGGGGGCCCCGGGTGAAAGGGGCCAGTGGGGAGGGGGGGGGGTGTCATATACGCCTGAAGACACCCCTCTTTCCGCCGGCTTGACTGGGCGCAAATTGCAAAGAATGCTCCGGTATCCAGTAGCCCGAGCTCATGCACCCGATGCGTTGCGCCGCAGAATTGTGGGCTGCAGCTCTATCAACACCCCACGTAATAATTGCACGAATGTGCGGGCTAAAAAAATTAATTCGAGAAATGGTCGCTAAACTACTCGCCTTAGCGGAACGTTTCATGTGGGGTGCGCTCGTGCTGTGCGTTCATGCTGGGAGCAGGAGTCGCTAAACATACAGTGAGGCGTTGTAAGGCGTTGGGGCTCTTGGGTCCTTCTTCCGTTCAGAACGCGCAGCGAAGACGAACAGAGACAGCAGCAAGAGGGCGTTCAACCAGCGTGCCCGGCGCTCGCGTTTACGGCGAAGCGTTCGTTGTGAGCGACGTTGCATAAGTGGGGCCGTCAAAAGTCGCGAATGGGATTCTCTGGATCGTCTTCAGACTCGGCTCGGCCGAAGAGTTTGGCGGCGTATGACTTGACAGGCTGTAGTCGCGGGCCCGCCGCGATGTCCGGCTCGCTTTTACTTCCCCTCTCCCGCTCGCTCCGAGAAGCCGCTGCGAAACCTGCCGTTATGTTTCACGCTTTCCTTCTTACCGCCGAAAGTTTCAGAAAACTGTTGTTGTTGTGTGACTTCATGTTACAAGTACAGTGTCTGTATAAGCTGCACAGAATTTTATCCAAAAAGGAGGTGAATTTTGTAAGGATATTTCCCGATCGAGATTCTATGAAGTTATGTCTTTTTGTGATTACTAGGAACTCGGTAGCGCGAAAAATATGGCAGATAAGTAATAACCATATCCTTAATAATCCCGTAATTAGTACTTATAGAGGAAGCACTTCAATTCGAGAATTGATGACTCAAAACCATAATACTGACTCAACAAAAACTTCTTAAACAAAATCGTTTTGCGTGCTACAACCTACAGTACTTTGGCACTGTGGGCGGCGCCCAGTATATGGCAGCAGCGAAAGAAATATGAAATAGTGGACCAGTGACGTTGATCCCTTAACCCTCTCCATTGCGAGTGCAGACAACAGTAGTGCAAGCTTTCGCTGGGACGGGCTTCATCGCGGCCTTTTCTTTCTTTTTTTATGGTGACGCCAAGAATCGACGCGAAGCGTGCTCTATTCTGTCCCCAACCTTGCGGTGGTACCGCAGCTCGGATAATCACGTTTGTCCGTATAGCAGCAAATGAAAACAAAACTTTATTGATCAGAATGAAGAGAAATCGTAATTGTCATAGCATTGGTGCCCGCGCAGCGGGGAGGCAGGTAGCGTTTTCTAATAGGGTGGGGAGATCAGCGTCACTGACAGACAATTTAATTTTCGTTTTCGTTCAGGGCTGCCCACAGACAAAATACTGCGTGCCATAGTACCTACGAAGATTTTTGTGAAGTTGTTGTTGGGCAAGATATCAATGTCGTGCTTCAATTTTGCAAATGCAATATTGCCACTAAAATTGGTAACTAAAACTTTATTATAAAGATATGTTTTGCTACTTGTGACGTGAGCCATATTTTCCACGATGCCGCATTTGTATTGGCTGCCAAGCCTTACAGTCTGACAGAAGATGTGCACATGGGCTTATCACACGTTATCAGTGCAGCACCCTGTGTTATTTGGCACAGGAAAAACAGCGTGTATATTTGCTGCATTCGCGATCTCTGGGAAAGAAAGCGAAGGAGATGGGGACCCGGGGAACGTGCGCGGTATCCAAGGCGGCTGTACTGGTGCTGAAACCCGGAAACTGTCGATATCCCCGCCTTCCTCGACTACATCAGGGGGGGGGGGGAGGTCACAGAAGACCTATGGGCCCCGGGTGCCAGACGACCTTGCTACGCCACTGCATATAGTCATTAAGTTTCATAGCAGAGTCAAAGTCACCCTTTAGATTATTATATGGGGTTTTGTGGCTAAAAAGACACTTAACCTGTCAAACAAGTCTGAGAAGCTTCCTGCAAAATATAATCAGTTTAAAACAGTAATTCACTCTGCAGGTAAATGATGTACCAACTTAATTAGCGTTTTATATTGTTGAACTAAAAGCAAGTTTGGCATTTTGCGCGGCCTAGCTGTTGCCTTTCTTTCAAACTTAAACATGACACAGTACAAAGTAGGTAGCATGCAAAGGAGGACTGGTGATAAAGTAGTGTTCCACAGCAACACTCCTAGCTAGATCAATCACTTTTGTTGATATATTTTCATGTGACCCTAATTGGCTTAGGGCAATACCTCACATAAATGATGCAACACCTTGGATGATGCGTCATACAAAATTGAAAGTACCTCACGATGTGATCAAACGATAACATTGCCCACTGTCTGGGCAGTGTTTACATGCTGTTTGCGCGAGAAAGTGCAAAGTGATTCATATAAGTGGCAAATTCATCAGTGCATCTATAGCCTCAGGTAATTCTGAGCATCTATGTTGACTTGCAATTGAGAAGCCACTGCACACAAAAAGGTGTATTCAAGTAATGGTCCATGCTGAATAATTGCCCACCTAGTGAAAAGGCAAATGTGGCAGGCTAATGGGCCAGGGCAAATAGATTGCTAAATTCTGATAACACCTCCAATGATATTATTGAAATAGGTGATAAACAGCACAGGTAAAATTGCAGTTATGACAAAATTTTAAAAGCACCTCTACAAACTGCTGGAACCCTCAGCATCATAACTGTTCTACACGCACATATGTTGCAGCGCAATCTATATATCAGACGCAGGCGCCTCCACACACCGCTTTGTGATCTCCTCACAATAAGGTTAAAAAGAGTCTGGCACAAACTACCGGATGTGATTCATTTTACAAGTGCCAGACAAGTGCTGATGATGGTAGAGCGAAATTGAAGTTTGTCCTTGTATGGAAGCCTCGGCCCATGTTTTATCAATTCTAGTGGCAAAGCACACCTTTTACAGCACACATAAATATTAAATTAGACTGCTTGCTGATGCTGTACAGTAAATTCCTGTAAAGAAACTAAATCACACAGAAAACATTTAGAATACCAAACTAATGAAATACTGGCTTGAATACATTTGTGCATTAGGGAAGCAAGGTGTAATGTACACGGTTGCAGCAAATTTTTGCTCATGTATGGAATACTTGTATGACACAGCAGAGTTAATTTTTGAGTTCTTACATAGCAACGACTACCTACAGGTACATTTTGTAAGGCTTAGGGAAACTAATTATTAGTAGAACTGTGTATGTAACTGAGAAACTGAGAACTGAGAAATTGGTTATAATAGTGGTAGCTTATAATAGACCAGTGCAAAAAAATGCCCGTTTGTGAGACACCAACTAGCCATTTTACCACGAAGCGCTCCCTGGCCTTAACCCATATAAAAAGCACTGGGAGGACCAGAGAGGGTACAGTACATTGGCTTACACTGATCATGATGAGGTCCCGTCATCCAGCTAGCGCCAAGGTACAAGAAGGTTGTCTAGCAGTCTATAGAGTGAAAGGAACAAAATAAGATAGCATCAAGTCAGTTGAAAGGCAGATTTGCAATTACAATTAAGGTGACCCAGTCACAGTCATTCATTAATAAATGCCAAGCTGTCGTGATTTCACTCCCAGATGAAGCACCTACTAGGTTAAAGGTTTTGCTGCTTATTTAGAACAAAACACAAGTGAAATTTGTACATTAGCAGACGATTTAATTTGGAATTGTATAGATGAAGTAAACATTGTAGTTATATTTTTGTTTTGCTATAAAGTGGGAGCGCTACAAACTGCATAGTCACTGACACACACGCGCGCACACGCAAGAACAAAAGGACACAAAATAGGGCGAGTTCAGTCTGGTTCAGCATTACAGCCAGCGCGTCGTCTTCGAATGCACTCCTTTCGGTTGCTTCGCGGTACGTTAACCACAAAGACTAGCAAGCAGGGCAAAGTTCTGACTGGTGTTGCGGAAGTCGTGGAGCGCGGTAGTGCTGAACGGCTGAACACAAGCAGAACCCTCGTATAAGTAATGACGAAAACTCGCAGGGCAGAAGAGCCCATATATCAAGAATTGTCGCGGGTAACACCTAAAAATATTCACATTGTTGACGAAAAACGAAGTGCAATATATTTCACTTACCGGAAAAAGTTATCTGAACGTGCGACGTACAAAGACGCACCGAGACAAGAAGGCGGCGAACGCTGATCCCGCCATTGTAGTAGTAAGCCGTTGGCGAAAACACGCAATACAGCCGACGTCACGAAGCACTGATGCCAAACACACGGCAAACAGCATTAGCACAGCTAAATGACTTCAGTTAATATCCAGTATAAATGTACAGAACGGCTTAGAATGAAGCACAACTGGGGCCGTATTCTGTAGCGGTTCCTTTGGGAACCGGTTCCTTTGGGCTGTTGCCATTGGTCGGCGTTTCGTTGTCGTCATCCCTGGTGGGCGGGACGACAAATTTTGATGACGTCACACAGGTTGCCAATCTTCTGGAAAGGAACCGGTTCCCTGCTAGGAGAGGAACCGCGGAGAAGTGGTTCTCTCGAGGGTCGCGCGCGGGGGCGAGCATGATGTCGAGGGTTGCTAGGGCAACCGTGGCTGCCGGCTAACCTCGCGCCAGCTGACGAGCCGGCACCTAGACGAGACGAGACAGAGACGGCAATGGCGGCTCCTTTGGTTGTGTTGCTGGCGAGTGCCGAAAGACAACGACGCGACGAGAGGCAACGACGCGACGCGTTCGGCATGGCCGAAGAAGAGTTTCGGAGGCATTTTAGGCTCTCCAAAGACATAGTGCGACGTCTTTGCGATGAGCTAGAAGGACATCTCGGACCTCAAAGATTTCGTGGTGTTGACACTACAATGAAAGTGTTGTGCGCGCTGCGGTTTTTTGCCACCGGGAGCTTTCAGCAGTGCGTCGGGAATGAAGAAGCGATTGCACTGTCGCAGTCTTCGGTCAGCCGGATCATCACAGCCGTCGCCAAGGCCATTACGATTGTGGGCAAGGAAAAAGGATAGGTTAGATTCCCATCCACGGCGCAACAGAAAGCCGCCGTCAAGGAAGGCTTTCTTAGCCGTGGAAAAATTCCAGGAGTTCTAGGATGTGTGGACGGGAGCCTGATAGCCATCGTTCGCCCTAAGAAGCTCGGCCCCGGCGAAACGGAATCCTACTGGAGCCGTAAAGGGTATTACGCCCTCAACTGCATGGTCGTGAGTATTGTTCATTGACAAATATTTTCGATATGTGTTTGCTCGAGTGCACGTTGTAAAAAACGTTTCGTTATTTTTCATCAATTGCCGGTAATACTTGCGTTCCTATGAGAGAAAGTAGCGTTTGTGTTGTATGTGTAATGACGACTTTGATCTTTGCATAGAACACGGCCGCACTTTTTCAGTGCACTCCAATCACAGTTGAATAGCCTTTTCGATGCTACAATGTAAACACATTACGCGCGATTTAAACCGGAATAGACGCCGTAGCAGTGAAGGGAGTCTTCGTCTGCGAGCGATCCTAACAGAAGACGAGCCCTTGTGATTCTTATTCGACGTAAAACTAAAGCATTGTGGCCAACAGACTGTAAACGTGAAAAGGAGCATCCCATCAATGGAAATGGTGTGAGGGAGAATGAGAATATGTGGACACCCATTTGCTCTAGCTGTTAATACGGCACATGCTGTTTCCGCGTTCTTTCGCTTGTAATAGGCACTTTGTCTGAAAAAAAAAAAACACAGGTGGAACTCTTTAGCAAAATCTTATACAATATGAACGGAAGAAACCAAAGGAATTATTTTGCACATTGTGTTGTGACCGCACGCCATACATGAGCATGTGTACACATGCCAACATTGCATTTGCAGGTTAAGATGACATTGTTATCATGCTGATCATTAGTTCAACTGCCTACTGCGTATGTTGATATCTCTTTTTCTGTAATTGTGTTGGCTGACTGAACAGTAACTGATTGGCAAGTAGTGTTGTAAGCAAAAGATTGTGCCAGATATTTGTTGCAGTGGCACTGACACCTTCTCTTTGCTTTCCCTTACGAGGTGTGCGACGCGAAGCTGTATATCCTGGCAATTGACCCACGGTTTCCGGGATCGTGCCACGATTCTTTCGTCTGGAGGTATTCTGCATTTCGCCACCGCCTCACTCGTGGCCTGTTACTTCATGGAGAAGTCTTGCTTGGTAAGTGCACCTAAAGTAGCAGTGCTTCTTCCACATGTAAAACATTCACAGACAAATAGTTTTGCATCCTAGCAAGCTTTAAGAAAGCGTGATTTGCTAGAAATGTGTTGTGAATGCAGCAGTACCTAATGAACCTGCAGCGACTATCGAGAGAAACAAGTCTCTCTTAAAAGGCAGATATTTGTACCAGCATGTATACAAAAGCTGACATGTTATGCTGTTTATTGATTAATTTTAATACACTGAATGCCACGTGGAGCGTTACAGGCAGGAGTGGAATTCTACAGAACACGTCAAAATGGCAGTTTTCAAGTATGGTGGATGGAAAAGGGTTGGTGACAATGGACTCGGGGACCTGGTCCCTGTCCTTGGAACAAAGGAATAAGCGTGTGCGTGAAACTTTCGGCATCGACGGTAGTGATCGGTGTAGTATGTATTGTAGAATGGTGCAAGTTGCGCAATTTTTCTTTGTGTCGCAATGTGTGCGATTTTTTTTGTTGCAGCGACATGTGGCGCTGGAGTGATTAGAAAGGATCAAACGGGTAGCTCGATTTTGGGTACCTTCATGAGAAGAGGTACGAAAGGTAGAGCAAGGATCCCAGATACTGGCAGCATATTCGAGAGTAGACCTTAGAAGTGTTTTATAAAATAACACTTCTGAAGAGAGAAGAGCTAATAAGCTTTAGCGGAGGATGTACATTTATGGAGGGGCAAATGGGATGAACGGAGCAGAAAACCACGAGTATAAAATAAATATTACATGTCCAACTTAACCTGAGAATGAGATTTGCAGCCAAGACAACAGGTGAAATCGGGCTTTTCTTTAAAATGAGTCAAACTTTCTTTACAACTTTCCGGGAAGGTAAATGTTTGATAGATATTGCAACAATAAATCCAAGACTTGCTCCTGTTGTAAAAGGGCCCTGGCGTAGACTGTGTTCTTGCATTGTGCCTTAATGTATCCATTTCATTCACTGACATGCAACACTTTACAGGGGACTCTGGGTACCGGCTAGAGCCATGGATCATGACTCCTGTGCCTGGTCACCCAAATCGCCTCACGGCAGAGGGGCGCTATAATGAGGCACACGCCTCAATGCGAAATGCCGTTGAGCGGTGCATAGGAGTTGTCAAGAGCCGCTTCCGATGCCTGCAGAGGCATCGGGTGCTCCACTACTCGCCTCAGAAAGCAGCCACTATTGTTGCAGCTTGTGCAGCGCTGCATAACCTCTGCCTTGCAGCAGGCATGCCTCTGCCAGACGACCCAGATGACGACGGTGCACATGACGACAGCGCACAGGAGCCAGCCCAGGCACAAGTGCCGCTTCAAGTACAGGTGCCACCGCAGGCGCACCCTGTACAGCCTTTTCGAGCTTTGTTTCAAAGAGGCTGCGCGGTGCGTGAATCCATAGTTGGTGCGTTTCGGCTGCCCAGAAATTTGCGCATTGCCTACGTGCAAAGTGTGCGCCGGTGCATTCGCTGGCAAATGAGGCGGAGACATGTGCTGGTGTAATATGTTTTATTTTTCTTTTCATGAAAGTAAATAGGCCGTGCACTTCAACATAACACATTGCGTGTGCTCACATGTGGCTAATCATAGTATGCTGCATACTGCAGTAGTGAAAAGCACATGATTTGTCTATGTTGAGCATGACAGATACACATGCAGTGACAAATAACCATGTGCCATTATGTTACTCCTTTGCTTTTTCACTGTGCTTTTGAATATTGTCTCGCCAGGGAATTTTTTTTAAATAAAGGTTATTTCCAAGGTGAATGGCAACCAATCTTGCATTGTTGAATATTGCTTTGCAATGCCTATTTTACTGTGCAGTATGCATTGTTCCAAAGCTGTAGACGTCTGTTCATGTGTGACACGCAAGAACAGCATGAGTTACACAGCAACTGAAATGTTGTTCAACAATCTGTATAGCACATATTGAAACGTATAGCAACAAACGAGACATGTCAAGCACTTATTGGAGCAGGATTTCTTTAAATAGCAGACACTCATGCTTACAACTGCTTTGTTTAAACTCAAGAGTTGCTTCAACATTGCATTTCTTGCACGCATGATTCCACATAATGCTCGTAATTGCTGCTTGACAAGGTGCTACAATATAAACAAAATCATGACAGTGAAACATTTCTTTATTTATTTTTTTATTCATTGGGTACCTGCTTCGTCATTCAGGCATTACAGCAGGGAGGGTACAACTCATATAAATGAACACTTAAAATTACATTCATAAAGCATAGAAGAAATCATCATTTGAACAAATACAGACAGTGTCAGGTGGTAGAGTATTCCAGTCTCTTGTAGTACGAACATAGAAAGAGTAGCGGAAAGCGTCGCTTTTAACCCTCTATTGCATGGCGTCCCATATTTGGCACATACCGGTTGCCATTCTTTTTTGCGTGTGTGAGATTCCCAGTTGAGAATGTGATACTGTCGGAGTAAATCTCGTAGTTATGCGCACTTATTATGGGCAAGCGCTGCCATCTCTTGAGTGATACACAAAACAGAGGTGAAGTAGATTTTCGGATGCGACGTGAAACTCGGAGGGAGCAAACACGAGCAATTGGTTTTTTTTTCTCTGAAAAGTTCGACCGCAGAAACATAGAAAAATTATTGTGGCATATTTTTTGGCCTCGCCAATTCAAGGCAGTTACTAGTTTTCTCAATTTTGCCTGCAACTACAGCAGAGAAACCGAAATCGGTGTGTGCCATATTTGGCACAGTATGAACTTGAAATACAAAATATGATAACGTGCTGCCATCTGTTCAATAGCCCGAAGCTGCAGGTCACTCTATCACATGATGTAATTTTGACGATCGGTACGGTGAGGGCGAATTGTCTACCAAACAGCCGCCTGAAAAGGGAAAAGGAACTGAAATGTAAAGGAAGTGGTGCTTCAGAGGCACTCACAAGCGCGATAGATGACGTAGAGTTATCGTGTGTACGTTGATACGATAACCGCGCCGTGACATTTCTGTCGAGCTTTGTTGGGAGAGATCCAGTCCAAAAGACTCAGCGCTGGTTTACCTCCGCCAAGGTGTTTCGCGAAATTGATTGCCCCAGCGTAGTAAAGGTCCATAACAGGCACATGGGTGGTGTCGACCTGCTGGACTCTCTGTTTGGACTTTACTGCATACATATCAGATGTCGAAGAAATGGCACTTTCGAATTTTTACGCCTATGCTAGACTTATCGGTAGTAACAGCATGGGTATTGTACAGGAGGGTGCAGGAGCAGCTTAGGAGGAGACAAGTGCTACCGCTGGCTCAATTAAAAGCAGAAATTGCAGAATGCCTTACCTCGCATAACAAGTGCCTACCCAACTAGCGACCAGGAAGGACTTCTAGTCAGGACATCGAATTCCATGTTCAAGTCAAAAAAGCACAGGGACCAGCGGCCGCAATGCCACCCAAAGACGACCGATCTGACCAAGTCAGCCACTGGCCAGAATTTGACGAGAAGAAACAAAGATGTAAGCGACCACCTTGCACAAACAAGTCGTTGGTAAGATAGAGGAAGTGAAACATTCATCTGTGCCTGAACGCAGCAAACAACTGTTTCATTTCATTCCCCACATCACATTAAAAGGCCACCGTCCGTGAAGCTTTGTTTTCCGCCCATGGCAGCAAGAGCGCTCAGCCATCTTCATGGTGTGCCATATTTGGCACAAAGCTTTATCTTTATTATTACAGTCGTGTTTGTTCATTCAATCAATAATGAAAGCTGAAAAAATGACTTTCAGAATTCATGCAATAGAGGGTCAAAAGGAATCTCACATATTTTTAATTTGTGATCTCGCCTTTTAGAAACCTATGTGGGCGGCTGAAAATACAATTACCTGACTATCCCCGTATTAGAGTGGTATATGTTATGAAGAAATTTTAATCTGAGATTTCGGCGACGGTGTTCAAGAAGGTGCCAATTTAATGCTTTTTTGCTTTTTGTCATGCTAAGCATCCTGTCATAATTGCCAAGGACAAACCGAACTGCCCTGTTCTGCACTTTTTCTAGTTTATCTACAAGTTCTGTAGCATATGGATCCCAGCAAACACACGCATACTCCAGTGTACTGCACACATGTGTGAAATACAGGTGCTCCCCAAGTTTCTGTGGCAAGCTACTAAAGTTACGTTTCAAAAAATCTAATGCTCCGACAGCCTTGTTCCTAACATGAGTAACGTGTCTGTTCCACCTTAGATCAGCAGAAAAAAATACATCTAAGTATTTATATTCTGACACTTGTTCAAGAGTAGCATTATTTAAGTGTTACGACTGCTGTCGTATGAGCTCTTCCCGGTAAAGGTGACGTGGACACTCTTTTTCTCATTCAGTGACATTTTCCATTTTTCACACCATATGGCAATCAAATCCAAATCGTGTTGTAGTGCTTGTAGGTCAGATTCGCTGTTGATGACCCTATATACTATACAGTCATCTGCAAACATTGTAAATATTTATTTATTTACATGTACCTTACAGGCCTTCGAGAAGGTATAGTGTAAATGGGGAAATACGGTAACATATTAGTATGGAATCGGGAAAGAAATAAACGTCAGCATAATGAAAGGAGTACGCACAGAACATGGAAAATTATTACATTAGCAAATACAATATGTAGAGCAATAACAATAAATGGTAAACAACAACATAATAGCATAATAACATTGTAAACGTTTTTGCATGTTATACAGTAGTAAGTATTGTAAAGAAATTGGGACCACTGAAATTCTTTAACTTGTAGAAAAAATGCAAAAAAATTACAAAAGACATGACGTGTTTAGACGGTTGAAACGGCATATTGATCGTTTAGCAGATTGCGAAATGCAGTGCGTTTATGTTGGCATGCAATGGTGTCTGGTAGTGCGTTTCATAAACGGACCGCACGGGGCAAAGTTGAAAAATTAAAAGCGTGTGTGTTGCCATAAATCGCGACAGCGCGTCGGCTTGGCGTTGACCTATTGAAACCCATGCGCTGATGTTCACCTCTTCGTCGGGCTCGAAGAACGGCGGGCAGACTCCGATGGCGCTCGCCCTTCAAACTAGGGAGAGGACGCGCCCTCGCGGTCCGGGCAGGCTGCCTCCTCCGGTTCCTCTGTGATTAACACGTTTGTTAGAATATGGTGCGCAAAAGCTCCGTCAACGAGTGTGCTTACCTGCGTTCGGCGTGCAAGGCGGCTGCATCACGGTGGGCGTTATACACATCTTTCTTCCACACGCCGCGCCATTGGGCTGCAGTTTTCACTGCCGGGCCCTCAGCGTTCGGCAAGGCAGTCACTTGCTGCCAGAGCTCCTCCTTGCGCGCCGCCGTCAGCTGTTGACCCAGTACACACGACGCCTTCGCAAGGTAGGGGTGCTCTTCAACAAATGACACGAGCATATCGCGATGCCTCGCTCAAACATGAGGACCCAGTTTCGGATTCGGCGCGCGAACTGGCAAGTCCAAAACGTAAACAAAGCGAGGCAACTTGTTTACATAACGTATGGCACACCACCTAGCGACTAAATAAGAAAACAACACAAATAAAATTACAACTCCCAGTAGCGGTCTGCGCCGCAAGCTTACATTTATTACTAAAAATATATTTGCAAGTGTTCTATACAAACCAATGTTTTTTTATCAAACCAGCAACATCCTTCAATTGCTATACCGTCCCTTAAGTACAAACAAAAATGATGACGTGATCTTCCGGCAGACCGCCGCTCGTTGATTGGTTCCCCTCACGCCGCCCCGTTCCACTCTTTCTCCGAGTGACGTAATCCAGACGTAACAGCCAAAGGGAACCGGTTCCCAAAGGAACCGCTACAGAATACGGCCCCTGGATAACGAACCCACCACCAAGACATTGCGGGCGGCAGTGGCCGTTTTTTCAATCTTCCTGCCTCCCAGTGTTTCCAGCACAGAATGAGATGTCCGAGAAATTTGGATTAAGCCGCCGATGTGATCGCAGCGCGGTGGCTCTGTGACACCGCTGTGCAACGCCGGCGTTTCGCTCCTGCTGCTGTCAGCTGCGCGAGCATAGAATAGTTTCCAGGCGTCGTGTGCGCGCCCCGTAAGGAAAACAACATAGAGTTTCTAAATACATACCTAGAGGGAAATGTGGCGCTAGTGTCTACGGGGGTTCTCATGAGCGCTGCCTCAACCTACATGGGAATGATGGGAAGTACAGGCTTCGGATTGACTTCGATCTTTAGACTAGTGACGTTTGCTTGTGGCGCAGTAAACAAAGCTATACTCAAATATTATCGCGTAAAATCTAATTTTATTTCTGTAGTATGTTATATAATGTACAAGACGCTACATAAACTTTGTATGACTTTGAGATGGAAGCATGGTTTACTATGGTTTGTCACCAGGACACACCAGGGTATGCATACTTGTGCGATTCTGTTCTCGATTTAACCACAAAGAATAATTATTTATTTTTGCAACAGCAATAACAATCGTGCATGTACTTATATAAAAATGCTCATCAAGTATTTATGGAAATAAAAATGTTGTATTGTGAGAAAGTGTTGCGCCCTTGAGTGGAATGCTACAAGTGTCGTCTGCTACGAGGCCTGCTCGCTGCAAACGCGAGACTTTTCTCGCAGACGACAGGCACTTGCTAACTCTCTCCCGCTCTTTTGAAAGGCTGCGTCGGCTGTCACGATTGCTGAACGTCTTCACATACTTTTAAGCACATTTGCTGCAGTGCTACCTAGGACGCTAGTGGCCTCCTACCAATATGCTTCATCATATTGTATATTGACGTACCGCTTCCGAAGCGTTATGGCGTGGCTTTGCACTTACCCATTTTGCGACACTAGACTACAGCCAGGAAGCAGCAAAATTTCCTACCACAAGTAAGTTTGTTTTCTCAAAGACCTAAAACTCGCATTTCAATGAGCACATAAACGAGCAATGCATAATGAAGCCCTCAATAAAATTTGATTGTCAAGCCACCAGAAGTACAACTGTATATGTCTTGTATCAGTAGTGCATTCTTTTTCATATTCTGAAGTTTCATAAAGCACCTAACGGTACAGTGCCAACCTAACACACTTAACAAACCAAGGTCCAAACGCTCAAAACATGTTCTTTCAACGTTTACGATGCCGTCGCTTTGTCGTCAGGGCTTCGACGCCACACCGCGACACAAACATCGTCCCAGTCGCTGGTCCAGCGCGCTCTCGCCACTTCGAGCAACATAACAAAGGCAGAGAGCTTTGCGTTGCACTGTCCCACTGCAGGTTACAGCAAGTGCGCTTGAAGCTAAACCAAAACTGCCAAAAAAATACTTGTAGACTAGTTCACCAGTCAATAGAACGCCAATCCGAAGCCTGTACTTCCCATCATTCCCATGATGGTTGAACGATCGCAGCGCCAGATTTCCCTCTAGGCATACTAATATGAAACTCTATGGAAAACAATAACACGCCCTTGATTGTTGAAGTTCTGGTGTGAAATTATTTAATAGTAAAATCAATTAACTAATGTTGCTTCCAACGAGTTCGATTTGTCTGTGGCGTCTTTTATTCGCTAATGCCGACGGCCGACGGTAACCGTACTTTTAACACGTCGTTTGGCATTTTATGCACTCTTAGACAAAAAGATCTAGAAAAGTTCTTGAGTTAGACATTCTGAATGTGTTTACTAAAACACTCTAGTGACACCAGTAGTGGATTTTGCCGCAGATAGAATATTGTCACGTGGTGGTGACGTTAAGAACACAGTAGCGATACTGTGAAAGGCAAAAACTAACTTTTATTGGGCGAACCTGTACCCACAAGAACAGGCTACACTTATAGCACAACGATAGCGGCGAACAAGGTCGGCGATCGTCGGAAATCTGATCAGCGGGTCAAGCGCGTCGGCTTTTATACAGCAGTCATCGAATGTTCCAGACTAATCCTTCGTCGCTGGTCTACTTGTTAAAAGCGGCGACCCTCTCGTATGTCTCAAGCCAGCTTTCCGGGTCCTCGAACGTTGAACCGCGTAACGTCGGAGGCTCCCTGGGCTGCTGCAGCACGATGGGAGATGCTGGGGCTGCCATTGGGGTGGACTTGGTGGTGATCTTCCTGGTTTCAGGCAAAAGTCCGTGCTCCGGGGGCAGTTGTTGAAGACGGCGGCTTGCTCGATGGTCCGGGACTACGTTGGTGCTGTCTTTGCGGTCCGGGCTTGGATCACGGTTTGTCGGGGGCGTCCGGTACATGAAAGAAAAGCACCTCCACCAGATGTCACGTGGTGGTGACGTTAAGAACACAGTAGCGATACTGTGAAAGGCAAAAACTAACTTTTATTGGGCGAACCTGTGCCCACAAGAACAGGCTACACTTATAGCACAACGATAGCGGCGAACAAGGTCGGCGATCGTCGGAAATCTGATCAGCGGGTCAAACGCGTCGGCTTTTATACAGCAGTCATCGAATGTTCCAGACTAATCCTTCGGACCCGCGTGCCTTCCACAAAGTTCTACACCATTCGCGTCACGCGATGAAATCAGATAACACAAGGTTCGGCGACAACAGACAGCCGGATGGAAGCATCGATAACTTTCCAGAAAATTCGGATACATGCAGGCGCATCCAGCGCTGTGCGATTACATTTGTTAGGCGGCGAAACGTGTCGCCCGATAAAGATAAGTACACGCGTCAATATATACTAGCATATTCAAAGTGCTGAGGGTATGTTTAGAAGAAATTCTACTTTCTGTCTTATCATAGACCAAGACGTCTATAGCCGTTTGTAGCCGTTTCAAGAAATTTTTAAGAGGTTCTGTGTTTCGTGAGTAGGCTCGAAAGGGTGGATAAAGCAGCTGGAACCTAAACGTAGCAGCATCGTTCGCAAAGTCACGCACGTCTCTCAAAAGTTTCACAGAAAGTTACCGAAGCGCATAGTGTATCGTTACGCCAACGGTCTGAGCGTCATTATACTTGTGTCGCAAATATGCAAAGGCTTAGCTGTTTTCTTGTGTTTATTATATATATCGCTTTAGGCGTTACTTAAAATGCCTCTGTATGTATTTCGATATTTGCACTTTGTATGTGTATGTCAGAACCCGGTATGATTTACTGGGTAAGTTGGTATTAGATTCTTGAGGCAATCAGCGCGAAAAGCAACGACAAAAAACAAAAGGCGGATATATACTCAACGCTGCCTTTGTCTTCTTCGATCCCTCATCTCGTTTTTTGATTGCGCTGCCCAATTGCTTTAAGTGTGTGCATTCTTATTGGCAAAATACAGTGCCTTACAAAACACCGCACGGTTATCCACAAAGTGCACATTTGCATCGCCAAATAGTACGTGCGCTATCGGTTTGGTATGACGTTCGTTTACTCGATCATTATTGGTTACGCATTTGCTTTCCCACTCTCCTCATGCACGCAAATCGATATGAGTCTGAAAGAGAGAGAAGGAAGGGCACAGGAAGGAAGGTTAAATAGAAAGAAAATTCCGGTTTGCTACCCTATGCTAGGGAGAGAGGGAAGTTAAATGAGTCTGACATAAACAATTAAACAACTATATATGCTTTCAAATAAGTTATGAAGGCAAATTTATATTCGCTAGCATTGATACAAGGAATGCGTATATGGAACCGTATGGCTAATCCACAAAACGAAGTGGGCCGCATTCCTCGTCGGCGCTCGTGCCTATAGAGATAATAAATAAAGCTAACTACACATTCGACCAATAGGCTTATACGTGTACCGCTGCAAATGCACTGATTACAGGCTGTTTTCGGTAGACTTCTGAAATGAAACAGGACTTAATTCAACAAATATAAAGGGCTCACGAAAAGAATGGTGCGGGAAGCGAACGGCGAATCTTCTATATATAGAACACACACGGCACGGCGGCGTCCTTCGCCGTTTTCTTCTCAAACACGGCATGCGGGCGTCTAATCTTGTAAATGGTCCTCGCAAGCGTGTTCTTATCCGAGAGCAGTTGAGTGCCGATGCTCTACGACTGCTTTGGTTTTGCTATTGCAAATGTATTTACCATTGCATCTGGCATCGACCCATGCACGGCAACTTTTGCCAAGTCCCAAATGCGCAGGCACTTAATATCATGTCTAACAGATAATGAAAAAGTTCACTTCCCTCCTTCTGCCTTGCCAGTGCCTAGGGTAAAGCCAAAGTGGAATTGAATTGTTGCTCCAAAATGAGTTTGACTATTAGCAGGAAAAATCAGAACTTTGGACTGCCAGACAATGCAAAACCGAAATTTATTCCCGGACTTTATCTTTAAATATAGGACCCAGTTTGTTCCGGTCAAGTTTAATATAATGGCCGAAGGACAATACTTATACATTACATGTTGTGTTTGCATGTACATTTTACATTCTTTCATGTTTATATGCCTACACTTTTAGTCATACAGCCATTGATTTTAGGTCTTTGTACAGCTGTCTTTGCAACTTTAGCTTACTAAGAGTAAATTCCTTTCATTAAAAAGCATTGCTGCGCAGCCTTTGACCATATTCTTGGAGGTCTTTTGATGGTGAAAACCAGAGTGGTACCTGCCTTGAGTGTGTTCAGATAATGTCAACGAAAATGTTACTGTGACCTAAAAATTTGTGTAGCTTGCCTGCGCATTCTTCCAAGTTTGTTGTTGCTTGTGTGCTGCATCTAAAGGTAATTCATTTTTAATAAGGTGCACATGTATGCCTGAGAAGGTGCATGCTAAGGGCGAGCTGTGAAAAAATTTTGGCTATTTTTCTCACTTCCAGTTTTGTGTCCGCAGAATTTTCTCTAAATTTTATAGTTCGCAGGTTGGCAGGTGACATGAAACTGGAAGAAAATCAGACGAGATAAAAAAAGAAACTTATGCTGAAATCTTATTGTGTATGCTAATTCTTTGTACGCTAGTGGAGTTTAGTATTAAATATTAAACTGTTTTATTAGAATGCCTGTGATATCAGAAGTTTCAATTGGAGATACTTCTAAAATCCTTTTTGCCGTTTATGAGTTATTCACAGTGATGTTGTAGGCACTTGCCCAGGAGAGCAGCGCAGGAATATCGCCTCTATATAGCAAGAGTCGCACATATTTTGCGATTCACCGCCGTTCAGGGAATCGCTCAGAGATACCACGATTAAAGTGCCACAAGTGGAAGCTAGGGAAACATTGTTGAGCTCTTGAACTTGTTTCGAAAATATGACGACATTGTAGGAAAGAAACAGTGGTGGAGCAGCGAACGCCCCGAAGTACGTTCGTCGCTCGATACAAGAGCAGATCCTCGAAATGCTGAGCCACATCACATTAACAAGTAAAAAGGAAGAGATGAAAAGCTTCAAGTACTTTGTACTTATTGTCCATGAAACCAAGGACCTAAGCCAAACGGAACAATTATCAGTTGTACTAAGGTACTACGCAACTGGGGCTATCTTTGAGTGGTTTCTTGGATTCGGAAACGCTGACCACTTGGATGCAAAGTCACTCCTGGGCTACGTAAAGGAAACGTTGAATCGCTGTGGCATAGGTATACTCGTTTGTGCATTGCTCGAACACATGATGGTGTGAGTGTCATGAGCGGTATCTCAAGCAGCGTCCAGGCTCTGTTCAGGCAGGAATTGCCGCAGGCAGTGTACGTCCACTGCAAGAACAACCGGATGTCTGCAAGGTGATAAAACCGGTGAGATGTTTTTTCTCCTTTAGAATGCCTCTATGTTTTCCTGAGTGGATCTGCAATTCACTCTTTGCCAGTGATAGAGCTGCAGCATCTCAGCGATACACAATAGATCTGCCAGATAGTGGCTTGCACAGCAACAATGAAAAGCTTTCCTGCCATCCTTGTATGCCTCGCCGAAGTCATCGCTACAAACAGCAGGCGGGCAACGGAAACTAAAGGTCTGTTGAGCAAATTAACTTATCGTTTCTCTTCCGTTTAAGCCTATTTACCGAGGTACTCGGCCGCCTTAAGGTTCTTTCAGACCTATTGCAAAGTAGAGACTGCAATTTTAGTCAGGCATGCCTCATCGCACGCGCAGCCATTGACGAGTTCTCCGAAATGAGAATTTCGCCGAACGCCTGCGACACACTCTGGGCTCAAACCGGCAGTGTTTCTGAGGAGAACAGGGTGTCCCAATAAAGAAAGCAGAAAATGAAGCGCCTTCCGCTCCATTTAGAACAGTATGTATTGAGTGAAGGACATGCCATTGAAGAATAGTCTCGAGATTCAAAGGAAACATTCAGAGTCAAAGTCTTTCTGCCCGTTTTGGACCACCTGATTGCGGAGCTGACTAGGCGGTTCACAGAAAACGACGATGTACTCTTCGGAGTTAGCAACCTTCACCCACGGAGTGAGAATTTCATGGACATCTTACTGAAGCCTTCCACCGAGCACTATGCATGCGACATCGAAATCGTTGAAGTTGAGTGCAAGCTGATAATGAAACTTCTTCCACGCATCGAAGCCGAAAGTGTAAGAGAGACACTGCTGCAACTGGCGACTGTCTTGGGAAAACATAATCTAGCCTTCCAGGACCTGCACATGCTAGGTCTTATCGCCGTGACGATACCGGCATCGTCATCATCTTGCCAGCACACGTTTTCGTGCCTTCAAATATTGAAGACTTCGCAGCAAGATGAAAAATTAAAAATTAAATTATGGGGTTTTACGTGCCAAAACCACTTACTGATTATGAGGCACGCCGTAGTGGAGGACTCCGGAAATTTCGACCACCTGCGGTTCTTTAACGTGCACCTAAATCTAAGTACACGGGCGTTTTCGCATTTCGCCCCCATCGAAATGCGGCCGCAGCGGCCGGGATTCAATCCCGCGACCTCGTGCTAGGCAGCCCAACACCATAGCCACTGAGCAACCACGGCGGTTCGCAGTAAGATGAATAGCCGTCTGAGTGACATAGCTGTGCTTGCGGTCGAGCAACATTTCTTGCCAATAAGATAGATCTTCAGCGTGTTGTTGGCATGTTTGAAGCTGAGCACAGTAATCGATGTATACGTATGTACTAGTATGCCGGTATAATGATACCCCATCATATCTTTGGGGCGATCTCGTGGGAAAATTGTGCACAGGCGTAGGACCAATACCTGTACCAGTATTAGAACACCCGCTTCACCATCGAATAAATCCCGGCTGTATTTTGTCTTATACTGTCAAAGCGCAGGCATTGGCGTCTGTGGTTGTGACGAAACCTTTATCTGTCCCTGTCATCACACTGAAGGAGACTGCATATAGGGTGCTGTCCGAGGCCACGTTGGTAGCCTAGCTTGAGTAGTGAACAGTGTATAGACGGAGAGCTGTCATTTGCGTTTGTGAAACCTGCTGTATGGCACGACCAAATGTGGCAGTGACTCAAATGCTTATTGCGTGCTCTATTTTTGCAATTCTCTCCTCTCATCTTTGTTTGTTATTCTTTTCCCATATACTTTTTGTTATTTTTATTTCTAGCATTTAGAATCACCAGCCGGCGCCACAAGAGTGTATTATCTTTTTTTTTGTAATCTAGCGCGTCTTTACCTATGTTGGAATTGATATGCACATTGCTTTATGGCACACATTGCTTAGCTATGCTTAGAGGTGTTTCTCTCCCGTTGTGAAATATACTCTTTTGAAGCGATATTGCGATTTAGTTAACTGGTGTTATTTCGGTACTGCTGGGCACCTGTATTTATTTCTTCCAGTCAAAAAATCCTGGCGCCGCCCATGGGCTGCACCCGCCTTCAGGACTACGTCTTTGCACAGCCATGCATCCTGGTGGAATGTGACCACCACCCACACTAGAAAGACTCACTTTGGATAATATACAAACAGGGAAACGAGATGTTCATATAGCAGATGCCCTGTCTCGGTTCCCTTCGAAAGAAAGGGTACTGGAAAAAGAGCACTTTCAAGTATACGTCGACCAAGAGGTAAGTCTCGACAGAAAGACCACAGCAGATCAAGTGTGAAACCAACTGAGATGAAGATCTCGGTACCCTCAAGCTACATGCAAGCACAATATTGCCAGAAGACAAAAAGTTGGTCCCGGAACAAATCCGAGCTATATTGACCGTATCGTGACCAGATCCATGTTGAAGAAAATGTCCGTATACGATCCAACCGACTCACCATTACCTGCAGCATGAGGAACCAAGTCTTAGACATCATGCAAGCGGCACGTGGAGGCACAGAAAAGATGAAGCAATGTGCCAGAGACGTCTATGTTATTGCAGGGTATGTCGGCGGTAGAGGGTCGTCCTCTTCAGTGCTTTTGCTCGTGAGTGCTGCTCCTGGTCGGAGTCTGTGCTCTGCCTAGATTGTCGCCACTGCGCTGCTCCTAGTCCGGGCAAACACCTTAAGACAGCAAACTTCGTAAAGAAAGTGGAAAGGTGTGCGCTCTGCAGACAACACAAGTCCAGGAACCAATGGCTGCCCATGATAAGCCACAACATCCCCTAACTACCCTGGCACACAGTTGGCATCGACTCTTTCAACCAAACGGGAGAGGAGTATGGAAGCAACGCAGACTTCTTTTTGTTATATATTGAGCTTCAGCGCTTGAAGCACACAAAGGCAGAAGCTGTCATTAAGTTCTGCCAAGAGGTCTTCGCTACGCACAGCGTTGCCTGGAAACTTATCAGCGACAACAGGTTACCGTTTAACAGCCACAAGTTTGTTGAATACATGGAGCTCTGTGACAACATCCACAATACATTAAGCTCAGAATACCCCATGTTTAAACGGAATGGCTGAGTGTGCCGTTCAAGAGGCGAAGAAGCTTCTGAGCAAGACACTTTGCCACACGACAAAGTTATACAGTGCCCTACCGTAGTGGAGAAACATGCCAAGAGAAGCTCCTGCAGTCTCCAGTGCAGCGTCTCATAGGAAGGATAGGGATAGCCAGCGCCGCCTTCCTCCTTAATTAGTTGTAATCAAAGCGTGCCTAGAAAATTTGCTTCTCAGCTACCACAGCATGCAGTTGTGTGTGCACCATGGTCTACAAGAAGGTGGAACATAAGAAGTACAAGCAGAAGCAGACCAGCGACTTTGTGTCACTGGACCGTAAATCTGTCCCCACTACTGACAGGTCAGAGGGTGTAGGTGCGACCCGACGAAGTACACGCTACAGTGTTGAGCTTGGTTCAAATGCCATGATGCGTAACTGGCGCCACCTGATCCCTTTCGTTCCCTGAAGAGAACAGCAGAGAGCTTCACCAGATATACAAGAGCCACCAAAGCATCCTGTTGCAGTCCGAGAACCGTCTTTGAGCACTGCAAGGTCAAGAACCGCCGAGGGACAGTCCTCAATGGACATTGGTAAAGTAGTGTGGACATGTATAGGCCAACAAGTTGTTTGCCCAGATCACCTTAACTATTGTTTCCTGGCCTCACCTTTCTTCTGTGGTTTTTAAGAGGGGAGATGTAGAGGACGCCACTGTTCTGTTAGTATGCCAAAAGTTTGTGGCTCCCTCTGGATGTTGGTTGACTGTATATATGTACTGCCCTTCGAATAAAGGGGGCACTTGTTCGTTTGGGATTGAGCGTGTCAGCCATCTGTCTTTCTATACTGTCGCAACAAGTGGCATGCGCCATCAAGCCTACACCGGTCATATTTGCACATATCTTATATCTGCAACATGGTGCGGGTTCCTGCAATGAACCTACATTGTGTTTGCACAAAAGATGTGAGGAACATTGTGCAAACATGGTACCTCCCAAAGTACGATCAAAAGAAGCAATACTAAATAGCAGCTTAGAAATCTAGCTGGAATAAATCTGAGAACATTTCTTGGACAAGAAGACAGGCAAACCTTAGAGCAAAATTGAGCCCGAGTAGAACTATCAGTCATTGGGCAACATTCCTTAATATTTGTGTTCATTGTTTACGTTTGTGTTGCTGAACATCTGCATTGTGGCGAGCAGGTGCTCAAGTAAGTCTTCCTTCCATTCACTAGCCACAAAAATCCGAGATAAACAGGGTAACAGTATGAAATGCAAGGCAAGGAATAGTACACGAAGACGCTACACAGAGTGCCATTAAAATGTGCAACAGCTCACCTACTCGCGCATTATCTGCAACAGGAAGCCCGACGATGGAGACATTCTTTTTTTCGTGATCTATGCACAAAACTGAGTGGCAACAGCAACAACAAACCCAAGAACCAGTTTAAACCTTAGCGCCGTAGGAGAAGAACGGCCAAGCAGAGAGCTCACATGCGTCCCATCCACAATGGAAAATTCAACAAACGAGCAACAGCACTAAAGAAAGAATAAAAGCCGCACAAGACCAATCTATCAGCTACAAACGTGCTGTGAGGTACAGGGAAATGAGCTGCTCCAGAGTTGCGCCCAAGTGTCCCAGTGTGTGTGTGGTGCAACCGTAAGTTTCGCATGGTTGAGTGCTATATAGTTCAGTGTTCAAAACTAACGAGACCTGACGACTGCAACACGAATAAGCAGGGTGGCCAAAGTTTGATTCCTATGTAGGCGGCTGCGGCCGAGCGTGGGGTTCCAGAAGTACATATGTATTATCGAAATTATTATCGAAAAAGTTAGGCGCAGCTAGTTGCTCCTAATTCTTGTCGGGCTGCTGTAGCCGTCTGTCAAAAAGAGAGCGCATGAGAAAAAAGGTGACCCTGTGCTCCATGTGCGTCTCGCACAACTCCAAAATTTGGCTGAGATGTTCACATTAGCGTATGCTATCAGAGGACTGTTTCTCCAAGCCCGAGGCGTGGTTGAGGACCGCTTTAAAAGGTACCACATATACCAACAGTCGCGGGGCTCCATTCTTATTTATATGGAAATTGTGCCGTGAGTATACGAACTTGGACAATCTTTCACCTTGGAATTATACCTATATAACCACTCACAAGATGATAAAGCTCCGCCGGTGAGTTAAACAAATTGAAACGATTGAAACGACCGTATACCTACGAGATGCTCCGTGATACACGCAGATGAGGCGGTTAACTAAAGAGAACAAATAGCTTTCTCAAACCTGACACACCCTGACATCCAAGCCACATCAAGCTATGCAACGGACTTTTTAGGCCACTTACTATTTGAACTACAGGTTATACACGATGCGACAGAAACCCTTACTAACTTGCCTAACATCAACATAACCCACGTCTACACTTACAGGCTGGGCGCAGCGAAGCAAAAAACTTGCATATATGTAAGGAGCTACACAAAATTCACAATTCTACGCTCGGCAACATCACTGCCAACTGGGTGCAGGTATAAATGGTCATAACGATAACATTTAATGACTTTGCAGACCACATTGTTCACTCTTTCTTGACATCCATAACTACTCTTTCCCTTTCCTCTGACCCCGCTCTGTTATCTGTGCCGGAAAATCCATTATCCAGTGCGACACGTGTGCCCTTATCCCCTGCGTGTCTGCTCCGTTGCCCACATTCCTTATCTGGTGGAGCAAGTCTCTGTCCGCAGAGCTTTACTCTTCCCGTACTGCGCCCATCGGGCATCGTTAGCCCTCTAACGATGGCTTGAAATGCCGGTTTCGAGATTTTTCGCGCCACCCACAGACATACTGCGCTATTGGACATGAACGACGAGAACTATTTTGGATTCTAAGCAGTTCACTTTTTACCCCCAGATGGTAAAACTTTAGAACGCACTCCGGATCGTCAAAGCAGAAAGAAAAGTCGGCCTTCCGCGCCACTCACGGACACTCTGCGCCATGGAACGCGAAGAAGAACTATATTTTTGTTTTCTAAGCAGTTTGCTTTTTCCACAAAGTGCTAATTTTTTTAATGCACTCCGAAGTTTCGCAACCGTCAAAACACACAGCAAATATAGCTGCCTCGGAGAGCGGCACTCGCGCTTCGAAAGATCGCAGATCTCGTGAATCTGCTGTTTTTTCAGCTGATTTTACCGGTGGATCGAGCAGCAGTGAGTCTGAGGATCAGGGTGTCTACCAACCGGGAAAACCGGGAATTCTCAGGGAGATTGATAGTCTGGAAAAACTCAGGGCATTTGTGCTTCTATCAGGGAAAATTAGCTGTAATTTTATTGAAAGGGAACGAAAGTCGCGGTAATGCTAGCTCGAGTAACAGATAGGATTCGTGACGAATGGTCTGACGCCGCGTTGTTGGCTGGAGGAGTTACCAGAGTACGGCAAACAAGCGACTCAATGAACGGACGGTTTTGCGGCAACACTACGTACCCCATAGGATCAATGTATAAGAACGTCTGAAATTTCGACCACAAGAACCCTTCGCCGTCCGATTTTCTAGACTTTTTGCCGTGACCGCAGGTCCGAAACGGCATTGATAAAAGCCACAACCGCCAATTTCATAACCTCGCCGCCTGGAACCGGCACACTCGCGCGCAGATCCGCTGGCAGCCGTAGCCACCACCGCGGCAATGCTAGGCCTAGCTGCTTCGAGGTTCGATATTAAGCTTCTTGCCGTTCTGTGCCGTGTTTTTCATTGCAAGAATTCACCGCTGTTAGCAATGGCACCGACACCGCCTTTGTGGTCATCGCGATTGGCTTCGAAGTTCGGAAAGCACGGCGCGTTGCATAATGCCGGTTCCCGAAACTCAGCTTTACCTCATTACAGCAATGTTACGCTGAGGCATAACAAGTGTGGTAAGGGGCAACTGTCACTGGACACAGTATGTATTCCTTGATTGTGCACGCGTGCACCCACCATCTCCCATCTCAGTACGAGTACCGATATGCCTAATAAGTGTACTGGCAGGCCTTCAGAGATATTGCGGACGTGCCTGTGGCGATTTTAGCCCATAAGGGATGTAAAAGACCTGCATTGATTTTTTTCGGACACTTTCGCGGCCCTTAGGGAGTCCGGAAAATCGGACGCTGACTGTACAGCTGTCCAACAGGATGCTTCAAATAGACCGTGTGGCGAATGTGCAGCCGAAGGAGGACAAGGAGAACCGAAAGAGAAATGAACGGAAAAGGAAGCATGCCACCGCTTTTTTTGAAGGAGCTCGCGCTCTAAAAGCAAATTGTTGGTTCAAGCAGGTGTCCCTCATCCAAGCAAAAAAACTATTTAGAACAGTGAAACGCAACACTGAGGCGCTGTGCGCGGGCTGAGAGTATGTCAGGACAGTTCAAGTTGACTTACCAGCTGCTGCGAGAGAATCTCACTTGTGATAAAGTTGGGCCCTCAAACTAATTAGCTTGCTATGAGTTGATAGAAATAGCGCATATTCGAAAATATTCTGTATGCATCTCTTTCTCATTCGTATTTGGGAATGTTCGACCCGATTTGTAATGAGTTTTACTATTACTTTCTAAGATATATTATTCGCTGTGCGTTTTACATAACCCCTCCCTTCTGTTTTCTTTTTGAATAAAATAAACACTACCCCGTACTATTCAAACTGGATTAAGTTGTTTTTTTGTTTTTTTCATTTTTTAACGTGCTTAGTAGAGAGTGACACCACTGGGTGACATGATGTAGGGAGTCCGTCTTGACATAAAACAAAGTTGTGCCACTCAGGGAAAACCTGGAAAACTCAAGGAATTCGGAAATGTCAACTTGGTAGGCACTCTGGAGGATGCTGCCTCTTCGTTGGACATTGAGAGCAACGAAGACACAAGCCAGCCCCGAATATCGGCGGCGGCAGCCTGGCACGCCAAACTGTAGTGCTTGCACTAAAATTTTTCAAGTGGGAAAGCTGCTGAATGAAAAATAATTTTTTTGGATATTTAGTGCCTATTAGACGGCAATATATTTTGCAATTCTCATAACTTGTTACGTTTTTTCTTAGTAGATACAAGCATTGCTTCACAAACATTGTTAAATTTTATCCCGCAATCTTGATTTTAGCAATGTATACCCCTTTTAACACATACATCTCGTTAATAATTGTAATTTTCAAGGAGACATGTGTCGCCTTGAAGAAGACAAGTCCACTTGTCGAAAGGTTGGCTCCCGTCTTCACCTTGTTCTTGTTTTCTTCATCGTCTTGAATTTCCACCTCCCGCCTTCCCCTTGTTTTCCCTGTATCTCGTTAATAAAGCTTTTATGCGTGAAAAGTGCATTCATTCTGCTATTTGTTTATGTTTTACATAAAATATTTCATAAATATTTACATAAATATTTTGAAATTACATAAATGACATTACATATTACATAAATATTTTTATCTGAAGTAGCTTCAGATAAAAATATCTGGCGTAACCTGCAAAAAACACCTAGTTTCCCCATGCTGCGGAAAGAGTGAAGCCATCGAGCCATCACTTCCGCCTGAGGTCAGCGCTACGTACACATTGTTTAGTGTCCGCAGTGCAAAGCTCGTACCTCTGCAGCTGATACCCGCCATCTACTAGACGTGCCCTGGGCCTCGGGACAAAGACAACTCCCAAAAGTGTACTTAAAGGTGTGAATTGAAAAGACTACGAACAATGGCTTATGGACACCATATTCTTTAAGTCTGCTGCAGTATCTTAGTGAAACGAACCTGCATGCATATATGTAGATTCATGCTGACATTACACCGGGTGGCAGCCAAAGAGAATAAAAAATAAACACTTTGCTGCGGGCGAGGGGCAGTGCTACATTCCAGGCGGCGCGGGAATTTATGCTTAGCACTGTGATTGATACACCGAACACTGTTCTACAATTCGAATGTCTTGTAAAATTTCTTTGCAAAAAATAGCATAGGCTTTTCTGCATGTGACACCTCTGCTTGCTCGAACATGCCGTTAATGGCGCACTGTGCGTAGCATGGCAGCCAGATGGTTGGCCTGCACAGTGCATTACGGAGAGCGGAAAAGAATTGTCCGTACATCATCGTACGTACCTCATCAACCGAAATGGCACTCGACAGTAACGACAACACATCGAAATGCACATAATGGAGGCCAAACCCAGACGCAGCAGCAACGCTAAGGCAGATTCAAAGGCCACCCCACACCCCGCTCCCCACCCACCCCAATCCTCCCAAAACATGACAGCTTCTTTGTACTCACAGCATTGATTGTGCAGCAATGTCCCCTCTTATCGCCATTCCATTCTCCATAAGCCTAAATGAGCCCTTATGTTAAGGCTGTGTGTAAGCAGATCACTGGGAAAAGGAAGGGAGGGGTTCTGCAGCACTATGTAAAAGCTGGTGGAGCATCGACAAAGTCAAAAGGTCTGAGAACCCCTACCTTGTGTAAGTGTGCACAGTTCTGTCAAAGAAAGGCCAATGTGCTAGCGTAAATTCCAACGGAATCTGAAGCGATCTATGAAGACTTCAATGTGCCGCTTATTGTGATGAGAGCCTGCCCATGACAAAAATGGTGTATACATTAAATAAAATTTGGTAATGACATTTTGCTTCAACGCACTTGTAGGCAAAATGATCACTCATGGCAGAATGAGAAGATAACCACTTGTGTAAAAAAGTGTGAACCACTTTTCACGCAGAAGGATGTTTAATTAGGCAACGATTTACTTGGAGAACATGTCCTAGCGAGCCGTGTAACATTCAAAATTTCTCACTAATGAGTATTTTACTGTACGCTGCGGTCTTTTGTATGCATAGTGTATAAACAGATGCTTCGTTGTTGAGCCGTTACATCAAGGAATATCAGATGGCTGTGGCCACTGAAATATGTGCTCTAAACTGATCATCAAAAATGTCTTTGCAACATTCAGCGGACCTGCATAGCTTCCGCTGTATCGTAATATAACTAAAGAACTTGTTAATTTGTATTACAACATATTTATTTCCAAAGTGTGTACCAACATAACTGGCAGGATACTTGACTTTGGTATTGTGGTGTTGTCTGTGTCATGTGTCGCGTCGTATCAGTGTTTTCAAATTCTTTCATTGCTTTCTTAAAACATAATGAAACAGCTTTTCAACTTATACTGGAACATGCTATGAATTACCTTTGGAGCTCAACATGTCCGAGCATACAGTAACACTTGTGTAACAGAATGTTATGTAGCACACCGCGCACACATGCATATTCCTAATTGAGATTTGGCTTAATACATTGACACCTACATCGCATAAGGGTGTTGATAGACAATTTCTACACATCTGAGTTCACAATTTACAAGTAAGCAAGCTTTGAAAGAAGACCCGGCACTGAAATGGCCACATGTTGGTGCAGGTGCCTCTTCACGTGGATGTAACGTGCCAGTCTGAAGGCATACGTGCCACCAAAATGGCCGAATGGATGTGGAAGTAATGCTTAGGAGCACAACTTGCAGAACAAAAAAAAAAAAGCCTCAAATGTGTTTGTTTATTACATGAAGGTACATTGTCGCCCTATATAGAAGTAATTTTTGCATACTGAATGGAATAAAATTCGAATAGTGCCAGAATTGAAACAAATGTAGAATATGTTTCAAACTATTTTTGAAAAGTGCACAGCAATTGTCAAAACATGGGTAAAACAATGTACACATCCTGGAGTTCATTCCATTGGCAAGTTCCTGTAGTTACATCGCACATTATGCAGCATTGTTTACTAAAAGCGCTAACGGATCACTAGCAACAAATGAGGAAATCGCTCGCATACAAAGGACTCGTCAGGGAGTGCAAATGGTCTTTGTATAGCCAGGAAAGTCTAGCTGCCTGAGAAGCGTATCCAGCTTCTACTACGCATGCTCTCATGTTTTATGCATATACTATGCCCATGGTTGTTGTTTACACGTCTTTATTCACATTTTTTGCCCTTATAGAGCTGCGGTGAATTGGCTTGGGAAGTAGCGGGAGTGAGAAAGTAAGGGAAACAATGGGGGACGTAACCATTTGAGGGTCGATTTTTTTAATTGCAGATGACAATTCTTCTTAGGGAGTTATTTCGAAAAAAATTACCGTAATTTTTTCTAAGGTGACCCTAAAATGATAAAAAATATTTTGCGTTGGTATATAAGCACTCTTCATTCATGAATAACAACAATAAAAACAGAATTAAACCTATAAGAATTGAAAATTTTATGCATTGTTATAGTTCAAGGCTTTGAATATGCGCACACGAGAATATTTCGCAAGAGTCAAATGTTTCTGCTCTTACACTAATATGTACGTCCATAGCGTAATCGAATACGTAGGTGCGCGCACTCAAGAAAACTGTGTGGTTTTGTGCCCGTCAAAAAAACATCTGACAAACTTCCGCTAATCTTCATCTTATCGCTTACCAGAGGCAATTAGATTTTGCGAGCCTCAAAAAAAAAGAAGAAAGAAAAAAGCAACGGAAACGCATGCACGGTAGCATCCTTCCTATGCGCACTTCTGTGAGCACTAAACGAACGAGAAACAAGCGGTCGCCCTTTGAGCGATTAGTAACGAGATAGCCATCAGGTTTGCAAGCGCAGGAGGCCGAGACCGCTCGCGGAACAGAACGCAAGCCGCCGCCTGCCTGCGCGCGCGCCAATGCGCGAGCGGTAGTATGTAGACGCGCAGGAACAAACTAGCGCTAAAACGAACCATGCATGCAGCGAAAAGCAAGAGAGGGAGGCGCGCAAAAAAAATTCCATGTATTCCCACATAATGGCAGCACATGACAGAAAAGAAAAAGTAAGGAAATTGGTGCGCTTTTTAAGTATACAGACGGCACCGTAAATATACGGCTTCGACCATTTTGGAGATCGTTCGCGGCGCCGTATATTTACGTCATTGACCCTCAAAGGGTTAATTATCTACATCATGCGGTCTGATGCTTTCGCTGGTACGCTCGAGATGAAGAAGCATGGTCCCAGTGGCTCGAGCCGCAGGATAATCCAGGAATTCATAGAGTGATTGCCAGAGCTTCTTGGCGGTCGCACCACTGCAGTGTCGCGGTAGAGCCCAGGTCTGTAGGGAGGTTGGTCGCCATTCCGTTGGGAGGGAAGCAAGGGCCCTTTGCCTGGGGTCAGAATACAGTGGGCAGTCCCAGATCAAGTGTTTGAGGTCTGCCCTGGTGTTGCAGGGGCTGCAGCTACTCGCACGCGAACATTCCAGGCCACGAGGGTCTTCCGTACTGCGAAAACGCTGCACGAGAAGGGGAGTAAGAAGGGTGGCAGTCTGCACCTGCCGCAGCAGAACCTGCTGCTGAAGAGAAACAGCCTGGGAAGGAAGGGGACGAATGTCCATGGGATTGGGCGTAGTGAAGAGATAGCTGCGCCGGTGGTGCTTGGCTTCGGCTATTGCTTCCATGGGATTGTACCACTGACTGTGTATTTCCGTGTGTTCAGGTACGTTGTTCAGTGATTGTTCGGGCGGTTTTGACAGCGCGGATAGTAGCGTGGCGTGCGCTAGTCGATGGGTCCGTTCATTTCCTGGTATATGCGTGGGCTCCGGGATCCAGTGTAACTGAAGATCATGACCTTGGCCACGCAGACGACGCACGTGGAGGCGGAGTTGTTGGAGCACAGCAGTGGTTGTACGAGTGCCCTGGTAAGCTCTAAAGGCATTTTGAGAGTCCGTAAACACTCTGTAGTGCTGCTTAGCCTCTCTTGGAAATTTGTTGGCAGTGTGTTCAGCATGCTTGGCAAAATCTAGGATGGCATACAGTTCTGCCGTAGAGCTGTGAACGACATGTCTAGTGAGGCGGAGTTTACTCCCCCGCTTGGCTGCTTCCATATTTGTCCACGCCGTAGTGAACATTGGCTCCTCCTCTGATCCTCCGATACAAGCATCCACATAGACTATATGGCTCCTGCCAGAGTTGTCGTTGCCCCCCTTACGTAATTGGTGCGTATATTTCTTGTGGCGTTTGGCGTGGGCCTGTCTTCTTGCCAATTGATCTTGTCCCATGTTCTTCGGCAGTGGCTTGGGACCCGCAATTGGTACTTGCTCCCAAGGGGGACATATCTGTGAAAGCGCCGGAACGTTAGAGATGTCATGCCCAATTTTAACCAGTGTGGCCCTTCCTACGTTTGTGGACTTGAGCTTGAACTTGAAACGTTATGTCTTGCAGGAACGCAGCAATAAAGTTGTGCATGTTGCCTTTGATGCCCATTTCTTGTATCGCCTGCACGATAAAGGCATGGGGAAGGCTATCGAAAGCTTTCCTGGTGTCCACCCCAACAACTATGCGAGGACACGAGGACGAGACATAGAGCACGTCCTCTTTTAGGCGGAGCATAATATCTCGAGTAGAAAGACCAGGCCGGAATTCGTATTGAGTGTGAAGCAGAAGACAATTTACCTCCAACCACCATATTAACCTTGCGTTCACCATGTTCTCCAAAGTTTGCACAGACGTGACATGAGCGAAACTGGTCTTAAGTTTCCCAGGCAGTTCGGTGGTTTGTTCGGTTTCGGAATAGGCTTGACAATAGAGTGGCGCCATTCTAGTGGGAGAGTTCCTTCTTTCCATATACGGTTAAACTCCGCCAGAAGAGTAATTTTGCAACCTTCGATAAGGTTTTGGATTTGTGCTGCCGCGATTCAATCAACCCCTGGTGTACCACGGGTGTTTTTTGTGTATGGAGTCTTCGAGCTCGCGGGCCGTGAAGGACTGGTTTAGATCATCGTGTCCCTCTTGGTCATCGTCCCTCGCATAGGTTCTATTTATGGTACTATTTGACAGGGGGAAAAATATATCTGCCGCTTTCTCTGCGAGTTCCGCATTCGTGAGTCCTTCTTTCAGGGCAACACGGGCTGCGGCGTCTGAGGTTTTACGTTGCCCAAGAAGAGATCTCAATATAGCCCACGCCCTCCTTGAATTAGTGGATCCGTTGAGTTGCTCCCACACCTGCATCCAATGCTCGGAAGCTAGCTCTCCCGTATACTTCTCAATTTCTTCTTGTAAAGAGCGTAGTTTAGTTCGTAGTGTCCGGGGTTGCCCCTTCCCTCGATAAGAAGACAGAAGTCTGGGCCTGCGGTTCCGTAGATGCAGGAGGTGCCTATCCGGATTAGGTTGGTCCGAAGAAACCCGAAGCGTCTTAGTTGCTGTACGCTTGGCACGCGTCATAGCTTGCGTTAAAAGTCAAGATCGTTAACTGGACCGTTTTCTTTTAGCAGCATCCGATATTTGTCCCGGTGCGTAATCGTACAATCCCGTTTGTAAGACGATGGGTGGCACGAGGAACCATTTGTTCTCACTGTGATGGCAATTGGAAGATGATCACTGCCAAGAGAGTCCTCTAGAAGATTGCATTGGCAGGTTCTGGGTCTCGAGGACCATTTTAGGTCTGGCGTCATGTCTGCTTGCCTTGTGTCCTGTCCAAGCCTTGTATGGGATTGCGGCAGATTAAGGAGCGATAGTCCACAATGGCCAAACTCTTCCATGATACGGCGACCGCATGGGCTGCATTTTATATTATAGTTCCAGGCTACGTGTTGAGCATTGAAGTCTCCACAGATTAGAATTGTAACCTTGGGATAGATCTTCCGAAAATGTTGTATGTAGCTAAAGTCTACCGAGGTGCCCTTAGTCTTCCTTCGTGCGTTTTCTGGACGTATGTACACAGAAAAAAACAATTATTATTCTTTCGGGCGTAAGTTGAACGCAGCATCCAGTAACATAAGCAATATTCGAACACCAAGGCTCACTGTCGAGCTTTGTGTGGGTGAGTCTTCGATCCAGATACACAGCTGTGCACACAGGTGTGTCGGTGTCTTCGGGGAAGCCATAGCCCTCGTAGTATCGTAAGCGTGGAATAAAGCAGTTCACCTCCTGCAATGCCAGGACGGCGGTTCTGAGACTGTTATGCGACAGACCCAAGCGTAAAATCATGTCTGCTTTTTTTTTTCTTTTTGAGGAAGCGCCAATTCCACTGAACCACTGTTGGGACGGCTCCCCCCACATCCCGACCGTGACCGCAAACATTAACTTGAGGGATTAGCTGAGCCATGTTGTGTGTGAGCCATCTGCGTCGGAGCTATCTGTACAGACAGCAAAGACGCCATATCAACTCATGCGGCCGGGATAAGATCTGCGAAGGAGAGCGTTCCATTGTGCATTAGGCGCTCCATGATGGTGCGAACGCATGTTTCGATAGCTCGTTCTATCATCGTTTGTACCCTTGACAAGATGTTATGTTCCATTTGTGCCAGGCGTGCAGAGAAGATGGCTTCGTAATCAGGATGAATTTGTGGTTTTGCCTGCGTTTCTAGCAGCTTATTCTGGGTCTGCTCTGGTGCCCCGACAGTGATAGTTTCATGGATTTGTCCATGAACACGTGCACCTTCATTTGCTGATAGTGAAGCGGGGACACACTGACCTGTAATTTCGCCGTGACTCAAATTCGCGTGTTCTAGCGCTTCGCTGTTAGCCATCTTGACGACATTAGCAAAGGCATGTTTGCCGTGGTCAAAAAGCGGTTTATTTTCCGGCGGTATCGCAGGAGTTGATGGAGCGCGGGGAGGCCCAGTTTAAGAGTTGTGTCTCAGGGTCACGGTCTTTTGAGGGCACACATGAACTTGCGGTTGTGACCCCATGGAGTTCTGGCTTTGCTTCTGAGGGCGTTTTGACTTCACGCGCAGCTGTTTGTTGATCTTTACGCGCTGAGGGCAGTCTTGAGCCGTTGCAAGGTGTTTACCCCCCAATTGCGGCATTTCGGCCCCTGGTTGGGACAGACCTCGTGACTGCTATGCTGCTTTCCGCCACATGTGCCGCAACGCGGGCTGTTAAAATTCGGAACTTGTTGTTTTCCGTGTCCTAATTTGTGGCAGGTATCACAAGTGTAGACCTGCGACTTGAACGGATAGACTAGTATTGTGAAACACTTGGGTCCGATTTTGTATGGAAGGCTAGTCCCTTTAAAAGTGACTACAGCGGTGCCTTTCTCCCCAATGGGGCAAGCGCTGATAATGTCGCACTTCTGGCAGTGCAGGTTCATGGTAAGCTGCTCGGCAGTCATTTCTCCTGCGTTGCGGATAATGCCCCACATTTGATCCTCTTCTATGGCCTCGTATGTTTGAAATACAGTTGGCTTGCCATTTATTGGAAGCTGTATTAAAGACAGAAGGGCATCTCGTGTCGCGATCATCGGTGTCAACCGCTATTTGATTACTCCTGTCCAAATATCTGACCTGAACGATCGGGTCAGCTTGCCTTTAATGTGTTGAGGGAGCATTGTGCATGTGATTCCAAAGTGCCTCATCAATAACAATGAAATTTTTATCCATGATTCTGCATGGCTCTTGAGGTTTTAGGATCACAGTGTGAGCATATGAACGGCGTTCGGTGCGCGTTCGCTTGTTTCTTCGCTGGATCGTGGCGTTTATATGTAACGGTTTTCCATGCTCCTTGTTCGCTGCCATCTTCGTGAGTAGACACCGAGCCATACGCGTTAAATTCTGGCGTTGCGTTGCCCTTGTAGTGAGAGACGTCATGACGAAACGCAGCCTTGGGTTTAGCTGCTGCAGCTATCGCGGACAGTGTTCCGCGTGCGCGTTTCTGCCCATGCTTGGCGGTGGGTACAATGAGTAGGTTTGAGACGAGTAAATCATCGTACGTGCCTTTGCTCCCTCTTGGTGGCTCAGGATCAGCAAGTGGAGCGAATGGATTCACGTATGGACGCAGCGGCGTCTTTCTCGGAGCGGTGGTGTCCACCATGGCGTCGGTCGAGGTGCTCGTTAGGGTTGGCGCATTCTCTGGCGTGAGGGCGTCTTCAAACTGCTGTAACTCCATGTCCTCGGGTAATGGAACATTCAAAGCTGCCTCTGGGTAATCCATGACCACGGTCGATGCGACTTTTGGGCCCTAACGCCCAAAGTAACAGGAGGAAGACAGTGACTGTCGGTGATGAAAATGCACACGTCTGTTCAACTCGGCCACCCGGTGGCGAGTCCTCTATGCCCATGGGGGTGACATTTATCATACTTTTGCTTCAGTTTGAGATTTATTTCTGTACACGTAGTGTTTTAAGTGTTCGAAGGCTATTAGAATATAGTTGTATTGACAAAGTGCCTACTTTAACGTATCAAATATTTGCACGCCCTTAATCGAAACAGTGAACCCTTGTATTTATTATCCTAAAAGCATATCCTGTACACAATTTTGTCGGTGAGGAAATTCCTGATGAGAGACTAGTACAACTGCAATTCAGAAAGCATCTTTTTCAAATTTCGAAAAACAGGATTGGCTCAATTTCATGGCTTCTGCACACAAATGTATTACACAGTGCAGGCTTATAAGCCCAATTCAATATATAAAGTTTATACAAATATTTCTACAAATACATGTCGCACTAGTGCTTGTAGAAATGCTGGTACATTAGTTGAAATAAAATGTAAGAATGACTTAAGCATGGTGGACTTGACATTACTCATCTATGTTACTTATAACAGATTCCTTTTGTGTTAATAATGAAGTTCCAACTGCCGTCATTCAACTTCTCTTGCAGCCGCAGATACAATAAAATGCTAGCATCCCTATATTGCATGCCGTCAATAAATTATTGAAATATCGAGAACAGACAACGAATACTCACCAAACACTGCCATTTATTTGATGCCCTAATGAAACACAGTGGAAAGCTAGCTTACTGAACAATCAATTCCTCTAAAAAAGTACCCATTTGTAAAAAAAAAAGAAAGGAACGAATAGAATAAGATCAAAAGAATTCACGATGAACCATGTAGACCAGAACCAAGAGGCAACAAATACATAAATTGGTCTAAGAAAACAAGTTCACATGTAACAAAGAGAACACTGAAAAAAAAAACAGAGCCTAAAGAACACATCATTCAGACATCTGTAGTGTAACAATTATTACAACGAACATACAAGTTTGTAGGGGCATGCAATCAGTAATTTTTGAAGACACGAATGAACATCAATTACTTTTAGAATAATGAAAAGCTACAATATAACAAAGCAAATAGCTATTTTTGCCGACTTCTTTAATTAAAGTTTAACTGTATTTTGACTTTTTTCTCAGCTACAACGGCTTTATGTGGGTTAGTTCTCGTAAATCATTTTGCTCTATGTTCCATAGCGTGTTCAGAAAAGATCTAGAGAAAATATGCTAACCCCACAAAAGTGTTTCAGAGACCCTTTAAGACCAAGCTTCAACTTGGGGGCTCCCATCTACATACATGGGAAAGGAGATCATTTTTCTTGACAACTACTGCACGAAACCAGATGAGGTTTGTTGCATATAAAAGAAATAGAATGTAGTGTCTTTTGGTAGTGAATTTTTGATTTAGGCCATCAATCTTTTAATAGCAATTGTTGAAAATCACGAATTTTCAGAAAACGAAACTATCAAATTTACAAACTCTGGTAACTCAGCAATGAAAAATATTGCAATTCTGTAAAATGCTCAAAATAGAACACCAAAAGCTGACAATATTTAGGTATTAAACAAAGCGTTAAAATATGCCACTAATAAATGATTAAGGCATCTGCAAAGTCCCTGTAAACAGTGTAACAAGTTAACAAGATATACATTGATACATCAAATTTGTCTGCTTCGGAAGATCTAGCGTGTGCAGCTTACAGAGCTACGATATCTATTCCAGGTGCAGAGTTAAAAATTTATGAAGTTCTTGCTCCAGTTTTTTAAGGTGAAAAATCTTTGTAAATTCCTGTTATAACATTCAGGCCTTCAAACTGAATTATGCTTCCAGGGGTCACCAGAATTTAGCTTTTTCTCTCAAATGTAACAAATTTCGTTACAATCGGCCCACTGGTTATTTGAGAAAAGCATTTATGCGTTTTACATGTATTTGAATAGGCGGCATCGAAGTTGGGCCCGAGTTAAAACTTGCTCTCAGGAACATGTGGAGACACTTGTGCTACCTGATGCAGTAGAACACTACGTAACATCCGGCACGAATGTAGATTTTCAATTCAGACTCTAGTTCAACGAGATTGATAAAATACCCTACAGTATCATGGTGCTGTGCTCTCCAAGTCTGTTCAAGTGATCAGGACCTGAAGCAGGCAATGCAACTATATGGCCGGTCACTTGTATGAATGCACCGGTGTATCTTCAGGGCATTCTTGAACGAGAATCGCTGAAGGCAGAGCGGGCAATGCAATGGCTTCTCGCCTCATGTGTTTCCTAAAGTTGCCGTTATGTGAGAATCTCCGAGAGCATGAAGGGCACTGATATGGCTTCTCGCCTGTGTGAGTCCGCAGGTGGATTTTCACGTCTTCTTTTCGTGAGAATCCCCGAGAGCATGAAGGGCACTGATATGGCTTCTCGCCTGTGTGAGTCCGCAGGTGGTTTTTCATGTCTTCTTTTCGTGAGAATCTCCGAGAGCATGAAGGGCAGTCAAATGGCTTCTCGCCTGTGTGGGTGCGCATGTGGGCTTTCAGGTGGCCCTTTTCTGAGAAGCTCCGAGAGCATGAAGGGCAGTCAAATGGCTTCTCGCCTGTGTGGGTGCGCAGGTGGGCTTTCAGGTGGGGCTTTCGTGAGAAGCTCCGAGAGCATGAAGGGCAGTCAAATGGCTTCTCGCCTGTGTGGGTGCGCAGGTGGGCTTTCAGGTGGCCCTTTTCTGAGAAGCTCCGAGAGCATGAAGGGCAGTCAAATGGCTTCTCGCCTGTGTGGGTGCGCAGGTGGGCTTTCAGGTGGGGCTTTCGTGAGAAGCTCCGAGAGCATGAAGGGCAGTCAAATGGCTTCTCGCCTGTGTGAGTCCGCAGGTGGACATTCAGATAACACTTGTGTGAGAAGCTCCGAGAGCATGAAGGGCAATGAAATGGCTTCTCGCCAGTATGGATGCTGGCATGTGCTTCCAGAAGAAATAGTTCATCAGCCACATAGTTACATAGCTGACATCGGTGGAGGCATCCTTGCTTTGACTTGTCAAATTTGGTAGTTGACGCAGAAATTGAAGGCCCCGATGCTGCACAAATAAAAACAAGTAAATAAGAGTTTTTAGGAAATGCCAAAAACGAACACAGATGCTAACTTTAATGACAAGCTATCTTTTTCATTTGATTTGGGAGATCTTTGGGGTGACCTGAAGTATGATGAAACAAAGCACTAATGGTCATTTTTATTTACTCAATATTTCTGCATTTGAATGCTTCATGACCCTGTTTGTGAAGTCCACTTATCAAAGGGATTTTTCAGAAAGCTAAAGAATTACAAAGTGAAAGAATGTGGAGTGCTTGACTACTCTCTACTATGACCCTTAGAGAACACTTCAAAAATGCTTTGACCAAGCCTGCTCTGATATCCTCAATGATCAGTTGAGGCCCGGAAACCACATTAGGCACTTGCAAAATTTATGATTCGCTGACACAACAAATTTGTTTTATACGAGACTTCATCAGCGAGTTTCTTCTTGACCACACATTGAACTTTGGCAATGTTATCGTAAGTCGAGATTGCAAGGAGCCGGCTAGGAAATTCCGCAGTTTTCCTCACATGACCTGCCAACACCTACAACCCACATCCTCTTTCAGAACAGCCCAGAAAGAAAAAAAGAATAATATGCGTCTATAATCCATGGTAACAACTGCATACGTAACTCCTAGATGTTTACAAAACAGCATCCATTTGGGGATAAACCACTTGTGCGTGTCGTATATTCAGCCAATGACTTTGCTTTACTGTTTCCGGAGACGGGAGCTGGGCCGTTGAGCACGGCTTATCGTGACCTAAGTTCAACTTTGCTAGCACCATGTGCACTATTCACTAACTGCTAAATGCAAAATGGCGACCCACACAGAGGAGGAAAATGACCGACCGTGCAAGAGAGAAGGGAGCTTCAACACACAGGGGTGGAAAAAGAGTGGGATTCCCCAGGAGATAGCGAAAGTGCGAGTACTCGAGAACCTTGCCCTGAAGTGTGGCTATGGGGGTGTGCACGCTGTGTTGTCATGGAGTAAAACTTCAAATCCAAATTCCAGTAATTCACACCACGATCCTGACCTTACAGTAAATTTTTTACGATGTTTGGTGCGGCTTAGAGGTGCAAAAATACGGCAACTTCTTTTGCAGTGCCCTCTGCTCCTTGTGCTCTGCCATCACAAAATATTGGCAAATGATTGCTGGAACCGACAAGGAATGGTATGCTCGCTTTGCAAAGCGCAGTGGATTTTAACACACTAGCAGGTGAAGGTATTGTAGCATGCGCGAATGGAGGCACCAACCACCATCGGGGGCTCCGAAGGAATGACACACACACTAGTTTCATATCGTGCCCAACTTACCCCTCGGTCGCAGCGAGACTGCTTATATAAATATATATATATACATATTATTTAACAGGCATGTTCTCAGCAACATGGGCACGGCGTTTGGAAAAGGGCCACTAACACAAGGCAGCCAGATTGAAAAAGTGACAGAGTGAGACACACACGAACGTCAACTTCTTCCTCCGTGCTGGCACAGAACTGGCGCCGAAGTGCTCCCGTATAACACACTTTGGAACGGGGCGGTGGGATGCGCCACCAACCTCTTGCTTTTTTAATGCCCAATGTCCTACCTATGAATTCCAATAAACAAACTTCGTGAAACCCTATTGTGAACTTTGTTTTTGTACGCCCTTGTTTCTAGTTTACCTAACTTTTTCCAAGCTTCAAGTCGCCTTTTACTAATCTCCATTCCGGACATGGTTATTTTCCCCCTGCTCTTGATGAGCCCAAGGGTTCAAGGACGCTAGTGATTCCTAAATCGACCGCTGGGCAGATATCTTCACATTCTAATATACCATGCTCCATTGCTCCATTTCTCTCCTTGCTCCCCTCACCGGCGGCACCTCCTCTCCTTGCTCCAGAGGAAAGGAGGCGGTGGGTTGCACCACCAAGCTCCTGCTACTATACTGCTTAATATCCTATCTAGGTTAAAAAAGAAAAAAAAACATGATTTCCCACAACGAAATTTCCTGACCCCCTATTGTGAACTGCGCTTTTGTACGTCTCCGTTTTTTGTCGTTTCCCTACTTTTCTTCCACCAATTTTCCTACCACCTCTTACTAATCTCTATTGCGGACGTGTGTACTTTTCACTTGCTCTCGCTGAACCCAAGGGCTTCAAGGCCAGTGGTGGCTACGTCAACCACTGGGAAGATGTCTTCACATTCTAACACTAAAACACGCTCTATCGTTGCCCTACTGTACAGCAGCTAGCACATGCTTCTTCTTCCTTCTTATATCTCGCTTTATAAGTGCGTGTTCCAAGGCATTCTGATCTCGCTTCAAAATGTAATGAGCTTCCCTTTGAGTTATCATAAATTGTTTCTTTTCTGATTTAGTTTTTTCCTCTTACGCAGTTACTCATGGTAGGTTTCTTTTTTTCATTGCCGCCACCCATGAGATTTCAGCCTCTGAGTTTTCGCTTGATGTTCGTTGTTGCTGTGTTGCTCACCACATAGGCCGCATACTTGCTGGTAAGCTTCCTAGTTCTTTTCCCCCACTATGAATGAATGTTACACTTGTAGAAACACCTGAACACTCTCCCAGTCTATTCACTTTCTTCCATATTCCTCAGTCGTTATTCATGATTAATTTGTCTGTGAGCTTCCCTCATCTCAAAACTTCTCCAGCCCATATCACTCTGGATAGCTTCATTTATAGTCTTCCCGTGAGTGCCCAATGCGAGGCGTCCTGCTCACCTTTGGTTCCAGTCGAGTCCCAGTTGTATCCCTGATTTCAAGCAAACAACCGCATTTCGAAATGTAAGTCTTGGAACCATTAGATCTTTCCACATACCCCACTGCACCTCGCACCTATTGTATCTCCCTAGTGCTCTGTGTTTCATTATGGCCGCATTTCTCTTCCCCTTTACTTCATCTTTTTTCCTGTGTCTCCATATATTTATTGCCTTAATTTATCTGTATACCAAGGTGTTTATAATCTTTTACGCAAGATATTTCCTGGCGCTGTATTGTCACTGTCTGTTCCCTGTTTTCAATTAATACCATTGCACCTAATTTTTTAACACTACATTTCAGACCTAACTTATGGCCTTCCTGTCCACAGAATTAGCCAGACAATGCATGTCACTTTGCATGTTAGCTAGCAACACAATGTCGTCCGCATAAAATAAACCTGGAAGCTGCTGCTCTACTACTGTACCGGCCTGTTTGTATGAGAGATTTAACCTAATATTACTTCCTTCTAGCCCCTTTCCCTCCTCACCATGAACATCATAAACAGCAGTGGGGATAACGGCCACCCCTGCCTCAGTCACTTGTTGATATCAACCTTCTTCTCGCTCCTCATGCCTTCCCATTCATCGCAAACTGTATTTTCTAGGTAAATCACTGTGATAAGCTGTAGACAGTCGTCGCCTATGCCTTCCTCTTTTGGGGCTCAACCGGCACCCCGCATGCGACCATTTTGAATATGGTGGCTTGAGGCTTGTTTGGAACCGCTGGTGGCTTCAATTGGATTGGTGTCGCAGCTAGGTGCCATGAGCCGCCACCCGATTTCAAGGGTTAAGCCTTATCCATCCATCTATCGTGAACGGTTACCATTGCCACTTGTGTGCAGCCTGCTTGTCTCCCGGGATATTCTCGCCTTTCGGAAGTGAATTTTTGCTGTGTGTTCTCGACACTATGGCCTCGCCTCACGCCTCTCCGATGAACTTTGCAAAGAAGAAACGCGGTAACTACACCACCTAAACTTTGGAAAAGAAAGCTGCGATCATTGAACTCATGGAGAAAGGACGGACGCAAGCTGACGTGGCGAAGCAGTTCCAGCTGTCCAAGCAAGCAGTTACAGATTACATCCGAAACAAGAGCAAGATACTGTCTGCCTTCGAGAATTCACTCAAAAGAGAAAAAAAACGGACCGCAAGAGTGATCATCTGCAGCTGGAAGACGCACTTAAACTGTGGCTTAAAGGGGTGCTGACAAAGAATATCCCAGTTTCTGGTGACACGCTTAAACAGAAGGCCAAAGATCTCGCCATCAAGATTAACATTGAGAACATCAAGTTCACTGACGGATGGCTCTGCAGCTTTAAGAAAAGGCATGAAGTATCCTTTAAGAAGATGTGCGGTGACAACGGAGCCATCAACCAGGCTGTGGTGGCAGAATACTGCCGCAATGATTTGATCTTTGTCCTGCAAAACTACAGCCCTGAGGACATTTTTATTTGCGATGAAACGGTTTTATTCTTTAGGATGCTGTTGGACCGTTTGCTCTATTTCTCAGGTGATCCAAGTACCGGAGGGCGGCAGAGCAAAGAAATAATTACAGTTATGGTCGGTGCGAATGCGACCGGTACCGAAAAAGTTCCACTTCTTGTGATTTGAAAGTCGCAAAACCCCAGGTGCTTCAAGGGCCCCAGAAACCTGCCAGTATGGTACATGAGCAATTTAAAGGCATGGATTACGCAATCATTATTCGAGGGTTACCTGCGCCGCATGGACGGAATGTTTCGACCCCAGCAATGCCAAGTGGTGATTTTTGTCGATAAATGTGCAGCCCGTGGCGCTGTAGACAATCTCCAGGCCATCCGGCTGGAATTTTTGCCCCCGAATACCACGAGTGTGCTACACCCCATGGGCCAGGGCGAGATACAAAATCTTAAAAGCGCTCTACCAGGCCGGTCTGCTTCTCCGCACAATCCTGTGCATCAACAACGAAAAAGTGCACACCGTGAACTGCTTCACGGCAGTCTGCATGCTTGCTGATTCGTGGAAGGCCGTTCAGCCAGCAACGATAGCAAATAGGCACGCTGGATTTTGCGCTGCTGAACCTTGAACTGTGCGCGGAGCCTGCTCACCACGAGATCGTGACACAAGCGCTTACGCTTCAAAATGATTCCGGATCCGATGCTTCAGCTGTCCTCAACCAACGACGTCGAACATTAACAGTGCGCTGATGTTGCTGTCAAATGTGTACGACGAGAGGACGACCCTCGCGCAAATACAAGCGGATGTCGTCGCACGGAGGTGCGAAATGAGGCAACACACAATCCGTGACTATTTCAATGTTGATCCGCAAATATAAAGTTCATTTTTCCCATTCACAAGTTTTTTCGGACTATTGTTTTATTCGGACATTTTTCCCATCCCATTGTAGTCTGAGAAATCGGCCGGCGACTAAATATAACTGAGTACAGCATTTCGACAATATTTCACATGTTGTTATAGTTATTCGCAATATATATATATATGTATATATATATATATATAGAGAGAGAGAGAGAGAGCACAGATCGTTTGTGGTTTGACTCTCCCGCCACTCAATGAGACATAGACTTGTACTTGTCCAGTGGTGCCGTAAAAATCCTGGGACAAGTACAAGTCACGGAGCATCTAAAAAACATGCTGGCAAAGGGACCGAAGTTCAGCCTCGAACCTGAAACTGCAGCGCACGAGCTGCTTTCTTTGAATAGGCGTGTTGCCGAGAAGGCGTCACCTGAAGACCAGGAAAGGTGCCTACTGGAAGGAGTAGACGCTCTGTCAAGAACACTTACGAAGAAATCTTCGAGCAACCGATCTGGGATTAACAAAGTTGTCACATTCTTCAAGGACAATGGCCTGCTGCTTTTACAGGCTGACAAGGAAGGAGGCTTCGTTGTGGTCCCGCAAGGAATTTACAAGGAGAAGGCCTGCCGAGCTGTGGAAAAGAATTTCGCCACGTCAAGCCTCAAGCCGGCTAGGGTGAAATCTCAGGCTGTCTCCCTCTGCAAGGAACTGGAACTAGGAAAAATAGCAAATGCCATAAGTAAGTGCAAAAATAAGACTTTGGGCATGTTTTTTACCGCCAAGACCCACAAAGAAGAAGTTCCGTTCCGGTGTATCGTGAGCGAAAGGGAATCTTGGCAACGTCATGTTAGCCAGTTTCTGTTAAAGCATTTGAGTTCACTTAAGATAGAAGATCCTTTCGAAACAAGGAACTCCTATGATGTGGTAGGATTTTTACAGTCCGGTGGTACCGTAGGTGGTTTTTTCTCGGTCGATGTTAAGGATCTTTTCTATTCTATCCCACACAAGGAACGGTTTTTAGCTGTCCAGGCATGTATTGAAAAGAAAGGCACCGTTCCGTTTCAGAATTCTGCGGGCATGTCAGTTGAAAATTTCATTAGGCTTCTGAAGTTTTATCTTAGTTCCACGCTTGTTCAGTTTGATGATAGGGTTTATGTTCAGAAGAAGGGCATCTGTATAGGGTCCTGTGTAGCCCCTATCTTAAGCAACATTTTTCTTTCGGCCGTTGATAGCGTTTTGGACAGCATGCTTGACAAACAGAAGGTTTTGAAAGTATTTAGATATGTAGATGATTTCCTAATTGTGTTAAACAGATAGGATCCACCAGGCCACCAAGAATCTGTCAAAGAGATGCTAGATGTTTTTATGAAATATAGCCATGGTTTAGAATAAACCTTTGAACTAACAAAGAACAATAAGTTAGTTTTTAGACCTCGAGCTCAGCCTGAGAGCTGAAGTGCACTGGAAATAGCAATCCCGAGCGCAAAAAGCGCTTGTCTTATGAGTCAGCCCACTCTAAGATCGTAAAAAGAGCGATAGCCACAGGGGCATTGGAATCAGCTGCCAGGAAGTCATGTAAGCATGCCATACGAGGCAGCTCCATCAGCACATTGAAAGGCTAAAGGAGGCGGGGTTTCCACAGACAGTTCTAAGTTCTGTAGTAGAGTGCCTGCTCCAGAAAATAAAAGAGAAAGCAAGAAAAAACACGCAAGAACAAATCATGAGATTAAGACCTGTAGTCGTACCGTACTCTCACCGCGTAGCCCGCAACCTGAAAAAGGTCGCGAGAAAATTCAAAGTCCCGGTTGTTTTCTCAGCCCCTTCAAAACTTGCTACATTGTGCGCCCGTGTTAACAACCAAAAAACAGAACGCACGACCTGCGGAATCCAGCATACCAATCCACTTGTCAGTTGCAAGGAAGGGGTAGTTTATCAAATTCCGCTCTCATGCAAAAAGGTTTACATTGGAAAAACGGGGCGGTGTCTAAATGAACGGCTAAAAGAACACGAAAGGTCAGGAAAAAGGAACTGGTTCCAATATGGCCATCCATTGCAAAGAGTGCGGGTGCAAGCCTCGCCTAAGAGAGACCATCGTTCTGGACAGAAGTCGAGACAGCGTTGCCCGTGAGCAGAAGGAAGCCTTCCACATTAAAAGGAAGGGCCTTGAATGCGTAAGCGAACCATCAAAAATTCTGTATAGAAGTGAGACGTCATTTTTAGAAGCCCTTAGTTAGAACTGAGCATGTAGCTGCGCCGCGTGCGCCTGGTGAATATTCCTAATCTTTTAGTTTTTATGTGGTACTCCCTTACGGCGGTGTTTGTGTATCGCGTAACCATTATCATTATAGTCATTTCGCCCTGTACACCACGTGTCATCTTCACGAACGTCACCTTCACAATCGTTCTATCGCCTTTTGCCTAGTTACCATGTGATGTTTTGACAATGCGCGAGTTGCGCCGCCTAATTTGCGTATATATATTGTGTGTTTCCGTCAATAAAGCATCAGTTGTTAGTAAGCGCTCGTCCGTCTCTCTTCTTGTGTAGTCTGTTTGGCGCTATAGTATTTCAGTAACTTCTTATGCTTCACTGCAATACCTTTACGTATGCTTCACCAAGTAACATTTCCGTACGGAGGCGAAGCTGACTTTCGGGAACCGGCATTATGCAACGCACTGTGCTTTCCAAGCTTCTAAGCCAATCGCGAAGACCACAAAGGCGGAGTCCATGCCACTGCTGAAAGCAGCGAATTCTTTCAATAAAAAACACGGCACCCAATGGCAAGAAGCTTCATAACGAACGTCGAAGCAGCTAGACCTAGCATTGCTGCAGTGGTGGCTACGGCTGCCAGCGGATCTGCAAGCGAGAGCGCCGGTACGAGGCGGCGAGGTAATCAAAATGGCAGCGGTGGTGGCTTCGATTAACGCCGTTTCGGACCTGCGGGTAAGGCAAAACGTCTGGAAAATCGGACGTCGAAGAGTTCTTGCGTCCGAAATTTTTGACGTTCTGATACATTGACTCTATGGGCTACGTGGTGGTGCCGCGAATCCATCCAAATTATCGGGAACCCGGAAAGTCGGTTGTTGACTGTACACTGACAACTCCTCCAGCCCACGACAGACAATCAATGACGATTCATTACGATTCCTGTCTGTTACTCGAGCCAGCATTACCATGACTTTCCACCCTTTCAATAAAATTACAGCAAATTTTCCCTGATAGAGGCACAAATTCCCTGAATTTTTCCACACTACTCAATATCCCTGAGAATTCCTGGTTTTCCCGGTTGGTAGACACCCTGTTGTAAAGTAAACAAGGAAGCGAAAAGGTGTGGTGGTTTCCAACGAGACGGGGTCTACTTCAACCACAGGCTTGGACGAGAAGTGAGCTGGTGACTTGCTCGTCGTGCGGTTGCTTCCTTAAGGGGCCCACGGACGATCACGAGGCCAGTGTAAGTGAACTCAGAGCCGTCCGGATGAAGGTTACGACGGTACAGAGTACCATGGCGGAGGACGAAGAGGCGTAAAGTGGCGTCGGCCGGAGAGTGTTCAAAACGGTCGATGAGTGCTCTGATGTAGGCGTCACGACGTTGCTCGTCGGTGAAATGAAGCAGCTGCAACACAGAGAATACACAAGCAGCACTGGTATTATTGGAGGAGTCAGGGTCGTCAACAGGGTAACGCGACAAGCTGTCAGCGTCTTGGTGCAGGCGGCCAGACTTGTAGACCACGGAATATGAAAATTCTTGTAGTCTCAAAGCCCATCGACCAAGCCGGCCTGTAGGATCCTTTAGGGATGAGAGCCAGCACAGAGCATGATGGTCAGTGACTACGGAAAAGGGGCGACCGTAGAGGTAAGGACGGAACTTCGCAACCGCCCAGACTACAGCAAGGCATTCTCGTTCCGTAATGGAATAGCTGCGCTCCGATGGTGTGAGGAGGCGGCTTGCATAAGCAATAACGCGATCCTGGTCACGCTGACGCTGGGCTAATACGGCACCTACGCCATGACCGCTGGCATCTGTACGCAATTCTGTAGGGGCATCAGGGTCGAAGCGGGCGAGAATTGGTGGCGAGGAGAGAAGAGTGACGAGACGAGAGAAGGCGGCGGCTTCTGCAGTACCCCACGAGAATTGTACGCCTTTATTCAAAAGATTAGTGAGGGGTCTAGCAATTGCCGCAAAATCTTCAACAAAACGATGAAAGTACGAGCATAGCCAGACAAAACTTCGAACGTCTGCGGCTTTCTTCGGAACCGGAAAGTCTCGGACAGCGCGAGTTTTGTCGGGATCAGGCTGTACTCCGGAAGCGTCAACGAGGTGGCCCAGAACAGTAGTTTGGCGGCGGCCGAAACGACATTTCGACGAGTTAAGTTGCAGCTTCGCCTTTCAAAATACATCAAGTATAGCTGTTAGACGCTCAAGGTGAGTGTCGAACGTGGGCGAGAAGACGATGACGTCGTCGAGGTAGCAGAGACATGTGGACCATTTGAAACCACGGAGCAAGGAGTCCATCATACGCTCAAAGGTGGCAAGGGCGTTGCATAATCCAAACGGCATTACTTTAAATTGGTATAGGCTATCAGGTGTGATGAACGCGGTTTTTTCTCTGTCCATATAATCAACAGCAATCTGCCAGTATCCAGAACGAAGATCAATAGACGAGAAGTAGCTGGAACCATGGAGGCAGTCAAGGGCGTCGTCCATGCGTGGGAGCGGGTAGACGTCCTTCTTAGTAATGTTGTTCAGATGGCGGTAGTCTACACAGAAGCGCCATGTGCCATCCTTCTTCTTAACCAAGACTACAGGTGACGCCCAGGGACTCGAGGAAGGATCAATGATGTTTTTGTCTAGCATTTTGTTGACTTCACTTTGAATTACTTGACGTTCCGACGCAGAAACTCGATACGGTCGTCACTGAAAAGGAGTAGCATCGCCAGTAAGAATTCGATGCTTGACCGCGAGCATCTGGCCTAAAGGACGATCGTCGAAGTCGAAAATCTCTGTGTAGGACGATAATAGTTGGTAAAGGTCTTCAGCCTGCGCAGAAGACAGGTCCGTCGCAACCATTTTCTGTATCTTGGGATCGGCGGCCGAGGCTGGCACGATGGGCCTGCTAAGCTCGCAAGAAGCATCGGTCGATAAAGTTGCCACGTGATGGTCGCCGACACAATCAACGTTGGCAAGGCAAATACCTTGCGGTAGAATTTGCTTTGCCAATCCAAAGTTAAAGATAGGCATGAAAGTGCGGTTCGCAGTAATAGTAAGTATACTGTGAGGAACGGTAACGTCATACTGTAGTGGAATGTCGGGCAGAGGAGTGACGCGGTACTCGCCATCAGGGACTGGTGGGGAAGACAAGAGTTCAATATAGGCTATTGATTTTGGCGGCAGGCGAATAAAGCCGATGGGGCGTAGGCGGCACTGGGGTGTGTCAGAAGGTTCAGCGAGAATCGGCAACTCAAGGCGAAGGGTACTGGAAGAGCGGCCAATAAGAGCAGAATGCGCGGAGAGAAAATCGAGGCCGAGAATGAGGTCGTGGGGGCAATGAGCAATCACGGTGAAGAGGACAGGAGTGTGGCGGCCGGCGATGCTGACACGTGCCGTACACATGCCGATGATAGGCACAGTACCGCCATCTGCAACGCGGACGACGCGTGCCGACGCTGGGGTGAGGAGCTTGTTCAGTCGTCGTCGGAACTCAGCACTCATAATAGAAAGATGCGCACCTGTATCGATGAGTGCCGTGACAGGATAGCCATCAACGTCAACGTCAAGAAGGTTTTGGTTCGTGTGTAACGTGAGCAGAGGATTTGAGGGCAGGGTGGACAACGCAGCTTCGATCACATCCAGAAGCTGCAGTGTCTAGTTTTCCGGCTGGATCCGGGAGGCGATAGGCGACGGAGAGAAGCGATGGGGTTGGGGCGTACGAGACTGATGGCGTCGAGGTGAGGGAGAGCGGCTGTAGCGAAAGTTCAGTGCAGGAGCATCAGCGGCAATGGGTTCATGGCGGGTGGTATAGGGAACAGAAGGTCCAAAGGGGTGGAAATGAGCAGCGGTGTATATCCGAGGAGGTGGTGGCCATCGGTTGCGGCAGTGACGAGCGACGTGCCCGATGCGACAGCAGTGGAAGCAGATTGGCCTGTCATCAAGGGTACGCTATTCGGACGGGTTGCGGCGAGATGTGGCAGAAAAAGACTGCCGGGGACGAGGAGGGCTGCTAGAGAACTGGGGAACCATGGGTGGAGACGATGAACACACGGAGTTGAGACCCATGTTCTCAAATTCCTGTCTGACGACGGCCTGAATCAGCGCAATCGTGGTTGCTGGTGGATCGGGAGGCGTCACGGAGGAAGCTGGCAAACAGGCGGCCTCGAGCTCGCGGCGAACAATACGGGTTACATCGTCACAGGGGGTGGTCTGACGCGGCCGACCCTCACACGTCCACGTAGCAGCAGTGTTGGGTAGCCGCGTGATGTGATGTGTGATACGGCGGCTCTTAGCTTGTTCAAGGCGACGGTATTCTTTGATGATGGCGTCGATAGTCGAGACGTGACCGAAAACAAGCAAATTAAAATCATCGTCGGCGATGCCTATTAGCACATGCGACACTTTATCTGCTTCAGACATTGTATCGTCAGCTTTGTGGCAGAGAGCCAAGGCGTCGAGGATGTGCGAAACGTACGGCTCTGTAGATGTCTGAACACGAGACGCAAGAGCCTTTCTCGCGGCAGCCTTGCGCCCAATGGGGTCGCCGAACAGTTCCCTGAGCTTTTCTTTGAAACTGTCCCAACTATTTATCTCGTCGTCATGCGATTGGTGCCACACGCGTGGGGTTCCGCCGAGATCAAAGATGACATTGGCGAGCATGATCGTTGGATCCCAGCTGTTATTAGCACTGGAGCGTGTTCATAGAGCTTGATCCATTCGTCAACGTCCTCTCCCTCCAGGCCAGAGAACACACCAGGGTCGCGATGTTGGGCAACCGTGATCATTGGAGCAGTCGGACAAGCCGAAGCCGTTGCAGAGGCTGTCTCGTAACCAGGAGGCATGGTGACAAGCTCGGTGTGCTGACCACTCCGGAGTTCCGTGGTGAGGACGGGGATCGCTGACCTCCACCAGAATGTTACATGTGGAAAAACACAGATGAAAGAGGCTATATACAGGGTAGTTACACTGGAGCCACGCCACCAGGCCGACACTCGCCCGTGCCAAGGGCACAGACCCACTTCGTCGTCGTTCTCGCGGCGGCTCGTCCCTTGAGCATCGCTCGATGATATCGTAATAATATTAAGAAATCAAATGTTCAAGCAACGAAAGCTGCATTACTTTATAGTCTGAGCAAAAACCGGTTTCTTCTAAAAAGCTCAACAAGTCAGTAAAGGGCACTAGCAGATCATCTCCGAATATTGAGGCGGGTTGTAAAGGTATGTGTAAGTTATAGAGATTCTGTAAAAGATTCCGTCTCTGTGCTTCAGTATGTGGACATATCATAATAATGTGCATTACTGCAAGTGGTTCATGGCACTTCTCGCAAGTTAGCGGGTTTTCGTTTTGAAGTAGAAAATTGTGCGTCAGATGTGTATTCCCAATTCGGAGTCTGCATAGGATCACCTCATAGAAGCGTTGCTGGTGACTGCATGACTTCTACTCGCCAAGCAAGGGTTTTATTGTCTGTAACTTGTTATTTATGCAAAAGTCCCATTCTAGTTGCCACTTTGATGCCAGGGCCTTATGAATCGCTTGGATACTGTCTCTGTGCGGAAGTGTTGTTTGTCGTATGCCTTCTTGCGCTGCATTGAATGCACATCTATCTGCTGCTTCATTCCTTGGTATCCCAACATGGCTTGGGACCCAGCAGAATCGTATGGTTCTTCCGTATTTATTATAGGCCACAATGTCTAGGATATCGCCAAGCAGGGGTTCAGACACGAAGTTAAGGTTTAGAGCTGTGAGTGTGCTCAGCGAATCGGTATATATGATAGCATTCATGTGCTTGTCGGTGGTAAATTTTTTTACTGCCATCCATATAGCATAATCTTCAGCAGTAAAGACTGAAGAAAGATTACTAATCCGAATGCTATATTCCAAATTTTTTGTTATGATTCCAACACCTACGTATTGTCGTGTTTTAGAGCCATCAGTGTAAAATTCTGTGTAATTTTAATATTCTTCTTGAATAGCTCGGAACTCTTGTATTATGTGTTCTTATGGAACGTGATTTTTCTTTAAATATGTCAGTGTCCAGTCACATAGCTGTAAAAAGTTGTACCATGGGGGCAATCTTGGTGGCCTTTCAGCAACCTGCAGGACCTGATGAGGAACATCATAAGTCTGACAGTATTTTACGTGTCGTAAGACAAGTGGCCGAACCGTGTTGGGTTGGTTTCTGTATTGTACCCGTGATTTTCACTGTGTTACGATGCTGTAGCATATATGTTGTGGTGATGACCAAATTCTCAGTACATAGCAAAGTTTAAGTAGTGCTCTGCAGTGCTGTGAGGAAGGTTCATTGCAGTCAACGTACCGAATTTACTCGCATAATGATCACACTTTTTTGTCAAAAACATTGACGCAAATTCCTGGGTGCGAACATTATGCGGGTTAAATGTCCCGTGAAAGGAACATTTTCTTTTTTCATCCCGCATTTGCTGCGGGATAACAACGGGTCAACAAGCTGGTGGCTGCCGCTGTCAGTGCGGGACATCAAAACAAAAATGGCGGCCGCCGGAGCAAGCCGAACGCGCCGAACACAATTATTTTTCTTCTCTTAAGTACATTACGTGCATTGAAACAGTTTCTTCCATATCAGTAATGAATAATATCGTTAATACCAGCAAGTTTGTGACATTAACACAGCCATGTCCACTTTGAGCGGACAGAAACAGAGATGGCCGCTCTTAGCTGACAGAAACCCATGGCGGGCATGCTGCGGAAACTGCAGCATTTGTCTTCACTGCTATCCTACTAAGGTACGTTTCTGCTAAGGGTGGGTGAATATCTTAGCTGTGCTACAAGTTTCAGCATATGAATAGGGTAGACTTCTAACGTATCAGTGCAAACGTGGCCACTATCGTTGCCGCTTGCGATTTTTTGCGTGCCCACGAGTGCAGACGCAAAGAATTGAAAGGTGCCTTTCATGTTCGTGTTGTTGACCAAAACCATTATGATGCCTACAAATAATAAAGCTGAGGCATGTTTCGTTGTAGCCTTTTCTTCCATGGAAGTGCGGAAAGTGACGAAAGGAATGAAATGGGGCATCTGCTTAAGAATGTTGGGTGCATGCAGACTGCTTGATATGTCTTCAAGAGTCGTTCGTGTAGCATTCGACAGATAATAAGTGCGATCATCATTAGCTAGACTTGGCACACGACATATCGCTGCAACAAGTTCGGGGTGCGATCATTACATGGGAAAGAAAAAAAATCCGAATTTTGACGACAAAATTAGGGGGTGCGATCATTACGCAAGTGCAGTCATTATGCGAGTAAATACGGTATAAACTTTGGACAGGCGATGTTCTGTAGGCACCGCTTGCCAGTCGTAGGCCGAGATTATGAACTGGATCAAGTCGCTTGATGTATGACTGCCTAGCTGCACCATAAACCACAATACCGTAGTCGAGGATGCTACGTATAAGGGACCGGCATATGTGTAGGAGACAAGTTTGGTCAGAACCCCAGTGCTTGTGCGATAACACCTTCACGATATTTAGTGCTTTATTTGCTTGAATTTTAGTTGTGTTAGTGTGGGCTAGGAAGTTCAGCTTTGTGTCGAACGTTATGCTTAAAAATTTGTGGTCTTCTTTGACTGCCAACGTTGTACCATCCGATGTGAGAACTGGATTGCAGTGTAACCTTCGCGTCTGGGAGGAGAGAAATGTAACAGTTTTGTCTGCTGAAAAACGGAATCCATTTTTGTTAGCCCATTGTGTGAGTTTATCACTATTTGTAGTTGTCTTTCACAAGTGAGTAGATTTGAGGCGCGGCAAGCCACTTGCAAATCATCGACATATATTGAGTGCATAAAAGAGGATGGGATGATCTTATTAAAACTGCGAGACAGTGTTTGTGTAGAAACCCGTTAAGCACTTCATGTTCTAGTCGTACAAGGTGGTCAGTTGTCGAGCAGCCCTTTCTGTAGCCGCACTGGTGCATGTCTATTAGTGTTCTTGATTCAAGGATGAATGTGAATCTTATGTTTATGATAGTCTTGTAGGGTTTAGCTAAACAACTTGTTAGTGCAATGGGTCTGTAGCTGCTTGGGGATATTGCGGGTTTACCTCATTTCAAAAAACGCACTACTACTGCATTTTTTTTTCAATCTGTAGGCATTACTCTAAATTCCCATATTTTGCTGAAAAACTTAAGAAGTGTTTCTACTGATGCTTGAGATAGGTGTGCCAGCATTGTGTAGTGGACGTGGTCAAAACCTGTTGCCGTTTTCTTACCAGCAAAGAGAACTCTGTTCAATTCTTGCAATGTGAGGGCATTATTATAAATTACATATGAAGCCCCTGTATTGGGCAGTCTCTGTTTCTCCGCCAAATCTTTATATTTTAAGAATGCATTTGAGTAGTTTGCTGAGCTGGAGACATAAAAGTGTTCACCTAATAAGCTGGCCTGGTCCTGTAGTATTGTTTGTGTGCCTGGACATGCAAGTAGTGGTACTGTGTATGATGTGTACTCTCCTTTAAATTTCCTCACCTGGTCCAACATACGTTTGGATTTGACTGTACTATTGATTGAAGATATGTATTTCTGCCATGATGATTTCTCTGCCTTTCTTCAAATAAATCGTGCTTTGGCTTTGGCCTGTTTGAAATTTAAAAGGCTGCTATAAGTGGGGTACTTCCGTAGGATTCTCCAGGCCTTATCTTATTCTTTTTTGGCTTCGGTACACTCGTTTGTCCACCAGAGATTTAGTCTTTTGCGCACAACACCAGATGACTGGTGTATTGCCTTTTCTGCCACTGAGATTATGATTTCAGTGATTTTTTTGTTAAGTTTGTCAATGCTTAGTTCTGGAAAAAAGACTTCCAGTTTTGCGTTCTCCATAAAAACCGGCCACTCAGCGAGCTGTAATTTCCACCGCCATCGCCTAGTGACTAAGGTTGGTGGTGATGATAAAAGTTTGATAACTGCGGGCAGTGATCACTACCATAAGACGTGTCGAGGGCTTCCCATCATTAAAAAGAAATGGTGAGCAAAAAGCTAGATCTATACAACTAAAGGTGTGGGAAGTCGGTGAAAAATACGGTGCACCTGAATTTAAAAAGCAGACATCATTTGACAGACTCAAATCTTCAACCAGCTGCCCTCTTTGGTCAGTTTTGATACTGCGCCAAAGAGTACAGTGAGCATTAAAGTCCCCTACTAAAATAAATGGCTCCAGTAATTCACCTGTTAAATTTTCTAAATGTTTAGTAGTAAAATGGGTGTGGAGTGGAATATACAGTGAACAAATGGTGATGGTTTTGTGAGCTATAACGGTGACAGCAACGGCTTCTATGTGACCGTTAATGGGAACTTCTCTAGCTGCAATTTCGCCCTGCAGAACAATGGCTACACCACCCGAAAGCCGGTTCACCTGAGTACTGTCGCGCCATACAACAGTGAAACCTGTTAAAATATTTTTGTTTTTCGCCTAGGTTTGTTTCCTGTAAGCATAAGGTTACAGGAGAGAAGTTAAATAACAGGTCTTTGATGTCACCTAAGTTATGCAAGGCACCTGTGCAATTCAAGTGCATTAAGTGCATTATGAAAGACATTATGAAATTTAAAGAAAAAAATGGCATTCCGAGTGAATAGGAGATAAAGATGTTAGGTAAGATGGATCTAAAGAAGGCTGATACAAAAGAACGACAACCTTTACGTTATCGCTTTCTTATTTAGAGTGGTTATTGAGACTTTGTCCCTGTTTACGCGCTCGAGAGCGCTTGTCCTTCGGCGTCGATGACATCGGGGTTCTTGGGTCGACCTCCATCACTCTCTCTGAAGCGCTGGAGGACCGAGAGTTGGGCGCCGAAACACGTGTCTCGGGCCTTGGGGTTCATTTGATTTTATGGCCCTGTGAAACTAGTGTCTGCAGGCCCTTCGACGATGATGGAGCAGCACTGGTTGCTTCCACCACGGGGGTGGGAGGGGTCACTACGGGACCACTGTGCATGGACTCAGAAAACTTCTGAGGCCTCTGTGACGCTGCCCCCACCTTCATCACATTGGCATAACCACGTCACATAAGGTACGATAGTCGCTTTCTGGCTTCAAAGAACGAGATTTTTTCTTTCACGGTTAGTGCAACTCTTTTTCCTTTTTCCAGCAAGGGCAAGGCTGAGTAAGCTGGATGGTCTCCTTTGCAGTTAATGCAATGTAGGGAATAAGTGCAATTGTCAGATTGGTGATCATTGGAGCTGCATTCAGCACAGGTTGTTTGGCCTTGGCATGCATTTGAAGCATGTCCGAACCTTTGGCACTTGAAACATCTGGGGTTCGGGATATATGGTCTGACATTTACTATTACGTACCCTGCATCCAGCAAGGTAGGCATTACAATCATTCCAAAGGTAAGCATAACATGTTTTGTCGGGATTTCTTGGTCGTTTCTGCGGATGACAATTCTTTGTACTTTGGTAACATTTTGTTCTTGGAAACCTTCCAGCAGTTCCTCATCGCTCAAGCCAATAAAGTCTTCCACTGATATCACAGCCCTGCTTGTATTTAGTGTTCTGTGTGGTGAAATTGTAACTGTCACGTCGCCAATACCACGAAGTGCCGAGAGCTTTAGCGCTTGATTTTTGTCATTTAGTTCTAGGAGGAGGTCCCTGCTAGACATTTTTTAGACATTGTACGTAGGTCCGATTTCGTCTTTCAGACACTTGGCCACAAGGAATGGGGAGAGCTTTCTTACTGGTATGTTGTTTTCGCTGTGGACAACATAGTACTTGGGAAATGATTGGGCATTGCTCTGAAAGGAGAACTGGAACAGTGCGGCATCTTTTAAGACGCCGATCATAGACAGTAGTTTGCGCTGCCATAAGAAAATGTATTTGTTCGGCAACAGTGCTAACTGCCCACCACGGAGCGCAACGTGGGAACGCGGCAGAGCTTGTGTTCAAGCCTGCACGACGCCAGCCGTATGCCGTCACTATAACCAAATATAAATACCAGGGGTAGGATAGCCACACAAACTTAACCCTCGCCGCCGTGGAGAAAGGAAGTAAATGGAAGAGAGAAGGAGACAGAAAAGTTAAAAAAGTGAGAGAGAAAGACGAAGATTTGAGGAGAGAGAGAAAGGAAAAGGCGACTGCCGATTTACGGCGGGTGGGCCAGTCCGGGGGTGCCGTCTATGTGAAGCAGAGGCGAAAGAGGTGTGTCGCCAATGCCCGGGGGCCTTAAAGGTCCGAACACCCGGCATCAGCTCAACCTCCAGGATTCCCCTTTCCCTGAGCATGGCTAAACCGTGCACGGCTACATGCGGGAGGGTCCAACACTCGTGTGCTCACATACGTGGTGTCGCAACACACCAAACGCCTGCTGACGCAGATGCCCCTGCGGGAATATTGAAACTGGGATATGTAGTTGCGAAAAAAAGCAAGGAGCAGAAAATGGCCACTCCAATTTTTAACACTGAACAAATAACAAATATAGTCACAAGAGTCGAGGAAGAACTGCGCAAATGGTCAAGCAAAAACTGGGAATATAGTGAGCTTCTAAGTGTAGTAACGACAGAAATACGGAAGAGATGCAACATGTTCGTTGGAAAGGAAAAAAGAAACCCAAAAGCTGGCAAAACAAAGAGATCCGAGAAGTGAGCGTCGAACGACAGAAAGCAATCCGAGAGCACAGGCAATAAAAGAAAAGCACAGTTGAGGCAAAATGAAGTAGCCAGAAAATGGGAAATATACCAGGAGAAAAATTCTATGGCTCAAATACTGGTTCAAGCAAAGATAAAAGCTGAAAGTGAACATTATTTGTCAGAAATACGTGAGAAAAAGAAGGCTGCACCTAGAAAACTTTGGAACCACATAAACTTATTCGGCAGGATGTCTGGAACAATACAACATATCGTAGATGAAGACAGAAGTAAAACTAAATGAGGAAACAGCAATAAATTACATCCAGAATATAACAACCGAATCTTTTCAAGGCAATGATGAGATTTTACTTGAGGAAAGAAACAGCATGAAAGAGAACCAGATGGAAAAGGAGCTGGTGCTCACAAATTTCAACAGCAAGAAAAACGAAGAGAAAATTCCGAAGCGGACATCCACAGGGCTAGACGAAGTTCCCGTTAGGCTGATTAATAAACTAGCTCCAAAAAGTAAGGAAGCTCTGTTGAAAGGAGTAGAAAAATGTCCGAAAGATAGATGAATGCCAGACAGTTGGCGACAAAGTAGAATGAATATAATTTATAGTGGTTAGGGGCAGAAAGATAGAATTCACTCATGTAGACTGTTGACCATTACATCGGTAATATAAAGGTTAGCAATGCAGGCAATTAAATTAAAGCTACAACAATGGGCGGCAAATAATGGCATTTTGGGAGACCATCAGGATGTCTGCAGAATAGGTAGGCATCTGGATGATGATTTTTTGGCCTTACTCAGTCTATTGAAATATTCAGAGCAGAAAATAAACCAATATATGCAGCTTCTTTAGACATTACAGGAGCACATGATAATCTCGACAGCAACATTTTGTGAGATATTCTGGAAGAGGAAGGCTTACGTGACGATTGTATACAGCTTTTGAGAAAAGTTTACCGAGAATATACAGTTTGTGTTGAATTGGAAGAGATGAGGAGCGAGGATAAAGTTGATATCAACAAGGATCTAAGGCAGGGGTGTCCTTTGTCTCCACTGCTGTTTATGATGTATGGCGACGACGGAAAGGACGCTGGAAGGAAGTAATGTTGGGTTTAATCTCTCATACAAACACGCAGGTACAGTAGTAGAGCAGAGGCTTCCAGGTTTGTTTTATGCGGACGACATTGTGTGGCTAGCTAACATGCAAAGTGATATGAAACGTCTATCTAATACATCTGCGGACAGGACGGCGAGAATCTAGGTCTGAAATTTATCGTAAAAAAATCAAGTGTTATGGCATTCAATGAAAACAGCGCACAGACAGTGACAATACAGAGACAGGATAGATCTCGGGTAACAGAATATAAATACCTTGGTATATGGCTAAACGAAGACTATCATATATGGAACTACAGAAAAAAAAGAATACAGGGGAAGACAATTGCGGCCATAATGAAACACAGAGCGCGATGGGGATACAATAGGTACGAGGTGCTGTGGGGTATGTGGAAAGGTGTAACGGTTCGAAGACTTACATTTGGAAATTTGTTTGTTTGCTAGAAATCAGGGGTACAATCAGCACTGGATGGCAACCAAAGGTCAGCGGGACGCCTCGCATTGGGCACTCACAGGAAGCCTATAAATTAAGCTGTGCAGGGTGATATGGGCTGCACAAGATTTGAAGTAAGGGAAGATCACAGTAAAATTGATTCTGAAGAGCGACTGAGGAATATGGAAGAAAGTTAACGGGCTGGGAGAGTGTTCAGGTATATGTACAGGAAAAACATTGATTCAGAGTGGAGGAAAAGAACTAGGAAGCTTACCAGAAAGTATGCAACCTGTATGGTGAGCAACATGGCAACAAAGAGCGTCAAGCAGAAAGTCAGAGAGACGAGATAATCTCATGGGTGGCGGCAATAGAAAGGAAACCTGCTATGAGTAACTACTAAAGGATAAAAAACCAAATTAGGAAAGAAACAATTTATGATAACTCAAAGGGAAGCTCATTACTTTTTGAAGTGAAATCAGGATGCCTTAGAATACGCACTTATAAAGCGAGATACTATAAGAAGGAATAAGCAGCATGTGCTTGCTGTGGAAAAGCTAAGGAAATGATGGATCATGTTTTATGAGAATATGAAGATATCTACCCAGCAGCTGATTTAGGCACCACTGGCCTCCTTGAAGCTATTGGTTTGAGAGAGAGCTGGGGAAAAGGAAAGATGTCTGCAATACAGATTAGTAAGAGGCGATTGGAAGATTGGCGAAAGTAGGAAAACTACAAACAACAGACGCATACGAAAACAAAGTTCACAATAGTGGTTCAGAAAGTTTGGTTATGGGAATTCATCAAGGTGTTTTTGTCAATCCTTTCTTTTCGTTCTTTAACATAGGTAGGACATGAGGCAATATATGAGCTTGGTGGCACAACCTACCATCAAGGTTCAAAGGGGACACTCATAGAATAACTCCATCCATCCATTCTCGTTCACTATGGCGGCCCTGTTCAGCTTTTCTTCGGCTGCTTAAAGTCTTTTTTCGACCGCTTTTCGTGCATCGCGCTCCATATTTAGCTAATTTTTGAGCTCTTTGACCTGTTTCACAAGCTCATGCTGGAAATCCTCGATTTTCTTGAGCCTAGCATCGACATCACAATGTCTGGCGAATGACTTGATTTCCTCCCTGTTCTCACCTGGCGCCTCCTCTACCTAACTGGGGTGGCTGCTACCAGCGGTCTTTTTCAGTGGTAACGTAGTCATTCGTGCGACAGTGTTTGTAGCCGCTTGTGTCCTTTTTGTGGTTGTGCATGGTCTTAGGAGGCCTTGACTCTGTCGTCGATATGTTGTACCCATGCTTGTGGTTCCAAACACTGCTTCGCCAGTGTTGTTCGTTGTCCTTGCTGCGGTGGCGGTGGTGGGAGGATCAAGTGTGGTAGCATGATGGCCACTGGACAGGCTCCAAATCTGCCACACCCTTTGCACAATGTAGGGCAAGTGGGCAGGTGTATATGAATCATGGGCTAACTTGGGTTGTACCATTCGGCTGGTCACTGACATCTGTTCCCCCGCACGTTGCATGGTGTGGGGATTGAGGTGCCTTCTTGTGCCTCGTCCCCCAACTCCTGCACTGTGTTTAGCTTGATCTCCGGGAACTGCCACCGTAACGGCAACATGGCTGACACAACTAGCGTGCTGAAGCTAATTTCTTGCACAAACTGTGCTTATCCCTCCCAGGGTCGAATCACCGCGTGAGCTAATGTCACCAAGATGTGCCCCAATTGGCCTCCCGAGTGGCGGGCCCCGGGCACCTCTCCACCCGAGCTCTCTTTCGCTGAGCGCGTCATTGCCGCAGCAGATGCTCACAGGCCCACAACGAGGTGGTTACAAGGCCCTTTGCTCCTGCAATTCTTTAGTTTTCGCACTTGGCTGGCCGCTTCGCAGTTCGCCCTAGCGCAGCGGGCACGCATAGTCGATCAGTCTTGCGGTGAGCCTTTTCCCATAAGTGCCGTGACTGTCACACTGTGCTGCATTTTGGTTGAATAAACAGCTGTGCTTATTGGCGATCTGACTCTGGAACCTTCTCTGCGCCATGTCAGACTCGATGAACACTGCCCAAGTGCTTTTGTGTGTTGCAGAGTGGAGGAGCGTCGTGCCCTTCCCTGAGCCTTATGCAAACCCACCTCCATATAACTGCCACCCAACTTGGTTTCAGCATGTCGTCACTGCAGGCCCCTTTTCAGCCCTCGTTCCTGCTTGATACCCTGGCCATGGACGTAATTTTCTTCGACGCAGATGACACCTACAGCATGAGGTACGTACCCCTCTGCTTTTGGCCACTGGGAGCAATCCCTTCTTTGGAAAGCCCTTTCGTCACGTCGACTGCCTAGATGTGTACCCTATTCGTAGCCGTGCCAGCTTCGGATTTGCTCAACTCTTTGAGACGCGCGTGAAACAGGTGCCTACTAGCACCCCCAATGTTCTGTACCCGCTCACTGGCTGCTTTTCGTCCCGAGTGCAGTTAAGTACCCCATGTGCCACATCGGAGCCACCCTGCTTGAGTGTCCGTACTAACTCGCTCATTGGCCTCTCTTTGTCTTGAGCGCCTTTCTCTGACTAATTCGCCACAGACCATACAGAGTCACATGTAACTATGAGTGACGTTACAGCAGTGCGATGTACGTAGGCGCATTTGTGAGAAATATATAAACTGTCCTGCTGGGAGCACAAAGCTCGCGAGAAGAAAGGCAAACGGCATTTGGTTTGAAATTTCAGCTCTTTCCACAGCACATAGGGATGTAATACTTAGCAGACACGAACGCTAGCACACATTGTATACACGGCGCTTGTCGGCTCAAAATGGCCATATCTGGTGAGGGACCCCTTAACATTTTGGACCTAGCCATCACTAAGTTGAAAATCCTCAATGTTCATCTGAAGCGCTACGGTTTCTGCCTTTTGATTGACAACATCACCGGACACCAGCACTTGCATGGTAATCATGGCTTTCAGTCACATTAGAATAGCTTCAAGTTTTGGGTGGGCACTGTGGGATCCAGAAGATTTCTCAGTGGCTTCCAAAATGTTCACCGTGTCGTTTATGTAGTCTGATATTGTCTGCTTCAAGAGTTCTAATTCTTTTGCGACGTCCGATTGCGACAAGTCCCTTTACACTTTCACGATAATGGTAGCCATCTTTTCTATCGTCAATATGCTATGATTTCCTCGCTTCAAAGCCTTTGTCGGAAGGCGGTGGATGACAAAGGCAGTGTCAGCACCATTGTTAACAACTGGCGATGAAACCACGGAAGACAATCGGTTGTTGAAGTGGCTAAGCCTAGCATCACAGTATGCAGCTGAAGAAAACCACAATGCACATGTGTGGCGATACAATGAGTACCACAGGCCATATGCGACTGACGAGTGCCGACAGCAATGAGAGCACAACGGCACGTGGGAGAGTGCACCAAGCGGTGCCTATTGAGGCTGCACCTGAAATGGTAGCTCTGAATCGGCATGCGAGATGTGTGCAACGCTGCTTTGAGGTTGCAGGAAAACAAAATTACAGCGATGTTGTTTGCATTTTCGGTAGCTTCGAACTTGCGATCGTGAGAAAAATTAAGAAAAATTAAACGAGAACAGTTCGAAACAATCAAAATTTTCGTTATTATTATACATAACTATATGGAGCAAATTGGCAATAATATTGCAGAGTTAAAATATTCCAGCCGGCCCAGAAAATAGGGTGTCCAAGAAAATTGGTCGGCAATTGTATGATTATTATGTTGTGAAAAAGAACATATTCGAATTCCACACACGTGGCAATAAACATCTTTTAAACCATTTTGAAAATGTTACGCTGCAACTGCATGCACCTGAATTACCAAGGAGAGGTTGCGCTTTGGTCAGTTCTCGCAAAATAACTAGCACGATCTTCCTGTGTCTGCCATGTAGTACAGTGAAACAAAATAAAGTTTTCTTGTTTGTAGTTGTCAAAATGAAGAAAGCGTCATCATTTTTGTCATTATTGTGGGAAACATGCCAACTTTGCAAACTTTCTCCAAACACGAGTTATTTCTGCTGGAGGTGCAAGAATAACGTTTCAGGCCTTGACTTTATAACTGCATTTGAAAACACTGTGGTAAAATGGGTGGAAGTGCAAAGCAAGATTATGGCAGTGTGCTGTATGGTTTACATGAATAGAAAGTAGAGAGCAACTGTCGATTTTCACTGGAGGCTTTGTTGTAAAACGGCTACACTGTTGACAGTGAAACTGAAGACACGTGATGGAATTCTCTTGAGAGCACCGTGGACGAGTTCTCCTGATGACAGCAGATTCAATTCATTGCAAAGGCACTTCAATTGCTCACTAGTGTCTCATTTCTCGTACATAGAAGGCTTCACTTTTCGCATCAGCAGAGGTGGATAGCACATTGTAACAAGAGTGCTAAGGAAGAATAAGTATCCGCTGGCACAAACAGGTGGTACAAAAGAGGTCCCGTCGGCCACTGATGTCTGTAAACATGGAAAAAAAAAACCTGAAGCTGCTATCGACAGGAGAGGACCAAAACCAGCGCATAGCCAGCATTCACCTCAAGATGCGTACAGGTCGTCTGAAGCGATTGCTGGCGTGCACCTCAGGAGCCCAGTGCATGCTGCTCATTGCCTGAGGGCGGTGTTGCACACAACTAGGCCCGCTTAGTCATCACCAATGATGTGCTCTGGGATGTCGTGACCAAAACCTGTCCCAGGACAAGAATCCTTACAGTTCCCGAGTAGTATTTGCCTCCCTCAATGAATATTGATAAAACAAGGTATGTTTTATAGTTGACTGCATTATGTTTTAATTTTATTCACATCAAATCCAGAGCTCAACTTACATTCTCCATTGGTCTATATTCATGTTCTTACACTCATACACCGATCTATACATAACTAAAAGACTCACTAGGTGTAACATTATCGTGGACAAATGTAAGGGCTACAACAACGCCAGGACAAGAGGGCTCTGGATTAAGCTCTGCCATCTAAGGTACTTCAATGTGCTCAGTAGGGCAGTATTTACTTATATTATTTATTATATTCTATTATATTATATTATATTATTTATTTAGGCTAATTTACCCTCAGCGACAGAACATCACACACACTTGAGCGAGTCGTGCCAAGCTAGGCAGACTTGGTCATTTACCACACTCGTATAAGCAGGCAAATGAAAGAAAAGTGCCGGTCATTGCCCACCTGAGGTGGAGCTTAACTGCTCCACAGTCTCCATAGTCTGCATGCACCTCGAGACGCGCCATGCTTTCAACGAGCACCCAACAGACTTGTCAGCGAGAGACAAGCTGCACTGCATGCCAACCTCGACCTGACCACCGATCTTTGAAGGGGCATGGCATGCCATTTTGGCAGTGATGCTTTCAGCTAGGCTCATCGCATTTGTGAGGCCTGCAGAAAATAAGTGAGGCGATTGCAGTCCTGTTACAGCATCAAGAACAAGAGGTAAAATACAATAGAATAAATACAGGAGCATAGCCAAGGAACAGAAAATAACCCTTCCAGTTCAGTATACCTAAAGGGCTACAAAGGACAATCCACATTGAATACTCGAAAGCAGAGCTACCTCTTCTTTGTGGAAGGCTTATGACAGCAGAACCTATTTGTGACACTTTTTCATCTCATGCATATTAAAGCTATTGGTGTAGTCCAAGTAATGAAAAGTTGTTGCAACATCCTAAGCTCATTGCAATCAGCCTATTTAATGTCAACTATAGGATCTCCTGTCACCCCATATCTTGTGCCAGATGATACTGACATATGACCTCGTTTATCTTTTACGGGTGAGCGCTTTTACCATCTACAAAGTGTTATCGCTCAGCGCAGGACGTGTCTACATGTATAGGAAGTTTCTAGAATGTTATCGCTGCTTCTATCCACTGTCTGTTGTCGCCGAACCTTGCGTAAGCCGAGTGCATGTATGCACGACACAAATGGTGTAGAACTTTGTGGAAGGCACGCGGGTCCCAGCGGTTACTCTGGAACATTCGACGACTGATTTATAAAAGCCGACGTGCTTGACCCGCTGATCAGATTTTTACCGATCGCCGACTGTGTTAGTCACTGTCGCTGTTCTCTGAGTATAACGTGTTTTTTGAGGGCACAAGATCACCCAATAAAATGCTAGCTTCCTCATATTTAGTATTGCTGCTTTCCTCACCGTCACTACTACACGACAATACCATCCCGTGCTTGCAAATTTTCTATGTCCTCACACTACCTGTCTGCTGCCCAGGATTGCACGTCAGTTCGATTGATAACAATTCAGTAACCCTGATAGGCCATCGGTTACCTGCCCTACACATTACATTGCTGGTCCAAAGTTCATTTACAATGCAACAGCATTCTTTAAGAGCTTTACCCACATAGCGGTAGGTCTGTACGTCTGTATGTATGACTGCACATAACCTCTTTCCTGCCAACTTGGGTTTGTGTGTAGTCTATGATCAAATGGGTAGAGCATTTGGTCGCTGTGCTGTCCCTGGGAACTGGGTTCAAAACTAACTGCCGGCCCAACTTCGGTCGCTGAGCATGTAACAATGGGTATCTGCTGCTATTCAACAAACTTCTTTGGTGCTAAGTTGGGTCACTCGGTACGTGCCATTGTTCAATGACCCTGAGCAGCCTCTGCCAGTGATTTCCAATTATCCCTGTCTTGTCATCTACTTTTACCCCGACTGTCTAGGTTGGGTGGCCTGCTCCCTCCCAACTAATTTGGTCTTTCTCTCTTCAAATTGAGAACAATCCTAGACCTCTCCAACCTATGATCACTACTATTTACCCGACCTCACACTTCTACAACTTGCACTATGCTAGGGTCGGCACGAAGTATGAAATCTATTTCATTTCTTGTGTCCCCATTATGACTTTTCCAGGCCCACCTCCTGTTATTCCGCTTCCAGAAGAAGGTATTCATAACTCGGAGGCAATTTATTTCCATGAAGTCTGGCACATCTTTCATCTTCTAATTCTAGAGTTCATGACACAGTTGCCAGTCACCTGTTCCCCCACCCAATTTTCCCCCACTTTCGCATTAAAGGGCCCCTCGAGGTCTGGCCATTTTGAGCTAACAAGCACAGCGCATACAATGCGGACTCATAATCAAGGATGCTAAAATTACATCACTACACACCGCCGAAACAGCTAAAATTTCGAACTAAACACTGTTTGCTTTTTTCCTCACGGGCCTACGCTCCAAGATGAGGGGTTGACTTATATCAGCAAAAGCGCCTACATACATGTGTATCCTGCGATGTTGCTCATAGTGACGTGCGACACTTTAAGAATTATTCAAGGCAACATGTGTTATTTGTGTAATCTGCTGTCTCAAGAGACGAATTAAAGTTTAGAGAAATAATATAACATGCAGACCGAATGTCTGCTGTGTTTGTTTTACTTTGCACCACAGCAAGAGAGATGTACAGTCGAACCCTTTTTATAACTATACCGGTTTCAACAATATATCGGTTATCACAACGAAAAGCAGCTGCACCATAAACTTTTGTAAGTTTTCTATAGGGAAATAACCTGCTTACTTCAATGTCCTCATGACGCATTATCACTTATAACGATGAAGTATGGCTGCTGGGCGTCCATACTGAAAGGTAATGGAATGCGAAATCCTGTAAAAGAAAAAAGGAAAAGTGAGATGCGAGCGGCTGCATGATCGCCCGGCACCCCAACTGCCGCTCCGTTCGAATTTCTTCCCTCACCCTTCCACTCCTCCGAACACAAACGGACTGCGCCCATATCTCTAGGCTGCGCCACCCTCCGAAACACGACTGGACCGCGCCAATTGTGCTGACAGTGCTGCCGGCGCTGCTCCCAGATTGCTCACTCGACCCTCACAGTTGGTCCTTTAATCTCTGGCCCTCATTCTGCGCAATTCTGCTAACGGATTAAGTCGCTCATGCTTTTCTTTGTTCATTGCTTCTCAGCCTAGTTTGACATGCCACCGAAAGGGAAGATGGCTGATTAGCCCACTGATCATCAGCAATGCACAACATTGCCGGTGAAAAGAAAGTGCGCTGCTATAAATTTGGAAACGAAGTGCTTCTAACCGATGAGGCGATCGTCGTGAACGTACTTGCATCAGATAGCGACGGCAGCGATGACGGAGCAGGGCAGCTGGGTCAACAATGTCCCCGCGGGAGGTCCTGCATATGATTCAGTCCCTCATGAGCTTGTTTTTGCGAGGAACCTTCCGCTTCCCTAGATGGGGCACCTAAATGCCTTGGAGAAGGATGTCGGCAAGCTTCGCATAATGCGAGCAAGAATGACGGACATGCGGTTTTTTCAAGCAAGCCAGTGGGGAGGTACGTGGCAAGATGCTTGTGGCGATCTGGCTCCAGCATTTCTTCTGGATTTCTCTTGCTGAGATGTTGCCATAGCAGCCTTCCCGCATATTTTAAAAGGCGCCTCTTGGCGCCACCAAAATGTTGCCTCGGTGGAGCTCGTATGTCATTTGCCGCTCTTGACTCTTCTTTACAGTTGTTATACCAGTGCCGTTCTTGAACGCCGACAGTCGCGGCTTCTTAACAACATGCGATCTAAGTGCGCAGGAAGCAGAGTTAAACAGTTGATCGAGTCAACACAATCAGAAGGCAGATGGAGGAAGGTGGCAGGGAGGAGAACTGATCTTCACGCCATTATATTTTTCTCGGAACCGCTACGCCATTCCCCATGTTTTTCGTGGAACCCGGTTATAACAATGGATTTTTTGTGGCACTTGAATCAATATTGTTATAAGTAGGTTCAACTGTATTTCTGTTTTGTCTGCTTATTCCCACATCGTTCAGTTGCAAGTAAACACAATGAAACTATATAATTTTCTAGCCTGTTCCAGCATGTGGTCATGCTCTGTGATAGACTTGTGTCAGCCTCGGTATCTGTGTAGCACTGACCAATGCCTCCTCTAAACAAAATTATGCCTTGGACGTCGCTTGTTTTGCCATTAGAGGTTTGCCATCACAAAATGCGAGCAGATCGCCGCGTAGTCGTGCTTGCAACTGTACTGCTGGAGCCGGAGTGATGCTGTTGGCAACATTGTGTCGGTGCAGCGGTGCATCTGGCTACACGTTGTGCAGGCAGTTGCTTGTATGCTTGTAACATGCACTGGAGGCTTGATGTAGAGCACACGCCTGCTTCATCACAAAATTTTTCTTTGAAGCTATTAGAAATATTCTAATGTGAATGATATAACATGCTTACTTTATTTTTGTGTGTATTAGGACATAACAGAACATTTATGGTTTCCACTGATGCAACTCGTTTCTAGCCTTTTTATAAGCATTCAGCCATCTTTCGACAATGTCGTGCAATGAGTTTTGAAGTTTTGAGCATTACATTAATTTGGCAGCTTTTCAAAAAGTTAACATTTTGTCAGGATTAGTTCATGTTAAAAAAATGAATGGTGAAGAAAGGTGCGCTCAAAATTCCTGATTCCTTTTTTTTTTTTTCGATCAGCTTTAGCATTGCTGAGCCGGTCTGAAGTAGTGGTTGCTACAACCACGGTGACTGTAGCTCAGGGCTGGCAGGCTCTTTAAGTTCATCATTGCCGAGAAGACTGTGAGCCACACCTTAGCAAGTATATTTTTTGAATCGAAAGGCACCTACCTCAGCGTATCCCACACGAGATCAGAGACAAGCTACACATAAGTACTATTCCCAGAAACATGCATCCCGAGTACGACAAGGAAAGGAGACAGGCGAGAATACAGGCGCTCAAGCGCATACTCGAACGCACCAACAGCAAAGAAGAAAACGTTAGATATACGGATGCAGCTGCGTACAGTACCAACGACCGATTCGCAATCAGCGTGGTCGACAAGAAGGGCGAACAACTTACAGCCACATCCATACGTGCCAAGGACGCGAGCACTGCGGAAGAGGTGGGCGTAGCCCTGGCCATCGTAACGTGCAAGAAGGCCATGGTTACCGTGGTGACGGACTCGCAAGAAGCATGCAGAAGGTATATGAATGAAAGGATTGGAAAGGCAGCACTTCAGGTCTTGAACAACACCAAGATAGAAGCAGCACAAATCCTCTGGACGCCGGGACACGAGTCTCTCACGGGGAACCAGGCGGCGCACGCCGCGGCTCGAGATCATGCATGCCGAGCCATCTCCAACACGCAGAGAACACGTACCAATGACTGTGACGAGGAAGATGAACGCATATCCAAGAAGTACTCGGATATCTTGGCGCACTACAGTAAGCAGAGGCATTGCTACCCGCCCGCAGATAAGAAGATGAATAGGGACCAAGCGATAACCTGGAGAAGACTACAGCCTGGAACCTACCCACACGGAACACTGCTGCACGCCATGTACCCGGACATCTACGGGCGAGACTGCAAGTTTTGCCCGCCGGACACGCCCAACACCTTGCGCCATATGCTGCTTGGATGCAGGAATAATCGAGAAGCACCACCATCATCATCTCCACCAGGCGATAACAGGCAGAAAGAGGCGGATTCAGAAGAATTGGAAGACCAGTGGGAGGCTCTGCTGGTGACGCAAGACCCTGACAGCCAGCTGCGGTTGGTGAACAGGGCTCGGGCGGCGGCAGCGAGCCATGGCTACCTGGACTGAGGAGGCCACCCACCTTTGGGCTCAAGAAGCCTGGTCTCACAATAAAGTTTATTTCTCTCTCTCTTACACATTAAATACCTTTCTTTCTGACTGAACATGAATGGGACACGAAGTCAACAGGCAGCTTCGACGCGACGAACACGCTCTCAGTACTGTCACGTTATATTGTGTTAAGGCACTGCTATGAATTAACACAAAAAACTTTAAAACGAACCAAACAAGACATGTTTGATTTAAGAACGAAGAAATTTTGTTATGTAAATGGAACACACTGAAGTATATACTGGCGCAGGGAAAGAAAAGGGCATGTTAACAGCTAGGTGAGGCAACAGTTGTTTGAAGACAATGCATATTCAGGCTCCCACCAAAATCCCTCTCTCCCCGCCATGCCTAGAGCTGACGACATAAATGTTGCCAACTGGGCATTTTGCACTTCACAAGTCTCCCATTCGATCGGCATAACATCAACACCAAAATACTGTGGAAAGTGCAAGTCTGAAATCTTGATCGGACTAACAGGAGTCATCAAGCTCATGGATGACATACTCGTCTTTAGCCACAATGAAGTCAGTCACGAGAGTAAATGCTGACATGATGCTCAAGCAGCTGTCTCCTCAAGCATCCCTGCTCGTTACTCTTCGACAATGACGACCACGATTCATCAAAAGTCTCCACACCACTGTCCAATGACTACATCCTGCAGGCATCCAGCTCGGCGCTGTTCATCGACTCGTCCACTTCACCTTTGCTGCAGAACATGATCAAAGCACCTTGCTTCAGCTGTTTGAAGTATTGCACTTCATCGATATGCCAACTGTGGAGGAAAGAGGAAAGTAGGGAAAGGAGGAGGCAAAGGCAGAGAAGAGGTATTTAAGCAGTCAGCAGGCTTTGTTTCCATTACTCACAAATTATGCTTCAGGGATGCACGACAAGATCGCGACAATCATTTCCTTGCAGAAATTTCGACTATACCTTGAGAACTTTTCCTGACAGGGGGTTTCCTTTCAAGCAGTTTGGCGGCAGCATTCCTGTCAGCCACTCCTTGAGCAAAATTTTTAAAAAGCGGCCTGATAAACTTCCCGGAACTTAGAAGCAGCAGCAGCTCTTTGCAGTGGTCAGTGTCGGTGTTCCCACAGCTCATCACTGGTAGGCTAATGGGCTCTTGCACAATCCTCTGTGTGTAATGTTCAAAGGCTTCGTGATGGGCCTCCAATGAAGCACACAATCCACGAATCTCCGAAGACCTATGAGCAGATTCAGCAGTTCCCGAGGTCGATAAAACAGGCCACCAGTCTCGATGAGCGATGGGCCCGTGCTTAGGAGTGCTGCTTTTTGCTCGCCGTAGGAAGGCTATACGGCCTGCACAGGGAATGTGCTCACTCGCCGCACGCACAGTGTATTTGCCAATCATGGCCACGCTGGCGATCTGAGGGGTGGAGACAAATGGTCGCGCTGAAAGGCAGTTTTTTAACCCCTGCGCTGCCATGTTCAGGACCTCATCAGAGGTGCTTGTCGCACATGCAATTCCTGTTGAATATCAAGATGCTGCGATGAGAATGTGGTCCAGCTCTTAACATTGCTTTCACTTGAAGCTGCCACGATTCTGGTCTTCAGCATTTTTTCCAGGACACATGCTGCACTCTTTATGTCCAACATGTCATTGTACCCGGCAATGTGGCGCAGAAAGCCGAACATTGGCTCGAACGGGTCGCTGGACATTTTCCAAGTCAGGATGAACTGGAAACTTTTTTCGCTGTAAGTAGATGATGGATGCAGGCAACTTTTGATTTTATTGGAAAAATCAGTTAGATAAATTTTCTTTTGCCCCTCACCAGGTCTGGCCATTTTGAGCTGACAAGCGCAGAGCATACAGCACGTGACAACAATCGTGTCTGCAAAGTATTTCATTGCCATGTGCCGCGGAAAGATCTGAAATTTCAAACGGAACGCTGTTTTTCCTTCTCACAGCCACCACGCTCCAAGCCGGAGGATGACATACTCCCATCCCTGCACCTACGTAGTCGTGTCTGCAGTGTGACGTAGCTTGTGGTGACGCGCGACTTTGAGAATTATTGAAGGCACCATCTGTTATTTGTGTGACCTGTTGCTTGAATTGACGAATTGAAGCTTGAATTGAAGAATTGAAATGTACTTCCGCGTCGTCTGCTTGTTCCCATGGTCGTGCGGTCACGTGCGCAGATACCAAAACTGTGCCATGTTCTACTGTGTTCCAGTGCGTGATCATTCCCTGCGATGCGCTTGTTCTGCCTCAGTATTAGCATAGCACTGAATTATGCCACTAGTACGGTTTCCCGGCACATAGCGTGGAATATTTATGCACTGCACGAACGAGAGAATAGCTCGCGCGCGATGTTGTCACGGAAGTGCATAGCAGTGAAAAAAAAAGTGAGAAAAACGTATGCGTCACGCGATCCTCGACGTCCAGTATGGGAGAATGCAGGGACGGAATTTTGCTTGTGGAGGCTAGACAGGGAGAGTAGGGAGACTGTCTTGCTTGGCAGTAAAGCCCGCCTGCAGAAATCATGGGTTTGTGGCACTGAAATATTTCTATCTCTGCTATTAATGAGCCGATTTGAAAATTTTCTGCGGCAGAATGCTCCCTAGAGGACACGTAACAACTTCCAGCATATAACAAAAATTTGCTATGGGGCCTGGTGAGGGTCCCTTTAAGGTGCCAACCGTAAGCTGCAGCGCAAGCTGGGCACGGAGAACAATTGCGCCCCCGACAACCTATTCCAGCAGCGCAGCAGACATTGCAGTTGCAGCGGCATCATCTCGCACTGTTCTCTATGAATAAAGAGTGCTAAGGGGACGCTAAAGGTTTGGAGAAACTGCTAGCTAAAAAGGACGGACATGCGAGAGCAGACGTCTCAACACCAGCTGCCCTTTTCACTAGCTGGCACTGGTCTGCGTTCTTGAACCGAAGCCATGCTTCATTTTATTGTGTCCGCAACTGAAAATTGCCGACAAAATAAAGAAGCAAAGGAATAAAAACATCCGAGTTCTGGTTCCTTCACACTGTGGCGCTTTGATGACTTGCGGCCACCCACTACTGCACGACAGCGCGAAGTGCTGAACTACTCGCGAATCTACTGGCATTCTACTGCTGGCGAAACTACTGGCATTCACGCGTCCCTTCGTCCCGACCGTCAGTAGCAGAAAGGCCGAACACCGCACTTGAAATTTATTAAGCATGACAAGCACCAGCGCGAAAACAAGGGTGCGGAGACGAAGTTTGCCGTCACTCGGGGTACTCTCATCGTGAGCGTGCGATAGCAGCGCCATGGTGCGGCCCTGCAGCTGCTCCGGCCGCCTAAGCCGTGGTCCATTTCAATGTGTTGTCGACTGTACATGCAGCTCTTCACTTTGATGCCAAGTTGGGTCATTGTGCATGTGCCAGTATTGAAAGAAACTCTGACACCACTACCAACACTACCCCACCACTACTGTAACCAACAATTGTGCGCCAATCATAAAATTGCTAATGACATTAAGGTCACCAATCATCTCAAAAGAATAGATGCACCACCAATTTGCTTCTTCTTAACCCCATTAGGGCCTATTTTTTTTTCCAAGTGCGACCCTTCCGCGTTTTCTCATTTATTGCAGGTTTAACATCTTCAGACTGACCTATCTTGCAAAAAAGTAACAACTTTTTTAGAGTGACGATAAAGTGGCAAATAATATTTTCTGTAGGTAAACATGCATTGTTTATTCATCAGTACACATACAGATGGGTTTGCATAAATACTTATCAGAATAACATAGTAGATACACCGACACAGATATGTTCCAATTCGGCACTCACCTACGCCTTGTTCAGGTGCTTTGCAGCCGCACTCTGTACGTGCTGCTCTTTATTGAACCAAGTTGCCGCCAAATTGGGTCACAGGTGTGAGCACTTTTCATATTACTACTTAACATACAGTCAACAATCGTGCACCAATCATCGGACTGCTAATGACATTAAAGTTGCCAATCATCTCAAAAGAATCGATGCACCACTAATTATCTTCCTCTTAAACCATCGAGAGTATTTTTCCCCCAAATGTGAACCCTCAGTGTTGAATATTTTTACTGTAGATTTAAAATCTTCAGACTAACAAATTTCGCAGAAAAGTTATCTCAACTTTTTCAGAGTGACAATAAAGTGACCAAACATATTTTCTGCAGGTAAACATGCACTGTTTATTCATGAAACAGATGGGCTTGCATTACCATTTATCAGATATTTTTTTTTAAATACAGAGAGCCTAGAAACAGTGACGTGCTCCCTGGGCTCGGTTATGTTAGCAGCTTCCACCATGATGCCATCAGTACCATGCGAGTTTTTCTCTAGTGCATAAAGCCCGCCTCTTTGAAACAGCAGTTAATGGTGAAAAAGGGTCCCTGCATGGCCACTCGATACAACCTTCATGATGACAGAACTCCCAGTTTTCAGAATCATCAATATTGTTACGGACCAGTAGTTACAATAAAGAAGAGGCCAGCAGTGTGAAGATGACGACAATACTTAGAGGCTAGTAGTATGGGCTGTTGTCTTTTGGCAAAGTGCAGCGTATTCATTATGTAAATAAACTTGTATGTAGCTTCTTTTCTGTGACTTCCCATGTAACATATTTGGTGGAGGTAGACATGCCCTGTCCTCGTCATGGGGCTCGCAGTGGATGGTATATCGAGCCTTCCGTCATGGCTCCCGGAGATGACAGCTCGACTCAACCGGCTCTGACACCTGCTGCTACTCCGACGAGCCACATCGCACTCTCTACTCCACATGATCCTGGCATATTCTTGGAGAACGATGGGGAAGACGACGACTGGATCAGCCTGTACCAACGTGTCAGCACCAATAACCAGTGCGACTCAACTGTCATGCTTGCCAACGTAGTATTTTACCTAAGTGGGTTGCACAGCTCAAGTATGGCTTAGGACACACGCAGATGAGCTCACCAGTTGATACACTTAAACAAAAGCTGCAGAACTTGTTCGGCAACCCTTACGATCACCAACTTGCTGCTGTTATGCCTGACGATAGCTCAGAACAAAGGATGATTCACCTGCAGACATGCGGCAATCACAGGTGCTGATCCCACCTCATTGTTGACTCAAGGAAGCTCAATCAGCATCACATGAGTCTTACGGACAGGTAGTCATGTTCCAGATCTTTGGCTTTCGAGCACCCAGAAATGACAGCTCGCTTCAAGATAACAATGTCACCCTCTCCTGACCATCACGAAGAGGTCACTGATTGATGAGAGGGTCATTGTCGAGAACTACCGGGAAAGGTGTCAATGGCCAGTTCAGTTTGCCATGTGGAAGCCGCCTCGTATTGTGCAACATTGGGAGAAGGAGGTGGTGAATGATAAGGCGTTAGTGATTATCCTGTGAAATCCCTTGACGAGGGAAAGAGGGAAATAAACAGCATAAAAAGTGGATCGGGATGGATGTGAGAAAAAAGAAGCTCGGACATGCAAAGACTCTAGCATGCAGTTTGCTCTGAAAGTTAAGAGCTGTGTGTATAAAACTCAACCATGTACTTCTGAATATAAAACCTTTTGTTCTCGTAACTGTCGCTCGCAACCCTTCTTTCTCTCGGCACCTGGCACGGCACCATACATGGAACCGACTTTACAATACAGGCAGGCAGCTTATGAGATTGATCAGCATTGACTACATTGGTGTGGTGAGTGCTACGTGTTTGCTTCTCTTTCACCAGACTCATAGCGCAGGCAATCCATAACAGTGTTTGGTGTTAGTTATTTTATTACATACACCAAGAATATAGTGTCTCGTGGGCTGATTGCTAGTGGGGAAGAAACACAGGGTGCTTTGTGAGCATGGAGAAGTTGCGTCCAAGAACTCCTTGAAAGTCATGAGCAGATGAACATTTCGGTTGGCCCTGCGAAAGCCAAAAGGTAGCAATTAGAGCTTTTGCAGAATGAGGAGAGGAGTTAGGAGGAGGCTGGTGAGGCCAGGAAAATTATTTTGTGAAAAAGAGAGCATGAAGAACAAGAAATTCTGCAGTCTCCTAATAGTGATAAGGAAGGGCTAGCTATGGCCTGATGTTTGCTCTTCATGTCACCAAAACTCTCACTAGTACAAGTAAGCAGTTGCTAGGAGAGTATGTTTGTGTTTTCTGGTAGGCACTGTTTTGGGAATTCACCTTCCTTAAATAGCAAATTTCAGTTCTATTGAAGGGTGCATTTTGAAGGCCAACAAATTCGCCATAGAGAAATTCATAGCGCAGGACCTCCTTCTAATTTGCGAAGAGTTGGGCATTTTCGTCAGCTACGCAACAACACAAGAAGCAGTCCTCAACGTCACGAATGCAGATGTGATGGTCGAGGAAGCTGAAGAGGCATGGGAAACCACTGTTGAAAGAAAGCAAATGACAGAGGAGTGCAAGAGGTGCAAGCATGAAGCAGGAGAGAGGCGAGAGAGGTGCGAATTTCAAGAAGAAGAGGCGTGTGAGGCGTCAGCATGAAGAGGCAGAAAGGTGCAAGCCTGAAGCAGAAAAGCGCGAGCATGAAGAGGCCGAAAGGCACAAGCGTGAAGCAGAGAGGCGCAAGCATGAAGAGGCAAAATGATGCAAACATGAAGCAGAAACACACCAGAGGTATGTGCAGGGGGCAGCACAATGGCATGTTCTTGGAATGGAAGAGCTTGAGCAGAAAAGTCAGATACTTAGATGGTAAATAGTGCGATTCCAGCTCCACACTTTCATGGTAGAGAAGGATATAGTTAATTTCCTTGCCGGTTTTGAAAGAGTGTCATATATTCCTGTTGTGGTCTGTCTTGGGTGTTTGCGCTGTAAGTTTAAGTTCAGAATTATGCACCAACTAGGCCCAAATGAAGTTTTACTGAGAAAGGGTGTCAGCCGGGACTTGTGGACCAAGAGATTACCAACACTAATCCTGTTCAGTATCGCTGTTTCATGAACTGCTTGTCTGAGGACAAAGTGCAAAACTACGATAGGGCTAAGAAGGATTTCTTTAAACCCTTTGGTCTAGCATTTCAAACAGACTTCAAAGGGCAATAAGAGAGAGCAGCAGAACTCGCCAAGCATTACCGCACGCTCTGAAGTTTCCGAAGTAAGTCGTGACAATCAGAAACAAGCGACAAAGCAGGATATGGCTCCCGGAAGCCAAAGGGTAACAAGTATTTCTGTAGGCATTTTAAACCGGAGACTTCAAATTCCCCCAGCACACATAAAGAGAAAGAGGGTAACGCACCTAAAGTAGCACAAGAAACGAAGATGCCCCCGCTGATGGTGTACACACGTTCGAGGCGCGGAAGAGAGTTGTGTATTACAACTACAGAGGAAAAGACCACATAGCTAGGAGCTGTGAGAAGCGGGTGGTATTTGTCATAGCTCAGGACTCCGACAAGAACATGCAGCCATATATGGGACAGCTTTCACTGAACAGCCAGGCGTGTATGGAGGCGGCAATATTGGCCAGCCTGCCAGAGCAAGTAACCTATTGATAATCGAATAGGTCGGAGCAAACGCTGACATAACGAGAACCCTTCCCCAATATGGGATCTTTCAGGGCAAAAACATGGAAGGAAACTCAGAGACTGATGGGCGTACTGTATTCCCTATTGCGCAACAGTCAGAGGACCATGGAATGATTCCTGAGATAGTTGAGCGCAGTGATGAGTCAAACTTGCTGGTAGCCGGAAGCGAGGGGAAGGCAGTAAGTAGACAGCGGCGGTTTTTCTGCGCAAGAAACGGAGGGCTCATTAGGCCAAGTGTGTACGGAGGCAGCAAGTTCGGCCAGCCTGCCAGGAAAAGTTGACTATGGCTGTTTGCATACGTCAGAGCAGATGGTGAGGCAAAGGGATAGACCCAAGATGAGAAAGGCAGATGGGGTAAGGAGTATGGAACCAAACATGTGAAGCGACAAGGCAACAGACACAAATGCACGACAGTCAGGATCCAGCCGGAGACTGTGAAAAAGGCGAAGGACGATAAATCCCAAGCTTAGGCATTTGCGGAGATCAGCATGATGCACATCGCAAGAAGGAGAGCTTCATGAAGATTCAGGCGTAGTAACCGTCACCTAACCGCACTGCAGATGTCTTGTCGTAAGCAGAGGAACAAAGCGAAGCGTCCTGTAGGCTGCTACTAGGGCCGGTCACTCACAGGGGCAAAGAAAGGCAGCTGCCTAGCACCTAAGGGAACAGTGCGTGTGTGGATCTGTAAACGTAATCTTCTCTCAGTACTTGGAGGCTGTTGTCTTAAAGTTGTAGCTACGAGGTGGATCAGGCAAATTAGAGGCTTTTGCCTTCTTCCAAGACAGTGCTTTGCAAAAGCCGCGAAATGCACGACCCTCTCGAGCTCGTCTGAAATATGAAATCAAACAGACATGTTGCAAATTGTTTTGTTCTTTTGATTCGTGCTGTATTTAGCTTAGTTGCAATATCAATGCTTAAGAAGCGTAAGGAACAACACAAAATATTGTTAGGTTGTTAGAATTTTCTACTCACGTTAGATCCCCAATCACAAACGGAAAGTTTATGTCACAAAACATGTAGAATAGTAAAGCAAACAGGGTTAGTGTTGCAAAAAGTTTGGAACATCCGCCAACAAGGCTTGAGAGTGGTGACGCTGGCTAACACTCCCAAGGTTAGTTCTCGTAGTAACACATAAATACGCAAGAAAGTGGATGGGGAAACCATGCCACAGTAGCTCAATTGGTTAGAGAATCGCATGCATAAGCCTGTGGCCGGTTGTTTTTTCATCCACTTTCATTGCCATTAATTTATAATTTCTTTATTTCAATTAATAAGTACAAGTAATTTACCCTATGTTTTCCTTGGTGTCTCTGTTGGCTTCTCATGATATATTTAATAATAATCAGGCCCGTCAGTTAACCCCCTTTCTTCTAATTCATACAGTTTGGAAGGTCACATCCAAGCTGCGCAAGTGGATCAGTTATGGTTCTGCGGGAGTTCATAACGAGTCATAACATGCAGGAATGTTTTTGGAGGCACATTTTGCAGATTGCATTCATGAACTTTAATTTCTTCGACGATATTAAATTTTGAACATTTTAGGAGCTTTTGTCAAAAAGAGGACATTCTTTGTTTGTGCTCATAGTATCATCATCAGCAGAAGCAGCGGCAACAGCAGCAGCAGCCTGGTTACGCCCACTGCAGGGCAAAGGCCTCTCCCATACTCCTCCAACAACCCCGGTCATGTACTAATTGTGGCCATGACGTCCCTGCAAACTTCTTAACCTTATCCGCCCACCTAACTTTCTGCCGCCCCCTGCTATGCTTCCCTTCCCTTGATATCCAGTCCGTAACCCTTAATGACCATCGGTTATCTTCCCTCCTCATTACATGTTCTGCCCATGCCCATTTCTTTTTCTTGATTTCATCTAAGATGTCATTAACTCGCATTTGTTCCCTCACCCAATCTCCTCTTTTCTTAACCCTTAACGTTACACCCATCATTCTTCTTTCCATAGTTCGTTGCGTTGTCCTCAATTTAAGTAGAACCCTTTTCGTAAGCCTCCAGACTTCTGCCCCATAGATGAGTACGCAACCTGCTGTTCATGATCTGAGAATGCCTGCCAAACGCACTCCAGCCCATTCTTATTCTTCTGATTATTTCAGTTTCATGATCAGGATCCGCGGTCACTACCTGCCCTAAGTAGATGTATTCCCTTACCACTTCCAGTGCCTCGCTACCTATTGTAAACTGCTGTTCTCTTCCGAGACTGTTAAACATTACTTTAGTTTTCTGCAGATTAATTTTTAGACCCACTCTTCTGCTTTGCCTCTCCACGTCAGTGAGCATGCATTGCAATTGGTCCCCTGAGTTACTAAGCAAGGCAATATCATCAGCGAATCGCAAGTTACTAAGGTATTCTTCATTAACTTTTATCCCCAATTCTTCCCAATCCAGGTCTCTGAATAGCTCCTGTAAACACACTGTGAATAGCATTGGAGAGATCATATCTCCCTGCCTGACGCCTTTCTTTATTGGGATTTTGTTGCTGTTTTTATGGAGGACTACGGTGGCTGTGGAGCCGCTATAGATATCTTTCAGTATTTTTACATACGGCTCGTCTACACCCAGATTCTGGAATGCCTCCATGACTGCTGAGGTTTCGACAGAATCAAACGCTTTCTCGTAATCAATGAAAGCTATATATAAGGGTTGGTTATATTCCACACATTTCTCTATCACTTGATTGATAGTGTGAATATGGTCTATTGTTGAGTAGCGTTTACGGAATCCTGCCTGGTCCTTTGCTTGACAGAAGTCTAAAGTGTTCCTGATTCTATTTGCGATTACCTTAGTAAGTAGCTTGTAGGCAACTGACAGTAAGCTGATTGGTCTATATTTTTCAAGTCTTTGGCGTCCCCTTTCTTATGGATTAGGATTATGTTAGCATTCTTCCAAGATTCCCGTATGCTCGAGGTCATGAGGCATTGCGTATACAGGGTGGCCAGTTTCTCTAGAACCATCTGCCCACCATCCTTCAACAAATCTGTTGTTACCTGATCCTCCCCAGCTGCCTTCCCCCTTTGCATAGCTCCCATGGCTTTCTTTACTTCTGCTTTACTGCTCATGGTATGGCAGACTTTATTTAGTTTGATTACTTCCATGAAAAATCAGATAGCTAAACACTCGAGAAAGGAAAGCATCAGTGAAGATAAAAGGCCACAGTGTAATTTTGATTGTAACTTGCTTTCCATAGTTTGCATGATTTGTTGGAAGTTTTTTTATTATTGGTCAGAATTGGCGATTTATTCTAATCACGCTGCACTGTATTATGCAAAGGTATGTCACATTACTACTAACATTAGCATGTTACTATTAACATGCATTAGCTGCAATATATTGGAACACATTATTGCATCCCATATATATTCTCATCTTGAATGTAATAACTTTTTTTACCCGAAACAGCATGGTTTCCGAAAAGGATTTTCTTGCGAAACCGAACACCTAGAATTCATGTCAGACTTACACTTTGATATGAACAGTAATAAACAAATTGACTGCATCTTTTTGGATTTCTCGAAAGCATGCGATTGTGTAGCCCATAGTCGCCTGATATCAAAGCTCTCAGCAATTAAACTCGACTCACTAACCCTATCATGGATTCGTAATTTTCTTACTAATCGCGAACAGTTCACTGTTGTTGCTAACTCTTCCTCTGGCCTCTCTGACTAACTCTTCCTCTGGTGTGCCCCAAGGCAGTGTACTTGGGCGTCTTCTCCTTTTAATTTACATTACCGACTTACCTAACAATATATCATCTTCTGTACAATTTGCTGACAACTGCATTGTATACCGTTCGCATAACTGTCCCTCTGACCACACGGCCCTCCAAAATGATCTTGCACATATCAGTGATTGGTGTGCTACGTGGCTCATGTCCCTAAACGTGTCGAAGTGCAAAGTAGTTTCCTTTTCTCGATAAACTGTTAACTCTCACTTTTCTTATCATCTGGATTATAACATAGTTGACCACACCACAGAATATAAGTACTTAGGAGTGCTCCTTACACACAATCTTTCATCACCTCCATTTCAGCTAACGCCTCCAGATCATTAGGATTTCTGCGCCGCAACTTAAGAAGTGCACCTTTACCACTACGAAAACTAGCTTACGTTACTATTGTACGGCCACAAATTGAGTACGCCTCTTGTATATGGTCTCCTCATCAAAATTACCTTATCGAACTCCTGGAGAGCATCCAGAATAGAGCAAGCCGTTTCATTTCTAAAAATTATAGTAACCAGTCAAGTGTAACCCAAATAAATATCGATCTTTCGTTGCAACCACTAACTACTCGCCGTGATATTCCCCTTCTGTTATTATTTCATAGATTTGTTCACACAGTTGGCCTAACCTTATCAAACCTGAAAAAAGCATCCTTGACGTCACAACAACTGAACAATCAGTTCAGCTACACCCGAATTTATGGCAACACACACGCTTTTAATTTTTCAGCTTTGCCCTGTGCGGTCCGTTTATGGAACGCACTAGCAGATACCATTGCATGCCAATCTAAACACACTGCATTTCGCAATCTGCTAACCGATCAATATGCTGTTTCAACCGTCTAAACACATCATGTCTTTTGTAATTTTCTTGCATTTTTTCTACACGTTAAAGAATTTCAGCGCTCCCAATTTTTTTACAATACTTACTACTGTATAACATATAAAAACGTTCACAATGTTATGATGCTATTATGTTGTTGTTTACATTTGTTGTTATTGCTCTACATATTGTATTTGCTAATGTATTAATTTTCCATGTTCTGTGCGTACTCCTTTCATTATGCTGATGTTTATTTCTTTCCCGATTCCGTAGTAATATGTTACCGTATTTCCCCCCTTACACTATGCCTTCTCGAAGGCCTGTAAGGTACATGTAAATATATTGTGAAGAAGAAGACGCGCCTCGCGGCACAGACACATCGCCAACGCGCGGCTCGGCTCCGCTCGCGCTGTCGATTACTGTCGCCTTTTTTGGACAGTGCTTCGGGCTGTCTCGCCGTTCCCGGTCGCTGCGCTTTTGCCTTAGGAGCCGCCAATAAACCTCTTCTCAATTGGTGGAGGTGCTGGGACTCAAACCCCGTCGCTTGTAACCCTGGAGCTGCGATCAAGAACGCTATCGCCCGCCATGACCGACAGCTCATCCCAAACGGCGCCGACGCCACAGTCCGTCGCTTGCACCGGCGTTGCACGACAACGCGACCCCAAGATCTTCAGCGGTGTAGACGACGAAGATGTAGAAGACTGGCTGGCGTCATATGAACGGGTGAGCGCGCACAACAAGTGGGATGATCCAGCGAAGTTAACCCACGTCATCTTTTATCTGGCTGGTGTTGCCCAACTCTGGTTTCACAACCACGAAAGTGACTTACCCACATGGTCAATCTTCAAGACAACCTTTACAGAAGTGTTCGGCCGACCCGCTGTTCGCAAACTGCGCGCTGAACAACGCTTGCGCGCCCGAGCACAGCAGACGGCAGAAACATTCACGAGCTACATTGAAGACGTCGTGGACCTGTGTAAACGAGTCAACGCGGCAATGCCCGAAGCTGAGCGAATTCACCATATACTGAAGGGCATCGATGACGGCGCTTTCCAGATGCTTCTAGCCAGGAATCCGCGCACTGTGTCCGAAGTCGTCAGCCTATGCCAAAGTTATGATGAGTTACGCAAGCAACGCGCTTCGACTCGGCGTGCTCTGGGCAGCGACGACTTGGTGGCAAGCCTTGACAGCATGTACGACCCATGCTCATTACTTCAACGGGTCAAGGACTTCGTGCGTGAGGAAGTTGCCCGCCAACTTTCTTTAGTCCCCTTCACTCAGGAGCCCACCTCCCGTCTTCCAAACACGCTCCGCACTCTCATCTCCGAAGAGGTCGCTCAAGTTGTCCCTTCCGCACACCATCAGCCGCCTGCAGCCACGAATCTCAACTCTGCTCTGGCAGTGCAGCCTGTCGCGACTCCTCGCACCTATGCGCAGCCAGTCCTGCCTGTGGCTGCGCCTCTTACGTACGCGCAGGCAGTACGCAGGCCTCCGCCTGCGTCTTTCGCGACCCATTCCCAACCGGTGCCACCGGAAGCCCATGCTGCATCTTGGACCGCACCGAGAGCTAATCCTTGGAGGACGCCTGATAATCGTCCCATCTGCTATTCTTGCTGTACTCCTGGACACGTCGCCCGATATTGCCGACGTCGGCCTCAAGCGTTCGGCGACGCCTCTCGGCCCTTCCAGTACGGCAGCCAGCCCTTTCGCCAATACGCCACTCCTTCCCACCAACCGTATGCTCGTGCTGACCTTCCAGAATTTCCTTCGCGTCGCTCGCCATCCCCTCGCCGACGCTCGCTCTCCCCAATGCGTCGGCGACCCGCACCACCTGACCAGGAAAACTGAACGTCGCAGTTCACGAGGCAAGAACTGCGCCCCATTCGAACTGTCTAAGTCCTCGCGCCTGTCCTGCTAACGTGGTCGAAATTAGTGTAGAAGGTGTTCCTGCATTCGCTCTTGTGGATACCGGCGCAGCCGTTTCTGTGATAGCCGCCAAACTGTGCCGTTCGCTGCGCAAGGTGACCACGCCGCTTTCTGGACTGTCGCTTCGTACGGCAAGCGCTCAGCACGTCACTCCGCACGCAGCCTGTACGGTACGTGTGCTTATTCACGGCATTGTTTACATAGTCGAGTGCATTGTTCTTCCCACCTGCTCGCATGACGTCATCCTCGGATGGGACTTCTTATCCCGTCATAAAGCCGTGATCGACTGCGCACGCGCCGAAGTTGAATTTTTTCCTTGTGACGCACCGTCGCACGAAGATTGTGACCGCCCTTCTAAACTTACCGTGCGCGAGGACACAGATATTCCACCTGGCTCCTTCGCTCTCGTACCCGTCTCTTGCGATGCCATCACTGATGCAACGGTCCTCTTCACACCTTCCGACGTCTTCATGAGCCGTAAATCTCTCCGACTACCCTTCGCAACACTTGACATGGCTGGCGGCTGTAGCAATATATACTTCTGCAATCCCCACTGTGCGCCGATTACATTGCTCGTTGGTGAATGCCTTGGCATCGTGGAACTCCTCGACTCTTCGTCTTTGGTTAACGTCCCCGGAGACTCTTTTGATGTCGACTCCGGCCAGTCGTCTTCGATTTCCGCGCTTGAAGAGACGTCCAAGGATGCATTCTCGAGTGCCATCGCCGATACCCTCACACCTGCCGAACGCGCCGACCTTCTTGATCTCCTGCACCACTTTAGAAGTTCATTCGACGTTTCACAACCTCACCTGGGCCGCACGTCGGAAGTGCAGCACTACATTGACACCGGTTCACATCAGCCGTTACGTCAACGACCCTACCGCGTCTCGGCCGAAGAGCGTCGTGTCATTACCACCCAAGTCGAAGATATGCTGCGCCGTGACGTTATTCAACCTTCGCACAGTCCCTGGGCGTCGCCTGTCGTTCTTGTTCGCAAGAAGGACGGGTCTATTCGCTTTTGCGTCGACTACCGTCGGCTAAATAAGGTAACGCGCAAAGACGTCTATCCTTTGCCGCGCATCGACGACGCCCTCGACAGTCTTCAGGGAGCAGAATTCTTCTCGTCCCTTGACTTGCGTTCGGGGTACTGGCAGGTACCGATGGCTGCAGCCGATCGCCAGAAAACCGCATTCATTACGCCTGACGGCTTATATGAATTTAACGTAATGCCGTTCGGGCTTTGTAACGCCCCTGCCACCTTTGAACGACTCATGGACAACACGCTGCGTGGCCTCAAGTGGTCCATATGTCTGTGTTACCTCGACGATGTCGTGGTTTTCTCGCCTGATTTTCCGACTCACCTGCTCCGCCTCAGACTTGTTTTGACCTGTCTAACGAACGCTGGCCTCCAACTCAACCTCAAGAAGTGCCGCTTCGCCGCGCGAGAGCTCACCATTTTAGGCCACGTTGTGTCCAAGCACGGCGTTCTACCCGATCCTGCAAAACTTCGAGCAGTCGCTGAGTTTCCGAAGCCTCAGACCATCAAAGAACTTCGGAGCTTTGTGGGCCTATGCTCATATTTCCGGCGCTTTGTTCGGAATTTCGCATCGATCATGGCGCCATTGACTCAGCTTCTGCGCGGTGACACCACCCTCTCCTCCTGGTCCCCTGCATGTGACTCCGCCTTCGCTACGCTGCGTCGTCTTCTCACCTCCCCACCTATTCTTCGCCATTTCGACCCGTCGGCTGCAACTGAGGTACACACAGATGCCAGCGGGGTCGGTCTCGGCGCCGTCCTCGCCCAACGAAAGCCAGGCTACCCCGAATACGTAGTCGCCTATGCGAGTCGCACGCTGACGAAGCCTGAGGCCAATTACAGCGTGACCGAAAAAGAGTGCTTGGCCTTAGTATGGGCACTTGGCAAGTTCCGACCATACCTGTACGGGCGCCCATTCGACTTGGTCACAGATCACCACGCGCTTTGTTGGCTTGCCAACTTGAAAGATCCCACTGGCCGCCTGGCCCGTTGGGCATTACGCATCCAGGAGTACGATATTCGCGTCGTATACCGCAGTGGGCGAACACACTCCGACGCCGACGCTCTGTCTCGTTCACCTTTACCTCCAGACTCGGCCTGCGGAACAACTTCCGCACACTCCATCTCATCTCTCGACATGGACTCCTTTGCCACCGCACAACGTCGTGACCCGTGGATCGCTTCTCTTTTCGACTATCTTTCTGGATCATCGACCATGCCTGTATCCCGAACCCTCCGACGCCAAGCAGTTCATTTTGCCATTCGTGACCAGCTGCTCCACCGACGCAATTACTCTCCTGAAGGCCGTCGGTGGCTTCTGGTGATTCCCCGCAGCTTAAGGTCACACATATGTGCCGCTTTCCACAACGATCCACAGTGTGGCCACGCCGGAGTCTTCAAGACGTACGAACGAATTCGCCACCGCTACTACTGGCGCGGCATGTACAATTTTGTACAAAAGTTTGTTCGGTGCTGTCTTGACTGTCAACGCCGCAAATCGCCGCCTTTACGCCCGTCTGGTGCCTTGCAGCCGCTCCCGTGCCCTGCCACACCCTTCGATCGCGTCGGCATCGACCTATACGGCCCGCTTCCTATGACGCCAGACGGCAATCGGTGGATCGTAGTTGCTGTCGACCACTTGACACGCTACGCCGAAACTGCTGCTTTACCAAGTGCTACGGCACGGGATGTAGCCTTTTTCGTTCTACATCGCTTCGTGCTTCGACACGGCGCACCTCGAGAACTCCTCGGTGATCGAGGTCGCGCCTTCCTCTCCGAAGTCGTCAAAAGTTTGCTCTCGGAATGCCGCATTATTCATCGGACAAGCACGGCATACCACCCCCAGACTAACGGACTCACAGAGCGATTTAACCGCACACTTGGTGACATGCTGTCGATGTACGTGGCATCTGATCATGGTAACTGGGACCGCATCCTTCCATTCATCACGTTCGCGTACAACACCGCGATCCAGGCCACTACGGGATTTTCACCTTTCTTCCTCCTGTATGGCCGCCAGCCTACGCATACCATCGACACGCTCCTTCCATACCGTTCTGACGCCTCCGAGTGTCTACCTGTGTCCGACATCGCCCGACAGGCCGAAGAATGCCGCCAGCTAGCGCGCTCCTTTACGGCCGAGCAACAGCAGCGCCAGAAAGAAAACCGCACCGACACGCTTCCGAACACCACCTACGCTCCAGGCGTTCTTGTGTGGTTGTCTGTGCCTTTCCAGACTCCGGGGCTTTCCTCGAAACTCGTCCCAAAATTCGAAGGGCCTTACCGAGTCTTGGAGCAAACATCTCCGGTGAATTTTCTAGTTGAGCCACTGTCACCACCTGACGACTTGCGCCGGCGTGGACGTGACATTGTCCACGTCTCGCGTCTGAAGCCCTACCACGACCCTCTGCCTCCTGATTCTTAAGGCGCCAGGATGGCTCTTTTTGTCCGGGGGGGAGATTGTGAAGAAGAAGACGCGCCTCGCGGCACAGACACATCGCCAACGCGCGGCTCGGCTCCGCTCGCGCTGTCGATTACTGTCGCCTTTTTTGGACAGTGCTTCGGGCTGTCTCGCCGTTCCCGGTCGCTGCGCTTTTGCCTTAGGAGCCGCCAATAAACCTCTTCTCAATATAAATAAAGAAATAAATATGGCCTCCTGCTCGGGTAGAGCGTAGCTTTACAGTAGCACAATTTAAAAGTGAACTAGATGAAAGGCAGAATAAATCAGGCCTTCTGAGCCAATTTAGGAAAGTGATAAGGCTTGTAGATGGTTTTCCATTTTGTTTATTTCGCAACTTGGCATTATGTCATGATCATGTAGCTATCGTGTGCTAAGTGTTACAGATATCAATTAATCAAAGCCAGTTCTCCCTTCGCCTTCCTGATCTGTGGAAGCTTTAATTCATGATTACTTAGCTTCATTACATAAACTCTGTTTGTGTCTATTTGCACGGAGACATTGTTGAAAGAGTCCTGGTGCTTGTCCAGATTAATGTGAACCTTGTGTTTCAGGGTTTCCCTTCAGATAGGGGGTTGTCAGATTATTTCAATTTGTATAGTTTGGCGATAAGTGGCCTGCATGTGGCGCTTGCGGCATTGTGCAGGGCTGACAAAGGTCGCTCCTTGGAGCTTGTCATCTTGCATCTATACAGTCAAGTCAGAGCCCACCTATAAAGATGCTTTTGGCCAGAAGATCTTAGTTCTCGGAACCTGCATCCCGATGGCTTGGAGGAATGCAAGCATCAAGCCAGCCGAGCTGCATCGAAACACTCAACGTCCTGATGCGCCGTCTGGTAGCAGGGGTGTTGTGCCTGACAATCCCTCAGAAAAAAGATGCTTCACCGGCAGACATGTGGCTATCATGGGCGCTGATCACGTCTCATCGTTCACTCAAGGAAGCTCAATCAGCGTTGCCCGAGTCATAGAACAGGCAGTCACGCTCCAGATCTTCAGCTTTTCGAGCACCCAGAAATGACAGCTCATTTCAAGATAACAATGTCACCCTCTCCTGAGCGTCACAAAGAGACCACTGATTGATGACAGGGTCATTGTCAAGAACCCACAGAGAAAGGCGTGATCCTTCTGCACCTAGCTAAGTCTATACCGATGCCAGCAGCCACGGAATCAGTGCAGTACTGGCACAGCACCAGCACAGCAACGACCATATTACCACTTACGCCAGCAGACACCTCCCAATCTTCAAGCATAACCATTCCATCATTGAACTCGAGTTCTGGCATTAGTTTGGGCAGTTGCAAAGCTACGCCTATTATTATATGGCCGACCCTTTTAAGTCATCACACACCAGCACGGACATTGCTGGTTGTGCTCACAGAAAGACCCTACAGGTCGACTTCCTCACTGGGCGTCACGCTGACTAGGATATTCGTATTCTGTCATTTACAAATCTGGCTGTCTCCACAAGAACACTGATTGCCTGTCTCGTTACCCGGTCAACGAGCCTGACGACACTGTCTGTAGCACCGCCGATGGCATTTTCTCTGTGTCTGCCTTCCCTAACAACGCCGATGAGCAGTACTGAGACCTATCACTTCGAGCACTCATTGAGCATCTGCACTCTTCACCTAACAATGCCTCTCTTGGCCGGTATGTCCTCCAGGTTGGCATTTTCTAACGAAGGAACTGCTCCCATGGCTGGTCTCATTATCTTCTTGTCATGCCCAAACTTCTACAACACACTCTGCTCTTTGAGTTCTATGATGAATCTACTGCAGGACACCTTGGGGTATCTCTAAGGTACAACACCATCCGCTGCCGCTTTTATTGGTCCGGTCTCACTCGCTCCATCCGGTAACACGTTGCTGCCTGCGCTTTCTGCCAGCACCAGAAAGAGCCTCAGGCGCTACGTGCTGATCACTGTCTCTGCAGAATATTTCTTCCATGCTGGATTAGAGCTCCTTAGCCCTTTTACCACGTCATCCACTAGAAACAAATGGGTAGCCGTTGAAAATGATTACGCCACCTACTAAGGGTGGCGCCAATCACACGGGCTCTCCTGACCAGTTGGGCCACTGACATTGCACTTTTTCTTGCATAACATTATCTTACTCCACGGCACCTGCAACAGTTATCACCGACATTGTGCGTTCCTGCTCCACAGAACACAAGCTGACCACCTCACACCATCCTCAAACCAACAGACTGATGGAGTGGTTGAACCGTACCCTCACAGATATGCTGTCCATGTACGTTTTTAAGGACTGCTATGCCTGGGACATTGCCCTTTCTTACATTACATTTGCCTATAATTCTCGGCATGACGCTGCCACAATTTCTCTATTTATAGTACGGTCACAAACCAACCTTGCGACTGGATACGGCATTTCTTTCTGAACCTCCTCGACAGGCGAGTATGCGCAGTGCCATCGCCTTGGCCAACCAATCTTGCCAACTTGCCGGTGTTCGACTGACGGCATCGCAAGCCACTCAGCAGCAACTGTACAATGCCTGCCACCGTAACGCACAGTTTTTCCTTGGTGTGCACATGTTCCTGTGGTCACTCTCTCGTCATGCTCGACTTTCAGAGAAGCTTCTTTCCTGATTTAGACAAGGTCCTGCCACATGCTCCACCAGGTGACACCAGTGATCTACGAAATTGCTCCCGTCAGCTCAACATCACCCTCTAGTAGGTCATCCAGTGATGTTGTGCATGTCAGTAGGCTCAAGGCCTACTACAGTGCTTCTGAGCCAAGCCTTTAGTTGCACCGGGCTGGCACTTTTACTGACGAGGGTAGAGCTATGGTAGTACTATGATAGTACTGTGGTGGTAGTAGGGTAGTAGTTACAATGCAAAAGAGGCCAGCGGTGTCAAGACGATGATTAAAGGCTAGCTCGGGCTGTTGCCTTTTGGTGAAGTGCAGCATATTCATTTTGTAAATATACTTGCATATAGCTTCTCGTCTGCATTTTTCTGTGTAACAATATCATTGAATGCGAGCTCATACTTCTTCCAGTCTTCCAAATTTGCAGCTTCGTCTCAAGCTACACGGTGTTGTGCTCTGTCAGCACTATCATTTACAAACTGGGCTGTCTGCTGCTTTGGGCTGCTTCTACGGCAAATTTTCCACATTGTTTCCGCACTCACCCAGAGAGAGAAATGGCAGAAAGGGAGGTGCCGAGGCACCACTTCACCTTTCACTTCTAGCCCTTTTTCTTTCACTTTCTCTTTCTCTCTCCGGATCCATATGAAGTGCCATTATGAGTGGTGCAGATGCAATGCAGCTGGCGCCTCTTGCGCGAAGCTACGATGCTCTCCGTGGCTTTGCAAGATGCACTGCGCGGAAATGGTGGCACATTCGAAGTCTAATAAGGCAACCTTTCCACCCTGTCTTAACACTGTTCGTTTAAAGGGAACTTGGCAATGCAAATGTCAAGCACAGTCTGAAAACCCCATCCAGAAGAGATAACTGATAGTTGCGACTAAGGTGCTATGATAATAACATGTTGTTATATATGGATTCTTAAAGCTAAGCTTTCTTTGCATGTTCCTTCGAATTTTTTACTGCTGCTACTGCCTTACAAGCCACTTCGAGCAGTGGCTGAAAGTGTGCATGTACATGGCAGGAGCGACGTAGAGAGGAAAGGTGATGCAAGAGGCTTGTTTCAACTTTTACATTGTGCCGCATTTGCACAACACCCTCTGGGTCATCACCAGATAAGCCTCTTGACAGCTGTAGTTATCCGTGAACCCCCCCCCAAAAAAATAATTGCAGAAACTGCAGCGGTTTTTACTCTTCTATTAACGCGCTAGTTCCGAAGGGAGATAGACAGAATGCAGAGGATGGGTAGAACCTACGCAGTTGGGAAACGAGTGAATAACAGCCTTGCCCCTCTTCACTCTCAGTTTCCATACAGAGGAGGGAGAGGAAGGTGGGAGAGGGAAAAAGTGAAAAAGGAAAAGCAAAAACGACAGCACTAGCTCGCAAACTAAAGGTACAATACTTTAAATTACTGCTATTTCGGAAATATAAACACGACGCATATTTGCCAAGTGAACAACTGGCGCGGGGTGCGTACACGCCATGCTTCATTACGTCACCATAGGGTCTAGGCGACAAAACAGAAGCAGCAGCATGTGAAATCAACCCTTCTGTGCTCATGGCGGTAGCTTTGCGGCTACGGTCAAGGTCGCAGGTTCAATCCCGACTGCAGCAGCTGCATTTCGACCAGAGTGAAATGCAAAAACGCTTTTGCATTTAGATATAAGTGCACGTTAAAGTGACCCTGAAACAATTTTCACGATTTTGTAGAAATGTGCTGAGTTGTTGGAGTTGGCACTTGTGATAATTGGGTGACAAAAAGTGTGTAATTTATTATAAGGTTTTAAATATTTACTATCGCGCTCCGTATAATCTACAACACACGACGCTTTGCCATGCGCTTTTGTGTTGTAGCTCATTCTGAGCGTAATTGTGCTTCACTACCAATCACAGCACGCCACTCCTCTTGAGTTTTCAGCCTCCCCTGACCAAGTGACTTGAGGTGACCACATGGTGCCACAAAGCGAGCTGTAATAGTTGTTTGTAATAGTTGAAATGTAAGTTAATTTGTTTCTACAAAAAAGAAAGTACCAGAAAGAGAATGCACAAGGACAATTTATGGCTACACTTAAGCACTTCCGGCATACAATAAATGTTGTCTGCTTGTGTTGCAACTGTATCGTATCTGGTGCAACGCTGGCTTCGCATCTATGGCACGTGTGACGTGACAGATATCGGTATCGCCCATGACACATGGTGGCGAGGGAACACACCCTCTCCCACTTGGTGTATATATACACGGCTGTTGAATAAACGGGGACGCTTTCCGCTCCCCTTGCTTGGAGCCTCTGGTCATGTCCTGCCTGCGGCACCACACGATACAACAACATGCTCCATTATGATGTGAGCTGCGCGGTCGGTGTTGGTCTGAATCTGTATTTTCGCAAGCAATACAGTTCACCCTTGCATTATGGGCTGCAAACGTAGCGATTGGCAACATGTCAAGCTGCAATATCATGCTCCTCAGCAAGGCAAACATGTGAGCGAAGTGGCTGCACCAGCACCATCGGCACCAGCATCTGTGCATTTGCGGCCATCACGTCACACTGAAGGATTACCATATACCACAACAGTGTCTCGTATGTGCGACATTTCATGTAAACCCAAGCAGAAGCGGACTGGGCCTGGCGTTTTATTGGACGAGTGGAAGCGCAAATGTGAACGCCCTGCATGGTGCAGCCACTTGGTAGCAGAGTGCTCAACCACAGAACTAATATAGCAGTAACCAAGTGCATTGTATTTTCCTGCCGGTGTGAATTTTTGGTAGGAACTTAGCCATGAACATGTTTTTCTAAATGTTTAAAATTTTTTAGGCTTGGTTACAGCAAGATTAGCTCTTCGTTTCGCTGGTTCAGCTCTGCACCACCAGGTGCTTCGACCATGTGGACTAATCAGGTCGCTCAGATACGTCTATCCTTCATTACAGCAATAGTAGTATGGGGAGGGGCTTTAGGCCTCCAGCCACCCATCAAAGCATCCAGCTCACCCGTGGTTACCGAAATATCAGACACACTTGGTGCTGCTACAGGATGCTCACAACGTACACTGCTTCGATAGCTCGCCTTTGGAACCGACTGCCAGGCAGCTGGTAGAGAGGTTATAGAGGCTTCGCACACTGGCTCCAAGACAACCAGAAGTAGACAATATGACGTCCCATCATGAGGCAAAGCCACTGAAGGTGGAGCTAAAGGCCGATCACTCGGCAAATGAGTTTAGGAGAAAATGCATGGCTATGGAGGAGGGTAACATGTAATTGTCTGTAGCTCTCTTAATATGAGATGCTTCACACAAATTGTGGTACGAACGTTTACTGTACCCTATGTGTCTACAAAACTTCTTTGAACCACTCAAAAAAAATTTAACGGTGTTTTTATAAGCCAACACTGCGATCTAATTACAAGGCACACTGTAGTGGGAGAACACCTGGGGTTCTTCAACATGCACCTGAAACATGGGAGTTCTCGAATTTCGATCCCATCAAAATGTAGCCAGGATTCAATCCCATGACCTCATGTGCAGCAGCCCAACACCATAGCCACTAAGCAACCACAGCAGGTCCTGAACCGTTTCAGCGACCCTTTAAAGAACACAAAGGTGTCAAAATTCGTAGTCTGCCACTATGGCATGCTTCATAATCTGATTGTAGTGTTGACACATACAGCCCCATAATTATATTTATGTTTAACACATCTGGCCATGAGAGGGAATGACAACACTCAAACCTCTTGTAAGTCATGAACAGTGACGTACAACTCAAGGTATGGGTTCCTGTAGTAACGGAGGTGTGACCAAACTTTATCAAAGGTGTGCAATGTTAGCAAGCAAGAGTGCAAGCCCTAAACCCTTGTTGGTAAGATTGCTGGCAAATTAGAGCATGAACTTATGTGAAGAAAATGTGCAGGGACCATAGATGATGACTATCGATGTAAGCGAAGCCTAAAGGAATGAAAGCGTGAACAAACAAAAGAACAAGCAAATAAAAGAACAAGAAAGAGCAAACGAATGTTTTCCTCGCAGAGTCCGATCACCAACCATTACAGACCTCCAACTAAAAACATAATGATTGAAAGAGCCAAAGAAATTCACTTCAAAATATTTCGTTGCAGCCACACGTCCATGTCAGAATGAAATGCAGAGTACACCACACTGCTACACATAAAGCCCAGAGCAAGTGGCAAAGTTTCAATAATATACCACCGTAAGAGCAATATACGAACAGTTGCCGATCACAACTCAGACAAACACCGAGACATCTAAGCATACCTGCAGGCTTGCAGAGCTATTTCTGATGCTGAAACAACTTAAGCGATTGTTTCGGCCGACTGGCATTTCCTATGTAGGAGACCTAATCTATTCTAACACTTTCACCACCACTCACTGACATCGCTTGTGGTGCAGCAACTGCATTGTACAGATAGACACAGTCTTATCACAATGAGTCAGACACTGAGGATGCAACTGGCAAGTGATAGTGCACCCGACACAATATATGCTGAAAAGCAGCAGTATTCCCACAAGGAAATTACTCACAGCTGTGGATGTTCAGTCACAGTTCGCAACATAATTATATCTGTATGATTGTCACGGGACAGCTCTACACAAATTTTCTGGATTCTTCTACTGTTTCTTTTGTGATGACATCAGGCGCCAAGGGCACTACAGTTTATAAGAGTTCTGGCCTAGACAATATTATATTGGCATTTAATGCTTTGCAGGAACTTCCAACAGACAACTGGTCGGCCTTACTGGCCTAGATCTGAAGATGCCTTGCCACCTGTATAGCACAACAGTGATCGGGTGTCACGCATCACTCAAACGACACCTAATTCAATCTTCCTTTACTGGAGCAGCTCAAGTATTAGAAGCATCAGAATTCCTTGCGCAAATGGACGTACATACCTGATTCTGGACTGAGCGAACCAGCAGCAATCAGCACTTGCAGCTAATTGTTGTCAACGGTGCAGAGATGGGCTATATTTCTTGACGGGCACAACTAAGATCAGCAGAAGCTGTAACGACAGCAGTAGCACAGTAAAACAAATTAGACAAATGATGGTACAACCATCCAGGGATATGTGCCTTGAGCACTTCACCGCGTAACTGTCGCAAAGTGAAAAAAAAAAAAAATGTGCTCCTCGCGCAACAAGGAAAAATGTTCTTTTAGCTGTAAACTCTCGAATGAGTAGCGTTCGTCCGGGTAGCTCGTAATAGATGTCCTAAAAACAGCAGACAAAATTAAGGCAGACAGACTACCTGTGTAATATACCGTATCTGTGTAATTACAATGTCGACCACGGATGCAACGTTACGCGCATGACATATTGTTACAAGGCGGGGGCCGTCTATTTAGAAGGCTCGGCACTAAAGCACTGGATGGAGCGAGGCCGCTACAGCAAAAACAAAGTCCTCTTCACCCGCTCCTTTTCTTCTTTGTGTGTACAAGCGTGCCGCTAGAACATGAACAAAAAAAACAACGGACGTAGGCACTCGTTTACCTAAGGAGGTGGCCGTAAGCGACAGCAGCAGGGAAGTTTGTGCCCGCTCACCACATGCGTAAACACAGCATGACATCGTGTACTAGAGTACGGCTAGTGCACGGAGGAAGGAAACTAAGGAGAGGCCCTGACGTCACTCTTTGTGAAGCAAAAGTGAAGCCGGAATTAGGCGTTGCTCATGGCGATGCTCCGCCTTTTGGGCCACCCTTCTCTCTTGTTTACATCTTTCGCGAAACCACGCCGCGCTGCGCGTGGTGTCGCGCGCGGAGCGCGCGCGCTCGCGCAACATCTGGCAGAGCACGGTGCAGGTAACACAGCGCAACAAGACACGGTGACTAACGCAAACCCGCCCACTCAGCGCCTTTGCCACGGCCCGAAACCTACCAGAGCAACACGTGTAAGCGCTCAAAACCATAACAACGCCGCCATTGTGGCCCAAAAGGCGTGGCCGTACAACAAAAAAAAGATAAAAGAGCAGCAAAAAATGAGAACCTACTACGTCATTTCCGCCACACTTTTCTCCTAGCGCGCGGAGGGGGTAGGGCCTCTCCTTAGTTTCCTTCCTCCGTGGGCTAGTGGGTCGCGCCATGCTCGCACGAGCTACTGATCTCCAGACCTGCACACATCTCCCTGTTCCAGCACGCCCTTTTGCCGCTAGGGACAGCACGTACGAGCAGAGTGGCGCTAGCTATAACCTGTTCGCTGTCGTCTGCTTCTGTGATCTGTTCAGCGCTCGTGTTGCCATTTCGACAGGCACAATGCGCTTGTATTGGCGGTAAATGAATAAATTCACAAATATACAAAATAAAACAGTTATTTGCGAATGCTTTGCGTTTGAATAGCGAAACTAAAAGAAGAGGAGCGGCAAGAAATGTAAACAACGAGCGTAGGTGGCAACTGCAATGCTATAGATCGACAGCATAAATTTCCCTTTCCTAGCCTCCGTAAGAGACGGGAAAAATTGTTTTAAAAGATTCATAGGATAATCTAGCCTTTTTGCGTTGATTACAAATAGCCTAATGTCGTAGATGACATTAGGATTTACTGATGTGTGCCATAGCGAAAGGCAGATGATCTGGTAAAAGTATAGTAAATGTATTCACGAGTAAGTCCTCCGCCCCATATGTGCAATAGGTTGGTCGATTCTGTTTCAAGGAAAGGTGAGCATATCTTGTTTTTATTGTCGTTGGATGTCTAGTTCAGTAGAAAGCTTGCAAAAGCGATTCAAGTGCTTTAATATACGTGCTGCTCTACAGGCCTTAAATCGTGTCACGGAACTCTTTTCAAACTGTAAAGCTAGCTTTTCTGCGTAGTACGGCGGTAGCATAATGGTGGTGCTTAAGATACGTACGCAGTGAAGCTGTGTGCGTAATTCACTTTTTCAACTCACGATCGGATTCACGGACAACTTTTAAGAATTAAAATGAGTGGTAATCGTTCTGTCGTCGAACATACGGTGGTTTCAAGTTTCTAAATTAAGAGTGCAGAAACAAGTTTTACGACGTGTACAATGAAACTGTTGTGTACTTTTCGAACTCTATAAGCAATGTGATTTATAATAATTTGCTTGAAAAAGGCAATAGGAGCAGCTATTTAACGCTATTTTAGAGAGGAGCGGACTACACGCCTCGACATTTTTTTAGGCTCGGGCAGTCAACTTTTGGTGCCATATAAGTGACCGATCAAAGCCAGTGTCACTGTGTTAGCAAAAATCATCAACTAGACAAGCAAATGTAAAAGTTAGCACAGCGAAACGCAAACGCCCTCCGCTCCCAGGGACGGAAGAAGAGTGTAATGTACCGCAAGACATCCTAGACGAAATTCTGCGCCTCACGCGAGAAAACCTACAAAGTATTCTTACCCTAGCGAATCGTGTAGAGGTTGTCGAAAACAAAGTCGCCATAAAAATTAAAAACAAAGCTAGTCAGCCACAACAAATGGACACGACTACGTACCCATCGGCGGCAATAAATTCCTCCCAAAACCATCATGGCTAACACGACACGGGATACTTTAGAAATTTGGCAGGGGAATTGCGCTAGCTACGCGAAACGCAAATCCTCGCTGCAACAGTACCTCAAAATTCAACGACAAAGGCCGCACGTAATACTATTACAGGAAACCCTATGCGAAACCCTTACGCTCTCAGGGTACTGCACCGCCTCAAAAAGAGGAGGGGACAACAGTAGAGGCATCGCCACGCTCGTTAGTAGAAAATTCGCGCACATCGTTTACGAGGTCCTACCGAAAAACAGTCACATCGAGGCGATCCTAATCGAGCTCGTTTCTAACCGATTCTTAAAACAAAGTTTTTTTGTACTAAACGTCTACAGTTACCCCACGCACTACAACCAATCCTTCCACGCGATCCTTACTAAAGCCACGTCATTGGCACGAAACTCATCGGTCATTATCGCAGAGGACTTGAACGTCCCCCACCCGTCGTGGGGTTACCCCACAATCAAGCCTAGCGGCAACAACCTCTCGCGCGCAATAGACGACCTGTCCCTCACCCTGGTGACGAACCACAGGTTCCCCGCCAGATTGGGTACGTCGACGCAGCGCGATACTACTCCTGACCTCACGTTACTCCGAAATGTTGCAAACTACACATGGACGAACACGCAAGAGAACCTGGGCAGCGATCACTTCGTCATACGCACAGAAATACCGAACAGGACGGCCCCACCGCGATCTTTCACCCCCACAGACTGGGATACCTTCCGTAAGTTACGGAAGGAAGATACGAATATATGACTCCTTCGCGGAAATCCTCTCTGCGATAAAGGGCGACGTAACCAGAGCCACGAAAACCATACGGACGGAACTGGAAGTCCCAAGGGTTGACCCTCACCTCGCACACTTACTCGAGGCCAAGGCTTCGATACTTGCGCGATGGAGAAAGCAACGTCTCAACAGACGCCTGCGGAAACGCATCGCGACCCTCAACCAAGATATAGACGAATACTGTACGGAGCTCACAAGACTCCAATGCCACGAACTCTGTTCGGCAGTCGACGGCCGCATGCGGACAGGAGGTAAGTGGAACCTCCTGAAACGCATGTCCAAACGAAGGATAACCAAACCCACGCGCTGGACCGACTTCTACACTCACATAAAGGGAAAGAGGGAACGGAAGAGACCTGGAGCCCGGGAGGCTCCCTGGGAGACATGGAGCACGCATTACAGTCTGCCCTAGATGCCACGGAAGAGTACCTACTAAACACAGGAATGAAACCGCTACCTAACACCTCTAGACGACCTTCCGATCGCACTACACACAAGAGACAGACAACAGATTCCGCGAGTCAATCACATACGCATTCTTGGTCTCCTAATCGAAGCCACCGGATGCCACGGACACACGATCAAACACTTAACCGCCAAAATCGAAAACATGATCAGACTCATCTACAGAGTCTCGGGGCGCAGGAAGGTTCTCTGCGAAGATAACCTTCTGCGCGTATACCACGCGTTCCATATGAGTCACATTAATTACGTCGCCTCTGCCCACAACTGGACGAAAATAGAAAAGACGAAGCTAAATACACTCATGCGCAAGAGCATCAAACATGTCTTGGGCATTCCACAAAGAGCAAGTACAGCAAAGGTTGACCAGCTAGGAATGCACAACAATATCGACGAAGTGATCGAGGCTCAGACTATGGCGCAAATACTGCGCCTATCCTTGTCCAAAGCCGGTAGGCTAATCCTAAATGAAGCCAATGTCTCCCCTTCTCCCTATCTCGAGCACGCGGTTACCCTACCAAGAGAAATTAGAGACTGTTGTGTCGGCAGCGGCAGGCAAGCGGGGGGCCCCGACGGGCGAACGCGCGGCTAGCGCCGGCGCAGTGAAGGAGACACGGAGCTAACTGCACCCGATGAAAACCGGAACGAAGACTCAGCCGACCCGCGGCCGTTTATTATTAAAAAGGATTCGCACGCCAGATGACACCTCCCGATTGGTCCAAGCTCGTCACATGACAGAAGGGGGGTGCGCCATCTAGCTAAACAACTACAAAACACACATGTACGATGACACAGAGATCTGACAGGGGGCGATGCTATACTACATCATCCCCCCCCCTGGAAACAAAGTAAGCATACAGTGAAACGCGCACACATGACGCGCACTTAAGTCCAAGGACAAATTCAGTTCGTTCCCCCCCACGTTCACACACACGTGCACCAGATGCACACAAGGCACGCACTTAAGTCCACAACAAATTCAGTCCGTCCCCACCCAAGTTCACATACACGCGCACCAGTCTTGGGCACCAAAACACAGGCAGTCACTCAAACAAAGTCTGACAAGGAACACGGCACAAAAGTCACTGCACCGCAACAAGGAGCACTTTTTATACCTGTGTTAATGAAACATGTGGACTGTCTCCTAAATGTCACAACGAGGCCCTTAGCCGTGGCATTTCGAAGACGGAAATACACTCCACACTACAGAAACAAAATCATCGAGCCACGGAGGCCGTTTTCTGTCACGATGAGGACGCGTGCGTACCTCAGAAGAACTTTGGGGGTTGCGACGCGTATCGGTCGACTTTAAAGACCCAGTCGTCCCAATATTATTTACCTCCCCCTGGTTGGAAAACTGAATGTGGTTGTCGCTCAAAGATGGAGAGGGTTGCCCAGGAAGCTCCTCTCGACGTCTCAACAAGTCCTGGGAGGCTACCAATTCCCCAACGGAATCAGAGACGACTGCTGACTGTGTAGACTCGGAAGTGATACAGTCAGACGCACAACTTAACTGAAGCTTATGACTATGAGAAGACGCTGTCACTACAGAAAAGTCACCGGAATGACTATCCAAGTTTGAATATGAGTACAAAAAGTCTCAATCACTTGTACACAGTGCACTACCTGCTGGATCCTTCATCACTACGGTTAACTTAGACACATGCCACGTTTGCCCATCACCGAGTAGAAAAGTAGATGGTCCTATCTGGGCCTTGACTTTACGAGGTTTACTGTACTTAAAAAATCCCTTCCTGTTAAATCTTATTCTGACGGTGTCTCCCACCTTGATACGAGTTGCCTGAGCACCTCTACGTTTGTCTACGTACTGTTTAGTCTGCCACTGTTTCTGCAAGGCCCTTTCTTGAACTTGAGACACAAGACTGTCCTGTTCCCGTAGATCTACACAGAGCCGCATGGTTCCATCCTTCTTCCGCACCACCACGAGTGGAGACACCCACTCAGTAGCCTCGACGCGCTCGATGACGTCACAGTCCTCGAGACGTCGCAATTCATGTGTGACCTGGTCACGGAGGGCCAGGGGTAGTCGGCGCAACTTTGAAGATACTGGTTTCGCATCTTGCTGCCGATGAATTCGGTGCACAAAGTTGTTGACGAGGCCCAACTCGTCACTGGAAAGGTGATCAAAATCCGGAGGCACACCTGTGGGGCTCTGTACTGAAGGAAGCGATGGTAGACGACGTGTCAACGACGTACCGTCGATCTGTATGCCCAAGCGTCGGATGGCGTCTAAACCCAGCAGTGATGTTCCTGTAGTCGTTACGTGGAACGTGACGGAACATGACCTTTGGAAAAACTGGACAGTGGCTTGAAACAGGCCTTGAATGTCTATGCGTTGCTTGGAGAAATTTTTCAAGTCCACTGTTTGTGACAGTCTGTGCTGTCGACCAAAGTGCTTTCCAAAATCTTCGGCAGTCATCAATGAGACAGACGCTCCCGTATCCACCGGCAGTCGCATGGAGACGCCGTTCACTACGACGGGAACTTCCAAATCTTTTTTAGTTTCAAAAGCGCTTACCGTCAAGACAGACGCGGACGGCTGCCCTGCGGAAGTTGAAGACAGCGTCTCTGCGGAAGAGACGTGTTGAACAGTACAGGTTTTTCGGCATACTGATGCAAAATGGCCCAACGTGTGGCAGGCGTTGCACCGCCGATTCCTTGCTGGACAATTCCTGTACGTTGCAATATGCTTCGTGCTGCCACACCGATCGCATGCACCACGGTTCCCGGAGGAGCCATGTGCGAAATGTCGGCCCTCTCGTCGGCTTCCCGGAAGGAGTCGGCCCTCTCGGCGGCTTCCCGGAAGAAGTCGGCCCTCTCGGCGGCTACTCGGAAGAAGTCGGTCGTCTCGGCGGCTTCTCGGAAGAAGTCGGCCATCTTCATGGCCTCCCGGACTACGTCGGCCATCTTGGCGGCTCCCCGGAAGAAGTCGGCCATCTTGGCCCGTCAACGGAACGCCAAATTGAGATGCCTCAATTCTTCGAACATTTTCGGAGCCGAACGCGCGGTTCGCTCGATGCAAGGCTTCTAACGAGCGTCCAATTTCTTCTGCCTTGTCCAGGCACAGGGTTTCGCCATAAGCCAGCAACTTTTCGCGAACTCTGACGTTCGCTACCCCGTGTATTATTTGGTCTCGGACGCGCTCGCGTAGGTTGCGGCGAAGTTACACTGTACCACCTTCTCCTTCAATGCGGTCACGAATTCCAGGAATCTCTCTCCCTCGAACTGCTTTCGACTGGTGAATTCGTGCCGTTCCGCCAGGACATTTGTTGACGCGGCGAACAGCCGGTCAAGCCGCTGCAAGAGTCTCGGAAACTCTGACGCTGGCGGGACCGCATCACTTGACGTTGACGCTGCGCCGGTCGACTGCCTTGCTGCTTCGCTTGAAGCTGACGCTGCGCTGGTTAACTGCCTTGCTGCTTCCTGCTCCTCGTCTGCAAAGTACTTCCGTTGTCCCTCACGCCCGAGAGCGCTGACGAGCGCGGACGCTCGTCGAGCGTCCGTCCAGTCGCCCCCGCCGGCCGCTTCGAGGTGGGCCTGAAAAATTTTTTTCCATCGATGCCATGGAATTAACGGTGGCCCGGGCGATTCCAGAAAAACGGGAAGGTTCGCCGTGAAAGACGCCATGCCCGGTAGCGTGCAGGAGACAGTGCAGAAAACAAGCCGGAGCTCGCAGCAGGAATGGGGCAAGGAAGAACGAAGGGGCGAGTAGGCCTAGGCTCGGAAGCCTCGCGACGCCAAGTGCGTCGGCGGCGTTTGCCTGCCGTGCGGACACGGGAATTAAGGGTCGCTTCACTTACGAAGCTCGTTGGTTTCCCGGGGCTTCGGTCGGAACCGCTGCGGGAATCCCATCCTCGTCGCCAAAAGATGTTGTGTCGGCAGCGGCAGGCAAGCGGGGGGCCCCGACGGGCGAACGCGCGGCTAGCGCCGGCGCAGTGAAGGAGACACGGAGCTAACTGCACCCGATGAAAACAGGAACGAAGACTCAGCCGACCCGCGGCCGTTTATTATTAAAAAGGACTCGCACGCCAGATGACACCTCCCGATTGGTCCAAGCTCGTCACATGACAGAAGGGGGGTGCGCCATCTAGCTAAACAACTACAAAACATACATGTACGATGACACAGAAATCTGACAGGGGGCGATGCTATACTACAGAGACTAGAGTTACTGTATATGCTACCACAGGTATATGCTACCTGTGGTAGCATATACAGTAACTCTAACAGAGACAAATACAAAGTCTCACCGTTTCCCAGAAACGTCCTCCCACAACACAACGTGGGTAGGAGCCGGGCCCGCGCCCGCGCGATTCTCGATCGCATCGACGCGGATCGTGAAGCCACCGCATTTGTGGACGCGGCCCAGTACGGCAGCACATCCACTTTCGCAATAGCGGTCGTGGACGGCAACGGAACGCTACGATCATCCGCATCGGTTAAAACGAGCACCAGCGCTAACGCAGAACAAATATCCGTAGCCATCGCCATGGCAGACCCCACATTTACTTATGTCTTCACGGACTCGCGTGCCGCAATTCGGGCCTGCGAATGCGGCAACGTATCTAAAGAAGCAGCGCGTATACTACTAGCGAGCTCAGAAGAGGGCAAACGGTGCCTCTCCTGGTTCCCCGCTCACATGGGGAAAGGCATTCACCCGCAAAAAGCCAACCTCAATGAAACGGCCCACGACCGTGCGCGAGAACTTGCCCGCCGCGACGGTCCCACGGCCTCCGAGGGGCTGGACATTCAGTTTAATGACCCGCTGCTCACTTATCAAGAAATCACCTCCCACTATCGGAAAACGCCAAACTCGAACGCGCGCAGGCGGCCACGTTTCGAATTCTACAAACGGACTCGTATCCGTCACGAGGCCTACTAAGCCACTACAACTCAGAAATCCCGGCAAATTGCCCAGACTGCCCAGAACTTTATTGCTCACTCTCGCAAATGCTATGGCAATATACCGCGTTACCAAAGCTCTCCAGCGAGCCCGAATGGGAAGAAGCCCTCAAAAGCCCGGATCTCAAATACCAACTCAAGGCCGTCCAGAGGGCCCAAGAACTGGCGGAGCGTCACCACGTTCCCGTCCCGACTTGGGCGTCGCCTACGGTTTCTGCCGGAGGAGTTCCCCGCGTGGGATCTCCAACGGCTTGAAACTCCTCAGGACTTCAATAAAGTTCTTGACTGGCTGACTTATCAACCTTTTTCTATCGACCGTCTATAGACTGCGAATAGACAAAAAGAAATAGAAATTTTATCGACTTTTTTCTATATATAGAAAAAAGTCGATGTGGCGTTTATATACCATATATGGCGATATAGACCGTGTTTAGATATATATATATATATATATATATATATATATATATATATATATATATATATATATATATATATTTCGCGATATAGACCGTCTATAGACTGTGAACAGACAAAAAGAAATAGTAACTTTATCGACTTTCGTCTATAGAAAGCCAAGGTCGTCTATAAAAAGTCTGTAGACTTTCTATAGACAGTCTAAGGTCATTTTTGTAAGGGATCTTTCCAAACATCGCTTAGACTGATTCAGACATTGAGTGGTATGTGGCCTTTTTTACTTATTTTAACACATATTCTTGATGTGCTAGGGACCTAAGATGGCGGTTGATGTAAGCGGAAACTATATACAGTATTTACCAGCTAACCCACGCCACGCTAACTGAAAAGAAAGAGCGAGAGAGAGCGAACAAGATAGGACTATGAAACAAAGTATGTCCGGCGCAGGCAGCTGAATTTCTCGGTTAATATTCCGTATGTAATTCGAGAAAATGGCATTCCTAACTACTTGCGCAATTAGCTAAGTTCTCATGTCAGGTTGTGCATCACATTTGAAAGCATCAGGCTCAATTGTTTCGAGTGCGCAACGTCTTAAGTTTTCTGCTTTCTAACGCCATAGCGCAGAAGGCGAACAAAGGTGCAAAGTGTAATACTGAAAGGAAAATGCTCCGAATATGCAGATGTTATGTCAGGAGTCCCACAAGGCTCCGTTCTGGGTGCGCTATTATGTTTAATCTATATTAATAATATTTCTGCCGGTATTTCATCTTCTATACGGTTGTTTGCGGGTGACTGTGTTGTGTACAAAAAAATTGCCCATTACAATAATACAATTCAACTTCAGAACGACTTATCACTTATTCATGACTAGTGTACTAAATCGGAAATGACTGAACATAGCAAAGTGTGTACATCTCTCATTTACTAAAAAGAAGAAACCAGTTCAGTCACGGTATCATCTGAACAATGTACTATTGAAGCAAGGCAGTACGTATAAGTATCTAGGTGTGCCACTGTCATCTGAATGTCCCTGGAAACCTCAGGTAGACAGTATCATAGCCAAAGCTGGTAAATATTTGAATTTTATTCAGAGAAACCTGCGATGTTCACATGCGAATTCAAAGCGTATATGGCATATACAACGTGTGTTCGACCAATCTTAAAATATGGCTGTGTTGTGTGGGACCCCCCCAGGTAGTCTTCATTGCCGCTCTAGAAAAAATACAAAACCGTGCTTCCAGGTTCGTCTTGGGGCGGTACGGAAGGAGGGATAGCTGCACTGCATTGAAGGCTGAGCTAGGATGGGAATCTCTTTCTGCCTGCCGCAATGAACTGAAATAGAAATTTTTATATTCGATTTACTATAGAAAAACTGGAAATTATAGGGAAATTTACCTACGGAAAGTTCGTTACATTTCGAAACGACCTGATCATAGTTGCAAAATCCTCGAGTACCCTGCCAAGACGAACATGTATGCCAACTAATTTTTTGTTGGGAGAGAGAGATGCAAATGAGAGATGCAAATGAGAGAAAGGCAGGGAGGTTAACCAGACCTAAAACCTCCGGTTTGCTACCCTGCACTAGGGGAAGGGAAAGGGGAAGTAAAGACGGAAAGAAGAGCGTGACAAGAATAAAAGCGTGAGAAAAAAATATGAAAAGGGATGAAATGGGGTCATTATAGTCTTTCTAATAGGCCACTGTCACGTAGAAAAGTCAACAAAGCCTTGACCGACTTTTGCTGCGACGACAGTTCACGTCGTTTTTTGTTGGAACAATTAAACAGTGGTATAGGCTGACTGAAAAGGAAGTGCATTGTGTGAATGAAGATGTATTTTATTCTATGTTGTAACCCCCCTGCTGTAACACATGTGGGCGTTGCGGGGCAATTGATGAATAAAGAATAAATAAAGAGGTGAGCACGCGACAGCAGCGCTCTCGAAAGGGGTAAAAACACTGATTCTTCTCGGTGCACTATAAGGTGACGGTGATAAAGTGACAAGACAGCGATTTAAATGCTAGTTGCTGTTACGAACAAGCATCTGCACGGCGCTCTTGTCAGCCGTGCTCCTGAGAGCGACGCCTGGCGTCGGCGTCGCACCGCGAGTGCGCGACGGGCGTATACGTGGACGTAGTCGTGGAAGTCACGGATGAAGTACTTTGAAGCGCCTAGTGAGGGCGCTGCTCTTGCGAGCGCGATTGGTGGAGCAACCTACCGCCCCGTTCCAAAGGGGACGCTATAACATCCATCCACCCGCCCAACCGATTAGTAAGCAGCGATTTGAAGATTTGTGGAACCACGGAGGAAGGAAACTAAGGAGAGGCCCTGACGTCACTCTTTGTGAAGCAAAAGTGAAGCCGGAATTCGGCGTTGCTCATGGCGATGCTCCGCCTTTTGGGCCACCCTCCTCTCTTGTTTACATCTTTCGCGAAACCACGCCGCGCTGCGCGTGGTGTCGCGCGCGGAGCGCGCGCGCTCGCGCAACATCTGGCAGAGCACGGTGCAGGTAACACAGCGCAACAAGACACGGTGACTAACGCAAACCCGCCCACTCAGCGCCTTTGCCACGGCCCGAAACCTACCAGAGCAACACGTGTGAGCGTTCAGTACCATAACAACGCCGCCATTATGGCCCAAAAGGCGTGGCCATACAACAAAAAAATTAAATAAAAAAGCAGCAAAAAAATGAGAACCTACTACGTCATTTCCGCCACACTTTTCTCCTAGCGCGCGGAGGGGGTAGGGCCTCTCCTCAGTTTCCTTCCTCCGTGTGTGGAACAAAAATAGGGACACGAGAAACTATGGTGGCTGCGAGAAACGACGGAGGCATATACAAGAACTAAGTTCCCAATAGGGGTTCAGAAAGTTTGGTTATGGGAATTCTTCGTGTTCTTTTTTTTTCTCTTCGTTTTTCTTTTCAAACGTAGGGTAGGACATAAGGCAATATAATAACAAGACCCTGGTGGCGAAACCGACCACCCCTTTCCAGAGGGGACGCTCAAAGCATCCGTCCGTCCATCGATCCGCGAGGCGCGCCGTCGGTGCGGCCAATATTAGGTAATGAGGGAACCAATAATAGAGGAAAATTCACGAATTTGCACAACGAGGTCGCAACAAACATAGCATTGGCCTGATTTAGCCTGGACATACCGTATGATCAAGGTCTTAGGAGAATAGCACGTCTTGCGCTAAACGTGACTCTTTCTTTTTATCTATAGACTGGATTCACAAGTGCACATGTAGGTAACGACCCTTCTGAGATGACGTACTACAAAAGTGTGAAAGTGCAACCTAGCTGAGGCCACACATGCAATACGTTAAAGTACACGTGGCATGGCATACGCACATATATAATACAAATAAAACTGCAAATAAAAATGGCTATATTTGGCTACAATTACTTTTTTTTTTGCTCTTTTTCCGGTTTCGCTACATTTGGGCTGCAATTTCTCTAGCTTTGGGCGACGCCAATTTGTCCGACCTGGCAACACTGGTGCAGTTGTGTGGTTGCGGACGTAGAGTTAGCATACCACCTAACTCAGTATAGTATAGTATAGTATAGTATAGTATAGTATAGTATTGTATATTAACTCAGTAAGTCAGTGTAGTAACTCTATGGTTGCGGAGTTGTGCAGTTTTTTTTTTCGTTGTCGTTTTTATCGTGTTTATAGGTTTGCGTCAGGTGCGTATGAGAGGACGGCGGAACTTTTCTTTTTTTTTTGTGTGTGTGTTAAATTTTCTTTGCGCTTTTCTTTTTTCCATTTTTACTTTGTTTTTTCTTGACATCGTGCGTGTACCAGTCACTTCGTTGCGGCACGTAGAAGCGCCGCCACCATGTGCTCTCGTGCCCCACCAAAGTTGGCGAAGTACGAGGCGAAGGATTTGGTAGCGAAAGTGAAAATATTGAAAGCCGTGACGGCAGGGGTGCCTCGGCCGGTCACATTGAATACATTCAACGTGAAGAGAAGCACGCTCAGCACGTACGTGATAAATGAAGCGGAGATTATGCAAAAAAGAAGTGAGGCATGCAGACAGGACACAAGAGTAGAGAAATGGACAACACGTGCTGTCCACTTCTCTACTCTTGTTCTGTCTGCACGCCTCACTTCTTTTTTGCATAATGATTCCTAACCAACTAGCTCAACTTTCTGTCGTTCGAAGCGGAGATTCTTCAGCTGTACGACAGCGACAAATTCGCTGACAACAGGAAGAACCTGCAAACGGCAGCGCACCGGAAACTTGAAGAAGCGTTGTTAAGGTGCATTGCCGATTTGCGCGGCGCACAGCTGCCACTGAGTGGCCCCCTTATCTGTGCGCAGGCCGAAAAGAACGCGCTGAAGCTCAGCATCGAAGACTTTAAAGAAATTATGGCGTTTTAGGTGCCAGAACCACTTCCTGATTATGAGGCACGCCGTAGTGGGGGACTCCGAAAATTGTGACCACCTGGGGTTCTTCAACGTGCACCTAAATATAAGTACACACGGTTGTTTTCACATTTCGCCCCCATCGAAATGCGGCCGCCGTGGCCGAGATTAGACCCCGCGACCTCGTGCTCAGCAGCACAACACCAAAGCTACTGAGCAAACACGGCGGGTCGCATCGAAGACTTCAAGGCATCGGAAGGCTGGATCGACCGATTCAAGAAAATACATGGCCTGGTCTTCGGAAACGTGTGTGGCGAGAAAGGGGCTATGGTGAATGAAGGGTTTGTCGAAGATTGGAGGGCCGGATTACCCGCACGCCTAGCCGATTACGATGCCTGCGGCATTTTTGACGCAGATGAGACGGCCCTCTTCTGCAAAGCCCTGCCGGATAAAACGATCACATTTAGGGGGGAACCTTGCGTTGGCCGTAAACGAAGCAAGGACAGAATAACAGTTTTGCTGGCTGCCAACATGACTGGCACGGAGGGGCTACCGCTATTGATAATCAGCAAAGCAGAAAAGCCGAGATGCTTTAAAAGCATAAAGAAACTTCCCATAGACTACCGCTCGAATCAAAAAGCGTGGAGGACTTCAGCGATATTTCAGGCCTGGCTGCGCGAACGGGACCGCCACTTTTGTGCAAAATCGCGGAAAGCGCTAATTTTTCTAGATAACTGTAGTGCGCACAATAATGTGTCGGGGCTGACAAACATACAGCTGCTTTCTTTTGCCGCATAACACAACGGCTTTCCTGCAGTCTCTGGATCAGGGAATTATTCAGTATGTGAAAGGCCGATACAAAAGACAAGTTCTTGAGCACATGTTGCTCTTTATGGAGGCAAAGAAAAAATATGATGTAACTCTGCTCAGTGCAGTGCACATGGTCGTGCATGTGTGGAGCAACACGCCGCCCGCAGTAATTGCGAACTGCTTCCGACACAGCGGCTTTGTCCGGGACGGTGATTCTTTGGAAGCTGTCATCCGGATGTTAAAGGGGCTCTGAAACGATTTTGACGATTTTTTACAAACGTACTGAGTCGTTAGAGTAGGTCCTTCTGATCATTAATTGACGCATCTAATTGTGTCACGATCCACCCGGGTTCGTGAACAAGGGAGGGCTCGAGGCACCCTCCGTTAGACGGACGCTCCGCAGCGTGGTGGTGCTGAACGATGACTGACCGCCGAGCAGTCGTGCTCGTCGGTGCTTATTGCGGTGCGGTGACCAATGTTGCCTGCCGAGCTTAGCAGGCCACCGACCTTGGCGGGTGAGCTAAGATTATGCCTGAGGGGACGTCACATGCTTGCTACGCCCCCTTACCCCCAGTTTGTTTGTTAAATAAAAGAAACAAACGTCCGTGTTCAAAATACGAGGCTCTGCCTCCACCCTAGCTGGGTCGACGGTGCCTGCTACCCAGGCGAGTAACGGTCCGGTGGCCTCCGCCGTCGAGTACTCCGCCTGGGCAACGGTGTTGATGGGTCGGTTGTGGAAACGCCGGGTGCTGCCCGAGCCAGCCTCGCTCCATCCGGAGGGTCCGTAGTGGTCGGCCTTGTGAGTGGTGCCGGGCTCGACACCGGTCCATCGGGTGCCGCACCACTGGCAACGGTTGCCGCCTCCGAGGTGGGTGGTGCTCCGCTGGAAGCGACTGGTGCTGCCGCTAGTCCTGCGGGCTGGAACTCAGAAGTGGCAGTCGAGGGTGCTGGCCAGGTCCCGAGGCGAGGCCTGACATTGTCTGTGCCACGTGGCCCCGTCTGGCATGCGGACGAGCACCGATGAGGCGCTGGCAGGAGACACCACCTGTCCGGCAGACCAGGGTGGGCCAGGACGGAAGTTCCTGGCGAAAACTGGAGCTCCCAACTCTGGCAAAGGCCCGGGACGGCACCCTTGGTCAGCAGCCAGCTTCTGCTTCAGCTGCTTCAAGAGCGCGGTGAATCGGAGGTCCGGATGCAAGACGTCCAAGGGTGTCTTGACCATCCGACCCAGCAGGAGCTCACAGGGGACACGGCCAGTGACATTGTGGGATGTGGTACGGTACTGAAACAGTATCCGGGCAATCTGCGTCCGGAAATCCCCAGTCTGGCTCTTCTTGAGCTTGTCTTTAATGGTTTGCACCACCCGCTCGGCTGCACCATTTGAAGCAGGGTGGTATGGCGGAACCATCATCCGGCGTATTCCGTTCTTCGTCAGCCAAGCGAGGTACTCTGCACTGGCGAAAGCAGGACCATTGTCGGACACGATGACATCCGGCAACCCCTGGGCGGCGAATACCTGTCGTAGCGCTGCAATGGTCACGCCTGCTGATGGAGTGGTGACCGGTAGAACCTCCACCCACTTCGAAAAGGCGTCCACCACCACCAGGAAGTAATGGCCCCTGAAGGGACCCCCAAAATCCACATGTAGACGGGACTAGGGTCTCTGTGGGAACGGCCAGGGGGTGATTTCCACATGACGCGAGGCTCGCTGATGCTCCTGGCAGATTTGGCAGCTCTGCACCAAGTGAGCGATGTCCTGGTCCAGGCCAGGCCACCAAACATGGGACCGCACCATCTTGGTCTTTTCTACGCCAGGATGACCCGCGTGCAGCAACTGCAGGACCCTGGACCGGAGACTATGTGGGATCACCACCCTGGAACCCCACAGTAGGCAGCCCTGCTGCAAGCTCAGCTCAGCGGCCCTGTGGCTATAGGCATGCTGCACCAATTCCTCTCCACGGGACACCGCCTTGACCACCTGAGACAGGACTGGGTCCCGGCTGGTCGCTTGAGATACCGCAGATCTGGACAGCACCTCCGGGTACACGTGTTCCGGCATGAACACTTCAGCAGGTTCTGGAACAGCATCAGGCACCTCTGGCAGGGGCAGGCGGCTCAGGGCATCAGTAGGTCCCAGGTCCTTTCCCGGATGGTAAACCAGCTGATAACTGTAAGCTGCCAGCCTCAAGGCCCAGCGTACCACTCGAGGTTACCAGCACAGGAACGGCCTTGTCAGGCCCCAACAGCCCCAACAGCGGCTTGTGGTCCGTGGCCGCCTCGAACTTATGGCTCCACAGATACTGGTGGAGGCGTTCGACACCGAATATGAGGGCCAAGCCCTTGTCCAGCTGGCTGTAACGTTGCTCTGCAGCATGAAGCCGTCTTTGTCTCGGTGTGCCAGGATGACTCCCACACGGTACGGCGACGCATTTACGGTAAGGACAACCGGCTTAACATGGTTGAAGTGCATCAGCACTGGAGCCTTGGTGATTAGCTCCTTGCTGCGCCGGAAGGCCCGGTCCTGCTCCTTCTTCCAGACCCATTGCTGACCATCTCGAAGCAGAAGATGGAGCGGCTGTAGATGCTCCGACAGGTTCGGCAGAAAACTGTAGAAGTTGATGAGGCCGAGGTAGCTCTGAAGCTCCTGCTTGTTCTGTGGCTTAGGTGCCTTGAGCACAGCATTAACTTTGCGAGGAGCTGGGGCTAGGCCTGCCTGGGAAATGACATGTCCCAAGTACTCAACGCTGGGGGCTAGGAAAACGCACTTTTACAGCTTGAGCTTGAGGCCGGCGTCCTGCAGTCGTGCCAGGACGTGCAGGTTCTGCAGGTGATCCCCGTCGTAGCTGCCAGTAACCAGGATGTCGTCCAAGTACACCGCCACGTGCCTCATGCCCCTGAAGAAGTTGTCCATCTCCCTCTGGAATATGGCTGGGGCCGAGGCCACGCCAAACGGTAAGCGCGTGTACTGAAAGAGCCCTAGAGTTGCCGATATTGTGACATACTTCCGGGAAGCCTCCTGGAGCACCAGCTGCTGGTAAGCATCTCTGAGGTCGAGCTTGGTAAACTTCTGTCCACCGGACAATGCTGACTAGAGATCTTCAATCCGGGGCAGCGGGTACTTCTCGACGGTAGCGACGGGGTTGATGGTAACCTTGAAATCCCCGCAGATCCTGACACTGCCGTCTCGCTTGTGGACTGCTACGATGGGAGCGGCCCATTCACATGTCTTGACAGGCACCAGGATGCCCTCTCGCTGTAACCGTTGCAGCTCCTGGGTGACCCCGTCTTTCAGGGCGAACGGCAGTGGGCGAGGCTTGAAAAAAGCGTGGCCGGGCTCCCTCAGCTGCACAGATGCCAGCCGTCATGCCGGCAAATGTGCCCACCCCTGGCTGGAAGAGGGACTTGAACTCGGTCAGGAGGCTGGGGACGTCTTTCACCACATGCACGCTGGCTTCCTGGTACTCTGGCAGACAAACTCCCAGTGCATGAATCAAGTTTCGGCCCAGCAGCGTCGGCGACGACCCCTTGGTTATGTAAAGGGGAAGGGTTGCTTCCCTGTCGCCATAGCGAATGCTGACCTGTGCCTGACCCTGGACCTGGGATAGCTGCGCTGAGTAGCTGCGCAGCATCACGCCCGAAGCCTCGACAGACACGCCGGGAAAAGTATGCTTGAAGAGTTTCCCTGCCATTACTGAGACGATGGCCCCTGCGTCCAGCTCCATAGAAATGGGGTGCCTGCAGATTCGACGGTCATCATGTACGGCGACACAGACGATAATACAAAGCCGGTGTGTCACATGTCGAAAATCGACGGGTTCTCGGCCACGACGTGGAGCCTGGCCGCGGAAGAACTTGAGCCTGCTGCCGCACGCCCCCGCCGCACACCCTTGCGACGGCGACCCTGGCCGCGGGCTTGTGTGGTACCTGGGCTTGAATCAGGCTGCTGCTGCTGCTGTTTGCTGTTCGTCCTCCCCCTTCGGTATACACGTGCCAGGTGCCCAGTTTTCCCGCACGTAAAGCATTGTGCTTGAGAGAACTGGCATTGTGAGGGGGAGTGGGCACCACCACAGTGACCGCAGGTACTGCCCTTTATCGCCAACTCGTTGACCGCCGCTTCCGCCGACGGTGAGCCAGTCGAACGGGAAATCTCGCCGGCGTCTTTGCCAGCAGCTTCCATTGCCAGCGCTGCCTTCATGGCGTCGTCCAACGAGGGGTCGGTTAGCTCCAGGAGTCGCGTCTGCATGGCGGGGTTGTTGATGCCGCAGACGAAACGGTCCCGGAACAGCGAATCCAGCTGGTCCCCGAAAACGCAGGCACACGCTAACTCGCGTAGCGCAGCAACGAACTGCCCGAGGGTCTCTCCTTCCCGGCGGCTCCGGTTGTGGAAGCGGAAACGCTCCCTTAGTGTGGACGGTGCTGGGTGGAAATGCGAGCGCAGTATGGCGAGCAGCTCACCCAGCGTCTTAACATTGAGCTTAACATTGAGCATTAAGCTCAATGTTGAGCTTAACATTGAGCGTCTTAGCTTGAGAAGATCGAGCACGAGACTGAAGACGCGGCTCACGCAACTGGCCAGGAAAATGTCCCGTTGTTTGGCCTCGGGTGTGTCGTTTGCCCGGAAGAACACGTGGACTTGCTCCTCGTAAATTTGCTAGGCGGACCCATCTCCCTCGAACGGCTCGAGCCTTCCGTATGGCGGCAGCAACGGGGGTGGTGTTTCGCCGCTCGCGGCGGCGTAGGAGGATCCGTGGGTACTCGTCGCCAGTGTCACGATCCACCCAGGTTCGTGAACAAGGGAGGGCTCGAGGCACCCTCCGTTAGACGGACGCTCCGCAGCGTGGTGGTGCTGAAGGATGACTGACCCAGTGGGGGGAAACTCCCCAGTTTCGCTGGCAGTAGTGTCCCTGTATATGCTCCTGCAGGGAGCAGAGTTGCGCATAGGTCCGGTTTATGATCCAGCTCTGCAGTGGAGCCAGTCCTCGCGTGTGCAGGAAGCAAATGCCGGGCGGTGTTCCATTTGCTTTTTATTGCGAAAGCAATACTGCTCGCACTTTCGGCCCATCGGTGGTAGTGGCGCCTCCTTACACAGCTGCGCGTCACGTGACCGTGTGACGTCACGCCAGACCGAGAGACGGGGCCCCAGCTCGCGGCATCGATGGTGGAGGCGAAGCCTTGCGCGCCGCTGCTGCGGCGCTACCGAGAGAGGGCGCTCGCTGGTGTGACGTCACGCTAGGAGGATAAATGGGGCTACAGCTCGGCTCCTCGCAGTGGTCGGCGCGCTGCCTTGCGCTATGTCGGATGATGTATAGCCATAAGTTTAACAAAGGGCAACCATGTCCACACCATCCGCCGAACCAAGGCGCAGCCAAGGGTATTGCTTTCGCAATCTTCCAGGCTTAACCAAGCTCAGCCTTCAGCCAATTTTTTGCATGCTGGCCGCGAGCTACATGCGGCAACTGTACGCAAGCGCCGAGCAAGATGACGCTTTTTAATGCAGCCTAAGCTCGAACGATTGGCGTAGCCGGAGAGGTGCCAACCCCACGAAATTTTGTTTGTGTGTACATATATACAGGCACATATACAAAAACACGCACGAATGTACATATAAAGAATAGGACCCCCCTCGATCCCTCGAAATAAAACCCTCACTACGCCCGTGGCTCGATCAAACAGCTCAGAATTTCGCGCGCGAACGCGCATTGCCTTGCAACAAAAAGCGGTGCAATGTTTTTCAGCATGCAATATATGAAGTTTTCTCGCGGAGGAGGAAGGCAAGAAATGTTTTAAAGGGTGTTTAGAGAAAACTTCAGGCACGTGTGGTAGACAAATATGTGAGCAGTTTTGGATGCCGAAACGACACGAATAACGAATGTCGTCAACAGAACTATCGTGCCTGCAATTATGTCAGTGACCATTAACCGTCATTCATCACTAAACGTCGTTCACAGCAGCTGCACGTTATCGATATGAGCGGTGCAGCCACATTAATTTAAACGCATTTCAAATGTTCACATGCGCACATCTTATGCAAAGCTTACTTTTACGATTCATACCGCAAACCTAACAGGTGCTTCGTAGCAGCAAATCTGCAAGTGGAAAAAGGTTCAAGATGCACGAGCTTCTAGATCAAATATACCTCGTACAAGGGAATGGATGAGGAATGACTGGTGGCAACAGGGGATGAGTGCTGCTTCTTGGAGCCTTGGGGGGGGGGGGGGGCAGAATTCAATGTCACTGTAAAGGCAGCAAGTTATTAAGTTTAACAGCAGGTTATTTTATTGGACTAATCACATAAGATGACAAACTGGCAAAGTAATTATTCACACATTACAGACTGTAATATGACAGCACATCTTTCTTTATCTCTTCATACTACTCAGGTTAATTTACTATAACACAGCGCTTATTAAACGTACAAAAATAATTTCACATTCCTCACGTCGACTATAAGGCTGATCGAACAAGCAACATATTGCGGGCACTAAATACTGAAGCTATCGCAGCTGTCTCACAAGCGGGAGTGTACGGTGTTTTCGCTTACTACAAAACAATGAACACCAGCACATCAATAGACTTTACATGAAATATCAGAACGCCGACAAAAAAAAAAAAAAACACGGAGCAGAGAAAAGCCAGGGTGCAGTGGGAAAATTGTACCTGCTAGTACATACTCTGTTCTGAACCTACTTTTCTGGAGCCGCATAGTCAGAACAATCGTGCAAGCAACAACGCTAATTGAGCGAGTTGGTAAGTTAACATTCTTGGCGTATATGTGCAGCGCGACACAGACGTGTCGTCCTTTCTTTGTACCGCGTCTGTGTCGCGCTGCACGTATCCACCAAAAATCGCACAAGTGAACAACCTCTCATGCCAGGCGTACGCATTTCAGCGTGTACAGGAGTGTTACTCGAGATAAATGCCGCTTTCGTGTAAACAAGCCGAACTCGCCTCTGTAAACAAGGCGAACGGACCTCGCATATCCTGGTCCCTTTCGGAGCCGGCTGGTCTCGTCCGTCCGCACGGCACTGCATAAAAAGCTTTGGCACCTTCCGTGCCATTTGCGCAGTTTTGTGCACTGCAACCCATTATACTGGAATACAAGTGTCAAAATGACCTGCTTCGTAGCACTTCACCAAAGTCATTAACTTAAAGGGAAGCTGAAAGCTTTTCCAGAAAAAAAAATGAGTGAAGAGCAGTAAGCCGTGGTTTTCAACCCTCTTAACCCCCGCAGGGGCGTCTGCGTCAGCAGGCGTTTGGTGTGTTGCGACACCACGGACCCGAGCACACGAGGGTTGGAACCTCCCGCGTGTAGTCGTGCGCGGCTTAGCCGTGTCTGGGGAAAAGGGGATCCTGGGGGTTGAGCCGATGCTGGGTGTTTGGACCTTTAAGGCCCCCCGGCGGAGGCAACACACCTCTTCGGCCTCGGCTTCACATAGACGGCACCTCCAGACTGACCCACCTGGAGGAAATCGGCAGTCGCCTTTTCCTGTCTCTCTCTTCCTACAACCTTCGTCTTTCCCTTACTTTCCACCTTTCCTGTCTTCTTCTCTTTTCTATTAACTTCCTTCTTCTTGGCGGCAAGGGTTAACCCTGTGTGGCTATCCAACCTGGGGTACACCATATTTGGTTATAGTGGCGGCGTACGACTGGCGCCGTGCAGACTTGCATGCAAGCTCTGCCGCGTCCCCTCGTTGGGCTCCGTGGTGGGTGGTCGGCGCTGTTGCCGAATTTTTATATATTCTCATGGAAACTCCTTTCCCTAAACTTCCTGATCGCCCTCAGAAACGAGGGCGCACCGAAGATGTCTTTAAGTGTTTTGGCAACAGACTACAAAGCTGTCCCCGATTCCACGTCATCCATTCCGACAAACCTGAAAAGACGATGAGAATGATTTCACCTTTCCTTGTGTCAAAATGTCTTACCGAAGCACTTTGTGCAGGGTACAAGGCATCAAAGATGGCTAGTGGAGATCTCCTTCTGGAACTCCGCGATGCGAAGCAACATGAAAGCCTTCCTAATCTAGTTAAATTTGGAGAAATTCCAGTCACTATATCCCCGCACCGAACTATGAATACGAGCCGTGGTGTTGTCTCTGATGATGATCTAATGGAGCTGACAGAAGCCGAACTGATGGAAGGCTGGACCGAACAGAATGTTATCAATGTCAAGCGAATTATTCTAAGGCGTGACGGTAAGGAAATCAAGACAAAGCATCTTATACTCACTTTTGGCTCAAGCATCCTGCCCGAGAGAATCGAGGCAGGCTATGTAAAGCTACGTGTCAGACCCTATGTCCCAAATCCCCTTCGATGCTTTAAATGCCAGCGTTTCAGACACAGTTCCCAGAACTGCCGAGGCCGGCAGACATGTGCTAAATGTAGTAGCGGAGATCATACTTCTGAAAATTGCGAAAGCGCTCTACACTGTGTCAACTGTGATGGCGAGCACGCCGCATACTCACGCTCGTGCCCGTCATAGAAAAAAGAAAAAGAAATCATGACGATAAAAGTTAAAGAGAATATTTCATTTAAAGAAGCGCGCAGGCGGGTTTCCTACCTGCCCAAGAGCAGCTTTGCCGATGTGGCGCGTCAGGGGGCAGCGCCACAACGGCCTCCGGCGACTGTCCGACCCACACCCAGTGAGTCGGCAATGACGCCTTCCCCCGCCCCCCCCCCCCCCCCGGCGGCTGCAGCTAGCGCTGCTACGCCAACCCAGCAGAAGGTTCCATCTACCTTCGAGCAGGTGGCCTCAAAGGTCTCGCCTACAGGGACGAGGCCTTCTTCTCGAACGCAGCGCTCGCAAGAGCGCCTGTCCAGCACCTCTTCCGAGGTGATGGACACAACCAGCCAGACGGCGCCGCCAGCGCCTAAGGAGCGGCGAGATTCTCGCAATAGCTCCCAAAAAGAAAAGCACCGCATCTTGGCGCCCTCAAAGGGCTCCGTGAGGTAACTCGTCTTTCTTAAACACACAGCACATAAACCACATTCAACATGGATACGCAAATAATACACTGGAATGTCAGAGGTCTGCTGCACAATCTTGATGATATCAAAGAACTCCTATACAAGTATACTCCAAAAGTGCTGTGTGTTCAGGAAACACACCTTAAACATACGCAAACAAATTTCCTTCGACAATATGCGACATTTCGTAAAGACCGCGATGACACCCTCGTCTCATCCGGCGGTGTTGCAATCATTGTAGACAGAGGTGTTGCTTGCCGGGAAATAGAACTTCGTACGCCCCTAGAGGCAGTTGCTATCCGAGGGGTGTCGTTTGATAAGCTGGTCACTATCAGCTCTGTATACATTCCTCCAAATTATCAACTTAATAAAAGCGAATTTCAAGACTACATAGATGAACTTCCCGCGCCGTACAAAGTTGTCGGAGATTTAAACGCACACAACACTTTGTGGGGAGACTCTCGTTGCGATGCGAGAGGTCGTCTAATTGAAAACTTTGTTTTTTCCTCAGGAGCATGTATACTTAATAAAAAGGAGCCGACGTACCACAGTGTGGCACATAATACATACTCCTCGATAGATTTAAGCATAGTGTCGAGTACACTAATGCTGTATCTTGAGTGGTCCGTGTTGAAGAACCCCTTTGGAAGCGACCACTTCCCAGTTACATTAAACTTGACCAAACAAGATGAATCCCTGCCACATGCTCCCCGGTGGAAGATCGATTTGGCTAACTGGGAACTTTTCCGCGAACTAACATATACAATCCGGGATGAAATCGATTCTTTCAATATAGACGATGCTGTGGCGTATATCACATGCCTTATAATTGAGGCTGCGAGAAAATGCATTCGCGAAACTAATGGAATGTCGAATAAGCATCGTATCCCATGGTGGAACGAAGAATGTAAAAAAGCACGGAAAAACCAGAACAAAGCTTGGGGACGACTTCGCGACTTTCCAACCGCCTAAATCTTGATTAATTTTAAACAAATAAAGGCTCAGGGTAGAAGAACACGTCGACGTGCTAAAAGGGAGAGCTGGGAGAAATACATCTCTGGCATAAATTCCTACACGGACGAGACGAAAGTCTGGACAAGAGTGAATAAATTAATAGGCCGGCAGGCGCATCCTCTACCCCTGGTTAGCACCCACGGTGATAGCCTGGAGGCTCAGGCGGATTGTCTAGGTGAACACTTTGAATATGTTTCAAGTGCATCGCACTACACAGAATCTTTCCTGAGGTAAAAGAACGTGCAGAGAGACAGCCTCTTAATCACAAAGACTCCTCGAATGAAGCTTACAATCGTCCATTTAACTTAGCGGAACTAAAGGCGTCTCTCGCTTGTTGCAAAAACTCGGCGCCAGGCGGCGACCGCATTATGTATGAAATGATGAAGTACCTCCACCCTGAAGCACTGAAAACGCTCCTATCTCTTTTCAATGCCATGTGGGAGGCTGGGTGTATTCCGTCCTCATGGAAAGAAGCCATAGTCATCGCGATACTTAAACAAGGCAAAGACCCGTCCTTAGCCAGCAGCTACAGGCCAATAGCGCTAACAAGCTGTCTGTGCAAGCTGTATGGAAAAATGATTAACCGGCGCTTAATCTCTTTCCTAGAAAATAACAAAACACTAGACCCCGTCCAGTGTGGATTCCGAGTAGGTAGATCGACAATAGACCACCTCGTCCGCATCGAGGCGAACATCAGAGATGCGTTTATACATAAGCAGTTCTTACTCTCGGTATTCTTAGATTTAGAGAAAGCATACGATACGACATGGCGCTTCGGGATATTGCGAGATCTTTCCGCGATGGGGGTCCGAGGAAATATGTTAAACACCGTCAAAAGCTACTTATCCAACCGCACGTTTCGTGTGAGAGTGGGCAACGCTTTATCTAGAACATTCACTCAGGAGACTGGGGTGCCGCAAGGGGGTGTGCTTAGTTGCACACTGTTTATTGTAAAGATGAACTCCCTGTATACAGTCATACCACGCACAATGTTTTATTCTGTATATGTCGATGACATACAGATAGGTTTTAAATCATGTAACATTGCGATCTGCGAGCGACAGATACAGCTCACATTAAACAAATTATCTAAATAGGCGGATGCAAATGGCTTTAAAATAAATTGCCGCAAAAGTACGTGTATACTCTTTTCAAGCAGAAGAGGCATAACACTAGTGCCGAAACTCACCATCAATCGAGAGCAACTATCTGTGAGCAGTGAACACAAATTCCTGGGAATAATTATAGATTTCAAGCTTACTTTCATCCCCCATCTCAAATATTTGAAGGCAAGATGTTTGAAAACGATGAATATTTTAAAAATTCTGTCTCGCACAACCTGGGGAAGTGATCGAAAATGTCTCCTAAACTTGTACAGGAGCCTTGTCCGTTCTCGTCTTGACTATGGTGCTATAATCTATCATTCTGCAACACCGAGCGCCCTAAAAATCCTAGACCCTGTGCACCACCTAGGTATCCGCCTAGCGACCGGTGCTTTCAGGACAAGCCCTGCAGAAAGTCTCTATGTAGAATCAAACGAGTGGTCGCTTCGTCTACAGAGGTCATATTCCAGCTTTACATATTTTCTCAAAGTAAACTCGAATCCTGAACACCATTGTTACACAATTGTAAATGATGTTTCCTGTGCCACACTTTTTAATAATCGGCGTACAGTCAGGCAGCCCTTCTCGCTCCGCATAAGGAATCTTAGTGAAGAAATGTCTTCCCACTTGTAGAACACCATCTAATGCATTCAGCGAAGCTGTCACCGCCGTGGCAGTGGCAGCTCCCGGAATGTGACATGTCGTTTATTGAAGTCAGTAAGCATGCTTCTGAGATGCACATTCGAATGCACTTCCTTGAACTTCGGTCGAAGTATTGCTGCCCGGAGTATTACAGCGATGCATCTAAGTCACAAGCCGGCGTCTCTTATGCAGCAGTTGGTCCGTTTCTCCGACTCAGGCATCTTGCATGCGCAGACAAGTACCTTTACGGCGGAGGCCTATGCATTATTATCAGCTGTGAAACACATAAAACAATTAAAACTAGGAAAGTCAATTATATATACCGACTCTGTAATTAATGACCTTTATACGCTCTTGTGCGCTATCTATGGGTGTAATCAACGTCTCATTATATGCTGGGTGCCAGGGCACAGAGGCATTGAGGGTAATGTGCTCGCTGACGAAATCGCCACATCCACAGCAAGAAAAGATTTGAACTGTTCCGTAGGTGTCCCCGCCATAGATTTAAAACCTTTTATTCGCAAAAAACTAAGAGATTATTGGCAACACTTGTGGGACTCAAGAACCTCGAATAAACTTCAATTAATCAGGCCACATTTAGGCACCGCCCCATCTATAGCAAAATTACGAGAGACTGATGTCGCGTTCTGTCGACTAAGAATAGGGCACACATACAGTACACACAACTTCTTGCTGACTGGTGAGGAACCTCCTACATGTGGTAGATGTGGTAAGAGACTAACGGTCATCCACGTCCTCGTAGAATGTAGGGAAACAGAATGCGAGAGAAAAAAGCACTTTCCCTTGGCGTATCAACACCATATCCCATTACATCCTGCACAATTTCTCGGCTCGAACCCGTTATTCAACACCACATCAGTTTTAAATTATTTAAATGACATTCAAACATTGCACATTATCAGACTAAGTGTTACGTAGTACGGCCTCTTAGCAGAGGCTCCTGCTGCGTTTGTTACATTAGCATAGCACGTGTCTCCAAGCCCTTGCATTCAAGGGCCCTGGTGAGACATCAGTGCTGCGTTCATTACATGTTTTGTTTCATCATCCGCGTGTAACATGACAGTTCCATAGTTCACATCTCTGGTCATCGTCATTGTTTTAATACTTATTTATTTTACGCAATCCAGAGCGACTGATTTTAGGCCTATTTACAGCCATGCCACATCCACCATTCGAAGTACATTTCTTCACTTCACAAACAATCCATTGAAAACCGATCACCATGTGTATTGTGCTCTTTGGTCATATCTGGCCCTTGCGCCAAAAAACCCCATACATCATCATCAACCCTCTGAATTCGAATATCGCATCGAAATTGAGCGAAAGAAGGCGCAAACATATTTTATTTCTACGAAAAGTGCAGCAGCAGACACGCCCAGCTCGCGCGCCTCGTTTCCGCCTGTGATTGGTCGGGCGCCTCGTGACGTCAACAATGGTGTTCGTCCGGACCGACTGCTGCCGCTACACACGAAGCACGGTGCAAAGTAGTATGGTGGTGTTTTGCTGAGACGGTCATGGAAATTTTCGAGAGCTTGCGTTTCTCTGAGGAGTTCGGCGTTAAGTCCAAACTCTACGAGAGCGATTTTGCGCGCGACGGTGACGGGCGACGGCTTCGAGCGATAAAACGGGCCGTCGCTTGAACAAATCGCTCGGTGTTTTCGCTCGATCGCTCGTTTCTAGAAATCTAGAACTCGTCGCTCGTCACCCGGAAATGCTATGAGCGACTAGCCAATTGTGCGAAGCCGAAACTGGATGTACATAGCTCAAATACTACTGTTTGTCGCACGGAAGGAGCAAACTATTGAATTTTACACGTGCAAGAATAAGAACCTAGTGCAGGACCTTCAGAAATATTTTGTGCTCCTTCTTCAGTAAAATACATCAACTTTAATTGATAAAGCATGCGGCACGCTAGTTTCGGCGCGTATATTGTTGCCCTCATACCGGGAAGTCGTCGCTCAAAGCCGTCGCTCGCGTGGAGTTCGGCTTGCAGAGGACGAGTGAACGCGACAGCCATCGCCTCGCTTGTAGCGCTGTCGCGTGCAAGATCAATTGTAAGGGGTGTATATTTGCACATACTACACGTACGTACATACTTGTACATACTACATGTACGAGCCGATTGCGAAGAGCCGGCCTCTCGAGGAAGCAAAAAATGCTGGTGCAAGCACTACTTTCCACGCGAACGAAGGCGAAGTGTTAGCATCTCCTTGTGTAGGAAATGTTCTTTGGCGAGTATGTTTTTTGCTAAGCTGCATTCAGCGTTCCAGTGAGTACGTTTCCGGGCAAACAACTGTAGTGTTAAGTTCCTGCATGCCTCCTCGTAGAACGTAAGCGGTGATGCGATCTTCAGCATTTGTGCGCTGCCCCAAAGCTGTCGGCAATCTACACAGACGGTTTAAACGCGGGAAAAGTTTACCGGCTGCTGTAGCACGTGTAGTATCGAACCTTCATCAGCGCGCCATCCGCACGCTACTTGTAACGGCGAATTCCGTCGTGTACGTGAGATAGTCGGTTTCTTATGTGTGCGTGAGAAGGGGGAGCGCAGCGTCTTGGCGTGAGCAGGCTTTCCAACACACGCAAAACTTTACGCTTGCACTGCGTTATGGTAGCTGCATGCAGGCTGTTTCACAACACACGTGCGAATAGAAAATTCGCGGCGCTTGGCGATGAAATCTGCATGAAGGGTGGGCGATAAACATGCACCTTCCGTTCAGCGTGCTATTTTTTTTTTAGAACCCAAAGCACGCATTATTGATAAACTCCGGTAGTAATCGTCACGGAAGTGGTTAGAGCACAACACTGTTGTTCTTGAGTGCTTGAAGTTTCGCTTTACAGCAGCCTCCCACTTAGCTGAAAGCTTCTTGTCTTGCAGGAACTATTGTAACATCGGAACATCGTCGCGGCCGCTGGTGTTCGTGCAAGCGTAGGCTGCACAGAACGCCGGCATGATCGGCCTACAAGTTCAATTGATGCTGCGCACGTCAACTACCACTCCCATATACACACAAATAAAGGAATATAGGGTCGAGCAAAGCAGATTAGGACGGCACGCACGCAGAAATACGCCCGGTGAGGCACGGTCGCGGAGACTGCGAAGGAGCGGAACACCAGTGTTGACGTCACTAAGTCGCGGTTTCCGGTCTCCGCTCGCATCGTCAGCGTCAGCAGCAGCACGCGGCGCTCGACGGGGGGCGGAGCTACAGCGCAATTTTAACCGACGATTGCGTCGCTCCTAAGTGAAAAATCCCCCCCCCCCCAAATTTTACCTTCATGGTTGATAAGGTTCCCGCATCTGTATATGAGCGTCTTATTGAATTCGACAGACTGTTCAGCTTCCCTTTAATATCCTCGAATACCGTGCCTGCAGCCCAGAGCCGATTGTTGCTACGCACGCTCGACGGTCCGCTGGTTGCAATTTCGATGGCACTGACAGAAACGAGTCGGCGCCGTTTCCGTAAAGTTGGCTTCGGAGCACGCAGTTGATCATTTGACGTCGTTTTGCACCACGTAATCGCGCTCGGCGAATAGCGGTGCGAGCGGCGCCGAAAAAGTTATGCGCAATTCTGCTCCCTGCAGGAGCATATACAGGAACACTAGGTGGCAGTAAGGTGGCAGAGGTAATTGGCGCCATCTCTGTATTGGGCGAACGCGAAAACCCGTTTCCCTTGCATGGCCTCGTAGATCGTCGCGCGCACGCACGCCGATCCAGGTGGCCGAGCCCTTCCCCCCTTCTCAAATCGCCCTCCCTCGTTACTCTCTCAACTCCCTCACATTCGACTGTCTCCGCGCGCACGCCGTGCGTCCCCGCCGGCCCGGCGCCAGCTCAGCCCGCTGCATGACGTTTCATGCTTCGTTATCTGCCCTTATCGCGATGCGTGCGCTGCTGTGCGTTGACTGGCGTGGGTAGTTTCGTCAGTTTCGTGGTCCTCGGTAGCTGTGTGCTTGTGCTCCGCGATGTTTCACCCGTTTCACGACTCGTACCGCTCGTGCATCGTGCAGTGGTACACAAATGCCTCAAAAACAAGCCATGCAAGGTTGTTCCGGGTGCCTAACAACAGGTGAGCGCTCAGACACAAGGACATCAGAGGGCGCATGTACACGAACACAGCCCTGTCCATGTGTGTGCTCCGTGACGCTCCGGACGTCGTTGCTCCTTGATTGTGCTACACTTGCCTCTTCCCGGTAGAGAAAGCTGACAAATAGATGTTCCTCCTCATTGTCACCTGGTCTGTGACTTGTGTTTTTCTGTGCCAAGTCTCATTCTGGAACTTCAGTAACTTGCCCAGCTTTCCATAGCGTCCTCAGTGCTTTTTCTCTGTGTCACGTTCTACAAACGTACTAACAGTTGAAAAATTACTGTTCGTGTTTGTGTACTATCTCCGTAACCGCCGATGGGAAAACCGCGCGAACAACCGTCATGTGTAGGCATTGTACGCTTTTTTTTTTTCTTCTGGAAAGCATGAGCATCGCAAGTGTCCTACATGCAGATTTTTGCAGTTCGTGTTTATTATACAAAGGAGTGCCCCATAGGTACGACTTAGTGCCTTAAGTGACGTAATTTTATTGCTAACCATTGCATTCGGGTCGAAAGAAAAGTCGTGTTGTTGGCTTATTTTACCTGGTCTTTGAGGAATAAGCCTTTCTACGAATGTTTTCCATGTGCTGCTGCAAAAGCCGACTACCTTCTGTTCCCCTTGCCACCGTTACTCAAGTTGTGGCCAAGTGCAAAATAATGTGATAATGTGTATTTCAGTTTTTAGTACAATGTTATTTTTATTCTGCCATGTCTTTTTCAATTTGTTCAGCAGTAATGAACATGTCACGCATTTCATATACTTTCGTGCAGATTTATAAGTAAGCTCTTTTTTTTGGTATGGCTCTCAATCAAACAATGCTAGCATTTTATTCTATTTTTTAGGTATTTTGCGTGTCATTGTTTTTGCCATTACCAGTGAGTTTTCCCTTTTTATAGTTGTCATGACTATGTCATACATGTCGTCCAATTTTGTGCAATATCTTAGCGCATATATCAGAAGCTCGTCTACATTTCAGTCTTGAGGGCGTTATATAAAAATCTTGTTCTTTTTATGTGTGTGTACATGAAACGGCCTTCGCGTTTTCTAGCGTTTTCTTTTCTTATATCACCGACTGCGAACTTTTGTGTTTAGTACTCTTGTATATGTCATGCACCTTTCACTTTTGCTCATTTTTTGAGCGTGTATCACACCACGCTATCAGAAAAATCTGTTTTCGGATACGAAGTCAATAAAGCGAGACTAAACATCTGTTGTGTTGGAAGTGGAATTTTTTTTTTATGTCCCGGCACATGCTGGTATAATATAAGTATGGACAAGACTGCGTGCGTGCCAACGCATAGCTCACGGCGCACCACGCGCCAGGTCTCAAGCGATGCCAATGCGCTGCGTAGCGCGCGCATTGCTTGCCAGCTGGCGCGTGGTGCGCCCTAGCACGCGCGCGATAAAAAAAACTCGCCGCGTACAGGTAAAAACAAAAAAAAAAAGTAAGTGGCGCGCGCGACATGGGGGAAAAGGTGAAAGTGAGCGGAGCGGGTCGGCATAATAAAAACAAAAAGAAAAGAAAAACGCTTGGGAGAGGAGGCGCCGCGCGGCTGCTATTCCCGTTGCCGTGACAACGTAAAAAATCGTGTGCGCCGCCATTTTACTTCTGCGTTGCCCATTGGTTAGGGCCGTAACTGAAGGGGACCTCTACCCTAGCGTCGAAAAAGCATCTGCTCGAAAACAGCCAATGGCAGCCATGCGGAGACTCACCCCCCTGACTGACCGCCGAGCCATAGAATGGCCGAGTAGCCGTGCTCGTCGGTGTTTACGGATGGATGGATGGATGGCGGCTACACCCCTTTGAACGGGCGGCGGCTGGCGCCACCTAGCCTTTTGCTCCCCCTCCTATTTTTTTCTTATTTATATCCCCTTCTCCTTAAACTACTTTTCACTACACTCCTCCCTCCAAAATAAATATCTAAAATAGTATAGAAAACATTACCTCCCCGATTTATGGTATTATATCTCCCTTGACTTCCTCACCAATCCTCTAGCCTCCCCTTCGTTACTGCCACTCTTTTCTCGTCTATTTGCCCTCGTTCCCCGGGAAAACCTAATGCTGCTTCCGTATCTGTCACTGTTCCCTCAGCCAGAATCGCGCGAAGGTCTGTGCATCTGAGCACTATATGCTCTGTGGTCTCAATTTCTGCTCCGCAAGCTGTGCACAAAAGGTCCACGTCTTCAAACGTAGCCCTGTATGTTTTCGTTCTCAAAACCCCCGTCCTAGCTTCGAATAATAGTGAGCCTTCCCGCGAGTTATCAAATAACAGCTCTCTCTTTATCTCCTGTTTTTGTGTCCTATACATAGATAACGCTGGCTTTCCGAGCATTCCTTCTTCCCACATTTTTCTTTCCGTCTCGTTCACCTCCTTTCCCACACTATAACCACGTTGGACCCCTTCCCTCGGCTGTAGGTATCTAATCCTCAGCTTCCTAGTTCTGAGTGTCCACTTTGTGTTCAAACTTTTCATGTATAGATATTTGTACACTTTTCCCGTCCACCTTTTTCCCCCCAGTGCTGGGAGTCTCTGTTCATATTTTAGCTTACTTATTGCGTCTCTACCTTCGAATGACGTCCATGCCATGTCCCCCTGCACTCCCTCATTAGGGGTGTTCCCGTGCGCTCCTAAGGCCAACCTGCCTACACTTCTCTGTCTTGTTTCCATGCAAGCCTGAACTTCCGATTTCATGCACAGTACTGAATGTCCGAATGTGAGGCCAGGTACCATAACCCCTTTCCATACCCCTCTAACCAGCTCGTACCTATTATAGTTACATAGTGCCTTGTGTTTCATTACTGCTGAGTTCCTTTTCACTTTTTCAATCATAATTTTTTCATGTTCTTCCAACTACTTTTTGCCTTCGTTTAGCCATATACCCAAATACTTGTATTTTTCGACGTGATCAATCTTAGTGCCTTCTATTTCCAACGGTTCCCTCCTTTCTTCATTGTATACTATTATCCCAGACTTCTCTGTACTGAATCGCAGTTCCAATTTTTCTCCCTCCGCTCCACATATCCTCATTAGTTCCTGTAGCCCTACTCGGGTGTCAGCATGCGGTACAATATCACCTGCATACATCAGTCCGGCTAGTACTTGAGCTACCTTCTGCCCTTCCAGCATATATTTTATGTCGGTTGCTATTGTTCTCTGTTCTAGCAACATTTACGTTTGCTCATGTAAATCATAAAAAGCAGGGGCGACAATGGACAACCCTGCCTGAGACCACTTCTTATTTTAGCTGGCTTTGTAGTTTCCCCCTCCCATGTTATCTCTGCCTCATTATCTGTACGAACTTGTTGTAGGGACCCAATCACCTTTCTATCTAGACCATATTCCTTCAACTGGCTCCATAACTTTTCTCGGTTTACATTATCATAGGCTCCTCTAATGTCTAAAAAAGCTATCCATAGCGGTTTCTGCCTGGCTTCCGCTATCTCTATGCACTGTGTTATAAAAAATAAGTCATTATCTAGCCTTCTGTTCCTTCGAAATCCATTCTGCAGCTCTCCCAAAATCTCTTCACGTTCTGCCCATTCCTCCATTCTCATTTTCACCATCTGCATTGCTACTCTGTATATGACTGATGTGACAGTTATTGGCCTGTAGGATTTAATGTTGTCCTTGCTTCCCTTACCTTTGCGAACTAATATCATTCTGCTTGATTTCCATATTTCCATCCTGTGGAACATCTCCCCCTACAACTATTTGTTCAATAAGTTGTCGTAATATTAATTTACTTTTCTGGCCTACTATGCTTATCGATTTCATAGGTATGTCATCAGGTCCTGTCGCTGTTCCCACGGGGACCTTGTGTTCAATTCGGTCCCATTCCTTACTTATCATCCTCTGTTTTCCTCCTCTAATTCTGTCCTGTTGTCATTGTTCTCCATTTCGCTACCCTCTGGCTCTGGAAATGCTGCCTCTATTGTTAACCTAATATGTTCCTGAGCTTCCTCTCCCTCTACCTTTGTTCCTTCTGGTGTGGTCAGTGAGTGCTGAACTACCTCTGTCTTCTTACTCTGTTGCCTTATGTGTTCCCAAAACTTCTTAGAGGCATGTCTGTCTTTTTTTTCGTATTTCTAACAACAACTGTACCCCAACTTTTGCTATCTTGGCTTGACTTAATGCCGGTGCTTCTCTTTTCATTGCAAGGTAATTCTCCCATTTTGTCTCCACCACTTCTGGTGGGGCTCCCCTTTTCTTTGCTGCTCTGCGTTTTCTGCACGCATCTTTGCGTTGCTCTATGGCCTCTTTAACTTCTCGGTCCCACGAGCTTTTCGGTTTATGTTTTCCCTGCTTACTTCCTAGATTCCTAATCTGTCCCTTCTCTAGCTCTCGTTTAAATATACCTATTAACTCGTCGTATGTCCATGCCCTTCGCGGTTGCTTGGATACCATGTTTTCAATGTTTTTTGCCACTTCTTGTAGGTCATTCAGTTTGCTCATACATTTCCTTTCTTTAGTTTCTATCAGTGGTACTGTCCTTCCAAAACTGATTTTTATTCGTTTGTGATCACTCCCAAGGCTTTTTGTACATTCCTCATCAATTTCCATACCTCCCAACCGTTCATACAGCTTGTGGGACATTAGGCAGTAGTCGATTGTCGAGTGGGAGTTATTTCTTTCCCATGTTATCTTCCCATCGCATTGAATTTCAGTATTAACTATTACAAAATCATGGGCCTCACAAAAATCTACTAACATCTGCCCTGTTGCATCTGTCACCTAGTCAAAGTATTGCGGTGCGGTGACCAATGTTGCCTGCCGAGCTTAGCAGGACACCGAGCATGGCGGGCGAACCAAGATTATGCCTGAGGGCGCGTCACATGCTTGCTACAAAGTGCTTCGCGTAAAGCGTGTAATTTATTATAAGAATTTAAAAATGAACATCGCTGACGATCGCAGCACACTGCGCGGCGGAATTTTAGGCCGCCCCTACCCATATGAAGCAAATCACCTATATGACGTCAGTGGGGCGAGCTATCCGATTGGCTGACTAGGGCGCGTCATCGATAATTTTCCCAACTTCATGGTAAACAAATGATGTTCGTAATAGTTGGAATGTTAGTTAATTAGTTTTTTATAAAAAGAAAGTAACATAAAGGGGATGCACAAGGACAATTTTTCTGTACACTTAAGCACTTCCGACACACAGCAAGTGTCGTCTGCTTGTGTTACAACGTGCTCCGTCTTTGACTAGAGCTCCACCGTCAGTGTCGGCCTGTCTTTTCGCGAGCGCTATGATTCGACTTTTTTGCGTTGTGGAGTGCAAGCGTAGCGACTGGCAATATGTCAAGCTGCGACATCGTCCCTCTGCAAGCCAGCAGACGAACGGACTGGCTGCGGCGCATGGGACTGCCGCTATCCGATCGGTGCCAGGATTGGCGCGATTGCGGCCGTCACTTTACACCGGAAGATTACTAGCGCAATAGCGTTTCGCGAGTCCGGTATTAGGGTAAACGCAAGCGAAAAGGGGACAGGGCCTGGCCGTGTCCCCTAGCGTGTCGTTTCATGGGATGAACAGAAGCGCAAATGTGAATGGTCTGCACGGTGCAGCCACCTGGTGGCATAGAGCTCAACCAGACAGAGTAGCAGTAACAAAATGTATTTTTCTTTGCTGCTGATGTAAAGTTTCCGCAGGAGTGTAATCGTTAACACGTTGTTTTTGTAAATGTTTAAAATGTTTTACACTTGGTTAGAACAATATTCGCTCTTTCTTTGGCTGGTTAAGCTCTGTGTCAATGGGTGGCTGGACCGTGGAGACCGATCAGGCAGCTCACGTACGTCTACGCTAAAGTTCCTTCATCAGCTTGAGTTTATGCTTCCACCGTTCCGTCGAAACGTTCCGCTAGTGTGTGGTTACCGGAATACCAGACACGTTCGGCGCTGCGACAGAATTCTCACAACGCACGCTGCTTCGATAGCTCTCGCTTGCGGTCGACGGCCAAGCGGCTAGCGGAGAGTGTTCGCGCGGGCGGGCTCTAGAACAACCGGAAGTGGACGATGTGACGTCGCATCGTGACGCAGAACCAGTGAAGCCGGCGCTTAGCCTCGATGGCGCGGCAAACGAGTTGAGGAGGAAAAGCACGGCTAGGGAGGAGGGTAAGTTGTAATCGCTTGTAGCTCCATAATACGTAACGCTTCACTTAAATTGTGGTGCGAATGTTCTACTTAAGCTGTACCCCATGCGTCTCGAAGATTTGTCCGAACCGTTTTAGGGGCCCTTTAACCAAAACGCCGAGGAAGAGGACAGTCGCTTCAACAGACTTCTGCCTCCGGATATGATCGCGTTGCAAGAGACACACGGCAGACCCAGACTCCGGGGTTACGTGACCTACACGGATCCGACGTAAGGCGGGACGGCGTTACTGGTGCGCACCAACATAGCAGTTACCCAGCACCTCACGGCGCAAAAGGGCTGCGAACCCACGCTGGTCGAGGTTCACACAAGAACGATTGGCAGTGCCGGAAACCTGTTTGTGATGAGCGCATACTGCAGGCCGTCACAAAGGTAGTACGACTTTGAAACATTAGTGAGCCAGGTGAAGAGGTTGGCGGGGAACAGGCCGCTCCTGATCCTAGGCGACTTCAACGCCGCTCACACTACATGGGGTTACAAATACCAATCTAAACGAGGCAAGGCTCTAGCAAAGGCAATGGAGGGCCAAGAAATGGCGCTCCTTAATGAACCGGGCGTCATCACCCGAAAGGGAAACAGCGTCAACAGGAACACCATCCCGGACCTGTCGTGGATGGCGGGCTGCCTAGAAGCGGCCTGGCGGAACGAAGACGTAGACCTGGGCTCCGACCACAGCATCATAAGTGTAACGATCAAGGGACCAAGGTTCCGGGCAGCCCTCGGCAAAGCCCGCATCACCGACTGGGACCGAATGCGCAAGCACACGGACGAAGAAAACGAGACCTCCGGAGAAAACGCGAAGGAGGGCAGACATCAAACGTACGCAGAATGGGCGCGAGTACAAAAGATCGCGCTCGACAGATTTACTCAAGAAGTTGTGACAACCATGCAGACGCCCTTCGTCGACGCCAAACTAGCACACATGTGGGCAGCACGGCACTCGCTCACGCGAAGATGGAAGCGTCAACGTCGAAACAAGAAGCTCGTCGAACGCATCGCGCTCCTCAACAAACAGATCGCTGAATACGCAACCAAGCTGTGCCGAGAGAACTGGATGAGGACGTGCGACGGGCTGCAGGGAAAGCTGTCGGCGCGCAAGACCTGGAGCCTGCTCAGACACTTGATCGACCCGTTGAGCAGCAAGACCACAACCAACCGCAACCTCACCAAATTTCTGAACGCTTACGATGGCAACGGCCAAAGGCTCATTGAAGACCTCAAGGCGATCTACCTCAAGACGCAGAGAGGGCGATTTCCCATACCGGAGGAGTACGGAGGACCGGAAAATCCGGCATTGGATGAACCGTTCACCATCACGGAGTTATTAACCCTTTGAGGGTCGACGCTGTAAATATACGGCGCCGCGAACGGTCCGAAAATGGTCGAAGCCGTATATTTACGGCGCCGTCTGTACATTTAAAACACGCGCTAATTTCCTAACTTTTTCTTGCCTGCCATGTGCTGCCACTATGTGGGAATGCATCGAATTTTTTTCTCGGGTCTCTCTCGTTTGATTTTCGTTGTATAGTGTTTTTTTGTTTTTTTGTTGCTCCGGCGCGTCTGTTACCGCTCCCGCATTGGCGCCCTCGCGGGAGCGCGGCAGTTAGTTTCGGGTTTGTTCCGCACGCGGTTTCGGCTTCTTTCGCTTGCAAAACTGATGGCTATCTCGTTCTTACCACTCAAAGGGTGACCACCTGTTAGTCGCTCATTTGTTGCTCACAAAGGTCCGCATACGAGGGATGCCGCCGTGCATGCGTTTCCTTTTTTGGCACTTTATTCAGAAGTTGCCTCCCACGGCTGCTCAGGGAAGCAGTACCCGGAGGAGGTGCCACGTCTGCACCAACACCACTCGGCAGCAAAAACGTCGCAAGGACACAAGGTACATGTGTGCTGAGTGCAACAAACCGCTCTGTGTGGAGCCATGCTTCAAGGACTACCACACGCTGAAGAAATATTAATGCAAGAGGAACATTTGAGACTTGCGAAAAATTTTCGTGTGCGCATTCTTGTGTATTTTTCTCGTGTGGACATTGTGTATAACAATGCGCCACATTTTTTTTTTTTATATTCTTATAACTTTATTTGCTATTTTTTATTGTTCTTCATGAATAAACAGCACATACATGCCAACGCAAAACATTTTTTTTCTCACTTTACGGTAACCCTAGAAAAATTACGGTAATTTTTTTTTGAAATAGGTCCCTCTGAAGAATTTAAATCTGCAATAAAAAAATCGACCCTGGGTGGTCGCATATGGCAAAAAAAATCGACCCTCAATGGGTTAACAGCCATAGACGAAAGTAATAAGACGAGCGCACCCGGAACGGACGCCATTACATACAAGCTGCTCAATAACATGATTGATGCGGCGGGACGCGGGCTCCTGGGTCACATCAACAGAACCTGGGAAAGCTCGAAGTTGCCCGCAGAATGGAAAGAGGCCGAGGTGCGGTTCATACCTAAACCCGGCAAACCTCTGACGATCGAGAACATGCGCCCTATCTCGCTGACGTCCTGTGTGGGCAAAGTCATGGAACGCATGGTTCTCAGAAGACTTCAAGCACACTTGGACGAGACAAATCAGATGCCGGCGACCATGTATCGATTCCGCCAGCACCTGAGCACCCAAGACGTCCTGATCCAATTACACGAACTAGTGATTAAAAGAGCAACGAGGCACGCGCCCCGGGGTATACTGGCTTTGGACCTCAAGCGGGCCTTCGACAACGTGTCCCACGCCAGCGTGCTCGAGAAGCTACGCAAGGCGGGGTGTGGCCGCAAGACCTACGGCTATATTAAAGATTTCCTAACCGATAGAACAGCAACTATCCGGATAGGAAATGAATGGTCAGAGCCTGTGGAGCTCGGAGACAGGTGTACCCCACAGGGGTCGGTCCTGTCGCCTCTGCTTTTCAACCTAGCACTCCTGCCCCTGCCCGAACTACTCAATCAGATCGAGGGCGTGGACCACGCGTTCTATGCCGACGATATAGCGGTGTGAACGAACCGCGCGGGGTCCGATGCCTGGGCGGAGGAAGCCCTGCAGAGAGCGGCAACGACCGTCCACGAGTATGCCACTACCTGCGGCCTGAGCTGCGCTCCACAGAAATAGGAGCTGCTTATGGTACAGCCCGGAAGGCCAAAGAAAGAGCCGCCGCCGAACATAATTATCACCATCGACGGCACAGAGATCAAGCCAACGCAGCAGATCCGGATACTGGGCTTGCTGTTCCGCAGCGACGGCAAGGCGCACGCAGCCGTCAACAATATCAAGACCACATCAGAGCAAGTCCTGAGCATGATCCGGAGAGTCACCAACCGGAACAGGGGAATCAAAGATGAAGACGCATTGCGCCTGGTGCAGGCATTCGTCGTGTCACGCGTAACGTACTCCGCCCCGTACCTCCAGCTTGAGAAGGTGAACTGCGAGACGCTGATCACGACGATAAGGAAAGCAGTCAAACTCGCCATGGGCATCCCAGTCTACTCGTCAACGCAGAAGCTGCTGGAAAGGGGTGCCCACAACACGGTGGAAGAGCTCGTGGAAGCACATCTATCCCACCAGAGAGTAAGGCTGAGCCGGACAGAGCACGGTCGGGCCGTCCTACGCAAGATAGGATGGCAAAGTGAACAGCAACCGACAACGGAGCCGCCCACCCCCCCCCCCCCCCCAACGTGGAGAGACATTATTAAGACCACGCCCCTCCCCCGCAACATGCAGCCGGGGAGGAACGACGAGAGACGCTCTGCGCGGGCCAAGGCACTGGCTCGACAGCTGGAAGAGGACCCCGAGGTTCTCTACGCGGACGCCTCGCTTCCCAAGCACGGAACCAGAGCAACGGTGGTCGTCACCACCATCGATAAACTGGTCACAGGCGCGTCAATACGGACGACGAATACAGCCGAAGCAGAAGTTGCCGTGGCCCTCGCACAACCGGGAGTCAGGACCGTGGTCACAGACTCCACGACCGCCTACGCAAGCTACCGCAAGGAGGACATCGCTCCCGCGGCACTAGCGATCCTCACCAAATTCAAATCACCGGGACGGGCCGTTGAGCTCGTGCGGGTCCCGGCTCACTCGCAAGTGGAAGGCAACGCACTCGCCGACCACTATGCCCGAGAAGTGTCAATTCCGGCCGAGGACGAGCCAGAGCTACCGCACCCCGTGACAAGTTACAAAGAAATCACGCAAATGTACAGAAGCGGGAGATGTAGGCTTCCCCGTCCGCATCAGCAACTCCGCCGAATGCAGCAAACGATCGTGCGACGCACACAAGCGGGGTCGCTAGCGCATGCCGTGCTCTTGCACAAGGTGTTCCCAACAGAGCATGACACTTCATGCCCTTTTTGCAGACGGTCAAAAGGAACTCTAGCACACATCCTTGCAGAGTGCACTAAGCTCAGATACAGTGCCCCACTACAGTGGGGCACTGTATCTCTGTCGTGTGGTAAGGTGCCTTGCTCAGAAGCTTATTCGCTTCTTGAACGGCACGCTCTGCCATTCCGTTTAAACATGGGGTATTGTGAGCTTAATGTAGTGTGGATGTTGTCACAGAGCTCCATGTATTCAGCAAACTTGTGGCTGTTAAACGGTAGCCCGTTGTCGGTGAGAAGTTTGCAGGCATCGCCGTGCGTACCGAAGACCTCTTGGCAGAACCTAACGACAGCTTCTGGAGATGTGTGCTTCAACCGCCGAAGCTCAATATATAGCAAGTAGAAGTCTACGTTGCTTCCATACTCTTCTCCCGTTTGGTGGAAAAAGTCGATGTCAACTGTGTGCCAGGATATAGTTCGGGGATGTCGTGGCTCATCATTGGCAGCCATTGGTTCCTGGACTTGCGTTGTCTGCAGAGCGCACACCTTTCCACTTTCTCTAGGAAGTTTGCTGTGTTAAGGTGTTTATTTGACCGGACCAGGAGCAGCGCAGTGACGACACTCTAGGCAGAGCACAGACTCCGAGCACGAGCAGCACTCACGAGCAAAAGCATTGAAGAGGACGACCCAATCGAAAGCGCTGGATCATTCCAATCCTCCTCTACCGCCGACATAACCTGCAATAACATAGATGTCTCTGGCACATTGCTTCATCTTTTCTGTGCCTCCATGTGCTGCTTGCATGAGGTCTAGGACTTGGTTCCTCATGTTGCAGGTAATGGTGAGTAGGTTGGATCGGATGCGTACATTGTCTTCAACATGGATCTGATCACGATACGGTCAGTATAGCTCGGATTTTTTCTGGGACGAACTTTTTGCCTTCTGGCCATTTTGTGCTTGCACGTAGCTTCAGGGTACCGAGATCCTCATCTCAGTTTGTTTCACACTTGATCTGCTGTGGAGACTGTTAACTCTTGGTCGACGTATACTTGAAAGTGCTCGGCTTCCGGCACCTTTTCTTCAGAAGGAAACCGAGACAGGGCATATGCTATATGAACATCTCGTTTCCCGGTTTGTATATTATCCAAAGTGAGTATTTGTAGAGTGGGCAGTGGTCCCATTCCATCAGGATGCATGGCTGTGCGAAGACATAGACCTGAAGGCGGGTGTAGCCCATGGGCGGCGCCAAGATTTTTTGACTGGAAGAAAAAGAACAGGTACCCAGCAGTACCACAATAACACCAGTTAACTAGATCGCAATATCGCTTCAGAAGAGTATATTTCACAACAGGAGAGAAACACTTCTAAGTACCTCTAAGCAATGTGCGCCTAAAAGCAATGTGCATATCAATTACAACAGGTAAAGATTTGCTACCACCAAGGGAAGTTTACTCCTCGACTGACTGTGGCGAAAGAAACGTTTGCGTCGACTTAATTGCTCGTTCGCACGTGGGAATAGTTTTTAGTACGTAACAGTGAAATCTTTTCTCAGTTTATTATTCTTTCGCATGCTTGTGCGATAACCGTGTCGCTTAACTTCGGTGCGTGTGCTGTTGGCATTTTGTTTGCGTAACAGCGATTGCGAAAGCGATCGTAAAACGGCGTGCGATTAAAATAATTGAACATTTGTGGGCAATTGTATTCGATCGCACCACTTATTGCACGTGATGATTGGCCGGCGGCGCTACCGATTTTCTCTAGCGTTTCTGTCATACAGTGCCGTACACGTTCGTTTCTGGGAATAACGAATTTTTGGGCGACATCTTGTGAACTGCTGCTTATTTACACGTTGTTGGGCGCAGCCTAGTGTGATTGTGAAGTCAAGCTTTGACGTCTCAGCTGTCTGTTACGTTCGAAACGTTTACGCTACTATTGCTTTTTTGCATGCTGTCATATATATATATATATATATATATATATATATATATATATATATATATATATATACATATTAATCGGGAACGTCTGTCTCTGTTGACTGTTAGCTAAATTTCTGTCCCGCGACTTCGCTAGTTAAGCGTGTTGATTAAGCTTAGTCTGCTGTTTGAGTTAAATTTGCATGACCACGCGATTGCGAGAGTAATCGTAAAAGAACGTAAGGTAGGCATTACTAAACTTTTGTAAGTACTTATATCGCGATCCCAGCGCTTTCTGCACGTGATGGTTGGGCGGCCAAGCTGCTGAATTCTAATGTTACTTCTAGCCGGTATATTGCTCGTTCCAAAGAATGCCATACACTTCCGTTTCTGCAGGTAACTAAACTTTCGGGCGATTGCGAGAACCATAGGCGGCGAGTTTTCATTTTTCCGGGTGGGTGGGGGGGGGGGGATAGGGCCCGACCAGCTTTTCGAACCCCATGTATATATATATATATATATATATATATATATATATATATATATATATATATATATATATAATTCTTGCTCTTCAGGAAACTTCGTCTCACCTCAAAGAATTGAGCGCTGAAGTGACGGCGTTATAGGCGTGCATACAAGTCCTCGTAGTAGGAGACAGTTCAATTTCGCAGCCTGAGTCCTCTTGGTGGTGTAATCTTGCCTCGTGTAATTGTCACATACTTGGCTATCATAAAGATAAGCTGATTGAAAGCAACTGCATTGCCTGTCGCAAACCCGAAGAGAGAGCGCATCACCTTGATAACGGCACGGAAGGAGCACCAACAGCAAGTTTCGTGGTTTCGGAGCTATTCCTTCCTCTCGTTTCTACGTCACACATATTATCTCTCAAGGCCGACTGATCACATTGATAAAAAAAAGCCCCTTAATAACGGGGCCGAAACGCCATTCTGATCGGGCACAAAATGCGAAAAGCAATGTAATAGGCGTAGAATGTTTCAAAATCCCGGCTTTGCTCGCACCGCATAGAAAGTGTGTGCGAAGCTATATTTTGCACCAGAAACTTGCTTAGGACCGAAGCTAAATTAAAGTGACCGTTTAAAAAAAGAAGATTTCAGTGTCCTTATTATCTATGGATTCGTAAGCTTCGTTAAACCCCAGCTGCTGCCCAGAGGATGTGTTCGAATAGGTCTCCTTTTGCAGCTACTGTTGCAAATGGGTCGCAAGCCCCTAGGGCAGCGTTGGCCTGGCGGCCTGGGCCACAGCTGGAAGCATCCGAAGGTCCTGGTAAAGGATGAGTCGACTGCTAACAGAACAACTTGTTTATTCTAGCATCGCAAAAGAGCGGCCAGTCAGGTCGACCGAAGTGGAGAAACGGGAGACCACGTTACTCGACTGAATAAATCGAAGCTTCTTTCTTGGCGTCCGGGGGCAGCTGCTTTTATACTCTCGGAGTCGAGGGCAAGAAGGAACGGCTCGGAAGCGGCGCACGCGATGGCGGCGCACGGACACGTTGTGACAAGTGACAAGTATCCGCCGGGCCGGCGCCGGTCAGACCTCCTCGCTTCACAGTTGGGGAGCTCCTCTCCCCGGCTGCCGCGCTTTCACAAGCGTGGGCACCAACATGCACACACACACACACACACGAAGACACGTGGCATTGAAACATGCCTGGACGCGCTTAGCAGGAGGTGTTGGGGCAGCGCTGAATCTGGCCAAAATGTCCGCCACTGTGAACGAAGCCCCGGCGTCCGTTGCATCCGCGCCGGCTATACCGCACGTCGGAGGTGAAACGTAACAGACCGCCCCACCGGGAGAAGGAGATCTTGATGGTCAGGGGACTGCATCCGCTGTCCGGAGGGATGTCGCTCGATGATGCTTATAACGGAAGTCGGTCGTCCCTCGGCGTTTCTTGAACGCAGCGCACCGAGAAGGCCTCGTTCTCACGTTCAGGTACACACAGGGCACTGCAAAGTGACTTCGGAAGAGTTGCCTTCTTTTTTTCTCGTTCCCAGCAAGCGTTAGAACTACGCCGAAACTGAACCGCTCAGTCAGCAAGCACGGCACAACCCTCACTAAGCCATGCCAGGCTCTTTCCCGTTTTATACTACTGCCTAGTTCCTTACAGTAGTCTAGCAGCACTCAGAACAAATTGGAAAATTGCACTAGAAAGCACGTCATGACCTTGAAACACTAAACAAAAGCAATATGTTAAAAATCCTGCCTCAGGAAGAAAAACATCAGTAACAAACAACTTTGAGGCTGATTCCTACGTTAACGGCCTCGACTTAAGCCATCGGCGTTACCGTTGAGACTCCCCTTTTTGTAACGCACCTCAAAGGAATATCGTTGCAAAGCGAGGCTCCAGTGCAGGAGGCGGCCATTTTTGGAAGAGATGGTCTGCAGCCATTGGAGAGGGCAGTGATCCATCTCAATGATAAACCTCGAGCCGGCTAGGTAGCATGACAATTTCTGAACGGCCCACACGAGACACGCACACTCTTTCTCGGTGGCGCTGTACGCCTGCTCACGACTGGTCAGCTTACGACCAGCATACAGGACGGGGTGTTCCACTTCTCCATTTTCCCGTTGGCACAGTACAACGCCCATGCCTTGCTCACTAGCATCGCACTGAACAACGAACCCTTTTGTGTAGTCTGGCGATCGTAGCACAGGCTGGCTTGTTAGGGCGCTCTTTAGGGCGCTAAAAGCTCTTTCCCTTCTCTCGTCCCAGACGACTGTTTGGGGCTCTGTTTTTCTTAGAGCATCCGTCAGGGGAGCCGCGATATCAGAGTACCTGGGGATGTACCTCTGATAGTAGCAGGCGACACCTAAGAACGACCGAATATCGGTCTTCGTGCGCGGTTGCGGGAAGTCTCGCACAGCGGCCACCTTTATTTCAGAGGGGCGGCGACGACCCCGTCCAATCACGTGACCGAGGTAGACAACCTCGGCCTGTGCTAACTGGCACTTGGAAGCCTTGACTGTCAAGCCCGCTTCGCGCAGGCGGGTTAGCACTGCCCGCAAGTGTGCCATATGCTCAGACCAGGATTCGGAGAATATCGCTACGTCGTCTAAATACGGTAAAGCGAATTCTTCCTGTCCCCGCAACACTTTGTCCATGAGGCTTGAAAAGCAGTGTGGCGCGTTCTTCAAACCAAAACTCAAAACTTTAGGACGGAATGTTCCCATTGGTGAAATGAACGCCGCATACCTACTAGCCTCTTCTGTAAGTGGAACCTGCCAATAACCCCTGACAAGATCTATGGTGGAAATAAACTGAGCGCTACTAACTTTCTCAAGGCGCTCCTCGATGTTAGGGATCGGATAAATTTGATCCTTAGTGATGGAATTAAGCCTGCGGTAGTCGACGCAAGGACGAGGTTTCTTGCCGGGTACCTCAACTAAAATCAAAGGGGAGGTATAATCACTCTCACCCGCCTCAATAACACCGAGCTGTAGCATTTTCTTTACCTCAGCCTCCATAATATCGCGCTGGCGGGGTGGCACCCGGTACGCTTTGGATCGTACTGGCTCTGGGGAGGTAAGTTCTATTTCATGAGTAAGGACAGAAGTCCTACCAGGCCTCTCAGAGAACTGACCTTGAAACACTTGTAGGAGCTGGTGTAGTTCGGTTTTCTGCTCAGGCGACAGCGGTGCTTTACTGATTAAGTCACTAATTACTTGATCGGTGTCTTCCCTGTCCGTCACTGAGCCTAGTCCCGGAAGCTCGACCGGAAGCTCTTCGGGAACGTTTACCATCATACACACCGCTGCTTCCCGTTGGCTATAGGGTTTGAGCAGATTACAGTGGCAAACTTGCTGTGCTTTCCGTTTTCCTGGCAGACTCACCACATAGTTAACGTCCGACAGTTTTTGAACAACCCGTGCTGGGCCATCCCACTGCACGTCGAGTTTGTTTTTTAGCGATGTGCGCAATATCATTACCTCATCGCCCACCTCAAAACGACGGGTCCTGGCTGTCCGATCATAATAAACCTTGGCCCTCTGCTGGGCCTTTGCCATTGCTTTACCTGACAACTCCTGTGCCCTTCTTAAGCGTTCGAGGAGCCTAAGCACATACTCCACCACGACTGGGCCGTCGCCCCTGCCTTCCCACGAGTCTCGAAGCATGCGAAGCGGAGACCGCAGCGAGCGACCGTACACCAGCTCAGCTGGCGAAAACCCCGCAGCCGCATGCGGCGCGGTCCTTAATGCAAACATAACCCCAGGCAGACACAGCTCCCAGTCAGTTTGTTGTTCAAAACACAATGCTCTCAACACGAGCTTCATGACGGAGTGGAGCTTCTCAACGGAATTCGACTGTGGGTGGTACACTGAGCTGTGTAACAGCTTTACCCCGCACCTTTCGAGAAAGGCTGTCGTCAAAGCGCTAGTAAACACTGTGCCCTGATCAGACTGGATTTCCGCAGGAAAACCAACTCGCGCAAATATGGACAGTAGCGCATTGACTATCTCAACTGAGCCGAGTTCTTTGAGCGGCACTGCTTCAGGGAACTTTGTCGCTGGGCAGATCACAGTCAAAATGTGTCTGTACCCCGTGTTTGTTACCGGCAGAGGTCCCACTGTATCAATAACGAGCCGTCTAAAAGGCTCCGTAATGATGGGTACCAACTTCAACGGCGCCCTCGATTTGTCCCCTGGTTTGCCCACCCGCTGACAGGTGTCACATGTCCTCACAAAGTGTTCTGCGTCACGAAAACACCCTGGCCATTAGTACTCTTGCAAGATACGGTCCATAGTCTTCTTAACTCCTAGGTGTCCGGACCACGAACCCCCATGCGACAAGCGCAACAGATCCTGACGGTAGCACTGAGGCACGAACAGCTGATCGAACTCCACTCCCCTGCGGTCTAGATACTTCCGGTACAGGACCCCACTCCTTTCCACAAAACGAGCATTTTTCTTGGCGATACCTTCCTTGACATCGCAGCGCATGTTTTCTAGGCTACCATCCTTTTTTTGCTCGGCTATCAAAGCCGACCGGCTGACTTTTAGCAACCTATTAAGTCCATCTGACGTAGGCGCGATGAGCAAATCTGCAGATAGCTCTTCTAACTTTCCCGTGTCGGGCATTTCCTCTCCAGTATCTGGTGCCTTCAACGCCACAGGCTCAATTTTATTCAGTTAGGACGTGCTCTGAATATCAGCTTGCTGCTCCTCCGACCCTTTCTCATTGTTCGACAACGTCGGCCCCGCAACTACCACCTTTGCAGCGAGCTCCCGAACTCTCGATCTGGTTTAGGCCTGAACGCTAGCCTCACCAAACAAAAGCCCCTTCTCGCGCAGGAGGTGATCAGACCTGTTAAGCACTTTTTCTACGGGCAGACACACGCTATGAGCTTCCACGGCTTGCTTGATCCATGCGCACTCGCCCGTGAACATATCGGGTTCTACGTAAGAGGGGTGAACTACATCCATTGTAGCTGCGGAATCACGAAGCACTCGGCACTCTTTCCCCTTCACAAAGAGGTCTCGCATGTAAGGCTCGAGAAGCTTCATGTTCTCGTCAGTGCTGCATAATGACAAAAACACGACTTTTGTTTTTGTTTCTGGACACTGCGTCGAAAAGTGACCCGGCTTCTGGCACGTATAACACACGCGCGCTTGCCTCGTCTCGAACCGCTTTCTGCGTTCGGCTTCGGCTGCCGCCGTCTCCTTACGTTCAGTCGGACTGCTTCCACTCGCATCCGCACTACGTGTGTCCCCCCTTGCTCTCATGGGCGTGAACTTCGGCCTTTCAAACTTGGAGCCAAATTCACCCTTTCGACCGTCCTTAGCTCCGCGAGCCCGACGCGTCACAACCTCCTCGGCTAGCTCGGCGGCTTTAGCCACCGTACTAACGTCTGGCCTATCCAAGACCCCGTACCGCACGTTCTCAGGTAACCGACTATAATACTGCTCCAGCCCGAAACACTGCAGAACTTTCTCCTGGTCACCAAACGCTTTCTCTTCTTTGAGCCACTCCTGCATGTTTGACATAAGCCTGCAGGCAAACTCTGTATATGACTCACTCCTGCCTTTCTCATTTTCCGGAAACTTCCGACGGAACACCTCCGCTGACAGCCTGTACTTTTTTAGCAGACTCGATTTCACTTGGTCGAAATCCTCTGCCTCCTCTCTCTTCAAGCGAGCGACTACGTCGGCCGCCTCGCCGCGTAACAAAGTGAGCAAGCGCAGTGGCCACGTTTCGCGAGAGAACCCCTGCTTCTCGCACGTTCGCTCAAAGTTAACCAGGAACAAACCAATGTCCTCTCCAAGCTTAAACGGCCGCATCAGGTCAGTCATTTTGAACGATACTCGTTCTCCTGCACCGTGTGCCTGACTTCCATTACGAGCGCGTTCCATCTCTACCTTGAGACGCTTCATTTCCAAAGCGCGTTGACGGTCGTGCTCCTCTCTCTTTTTGCTCTTTACGTTCGCGCTCCTCTCTTTTTGCCGTCTCCCTCTCCTCAATGGTCTCAAGGCATTCCGACAGCTCGTCATCCTTAGCTTCTAACTCAAGAATAGCCCTTAGCAGTTCTGGTCTTCTGAGTTTGTCTGAGACATCCAGACCCAACTCTCTTGCAAGCTCCAGCAATTTCGGTTTGCGCAACGACTTCAAATCCATGGCTGCTCGGAATGCTGCTTTCTCTACTGCCTATTATTGGCTTGCCGCAAACTAACCCGGCAGCAACGACAACCTCAATTACCAGCCCTGTTTCTGACACTAACAAAAGCCTGACAAAACTCAGAAGAAGAAAGTCCCGCACTCACCAAACCTCGCAGCCAAGAATTCAGCGCAGTCGTTCCGCTGCAGGCAACCAGTCACCACACAGGGCTCGTTGCACTGCTCCCGGATGGTCGTTGTGCTGCTCAGCATACAGTCGACCGCATATCTTCGCTGCTGGCCTCCTTTGTCGCGATCTCACCGCCGGCAACCAGTTGTTGCAAATGGGTCGCAAGCCCCAAGGGTAGCGTTGGCCTGGTGGCCTGGGGCACAGCTGGAAGCATTCGAAGGTCCTGGCAAAGGATGAGTCGACTGCTAACCGAACAACTTGTTTATTCTAGCATCGCAAAAGAGCGGCCGGTCAGGTCGACCGAAGTGGAGAAACGGGAGACCACGTTACTCGACTGAATAAATCGAAGCTTCTCTCTTGGCGTCCGGGGGCAGCTGCTTTTATACTCTCGGAGTCGAGGGCAAGAACGAACGGCTCGGGAGAGGCGCACGTGACGGCGGCGTACGGACACGTTGTGACAAGAAGTGACGTATCCGCCGGGCCGGCGCCGGTCAGACCTCCTCGCTTGACAGTTGGAAGCTCCTCTCCCCGGCTGCCGCGCTTTGACAAGCGTGGACACCAACATGCACACACACACACACACACACACACACACACACACACACACACACACACACACACACACACACACACACACACACACACACACACACACACACACACACACACACACACACACATACACACACAGACATACAGACACACAGATAGACGGACACACACACACACGAAGACACGTGGCATTGAAACATGCCTGGACGCGCTAAGCAGGAGGCGTTGGGACAGCGCTGAACTGGCCAAAATGTCCGCCACTGTGAATGAAGCCCCGGCGTCCGTTGCATCCGCGCCGGCTATACCGCACGTCGGAGGCGAAACGTAACAGCGCGCAACGTTCGCAAAATTTCGGACAAACTGACGGAAGTAGGAGCAAAGGCCCAAGGAGCTGAGAACATCCTTGGCACATGTGGGCACGGGAAAGCCTTTCACTGCCCGTATTTTATCGTGATCAGGGCGTACACCAGAAGAATCGACAAGATGCCCGAGCAGAGAAATTTCACGACGACTGACGTGGCACTTGGACGTATTTAGTTGTAGCCCCGCCTGACGGAAAACAGATAGGATCGTCGATAGGCGTTCGAGGTCTGTCGCAAAAGTCGGGAAAAAAACAATCACGTCGTCCAGGTAACAGAGGCAGATGGAAAAATTGAAACCGTGTAGGAGGGCGTCCATCATTCGTTCAAACGTGGCCGGTGCATTACATAAACCGAAATGCTTCACTTTGAACTGATACAAGTACAGCCGTGAATCTGCGTGACGGGGCATTTTTAGCATCCCAGGAGGATTTTATTTCATATCACGGTGTGGTCGCAATGCCAAAGAGAAAAAAAATCTACTTGCGGTCGTGATGGTTTGCCCAACATTTTTCTTCGTCGTTATGCGGAAACTATTGCTAAATTTCTTGTGATATTGTGTCGATGTTCACTATTAAGTGCGAGGCTACCTGATGAATGGAAGACAGCTCAAGTTATACCCTTCTATAAAAAAGGTGACCGTTTGTTATTAGAAAATTATCGCCCAATATCCTTAACATCTTCCTGTTGTAAATTATTCGAACACGTTGTAGCGAAACGCGTGATTCAATTTCTTGAGGAAAGCTCTATACTCTCAAGCTTTCAACACAGATTTAAAAGAAATTGCTCTACTGCAACACAACTGGTTACGGTAATTCATTCATTTGCAGCATGCATAGATAATTATGGACAAACTGTCGCGATATTCTTAGATTTTAGTAAAGTATTTGACAGAGTTATTCATGATAAATTGCTCGATAAACTCATCAATATTAACCTTCCCGACATTTTGGTCTCTAGGGTTGCCGATTACTTACATAACCGAACGCAGTTTGTTTCAGTTGACGGTTTTGATTCCTGCAGTCTTCCTGTAACATCCGGTGTGCCTCAAGGAAGTGTTAATAAATGAATGACATTGTCTCCGTAATTACTCCTGGAACTCAAATTAGGTTATTTGCAGCTGATGTCTTATTTGTGAGACGTCGATGCAGCAATGGAACAAGGGTGAAGGCAATGTTTGATGTTCATTCATGGAGGACAGGTGTAAGCAGAAAGAAGGTTGAAGCATATGTAAAAATGCATTTAAAGCTTGTATGCTGCTTGTGTCACCGTGGCACATATTCAGTGGCTCTGGAATGAGAGATGATGTATATGAGAAAATCAATGAAGCCAATGAAAATCATCTGCTATTCCATTAAGAAGTGTCTGCACTTTAGAGAAACCCATAAGTCGACATTATATTTACTGGTTTTATGTACTAATTTATTGTTTGAAAATGAAGAGCATATGTGCACTGTATAACAACAGAAACTCCATTGTTCTCATTGGACTTACGCTTGATAAGTAACTTGCATGTTGATAATATATAGCAAGTGGTTTGTGATAAAACAGTTAAACGTACGTCCAGAGTCAAAACTACTAAGAGAAGTGCAACGCAGAATAAGTTTTTGTAAGTGTCGGCAATGTGATTTTCCTGAAATACTTTTTTAAATATAATGTGATTGCCATTGTTATGTGAGGCTAATAAATAGTTTAATGAATAGGTACTGTAGGTTAGGCACATACTCTGCTGTTTACATATGTGCCAACAGTGCCACATGAGCAAAATGAACACACTTTTCAACCGGTGGCAGCTCGCAGAGTGACTACCGACGTATGATCTCGTTGCTTAGGCATTGATATTAATACGTGAATTCACATTTAAGTGTGATGAGATTACTGTACTTATATGAAGATATTACTCCTATCGTACAGGCACAGAAGCCATTCTTGATTACAAGGCCATTTGCTCTCATAAAAAGAATGTTGCTACGGAGAGTTGAAAATTTGGGCACACGTGAAAATAAAAAAGAAGGAAATCCTGCTGAAATGGAACAACAGTAGGAAAGTTGTTTCAAACCTACCTATCACGCAGGCAAGACAATAAGTGTAACAACCATGAAAGTTGCCCAGCAAGGAATGTACATAAATGATTAGATGGAAGAATGCGAACAGACAAAATTACTATACAAACACCAGTGACAAGGAAAATTTGTTGGGAAAATACAGGGAGAATAAATTTTCAGTATCAGAAAGGCACGGAGGTTGGCTTGCGGAGATTTGCCTCTCGCCTGCTACTCCACATGTGTGATGGTGGAGAAAGGGAACAAAAAGGAAAGAGTTCAGATGATGACAGGGTGAAATGTATGTGCACATGCAGTCTCCATGCATGTTTTATGCACAGCACGTCAGAATTAACACAGACATCATTCTCCTAAAGTAAAGCATAGTAAATAATGGTTTAAAGTCTGTGAAAGCCTGTGTAGATTTGGGTCATTTGGTCGTGACGCATAACATGACAGACGCTCAACCGCCTGCGTTTGTATGTCACACTGTTCACAGGCAAAGCTGTCATTGTGCATATAGTTATAGTAGGTCACAGACCATGGTCAAAATAAAATTTTAACAATTTTATTTTTATTTTAACCGTGGTCAGTGACCTGCTTCATTTGCTAACAATGCTTTTACGTCACTAGACGGTATTCCGTCGAACTCTTGACTACATATTATCAGACACATGTTTTGAAGTTTCTAGGTATATCACAGCATTGTATATTATTTTAAAGGAGTCCGAACATGGTGAGGCTAAGTGAATAATAAATTGCCTCGTATAAATCAAGACACCAAATTTTTAGGCGGTGTAAGGCAAAACAAGCTTATCAATGACTGGAAACTTATTTTGTGCAGGCTTTTAATTAGAAACTTGTTCATATGCATAACAATTATAGTTTTCCTGAAGCAGACTCATTTGAGAGTGTCACTAGATCAGCCTTTCTCCCTCTAGACTGCAGCAACTGTTGTTTTTCCTTATGTTGTAGTCGAATGACATGAATATTTTACAACGTTGAATAGTGAATTCTCAAACTGAATAGCAAAGACGAATTGATTGTAATTGGAAATTTCAAATATTCACGCACCCTATACCAGACTTGTAGATGTTACAGGAAAAATGTAACTGATTACAATTACAACTACTTTCAAAAATGTGATTGATTACAGTCACCAATTACTACCCCACTATATTAATTGAATAATTAGTAAAACATTTGTGGATTACTTTAACACTATGCTTTCCTCCCTACTTTTACTAACACTACACAAATAAAGTAAATAAAGCGAGCTGGCCCGGCTCTTTCAGTGCTTCCTCTGCAGCCCTTTACAAGTTGTTTATCTTCACTAACGATTGCTTTTAAAAATGTTCGGTTATTTACCCTCATTTCCTTGCAAAGGCATTTGCAGCGACACTGAAAACTTGCTTGATGTGTGTGCTGGAAAGAAGGGCTGTGTTGTATTGTACCAACACCTTGCACACTAGATTGTGGTTACTCAATGGCACTATCATCGGGTTTTGGTCCTCTATGAACCACAGCGCTTCACTGTTGCTGTGTCTAAATGAATGTGATCTCAGTAGGACCAGTGAAAAAATTAAAAAAAAACGCCCATAGGTTATTTCCCGGCATCGACGTCTGCAGTGGTCATCGCTATCAAGTCACAGAAGTGCCGTTTATATTTGTCGGCAAACATCTGCTGGACTTCCTCCCGGCGCCCTTTGCTTGTTAGCCATTTAGACTTAAACATGTCTTGAATAGACTGGACGATAGGCCATTCACACGAGCAAATGTCTTGGGAGCCTGGCCTCACAGTTCATTAGTCCAGAAAGCCATTGGAGAGCTTCTTCACTGCCTGAATACAACAGACATGAGTGCCCGACTGTAGATATCCTGCACTTAACTTAGTGCATGTGAAAGTGCGATACACAATAATGTGTTCTCTTTCTCTCATTCACTCTCCCTTCCCCTCCCCATGTGCAGGGTAGCAAACTGTACTCAGTCTGGTTAACCTCCCTGCCTTTCCTTCTTCCATTCTCTCTCCCTCTATAGACTTAAACGACTAATTGTAATGCACACCAGCAAACGTTCACGTTCCTTGAAAAGGTGGCCAAGTGTGCAAATGTAATTTAATGTGAAGCTGCATCTTATTCAGCCCTAAAAGTACTGCTCCTGTATCACAATCGCACATTTCGTATTATGTCACGAATAGATCAGGCAGAAACATGCGTGTTTAACGGCCAAGAGCTCTGTCTATATCAGAAAAGCCATAGAATTCACTAAGGAAACAATAAGAATTGACAAGCAGCTCCTAAAGTGTTTTCAAGTGTGAGAAGAATATTATATATTTCCGCAGAACTACTACGTCTAATATATATATATATATATATATATATATATATATATATATATATATATATATATATATATATATATATATATATATATATATGTATATATTAGACGTAGTAGTTCTGCGGAATTCCGCAAGGTGGAGAGAAGTAATTAATAAAGGGAAAATCGCACATTCACCCGTTCGTAGGAATCGCTACAAACCCATACGGGTTCCTCGAAAGAAAAGCCTCATGGCGTTTTTCACTGGTCGATCTGGAGCGGCCGCCGAAATCCTCGAGCGAGCGCTCGGGTTTCACTAATCCAAATCGGCCAGCGGAGCGCAAAAACGCTCCGCGGGGGATCATACAGGAAGTCTGCGTACATGTCGCATAAACCGGTTCTGGAAACCATGCCCAACTTCCGCTCTGTACGTTTCCACGGCAACCAAACTCGCCGTACCCCGTGCGTAATTTGACCGTTGCAGTCGCAGAGTCCGTCATTTCCATGCCGCGTCCGCAAGGATTGTGCACGGACAACATGCATAGAACGCTTCGTGCAGCATCTGCGCCACCTAGTAATCGCTGTCTTCCGAGCTCTCCTCGCTAAACGCGAGCTCTGAGGCAGCACCGAACGCAGCCATTTTGCGAAGCAATACGATGTTGTGCGTACCAACCGGGTACCGATTTCACTTGAAGACGGAAGTGACTCGAGCTATTTCCGCCCGAATCCGCGCCTTGATCCGAGTTGCTCCGAAACGACCAATGGTACGCGCGAACCCGCTCCAGATCGACCAGTGAAAAACGCCATCAGAGTCAAAGAAAAATTCGTCCTGGTCCGGGACTCGAACCTGGGACCACCGCATTATCGGGGCAGCCGCTCTACCATCTGAGCTAAACCGGCGGCTAGCAGTTTGTCGACAGCACAAAGCAAAGGCAAGTGTTTGACGTAGTAGTTCTGCGGAAACCAGCAAGGTGGAGAGAAGTAATTAATAAAGGGAAAATCGGGCATCCACTCGTTCGTAGCAATTGTTACAAAGGAAACCCATACGGGTTTCCGTATGGGTTTCTGGCAGAGCGAAGTCGACAAATTTGACTTCGCCCTGCCGTCTGCTAGCCGCTTGGTTAGCTCCACATGCCATGACCGCGATCAAGTGCATGCCCCTCTCGAAAAAGTTTCTTGCTACATCACTCCATCACTTGTAAGGTTCGCGTGCCTCATAATTTTACATTATATATGGTTTTGCGATTGTGAACAAGGCAAATTAAGCGACTGCGCAAGTAAACGTTCGGCATTTGAAAATATTGCTGTGAGCTTAAATTAAATCAACTCATAGATAATGCAGTCAACGAGGAATAATTCTTCGCGCAGTTCTATATTTAAGTACACATGCTTCTTTTACTTTTTTGTAAGTTCAATCGATTCACTCCCAAATGTATTTCTTGCCATGAGCTGACCAGCTGCCCGTGGTTCATGCGTATACAGTGGCCGCATTTTGACGAAGCCGGAATAAAAGGTCGAGAGCTTGAGTGTCGAGCTTTTCTTTCTTTTTTTCTTTCTTTTATCGGAGTGTGGGGGGGGGGGGGGGGGTGTCAAAGTTATAAGGACACGGCAAGGGGTCGATATGATTCGAAGGTCTGCCGATATCTCTCGCTGCGTGCGGCACGGGCGATTTTTTCCACCGTGTTTTCGACTTTCCCCACAGCCACTGCAGCAACGCGGCAACCGCGGCCACGACCGAACTAGAAAAATTTAAATAATTTGGACTCCGGCGCACGAAGCCGCCCCTGGCAACAAAGCGGCACACGAGCTGTCTCGAGATCTCTACCGCCGAGCCGATACGGGGCCCCTCGATGACCCAGGCGGCGGAGAGCGCATACTGAAATATGGGAAGATCGCGCAGCATTATAGATTGAATCGTAGACTGGTATCCCCGCCAGACAACCAGTCGCGTGGAGACGACTGCAAACTTATACGTATCGGCACACGGGTGGCGAACCACATGTTCCCCGAGGCCAGGAGCGATAGGTGTAATCTTTGTGGTGCGAGAGGGACCCTTGACCACATAGTAAGGGAATGTCCGTACTCTCCCGGAGGAACGCACAATATAGGTAGTAGAGACACCTGGGGGACCCTGCTGCGCAGCTCGGACTCTGAGCTCCAGCTCCGGCTCGCCCAACTGGCTGAAGAGGCTACATCTGAGGCGGCGGCGCCCGCCCCCTGACCTGCGTGTCGGGGGGTGGGTAGACCACCTTATCCGTTGGACAATAAAGTTTATTCGTTTATTCTATCTATCTATCTACGACCGAACTGGAGAGTTCGGCCGTGCAGAGCAGGTGACCTCAGAGGCGTGGCCTAAGCAGGCGCGCATTTTTCGTCTGCTACACTCAGAAGCGCGAATCGCGCCTTTCAAGTTTAGGAAAGGCTTGTTTTAAGTTTGGCGCATTCAACTTCCCTTTGCTTTTAGTCAGGGAAGTTCGGCTCGAGTAATCTAGCTGCCGCCATGAATGTACCCACGAAACACGCAAGCAGCTATTTCATGTCTAAGAGATGTCTTGAACGGCTAATTCAAAAGCCTAGTAGCTGTCTTGATCAAGACATTTTGTAGCCATGAACGTCTAGAAGTACTTCAGTAAGCCCTGCTAACGTTACGCTAAAAGTTGGCTAATGGACAGCTTGACAAGAACAACTGAAGACTTTTATTAGACATTCCCTCAAATTTTTGCGGCAGCTGTTACAGTAACACGACGTTTGCCCACAGTTACAATTTATCTTAAACGAGGCATGGACATCAGAAAAATAAGTTTATATTGTCGGATAGAGTGATGCACAGGTAGTTCTTCCAGATGTGAACCACGGGAATAGTGTAGTACAGCCTCATTGGTCAATTAGTGCTTTTTAATTAGACCAATCAATTGAATGCTACCTGCCAGAATTATTTTGCAAATAAAACAAGATCTGTATTGTATGCTGATATTCCAATGTTCACCATTGACCTAAACAAGAACATCTCCGCATGAAACACGTCCATTATTGACAAAACGTTGCCCTGCTGGGTCACCACGAAATTGAAATAGTTTCTAGCAAAGAAAAATTTTGTCAGTGATGCTGCAGTTCAGGCAAAAATTACACCCTGGTTTCAGATACAGGGGGCACTATAGCCTTACACCAGTATACGAAACAGAACACTGTGCTGCAATGAGTTAAGAAATAAAGGATAGTACACATCTGGAAAAGCGCTCTGCAAACTACTCTAACTAGCAATATATATTTTTTTTCTGATGTCCATGCTTCATTTAAAAGTAAATTGTAACTTACTTTGTGGGTAAGCCACAAGGCTTGCACAGCATCACGCAGAAATAACGGCCAGTTCTTCGGCATACCATCCATTAGTGAATTCCTTGTACGTTGCATGTTACCAGAACTGAAAGATAAATCATAATATGCTGTTATTTTTTTTTCATAAACTGTACGATTAGCTTTTCATGCATAAAAGATGATTGCAAGTGAAAATGCAGAAAGTGCAATCAACAAGAGTGAGAAATAGCAGCAAAGGTGATCATGGATAAATCTTGAAGATGATTGCCGCCGCTGCCAGAGTAGGCCAGCCTTCGTAGGAGAGCACTTGTTGCCCACAAAAGCTTGCTGTCACAGGCCACGCGTGACGGTTCTTGTAGACATAGCAAGCAATACCTGCACAGAAGAGGAAAAAAAAGGCGAGGGAGGAAATGGGAATATTGAAATTGAAACTTCAATTAGAAATGTGTGCTAAGTAAAAAGTTTGGCTCACATTAAAAATAAATTTAAGCACTCCTTTCTTTTAAATTACGGGTATGTTAAGGTATGTATGCGATGATGTTTACAATGACTACTATATTTCCTATCATAAGAAGCCAACAAACACTGACACCAGGAACAACATAAGGCAAATTACTTGTGCTTAATAAATGAAATAAAGAAACGATAAATTAATGGAAATTAAAGTGGATGAAAAAACACCTTGCCGCAGGTGGGAACCGAACCCACAACCTTTGCATTTCGCGTGCTATGCTCTACCAATTGAGCTACGGCGGCGTCGTTTTCCCATCCACTTTCTTGGGTATTTATGTGTCCTAGTAGAACCCTGTGAGTGTTAGCCAGCGCCACAACTCAGAGACCTTGTTCCTGGCATATAGTCAGTGGCGTAGCAACAGGGGGGGCCGGGGGCCCCGGGTGAAAGGGGCCAGTGGGGAGGGGGGGGGTGTCATATACGCCTGAAGACACCCCTCTTTCCGCCGGCTTGACTGGGCGCAAATTGCAAAGAATGCTCCGGTATCCAGTAGCCCGAGCTCATGCACCCGATGCGTTGCGCCGCAGAATTGTGGGCTGCAGCTCTATCAACACCCCACGTAATAATTGCACGAATGTGCGGGCTAAAAAAATTAATTCGAGAAATGGTCGCTAAACTACTCGCCTTAGCGGAACGTTTCATGTGGGGTGCGCTCGTGCTGTGCGTTCATGCTGGGAGCAGGAGTCGCTAAACATACAGTGAGGCGTTGTAAGGCGTTGGGGCTCTTGGGTCCCTCTTCCGTTCAGAACGCGCAGCGAAGACGAACAGAGACAGCAGCAAGAGGGCGTTCAACCAGCGTGCCCGGCGCTCGCGTTTACGGCGAAGCGTTCGTTGTGAGCGACGTTGCATAAGTGGGGCCGTCAAAAGTCGCGAATGGGATTCTCTGGATCGTCTTCAGACTCGGCTCGGCCGAAGAGATTGGCGGCGTATGACTTGACAGGCTGTAGTCGCGGGCCCGGCGCGATGTCCGGCTCGCTTTTACTTCCCCTCTCCCGCTCGCTGCGAGAAGCCGCTGCGAAACCTGCCGTTATGTTTCACGCTTTCCTTCTTACCGCCGAAAGTTTCAGAAAACTGTTGTTGTTGTGTGACTTCATGTTACAAGTACAGTGTCTGTATAAGCTGCACAGAATTTTATCCGAAAAGGAGGTGAATTTTGTAAGGATATTTCCCGATCGAGATTCTATGAAGTTATGTCTTTTTGTGATTACTAGGAACTCGGTAGCGCGAAAAATATGGCAGATAAGTAATAACCATATCCTTAATAATCCCGTAATTAGTACTTATAGAGGAAGCACTTCAATTCGAGAATTGATGACTCAAAGTCATAATACTGACTCAACAAAAACTTCTTAAACAAAATCGTTCTGCGTGCTACAACCTACAGTACCTTGGCACTGTGGGCGGCGCCCAGTATATGGCAGCAGCGAAAGAAATATGAAATAGTGGACCAGTGACGTTGGTCCCTTAACCCTCTCCATTGCGAGTACAGACATCAGTAGTGCAAGCTTTCGCTGGGACGGGCTTCATCGCGGCCTTTTCTTTCTTTTTTTATGGTGACGCCAAGAATCGACGCGAAGCGTGCTCTATTCTGTCCCCAACCTTGCGGTGGTACCGCAGCTCGGATAATCACGTTTGTCCGTATAGCAGCAAATGAAAACAAAGCTTTATTGATCAGAATGAAGAGAAATCGTAATTGTCATAGCATTGGCGCCCGCGCAGCGGGGAGGCAGGTAGCGTTTTCTAATAGGGTGGGGAGATCAGCGTCACTGACAGACAATTTAATTTTCGTTTTCGTTCAGGGCTGCCCACAGACAAAATACTGCGTGCCATAGTACCTACGAAGATTTTTGTGAAGTTGTTGTTGGGCAAGATATCAATGTCGTGCTTCAGTTTTGCAAATGCAATATTGCCACTAAAATTGGTAATTAAAACTTTATTATAAAGATATGTTTTGCTACTTGTGACGTGAGCCATACTTTCCACGATGCCGCATTTGTATTGGCTGCCAAGCCTTACAGTCTGACAGAAGATGTGCACATGGGCTTATCACACGTTATCAGTGCAGCACCCTGTGTTATTTGGCACAGGAAACAGCGTGTAAACTTGCTGCATTCGCGATCTCTGGGAAAGAAAGCGAAGGAGATGGGGACCCGGGGAACGTGCGCGGTATCCAAGGCGGCTGTACTGGTGCTGAAACCCGGAAACTGTCGATATCCCCGCCTTCCTCGACTACATCAGGGGGGGGAGGTCACAGAAGACCTATGGGCCCCGGGTGCCAGACGACCTTGCTACGCCACTGCATATAGTCATTAAGTTGCATAGCAGAGTCGAAGTCAGCCTTTAAATTATTATATGGTGTTTTGTGGCTAAAAAGACACTTATCAACCTGTCAAACAAGTCTGAGAAGCTTCCTGCAAAATATAATCACTTTAAAACAGTAATTCACTCTGCAGGTAAATGATGTACTAACTTAATTAGCGTTTTATATTGTTGAACTAAAAGCAAGTTTGGCATTTTGCGCGGCCTAGCTGTTGCCTTTCTTTCAAACTTAAACATGACACAGTACAAAGTAGGTAGCATGCAAAGGAGGACTGGTGATAAAGTAGTGTTCCACAGCAACACTCCTAGCTAGATCAATCACTTTTGTTGATATATTTTCAAGTGACCCTAATTGGCTTAGGGCAATACCTCACATAAATGATGCAACACCTTGGATGATGCGTCATACAAAATTGAAAGTATCTCACGATGTGATCAAACGATAACATTGCCCACTGTCTGGGCAGTGTTTACATGCTGTTTGCGCGAGAAAGTGCAAAGTGATTTATATAAGTGGCAAATTCATCAGTGCATCTATAGCCTCAGGTAATTCTGAGCATCTATGTTGATTTGCAATTGAGAAGCCACTGCACACAAAAAGGTGTATTCAAGTAATGGTCCATGCTGAATAATTGCCCACCTAGTGAAAAAGCAAATGTGGCAGGCTAATGGGCCAGGGCAAATAGATTGCTAAATTCTGATAACACCTCCAATGATATTATTGAAATAGGTGATAAAAAACAGCACAGGTAAAATTGCAGTTATGACAAAATTTTAAAAGCACCTCTACAAACTGCTGGAACCTTCAGCATCATAACTGTTCTACACGCACATATGTTGCAGCGCAATCTATATATCAGACGCAGGCGCCTCCACACATCACTTTGTGATCTCCTCACAATAAGGTTAAAAAGAGTCTGGCACAAACTACCGGATGTGATTCATTTTACAAGTGCCAGCCAAGTGCTGATGGTGGTAGAGCGAAATTGAAGTTTGTCCTTGTATGGAAGCCTCGGCCCAGCACACCTTTTACAGCACACATAAATATTAAATTAGACTGCTTGCTGGTGCTGTACAGTAAATTCCTGTAAAGAAACTAAATCACACAGAAAACATTTAGAATACCAAACTAATGAAATACTGGCTTGAATACATTTGTGCATTAGGGAAGCAAGGTGTAATGTACACTGTTGCAGCAAATTTTTGCTCATGTATGGAATACTTGTATGACACAGCAGAGTTAATTTTTGAGTTCTTACATAGCAACGACTACCTACAGGTACATTTTGTAAGGCTTAGGGAAACTAATTATTAGTAGAACTGTGTATGTAACTGAGAAACTGAGAACTGAGAAATTGGTTATAATAGTGGTAGCTTATAATGGACCAGTGCAAAAAAATGCCCGTTTGTGAGACACCAACTAGCCATTTTACCACGAAGCGCTCCCTGGCCTTAACCCATATAAAAAGCACTGGGAGGACCAGAGAGGGTACAGTACATTGGCTTACACTGATCATGATGAGGTCCCGTCATCCAGCTAGCGCCAAGGTACAAGAAGGATGTCCAGCAGTCTATAGAGTGAAAGGAACAAAATAAGATAGCATCAAGTCAGTTGAAAGGCAGATTTGCAATTACAATTAAGGTGACCCAGTCACAGTCATTCATTAATAAATGCCAAGCTGTCGTGATTTCACTCCCAGATGAAGCACCTACTAGGTTAAAGGTTTTGCTGCTTATTTATAACAAAACACAAGTGAAGTTTGTACATCAGCAGACGATTTAATTTGGAACTGTATAGATGAAGTAAACATTAAAGTTATATCTCGTTTTTTGATTGCGCTGCCCAATTGCTTCAAGTATGTGCATTCTTATTGGCAAAATACAGTGCCTTACAAAACACCGCACGGTTATCCACAAGGTGCACATTTGCATCGCCAAATAGTACGTGCGCTATCGGTTTGGTATGACGTTCGTTTACTCGATCATTATTGGTTACTCATTTGCTTTCCCACTCTCCTCATGCACGCAAATCGATATGAGTCTGAAAGAGAGAGAAGGAAGGGCACGGGAAGGAAGGTTAACTAGAAAAAAAATTCCGGTTTACTACCCTACGCTAGGGAGAGAGGGAAGTTAAATGAGCCTGACATAAACAATTAAACAACTATATATGCTTTCGAATAAGTTATGAAGGCAAATTTACATTCGCTAGCATTGATACAAGGAATGCGTATATGGAACCGTATGGCTAATCTACAAAACGAAGTGGGCCGGATTCCTCGTCGGCGCTCGTGCCTATAGAGATAAGAAATAAAGCTAACTACACATTCGACCAATAGGCTTATACGTGTACCGCTGCAAATGCACTGATTACAGGCTGTTTTCGGTAGACTTCTGAAATGAAACAGGACTTAATTCAACAAATATAAAGGGCTCACGAAAAGAATGGTACGGGAAGCGAACGGCGAATCTTCTATATATAGAACACACACGGCACGGCGGCGTCCTTCGCCGTTTTCTTCTCAAACACGGCATGCGGGCGTCTAATCTTGTAAATGGTGCTCGCAAGCGTGTTCTTATCCGAGAGCAGTTGAGTGCCGATGCTCTACGACTGCTTTGGTTTTGCTATTGCAAATGTATTTACCATTGCATCTGGCATCGACCCATGCACGGCAACTTTTGCCAAGTCCCAAATGCGCAGGCACTTAATATCATGTCTAACAGATAATGAAATAGTTCACTTCCCTCCTTCTGCCTTGCCAGTGCCTAGGGTAAAGCCAAAGTGGAACTGAATTGTTGTTCCAAAATGAGTTTGACTATTAGCAGGAAAAATCAGAACTTTGGACTGCCAGACAATGCAAAACCGAAATTTATTCCCGGACTTTATCTTTAAATACAGGACCCAGTTTGTTCCGGTCAAGTTTAATATAATGGCCGAAGGACAATACTTATACATTACATGTTGTGTTTGCATGTACATTTTACATTCTTTCATGTTTATATGCCTACACTTTTAGTCATACAGCCATTGATTTTAAGTCTTTGTACAGCTGTCTTTGCAACTTTAGCTTACTAAGAGTAAATTCTTTCATTAAAAAGCATTGCTGCGCAGCCTTTGACCATATTCTTGGAGGTCTTTTGATGGTGAAAACCAGAGTGGTACCTGCCTTGAGTAAGTGTGTTCGGATAATGTCAACGAAAACGTTACTGTGACCTAAAAATTTGTGTAGCTTGTCTGCGCATTCTTCCAAGTTTGTTGTTGCTTGTGTGCTGCATCTAAAGGTAATTCATTTTTAATAAGGTGCACATGTATGCCTGAGAAGGTGCATGCTAAGGGCGAGCTGTGAAAATATTTTGGCTATTTTTCTCACTTCCAGTTTTGTGTCCGCAGAATTTTCTCTAAATTTTAGAGTTCGCAGGTTGGCAGGTGACATGAAACTGGAAGAAAATCAGACGAGATAAAAAAAGAAACTTATACTGAAATCTTATTGTGTATGCTAATTCTTTGTACGCTAGTGGAGTTTAGTATTAAATATTAAACTGTTTTATTAGAATGCCTGTGATATCAGAAATTTCAATTGGAGATACTTCTAAAATCCTTTTTGCCGTTTATGAGTTATTCACAGTGATGTTGTAGGCACTTGCCCAGGAGAGCAGCGCAGGAATATCGCCTCTATATAGCAAGAGTCGGAGATATTTTGCGATTCACCGCCGTTCAAGCAATCCCTCAGAGATACCACGATTAAAGTGCCACAAGTGGAAGCTAGGGAAACATTGTTGAGCTCTTGAACTTGTTTCGAAAATATGACGACATTGTAGGAAAGAAACAGTGGTGGAGCAGCGAACGCCCCGAAGTACGTTCGTCACTCGATACAAGACCAGATCCTCGAAATGCTGAGCCACATCACATTAACAAGTAAAAAGGAAGAGATGAAAAGCTTCAAGTACTTTGTACTTATTGTCCATGAAACCAAGGACCTAAGCCAGACGGAACCATTATCAGTTGTACTAAGGTACTACGCAACTGGGGCTATCTTTGAGTGGTTTCTTGGATTCGGCAGCGCTGACCACTTGGATGCAAAGTCACTCCTGGGCTACGTAAAGGAAACGTTGAATCGCTGTGGCATAGGTATACTCGTTTGTGCATTGCTCGAACACATGATGGTGTGAGTGTCATGAGCGGTATCTCAAGCAGCGTCCAGGCTCTGTTCAGGCAAAAATTGCCGCAGGCAGTGTACGTCCACTGCAAGAACAACGGATGTCTGCAAGGTGATAAAACCGGTGAGATATTTTTTTCTCCTTTAGAATGCCTCTATGTTTTCCTGAGTGGATCTGCAATTCACTCTTTGCCAGTGATAGAGCTGCAGCATCTCAGCGATACACAATAGATCTGCCAGATAGTGGCTTGCACAGCAACAATGAAAAGCTTTCCTGCTATCCTTGTATGCCTCGCCGAAGTCATCGCTACAAACAGCAGGTGGGCAACGGAAGCTAAAGGTCTGTTGAGCAAATTAACTTATCGTTTCTCTTCCATTTAAGCCTATTTACCGAGGTACTCGGCCGCCTTAAGGTTCTTTCGGACCTATTGCAAAGTAGAGACTGCAATTCTAGTCAGGCATGCCTCATCGCACGCGCAGCCATTGACGAGTTCTCCGAAATGAGAATTTCGCCGAACGCCTTCGACACACTCTGGGCTCAAACCGGCAGTGTTTCTGAGGAGAACAGGGTGTCCCAATAAAGAAAGCAGAAAATGAAGCGCCTTCCGCTCCATTTAGAACAGTATGTATTGAGTGAAGGACATGCCATTGAAGAATAGTCTCGAGATTCAAAGGAAACATTCAGAGTCAAAGTTTTTCTGCCCGTTTTGGACCACCTGATTGCGGAGCTGACTAGGCGGTTCACAGAAAACGATGATGTACTCTGCGGAGTTAGCAACCTTCACCCACGGAGTGAGAATTTCATTGACATCTTACTGAAGCCTTCCACCGAGCACTATGCATGCGACATCGAAAGCGTTGAAGTTGAGTGCAAGCTGATAATGAAACTTCTTCCACGCATCGAAGCCGAACGTGTAAGAGAGACACTGCTGCAACTGGCGACTGTCTTGGGAGAACATAATCTAGCCTTCCAGGACGTGCACATGCTAGGTCTTATCGCCGAGACGATACCGGCATCGTCATCATCTTGCCAGCAGACGTTTTCGTGCCTTCAAATATTGAAGACTTCGCCGCAAAATGAAAAATTAAAAATTAAATTATGGGGTTTTACGTGCCAAAACCACTTACTGATTATGAGGCACGCCGTAGTGGAGGACTCCGGAAATTTCGACCACCTGCGGTTCTTTAACGTGCACCTAAATCTAAGAACACGGGCGTTTTCGCATTTCGCCCCCATCGAAATGCGGCCGCAGCGGCCGGGATTCAATCCCGCGACCTCGTGCTAGGCAGCCCAACACCATAGCCACTGAGCAACCACGGCGGTTCGCAGCAAGATGAATAGCCGTCTGAGTGACATAGCTGTGCTTGCGGTCGAGCAATATTTCTTGCCAATAAGATAGATCTTCAGCGTGTTGTTGACATGTTTGAAGCTGAGCACAGTAATCGATGTATACGTATGTACTAGTATGCCGGTATAATGATACCCCATCATATCTTTGGGGCGATCTCGTGGGAAAATTGTGCGGCACAGGCGTAGGACCAATACCTGTACCAGTATTAGAACACCCGCTTCACCATCGAATAAATCCCGGCTGTATTTTGTCTTATACTGTCAAAGCGCAGGCATTGGCGCCTGTGGTTGTGACGAAACCTTTATCTGTCCCTGTCATCACATTGAAGGAGACTGCATATAGGGTGCTGTCCGAGGCCACGTTGGTAGCCTAGCTTGAGTAGTGAACAGTGTATAGACGGAGAGCTGTCATTTGCGTTTGTGAAACCTGCTGTATTGCACGACCAAATGTGGCAGTGACTCAAATGCTTATTGCGTGCTCTATTTTTGCAATACTCTGCTCTCATCTTTTGTTTGTTATTCTTTTCCCATATACCATTTTGTCATTTCTATCATTTCCAGAATTTAGAATCACCAGCCGGCGCCACAAGAGTGTACTATATTTATTTTTTTTTTTGGTAATCTAGCGCGTCTTTACCTATGTTGGAATTGATATACACATTGCTTTAAGGTGCACATTGCTTAGCTATGCTTAGAGGTGTTTCTCTCCCGTTGTGAAATATACTCTTTTGAAGCGATATTGCGATTTAGTTAACTGGTGTTATTTCGGTACTGCTGGGCACCTGTATTTATTTCTTCCAGTCAAAAAATCCTGGCGCCGCCCATGGGCTGCACCCGCCTTCAGGACTACGTCTTTGCACAGCCATGCAGCCTGGTGGAATGTGACCACCACCCACACTAGAAAGACTCACTTTGGATAATATAGAAACAGGGAAACGAGATGTTCATATAGCAGATGCCCTGTCTCGGTTCCCTTCGAAAGAAAGGGTACTGGAAGAAGAGCACTTTCAAGTATACGTCGACCAAGAGTTAAGTCTCGACAGAAAGACCACAGCAGATCAAGCGTGAAACCAACTGAGATGAAGATCTCGGTACCCTGAAGCTACATGCAAGCACAATATTGCCAGAAGACAAAAAGTTGGTCCCGGAACAAATCCGAGCTATATTGACCGTATCGTGACCAGATCCATGTTGAAGAAAATGTCCGTATACGATCCAACCGACTCACCATTACCTACAGCATGAGGAAACAAGTCTTAGACATCATGCAAGCCGCACGTGGAGGCACAGAAAAGATGAAGCAATGTGCCAGAGACGTCTATGTTATTGCAGGGTATGTCGGCGGTAGAGGGTCGTCCTCTTCAGTGCTTTTGCTCGTGAGTGCTGCTCCTGCTCGGAGTCTGTGCTCTGCCTAGATTGTCGCCACTGCGCTGCTCCTAGTCCGGTCAAATAAACACCTTAGCACAGCAAAATTCGTAAAGAAAGTAAAAAGGTGTGCGCTCTGAAGACAACACAAGTCCAGGAACCAATGGCTGCCCATGATGAGCCACGACATCCCCAAACTACCCTGGCACACAGTTGGCATCGACTTTTTCCACAAAACGGGAGAGGAGTATGGAAGCAACGCAGACTTCTACTTGTTATATATTGAGCTTCAGCGCTTGAAGCACACAAAGGCAGAAGCTGTCATTAAGTTCTGCCAAGAGGTCTTCGCTACGCACAGCGTTGCCTGCAAACTTATCAGCGACAACAGGTCACCGTTTAACAGCCACAAGTTTGTTGAATACATGGAGCTCTGTGACAACATCCACAATACATTAAGCTCAGAATACCCCATGTTTAAACGGAATGGCTGAGTGTGCCGTGCAAGAGGCGAAGAAGCTTCTGAGCAAGACACTTTGCCACACGACAAAGTTATACAGTGCCCTACCGTAGTGGAGAAACATGCCAAGAGAAGCTCCTGCAGTCTCCAGTGCAGCGTCTCAAAGGAAGGATAGGGATAGCCAGCGCCGCCTTCCTCCTTAATTAGTTGCAATCAAAGCGTGCCTAGAAAATTTGCTTCTCAGCTACCACAGCATGCAGTTGTGTGTGCACCATGGTCTACAAGAAGGTGGAACATAAGAAGTACAAGCAGAAGCAGACCAGCGACTTTCTGTCACTGGACCGTAAATCTGTCCCCACTTCTGACAGGTCAGAGGGTGTAGGTGCGACCCGACGAAGTACACGCTACAGTGTTGAGCTTGGTTCAAATGCCATGATGCGTAACTGGCGCCACCTGATCCCTTTCGTTCCCTGAAGAGAACAGCAGAGAGCTTCACCAGATATACAAGAGCCACCAAAGCATCCTGTTGCAGTCCGAGAACCGTCTTTGAGCACTGCAGGGTCATGAACCGCCCAGGGACAGTCCTCAATGGACATTGGTAAAGTAGTGTGGGCATGTATAGGCCAACAAGTTGTTTGCCCAGATCACCTTAACTATTGTTTCCTGGCCTCACCTCTCTTCTGTGGTTTTTAAGAGGGGAGATGTAGAGGACGCCACTGTTCTGTTAGTATGCCAAAAGTTTGTGGCTCCCTCTGGATGTTGGTTGACTGTATATATGTACTGACCTTCGAATAAAGGGGGCACTTGTTCGTTTGAGATTGAGCGTGTCAGCCGTCTGTCTTTCTATGTTGTCGCAACAAGTGACATGCGCCATCAAGCCTACACCGGTCATATTTGCAGATATCTTATATCTGGAACATGGTGCGGGTTCCTGCAATGAACCTACATTGTGTTTGCACAAAAGATGTGAGGAACATTGTGCAAACATGGTACCTCCCAATGTACCATCAAAAGAAGCAATACTAAATAGCAGCTTAGAAATCTAGCTGGAATAAATCTGAGAACATTTCTTGGACAAGAAGACAGGCAAACCTTAGAGCAAAATTGAGCCCGAGTAGAACTATCAGTCATTGGGCCACATTCCTTAATATTTGTGTTCATTGTTTACATTTGGGTTGCTGAACATCTGCCTTCTGCATTGTGGCGAGCAGGTGCTCAAGTAAGTCTTCCTTCCAATCACTAGCCACAAAAATCCGAGATAAACAGGGTAACAGTATGAAATGCAATGCAAGAAATAGTACACGAAGACGCTACACAGAGTGCCATTAAAATGTGCAACAGCTCACCTACTCGCGCATTATCTGCAACAGGAAGCCCGACAATGGAGACATTCTTTTTTTCGTCATCTATGCACAAAACTGAGTGGCAACAGCAACAACAAACCCAAGAACCAGTTTAAACCTTAGCGCCGTAGGAGAAGAACGGCCAAGCAGAGAGCTCACATGCGTCCCATCCACCATGGAAAATTCAACAAACGAGCAACAGCACTAAAAAAAGGATAAAAGCTGCACAAGACCAATCTACCAACCACAAACGGGCTGTAAGGTACATGGAAATGAGCTGCTCCAGAGCTGCGCCCAAGTGTCCCAGTGTGTGTGTGGTGCGACCACAAGTTTCGCATGGTTGAGTGCTATAGTTCAGTGTTCAAAACTAACGAGACCTGACGACTGCAACACGAATAAGCAGTGTGGCCAAAGTTTGATTCCTATGTAGGCGGCTGCGGCCGAGCGTGGGGTTCCAGAAGTACATATGTATTATCGAAATTATTATCGAAAAAGTTAGGAGCAGCTAGTTGCTCCTAATTCTTGTCGGGCTGCTGTAGCCGTCTGTCAAAAAGAGAGCGCATGAGAAAAAAGGTGACCCTGTGCTCCATGTGCGTCTCGCACAACTCCAAAATTTGGCTGAGATGTTCACATTAGCGTATGCTATCAGTGGACTGTGTTTCTCCAAGTCCGAGGGGTGGTTGAGGACCGCTTTAAAAGGTACCACATATACCAACAGTCGCGGGGCTCCATTCTTATTTATATGGAAATTGTGCCGTGAGTATACGAACTTGGACAATCTTTCACCTTGGAATTATACCTATATAACCACTCACAAGATGATAAAGCTCCGCCGGTGAGTTAAACAATTTGCAACGATTGAAACGACCGTACACCTACGAGATGCTCCGTGATACACGCAGATGAGGCGGTTAACTAAAGAGAACAAATAGCTTTCTCAAACCTGACACACCCTGACATCCAAGCCACATCAAGCTATGCAACGGACTTTTTAGGCCACTTACTATTTGAACTACAGGTTATACACGATGCGACAGAAACCCTTACTAACTTGCCTAACATCAACATAACCCACGTCTACACTTACAGGCTGGGCGCAGCGAAGCAAAAAACTTGCATATATCTAAGGAGCTACACAAAATTCATAATTCTACGCTCGGCAACATCACTGCCAACTGGGTGCAGGTATAAATGGTCATAACGATAACATTTAATGACTTTGCAGACCACATTGTTCACTATTTTCTTGACATCCATAACTACTCTTTCCCTTCCCTCTGACCCCCGCTGTTTTCTGTGCCAGAAAATCCATTATCCAGTGCGACACGTGTGCCCTTATCCCCTGCGTGTCTGCTCCGTTGCCCACATTCCTTATCTGGTGGAGCTACTCGCTGTCCGGAGAGCTTTACTCTTCCCGTACTGCGCCCATCGGGCATCGTTAGCCCTCTAACGATGGCTTGAAATGCCGGTTTCGAGATTTTTCGCGCCACCCACAGACATACTGCGCTATTGGACATGAACGACGAGAACTATTTTGGATTCTAAGCAGTTCACTTTTTACCCCCAGATGGTAAAACTTTAGAACGCACTCCGGATCGTCAAAGCAGAAAGAAAAGTCGGCCTTCCGCGCCACTCACGGACACTCTGCGCCATGGAACGCGAAGAAGAACTATATTTTTGTTTTCTAAGCAGTTTGCTTTTTCCACAAAGTGCTAATTTTTTTTAATGCACTCCGAAGTTTCGCCACCGTCAAAGTAGACAGCAAAAATAGCGGCCTCGGAGAGCGGCACTCGCGCTTCGAAAGATCGCAGATCTCGTGATTCTGCTGTTTTTTCAGCTGATTTTACCGGTGGATCGAGCAGCAGCGAGTCTGAGGATCAGGGTGTCTACCAACCGGGAAAACCGGGAATTCTCAGGGATATTGATAGTCTGGAAAAACGTTGGATACTCTGGAAAAGTGTTGGCTGAAGCAGGTGTCCCTCATCCAAGCAAAAAAACTATTGAGAATAGTGAAACGCAACACTGAGGCGCTGTGCTCGGGATGAGAGTATGTCAGGACAGTTCAAGTTGACTTACCAGCTGCTGCGAGAGAATCTCACTTGTGATAAAGTTGGGCCCTCAAACTAATTAGCTTGCTATGAGTTGACAGAAATAGCGCATATTCGAAAATATTCTGTATGCATCTCTTTCTTATTCGTATTTGGGAATGTTCGACCCGATTTGTAATTTTACTATTACTTTCGAAGATATATTATTCGCTGTGCGTTTTACATAACCCCCCCCTTCTGTTTTCTTTTTGAATAAAATAAACACTAACCCGTACTATTCAAACTGGATTAAGTTGTTTTTTTTTTTTCATTTTTTAACGTGCTTAATAGAGAGTGACACCACTGGGTGATATGATGTAGGGAGTCCGTCTTGACATAAAACAAAGTTGTGCCACTCAGGGAAAACCTGGAAAACTCAAGGAATTCGGAAATGTCAACTTGGTAGACACTCTGGAGGATGCTGCCTCTTCGTTGGACATTGAGAGCAACGAAGACACAAGCCAGCCCCGAATATCGGCGGCGGCAGCCTGGCACGCCAAACTGTAGTGCTTGCACAAAAATTTTTCAAGTGGGAAAGCTGCTGAATGAAAAATAGATTTTTTGGGATATTTAGTGCCTATTAGACGGCAATATATTTTGCAATTCTCATAACTTGTTACGTTTTTTCTTAGTAGATACAAGCATTGCTTCACAAACATTGTTAAATTTTATCCCGCAATCTTGATTTTAGCAATGTATACCTCTTTTAACACATACATCTCGTTAATAATTGTAATTTTCAAGGAGACATGAGTCGCCTTGAAGAAGACAAGTCCACTTGTCGAAAGGTTGGCTCCCGTCTTCACCTTGTTCTTGTTTTCTTCATCGTCTTGAATTTCCACCTCCCGCCTTCCCCTTGTTTTCCCTGTATCTCGTTAATAAAGCTTTTATGCGTGAAAAGTGCATTCATTCTGCTATTTGTTTATGTATTACATAAAATATTTCATAAATATTTACATAAATATTTTGAAATTACATAAATGACATTACATATTACATAAATATTTTTATCTGAAGAAGCTTCAGATAAAAATATCTGGCGTAACCTGCAAAAAACACCTAGTTTCCCCATGCTGCGGAAAGAGTGAAGCCATCGAGCCATCATTTCCGCCTGAGGTCAGCGCTACGTACACATTGTTTAGTGTCCGCAGTGCAAAGCTCGTACCTCTGCAGCTGATACCCGCCATCTACTAGACGTGCCCTGGGCCTCGGGACAAAGACAACTCCCAAAAGTGTACTTAAAGGTGTGAATTGAAAAGACTACGAACAATGGCTTATGGACACCATATTCTTTAAGTCTGCTGCAGTATCTTAGTGAAACGAACCTGCATGCATATATGTAGATTCATGCTGACATTACACCGGGTGGCAGCCAAAGAGAATAAAAAATAAACACTTTGCTGCGGGCGAGGGGCAGTGCTACATTCCAGGCGGCGCGGGAATTTATGCTTAGCACTGTGATTGATACACCGAACACTGTTCTACAATTCGAATGTCTTGTAAAATTTCTTTGCAAAAAATACCATAGGCTTTTCTGCATGTGACACCTCTGCTTGCTCGAACATGCCGTTAATGGCGCACTGTGCGTAGGATGGCAGCCAGATGGTTGGCCTGCACAGTGCATTACGGAGAGCGGAAAAGAATTGTCCGTACATCATCGTACGTACCTCATCAACAGAAATGGCACTCGACAGTAACGACAACACATCGAAATGCACATAATGGAGGCCAAACCCAGACGCGGCAGCAACGCTAAGGCAGATTCAAAGGCCACCCCACACCCCGCTCCCCACCCACCCCAATCCTCCCAAAACATGACATCTTCTTTGTACTCACAGCATTGATTGTGCAGCAATGTCCCCTCTTATCGCCATTCCATTCTCCATAAGCCTAAATGAGCCCTTATGTTAAGGCTGTGTGTAAGCAGATCACTGGGAAAAGGAAGGGAGGGGTTCTGCAGCACTATGTAAAAGCTGGTGGAGCATCGACAAAGTCAAAAGGTCTGAGAACCCCTACCTTGTGTAAGTGTGCACAGTTCTGTCAAAGAAAGGCCAATGTGCTAGCGTAAATTCCAACGGAATCTGAAGCGATCTATGAAGGCTTCAATGTGCCGCTTATTGTGATGAGAGCCTGCCCATGACAAAAATGGTGTATACATTAAATAAAATTTGGTAACGACATTTTGCTTCAACGCACTTGTAGACAAAATGATCACTCATGGCAGAATGAGAAGATAACCACTTGTGTAAAAAAGTGTGAACCACTTTTCACGCAGAAGGACGTTTAATTAGGCAACGATTTACTTGGAGAACATGTCCTAGCGAGCCGTGTAACATTCAAAATTTCTCACTAATGAGTATTTTACTGTACGCTGCGGTCTTTTGTATGCATAGTGTATAAACAGATGCTTCGTTGTTGAGCCGTTACATCAAGGAATATCAGATGGCTGTGGCCACTGAAATATGTGCTCTAAACTGATCATCAAAAATGTCTCCGCAACCTTCAGCGCACCTGCATAGCCTCCGCTGTATCGTAATATAACTAAAGAACTTGTTAATTTGTATTACAACATATTTATTTCCAAAGTGTGTACCAACATAACTGGCAGGATACTTGACTTTGGTATTGTGGTGTTGCCTGTGTCATGTGTCGCGTCGTATCAGTGTTTTCAAATACTTTCATTGCTTTCTTAAAACATAATGAAACAGCTTTTCACATTATACTGGTACATGCTATGAACTACCTCTGGAGCTCAACATGTCCGAGCATACAGCAACACTTGTGTAACAGAATGTTATGTAGCATACCGCGCACACATGCATATTCCTAATTCAGATTTGGCTTAATACATTGACACCTACATCGCATAAGGGTGTTGATAGACAATTTCTACATATCTGAGTTTACAAGTTACAAGTAAGCAAGCTTTGAAAGAAGACCCGGCACTGAAATGGCCATATGTTGGTGCAGGTGCCTCTTCACGTGGATGTAACGTGCCACAGTCTGAAGCCATACGTGCCACCAAAATGGCTGAATGGATGTGGAGGTAATCTTTAGGAGCGCAACTTGCAGAACAAAAAGAAAAAAGCCTCAAATGTGATTGTTTATTACATGAAGGTTCATTGTCGCCCTATATAGAAGTAATTTTTGCATACTGAATGGAATACAATTCGAATAGTGCCAGAATTGAAACAAATGTAGAATATGTTTCAAGCTGTTTTTGAAAAGTGCACAGCAATTGTCAAAATATGGGTAAAACAATGTACACATCCTGGTGTTCATTCCATTGGCAAGTTCCTGTAGTTACATCGCACATTATGCAGCATTGTTTACTAAAAGCGCTAACGGATCACTAGCAACAAATGAGGAAATCGCTCGCATACAAAGGACTCGTCAGGGAGTGCAAATGGTCTTTGTATAGCCAGGAAAGTCTAGCTGCCTGAGAAGCGTATCCAGCTTCTACTACGCATGCTCTCATGTTTTATGCATATACTATGCCCATGGTTGTTGTTTACACGTCTTTATTCACATTTTTTGCCCTTAAAGAGCTGCGGTGAATTGGCTTGGGAATTAGCGGGAGTGAGAAAGTAAGGGAAACAATGGGGGACGTAACCATTTGAGGGTCGATTTTTTTAATTGCAGATGACAATTCTTCTTAGGGAGCTATTTCGAAAAAAATTACCGTAATTTTTTCTAAGGTGACCCTAAAATGATAAAAAATATTTTGCGTTGGTATATAAGCACTCTTCATTCATGAATAACAACAATAAAAACAGAATTAAACCTATAAGAATTGAAAATTTTATGCATTGTTATAGTTCAAGGCTTTGAATATGCGCACACGAGAATATTTCGCAAGAGTCAAATGTTTCTGCTCTTACACTAATATGTACGTCCATAGCGTAATCGAACTACGTAGGTGCGCGCACTCAAGAAAACTGTGTGGTTGTGTGCCCGTCAAAAAAACATCTGACAAACTTCCGCTAATCTTCATCTTATCGCTTACCAGAGGCAATTAGATTTTGCGAGCCTCAAAAAAAAAGAAGAAAGAAAAAAGCAACGGAAACGCACGCACGGTAGCATCCTTCCTATGCGCACATCTGTGAGCACTAAACGAGCGAGAAACAAGCGGTCGCCCTTTGAGCGATTAGTAACGAGACAGCCATCAGGTTTGCAAGCGCAGGAGGCCGAGACCGCTCGCGGAACAGAACGCAAGCCGCCGCCTGCCTGCGCGCGCGCCAATGCGCGAGCGGTAGTATGTAGACGCGCAGGAACAAACTAGCGCTAAAACAAACCATGCAGCGAAAAGCAAGAGAGGGAGGCGCGCAAAAATAGTTCCCTGTATTCCCATATAATGGCGGCACATGACAGAAAAGAAAAAGTTAGGAAATTGGTGCGCTTTTTAGGTATACAGACGGCACCGTAAATATACGGCATCGACCATTTTGGAGATCGTTCGCGGCGCCGTATATTTATGTCATTGACCTTCAAAGGGTTAATTATCTACATCATGCGGTCTGATGCTTTCGCTGGTACGCTGGAGATGAAGAAGCATGGTCCCAGTGGCTGGAGCCTCAGGATCATCCAGGAATTCATATAGCGACCGCCAGAACTTGTTGGCGGTCGCAGCACTGCAGTGTCGCGGTAGAGCCCAGGTCTGTAGGGAGGTTGGTCGCCATTCCGTTGGGAGGGAAGCAAGGGCCCTTTGCCTGGGGTCAGAATACAGTGGGCAGACCCAGATCAAGTGTCTGAGGTCTGCCCTGGTGTTGCAGGGGCTGCAGCTACCCGCACGCGAACATTCCAGGCCACGAGGGTCTTCCGTACTGCGAAAACGCTGCACGAGAAAGGGAGTAAGAAGGGTGGCAGTCTGTACCTGCCGGAGCAAAACCTGCTGCCGAAGAGTAACAGCCTGGGAGGGAAGGGGAGGAATGTCCATGGGATTGGGCGTAGTGAAGAGATAGCTGCGCCGGTGGTGCTTGGCTTCGGCTATTGCTTCCATGGGATTGTACCACTGACTGTGTATTTCCGTGTATTCAGGTACGTTGTTCAGTGATTGTTCGGGCGGTTTTGACAGCGCGGATAGTAGCGTGGCGTGCGCTAGTCGATGGGTCCGTTCATTTCCTGGTATATGCGTGGGCTCCGGGATCCAGTGTAACTGAAGATCATGACCTTGGCCACGCAGACGACGCACGTGGAGGCGGAGTTGTTGGAGCACAGCAGTGGTTGTACGAGTGCCCTGGTAAGCTCTAAAGGCATTTTGAGAGTCCGTAAACACTCTGTAGTGCTGCTTAGCCTCTCTTGGAAATTTGTTGGCAGTGTGTTCAGCATGCTTGGCGAAATCTAGGATGGCATACAGTTCTGCCGTAGAGCTGTGAACGACATGTCTTGTGAAGCGGAGTTTACTCCCCCGCTTGGCTGCTTCCATATTTGTCCACGCCGTAGTGAACATTGGCTCCTCCTCTGATCCTCCGATACAAGCATCCACATAGACTATATGGCACCTGCCAGAGTTGTCGTTGCCCCCCTTACGTAATTGGTGCGTATATTTCTTGTGGCGTTTGGCGTGGGCCTGTCTTCTTGCCAATTGATCTTGTCCCATGTTCTTCGGCAGTGGCTTGGGACCCGCAATTGGTAATTGCTCCCAAGGGGGACATATCTGTGAAAGCGCCGGAAAGTTACAGATGTCATGCCCAATTTTAACCAACGTGGCCCTTCCTACGTTTGTGGACTTGAGCTTGAACTTGAAACGTTATGTCTTGCAGGAACGCAGCAATAAAGTTATGCATGTTGCCTTGGATGCCCATTTCTTGTATCGCCTGCACGATAAAGGCATGGGGAAGGCTATCGAAAGCTTTCCTGATGTCCACCCCAACAACTATGCGAGGACACGAGGACGAGACATAGAGCACGTCCTCTTATAGGCGGAGCATAATATCTCGAGTAGAAAGACCAGCCCGGAATTCGTATTGAGTGTGAAGCAGAAGACAATTTACCTCCAACCACCATATTAACCTTGCGTTCACGATGTTCTCCAAAAGTTTGCACAGACGTGACATAGCGAAACTGGTCTTAAGTTTCAAAGGCAGTTCGGTGGTTTGTTCGGTTTCGGAATAGGCTTGACAATAGATCTAATGGCGCCATTCTAGTGGGAGAGTTCCTTCTTTCCATATACGGTTAAACTCCGCCAGAAGAGTAATTTTGCAACCTTCGATAAGGTTTTGGATTTGTGCTGCCGCGATTCAATCAACCCCTGGTGTACCACGGGTGTTTTTTGTGTATGGAGTCTTCGAGCTCGCGGGCCGTGAAGGACTGGTTTAGATCATCGTGTCCGTCTTGGTCATCGTCCCTCGCATAGGTTCTATTTATGGTACTATTTGACAGGGGAAAAAATATATCTGCCGCTTTCTCTGCGAGTTCCGCATTGGTGAGTCCTTCTTTCAGGGCAACACGGGCTGCGGCGTCTGAGGTTTTACGTTGCCCAAGAAGAGATCTCAATATAGCCCACGCCCTCCTTGAATTAGTGGATCCGTTGAGTTGCTCCCACACCTGCATCCAATGCTCGGAAGCTAGCTCTCCCGTATACTTCTCAATTTCCTCTTGTAAAGAGCGTAGTTTAGTTCGTAGTGTCCGGGGGTGCCCCTTCCCTCGATAAGAAGACAGCAGTCTGGGCCTGCGGTCCCGTAGATGCAGGAGGTGCCTATCCGGATTAGGTTGGTCCGGAGAAACCCGAAGCGTCTTAGTTGCTGTACGCTTGGCACGCGTCATAGCTTGCGTTAAAAGTCAAGATTATTAACTGGACCGTTTTCTTCTAGCAGCATCCGATATTTGTCCCGGTGCGTAATCGTACAATCCCGTTTGTAAGACGATGGGTGGCACGAGGGACCATTTGTTCTCACTGTGATGGCAGTTAGAAGATGATCACTGCCAAGAGAGTGCTCTAGAAGTTTCCATTGGCAGGTTCTGGGTCTCGAGGACCATGTTAGGTCTGGCGTCATGTCTGCTTGCCTTGTGTCCTGTCCAAGCCTTGTATGGTATTGCGGCAGATTAAGGAGCGATAGTCCATAATGACCAAACTCTTCCATGATACGGCGACCGCGTGGGCTGCACTTATTATAGTTCCAGGCTACATGTTGAGCATTGAAGTCTCCACAGATTAGAATTGTAACCTTGGGATAGATCTTCCGAAAATGTTGTATGTAGCTAAAGTCTACCGAGGTGCCCTTAGTCTTCCTTCGTGCGTTTTCTGGACGTATGTACACAGAAAAAAACAATTATTATTCTTTCGGGCGTAAGTTGAATGCAGCATCCAGTAACATAAGCAATATTCGAACACCAAGCCTCACTGTCGAGCTTTGTGTGGGTGAGTCTTCGATCCAGATACACAGCTGTGCACACAGGTGTGTCGGTGTCTTCGGGGAAGCCATAGCCCTCGTAGTATCGTAAGCGTGGAATAAAGCAGTTCACCTCCTGCAATGCCAGGACGGCGGTTCTGAGACTGTTATTCGACAGACCCAAGCATAAAATCATGTCTGCTTTTTTTTCTTTTTGAGGAAGCGGCAATTCCACTGAACCACTGTCGGGACGGCTCCCGCCACATCCCGACCGTGACCGCAAACATTAACTTGAGGGATTAGCTGAGCCATGTTGTGTGTGAGCCATCTGCGTCGGAGCTATCTGTACAGACAGCAAAGACGCCATATCAACTCATGCGGCCGGGATAAGATCTCCGAAGGAGAGCGTTCCATTGTGCATTAGGCGCTCCATGATGGTGCGAACGCATGTTTCGATAGCTCGTTCTATCATCGTTTGTACCCTTGACATGATGTTATGTTCCATTTGTGCCAGGCGTGCAGAGAAGATGGCTTCGTAATCAGGATGAATTTGTGGTTTTGCCTGCGTTTCTAGCAGCTTATTCTGGGTCTGCTCTGGTGCCCCGACAGTGATAGTTTCATGGATTTGTCCATGAACACGTGCACCTTCATTTGCTGATAGTGAAGCGGGGACACACTGACCTGTAATTTCGCCGTGACTCACATTCGCGTGTTCTAGCGCTTCGCTGTTAGCCATCTTGACGACATTAGCAAAGGCATGTTTGCCGTGGTCAAAAAGCGGTTTATTTTCCGGCGGTATCGCAGGAGTTGATGGAGCGCGGGGAGGCCCAGTTAAAGAGTTGTGTCTCAGGGTCACGGTCTTTTGAGGGCACACATGAACTTGCGGTTGTGACCCCATGGAGTTCTGGCTTTGCTTCTGAGGGCGTTTTGACTTCACGCGCAGCTGTTTGTTGATCTTTACACGCTGAGGGCAGTCTTGAGCCGTTGCAAGGTGTTTACCCCCCAATTGCGGCATTTCGGCCCCTGGTTGGGACAGACCTCGTCACTGCCATGCAGCTTTCCGCCACATGTGCCGGAACGTGGGCTGTTAAAATTCGGACAATGTTGTTTTCCGTGTCCTAATTTGTGGCAGGTCTCACAAGTGTAGACCTGCGACTTGAACGGATAGACTAGTATTGTGAAACACTTGGGTACGATTTTGTATGGAAGGCTAGTCCCTTTAAAAGTGACTACAGCGGTGCCTTTCTCACCAATGGGGCGAGCGCTGATAATGTCGCACTTCCGGCAGTGCAGGTTCATGGTAAGCTGCTCGACAGTCATTCCTCCTGCGTTGCGGATAATGCCCCACATTTGATCCTCTTCTATGGCCTCGTGCTTGAAATACAGTTGGCTTGCCATTTATTGGAAGCTGTATTAAAGACAGAAGGGCATCTCGTGTCGCGATCATCGGTGTCAACCGCTATTTGATTACTCCTGTCCAAATATCTGACCTGAACGATCGGGTCAGCTTGCCTTTAATGTGTTGAGGGAGCATTGTGCATGTGATTCCAAAGTGCCTCATCAATAACAATGAAATTTTTATCCATGATTCTGCATGGCTCTTGAGGTTTTAGGATCACAGTGTGAGCATATGAACGGCGTTGGGTGCGCGTTCGCTTGTTTCTTCGCTGGATCGGGGCGTTTATATGTAACGGTTTTCCGTGCTCCTTGTTCGCTGCCATCTTCGTGAGTAGACACCGAGCCATACGCGTTAAATTCTGGCGTTGCGTTGCCGTTGTAGTGAGAGACGCCATGACGAAACGCAGCCTCGGGTTTAGCTGCTGCAGCTATCGCGGACAGTGTTCCGCGTGCGCGTTTCTGCCCATGCTTGGCGGTGGGTACAATGAGTAGGTTTGAGACGAGTAAATCATCGTACTTGCCTTTGCTCCCTCTTGGTGGCTCAGGATCAGCAAGTGGAGCGAATGGATTCACGTCTGGACGCAGCGGCGTCTTTCTCGAAGCGGTGGTGTCCACCATGGCGTCGGTCGAGGTGCTCGTTAGGGTTGGCGCATTCTCTGGCGTGAGGGCGTCCTCAAACTGCTGTAACTCCATGTCCTCGGGTAATGGAACATTCAAAGCTGCCTCTGGGTAATCCATGACCGCGGTCCATGCGACTTTTGGGCCCTAAGGCCCAAAGCAACAGAAGGAAGACAGTGACTGTCGGTGATGAAAATGCACACGTCTTTTCAACTCGGCCACCCGGTGGCGAGTCCTCTATGCCCGTGGGGGTGACATTTATCATACTTTTGCTTCAGTTTGAGATTTATTTCTGTACACGTAGTGTTTTAAGTGTTCGAAGGCTATTAGAATATAGTTGTATTGACAAAGTGTCTACTTTAACGTATCAAATATTTGCACGCCCTTAATCGAAACAGTGAACCCTTGTATTTATTATCTTAAAAGCATGTCCTGTACACAATTTTGTCGGTGAGGAAATTCCTGATGAGAGACTAGTACAACTGCAATTCAGAAAGCATTTCTTTTCAAGTTTCAAAAAACAGGATTGGCCCAATTTCATGGCTTCTGCACACAAATGTATTACACAGTGCAGGCTTATAAGCCCAGTTCAATATATAAAGTTTATACAAATATTTCTACAAATACATGTCGCACTAGTGCTTATAGAAATGCTGGTACATTAGTTGAAATAAAACGTAGGAACGAATAAAACATGGTGGACTCGACATTCGACTCAAACATTAGGCTACTCATCTATGTTGCTTATAACAGGTTCCTTCTGTGTTAATAATGAAGTTCCAACTGCCGTCATTCAACTGCTCTTGCAGCCGCAGATGCAATAAAAGGCTAACATCCCTACATTGCATGCCGTCAATAAATTATTGAAATATCGAGAACAGACAACGAATACTCACCAAACACTGCCATTTATTTGATGCTCTAATGAAACACAGTGGAAAGCTAGCTTATTGAACAATCAATTCCTCTAAAAATGTACCCATTTGTAAAAAAAAAGAAAGGAACGAATAGAATAAGATCAAAAGAATTCACGATGAACCATGTAGACCAGAACCAAGAGGCAACAAATACATGAATTGGTCTAAGAGAACAAGTTCACATGTAACAAAGAGAACACTGAAAAAAAAACAGAGCCTAAAGAACACATCATTCAGACATCTGTAGTGTAACAATTATTACAACGAACATACAAGTTTGTAGGGGCATGCAATCAGTAATTTTTGAAGACACGAATGAACATCAATTACTTTTAGAATAATGAAAAGCCACAATATAACAAAGCAAATAGCTATTTTTGCCGACTTCTTTAATTAAAGTTTAACTGTATTTTGACTTTTTTCTCAGCTACAACGGCTTTATGTGGGTTAGTTCCCGTAAATCATTTTGCTCTATGTTCCATAACGTGTTCAGAAAAGATCTAGAGAAAATATGCTAACCCCACAAAAGTTTCAGAGACCCTTTAAGAGCAAGCTTCAGCTTGGGGGCTCCCATCTACATACATGGGAAAGGAGATCATTTTTCTTGACAACTACTTCACGAAACCAGATGAGGTTTGTTGCATATAAAAGAAATAGAATGTAGTGACTGTTGGTAGTGAATTTTCGATTTAGGCCATCAATCTTTTAATAGCAATTGTTGAAAATCACGAACTTTCAGAAAACGAAACTATCAAATTTACAAATCTGGTAACTCAGCAATGAAAAATATTGCAATTCTGCAAAAAGCTCAAAATAGAACACCTAAAGTGGACAATATTTAGGTATTAAACAAAGTGGTAAAATATGCCACTAATAAATGATTAGGGCATCTGCAAAGTCCCTGTAAACAGTGTAACAAGTTAACACGATATACATCGATACATCAAATTTTTCTGCTTTGGAAGATCTAGCGTATGCAGCTTACAGAGCTACGATATCTATTCCAGGTGCAGAGCTAAAAATTTATAAAGTTCTTGCTCCAATTTTTTTAAGGTGAAAAATCTTTGTAAATTCCTGTTATAACATTCAGGCCTTCAAACTAAATTGTGCTTCCAGGGGTCACTAGAATTTAGCTTTTTCTCTCAAATGTAACAAATTTCGTTACAATCGGCCCACTGGTTATTTCAGAAAAGCATTTATGCGTTTTACATGTATTTGAATAGGCGGCATCGAAGTTGGGCCGGACTTAAAGCTTGCTCTCAGTAACATGTGGAGACACTTGTGCTACCTGATGCAGTAGAACACTACGTAACATCCGGCACGAATGTAGATTTTCAATTCAGACTCTAGTTCAACGACATTGATAAAATACCCTACAGTATCATGGTGCTGTGCTCTCCAAGTCTGTTCAAGTGATGAGGACCTGAAGCAGGCAATGCAACTATATGGCCGGTCACTTGTATGAATGCACCGGTGTATCTTCAGGGCATTCTTGAACGAGAATCGCTGAAGGCAGAGTGGGCAATGCAATGGCTTCTCGCCTCATGTGTTTCCTAAAGTTGCCCTTATGTGAGAATCTCCGAGAGCATGAAGGGCACTGATATGGCTTCTCGCCTGTGTGAGTCCGCAGGTGGACTGTCAGGCTGCTCTTCTGTGAGAAGCTCTGAGATCATGAAGGGCAGTCAAATGGCTTCTCGCCTGTGTGAGTCCGCAGGTGGATTTTCACGTCTTCTTTTCGTGAGAAGCTCTGAGAGCATGAAGGGCAGTCAAATGGCTTCTCGCCTGTGTGGGTGCGCAGGTGGGCTTTCAGGTTGTCATTTCGTGAGAAGCTCTGAGAGCATGAAGGGCAGTCAAATGGCTTCTCGCCTGTGTGGGTGCGCATGTGGGCTTTCAGCTTGGCCTTTTGTGAGAAGCTCCGAGAGCATGAAGGGCAGTCAAATGGCTTCTCGCCTGTGTGGGTGCGCAGGTGGGCTTTCAGGTGGGACTTTTGTGAGAAGCTCCGACAGCATGAAGAGCAGTCAAATGGCTTCTCGCCTGTGTGGGTGCGCAGGTGGGCTTTCAGGTGGCCCTTTTCTGAGAAGCTCTGAGAGCATGAAGGGCAGTCAAATGGCTTCTCGCCTGTGTGGGTGCGCATGTGGGCTTTCAGCTTGGCCTTTTGTGAGAAGCTCCGAGAGCATGAAGGGCAGCCAAATGGCTTCTCGCCTGTGTGGGTGCGCAGGTGTTCTTTCAGGTGGGGCTTTTGTGAGAAGCTCTGAGAGCATGAAGGGCAGTCAAATGGCTTCTCGCCTGTGTGGGGGCGCAGGTGGGCTTTCAGGTGGCCCTTTTCTGAGAAGCTCCGAGAGCATGAAGGGCAGTCAAATGGCTTCTCGCCTGTGTGGGTGCGCAGGTGGGCTTTCAGGTGGGACTTTTGTGAGAAGCTCCGAGAGCATGAAGGGCAGTCAAATGGCTTCTCGCCTGTGTGAGTCCGCAGGTGGACATTCAGATAACACTTGTGTGAGAAGCTCCGAGAGCATGAAGGGCAATGAAATGGCTTCTCGCCAGTATGGATGCTGGCATGTGCTTCCAGAAGAAATAGTTCATCAGCCACATAGTTACATAGCTGACATCGGTGGAGGCATCCTTGCTTTGACTTGTCAAATTTGGTAGTTGACGCAGAAATTGAAGGCCCTGATGCTGCACAAATAAAAAAAAGTAAATAAGAGTTTTTAGGAAATGCCAAAAACGAACACAGATGCTAACTTTAATGAGAAGCTATCTTTTTCATTTGATTTGGGAGATCTTTGGGGTGACCTGAAGTATGATGAAACAAAGAACTAATGGTCATTTTTAGTTACTCAATATTTCTGCATTTGAATGCTTCATGACCCTGTTTGTGAAGTCCACTTATCAAAGGGATTTTTCAGAAAGCTAAAGAATTACAAAGTGAAAGAATGTGGAGTGCTTGACTACTCTCTACTATGACCCTTAGAGAACACTTCAAAAATGCTTTGACCAAGCCTGCTCTCATATCCTCAATGATCACTTGAGGCCCGGTAACCACATTAGGCACTTGCAAAATTTATGATTCGCTGACACAACAAATTTGTTTTATACGAGACTTCATCGGCGAGTTTCTTCTTGACCACACATTAAACTCTGGCAATGTTATCGTAAGTCGAGATTGCAAGGAGCCGGCTAGGAAATTCCGCAGTTTTCCTCACATAACCTGCCAACACCTACAACCCACATCCTCTTTCAGAACAGCCCAGAAAGAAAAAAAGAATAATATGCGTCTATAATCCATGGTAACAACTGCATACGTAACCCCTAGATGTTTACAAAACAGCATCCATTTGGGGATAAACCACTTGTGCGTGTCGTATATTCAGCCAATGACTTTGCTTTACTGTTTCCGGAGACGGGAGCTGGGCCGTTGAGCACGGCTTATCGTGACCTAAGTTCAACTTTGCTAGCACCATGTGCACTATTCATCATCATCATCATCATCATCATCATCAGCCTAGTTACGCCCACTGCAGGGCAAAGGCCTCTCCCATACTTCTCCAACTACCCCGGTCATGTACTAATTGTGGCCATGTTGTCCCTGCAAACGTCTTAATGTCATCTGCCCACCTAACTTTCTGCCGCCCCCTGCTACGCTTCCCTTCTCTTGGAATCCAGTCCGTAGCTCGTAGTGACCATCGGTTATCTTCCCTCCTCATTACATGTCCGGCCCATGCCCATTTCTTTTTCTTGATTTCAACTAAGATGTCGTTTACCCGCGTTTGTTGCCTCACCCAATCTGCTCTTTTCTTATCCCTTAACGTTACACCCATCATTCTTCTTTCCATAGCTCGTTGCGTCGTTCTCAATTTCAGCAGAACCCTTTTCGTAAGCCTCCAGGTTTCTGCCCCATATGTGAGTACTGGTAACACACAGCTGTTGTACACTTTCCTTTTGAGGGATAGTGGCAGCCTACTGTTCATGATTTGAGAATGCCTGCCAAACGCACCCCAACCCATTCTTATTCTTCTGGTTATTTCAGTCTCATGATCCCGATCCGTGGTCACTACCTGCCCTAAGTAGATGTATTCCCTTACCACTTCCAGTGTTTCGCTACCTATCGTAAACTGCTGTTCTCTTCCGAGACTGTTAAACAGTACTTTAGTTTTCTGCAGATTAATTTTCAGACCCACCCTTCTGCTTTGCCTCTCCAGGTCAGTGAGCATGCATTGCAATTGGTCTCCTGAGTTACTAAGCAAGGCAATATCATCAGCGAATCGCAAGTTGCTAAGGTATTCTCCATCAACTTTTATCCCCAATTCTTCCCACTCCAGGCCTCTGAATACCTCCTGTAAACATGCTGTGAATAGCATTGGAGATATCGTATCTCCCTGTCTGACGCCTTTCTTTATAGGGATTTTGTTGCTTTCTTTGTGGAGGACTACGGTTGCTGTGGAGCCGCTATAGATATCTTCCAGTATATTTACATATGGCTCATCTACACCCTGATTCCGTAATGCCTCCATGACTGCTGAGGTTTCGACTGAATCAAACGCTTTCTCGTAATCAATGAAAGCTATATATGCAAAATGGCGACCTACACAGAGGAGGAAAATGACCGACCGTGCAAGAGAGAAGGGAGCTTCAACACACAGGGGTGGAAAAAGAGTGGGATTCCCCAGGAGATAGCGAAAGTGTGAGTACTCGAGAACCTTGCCCTGAAGTGTGGCTTTGGGGCTGTTCACACCCCGATCCTGACCTTACAGTAAATTTTTTACGATGTTTGGTGCGGCTTAGAGGTGCAAAAATACGGCAACTTCTTTTGGAGTGCCCTCTGTTCCTTGTGCTCTGCCATCACAAAATATTGGCAAATGATTGCTCGAACCGACAAGGAATGGTATGCTCCCTTTGCAAAGCGCAGTGGATTTTAACACACTAGCAGGTGAAGGTATTGTAGTATGTGCGAATGGAGGCACCAACCACCATCGGGGGCTCCGAAGGAATGATACACACACTAGTTTCATATCGTGCCCAACTTACCCCTCGGTTGCAGCGAGGCTGCTTATATACATATGTATATATATATATATATATATATATATATATATATATATATATATATATATATATATATATATATATATATATATATTAACAGGCATGTTCTTCTCAGCAACATGGGCACGGCGTTTGGAAAAGGGCCACCAACACAAGGCAGCCAGATTGAAAAAGTGACAGAGTGAGACACACACGAACGTCAACTTCGTCCTCCGTGCTGGCACAGAACTGGCGCCGAAGTGCTCCCGTACAACGCACTTTGGAACGGGGCGGTGGGATGCGCCCCCAACCTCTTGCTATTTTAATGCCAAATGTCCTACCTATTCCAATAAACAAACTTCGTGAAACCCTATTGTGAACTTTGTTTTTGTACGCCCTTGTTGTTTCTAGTTTACCTAACTTTTTCCAAGCTTCAAGTCGCCTTTTACTAATCTCCATTCCGGACATGGTTATTTTCCCCCTGCTCTTGATGAACCCAAGGGTTCAAGGACGCTAGTGATTCCTAAATCGACCGCTGGGCAGATATCTTCACATTCTAATATACCATGCTCCATTGCTCCATGCTCCATTCCTCTCCCTGCTCCCCTCACCGGCAGCACCTGCTCTCTTTGCTCCAGCAAGGAGAGGAGGTGGTGGGTTGCACCACCAAGCTCTTGCTACAATACTGCTTAATATCCTACGTAGGTTAAAAAAGAAAAAAAACATGATTTCCCACAACCAAATTTTCTGACCCCCTATTGTGAACTGCGCTTTTGTACGTCTCCGTTTTTTGTCGTTTCCCTACTTTTCTTCCACCAATTTTCCTACCACCTCTTACTAATCTCTATTGCGGACGTGTGTACTTTTCGCTTGCTCTCGCTGAACCCAAGGGCTTCAAGGCCAGTGGTGGCTACGTCAACCGCTGGGAAGATGTCTTCACATTCTAACACTAAAACGCGCTCTATCGTTTCCCTACTGTACAGCAGCAAGCACATGCTTCTTCTTCCTTCTTATATCTCGCTTTATAAGTGCGTGTTCCAAGGCATTCTGATCTCGCTTCAAAATGTAATGAGCTTCCCTTTGAGTTATCATAAATTGTTTCTTTTCTGATTTAGTTTTTTCCTCTTACGCAGTTACTCATAGTAGGTTTCTTTTTTTCATTGCCGCCACCCATGAGATTTCAGCCTCTGACTTTTCGCTTGATGTTCGTCGTTGCTGTGTTGCTCACCACACAGGCCGCATACTTGCTGGTAAGCTTCCTAGTTCTTTTCCTCCACTATGAATGAATGTTACACTTGTACAAACACCTGAACACTCTCCCAGTCTATTCACTTTCTTCCATATTCTTCAGTCGTTATTCATGATTAATTTGTCTGTGAGCTTCCCTCACCTCAAAACTTCTCCAGCCCATATCACTCTGGATAGCTTCATTTATAGTCTTCCCGTGAGTGCCCAATGCGAGGCGTCCTGCTCACCTTTGGTTCCAGTCGAGTCCCAGTTGTATCCCTGATTTCAAGCAAACAACCGCATTTCGAAATGTAAGTCTTGGAACCATTAGATCTTTCCACATACCCCACTGCACCTCGCACCTATTGTATCTACCTAGTGCTCTGTGTTTCATTATGGCCGCATTTCTCTTCCCCTTAACTTTATTCTTTTTTCCTGTGTCTCCATATATTTATTGCCTTAATTTATCTGTATACCAAGGTGTTCATATTCTTTTACGCAAGATATTTCCTGGCGCTGTATTGTCACTGTCTGTTCCCTGTTTTCAATTAATACCATTGCACCTCATTTTTTAACACTACATTTCAGACCTAACTTATGGCCTTCCTGTCCACAGAATTAGCCAGACAATGCATGTCACTTTGCATGTTAGCTAGCAACACAATGTCTTCCGCATAAAATAAACCTGGAAGCTGCTGCTCTACTACTGTACCGGCCTGTTTGTATGAGAGATTTAACCTAATATTACTTCCTTCTAGCCCCTTTCCCTCCTCACCATGAACATCATAAACAGCAGTGGGGATAACGGCCACCCCTGCCTCAGTCACTTGTTGATATCAACCTTCTCCTCGCTCCTCATCCCTTCCCATTCATCGCAAACTGTATTTTTTAGGTAAATCACTCTTATAAGCTGTAGACAGTCGTCGCTATGCCTTCCTCTTTTGGGGCTCAACCGGCACCCCGCATGCGATACCATTTTGAATATGCTGGTTTGAGGCTTGTTTGGAACCGCTGGTGGCTTTAATTGGATTGGTGTCGCAGCTAGGTGGCATGAGCCGCCACCCGATTTCAAGGGTTAAGCCTTATCCATCCATCTATCGTGAACGGTTACCATTGCCACTTGTGTGCAGCCTGCTTGTCTCCCGGGATATTCTCGCCTTTCGGAAGTGAATTTTTGCTGTGTGTTCTCAACACTATGGCCTCGCCTCACGCCTCTCCGATGAACTTTGCAAAGAAGAAACGCGGTAACTACACCACCTTAACTTTGGAAAAGAAAGCTGCGATCATTGAACTCATGGAGAAAGGACGGACGCAAGCTGACGTGGCGAAGCAGTTCCAGCTGTCCAAGCAAGCAGTTTCAGATTACATCCGAAACAAGAGCAAGATACCGTCTGCCTTCGAGAATTCACTCGAAAGAGAAAAAAAAACGGACCGCAAGGGTGATCATCTGCAGCTGGAAGACGCACTTAAATTATGGCTTAAAGGGGTGTTGACAAAGAATATCCCAGTTTCTGGTGACACGCTTAAACAGAAGGCCAAAGATATCGCCATCAAGATGAACATTGAGAACTTCAAGTTCACTGACGGATGGCTCCGCAGCTTTAAGAAAAGGCATGGAGTATCCTTTAAGAAGATGTGCGGTGACAGCGGAGCCGTCAACCAGGCTGTGGTGGCAGAGTACTGTCGCAATGATTTGATCTTTGTCCTGCAAAACTGCAGCCCTGAGGACATTTTTATTTGCGATGAAACGGTTTTATTCTTTAGGATGCTGCTGGACCGTTTGCTCTATTTCTCAGGTGATCCAAGTACCGCAGGGCGGCACAGCAAAGAAATAATTACAGTTATGGTCGGTGCGAACGCGACCGGTACCGAAAAAATTCCACTTCTTTTGATTTGAAGGTCGCAAAACCCCAGGTGCTTCAAGGGCCCCAGAAACCTGCCAGTATGGTACATGAGCAATTGAAAGGCATGGATTACGCAATCATTATTCGAGGGTTACCTGCGCCGCATGCACGGAATGTTTCGATCCCAGCAACGCCAAGTGGTGATTTTTGTCGAAAAATGTGCAGCCCATGGCGCTGTAGACAATCTCCAGGCCATCCGGCTGGAATTTTTGCCCCCGAATACCACGAGTGTGCTACACCCCATGGGCCAGGGCGAGATACAAAATCTTAAAAGCGCTTTACCGTGCCAGTCTGCTTCGCCGCACAATCCTGTGCATCAACAACGAAAAAGTGCACACCGTGAACTGCTTCACGGCAGTCTGCATGCTTGCTGATTCGTGGAAGGCCGTTCAGCCAGCAACGATAGCAAATAGGCACGCTGGATTTTGCGCTGCTGAACCTTGAACTGTGCGCGGAGCCTGCTCACCACGAGATCGTGACACAAGTGCTTACGCTTCAAAATGATTCCGGATCCGATGCTTCAGCTGTCCTCAACCAACGACGTCGAACATTAACAGTGCGCTGATGTTGCTGTCAAATGTGTACGACGAGAGGACGACCCTCGCGCAAATACAAGCGGATGTCGTCGCACGGAGGTGCGAAATGAGGCAACACACAATCCGTGACTATTTCAATGTTGATCCGCAAATATAAAGTTCATTTTTCCCATTCACAAGTTTTTTCGGACTGTTGTTTTATTCGGACATTTTCCCCATCCCATTGTAGTCTGAGAAATCGGTCGGCGACTAAATATAAAAGACCAAGCCGCCGAAGAAAAGCTGCACAGGGCCGCCATCGTGACGGAGAATGGTTGCGACAATGCAACGCAGTCTGGCAACATGACAAGAGAGGGAGTGTCAACAAAGCACGTGGAAGGTATGCAAAGTAGGGTGCGAGTACCTGTAAAGAGCTTCACCAATCTTGATGCGACCACAAATGAAAAGCAGGAACGCAGAGGTCAATGCCCCTTGTCAAGTCCAAACCACACAGAAACCTCCCCCTTTCCCCTTCCCACTTTCAATAAAGTTTACCACCACCACGACCAGAAAAGCATGACAAAGGGAAGCAGGGAGAGGCCTCGGCAATAGGAGAGTGAAAGGATGATTATCGCCGGCGACTCAAACCTGGCTAGGTGCTCAGAGGCAACTGTGGAGAGGGTGAAAGCTGAAAAAAAGAGTGGCGGTAGGGATATTTCCAAGAGTGACATTAGGCGCTGCCATGGAGCAAGCAAAAGCAAAGCTTGCGGGAATAGCCCCCGCACGCGACCTTGTCGTAGTCACAGGTGGGCTAAATAACGTCCCAAACAAAAAAGACAGGACTAGCCCAGCCGTTGGCGAAGGAGGCAAACGGCTTGCGTGAGCTGTCCCCACAGGAGCAGATCTTGTGTACGGTGCCGCATGTGCCTGTACGTGACAGAAACGTACAAAGAGCCATAGTGGCTACTAATGAGGCTATATGGACTATGAGCCGAGAGAAAGGTTTCGACGTTGTACAGGGAGTCTACCAAGTTGACATTTCCAAATTCCCTGAGTTTTCCAGGTTTTCCCTGAGTGCCTATGCAAGATTCCCACAGTGATGCAGAACTATGTTTTATGTCAAGACAGGCTGAAACCATATCACCCGATGCTGTCACTCCCTAGTAAGCATATGAATTGTCTTTAAAAAAAGAACGACTTAATCCAATTTGAATACTAAGGAGTAGTGTTTATGCAATGCAAAAAGAGAATAGACGGGAGGGGTTAGTAAAAAGCACAGCAAATAAAACGTCTTTGAAAAAAAAATTGCAAATCGAGTCGGACATTCTCAAATACGAATGAAAAGGAGATGCATACAGAAGCAAATATTTTCGAATATGAGCTATTTCTATCAATTGATAGCAAGCTCAGTGGTATGAGGCCCGAACTTTGTCACAATTTAGATTCTCTCTCTACAGCTCGTAAGTCAACCTCAACTGTCCTAACATACTCTCAGCCGGCGCATGACGCCTAAGTGTTGTGTTTCACTGCTTTAAATAGTTTATTTTGGCTTGGATGAGGGACACCTGTATCTCGGAATCAACCAACATTGTTTTTTGAGCTCAAGCTCCTTCAAAACGGCGCCAGCACGCTTCCTTTCCCGTTCATTCCTCAATGCATAGGTCCTTTCTGTTCTTGTCCTCCTTCCGCCACTCCTTCGCCCCACGGACCATTTGAAGCATCATCTTGGTCAATTGCACAGTCCACGTCCGATTTTCCGAACTCCCTAGGGGCCGCCAAAACGTCCGGAAAATCGGCAAGTTGGAAAAAATAAATGCATGTCATTTACTGCCCTGAAGGGCTCAAACCGCCATAGGCACATTCGAAAACACTCTGAAGGCCTGTCGGTACACGTATTAGGCATATCGGTGCTCGTACTGTGACAGAAGAGACCGAGTGCACGCGCGTATAATTAAGGAATACATACTGTGTCCGGTGGCATAGCCGCTTCCCACGCTTGTTATGCTAGCAGAACTTTTTGTTGGGCTAGTTGGTGCATATTACTGAAATACTACAGCGCCAAACAGACGACACAAGAAGAAGAGACACGGACGAGCGCTTACTAACAACTGATGCTTTATTGACGGAAACACACAATATATATACGCAAATTTGGCGGCGCAACTCGCGCATTGTCAAAACATCACATGGTAACTAGGCAAAAAGTGATAGAACGATTGTGAAGGTGGCGTTCGTGAAGATGACACGTGATGTACAGGGCCAAATGACTATAAATGATGATGGTTACGCGATACACAAACACCACCGTAAGGGAGTACCACATAAAAACTAAAAGATTAGGAATATTCACCAGGCGCACGCGGCACAGCAACATGCTCAGTTCTAACTAAGGGATTCTAAAAATAATATCTCTTTTATAAAGAATTTTTGATGGTTCGCTTACGCATTCAAGGCCTTCCTTTTAATGTGGAAGGCTTCCTTCTGCTCACGGGCAACGCTGTCTCGACTTCTGTCCAGAACGATGGTCTCTCTTAGGCGAGGCTTGCACCCGCACTCTTTGCAATGGATGGCCATATTGGAACCAGTTCCTTTTTCCTGACCTTTCGTGTTCTTTTAGCCTTTCATTTAGACACCGCCCCGTTTGTCCAATGTAAACCTTTTTGCATGAGAGCGGAATTTGATAAACTACCCCTTCCTTGCAACTGACAAGTGGACTGGTATGCTGGGTTCCGCAGGTCGCGCGTTCTGTTTTTTGGTTGTTAACGCGGGCGCACAATGTAGCAAGTTTTGAAGGGGCTGAGAAAACAACCGGGACTTTGAATTTACTCGCGACCTTTTTCAGGTTGCGGGCTACGCGGTGAGAGTACGGTACGACTACACGTCTTAATCTCCTGATTTGTTCTTGCGTGTGTTTTCTTGCTTTCCCTTTTATTTTCTGGAGCAGGCACTCTACTACAGAACTTAGAACTGTCTGTGCAACCGCCGCCTCCTTTCACTGTGCTTTCCAAGCTTCTAAGCCAATCGCGAAGACCACAAAGGCGGAGTCCATGCCATTGCTGACAGCAGCGAATTCTTTCAATAAAAAATACGGCACCCAATGGCAAGAAGCTTCATAACGAACGTCGAAGCAGCTAGACCTAGCATTGCTGCAGTGGTGGCTACGGCTGCCAGAGGATCTGCATGCGAGAGCGCCGGTACGAGGCGGCGAGGTAATCAAAATGGCAGCGGTGGTGGCTTCGATTAACGCCGTTTCGGACCTGCGGGTAAGGCAAAACGTCTGGAAAATCGGACGTGGAAGAGTTCTTGCGTCCGAAATTTTTGACGTTCTGATACATTGACTCTATGGGCTACGTGGTGGTGCCGCGAATCCATCCAAATTATCGGGAATCCGGAAAGTCGGTTGTTGACTGTACACTGACAACTCCTCCAGCCGACGACAGACAATCAATGACGATTCATTACGATTCCTGTCTGTTACTCGAGCCAGCATTACCACGACTTTCGACCCTTTCAATAATATTACAGCAAATTTTCCCTGATAAAGGCACAAATTCCCTGAGTTTTTCCACACTACTCAAAATCCCTGAGAATTCCTGGTTTTCCCGGTTGGTAGATGTTGTGTCGGCAGCGGCAGGCAAGCGGGGGGCCCCGACCGGCGAACGCGCGGCTAGCGCCGGCGCAGTGAAGGAGACACGGAGCTAACTGCTCCCGATGAAAACCGGAACGAAGACTCGGCCGACCCGCGGCCGTTTATTATTAAAAAGGCTTCACATGCCAGATGACACCTCCCGATTGGTACAAGCTCGTCACATGACAGAAGGGGGGTGCGCCATCTAGCTAAACAACTACAAAACATACATGTACGATGACACAGAGATCTGACAGGGGGCGATGCTATACTACATCATCCCCCCCTGGAAACAAAGTAAGCATACAGTGAAACGCGCACACATGACGCGCACTTAAGTCCAAGGACAAATTCAGTTCGTTCCCCCCCACGTTCACACACACGTGCACCAGATGCACACAAGGCACGCACTTAAGTCCACAACAAATTCAGTCCGTCCCCACCCAAGTTCACATACACGCGCACCAGTCTTGGGCACCAAAACACAGGCAGTCACTCAAACAAAGTCTGACAAGGAACACGGCACAAAACTCACTGCACCGCAACAAGGAGCACTTTTTATACCTGTGTTAATGAAACATGTGGACTGTCTCCTAAATGTCACAACGAGGCCCTTAGCCGTGGCATTTCGAAGACGGAAATACACTCTACACTACAGAAACAAAATCATCGAGCCACGGAGGCCGTTTTCTGTCACGATGAGGACGCGTGCGTACCTCAGAAGAACTTTGGGGGTTGCGACGCGTATCGGTCGACTTTAAAGACCCAGTCGTCCCACTATTATTTACCTCCCCCTGGTTGGAAAACTGAATGTGGTTGTCGCTCAAAGATGGAGAGGGTTGCCCAGGAAGCTCCTCTCGGCGTCCCAACAAGTCCTGGAAGGCTACCAATTCCCTAACGGAATCAGAGAGACGACTGCTGACTGTGTAGACTCGGAAGTGATACAGTCAGACGCACAACTTAACTGAAGCTTATGACTATGAGAAGACGCTGTCACTACAGACAAGTCACCGGAATGACTATCCAAGTTTGAATATGAGTACAAAAAGTCTCAATCACTTGTACACAGTGCACTACCTGCTGGATCCTTCATCACTACGGTTAACTTAGACACATGCCACGTTTGCCCATCACCGAGTAGAAAAGTAGATGGTCCTATCTGGGCCTTGACTTTACGAGGTTTACTGTACTTAAAAAATCCTTTCCTGTTAAATCTTATTCTGACGGTGTCTCCCACCTTGATACGAGTTGCCTGAGCACCTCTACGTTTGTCTACGTACTGTTTAGTCTGCCACTGTTTCTGCAAGACCCTTTCTTGAACTTGAGACACAAAACTGTCCTGTTCCCGTAGATCTACACAGAGCCGCATGGTTCCATCCTTCTTGGGCACCACCACGAGTGGAGACACCCACTCAGTAGCCTCGACGCGCTCGATGACGTCGCAGTCCCCGAGACGTCGCAATTCATGTGTGACCTGGTCACGGAGGGCCAGGGTTAGTCGGCGCAACTTTGAAGATACTGGTTTCGCATCTTGCTGCCGATGAATTCGGTGCACAAAGTTGTTGACGAGGCCCAACTCGTCACTGGAAAGGTGATCAAAATCCGGAGGCGCACCTGTGGGGCTCTGTACTGAAGGAAGCGATGGTAGACGACATGTCAGCGACGTACCGTCGATCTGTATGCCCAAGCGTTGGATGGCGTCTAAACCCAGCAGTGATGTTCCTGTAGTCGTTACGTGGAACGGGATGGAGCATGACCTTTGGAAAAACTGGACAGTGGCTTGAAACAGGCCTTGAATGTCGATGCGTTGCTTGGAGAAATTCCTCAAGTCCACTGCTGCTTTTGACAGTCTGTGCTGTCGACCAAAGTGCTTTCCAAAATCCTCGGCCGTCATCAATGAGACAGACGCTCCTGTGTCCACGAGCAGCCGCATGGCGACGTCGTTAACCACGACCGGGACTTGTAAATCCCTTTTAGCTTCCAAGGTGCTCACCGTCAAGACAGACGCGGACGGCTGTCCTGCGGAAGTTGAAGACCGCGTCTCTGCGGAAGAGATGTGCTGCACAGTACGGGTTTTTCGGCATACTGATGCAAAATGGCCCAACGTGTGGCAGGCGTTGCACCGCCGGTTTCTTGCTGGACAATTCCTGTACGTTGCAATATGTTTCGTGCTGCCACAGCGATCGCATGCACCACGGTTCCCGGAGGAGCCATGTGCGAAATGTCGGCCCTCTTGGCGGCTTCCCGGAAGAAGTCGGCCCTCTCGGCGGCTTCTCGGAAGAAGTCGGTCGTCTCGGCGGCTTCTCGGTAGAAGTCGGTCGTCTCGGCGGCTTCTCGGTAGAAGTCGGTCGTCTCGGCGGCTTCTCGGAAGAAGTCGGCCATCTTCATGGCCTCCCGGACTACGTCGGCCATCTTGGCGGCTCCCCGGAATAAGTCGGCCATCGTCATGGCCTCCCGGACTAGGTCGGCCATCTTGGCTCGTCGACGGAGCGCCAAGTTGAGCTGCCTCGATTCTTTGTATTTTCTCCGAGTCGAACGCGCGGTTCGCTCGATGCAAGGCTTCTAACGAGCGTCCAATTTCTTCTGCCTTGTCCAGGGTCAGGGTTTCGCCATGAGCCAGCAACTTTTCGCGAACGCTGACGTTCGCTACCCCATGTATGATTTGGTCTCGGACGCGCTCGTCATAGGTTGTGCCGAAGTTGCACTGTACCGCCTTCCCCTTCAATGCGGTCACGAATTCCAGGAATCCTTCTGCCTCGAACTGCTTCCGACTGGTGTATTCGTGCCGTTCCGCCAGGACATTTGTTGACGCGGCGAACAGCCGGTCAAGCCGCCGCAAGAGTCTCGGAAACTCTGACGCTGGCGGGACCGCATCACTTGACGTTGACGCTGCGCCGGTCGACTGCCTTGCTGCTTCGCTTGAAGCTGACGCTGCGCTGGTTAACTGCCTTGCTGCTTCCTGCTCCTCGTCTGCAAAGTACTTCCGTTGTCCCTCACGCCCGAGAGCGCTGACCAGCGCGGACGCTCGTCGCGCGTCCGTCCAGTCGCCACCGCAGGCCGCTTCGAGGTAGGCCTGAAAAATTTTTTTCCAGCGATACCAAGGGATTAACGGTGGGCCGGGCACTTCAAGAAAAACGGGAAGGTTCGCCGTAAAAGCCATACCGGGTAGCGTGCAGGAGACAGTGCAGGAGGCAAGCCGGAGCTCGCCGCAGGAATGGGCAAGGAAGAACAAAGGGGGCGAGAAGGCCTAGGCTCGGAAGCCTCGCGACGCCAAGTGCTTCGGCGGCGTTTGCCTGCCGTGCGGACACGGGAAGGGTCGCTTCACTTACGAAGCTCGTTGGTGTCCCGGGGCTTCGGTCGGAACCGCTGCGGGAATCCCATCCTCGTCGCCAAAAGATGTTGTGTCGGCAGCGGCAGGCAAGCGGGGGGCCCCGACCGGCGAACGCGCGGCTAGCGCCGGCGCAGTGAAGGAGACACGGAGCTAACTGCTCCCGATGAAAACCGGAACGAAGACTCGGCCGACCCGCGGCCGTTTATTATTAAAAAGGCTTCACATGCCAGATGACACCTCCCGATTGGTACAAGCTCGTCACATGACAGAAGGGGGGTGCGCCATCTAGCTAAACAACTACAAAACATACATGTACGATGACACAGAGATCTGACAGGGGGCGATGCTATACTACAGTAGACACCCTGTTGTAAAGTAAACAAGGAAGCGAAAAGGTGTGGGGGTTTCCAACGAGACGGGGTCTACTTCAACCACAGGCTTCGACGAGAAGTGAGCTGGTGACTTGCTCGTCGTGCGGTTGCTTCCTTAAGGGGCCCACGGACGATCACGAGGCCAGTGTAAGTGAACTCAGAGCCGTCCGGATGAAGGTTACGACGGTACAGAGTACCGTCGCGGAGGACGAAGAGGCGTAGAGTGGCGTCGGCCGGAGAGTGTTCAAAACGGTCGATGAGTGCTCTGATGTAGGCGTCACGAAGTTGCTCGTCGGTGAAATGAAGCAGCTGCAACACAGAGAATACACAAGCAGCACTGGTATTATTGGAGGAGTCAGAGTCGTCAACAGGGTAACGCGACAAGCTGTCAGCGTCTTGGTGCAGGCGGCCAGACTTGTAGACCACGGAATATGAAAATTCTTGTAGTCTCAAAGCCCATCGACCAAGCCGGCCTGTAGGATCCTTTAGGGATGAGAGCCAGCACAGAGCATGATGGTCAGTGACTACGGAAAAGGGGCGACCGTAGAGGTAAGGACGGAACTTCGCAACCGCCCAGACTACAGCAAGGCTTTCTCGTTCCGTAATGGAATAGCTGCGCTCCGATGGTGTGAGGAGGCGGCTCGCATAAGCAATAACGCGATCCTGGCCACGCTGACGCTGGGCTAATACGGCACCTACGCCATGACCGCTGGCATCTGTACGCAATTCTGTAGGGGCATCAGGGTCGAAGTGGGCGAGAATTGGTGGTGAGGAGAGAAGAGTGACGAGACGAGAGAAGGCGGCGGCTTCTGCAGTACCCCACGAGAATTGTACGCCTTTATTCAAAAGATTAGTGAGGGGTCTAGCAATTGCCGCAAAATCTTCAACAAAACCACGAAAGTACGAGCATAGCCCGACAAAACTTCGAACGTCTGCGGCTGTCTTCGGAACCGGAAAGTCTCGGACAGCGCGAGTTTTGTCGGGATCAGGCTGTACTCCGGAAGCGTCAACGAGGTGGCCCAGAACAGTAATTTGGCGGCGGCCGAAACGACATTTCGACGAGTTAAGTTGCAGCTTCGCCTTTCAAAATACATCAAGTATAGCTGTTAGACGCTCAAGGTGAGTGTCGAACGTGGGCGAGAAGACGATGACGTCGTCGAGGTAGCAGAGACATGTGGCCCATTTGAAACCACGGAGCAAGGAGTCCATCATACGCTCAAAGGTGGCAGGGGCGTTGCATAATCCAAACGGCATTACATTAAATTGGTATAGGCTATCAGGTGTGATGAACGCGGTTTTTTCTCTGTCCATATCATCAACAGCAATCTGCCAGTATCCAGAACGAAGATCAATAGACGAGAAGTAGCTGGAACCATGGAGGCATTCAAGGGCGTCGTCTATGCGTGGGAGCGGGTAGACGTCCTTCTTAGTAATGTTGTTCAGATGGCGGTAGTCTACACAGAAGCGCCACGTGCCATCCTTCTTCTTAACCAAGACTACAGGTGACGCCCAGGGACTCGAGGAAGGATCAATGATGTTTTTGTCTAGCATTTTGTTGACTTCACTTTGAATTACTTGACGTTCCGACGCAGAAACTCGATACGGTCGTCACTGAAAAGGAGTAGCATCGCCAGTAAGAATTCGATGCTTGACCGCGAGCATCTGGCCTAAAGGACGATCGTCGAAGGCGAAAATCTCTGTGTAGGACGACAATAGTTCGTAAAGGTCTTCAGCCTGCGCAGAAGACAGGTCCGTCGCAACCATTTTCTGTATCTTGGGATCGGCGGCCGAGGCTGGCACGATGGGCCTGCTAATCTCGCAAGAAGCATCGGTCGATAAAGTTGCCACGTGATGGTCGCCAACACAATCAACGTTGGCAAGGCAAATACCTTGCGGTAGAATTTGCTTTGCCAATCCAAAGTTAAAGATAGGCATGAAAGTGCGGTTCGCAGTAATAGTAAGTATACTGTGAGGCACGGTAACGTCATACTGTAGTGGAATGTCGGGCAGAGGAGTGACGCGGTACTCGCCATCAGGGACTGGTGGGGAAGACAAGAGTTCAATATAGGCTATTGATTTTGGCGGCAGGCGAATAAAGCCGATGGGGCGTAGGCGGCACTGGGGTGTGTCAGAAGGTTCAGCGAGAATCGGCAACTCAAGGCGAAGGGTACTGGAAGAGCAGCCAATAAGAGCAGAATGCGCGGAGAGAAAATCGAGGCCGAGAATGAGGTCGTGGGGGCAATGAGCAATCACGGTGAAGAGGACAGGAGTGTGGCGGCCGGCGATGCTGACACGTACCGTACACATGCCGATGATAGGCACAGTACCGCCATCCGCAACGCGGACGACGCGTGCCGACGCTGGGGTGAGGAGCTTGTTCAGTCGTCGTCGGAACTCAGCACTGATAATAGAAAGATGCGCACCTGTATCGATGAGTGCCGTGACAGGATAGCCATCAACGTCAACGTCAAGAAGGTTTTGGTTCGTGTGTAACGTGAGCAGAGGATTTGAGGGCAGGGCGGACAACGCAGCTTCGATCACCTCCAGAAGCTGCAGTGCCTAGTTTTCCGGCTGGATCCGGGAGGCGATAGGCGACGGAGAGAAGCGACGGGGTTGGGGCGAACGAGACTGATGGCGTCGAGGTGAGGGAGAGCGGCTGCAGCGAAGGTTCGGTGCAGGAGCATCAGCGGCAATGGGTTCATGGCGGGTGGTATAGGGAACAGAAGGTCCAAAGGGGCGGGAATGAGCAGCGGTGTATATCCGAGAAGGTGGTGGCCATCGGTTGCAGCAGTGACGAGCGACGTGCCCGATGCGACAGCAGTGAAAGCAGATCGGCCTATCATCAAGGGTACGCTATTCGGACGGGTTGCGGCGAGATGTGGCAGAAAAGGACTGCCGGGGACGAGGAGGGCTGCTAGAGAACTGGGGAACCGTGGGTGGAGACTATGAACACACGGAGTTGAGACCCATGTTCTGAAATTCCTGTCTGACGATCGCCTGAATCAGCGCAATCGTGGTTGCTGGTGGATCGGGAGGCGTCGCGGAGAAAGCTGGCAAACAGGCGGCCTCGAGCTCGCGGCGAACAATACGGGTTACATCGTCACAGGGGGTGGTCTGACGCGGTCGACCCTCACATGTCGACGTAGTAGCAGTGTTGGGTAGCCGCGTGATGTGATGTGTGATACGGCGGCTCTTAGCTTGTTCAAGGCGACGGTATTCTTTGATGATGGCGTCGATAGTCGAGACGTGACCGAAAACAAGCAAATTGAAGGCATCGTCGGCGATGATTTTTAGCACATGCGACACTTTATCTGCTTCAGACATCGTACCGTCAGGTTTGCGGCAGAGAGCCAAGACGTCGAGGATGTATGAAACATACGGCTCTGTAGATGTCTGAACACGAGACGCAAGAGCCTTTCTCGCGGCAGCCTTGCGCCCAATGGGGTCGCCGAACAGTTCCCTGAGCTTTTCTTTGAAACTGTCCCAACTATTTATCTCGTCGTCATGCGATTGGTGCCACACGCGTGGGGTTCCGCCGAGATCAAAGATGACATTGGCGAGCATGATCGTTGGATCCCAGCTGTTATTAGCACTGGCGCGTGTTCATAGAGCTTGATCCATTCGTCAACGTCCTCTCCCTCCAGGCCGCGATGTTGGGCAACCGTGATGATTGGAGCAGTCGGACAAGCCGAAGCCGTTGCAGAGGCTGTCTCGTAACCAGGAGGCATGGTGACAAGCTCGGTGTGCCGACCACTCCGGAGTTCCGTGGTGAGGACGGGGATCGCTGACCTCCACCAGAATGTTACGTGTGGAAAAACACAGATGAAAGAGGCTATATACAGGGTATTTACACTGGAGCCAGACCACCAGGACGACACTCGCCCGCGCCAAGGTCACAGACCCACTTCGTCGTCGTTCTCGCGGCGGCTCGTCCCTTGAGCATCGCTCGATGATATCGTAATAATATTAAGAAATCAAATGTTCAAGCAACGAAAGCTGCATTACTTTATAGTCTATGCAAAAACCGGTTTCTTCTAAAAAGCTCAACAAGTCAGTGAAGGGCACTAGCGGATCATCTCCGAATATTGAGGCGGGTTGTAAAGGTATGTGTAAGTTATAGAGATTCTGTAAAAGCTTCCGTCTCTGTGCTTCAGTATGTGGACATATCATAATAATGTGCATTACTGCAAGTGGTTCATGGCACTTCTCGCAAGTTAGCGGGTTTTCGTTTTGAAGTAGAAAATTGCGCGTCAGATGTGTATTCCCAATTCGTAGTCTGCATAGGATCACCTCATAGAAGCGTTGCTGGTGACTGCATGACTTCTACTCGCCAAGCAAGGGTTTTATTGTCTGTAACTTGTTATTTATGCAAAAGTCCCATTCTAGTTGCCACTTTGATGCCAGGGCCTTATGAATCGCTTGGATACTGTCTCTGTGCGGAAGTGCTGTTTGTTGTATGCCTTCTTGCGCTGCATTGAATGCACATCTATCTGCTGCTTCATTCCTTGGTATCCCAACATGGCTCGGGACCCAGCAGAATCGTATGGCTCTTCCGTATTTATCATAGGCCACAATGTTTAGTATATCACCAAGCAGGGGATCAGACACAGAGTTAAGGTTTAGAGCTGTGAGTGTGCTCAGCGAATCGGTATATATGATAGCATTCATCTGCTTGTCGGCGGTAAATTTTTTTACTGCCATCCATAAGCATAATCTTCAGCAGTAAAGACTGAAGAAAGATTACTAATCTGAATGCTATATTCCAAATTTTTTGTTATGATTCCAACACCTACGTATTGTGTTTAGAGCCATCAGTGTAAAATTCTGTGTAATTTTAATATTTTTCTTGAATAGCTCGGAACTCTTGTATTATGTGTTCTTATGGAACGTCCTTTTTCTTTAAATATGTTAGTGTCCAGTCACATAGCTGTGAAAAGTTGTACCATGGGGGCAATCTTGGTGGCCTTTCAGCAACCTGCAGGACCTGGTGAGGAACATCATAAGTCTGGCAGTATTCTTCGTGTCGTAAGACAAGTGGCCGAACCGTGTTGGGTTGGTTTCTGTATTGTACCCGTGATTTTCACTGTGTTACGATGCTGTAGCATATATGTTGTGGTGATGACCAAATTCTCAGTACATAGCAAAGTGTAAGTAGTGCTCTGCAGTGCTGTGAGGAAGGTTCATTGCAGTCAACGTACCGTATTTACTCGCATAATGATCACACTTTTTTGTCAAAAACTTTGACGCAAATTCCTGGGTGCGAACATTATGCGGGTTAAATGTCCCGTTAAAAGAAACATTTTCTTTTTTCATCCCGCATTTGCTGCGGGATAACAATGGGTCAACAAGCAGGTGGCTGCCGCTGTCAGTGCGGGACATCAAAACAAAAATGGCGGCCGCCGGAGCAAGCCGAACGCGCCGAACACAATTATTTTTTTTTTCTCTTAAGTACATTACGTGCATTGAAACAGTTTCTTCCATATCAGTAATGAATAATATCGTTAATACCGGCAAGTTTGCGACAATAACACAGCCATGTCCATTTTGAGCGTACAGAAAGAGAGATGGGCGCACTTAGCTGACAGAAACCCATGGCTGGCATGCTGCGGAAACTGCAGCATTTGTCTTCACTGCTATCCTAATAAGGTACGTTTCTGCTAAGGGTGGGTGAATATGTTAGCTGTGCTACAAGTGTCAGCCTTCTAACGTATCAGTGCAAACGTGGCCACTATCGTTGCCGCTTGCGATTTTTTGCGTGCCCACAAGTGCAGACGCGAAGAATTAAAAGGTGCCTTTCATGTTCGTGTTGTTGACCAAAACCATTATGATACCTACAAATAATACAGCTGAGGCATGTTTGGTTGTAGCCTTTTCTTCCATGGAAGTGCGGAAAGTGACGAAAGGAATGAAATGGGGCATCTGCTTAAGAACGTTGGGTGCATGCAGACTGCTTGATAAGTCTTCAAGAGTCGTTCGTGTAGCATTCGACAGATAGTAAGTGCGATCATCATTGGCTAGACTTGGCACACGACATATCGCTGCAACAAGTTCGGGGTGCGATCATTACATGGGAAAGAAAAAAAAATCCGAATTTTGGCGACAAAATTAAGGGGTGCGATCATTACGCAAGTGCAGTCATTATGCGAGTAAATACGGTATAAACTTTGGACAGGCGATGTTCTCTAGGCACCGCTTGCCGGTCGTAGGCCAAGATTATGAACTGGATCAAGTCGCTTGATGTATGACTGCCTAGCTGCACCATAAACCACAATACCGTAGTCGAGGATGCTACGTATAAGGGACCGGCATATGTGTAGGAGACAAGTTTGGTTAGAACCCCAGTGCTTGTGCGATAACACCTTCAGGATATTTAGTGCTTTATTTGCTTGAATTTTAGTTGTGTTAGTGTGGGCTAGGAAGTTCAGCTTTGTGTCAAACGTTATGCTTAAAAATTTGTGGTCTTCTTTGACTGCCAACGTTGTACCATCCGATGTGAGAACTGGATTGCAGTGTAACCTTCGCTTCTGGGAGGAGAGAACTGTAACAGTTTTGTCTGCTGAAAAACGGAATCCATTTTTGTTAGCCCATTGTGTGAGTTTATTTATCATTATTCGTAGTTGTCTTTCACAAGTGAGTAGATTTGAGGTGCGGCAAGCCACTTGCAAATCATATACATATATTGAGTGCATAAAAGAGGATGGGATGATCTTATTAGCAGAATTCATTGACTATGAAGAGTGTCGTGCTCAGAATGCAACACTGTGGAACGCCATCTGCCTGTGTAAATGTGCATGAAAGTATTGTGCCGAAACGCACCTGAAATCTTCTATTTGTCATAAAATCAGACACAGTTGAGCATTCTGCCATGAAATCCCAAGTCAGCCAGGTCTCTTAAAATTCCATACCGCCACGTGGTATCATACACTTCTTCTAAATCGAAGAAAACTGCGAGACAGTGTTGTTTGCATAGAAATCCCTTACGTACTTCATGTTCTAGTCGTACGAGGTGGTCAGTTGTCGAGCAGCCCTTTCTGTAGCCGCACTGGTGCATGTCTAAGAGGGTTCTTGATCCAAGGATAACTGTGAGTGTTATGTTTATGATAGTCTTGTAGGGTTTAGCTAAACAACTTGTTAGTGCAATGGGTCTGTAGCTGCTTGGGGATATTGCGGGTTTACCTCATTTCAAAAAAGGCACTACTACTGCATTTTTTTTTTTCAATCTGTAGGCATTACTCCAAATTCCCATATTTTGCTGAAAAACTTAAGTGTTTCTACTGATGCTTGAGATAGGTGTGCCAGCATTGTGTAGTGGACGTGGTCAAAACCTGTTGCCGTTTTCTTACCAGCAAAGAGAACTCTGTTCAATTCTTGCAATGTGAGGGCATTATATTATAAATTACATATGAAGCCCCTGTATTGGGCAGTCTCTGTTTCTCCGCCAAATCTTTATATTTTAAGAATGCATTTGAGTAGTTTGCTGAGCTGGAGACATAAAAGTGTTCGCCTAATAAGTTGGCCTGGTCCTGTAGTATTGTTTGTGTGCCTGGACATGTAAGTAGTGGTACTGTGTATGATGTGTACTCTCCTTTAAATTTCCTAACCTGGTCCAACATACGTTTGGATTTGACTCTACTATTGATTGAAGATATGTATTTCTGCCATGATGATTTCTCTGCCTTTCTTCAAATAAATCGTGCTTTGGCTTTGGCCTGTTTGAAATTTAAAAGGCTGCTATAAGTGGGGTACTTCCGTAGGATTCTCCAGGCCTTATCTTCTTCTTTTTTGGCTTCGGTACACTCGTTTGTCCACCAGAGATTTAGTCTTTTGCGCACAACACCAGATGACTGGTGTATTGCCTTTTCTGCCAATGAGATTATGATTTCAGTGATTTTTTTGTTAAGTTTGTCAATGCTTAGTTCTGGCAAAAAGACTTCCAGTTTTGCGTTCTCCATAAAAACCGGCCACTCAGCGAGCTGTAATTTCCACCGGCGTCGCCTAGTGACTAAGGTTGGTGGTGATGATAAATGTTTGATAACTGCGGGCAGTGATCACTACCATAAGACGTGTCGAGGGCTTCCCATCATTAAAAAGAAATGGTGAGCAAAAAGCTAAATCTATACAACTAAACGTGTGGGAAGTCGGTGAAAAATACGGTGCACCTGAATTTAAAAAGCAGACATCATTTCACAGACTCAAATCTTCAACCAGCTGCCCTCTTTGGTCAGTTTTGATACTGCCCCAAAGAGTACAGTGAGCATTAAAGTCCCCTACTAAAATAAATGGCTCCAGTAATTCACCTGTTAAATTTTCTAATTGTTTAGTAGTAAAATGGGTGTGGAGTGGAATATACAGTGAACAAATGGTGATGGTTTTGTGAGCTATAACGGTGACAGCAACGGCTTCTATGTGACTGTTAATGGGAACTTCTCTAGCTGCAATACCGCCCTGCAGAACAATGGCTACACCACCCGAAAGCCGGTTCACCTGAGTACTGTCGCGCCATACAACAGTGAAACCTGTTAAAATATTTTTGTTTTTCGCCTAGGTTTGTTTCCTGTAAGCATAAGGTTACAGGAGAGAAGTTAAATAACAGGTCTTTGATGTTACCTAAGTTATGTAAGGCACCTGTGCAATTCAAGTGCATAATGAAAAACATTATGAAATTTAAAGGTAAAAAATGGCATTCCGAGTGAATAGGAGATAAAGATGTTAGGTAAGATGGATCTAAAGAAGGCTGATACAAACGAACGACAACCTTTAGGTTATCACTTTCTTATTTAGAGTGGTTATTGGGACTTTGTCCCTGTTTAGGTGCTCGAGAGCGCTTGTCCTTCGGCGTCGATGACACCGGGGTTCTTGGGTCGACCTCCATCACTCTCTCTGAAGCGCTGGAGGACCGAGAGTTGGGCGCCGAAACATGTGTCTCCGGCCTTGGGGTTCATTTGATTTTATGGCCCTGTGGAACTAGTGTCTGCAGGCCCTTCGACGATGATGGAGCAGCACTGGTTGCTTCCACCACGGGGGTGGGAGGGGTCACTACGGGACCACTGTGCATGGACTCAGAGGACTTCCGAGGCCTCTGTGACGCTGCCCCCACCTTCATCACATTGGTATAACCAGGTCACAAAAGGTACGATAGTCGCTTTCTGGCTTCAAAGAACGAGATTTTTTCTTTCACGGTTAGTGCAATTCTTTTTCCTTTTTCCAGCAAGGGCAAGGCTGAGTAAGCTGGATGGTCTCCTTTGCAGTTAATGCAATGTAGGGAACAAGTGCAATTGTCAGATTGGTGATCATTGGAGCTGCATTCAGCACAGGTTGTTTGGCCTTGGCATGCATTTGAAGCATGTCCGAACCTTTGGCACTTGAAACATCTGGGGTTCGGGATATATGGTCTGACATTTACTATTACGTACCCTGCATCCAGCAAGGTAGGCATTACAATCGCTCCAAAGGTAAGCATAACATGTTTTGTCGGGATTTCTTGGTCGTTTCTGCGGATGACAATTCTTTGTACTTTGGTAACATTTTGTTCTTGGAAACCTTCCAGCAGTTCCTCATCGCTCAAGCCAATAAAGTCTTCCACTGATATCACACCCCTGCTTGTATTTAGTGTTCTGTGTGGTGAAATTGTAACTGTCGCGTCGCCAATACCACTAAGTGCCGAGAGCTTTAGCGCTTGATCTTTGTCATTCAGTTCTAGGAGGAGGTCCCTGCTAGACATTTTTGAGACACTGTATCTAGGTGCGATTTCGTCTTTTAGACACTTGGCCACTAGGAATGGGGAGAGCTTTCTTACTGGTATGTTGTTTTCGCTGTGGACAACATAGTACTTGGGAAATGATTGGGCATTGCTCTGAAAAGAGAACTGGAACAGTGCGGCATCTTTTAAGACGCCGATCATAGACAGAAGTTTTCGCTGCCATAAGAAAATGTATTTGTTCGGCAACAGTGCTAACTGCCCACCACGGAGCGCAACGAGGGAACGCGGCAGAGCTTGTGTTCAGGCCTGTACGACACCAGCTGTACGCTGTCACTATAACCAAATATAGACTTACATTTAGAAATTTGTTTGTTTGCTAGAAATCAGGGGTACAATCAGGACTCAATGGCAACCAAAGGTCAGCAGGACGCCTCGCATTGGGCACTCACAGGAACCCTATAAATTAAGCTGTGCAGGGTGATATGGGCTACACAAGATTTGAAGTGAGGGAAGATCACAGTAAAATTGATTCTGAAGAGCGACTGAGGAATATGGAAGAAAGTTAATGGGCTGGGAGAGTGTTCAGGTATATGTACAGGAAAAACATTGATTCACAGTGGAGGAAAAGAAGTAGGAAGCTTACCAGCGAGTATGCAACCTGTATTGTGAGCAACATGGCAACAAAGAGCGTCAAGCGGAAAGTCAGAGAGACGAGATAATCTCATGGGTGGCGGCAATAGAAAGGAAACCTGCTATGAGTAACTACTAAAGATAAAAAAACCAAATTAGGAAAGAAACAATTTATGATAACTCAAAGGGAAACTCATTACTTTTCGAAGTGAGCTCAGGATGCCTTAGAATACGCACTTATAAAGCGAGATATAAGAAGGAAGAAGAAGCATGTGCTTGCTGTGGCAAAGCTAAGGAAACGATGGAGCATGTTTTATGAGAATATGAAGATATCTACCCAGCAGCTGATTTAGGCACCACTGGCCTCCTTGAAGCTATTGGTTTGAGAGAGAGCTGGGGAAAAGGAAAGATGTCTGCAATAGAGATTAGTAAGAGGCGATTGGAAGATTGGTGAAAGTAGGAAAACTACAAACAACAGACGCATACGAAAACAAAGTTCACAATAGTGGTTCAGAAAGTTTGGTTATGGGAATTCATCAAGGTGTTTTTCTGATTCCTTTCTTTTCTTTTTTTAACACAGGTAGGACATGAGGCAATATATGAGCTTGGTGGCACAACCCACCATCAAGTTCCAAAGGGGACGCTTATTTTTATTAATTTGAAAATACTGCCAGCTGCTTTTTAGCAGCCAAAGCAGGAGTGGTACATAGAAAATACAAAGGGATACTGTACAAGCAAAGTAAATGCCAAAATAAAATTCGAACACAGCAAGCTCACACACAGTGCAACACAGATCATACTTGTACGTTACTGCGCAGAACAATATCTCTGAAACTAATGACATGAGTTGAATAAAAATTCGGTACGAAAGGAATTGCGTGCTTCGCTCACAACTGAGAAATAGCCGATAAGAAAGAGTCAACAGTACGCTTGTTCGTTACCTCTTGTGGAAGCCTGTTCCATTCTCTTATCGTTCTAGGAAAAAATTAAAATTGATAAGCGATAGTTCTAGCCTGGGGCACAATAAGGGTAAGTTCGTGCTTTCCGTGGGTACTTCTACACGTGTTAAACTGCAAGTATTTGTTAAAATTCATTCTAGCTTGGCCGTTCACTATCGTGTAACGCATCTTCAGATGGTGTAGCTTACGGCGTTCCTCCAGTGTTGGAAGACCAGACCTTGAACGGAGATCAGATAGTGATGCTTGTCTTCCGTAGGCATTAAAAATAAACCTGAGTGCTTTTTTTTGTATTTTTTCCAGCTTATCTGTATCAGTCTTAGTGTGCGGGTCCCAAACGACATCGCCATATTCAAGTAGAGGACGCACCAGTGAAGTATAACCAACTAGTTTCGTCTTGCTTGTACAGTGCTTCAGACGTTGCCGCAGTAACCATAGTCTTTTTGAGGCTGACGAAACTATCTTGTTAATGTGCGCACTCCATTTTAAATCGCGAGATATTTTAATCCCCAGATATTTAAACGTATCGACAAGAGTAACGCCAACGTCGTTAATTTTGTATCCATGCGATCATGGACTCTTCTTTTTTGTTACGGTCATTTGGGAGCACTTAGGGATATTTAGGCTCATTTTCCAGGTCTGGCACCAGTTAGCAATCGATGTTAGAGAATTACTTAAGAGTAATTGATCATCTTTAGTTTGAATGGCATGATAAACAACGCAGTCATCCGCGAAAAATCGGCATTGTACAGCAGTGTCAAGTGAGAGATCATTCAGATAAACAAGAAAAAGTAATGGTCCAAGGACGGACCCTTGAGGTACGCCTGAAAGGACTGGAAGCATTGATGATTTGCATTGAGTCACCTATTTGAACATATTGTTGGCGTTGCGTTAGGTAAGAGTCAAGCCACCTCAGAATACGCTCATTTCTAAAGAGATGCTTTAGTTTTAATATCATTTTGGAATGCAACACGCGGTCAAAGGCTTTTTCTAAGTCTAGAAAGATTATGTCGACCTGGCCACTGTTATCAAGAACTGCAAACAAATCATTAGTAATGTGGAGCAACTGTGTCACTGTTGAAAGGCCACGCCTGAATCCGTGTTGACTGTTCATGAAAAAATTGTTGCCTTCTAGGAAACTGCTTAAATGTTTGAAAAGAAAATGTTCTAATACCTTGCTAGCTGTGCACAACGACGACACCGGGCGATAGTTAGTTACTGTGAGCTTATCGCCAGTCTTGTGTATCGGTATAATTTTGCCTATTTTCCAGTCAGAAGGAACTTCTCCTTTCTCCAAACTTTTGCTAAAAATAATATAAAGATATTGGCACACCACTCCGCGTATCTAAACAAAAATGCATTGGGGATTTCATCGGGTCCCGAAGATTTCCTACTGTCTAAGCTAAGCAATGCTGAAAAAATACCTTCTTCTATGATTATTAGCTCTGGAAGTTCATACATAGTTGCATGGCTGAAATCTATATTGTTATCAGCACTGCGCAGAAAAACGGACGAAAAATAGTCGTATGCCATTGCTATACGAGTTGGGTCAGTGACGTCCTTATCGTGTATTTTCAATTTATTAACTGGTTCCTTCTTTTGCGTCAAGTGAAGCCAAAACTTTCTCGGATCGCTGGAAAGGAAGTTGTGCATTTTGACGTTAAAAAAAGTGAATCTGGACGATTTTATTTTCGAACGCAAGTCCGATCGCAGCTCAGCCAAGGTGGCGCTATCTCTCTGGTTTTTAGACGATAATCGTTTTACGCGCCGCTTTCTATGAATGATGTCGCGCGTCATCCAGGGGCTTCGACGTTTGCTATTATGTCTTTTCGGGATATATTCATTCATGCAATGACGCACCGAACATTTGAAGTGCAGCCACAGACTTAACAGTTGTAAAGTTTCTGTGACACTGTAAAAAGAAATCATAGTCTTGTTCTAAGAAATCTAATATGCTGACATCGTCCGCATTATTAAAATCATAGTAGGGCCTTAGGTTGTTGTGCTCAGCGTTACGCCACAGTTGGCTTTTAAAGAGGACAGAGAAATGGTCCGATATACCGGGCACGATATCGACAGTATAACCTAGTTGACTGACATTTTCAGATATGAAGACGAGGTCGAGAATCGAACTTGATACAGCAGTCTGGCGCGTTGGGGTATGCACTACCTGGTGGAGATCGAAGGCATATGCAATGTCTAGCAACAGATCCGTGTGATGGCATGTGGAAGTAGCACACATCAAGTCCCAGTCTATATTAGGCATGTTGAAGTCGCCACTCATTATAACGCAACTGTAGCGCTTTTTGTTGTCGTACAGAAAGTCGTGTAGTGCCTCCAGCATAGAAATGTCAGCATTGGGTGGCCTATAGACAGCTCCGATAAGTGCGTTTTGGCCGGAAAGTTTGGCAGCTATCCACACCATTTCAATCTGCTTATTGTGTGGGACCAGCGTATACCGAGTGCCTTTCTTCATCAGAAGTGCCACACCTCCCCCTCTTGAACAGCGATCATGACGGATGATTTCATGCGTGACAGGTACAGCATCTGCATCATCTATGCTATCGTGAAGCCAAGTCTCTGTTACCACGGTGATGTCAGGATCGTAAGCAATGAGTAAACCTTCTAGATCATCGCTTTTATTTGCAATGCTTCTAGCGTTGACATTCATTAAGGATAAAGCTCTTCGGTTGTGAGGAACTATCGGCTGAGGTGGGGGGTTGTTTGGATTGCATTGTTGGGTGCAGTCATCCCAAGAGCGTGGTCATTGCCTAGTAGACTGAACAAGTTCATTCCGCGCCTCATTCCAAAAGTAAAGGGTCCCATTGATTCTAACCTTGTCGAAAACAAGGATGACTTTATCCCCATTGGACCTGTTTACTTTGGTACTTGCCCAAAGCTTTTTGCGGATAGACTGTACCCTAGGCGAAAAGTCCTCCGAAATACTGAATTCCGTATCTCGCAATTTACCACAGCTTTTCAAAATCCTAAATTTGTCTCTCCCATCAACAAGTTTGAGAATAACTGGACGACACTTATTCTTTGTTGGCTTACCGATTCTATGGATTCGTTCAATAACCACGTTGGGCAGCTTCAACAGGTCGTCAAGGATATCTTTCGATATTGTCTGCTCAAGAGAGGCAATATGCTCCCCTTTTGCTTCCTTTACTCCAAAAATGATGAGGTTACTACGTCTGCTTCGGTTCTCGAGGTCGTCAATCTTCAAAAGTAAGCTGTCAACTGTCTCTTGCAAGGCATCAACTTTACTCGTATATTTGGTGACCGTTGAAGCTATGTTATCCAATTTCCTGTCAATGGCGTTCAGTTTGTCGGTAGACTCTAAGTTTACTGTTCGTTGTTTGCTTGAGGTCTCGTATGTCGTCGCATATGATTTTAAGAATGTCTTCAGTAGAAGGACCCGGATTAGATTCAATGTCTCCACAACATGGTAACAAATTAACAAAACAGTGATACATCATCAATGTAAGATCAAAAATGGACCGTGGGCACAGCAGAAGCAAGAGGCATACGTTGTTGCTACGGTAAGAATGAACCAAATGGTCTTGCCTCACCTGCACAATAAACAAGAAGGGATTCGTGAGACGCATGGTCTCGGTGCTTCCGCCGTGCCCACTGGGCGTGATCCGCGCAGTGCAGTCCCTTAAGTACACCCATGTAGGAGACGTAGATGACGTTGGTATCACGTGAATGTCTGGCGTAGCTCTCACACTGCGCAGGCTCCACAGACAATCGTTGGCACCGTGAAACGATGTGTCAAACCCGGCAACTTGATGCGCAGTCGTAGTAGCATTAGGTAGATTGTCGGTGTTCAGTTCCTCGGCCGGTACAGGTGAAGAAGTGAAAAGGACCTTTTCACTTCTTTAAGCACATTGTCCTTACGGAGTTCTTCAGCTGCCAGTAGTCGAATCGGTGCAAGTTGTACCTGCTCACTTTCTCACTTTCCGAGTCTGCAGCAGGCTAACACGCTCGCTGCAGCAGCAGCAGCGACTACAGTTGCTACTTGTATCCCACCAGGCTGGAAGGCAAGCCTGACAAGCCTGGAAGGAATCACCTGACAACGTCCAAGCAGCCGCGGAGTCGTCAGAGGGGGTTATTTCTTTTTCTTTTTGGACGAGTTCATCAATAGCAATTCGCCCATGTCGTTCTTGTTCTCGACTTAGGCGCCAGGAAGGTGTTCGCTGATACACCAGCATGACGATCTGCTGTACATCATGACAGTGTCGCAGCACTTTCCATCGAACTTTATTTAAGTCGTCTAATGTTGAGTCATTGGGTGCCTTCGGCGATAGCGGACTCTGCGGTGTAGTTCGCAGAAAATATCTCTGCTCGTCGATGAAGGTGAGCCTTTCGGCTCACGCAGGTCACTTCGAAACTGGGGTGGCTGCTACCAGCGGTCTTTTTGAGTGGTAACGTAGTCATTCGTGCGACAGTGTTTGTAGCCGCTTGTGTCCTTTTTGTGGTTGTGCATGGTCTTAGGAGGCCTTGACTCTGTCGTCGATATGTTGTACCCATGCTTGTGCTTCCAAACACTGCTTCGCCAGTGTTGTTCGTTGTCCTTGCTGCGGTGGCGGTGGTGGGAGGATCAAGTGTGGTAGCATGATGGCCACTGGACAGGCTCCAAATCTGCCACACCCTTTGCACAATGTAGGGCAAGTGGGCAGGTGTATATGAATCATGGGCTAACTTGGGTTGTACCATTCGGCTGGTCACTGACATCTGTTCCCCCGCACGTTGCATGGTGTGGGGATTGAGGTGCCTTCTTGTGCCTCGTCCCCCAACTCCTGCACTGTGTTTAGCTTGATCTCCGGGAACTGCCACCGTAACGGCAACATGGCTGACACAACTAGCGTGCCGAAGCTAATTTCTTGCACAAACTGTGCTTATCCCTCCCAGGGTCGAATCACCGCGTGAGCTAATGTCACCAAGATGTGCCCCAATTGGCCTCCCGAGTGGCGGGCCCCGGGCACCTCTCCACCCGAGCTCTCTTTCGCTGAGCGCGTCATTGCCGCGGCAGATGCTCACAGGCCCACAACGAGGTGGTTACAAGGCCCTTTGCTCCTGCAATTCTTTAGTTTTCGCACTTGGCTGGCCGCTTCGCAGTTAGCCCTAGCGCAGCGGGCACGCATAGTCGATCAGTCTTGCGGTGAGCCTTTTCCCGTAAGTGCCGTGACTGTCACACTGTGCTGCATCTTGGTTGAATAAACACCTGTGCTTATTGGCGATCTGACTCTGGAACCTTCTCTGCGCCATGTCAGACTCGATGAACCCTGCCCAAGTGCTTTTGTGTGTTGCAGAGTGGAGGAGCGTCGTGCCCTTCCCTGACCATTGCTCGTCGGGTGAGCCTTGTGCAAACCCACCTCCATATAACTGCCACCCAACTTGGTTTCAGCATGTCGTCACTGCAGGCCCCTTTTCAGCCCTCGTTCCTGCTTGATCCCCTGGCCATGGACGTAATTTCCTTCGACGCAGATGACACCTACAGCATGAGGTACGTACCCTCTGCTTTTGGCCACTGGGAGCAATCCCTTCTTTGGAAAGCCCTTTCGTCACGTCGACTGCCTAGATGTGTATCCTATTCGTAGCCGTGGCAGCTTTGGATTTGCTCAACTCTTCGAGACGCGCGTGAAACAGGTGCCTACTAGCACCCCCAATGTTCTGTTCCCGCTCACTGGCTGCTTTTCGTCCCGAGTGCATTTGAGTACCCCATGTGCCACATCGGAGCCACCCTGCTTGAGTGTCCGCACTAACTCGCGCATTGGCCTCTCTTTGTCTTGAGCGCCTTTCTCTGACTAATTCGCCACAGACCATACAGAGTCACATGTCACTATGAGTGACGTTACAGCAGTGCGATGTACGTAGGCGCATTTGTGAGAAATATATCAACTCTCCTGCTGGGAGCACAAAGCTCGCGAGAAGAAAGGCAAACGGCATTTGGTCTGAAATTTAGGCTCTTTCCGCAGCACATAGCGATGTAATACTTAGCAGACACGAACACTAGCACACATTGTATACACGGCGCTTGTCGGCTCAAAATGGCCACATCTGGTGAGGGACCCCTTAACATTTTGGACTTAGCCATCACTAAGTTGAAAATCCTCAATGTTCATCTGAAGTGCTACGGTTTCTGCTTTTTGATTGACAACATCACCGGACACCAGCACTTGCATGGTAATCATGGCTTTCAGTCACATTAGAATAGCTTCAAGTTTTGGGTGGGCACTGCGGGATCCAGAAGATTTCTCAGTGGCTTCCAACATGTTCACCGTGTTGTTTATGTAGTCTGATATTGTCTGCTTCAAGAGTTCTAATTCTTTTGCGACGTCCGATTGCGACAAGTCCCTTTGCACTTTCACGATAATGGTAGCCATCTTTTCTATCGGCAATATGCTATGATTTCCTCGCTTCAAAGCCTTTGTCGGAAGGCGGTGGATGACAAAGGCAGTGTCAGCACCATTGTTAACAACTGGCGATGAAACCACGGAAGACAATCGGTTGTTGAAGTGGCTAAGCCTAGCATCACAGTATGCAGCTGAAGAAAACCACAATGCACAAGACAGGCGATACCTAGAGTACCCATGGCCATATACAACTGACGAGTGCCGACAGCAATGAGAGCACAAAGGCACGTGGGAGAGTGCATCAAGCGGTGCCTATTGAGGCTGCACCTGAAATGGTAGCTCTGAATCGGCATGCGAGATGTGTGCAACGCTGCTTTGAGGTTGCAGGAAAACAAAATTACAGCGATGTTGTTTGCATTTTCGGTAGCTTCGAACTTGCGATCGTGAGAAAAATTAAGAAAAATTAAACGAGAACAGTTCGAAACAATCAAAATTTTCGTTATTATTATACATAACTATATGGAGCAAATTGGCAATAATATTGCAGAGTTAAAATATTCCGGCCGGCCCAGAAAATAGGGTATCCAAGAAAATTGGTCGGCAATTGTATGATTATTATGTTGTGAAAAAGAACATATTCGAATTCCACACACGTGGCAATAAACATCTTTTAAACCATTTTGAAAATGTTACGCTGCAACTGCATGCACCTGAATTACCAAGGAGAGGTTGCGCTTTGGTCAGTTGTCGCAAAATAACTAGCACGATCTTCCTGTGTCTGCCATGTAGTACAGTGAAACAAAATAAAGTTTTCTTGTTTGTAGTTGTCAAAATGAAGAAAGCGTCATCATTTTTGTCATTATTGTGGGAAACATGCCAACTTTGCAAACTTTCTCCAAACACGAGTTATTTCTGCTGGAGGTGCAAGAATAACATTTCAGGCCTTGACTTTATAACTGCATTTGAAAACACTGTGGTAAAATGGGTGGAAGTGCAAAGCAAGATTATGGCAGTGTGCTGTATGGTTTACATGAATAGAAAGTAGAGAGCAACTGTCGATTTTCACTGGAGGCTTTGTTGTAAAACGGCTACACTGTTGACAGTGAAACTGAAGACACGTGATGGAATTCTCTTGAGAGCACCGTGGACCAGTTCTCCTGATGACAGCAGATTCAATTCATTGCAAAGGCATTTCAATTGCTCACTAGTGTCTCATTTCTCGTAGGGAGAAGGCTTCACTTTTCGCATCAGCAGAGGTGGATAGCACATTGTAACAAGAGTGCTAAGGAAGAATAAGTATCCGCTGGCACAAACAGGTGGTACAAAAGAGGTCCCGTCCACCACTGATGTCTGCAAACATGGAAAAAAAAAACCTGAAGCTGCTATCGACAGGAGAGGACCAAAACCAGCGCATAGCCAGCATTCACCTCAAGATGCGTACAGGTCGTCTGAAGCGATCGCTGGCGTGCACCTCAGGAGCCCAGTGCATGCTGCTCATTGCCTGAGGGCGGTGTTGCACACAACTAGGCCCGCTTAGTCATCGCCAATGATGTGCTCTGGGATGTCGTGACCAAAACCTGTCCCAGGACAAGAATCCTTACAGTTCCCGAGTAGTATTTGCCTCCCTCAATGAATGAGCATATTGATAAAACAAGGTATGTTTTATAGTTGACTGCATTATGTTTTAATTTTATTCACATCAAATCCAGAGCTCAACTTACATTCTCCATTGGTCCATATTCATGTTCTTACACTCATACACCGATCTATACTTAACTAAAAGACTCACTAGGTGTAACATTATCGTGGACCAATGTAAGGGCTACAACAACGCCAGGACAAGAGGGCTCTGGATTAAGCTCTGCCATCTAAGGTACTTCAATGTGCTCAGTAGGGCAGTATTTACTTATATTATTTATTATATTCTATTATATTATATTATATTATTTATTTAGGCTAATTTACCCTCAGCGACAGAACATCACACACACTTGAGCGAGTCGTGCCAAGCTAGGCAGACTTGGTCATTTACCACACTCGTATAAGCAAGCAAATGTAAGAAAAGTGCCGGTCATTGCCCACCTGAGGTGAAGCTTAACTGCTCCACAGTCTCCATAGTCTGCATGCACCTCGAGACGCTCCATGCTTTCAACGAGCACCCAACAGACTTGTCAGCGAGAGACAAGCTGCACTGCATGCCAACCTCGACCTGACCACCGATCTTTGAAGGGGCATGGCATGCCATTTTGGCAGTGATGCTTTCAGCTAGGCTCATCGCATTTGTGGGGCCTGCAGAAAATAAGTGAGGCGATTGCAGTCCTGTTACAGCATCAAGAACAAGAGGCAAAATACAATAGAATAAATACAGGAGCATAGCCAAGGAACAGAAAATAACCCTTCCAGTTCAGCATTCCTAAAGGGCTACAAAGGACAATCCACATTGAATACTCGAAAGCAGAGCTACCTCTTCTTTGTGGAAGGCTTATGACAGCAGAACCTATTTGTGACACTTTTTCATCTCATGCATTTTAAAGCTATTGGTGTAGTCCAAGTAATGAAAAGTTGTTGCAACATCCTAAGCTCATTGCAATCAGCCTATTTAATGTCAACTGTAGGATCTCCTGTGACCCCATATCTTGTGCCAGATGATACTGACATATGACCTCGTTTATCTTTTACGGGTGAGCGCTTTTACCATCTACAAAGTGTTATCGCTCAGCGCAGGACGTGTCTACATGTATAGGAAGTTTCTAGAATGTTATCGCTGCCTCTATCCACTGTCTGTTGTCGCCGAACCTTGCGTAAGCTGAGTGCATGTATGCACGACACAAATGGTGTAGAACTTTGTGGAAGGCACGCGGGTCCCAGCGGTTACTCTGGAACATTCGACGACTGATTTATAAAAGCCGACGTGCTTGACCCGCTGATCAGATTTTTACCGATCGCCGACTGTGTTAGTCACTGTCGCTGTTCTCTGAGTATAACGTGTTTTTTGAGGGCACAAGATCACCCAATAAAATGCTAGCTTCCTCATATTTAGTATTGCTGCTTTCCTCACCGGCACTACTACACGACAATACCATCCCGTGCTTGCAAATTTTCTATGTCCTCACACTACCTGTCTGCTGCCCAGGATTGCACGTCAGTTCGATTGATAACAATTCAGTAACCCTGATAGGCCATCGGTTACCTGCCCTACACATTACATTGCTGGTCCAAAGTTCATTTACAATGCAAGAGCATTCTTTAAGAGCTTTACCCACTTAGCGGTAGGTCTGTACGTCTGTATGTATGACCGCACATAACCTCTTCCCTGCCAACTTGGGTTTGTGTGTAGTCTATGATCAAATGGGTAGAGCATTTGGTCGCCGTGCTGTCCCTGGGAACTGGGTTCAAAACTAACTGCCGGCCCAACTTCGGTCGCTGGGCATGTAACAATGGGTATCTGCTGCTATTCAACAAACTTCTTTGGTGCTAAGTTGGGTCACTCGGTACGTGCCATTGTTCAATGACCCTGAGCAGCCTCTGCCAGTGATTTCCAATTATCCCTGTCTTGTCATCTACTTTTACCCCGACTGTCTAGGTTGGGTGGCCTGCTCCCTCCCAACTAATTTGGTCTTTCTCTCTTCAAATTGAGAACAATCCTAGACCTCTCCAACCTGTGATCACTACTATTTACCCGACCTCACACTTCTACAACTTGCACTATGCTAGGGTCGGCACGAAGTATGAAATCTATTTCATTTCTTGTGTCCCCATTATGATTTTTCCAGGCCCACCTCCTGTTATTCCGCTTCCAGAAGAAGGTATTCATAACTCGGAGGCAATTTATTTCCATGAAGTCTGCCGCATCTTTCATCTTCTAATTCTAGAGTTCATGACACAGATGCCAGTCACCTGTTCCCCCACGCAATTTTCCCCCACTTTCGCATTAAAGGGCCCCTCGAGGTCTGGCCATTTTGAGCTAACAAGCACAGCGCATACAATGCGGACTCATAATCAAGGATGCTAAAATTACATCACTACACACCGCCGAAACAGCTAAAATTTCGAACTAAACACCGTTTGCTTTTTTCCTTACGGGCCTACGCTCCAAGATGAGGGGTTGACTTATATCAGCAAAAGCGCCTACATACATGTGTATCCTGCGATGTTGCTCATAGTGACATGTGACACTTTAAGAATTATTCAAGGCAACATGTGTTATTTGTGTAATCTGCTGTCTCAAGAGACGAATTAAAGTTTAGAGAAATAATATAACATGCAGACCGAATGTCTGCTGTGTTTGTTTTACTTTGCGCCACAGCAAGAGAGATCTACAGTCGATCCCTTTTTATAACTATACCGGTTTCAACAATATATCGGTTATCACAACGAAAAGCAGCTGCACCATAAACTTTTGTAAGTTTTCTATGGGGAAATAACCTGCTTACTTCAATGTCCTCATGACGCATTATCATTTATAACGAAGTATGGCTGCTGGGCGTCCATACTGATAGGTAATGGAATGCGAAATCCTGTAAAAGAAAAAAAGGAAAAGTGAGATGCGAGCTGCTGCATGATCGCCCGGCACCCCAACTGCCGCTCCGTTCGAATTTCTTCCCTCACCCTTCCACTCCTCCGAACACAAACGGACTGCGCCCATATCTCTGGGCTGCGCCACCCTCCGAAACACGACTGGACCGCGCCAATTGTGCTGACAGTGCTGCCGGCGCTGCTCCCAGATTGCTCACTCGACCCTCACAGTTGGTCCTTTAATCTCTGGCCCTCATTCTGCGCAATTCTGCTAACGGATTAAGTCGCTCATGCTTTTCTTTGTTCATTGCGTCGAAGTCATTCCTGGCCACATTGCTTCTCAGCCTAGTTTGACATGCCACCGAAAGGGAAGATGGCTGATTAGCCCACTGATCATCAGCAATGCACAACATTGCCGGTGAAAAGAAAGTGTGCTGCTATAAATTTGGAAACGAAGTGCTTCTAACCGATGAGGCGATCGTCGTGAACGTACTTGCATCAGATAGCGACGGCAGCGATGACGGAGCAGGGCAGCTGGGTCAACATTGTCCCCGCGGGAGGTCCTGCATATGATTCAGTCCCTCATGAGCTTGTTTTTGCGAGGAACCTTCCGCTTCCCTAGATGGGGCACCTAAATGCCTTGGAGAAGGATGTCGGCAAGCTTCGCATAATGCGAGCAAGAATGACGGACATGCGGTTTTTTCAAGCAAGCCAGCGGGGAGGTACGTGGCGAGATGCTTGTGGCGATCTGGCTCCAGCATTTCTTCTGGATTTCTCTAGCTGAGATGTTGCCATAGCAGCCTTCCCGCATATTTTAAAAGGCGCCTCTTGGGGCCACCAAAATGACGCCTCGGTGGAGCTCGTATGTCATTTGCCGCTCTTGACTCTTCTTTGCAGTTGTTATACCAGTGCCGTTCTTGAACGCCGACAGTCGCGGCTTCTTAACAACATGCGATCTAAGTGCGCAGGAAGCAGAGTTAAACAGTTGATCGAGTCAACACAATCAGAAGGCAGATGGAGTTAGGTGGCGGGGAGGAGAACTGATTTTCGCGCCATTATATTTTTCTCGGAACCGGTACGCCATTCCCCATGTTTTTCGTGGAACCCGGTTATAACAATGGATTTTTTGTGGCACTTGAATCAATATTGTTATAAGTAGGTTCAACTGTATTTCTGTTTTGTCTGCTTATTCCCACATCGTTCAGTTGCAAGTAAACACAATGAAACTATATAATTTTCTAGCCTGTTCCAGCATGTGGTCATGCTCTGTGTTAGACTTGTGTCAGCCTCGGTATCTGTGCAGCACTGACCAATGCCTCCTCTAAACAAAATTATGCCTTGGACGTCGCTTGTTTTGCCATTAGAGGTTTGCCATCACAAAATGCGAGCAGATCGCCGCGTAGTCGTGCTTGCAACTGTACTGCTGGAGCCGGAGTGATGCTGTTGGCAACATTGTGTCGGTGCAGCGGTGCATCTGGCTACACGTTGTGCAGGCAGTTGCTTGTATGCTTGTAACATGCACTGGAGGCTTGATGTAGAGCACACGCCTGCTTCATCACAAAATTTTTCTTTGAAGCTATTAGAAATATTCTAATGTGAATGATATAACGTGCTTACTTTATTTTTGTGTGTATTAGGACATAACAGAACATTTATGGTTTCCATTGATGCAACTCGTTTCTAGCCTTTTTATAAGCATTCAGCCATCTTTCGACAATGTCGTGCAATGAGTTTTGAAGTTTTGAGCATTACATTAATTTGGCAGCTTTTCAAAAAGTTAACATTTTGTCAGGATTGGTTCATGTTAAAAAAATGAATGCTGAAGAAAGGTATGCTCAAAATTCCTGATTCCTTTTTTTTTTTTTTAGATCAGCTTTAGCATTGCTGAGCCGGTCTGAAGTAGTGGTTGCTACAACCCCGGTGACTGTAGCTCAGGGCTGGCAGGCTCTTTAAGTTCATCATTGCCGAGAAGACTGTGAGGCACACCTTAGCAAGTATATTTTTTGAATCGAAAGGCACCTACCTCAGCGTATCCCACACGAGATCAGAGACAAGCTACACATAAGTACTATTCCCAGAAACATGCATTCCGAGTACGACAAGAAAAGGAGACAGGCAAGAATACAGGCGCTCAAGCGCATACTCGAACGCACCAACAGCAAAGAAGAAAACGTTAGATATACGGATGCAGCTGCGTACAGTACCAATGACCGATTCGCAATCAGCGTGGTCGACGAGAAGGGCGAACAACTTACAGCCACATCCATACGTGCCAAGGATGCGAGCACTGCGGAAGAGGTGGGCATAGCCCTGGCCATCGTAACGTGCAAGAAGGCCATGGTTACCGTGGTGACGGACTCGCAAGAAGCATGCAGACGGTATATGAATGGAAGGATTGGAAAGGCAGCACTTCAGGTCTTGAACAACACCAAGATAGAAGCAGCACAAATCCTCTGGACGCCGGGACACGAGTCTCTCACGGGGAACCAGGCGGCGCACGCCGCGGCTCGAGATCATGCACGCCTAGCCATCTCCAACGCGCAGAGAACACGTACCAACGACTGTGACGAGGAAGATGAACGCATATCCAAGAAGTACTCGGATATCTTGGCGCACTACAGTATGCAGAGGCATTGCTACCCGCCCGCAGATAAGAAGATGAATAGGGACCAAGCGATAACCTGGAGAAGACTACAGCCTGGAACCTACCCACACGGAACACTGCTGCACGCCATGTACCCGGGCATCTACGGGCGAGACTGCAAGTTTTGCCCGCCGGACACGCCCAACACCTTGCGCCATATGGTGCTTGGATGCAGGAATAATTGAGAAGCACCACCATCATCATCTCCACCAGGCGATAACATGCAGAAAGAGGCGGATTCAGAAGAATTGGAAGACCAGTGGGAGGCTCTGCTGGTGACGCAAGACCCTGACAGCCAGCTGCGGTTGGTGAACAGGGCTCGGGCGGCGGCAGCGAGCCATGGCTACCTGGACTGAGGAGGCCACCCACCTTTGGGCTCAAGAAGCCTGGTCTCACAATAAAGTTTATTTCTCTCTCTCTTACACATTAAATACCTTTCTTTCTGACTGAACATGAATGGGACACGAAGTCAACAGGCAGCTTCGACGCGACGAACACGCTCTCAGTACTGTCACGTTATATTGTGTTAAGGCACTGCTATGAATTAACACAAAAAACTTTAAAAAGAACCAAACAAGACATATTTGATTTAAGAACGAAGAAATTTTGTTATGTAAATGGAACACACTGAAGTATGTACTGGCGCAGGGAAAGAAAAGGGCATGTTAACAGCTAGGTGAGGCAACAGTTGTTTGAAGACAATGCATATTCAGGCTCCCACCAAAATCCCTCTCTCCCCGCCATGCCTAGAGCTGACGACATAAATGTTGCCAACTGGGCATTTTGCACTTCACAAGTCTCCCATTCGATCGGCATAACATCAACACCAAAATACTGTGGAAAGTGCAAGTCCGAAATCTTGATCGGACTAACAGGAGTCATCAAGCTCATGGATGACATACTCGTCTTTAGCCACAATGAAGTCAGTCACGAGAGTAAATGCTGACATGATGCTCAAGCATCCCTGCTCGTTACTCTTCGACAATGACGACCACGATTCATCAAAAGTCTCCACACCACTGTCCAATGACTACATCCCGCAGGCATCCAGCTCGGCGTTGTTCATCGACTCGTCCACTTCACCTTTGCTGCAGAACATGATCAAAGCACCTTGCTTCAGCTGTTTGAAGTATTGCACTTCATCGATATGCCAACTGTGGAGGAAAGAGGAAAGTAGGGAAAGGAGGAGGCAAAGGCAGAGAAGAGGTATTTCAGCAGACAGCAGGCTTTGTTTCCATTACTCACAAATTATGCTTCAGGGATGCACGACAAGATCGCGACAATCATTTCCTTGCAGAAATTTCGACTATACCTTGAGAACTTTTCCTGACAGGGGGTTTCCTTTCAAGCAGTTTGGCGGCAGTATTCCTGTCAGCCACTCCTTGAGCAAAATTTTTAAAAAGCGGCCTGATAAACTTCCCGGAACTTAGAAGCAGCAGCAGCTCTTTGCAGTGGTCAGTGTCGGTGTTCCCACAGCTAATCACTGGTAGGCTCATGGGCTCTTGCACAATCCTCTGTGTGTAATGTTCAAGGGCTTCGTGATGGGCCTCCAATGAAGCACACAATCCACGAATCTCCGAAGACCTATGAGCAGATTCAGCAGTTCCCGAGATCGATAAAACAGGCCACCACAGTCTCGATGAGCGATGGGCCCGTGCTTAGGAGTGCTGCTTTTTGCTCGCCGTAGGAAGGCTATACGGCCTGCACAGGGAATGTGCTCACTCGCCGCACGCACAGTGTATTTGCCAATCATGGCCACGCTGGCGATCTGAGGGGTGGAGACAAATGGTCGCGCTGAAAGGCAGTTTTTTAACCCCTGCGCTGCCATGTTCAGGACCTCATCAAAGGTGCTTGTCGCACATGCAATTCCTGTTGAATATCAAGATGCTGCGATGAGAATGTGGTCGAGCTCTTAACATTGCTTTCACTTGAAGCTGCCACGATTCTGGTCTTCAGCATTTTTTCCAGGACACATGCTGCACTCTTTATGTCCAACATGTCATTGTACCCGGCAATGTGGCGCAGAAAGCCGAACATTGGCTCGATCGGGTCGCTGGACATTTTCCAAGTCAGGATGAACTGGAAACTTTTTTCGCTGTAAGTAGATGATGGATGCAGGCAACTTTTGATTTTGTTGGAAAAATCAGTGAGATAAATTTTCTTGGGCCCCTCACCAGGTCTGGCCATTTTGAGCTGACAAGCGCAGAGCATACAGCACGTGACAACAATCGTGTCTGCAAAGTATTTCATTGCCATGTGCCGCGGAAAGATCTGAAATTTCAAACGGAACGCTGTTTTTCCTTCTCACAGCCACCACGCTCCAAGCCGGAGGATGACATACTCCCATCCCTGCACCTACGTAGTCGTGTGTGCAGTGTGACGTAGCTCATGGTGACGCGCGACTTTGAGAATTATTGAAGGCACCATCTGTTATTTGTGTGACCTGTTGCTTGAATTGACGAATTGAAGCTTGAATTGAAGAATTGAAATGTACTTCCACGTCGTCTGCTTGTTCCCATGGTCGTGCGGTCACGTGCGCAGATACCAAAACTGTGCCATGTTCTACTGTGTTCCAGTGCGTGATCATTCCCTGCGATGCGCTTGTTCTGCCTCAGTATTAGCATAGCACTGAATTATGCCACTAGTACGGTTTCCCGGCACATAGCGTGGAATATTTGTGCACTGCACGAACGAGAGAATAGCTCGCGCGCGATGTTGTCACGGAAGTGCATAGCAGTGAAAAAAAAAAGTGAGAAAAACGTATGCGTCACGCGATCCTCGACGTCCAGTATGGGAGAATGCAGGGACGGAATTTTGCTTGTGGAGGCTAGACAGGGAGAGTAGGGAGACTGTCTTGCTTGGCAGTAAAGCCCGCCTGCAGAAATCATGGGTTTGTGGCACTGAAATATTTCTATCTCTGCTATTAATGAGCCGATTTGAAAATTTTCTGCGGCAGAATGCTCCCTAAAGGACACGTAACAACTTCCAGCATATAACAAAAATTTGCTATGGGGCCTGGTGAGGGTCCCTTTAAGGTGCCAACCGTAAGCTGCAGCGCAAGCTGGGCACGGAGAACAATTGCGCCCCCGACAACCTATTCCAGCAGCGCATCAAACATTGCAGTTACAGCGGCATCATCTCGCACTGTTCTCTATGAATAAAGAGTGCTAAGGGGACGCTAAAGGTTTGGAGAAACTGCTAGCTAGAAAGGACGGACATGCGAGAGCAGACGTCTCAACACCAGCTGCCCTTTTCACTAGCTGGCACTGGTCTGCGTTCTTGAACCGAAGCCATGCTTCATTTTATTGTGTCCGCAACTGAAAATTGCTGACAAAAAAAAAAGAAGCAAAGGAAAAAAACATCGAGTTCTGGTTCCTTCACACTGTGGCGCTTTGATGACTTGCGGCCACCTACTGCACGACAGCGCGAAGTGCTGAGCTACTACGAATCTACTGGCATTCTACTGCTGGCGAAACTACTGGCATTCACGCGTCCCTTCGTCCCGACCGTCAGTAGCAGAAAGGCAGGGTGCGGAGACGAAGTTTGACGTCACTCGGGGTACTCTCATCGTGAGCGTGCGATAGCAGCGCCATGGTGCGGCCCTGCAGCTGCTCCGGCCTCCTAAGCCGTGGTCCATTTCAATGTGTTGCCGACTGTACATGCTGCTCTTCACTTTGATGCCAAGTTGGGTCATTGTGCATGTGCCAGTATTGAAAGAAACTCTGACACCACTACCAACACTACCCCACCACTACCGTAACCAACAATTGTGCGCCAATCATAAAATTGCTAATGACATTAAGGTCACCAATCATCTCAAAAGAATAGATGCACCACCAATTTGCTTCTCCTTAACCCCATTAGGGCCTATTTTTTTTCTCCAAGTGCGACCCTTCCGCGTTTTCTCATTTATTGCAGGTTTAACATCTTGAGACTGACCTATCTTGCAAAAAAGTAACAACTTTTTTAGAATGACGATAAAGTGGCAAATAATATTTTCTGTAGGTAAACATGCATTGTTTATTCATCAGTACACATACAGATGGGTTTGCATAAATACTTATCAGAATAACATAGTAGATACACCGACACAGATATGTTCCAATTCGGCACTCACCTACGCCTTTGTTCAGGTGCTTTGCAGCCGCACTCTGTACGTGCTGCTCTTTATTGAACCACGTTGCCGCCAAATTGGGTCACAGGTGTGAGCACTTTTCATATTACTACTTAACATACAGTCAACAATCGTGCACCAATCATCAGACTGCTAATGACATTAAAGTTGCCAATCATCTCAAAAGAATTGGTGCACCACTAATTATCTTCCTCTTAAACCATCGAGAGTATTTTTCCCCCAAATGTGAACCCTCAGTGTTGAATATTTTTACTGTAGATTTAAAATCTTCAGACTAACAAATTTTGCAGAAAAGTTATCTCAACTTTTTCAGAGTGACAATAAAGTGACCAAACATATTTTCTGCAGGTAAACATGCACTGTTTATTCATGAAACAGATGGGCTTGCATTACCATTTATCAGATATTTTTTTTTTAAATACAGAGAGCCTAGAAAGCAACATAGAGGCTCGAAACAGTGACGTGCTCCCTGGGCTCGGTTATGTTAGCAGCTTCCACCATGATGCCATCACTACCATGCGAGTTTTTCTCTAGTGCATAAAGCCCGCCTTTTTGAAACAGCAGTTAATGGTGAAAAAGGGTCCCTGCATGGCCACTGGATACAACCTTCATGATGACAGAACTCCCAGTTTTCAGAATCATCAATATTGTTACGGACCAGTAGTTACGATAAAGAAGAGGCCAGCAGTGTGAAGATGACGACAATACTTAGAGGCTAGTAGTATGGGCTGTTGTCTTTTGGCAAAGTGCAGCGTATTCATTATGTAAATAAACTTGTATGTAGCTTCTTTTCTGTGACTTCCCATGTAACATATTTGGTGGATGTAGACATGCCCTGTCCTCGTCATGGGGCTCGCAGTGGATGGTATATCAAGCCTTCCGTCATGGCTCCCGGAGATGACAGCTCGACTCAACCGGCTCTGACACCTGCTGCTACTCCAACGAGCCACATCGCACTCTCTGCTCCACATGATCCTGGCATATTCTTGGAGAACGATGGGGAAGACGTCGACGACTGGATCAGCCTGTACCAACGTGTCAGCACCAATAACCAGTGCAACTCAACTGTCATGCTTGCCAACGTAGTATTTTACCTCGGTGGGTTGCACAGCTCAAGTGTGGCTTAGGACACACGCAGATGAGCTCACCAGTTGAGATACACTTAAACAAAAGCTGCAGAACTTGTTCGGCAACCCTTACGATCACCAACTTACTGCTGTTATGCCTGACGATAGCTCAGAACAAAGGATGATTCACCTGCAGACATGCGGCAATCACAGGTGCTGATCCCACCTCATTGTTCACTCAAGGAAGCTCAATCAGCGTCACATGAGTCTTACGGACAGGTAGTCATGTTCCAGATCTTTGGCTTTCGAGCACCCAGAAATGACAGCTCGCTTCAAGATAACAATGTCACCCTCTCCTGACCATCACAAAGAGGTCACTGATTGATGAAAGGGTCATTGTCGAGAACTACCGGGAAAGGTGTCAATGGCCAGTTCAGTTTGCCATGTGGAAGCCGCCTCGTATTGTGCAACATTGGGAGAAGGAGGTGGTGAATGGTAAGGCGTTTGTGATTATCCTGTGAAATCCCTTGACGAGGGAAAGAGGGAAATAAACAGCATAAAAAGTGGACCGGGATGGATGTGAGAAAAAAGAAGCTCGGACATGCAAAGACTCTAGCATGCAGTTTGCTCTGAAAGTTAAGAGCAGTGTGTATAAAACTCAACCATGTACTTCTGAATATAAAACCTTTTGTTCTCGTTACTGCCGCTCGCAACCCTTCTTTCTCTCGGCACCTGGCACGGCACCATACATGGAACCGACTTTACAATACAGGCAGGCAGCTTATGAGATTGATCAGCATTGACTACATTGGTGTGGTGAGTGCTACGTGTTTGCTTCTCTTTTCGCCAGACTCATAGCGCAGGCAATCCATAACAGTGTTTGGTGTTAGTTATTTTATTACATACACCAAGAATATAGTGTCTCGTGGGCTGATTGCTAGTGGGGAAGAAACACAGGGTGCTTTGTGAGCATGGAGAAGTTGCGTCCAAGAACTCCTTGAAAGTCATGAGCAGATGAACATTTCGGTTGGCCCTGCGAAATGCAAAAGGTAGCAATTAGAGCTTTTGCAGAATGAGGAGAGGAGTTAGGAGGAGGCTGGTGAGGCCAGGAAAATTATTTTGTGAAAAAGAGAGCATGAAGAACAAGAAATTCTGCAGTCTCCTAATAGTGATAAGGATGGGCTAGCTATGGCCTCATGTTTGCTCTTCATGTCACCAAAACTCTCACTAGTACAAGTAAGCAGTTGCTAGGAGAGTATGTTTGTGTTTTCTGGTAGGCACTGTTTTGGGAATTCACCTTCTTTAAATAGCAAATTTCAGTTCTATGGAAGGGTGCATTTTGAAGGCCAACAAATTCGCCATAGAGAAATTAATAGCGCAGGACCTCCTTCTAATTTGCGAAGAGTTGGGCATTTTCGTCAGCTACGCAACAACACAAGAAGCAGTCCTCAACGTCACGAATGCAGATGTGATGGTCGAGGAAGCTGAAGAGGCTTGGGAAACTACTGTTGAAAGAAAGCAAATGACAGAGGAGTGCAAGAGGTGCAAGCATGAAGCAGGAGAGAGGCGAGAGAGGTGCGAATTTCAAGAAGAAGAGGCGTGTGAGGCGTGAGCATGAAGAGGCAGAAAGGCGCAAGCGTGCAGCAGAAAAGCGCGAGCATGAAGAGGCCGAAAGGCACAAGCGTGAAGCAGAGAGGCGCAAGCATGAAGAGGCAAAATGATGCAAACATGAAGCAGAAACACACCAGAGGCATGTGCAGGAGGCAGCACAATGGCATGTTTTTGGAATGGAAGAGCTTGAGCAGAAAAGTCAGATACTTAGATGGTAAATAGTGCGATTCCAGCTCCACACTTTTATGGTAGAGAACGATATAGTTAATTTCCTCGCCGGTTTTGAAAGAGTGTCATATATTCCTGTTGTGGTCTGTCTTGGGTGTTTGCGCTGTAAGTTTAAGTTCAGAATTATGCACCAACTAGGCCCAAATGAAGTTTTACTGAGAAAGGGTGTCAACCGGGACTTGTGGACCAAGAGATTACCAGCACTAATCCTGTTCAGTATCGCTGTTTCATGAACTGCTTGTCTGAGGACAAAGTGCAAAACTACGATAGGGCTAAGAAGGATTTCTTTAGACCCTCTGGTCTAGCATTTCAAACAGACTTCGAAGGGCAATAAGAGAGAGCAGCAGAACTCGCCAAGCATTACCGCACGCTCTGAAGTTTCCGAAGTAAGTCGTGACAATCAGAAACAAGCGACAAAGCAGGATATGGCTCCCGGAAGCCAAAGGGTAACAAGTATTTCTGTAGGCATTTTAAACCGGAGACTTCAAATTGCCCCAGCACACATAAAGAGAAAGAGGGTGACGCACCTAAAGTAGCACAAGAAACGAAGATGCCCCCGCTGATGGTGTACACACGTTGGAGGCGCGGAAGAGAGTTGTGTATTACAACTGCAGAGGAAAAGACCACATAGCTAGGAGCTGTGAGAAGCGGGTGGTATTTGTCATAGCTCAGGACTCCGACAAGAACATGCAGCCATATATGGGACAGCTTTCACTGAACAGCCAGGTCTGTATGGAGGCGGCAATATTGGCCAGCCTGCCAGAGCAAGTAACCTATTGATAATCGAATAGGTCGGAGCTAACGCTGACATAACGAGAACCCTTCCCCAATATGGGATCTTTCAGGGCAAAAACATGGAAGGAAACTCAGAGACTGATGGGCGTACTGTATTCCCTATTGCGCAACAGTCAGAGGACCATGGAATGATTCCCGAGATAGTTGAGCGCAGTGATGAGTCAAACTTGCTGGTAGCCGGAAGCGAGGGGAACGCAGTAGACAGCGGCGGTTTTTCTGCGCAAGAAACGGAGGGCTCATTAGGCCAAGTGTGTACGGAGGCAGCAAGTTCGGCCAGCCTGCCAGGAAAAGTTGACTATGGCTGTTTGCATACGTCAGAGCAGATGGTGAAGCAAAGGGATAGACCCAAGATGAGAAAGGCAGACGGGGTAAGGAGTATGGAACCAAACATGTGAAGCGACAAGGCAACGGACACAAATGCACGACAGTCAGGATCCAGCCGGAGACTGTGAAAAAGGCGAAGGACGATAAATCCCAAGCTTAGGCATTTGCGGAGATCAGCATGATGCACATCGCAAGAAGGAGAGCTTCATGAAGATTCAGGCGTAGTAACCGTCACCTAACCGCACTGCAGATGTCTTGTCGTAAGCAGAGGAACAAAGCGAAGCGTCCTGTAGGCTGCAACTAGGGCCGGTCACTCACAGGGGCAAAGAAAGGCAGCTGCCTAGCACCTAAGGGAACAGTGCGTGTGTGGATCTGTAAACGTAATCTTCTCTCAGTACTTGGAGGCTGTTGTCTTAAAGTTGTAGCTACGAGGTGCATCAGGCAAATTAGAGGCTTTTGCCTTCTTCCAAGACAGCGCTTTGCAAAAGCCGCGAAATGCACGACCCTCTCGAGCTCGTCTGAAATATGAAATCAGACAGACATGTTGCAAATTGTTTTGTTCTTTTGATTCGTGCTGTATTTAGCTTAGTTGCAATATCAATGCTTAAGCGTAAGGAATAACACAAAATATTGTTAGGTTGTTAGAATTTTCTACTCACGTTAGATCCCCAATCACAAACGGAAAGTTTATGTCACAAAACATGTAGAATAGTAAAGCAAACAGGGTTAGTGTTGCAAAAAGTTTGGAACATCCGCCAACAAGGCTTGAGAGTGGTGACGCTGGCTAACACTCCCAAGGTTAGTTCTCGTAGTAACACATAAATACGCAAGAAAGTGGATGGGGAAACCATGCCGCAGTAGCTCAATTGGTTAGAGAATCGCATGCATAAGCCTGTGGCAGGTTGTTTTTTCATCCACTTTCATTGCCATTAATTTATAATTTCTTTATTTCAATTAACAAGTACAAGTAATTTACCCTATGTTTTCCTTGGTGTCTCTGTTTGTTGGCTTCTCATGATATATTTAATAAGAACCAGGCCCGTCAGTTAACCCCCTTTCTTCTCATTCATACAGTTTGGAAGGTCACATCCAAGCTGCGCAAGTGGATCAGTTATGGTTCTACGGGAGTTCATAACGAGTCATAACATGCAGGAATGTTTTTTGGAGGCACATTTTGCAGATTGCATTCATGAACTTTAATTTCTTCGACGATATTAAATTTTGAACATTTTAGGAGCTTTTGTCAAAAAGAGGACATTCTTTGCTGGTGCTCATAGTATCATCATCAGCAGAAGCAGCGGCAACAGCAGCCTGGTTACGCCCACTGCAGGGCACAGGCCTCTCCCATACTCCTCCAACAACCCCGGTCATGTACTAATTGTGGCCATGACGTCCCTGCAAACTTCTTAATCTTATCCGCCCACCTAACTTTCTGCCGCCCCCTGCTATGCTTCCCTTCCCTTGATATCCAGTCCGTAACCCTTAATGACCATCGGTTATGTTCCCTCCTCATTACATGTCCTGCCCATGCCCATTTCTTTTTCTTGATTTCATCTAAGATGTCATTAACTCGCATTTGTTCCCTCACCCAATCTGCTCTTTTCTTATCCCTTAACGTTACACCCATCATTCTTCTTTCCATAGTTCGTTGCGTTGTCCTCAATTTAAGTAGAACCCTTTTCGTAAGCCTCCAGGTTTCTGCCCCATAGATGAGTACGCAACCTCCTGTTCATGATCTGAGAATGCCTGCCAAACGCACTCCAGCCCATTCTTATTCTTCTGATTATTTCAGTTTCATGATCAGGATCCGCGGTCACTACCTGCCCTAAGTAGATGTATTGCCTTACCACTTCCAGTGCCTCGCTACCTATTGTAAACTGCTGTTCTCTTCCGAGACTGTTAAACATTACTTTAGTTTTCTGCAGATTAATTTTTAGACCCACTCTTCTGCTTTGCCTCTCCAGGTCAGCGAGCATGCATTGCAATTGGTCCTCTGAGTTACTAAGCAAGGCAATATCATCAGCGAATCGCAAGTTACTAAGGTATTCTTCATTAACTTTTATCCCCAATTCTTCCCAATCCAGGTCTCTGAATAGCTCCTGTAAACACGCTGTGAATAGCATTGGAGAGATCATATCTCCCTGCCTGACGCCTTTCTTTATTGGGATTTTGTTGCTTTCTTTATGGAGGACTACGGTGGCTGTGGACCCGCTATAGATATCTTTCAGTATTTTTACATACGGCTCGTCTACACCCAGATTCTGGAATGCCTCCATGACTGCTGAGGTTTCGACAGAATCAATCGCTTTCTCGTAATCAATGAAAGCTATATATAAGGGTTGGTTATATTCCACACATTTCTCTATCATTTGATTGATAGTGTGAATATGGTCTATTGTTGAGTAGCGTTTACGGAATCCTGCCTGGTCCTTTGCTTGACAGAAGTCTAAGGTGTTCCTGATTCTATTTGCGATTACCTTAGTAAGTAGCTTGTAGGCAACTGACAGTAAGCTGATCGGTCTATATTTTTCAAGTCTTTGGCGTCCCCTTTCTTATGGATTAGGATTATGTTAGCATTCTTCCAAGATTCCCGTATGCTCGAGGTCATGAGGCATTGCGTATACAGGGTGGCCAGTTTCTCTAGAACCATCTGCCCACCATCCTTCAACAAATCTGTTGTTACCTGATCCTCCCCAGCTGCCTTCCCCCTTTGCATAGCTCCCATGGCTTTCTTTACTTCTGCTTTACTGCTCATGGTATGGCAGACTTTATTTAGTTTGATTACTTCCATGAAAAATCAGATAGCTAAACATTCGAGAAAGGAAAGCATCAGTGAAGATAAAAGGCCACAGTGTAATTTTGATTGTAACTTGCTTTCCATAGTTTGCATGATTTGTTGGAAGTTTTTTTATTATTGGTCAGAATTGGCGATTTATTCTAATCACGCTGCACTGTATTATGCAAAGGTATGTCACATTACTACTAACATTAGCATGTTACTATTAACATGCATTAGCTGCAAAATATTGGAACACATTATCGCATCCCATATATATTCTCATCTTGAATGTAATAACTTTTTTTACCCGAAACAGCATGGTTTCCGAAAAGGATTTTCTTGCGAAACCGAACTACTAGAATTCACGTCAGACTTACACTTTGATATGAACAGTAATAAACAAATTGACTGCATCTTTTTGGATTTCTCGAAAGCATACGATCGTGTAGCCCATAGTCGCCTGATATCAAAGCTCTCAGCAATTAAACTCGACTCACTAACCCTATCATGGATTCGTAATTTTCTTACTAATCGCGAACAGTTCACTGTTGTTGCTAACTCTTCCTCTGGCCTCTCTGACTAACTCTTCCTCTGGTGTGCCCCAAGGCAGTGTACTTGGGCCTCTTCTGCTCTTAATTTACATTACCGACTTACCTAACAATATATCATCTGTACAATTTGCTGACAACTGCATTGTATACCGTTCGAATAACTGTCCCTCTGACCACACGGCACCCCAAAATGATCTTGCAAATATCAGTGATTGGTGTGCTACGTGGCTCATGTCCCTAAACGTGTCGAAGTGCAAAGTAGTTTCCTTTTCTCGATAAACTGTTAACTCTCACTTTTCTTATCATCTGGATTATAACATAGTTGACCACACCACAGAATATAAGTACTTAGGAGTGCTCCTTACACACAATCTTTCATCACCTCCATTTCAGCTAACGCCTCCAGATCATTAGCATTTCTGCGCCGCAACTTAAGAAGTGCACCTTTACCACTACGAAAACTAGCTTACGTAACTATTGTACGGCCACAAATTGAGTACGCCTCTTGTATATGGTCTCCTCATCAAAATTACCTTATCGAACTCCTGGAGAGCATCCAGAATAGAGCAAGCCGTTTCATTTCTAAAAATTATAGTAACCAGTCAAGTGTAACCCAAATAAATATTGATCTTTCGTTGCAACCACTAACTACTCGCCGTGATATTCCCCTTCTGTTATTATTTCATAGATTTGTTCACACAGTTGGCCTAACCTTATCAAACCTGAAAAAAGCATCCTTGACGTCACAACAACTGAACAATCAGTTCAGCTACACCCGAATTTATGGCAACACACACGCTTTTAATTTTTCAGCTTTGCCCTGTGCGGTCCGTTTATGGAACGCACTACCAGATACCATTGCATGCCAATCTAAACACTGCATTTCGCAATCTGCTAACCGATCAATATGCTGTTTCAACCGTCTAAACACATCATGTCTTTTGTAATTTTCTTGCATTTTTCTACACGTTAAAGAATTTCAGCGCTCCCAATTTTTTTACAATACTTACTACTGTATAACATATAAAAACGTTCACAATGTTATGATGCTATTATGTTGTTGTTTACCATTTATTGTTATTGCTCTACATATTGTATTTGCTAATGTATTAATTTTCCATGTTCTGTGCGTACTCCTTTCATTATGCTGATGTTTATTTCTTTCCCGATTCCGTAGTAATATGTTACCGTATTTCCCCCCTTACACTATGCCTTCTCGAAGGCCTGTAAGGTACATGTAAATAAATAAATAAAGAAATAAATATGGCCTCCTGCTCGGGTAGAGCGTAGCTTTACAGTAGCACAATTTAAAAGTGAACTAGACGAAAGGCAGAATAAATCAGGCCTTCTGAGCCAATTTAGGAAAGTGATAAGGCTTGTAGATGGTTTTCCATTTTGTTTATTTCGCAACTTGGCATTATGTCATGATCATGTAGCTATCGTGTGCTAAGTGTTACAGATATCAAATAATCAAAGCCAGTTCTCCCTTCGCCTTCCTGATCTGTGGAAGCTTTAATTCATGATTACTTAGCTTCATTACATAAACTCTGTTTGTGTCTATTTGCACGGAGACATTGTTGAAAGAGTCCTGGTGCTTGTCCAGATTAATGTGAACCTTGTGTTTCAGGGTTTGCCTTCAGATAGGGGGTTGTCAGATTATTTCATTTTGTATAGTTTGGCGATAAGTGGCCTGCATGTGGCGCTTGCGGCATTGTGCAGGGCTGACAAAGGTCGCTCCTTGGAGCTTGTCATCTTGCACCTATACAGTCAAGTCAGAGCCCACCTATTAAGATGCCTTTGGCCAGAAGATCTTAGTTCTCGGAACCTGCATCCCGATGGCTTGGAGGAATGCAAGCATCAAGCCAGCCGAGCTGCATCGAACAACTCAACGTCCTGATGCGCCGTCTGGTGGCAGGGGTGTTGTGCCTGACAATCCCTCAGAAAAAAGATGCTTCACCGGCAGACATGTGGCTATCATGGGCGCTGATCACGTCTCATCGTTCACTCAAGGAAGCTCAATCAGCGTTGCCCGAGTCATAGAACAGGCAGTCATGCTCCAGATCTTCAGCTTTTCGAGCACCCAGAAATGACAGCTCATTTCAAGATAACAATGTCACCCTCTCCTGAGCGTCACAAAGAGACCACTGATTGATGACAGGGTCATTGTCAAGAACCCACAGAGAAAGGCGTGATCCTTCTGCACCTAGCTAAGTCTATACCGATGCCAGCAGCCACGGAATCAGTGCAGTACTGGCACAGCACCAGCACAGCAACGACCATATTACCACTTACGCCAGCAGACACCTCCCAACCTTCAAGCATAACCATTCCATCATTGAACTCGAGTTCTGGCATTAGTTTGGGCAGTTGCAAAGCTACGCCTATTATTATATGGCCGACCCTTTTAAGTCACCACACACCAGCACGGACATTGCTGGTTGTGCTCACAGAAAGACCCTACAGGTCGACTTCCTCACTGGGCGTGACGCTGACTAGGATATTCGTATTCTGTCATTTACAAATCTGGCTGTCTCCACAAGAACACTGATTGCCTGTCTCGTTACCCGGTCAACGAGCCTGACGACACTGTCTGTAGCACCGCCGATGGCATTTTCTCTGTGTCTGCCTTCCCTAACAACGCCGATGAGCAGTACTGAGACCTATCACTTCGAGCACTCATTGAGCATCTGCACTCTTCACCTAACAATGCCTCTCTTGGCCGGTATGTCCTCCAGGTTGGCATTTTCTAACGAAGGAACTGCTCCCATGGCTGGTCTCATTATCTTCTTGTCATGCCCAAACTTCTACAACACACTCTGCTCTTTGAGTTCTATGATGAATCTACTGCAGGACACCTTGGGGTATCTCTCAGGTACAACACCATCCGCTGCCGCTTTTATTGGTCCGGTCTCACTCGCTCCATCCGGTAAAACGTTGCAGCCTGCGCTTTCTGCCAGCACCAGAAAGAGCCTCAGGCGCTACGTGCTGATCACTGTCTCTGCAGAATATTTCTTCCATGCTGGATTAGAGCTCCTTAGCCCTTTTACCACGTCATCCACTAGAAACAAATGGGTAGCCGTTGAAAATGATTACACCACCTACAAAGGGTGGCGCCAATCACACGGGCTCTCCTGACCAGTTGGGCCACTGACATTGCACTTTTTCTTGCATAACATTATCTTACTCCACGGCACCTGCAACAGATTTTTACTGATAGTGGTCATAACTTTATGTCGAAAGTTATCACCGACATTGTGCGTTCCTGCTCCACAGAACACAAGCTGACCACCTCACACCATCCTCAAACCAACAGACTGATGGAGTGGTTGAACCGTACCCTCACAGATATGCTGTCCATGTACGTTTTTAAGGACTGCTATGCCTGGGACATTGCCCTTTCTTACATTACATTTGCCTATAATTCTCGGCATGACGCTGCCACAATTTCTCTATCTATAGTACGGTCACAAACCAACCTTTCCCCTGGATACGGCATTTCTTTCTGAACCTCCTCGACAGGCGAGTATGCGCAGTGCCATCGCCTTGGCCAACCAATCTTGCCAACTTGCCCGTGCTCGACTGACAGCATCGCAAGCCACTCAGCAGCAACTGTACAATGCCTGCCACCCTAACGCACAGTTTTTCCTTGGTGTGCACATGTTCCTGTGGTCACTCTCTCGTCATGCTCGACTTTCAGAGAAGCTTCTTTCCTGATTTAGACAAGGTCCTGCCACATGCTCCACCAGGTGACACCAGTGATCTACGAAATTGCTCCCGTCAGCTCAACATCACCCTCTAGTAGGTCATCCAGTGATGTTGTGCATGTCAGTAGGCTCAAGACCTACTACAGTGCTTCTGAGCCAAGCCTTTAGTTGCGCCGGGTTGGCACTTTTACTGACGAGGGTAGAGCTACGGTAGTACTATGATAGTACTGGTAGGGTAGTAGTTACAATGCAAAAGAGGCCAGCGATGTCAAGACAATGATTAAAGGCTAGCTCGGGCTGTTGCCTTTTGGTGAAGTGCAGCATATTCATTTTGTAAATATACTTGCATATAGCTTCTCGTCTGCATTTTCCTGTGTAACAATATCATTGAATGCGAGCTCATACTTCTTCCGGTCTTCCAAATTTGCAGCTTCGTCTCAAGCAACACGGTGTTGTGCTCTGTCAGCACTATCATTTAGAAACTGGGCTGTCTGCTGCTTTGGGCTGCTTCTACGGCAAATTTTCCACATTGTTTCCGCACTCACCCAGAAAGAGAAATGGCAGAAAGGGAGGTGCCGAGGCACCACTTCACCTTTCACTTCTAGCCCTTTTTCTTACACTTTCTCTTTCTCTCTCCGGATCCATATGAAGTGCCATTATGAGTGGTGCAGATGCAATGCAGCTGGCGCCTCTTGCGCGAAGCTACGATGCTCTCCGTGGCTTTGCAAGATGCACTGCGCGGAAATGGTGGCACATTCGAAGTCTAATAAGGCAACCTTTCCACCCTGTCTTAACACTGTTCGTTTAAAAGGAACGTTTAAAAAGACCAGCCCCAGTGACTTCCTGAAGCCACCAGGCCCGCTGAGCTTGGCTGGTGAAATTGCCAAGAACTGGCAGGCATTCGAGCAAAGGTTCGAATTTTCGAGATGGAGTCCTCTTAAAAGGGTGCAAAGTTGTAATTCCAACTACGATGAGGAAAAAAACTTTGGAACGCATTCGTCAAGGTCATCTGGGCATCAATAAATGCATATCACAGGCCAGGCATCTCGTCTTCTGGGCAGGAATAAACTGTAACATAGAAACTTTCGCACAGGCGTGTTCTGCATGCAAAACGTACGCTTACAGACAGCCCCAAGAGCCGTTAAAGTTACGACCAGTACCTGATAAACCGTGGCATCGTGTCGGCATCGATATTTTTTAGCATGGTGGACGGTCATACCTGTGCGTCTACGACGCATTATCAAACTTTCCTGGAGTACGGCTGCTAAAAGATACTACCGCGAAGACGGTCATTGAAGCAACAAGTGCAATCTTTGCTAGATACGGCATACCAGTTGAAGTTTGTTCGGATAATGGCCTACAATTTTCTAGCCATGTTTTTGCTGCATTTGCCCAAAGGTACGACTTCAACCACACCACTTCCAGCCCTCGGTACCCCCAGTCCAACGGTCTGGCGGAAAAAGGTGTGCAAGTAGTTAAGAGGATTTTAAAGAAAAGCACTCAAATTAATCACGATTTTTGGCTTGATCTTCTTGCCTACAGATCTACTCCAATGGAATCCGGACCATCACCTGGCGAAGTACTTCAAGGAAGACGACTACAGACAATGTTGCCCGACGTCCGGCCCTGCCCAGGCCGCAGCGTACAGAAGCATCGTCAGACCGACCGTTGCAGCCGACGAGTACCACCACTCAACCCCCGAGACACGGTACGCATCAAAGAAGGGGAGTGGGCCACCAAAGGTCAAGTCGTTCAAGCTGCGACATATCCCCGTTCGTATAACATAATCAGTGAAGACGGCACAATCGGCGACATCTGCTGCCTACAAGAGAAGCTTTTCGACAAAGAGGACTTTGTGACTCCGAGGAAGACCTCCGTCAAGGGGCTGACGGAAGACCTTCACCATACAGCAGCAACAGTGCCGCCGAGTCACCAGCCACAACTGGCCGCATTCCCGCGTCAGCCAACGCTCCTGCATGCTTGCAGCAGAACCAAGAGCCTGCGTTCAGATGGTCAACCCGAGAGCGAAGGCCCCCACAGAGGCTTACTTATAATCGAAGCTTTGTGCAAGTTCCCTAAATCGCGTGCTCAATGTTCGTTTCTACTAATGTTCTTTCCTGTGTTTCTTTTTTCCTCCTTTGAAAGAAAAGGGGATGTACAGTACCTGGCGCAGCGCTGGCTTCGCATCTATGGCACGTGTGACGTGACAGATATCGGTATCGCCCATGACACATGGTGGTGAGGGAACACACCCTCTCCCACTTGGTGTATATATACACGGCTGTTGAATAAACGGGGACGCCTTCCGCTCCCCTTGCTTGGAGCCTCTGGTCATGTCCTGCCTGCGGCACCGCATGATACAACAACATGCTCCATTATGACGTGAGCTGCGCGGTCGGTGTTGGTCTGAATCAGTATTTTCGCAAGCAATACAGTTCGCCCTTGCATTATGGGCTGCAAACGTAGCGATTGGCAACATGTCAAGCTGCAATATCATGCTCCTCAGCAAGGCAAACATGTGAGCGAAGTGGCTGCACCAGCACCATCGGCACCAGCATCTGTGCATTTGCGGCCATCACGTCACACTGAAGGATTACCATATACCACAACAGTGTCTCGTATGTGTGACATTTCATGTAAACCCAAGCACAAGCGGACTGGGCCTGGCGTTTTATTGGACGAGTGGAAGCGCAAATGTGAACGCCCTGCATGGTGCAGCCACTTGGTAGCAGAGTGCTCAACCACAGAACTAATATAGCAGTAACCAAGTGCATTGTATTTTCCTGCCGGTGTAAATTTTTGGTAGGAACTTAGCCATGAACATGTTTTTCTTAATGTTTAAAATTTTTTAGGCTTGGTTACAGCAACATTAGCTCTTCGTTTCGCTGGTTCAGCTCTGCACCACCAGGTGCTTGGACCATGTAGACTAATCAGGTCGCTCAGATACGTCTATCCTTCATTACAGCAATAGTAGTATGGGGAGGGGCTTTAGGCCTCCAGCCACCCATCAAAGCATCCAGCTCACCCGTGGTTACCGAAATATCAGACACATTTGCTGCTGCTACAGAATGCTCACAACGTACACTGCTTCGATAGCTCGCGTTTGGAACCGACTGCCAGGCAGCTGGTAGAGAGGTTGTAGAGGCTTCGCACACTGGCTCCAAGACAACCAGAAGTAGACAATATGATGTCCCATCATGAGGCAAAGCCAGTGAAGGTGGAGCTAAAGGCCGATCACTCTGCAAATGAGTTTAGGAGAAAATGCATGGCTATGGAGGAGGGTAACATGTAATTGTCTGTAGCTCTCTTAATATGAGATGCTTCACACAAATTGTGGTAGGAACATTTACTGTACCCTATGTGTCTAGAAAACTTCTTTGAACCACTCAAAAAAAATTTAACTGTGTTTTTACAAGCCAACACTGCGATCTCATTACAAGGCGCACTGTAGTGGGAGAACACCTGGGGTTCTTCAACATGCACCTGAAACATGGGAGTTCTCGAATTTCGATCCCATCAAAATGTAGCCAGGATTCAATCCCATGACCTCATGTGCAGCAGCCCAACACCATAGCCACTAAGCAACCACAGCAGGTCCTGAACCGTTTCAGCGACCCTTTAAAGAACACAAAGGTGTCAAAATCTGTAGTCTGCCACTATGGCATGCTTCATAATCTGATTGTAGTGTTGACACATACAGCCCCATAATTATATTTATGTTTAACACATCTGGCCATGAGAGGGAATGACAACACTCAAACCTCTTGTAAGTCATGAACAGTGACGTACAACTCAAGGTATGGGTTCCTGTAGTAACGGAGGTGTGACCAAATTTTATCAAAAGTGTGCAATGTTAGCAAGCAAGAGTGCAAGCCCTAAACCCTTGTTGGTAAGATTGCTGGCAAATTAGAGCATGAACTTATGTGAAGAAAATGTGCAGGGACCATAGATGATGACTATCGATGTAAGCGAAGCCTAAAGGAATGAAAGCGTGAACAAACAAAAGAACAAGCAAATAAAAGAACAAGAAAGAGCAAACGAATGTTTTCCTCGCAGAGTCCAATCGCCAACCATTACAGACCTCCAACTAAAAACATTATGATTGAAAGAGCCAAAGAAATTCACTTCAAAATATTTCGTTGCAGCCACACGTCCATGTCAGAATGAAATGCAGAGTACACCACACTGCTACACATAAAGCCCAGAGCAAGTGGCAAAGTTTCGATAATATACCACCGTAAGAGCAATATACGAATAGTTGCCGATCACAACTCAGACAAACACCGAGACATCTAAGCATACCTGCAGGCTTGCAGAGCTATTTCTGATGCTGAAACAACTTAAGCGATTGTTTCGGCCGACTGGCATTTCCTATGTAGGAGACCTAATCTATTCTAACACTTTCACCACCACTCACTGACATCGCTTGTGGTGCAGCAACTGCATTGTACAGATAGACACAGTCTTATCACAATGAGTCAGACACTGAGGATGCAACTGGCAAGTGATAGTGCACCCGACACAATATATGCTGAAAAGCAGCAGTATAGGGAACCAGCGCTGGAGTTTTCACGGCGCCTGCAGCGCCGCCCTGGCGGTCAGAACGTGCACAATGCAGCCTCCCCCGCGGACGAAAATTGCGTTGCGTGCCCTTAAAGTCGAAGGAAAACAAAAGGGCGCCGACGATACTGTTGCGTATACAAGTGCCACAACTAAGTCGGGATGAGGGAGGATGTATCCTTGTGCGTCTTTCCATCTAAACCCTACGAACAAGAACGGAGGCGGCGTTGTATCCAAGCAGTCAGGCGAGCGGAGTAAGCTCCCGTCTTGTCGCCCTGTCAAGCGGTGTCGGGCTGGTTTCTAAATCAAATTTCGCGTGTATCCTTGGTTTATTCGATAGTGAAGACGGTCAGCCATGGCAGACAGTACCAAACAGCAGAATCTGCTGTCGGTATTTCGTCGGAAACAAAATGAGCAATAGCATGCACCATCCGGCATATGTACCATTTTTCCTTCGCAATGCCACCGCCAAGCCCCTTCCAACGCCACCGCACCAAGTGAACGATACGAAAGGTAAAAATTATCCATTCATTGCCAAGAATTATGTGGGAGGGAAGCTGCCTTGTAATACGAGTTGTATGCGCATAGTGCCGGCGCACGCGCGACTAAGCCACCTATGTGTTTATAAAAATGCGCATGCGGATGAGGACTCGGCGCTGAGATGCATCCGGCAAATTAATGTAATTAGTACTAAATGTAGCCAGGATTTTTACGGATCAAGCAGCCGAGCATTCAAACCTTTGCTTGCGCGAGTCAGCTGATGCGATAAAGCTTTCTTCTCCATTGACTGCTGTGGCGAAGTAACATCAGAATTTTTTATGTCTAGCCAGAGAAATATGGAATATCTTCAGGCCAACTAATACTTACGAAACCATAGCGCAGCACGACCGGAGCCATAACTGCTAGATTTGCAAGGCAGGCAGTCACGCAAGCATGGCATCGATACACGACGCAACCGTTAAAGAAACACACGTGCTCGCCGCGACGCACTGTGAAAAATGTATGAAGCTTAAAAAGCTTCTTTCGTCATTTCTTCACTTGATGGCGCTAGCTTCTTTACAAAAACTCCACTTGAAGCGGCGCGAAAACGGAAACATACGAACTATAATACGGCTGCGTATGTGTGTGTCGTCTGGTTGTGTGGCTGGAATATGCCGCGTTTCGTCGCCAGGGCGGCGTGCAACGCACTCTTTTCGACGCGCCGCCTATCCAGCGCTGGTTCCCCATTCCCACAAGGAAATTACTCACAGCTGTGGATGTTCAGTCGCAGCTCGCAACATAATTATATCTGTATGATTGTCACGGGACAGCTCTACACAAATTTTCTGGATTCTTCTACTGTTTCTTTTGTGATGACACCAGGCGCCAAGGGCACTACAGTATTATAAGAGTTCTGGCCTAGACAATTTTATATTCGCATTTAATGCTTTGCAGGAACTTCCAACAGACAACTGGTCGGCCTTACTGGCCTAGATCTGAAGATGCCTTGCCACCTGTATAGCACAACAGTGATCGGGTGTCACGCATCACTCAAACGACACCTAATTCAATCTTCCTTTACTGGAGCAGCTCAAGTATTAGAAGCATCAGAATTCCTTGCGCAAATGGACGTACATACCTGATTCTGGACTGAGCCAACCAGCAGCAATCAGCACTTGCAGCTAATTGTTGTCAACGGTGCAGAGATGGGCTATATTTCTTGACGGGCACAACTAAGATCAGCAGAAGCTGTAACGACAGCAGTAGCACAGTAAAACAAATTAGACAAATGACGGTACAACCATCCAGGGATATGTGCCTTGAGCACTTCACCGCGTAACTGTCGCAAAGTGAAAAAAAAAATAATGTGCTCCTCGCGCAACAAGGAAAAATGTTCTTTTAGCTGTAAACTCTCGAATGTGTAGCGTTCGTCCAGGTAGCTCGTAATAGATGTCCTAAAAACAGCAGACAAAATTAAGGCAGACAGACTACCTGTGTAATATACCGTATCTGTGTTATTACAATGTCGACCACGGATGCAAAGTTACACGCATGACATACTGTTACAAGGCGGGGGCCGTCTATTTAGAAGGCTCGGCACTAAAGCACTGGATGGAGCGAGGCCGCTACAGCAAAAACAAAGTCCTCTTCACCCGCTCCTTTTCTTCTTTGTGTGTACAAGCGTGCCGCTAGAACATGAACAAAAAAAACAACGGACGTAGGCACTCGTTTACCTAAGGAGGTGGCCGTAAGCGACAGCAGCAGGGAAGTTTGTGCCCGCTCACCACATGCGTAAACACAGCATGACATCGTGTACTAGAGTACAGCTAGTGGGTCGCGCCATGCTCGCACGAGCTACTGATCTCCAGACCTGCACACATCTCCCTGTTCCAGCACGCCCTTTTGCCGCTAGGGACAGCACGTACGAGCAGAGTGGCGCTAGCTATAACCTGTTCGCTGTCGTCTGCTTCTGTGATCTGTTCAGCGCTCGTGTTGCCATTTCGACAGGCACAATGCGCTTGTATTGGCGGTAAATGAATAAATTCACAAATATACAAAATAAAACAGTTATTTGCGAATGCTTTGCGTTTGAATAGCGAAACTAAAAGAAGAGGAGCGGCAAGAAATGTAAACAACGAGCGTAGGTGGCAACTGCAATGCTATAGATCGACAGCATAAATTTCCCTTTCCTAGCCTCCGTAAGAGACGGGAAAAATTGTTTTAAAAGATTCATAGGATAATCTAGCCTTTTTGCGTTGATTACAAATAGCCTAATGTCGTAGATGACATTAGGATTTACTGATGTGTGCCATAGCGAAAGGCAGATGATCTGGTAAAAGTATAGTAAATGTATTCACGAGTAAGTCCTCCGCCCCATATGTGCAATAGGTTGGTCGATTCTGTTTCAAGGAAAGGTGAGCATATCTTGTTTTTATTGTCGTTGGATGTCTAGTTCAGTAGAAAGCTTGCAAAAGCGATTCAAGTGCTTTAATATACGTGCTGCTCTACAGGCCTTAAATCGTGTCACGGAACTCTTTTCAAACTGTAAAGCTAGCTTTTCTGCGTAGTACGGCGGTAGCATAATGGTGGTGCTTAAGATACGTATACGCAGTGAAGCTGTGTGCGTAGTTCACTTTTTCAACTCACGATCGCATTCACGGACAACTTCTTAGAGTTAAAATGAGTGGTAATCGTTCTGTCGTCGAACATACGGTGGTTTCAAGTTTCTAAACCCAGTTAAAAAAAACAATTGGACCCAATTGGAAAATTTCCACTTGTTTCCAATTGGTTCCATTTGTATATTAGTACACAATTGGGCCACTTGGAACAATTGTGCCAATTGGTTGTATACCATTTGGATCAAATGGTGCAGTCGGCATAGAACCAATTGGTTGTTGCCAATTGGGTCACATGGTGCAGTTGGCATAGAACCAATTGGGCTAATTGGCATGGAACCAAATGGTCCAAATGGAGCCGCTCGACGGGTCAAATGGTTTTGACTGTGCACAGCCTGCGCTGTGTGAATCTGGCAAACTAGCACAGCAATAAGGAACCGCATCGTTACATGTTGCTCGGCAAGTTGGTTCATATACATTGTGATCTAATATGATGCAAAACAGTATCCCAGTTAAAAAAAACAATTGGACCCAATTGGAAAATTTCCACTTGTTTCCAATTGGTTCCATTTGTGTATTAGTACACAATTGGGCCACTTGGAACAATTGGGCCAATTGGTTGCATACCATTTGGTTCAAATGGTGCAGTCGGCATAGAACCAATTGGTTGTTGCCAATTGGGTCACGTGGTGCAGTTGGCATAGAACCAATTGGGCTAATTGGCATGGAACCAAATGGTCCAAATGGAGCCGCTCGACGGGTCAAATGGTTTTGGCTGTGCACAGCCTGCGCTGTGTGAATCTGGCAAACTAGCACAGCAATAAGGAACCACAACGTTACATGTTGCTCGGCAAGTTGGTTAATACATATTGTGATCTAATATGATGCAAAACAATATGAACAGCACAAAAAGCGAATCTCTTCATTAATGCTCTTTCCAATGCTTTTCTTGCTTCACATCATATCACACAACAAGGAGCCACTACTTCCTTAAGATAATAACTACATGTGACAATGAGGCAACAAGTGAAAAGTAGGATTTAAAGCTTTATTACGAAGGAAAATGCAATGCTGGATACTGTTCATGGCACCTTTCCGGTCTAGTCGCGGCACAACCTGCAGAAATGGATAAAAAAGAAAGACAGCATTGTGTATGGACTCCTGAAAAACCTGTTGCCCTCAAAAGCTGGCAAGACAGGCAAGCTGAAATTGGATAAAAAGGCACCTCAACTTTAATGTTCAGCAATCCGACCAGGTTTAAGAGAGTCACAATTTGCTGTTTATGTAGCTAAGGTTCAAGCAGCAAATGGAAGAAAATTGTTCTAATCAGTATAGCTTTTCGCTGTTCTGTCAATGTCAGCAATGTTCTCCCCCACGTATGTTTCACCAGTGCTGTCACGACGCTCTCGGGGAAACCTTGCTTTTAAAAAAACACTCATGCAACACACTTGAAACCTTTTTGTCCAAATTAGTTCAGTGCATCATGCATATTTGCTACATTACACAAAATCGTATACATATATGCGTGCAATCATTTAACTCAGACGAGTGTGAGTGACCCGTGCACTCGTGTAGTGCAGTAATGCAATATAATTACAAGAGCTTTGGAAACGCGGAAACTTACCTCCGATCTGCAAAATTCTGGCACGGTAGTGGGCACACGTGCCGGCCGCGTCCGTCCACTTGACCATATAAAAAGCCGCCGAAAAGTCGTCGTCAGGCTTGAAGTTCTTTATGTCTGTCACGGGCACAATTGCTAAATGTTTGTCGATTTCGTACCGCACGTACGCGTGGGTGATCATAGTGCTGTCAGACGGTCGCACGAAGCACGCAAGGCGATCAGCACACACGAGCACATGTTGCTAATGTTGATGTCGATTATGCTCTCCCGTTCGGTCGCCAAGGAAAAATGACGCTGAGAGAAAATTTAATTCCAAAGAAGAATTATCTCATAGATGTGAAATAAAAAATTTAAACATTATTGCTAAATTACAAATTGTTTTATGCCTAAAAGTTGTTTGAGTCGTGTGTTTAAGAAACACATAAAACAGTGCAAGTTTTTTTTTTTTTTTTTTTTACTGTAACATGATCAATAGACCGACCACTTTTTTTTTTGCGGTCGTTCCACATTTACTTGCCCTCCAAATGCCAAATAGTGTCTTCCAATCTCACGAATCCAATCTCGAATCTCACGTCCAAATCTCAAAAGAGAAATTTCAAAAGGGAAAGAGAAATCTGCAAATTTTGTACACAAAAGACAGTAACATTTTCTCACTTAAATTTTGTCCAAATGGTTTTGAAAACTCCATTTGGACCATGTGGCAATCCAGATTTACCCAAATGGTCCTGCTGGAGACTCCATCTGGCCCAATTGGAAGTGAGGGTTTCCATATGAACCAATTGGCCGTTCTAACTGGTCCAAATGGTCCTGTTGGTGATAACACTTGGCCCAATTGGAAATTGCCGTTTCCAGTTGGACCCATTGATATTTCCAAATGGTTTCAATTGTTTTTTTTGACTGGGATGAACAGCACAAAAAGCGAATCTCTTCATTAATGCTCTTTTCCATGCTTTTCTTAATTTCTTCACATCATATCACACAACAAGGAGCCACTACTTCCTTAAGATGATAACTACATGTGACAATGTGGCAACAAGTGAAAAGTAGGATTTAAAGCTTTATTACTAAGAAAAATGCAATGCGGGATACTGTTCATGGTCCCTTTCCGGTCTAGTCGCGCCACAACCTGCAGAAATGGATAAAGAAAGAAAGTCAGCATTATGTATGGAATCCTGAAAAACCTGTTGCCCTCAAAAGCTGGCAAGACAGGCAAGCTGATATTGGATAAAAAGGCACCTCAACGGATCTGCATGCGAGAGCGCCGGTACGAGGCGGCGAGGTAATCACAATGGCAGCGGTGGTGGCTTCGATTAACGCCGTTTCGGACCTGCGGGTAAGGCAAAACGTCTGAAAAATCGGACGTCGAAGAGTTCTTGCGTCCGAAATTTTTGACGTTCTGATACATTGACTCTATGGGCTACGTGGTGGTGCCGCGAATCCATCCAAATTATCGGGAATCCGGAAAGTCGGTTGTTGACTGTACACTGACAACTCATCCAGCCGACGACAGACAATCAATGACGATTCATTACGATTCCTGTCTGTTAATTACTCGAGCCAGCATTACCACGACTTTCGACCCTTTCAATAAAATTACAGCAAATTTTCCCTGATAGAGGCACAAATTCCCTGAGTTTTTCCACACTACTCAAAATCCCTGAGAATTCCTGGTTTTCCCGGTTGGTAGACACCCTGTTGTAAAGTAAACAAGGAAGCGAAAAGGTGTGGGGGTTTCCAACGAGACGGGGTCTACTTCAACCACAGGCTTGGACGAGAAGTGAGCTGGTGACTTGCTCGTCGTGCGGTTGCTTCCTTAAGGGGCCCACGGACGATCACGAGGCCAGTGTAAGTGAACTCAGAGCCGTCCAGATGAAGGTTACGACGGTACAGAGTACCGTCGCGGAGGACGAAGAGGCGTAGAGTGGCGTCGGCCGGAGAGTGTTCAAAACGGTCGATGAGTGCTCTGATGTAGGCGTCATGACGTTGCTCGTCGGTGAAATGAAGCAGCTGCAACACAGAGAATACACAAGCAGCACTGGTATTATTGGAGGAGTCAGGGTCGTCAACAGGGTAACGCGACAAGCTGTCAGCGTCTTGGTGCAGGCGGCCAGACTTGTAGACCACGGAATATGAAAATTCTTGTAGTCTCAAAGCCCATCGACCAAGCCGGCCTGTAGGATCCTTTAGGGATGAGAGCCAGCACAGAGCATGATGGTCAGTGACTACGGAAAAGGGGCGACCGTAGAGGTAAGGACGGAACTTCGCAACCGCCCAGACTACAGCAAGGCATTCTCGTTCCGTAATGGAATAGCTGCGCTCCGATGGTGTGAGGAGGCGGCTCGCATAAGCAATAACGCGATCCTGGCCACGCTGACGCTGGGCTAATACGGCACCTACGCCATGACCGCTGGCATCTGTACGCAATTCTGTAGGGGCATCAGGGTCAAAGTGGGCGAGAATTGGTGGTGAGGAGAGAAGAGTGACGAGACGAGAGAAGGCGGCGGCTTCTGCAGTACCCCACGAGAATTGTACGCCTTTATTCAAAAGATTAGTGAGGGGTCTAGCAATTGCCGCAAAATCTTCAACAAAACGACGAAAGTACGAGCATAGCCCGACAAAACTTCGAACGTCTGCGGCTGTCTTCGGAACCGGAAAGTCTCGGACAGCGCGAGTTTTGTCGGGATCAGGCTGTACTCCGGAAGCGTCAACGAGGTGGCCCAGAACAGTAATTTGGCGGCGGCCGAAACGACATTTCGACGAGTTAAGTTGCAGCTTCGCCTTTCAAAATACATCAAATATAGCTGTTAGACGCTCAAGGTGAGTGTCGAACGTGGGCGAGAAGACGATGACGTCGTCGAGGTAGCAGAGACATGTGGACCATTTGAAACCACGGAGCAAGGAGTCCATCATACGCTCAAAGGTGGCAGGGGCGTTGCATAATCCAAACGGCATTACTTTAAATTGGTATAGGCTATCAGGTGTGATGAAGGCGGTTTTTTCTCTGTCCATATCGTCAACAGCAATCTGCCAGTATCCAGAACGAAGATCAATAGACGAGAAGTAGCTGGAACCATGGAGGCATTCAAGGGCGTCGTCTATGCGTGGGAGCGGGTAGACGTCCTTCTTAGTAATGTTGTTCAGATGGCGGTAGTCTACACAGAAGCGCCACGTGCCATCCTTCTTCTTAACCAACACTACAGGTGACGCCCAGGGACTCGAAGAAGGATCAATGATGTTTTTGTCTAGCATTTTGTTGACTTCACTTCGAATTACTTGACGTTCCGACGCAGAAACTCGATACGGTTGTCACTGAAAAGGAGTAGCATCGCCAGTAAGAATTCGATGCTTGACCGCGAGCATCTGGCCTAAAGGACGATCGTCGAAGTCGAAAATCTCTGTGTAGGACGATAATAGTTGGTAAAGGTCTTCAGCCTGCGCAGAAGACAGGTCCGTCGCAACCATTTTCTGTATCTTGGGATCGGCGGCCGAGGCTGGCACGATGGGCCTGCTAAGCTCGCAAGAAGCATCGGTCGGTAAAGTTGCCACGTGATGGTCGCCGACACAATCAACGTTGGCAAGGCAAATACCTTGCGGTAGAATTTGCTTTGCCAGTCCAAAGTTAAAGATTGGCATGAAAGTGCGGTTCGCAGTAATAGTAAGTATACTGTGAGGCACGGTAACGTCATACTGTAGTGGAATGTCGGGCAGAGGAGTGACGCGGTACTCGCCATCAGGGACTGGTGGGGAAGACAAGAGTTCAATATAGGCTATTGATTTTGGCAGCAGGCGAATAAAGCCAATGGGGCGTAGGCGGCACTGGGGTGTGTCAGAAGGTTCAGCGAGAATCGGCAACTCAAGGCGAAGGGTACTGGAAGAGCAGCCAATAAGAGCAGAATGCGCGGAGAGAAAATCGAGGCCGAGAATGAGGTCGTGGGGGCAATGAGCAATCACGGTGAAGAGGACAGGAGTGTGGCGGCCGGCGATGCTGACACGTGCCGTACACATGCCGATGATAGGCACAGTACCGCCATCCAGTGGCGTAGCAACAGGGGGGGCCGGGGGGCCGTGGCCCCCGGGTGCAAGGGGCCAGAGAGAGGGGGGGGGGGGTGTCATATACGTCTGAAGACACCCCTCTTTCCGCCGGCTACACCCGGGGAGGGGGGTGACAGAAGACCTAGGGCCCCGGGTGCCAGACGACCTAGCTACGCCACTGCCGCCATCCGCAACGCGGACGACGCGTGCCGACGCTGGGGCGAGGAGCTTGTTCAGTCGTCGTCGGAACTCAGTACTGATAATAGAAAGATGCGCACCTGTATCGATGAGTGCCGTGACAGGATAGCCATCAACGTCAACGTCAAGAAGGTTTTGGTTCGTGTGTAACGTGAGCAGAGGATTTGAGGGCAGGGTGGACAACGCAGCTTCGATCACCTCCAGAAGCTGCAGTGCCTAGTTTTCCGGCTGGATCCGGGTGGCGATAGGCGACGGAGAGAAGCGACGGGGTTGGGGCGAACGAGACTGATGGCGTCGAGGTGAGGGAGAGTGGCTGTAGCGAAGGTTCGGTGCAGGAGCATCAGCGGCAATGGGTTCATGGCGGGTGGTACAGGGAACAGAAGGTCCAAAGGGGCGGGAATGAGCAGCGGCGTATATCCGAGAAGGTGGTGGCCATCGGTTGCGGCAGTGACGAGCGACGTGCCCGATGCGACAGCAGTGGAAGCAGATCGGCCTGTCATCAAGGGTACGCTATTCGGACGGGTTGCGGCGAGATGTGGCAGAAAAGGACTGCCGGGGACGAGGAGGGCTGCTAGAGAACTGGGGAACCGTGGGTGGAGACTATGAACACACGGAGTTGAGACCCATGTTCTCAAATTCCTGTATGACGACGGCCTGATCGAATCAGCGCAATCGTGGTTGCTGGTGGATCGGGAGGCTTCGTGGAGAAAGCTGGCAAACAGGCGGTCTCAAGCTCGCGGCGAACAATACGGGTTACATCGTCACAGGGGGTGGTCTGACGCGGTCGACCCTCACATGTCGACGTAGCAGCAGTGTTGGGTAGCCGCGTGATGTGATGTGTGATACGGCGGCTCTTAGCTTGTTCAAGGCGACGGTATTCTTTGATGATGGCGTCGATAGTCGAGACGTGACCGAAAACAAGCAAATTGAAGGCATCGTCGGCGATGCCTTTTAGCACATGCGACACTTTATCTGCTTCAGACATCGTATCGTCAGGTTTGCGGCAGAGAGCCAAGACGTCGAGGATGTATGAAACGTACGGCTCTGTAGATGTCTGAACACGAGACGCAAGAGCCTTTCTCGCGGCAGCCTTGCGCCCAATGGGGTCGCCGAACAGTTCCCTGAGCTTTTCTTTGAAACTGTCCCAACTATTTATCTCGTCGTCATGCGATTGGTGCCACACGCGTGGGGTTCCGCCGAGATCAAAGATGACATTGGCGAGCATGATCGTTGGATCCCAGCTGTTATTAGCACTGGAGCGTGTTCATAGAGCTTGATCCATTCGTCAACGTCCTCTCCCGCCAGGCCAGAAAACACACCAGGCTCGCGATGTTGGGCAACCGTGATGATTGGAGCAGTCGGACAAGCCGAAGCCGTTGCAGAGGCTGTCTCGTAACCAGGAGGCATGGTGACAAGCTCTGTGTGCCGACCACTCCGGAGTTCCGTGGTGAGGACGGGGATCGCTGACCTCCACCAGAATGTTACATGTGGAAAAACACAGATGAAAGAGGCTATATACAGGGTATTTACACTGGAGCCAGACCACCAGGCCGACACTCGCCCGCGCCAAGGTCACAGACCCACTTCGTCGTCGTTCTCGCGGCGGCTCGTCCCTTGAGCATCGCTCGATGATATCGTAATAATATTAAGAAATCAAATGTTCAAGCAACGAAAGCTGCATTACTTTATAGTCTGTGCAAAAACCGGTTTCTTCTAAAAAGCTCAACAAGTCAGTGAAGGACACTAGCGGATCATCTCCGAATATTGAGGCGGGGTGTAAAGGTATGTGTAAGTTATAGAGATTCTGTAAAAGCTTCCGTCTCTGTGCTTCAGTATGTGGACATATCATAATAATGTGCATTACTGCAAGTGGTTCATGGCACTTCTTGCAAGTTAGCGGGTTTTCGTTTTGAAGTAGAAAATTGTGCGTCAGATGTGTATTCCCAATTCGGAGTCTGCATAGGATCACCTCATAGAAGCGTTGCTGGTGACTGCATGACTTCTACTCGCCAAGCAAGGGTTTTATTGTCTGTAACTTGTTATTTATGCAAAAGTCCCATTCTAGTTGCCACTTTGATGCCAGGGCCTTATGAATCGCTATATAATTCTTAACTATATAATTCTTAACTTTCAAAGAACTGCATAGCACACAAAAAAGATTCAGGATAGAAAAAATCACCCATATTAGTAACTTGTCTTGCCCTGGCTCTTGTTGTCTGCTTTTGGTTATGTGGCATATCATACTTTTTGGTCAAGCCTGGTTTAAAGGCTCAGTATTGTGGTGCCAGGAGTACCATGCACTGTGACATATGTGTGTTAATACATTTCTTTTCCTCCCCACTCTGCTCTGAACTTCCCCATATTATGCCTACCAGTATGTAAGAGACAACAGCATGTAAACACAGCTGAACAAGAAAATCCTGATTTTGTGACGTATACAAACAACCTCCAGGACATAAACTAGATGAAAAGTGTCAACGAGAAAAGTGTAGAGCAACATGAGAAACTCCCAATACACCTTTCTGTTGCTCAATAAATGCTTCTTATAAGTGTTTTTTCGAGTGTGAAAAAAGCCTGCGAATACACACGAATGGGTGCTCAAGGCATTTTGCATGTATTCGCAGGCTTCTTTCACACTCGAAAAAACACTTATAAGTAGCATTTATTGAGCAACAGAAAGGTCTATTGGGAGTTTCTCATGTCACTCTACACTTTTCTCGTTGACACTTTTCATCTAGTTGTAATATTTCAGAAGTTGGTTATTTCATTAATACAGACTATGTAATTAGGCAGAATGCAAATACTCCGAGTATCTCCAAGTAACGGCAAACAACATTACATTGGTCCTGTCCAGCTACGTGTCATTTGCAGCTTCTTAAATTTTGGTGATGGTAGTTGGGACACTATATTTTGTGCACTCATACAGCAACTGATTTTCGGTTGCTTTACAGCCATGTTACACTTATCCATAGAATGTGACATCTCCTTTGCAACTGACAACCACTTTATTGGTGCTGTTTGCTGATATGCACCCCTTGAACCACAAAATCAAAGCATATTTATTTACACAGGAAAGATTTCACAAATGATCTTATAGTCACTCATAACAAACAGAAGATGGCACCAGATTTTATTCGATGTACCAAGTATTTTATCGTATTTCAGGTTGGCTATTCTCGCTTCTTGTTTAGTGTGATTTCAGACATCATTTGTAATGGTGTTATCATAAACAGAAAAAGCTAATTAACCTGCTAGGTGCAAAAGCCAGTCATTATAAAAAATGTGTTAGCAATGATTGCTCTCAATTGATGACACCACATTATTATATTGCCATTTGAGAAGAAAGTAATATCACATGAAAACATAAGGACCACGCTTACAAAACAACCCAATCATATTTGCCTGATGTATACATATTGCACACATCGGACCTGCTATTATGAAATGCATATATTTATTGCTTGCTGTCCTCAAATGTGAATGCTTTGCTTTGCTATGACAAAAGCCTGGCATAGAAAAAAACTGCCTCACATGCACATTATTGGGCCAGTTGCACTTAAAGAAAGTACAAGGAAGTACAGAAGAGGGAAAGCGTTTGTACAAGATCAAGAATTGCTGCTTTGCTCAGGTGCCAATTCAACATGTATCAGAACCGTAAGCCCAATGCCAGAAGAAATGAAAGAATGAATACCTTGGCTGTGGTGAAGGTATGGGTTCGCAGCACAATATCAAGTGGTAGTTCAGAATATGTGTTGTTCGAAAAAAAAATAAAGAACACATTTTCCAATTACAACACATACATTTGGTGGCTCATAAACTGCATAATTACAAACAAATATTTTCCTGACTAGTTCTAAGTGTGCGGCATAAAGCAGCACGGCACTAACTTGCCTGTTGTTTGCAGGTACATCTGCACAAGAAACCTGAACCAGGACCCCTTGGAAATGTACTTTAGTTGCATAAGGCAGAGAGGTGGCTGGAATAACAACCCATCAGCGGTGCAATTCCGGCATGCCTACAGGCAGACCATAGTACATGCAGCTGTTCTCGGCTCAAAGAATACCAACGTCACTGCACAGACTGAGAGGATATGCCTTTCAAGAAGCCAGAGGCAACCCAGCAGCAATTTGAGCGACAGTTATGAAGAGCAGTCAGCTGCAACAGTGGATGCTCTGCTCGAGCATGACTATTTTGCCCTGAGCGAATATGCCACTGAAGTAGTCCGCTACATCGGTGGCTTCGTGGTTAGGGCAACCAGCAAACACCTTCACTGTGTGGACTGTGCAGCAATGCTCACCAATGACACTGTGACTAGCTTGCTCACATTCATAAAGGACAATGGTGGTCTTATAGAACCATCGCACTTTGTGCATGCAGCAATGTGTGCAGCGGAGACAGTGCTACGCCAAGGCACCACGACAGGAGACAATATTCACAAGATAACTCTTAGGGCCTTCCAACAATTTGTGAAGCAACATGAAGTCGTGCTTCACGATTGCACACACTACTCTGAGGACCCACAGCATGTGATAAGCCTCACAAAAGTGCTCCAAAAAAAGTATATCACTCTCCGAATTAAAGAAATCGGCAGGCACCGCACTGAGCAGGAGCGCGGTGCATACCTCAGACATGTTCTCACAAAGCGTGTGCTATTTGCTCACCAGTGATTGACCAAGCAAGTCAATCTGAGTGGAGAGATCCTACATTGCGCGCACAAATCAAATAATCTTTTGTGGCAAGACAGCTCCTGCAAAGACCGCAAGAGTTGTTGCTTTTGTGTAGTTAAGATACCTGACTTCTGCGATGCCACAGCTCCTGCAAACAATGCAACAGCTGCCACTTTTGTGTAGTATAAGGGTCCATGAATGTTGTGACAACACAGCTCCTGCAAGGACTGCAAGAGTTGTTGCTTTTGTGTAGTTACGGTACCCCACTTCTGCGATGCCACAGCTCCTGCAAACACTGCAACAGCTGCCACTTTTGTGTAGTATAAGGGTCCTGAGTGTTGTGATGAGACAGCTTCTGCAAAGACTGCAAGGGTTGTAGCTTTTGTGTAGTTACAGTACCCTACTTCTGCGATGCCACAGCTCCTGCAAACACTGCAACAGCTGCCACTTTTGTGCAGTATAAGGGTCCCGAGTGTTGTGACGAGACAGCTCCTGCAAAGACTGCAAGAGTTGTTGCTTTTGTGTAGTTAGGGTACCCCACTTCTGCGATGCCACAGCTCCTGCAAACACTGCAACAGCTGCCACTTTTGTGTAGCATAAGGGTCCTGAGTGTTGTAACAAGACAGCTCCTGTCAAAGGAGTCATTGCTCCTGCAAAGACTGCAAGAGTTGTTGCTTTTGTGTAGTACTGACTATGACGCTAGCACCCCAAGTGGATTGGCTTGGCTTGCAAAGTCTCTCTCCTACCGCTGGTTTTAGCATTCTTCTTCCCAGTAAATGTGGCATTACAACGCACCAGTTCTGCAAGGAGCGGTGTCGAAACGAAAATTCCCCGAGCGCGCTGCCAGAATTGCATCTAACGTCCATCGCACACTTCGTGCCCTCTGGATCAGTCGTTGTTCGCAGCCCTTATCGCACGTTCCTGCTAAGCTTTTTTTCTGTGAGATCACCCTCAAGTCGTATGTGAGGTATAAACGCGAATTTACAGGCTCGCTTTACATACGCACACTAGGGACATTCGAAAAAGTCGTACGCAATGCGCAGATTATGGCTGATAATTGAAGCTGCACGCTTCACATCATAGCTACTATTTATGCTGTAAAGGCTACCATCAAAATAAACTTACACATTACAACATTGACCTCGGAAAAGCACCTATGCCTGAGAAAATGCGAGTCCAGTATGAAGTTTCATTGCCTCTCTGTACAAAATTCAACATCTTAGTGCATAAAGTTTCATCAAACCATGCGATCTTATTACAACCCCATGAAGCATCACACCGCTACCCAAGCAGTGCAGTAAAACCCATGGCAGAAGTAGGGCATCACAAATCAAATGTATGCGTGCACAGTGCGCTTGTGTATATGGTGAATGTAACCATTTGGCACCGCCCCGCACACGATTCATTCTCAGAGCACGAAATTGAGGCCATATCGCACGACGTTGTTAGAGATTCGTGAAACTTCACCGCACTGCACAAGCATTGCGGTAAAGCCTGCAGCAGACTTAAGGCATCACGAAATTAAATAAACGCATGCATAGTGCGCTGTACATAATGCGAATGTAACCATTCGCTACCGCTCCGCAATAAATTCAGCCTCGGAGCGTGCAATTTTACCATATCGTGCGTTGTCGTTACAATTTTGTCGAACTTCACCGCACCGCGACACGCGATGCGGTGAAGCATGCGGCAGAGGTAGGCCTGCATGAAATCGCATGAATGCATAGAGGGCGCTCTTGCGCGCGACGCGCAATGAAAACATTCACTTCCACTCTGCACAATTATGTCTCAATGCATCTATTTCCAGGATGTCGCTTCAACTCCATCAAGCTTCACAACACTATGCAGCATTGCCATAAAGCTTCCAGCAGCTGAGGTTTTTAGGAAATTTAATGAATGCGTGTACAGCACTCAAGCGGCAGCAGGTGAATGCAAACATTTGTTCTACTCTTTGCACAAAAGTGTTTACATAGGTGTTTGAAAAGAAGGAAGCGCTGTGCGGTGTAATAAGCTATTTCAACATATACACACTTATATAGCAACATTTAAGGATTCTAAAGCCAGTTCACTATAGTTGAAAGACAAAAAAAAATTGAATTAATAACAAATGGTTTTGATCACGATATGAATGAAAACATCCCTTAGCTTTTTGAACACAATTCACCGCACTGTTAAGAAAAGCTGGAAATTTCAAGGAACCCCTCGTAGATATATGCAACCTTCAGATAATAGCATATATATGCCGAACACGGCATCAGCTGTTAAAATTAAGACATATTCCTCAATTTCTTACAGTCTGTCACTCCTTTTGTTCTGGAATATTCAAAGCACCGCGAGCTGTCTCTGCTGCATCCTTCGTGAAACAATGCTCCTCCACCACATCGTCAAAGCCATTGTGAAGAAAAAAATAACACGTAGCCAGTTTTATACCCCAGCTTGACATTGGACATCATCACTATTTGGGTACCCCCAATTATTGGCATGATGTTAAGCAAACTCCACTTCTCGAACTGTTCTCTGCATCCAAGCAATCCTTTTACAATTTTTTTGCTCATAATGTAAGCATAGAAGTTATGCACAACATATGTAAGCTCCATTCAGAACGGATAAGTGACTAGTGGCTCACGCACTGAAACCTAAGCTTCTTATTGTTGCAGTTTCAACATCGAATAGGCTTGTTTGAATAGCGAAATTGTATGATCAAATCCATATTCAAGAAAAATTACCTGTGCAATATCGGATTATATATTGAACATTCCAAAATTCTAAAATACTGAACTGAAAAGTACAGAGGAGTTTATTCGGCAATCAAAGGCTTGTTTCCATTATTTGATATGTGTAAGGCCATTAACAATTGGATGTCAGTCAACTAAGGAGCTAGCAAATGAGAAACAAAGGAAAGTACGATCATATCTTGTGCATTATGATAATGACACTAGTAAAAAAATGAACAGCATGTCCCAGACATGTGTAGTTGAGTATAGAGCTCAGTAAAAAAGCTAACGCGAATACTGCTCCCCCATATATTGTTTTGAAGGAATCCAAACATATGGTGAGACTGACCAAACAAAAATTGCTTTGTCTAATGAGACACAGCAAAGACAAAGCCTGCCTAAAGCAAGACATGCTTACCCAACTATAGTGCACAAAAAACCTCCTCCACATCTTTGTTCAGAAATGGGATCACCTGTGCAACGACAACAGTTCTGCACCAGAATCATTCAATGAGTCTCCATTTATATCAATCTTTCTCCTTGTAGACTGCAAAAACTACTCTTGCGCCTTACAATATTAAAACAAAACAAACATTGCAATTTGACAACTTCAAATAGTCAATTATCGAACAATTCAACAGCAAAGTCTATTCGATTCATGTTTAAAATTTTGAATATTTGCACAATCGCAGTATGAAATCGTTAAGACTTGCTTGTAATCTCCCCATATAGCAAATCTTTTTTAAAAAATTGGTTAGCACCTGCCTGCATCTCATTTCACAGCCAGTCAACCATCAGTTATTTTCATTGTATTGCTAATGTACCCTACGTGCTTTATAGAGTGCCACATTTGCCCTGAAAATAGACAGAAAAATTTGATGTGCAGAATCACGTATAGCATCCTCTACATTAACAAGGAATATATGAAGTATGAAATTACAATTCAACACATATAATGTGCAAAACGGTTAATTGATGATCTATTAGAGTACAAATACGGGTGCCAGAGGAAAGGAGGGCAGTAATGTGCAGCAGAGGATTAGGAGGTGTAATTTGAGATTACATAATTCATTGGGATAGAATGGAGTAAGCTAATGCAAGGCAGGGGTATGACTGAAGGTTGCAGTCCTGCAACAGATGGAAATGGGTCGATGAAGATAACGCTAACCATGTACACATTTTACAAAACATGGGAGCTTGAGCATAGCAATTAAAAAGTACTCACCGCAATGTATAGAGATTGAACTTAGACGCAGAGGACGGCCTTACTACCCTGCCAGGTGGTGTCCCTATTGTCTCCCCTCACAGCCACTAGGTTCAGACAGTGGTGGCAACTGGTACAGTCAATGCATACAACCAATGCAGAACATAATTCTAGGTAATTTTTTAAACCTGGAAGACTTTTGTCGACCACACCAGATAACAAAAGTGGTGCACATATTTTTGTGTCTGGGAAAAATTTCTGTGCATGGTGCATTGTTTTCACATTGGATCCTAGCTGCACTTCAAACCACGGTGTGCCACATGGTTCTATTCTGGCCCTCTTGCTGTTTATCATTCGTCCTGCATGGAGGTTACAAGACATCACAAACACCGAGTCCTTGATCTATGCTGATGACATGACAATCTTATCAATGTATGGGAATCTTGACACGCAATGTAAACAGCTACAAAATATTCTTGATGTACACGTCAGTGTGCACAGACTGTTGGTCCCCTACTTTCAATAGGAAAGTCCTGCTGCATTCATGTTACAAACAATAAAGATAAGGAAAATTCAGTCTTAAAAACTGACTTCAAGCTAGTAATCAACCCGTCACTCATGCTACAAATGAAAGAGCGAAAGAGCAACCTTTCTGAGCCTTGAAATACATCATCCAGGTTCAGGGCTGAACTGGCCTACGCCAGTCCAGAAGTCATTGGCCTGGACTCTGCACTACGTATGCAGAATTGAGCCAAGTACAGGTGGAGGTGACTCACCAGCTCGCAAGTTTTCCAATTTGGCAATGCACGCACCTATCAAGCACAGTTTCATTGACTGAGTGCTTAGCACTAGGCTACCCTTGATGTCACCATCCAAAAAGTGAGGGCAATAATGGTACTGAGTTGTCTTATCTCAATCCAAATACTTAAATTGTGCAAGCATGTAATCCAGCTACAGTAACAAATCTCTAAATTGGTCGCAGCTCTCTCTTCTCAGTTCTTCAGAGATCCTTCCATAAACATGGAATTTTTTTAGCTCCTGCTGTATGGCACCGTACAGCACCAATAAAACAATAAAGCTTTGCAGAAGTAACCATGTAGCTATGAACGAGAGATCAGTCTCTCTAGAGGGCACTGTGCGACTATGATGTTCAGAGCAATGAAGAATGGGTCACCATCATCATCCCGTTTACAACATTAATTATTTTCCTATTTTTTGCACACTTCTACACTTTACACAAAGGAAAGCCTTATATGAAAGCTATGACATCCTGCCACACTTAATCATCTAGGGAAGCTAACGAATATTACAGACAGCATCAAAGAGAAGAAAATTTGAGACATGGAAACTATGGGAAGGCTGATGTGTACTTTTGAACTCTCATTTATTGTAAGGATACTTTAGGTTCACACGTGATGTCTGTGATGAGGAAGGAAGTAGTTGGGCAAGGACGTCAGCTGCTATGGGGTGCAATTTATTAGAAAGTATAGACTGCATTAGTATCTGTGCGAGTAGTGTGCTCCCTGAACAGCGAAGCCATTTTAGCCTACAAAAGCTGCCTTCAGGGTATTTCTTTTGCTTCAATTGTTCGTTTATTATGTAATTATATGTTTCCGTTACTTTGACTGTGCTAAGGCCGTCAGTGTGTAGTAATACAACTTTATGAATGCTTGTGCCTATATTTTATAATGAAAATAATAGTGCTTTGGTTGTAAAGATGCTTGTTTGCATATTAACGCCCTCACATACATTAAAAGAAGGTCCCACTGCGAACGATACTCTTGCTTGTGATTTTGAGGCATCAGTGAAGAACTAGATAGTTCTAGATAATGCAGTTGCACATAGGCACACCTAGCACATGCTTGGAAGTTTTAGGTGTTGCACTCTCTGCCCTGCCAGGTGCAAGGTGAAGGTGGAAACTGCTTAGAAGGGGTCACTAACTGATTTTCAAGGCTTGATATGTCCAATATCTAGCAGCAATGGTCCCAACAGGTATTGTTAATGGCAGTCTCCATGTTGGCCGTGTAAGCACAAAAAAGAAACACTTGCAAAAAGTCTCAACATGTTGAAAAGTTCAAACACACTACTGTAACTGTCGCCTCGCTCAAGAAAGCATGGTGCCAACACTAGCGATCAAACTCCATGTCAGCACTATGCTTCGGTTCAAACAAAGGTTGTCTCGAACGAAGCAAAACCGTCAAAGCCATCATCCGATGTTCCAAGAGGTCCACGTTGGGCAGCCAGATGTGGGCTCTCACACATGGTCTCAGGAGAAAGTAATGACAACACTGGTAGTGCAAATAATCAGAAGGGTATTTATTGCACCTTTCATACACTAATTCCTGCTAGCCGAATTGCTACCCAAAGAATATGCTGATGGACATGCGACAAAACTAGGAAGTCAGACTCACCGTGACTGGATATGGAATGAATATGTTCACCCCATACTGACAACCAAGGCTTGGTTGTTCACGTGTACGGTCATGCGAATGATGGCGCATTTGAACAAACACGGAGCGGTGCTTCTGCGCCAGCGTGTGAGCGCCGCATGCAGGGCCAAATTTGAACCAGTGGGTGTACATCTCTCCAATCTCTGCTTCACACCACACGTCTTTGCACAGGTTTCCCACAGCATGCATGTGTGTCTGTGTATGGACGTCTCACTCGAACGACAAGTGCACGATGCACACACTTCAATCTGCCTTTAAGGTCTGTGCAGCTGACCAATATTTTCGTGGCTGCAATGTGGCAAAAGGGCAGAGACTTCTTAGCCATGTAGGTGACGTGGAGCAGTTATACGGAAATGAAATCGTATGTGCCACCGGAAAAATCGTCAGCATATATTGTGTGTGTGTTGGCTGAAGTCCGTCTTGCAGTTTTCCACAAAATGTTTGCTATAAGTCCGTGTTGTCCCTATTGGCGACCAGACTTCCATCGGCACTGTGCTGAAGTTTGCAAATTATATCGCCACATGGCACAAATATGACAAGCGTACACAACATTAATTAGTACATGCCCTATAACATAGAATAGAGGCAGCAGCGTAAATAGCTTGGCAATATTTTAACAGTGGTCAAGAGACAGGAGTTGAATGATTTCTGCTTCAGCAATGCCAAAGCGACCAAGATGCAGGAGGCTATCTTCCACTAACTCGGTTGAGTTGTGCAGTGGTGATGCAGGAATGAACTCCTCTCATGGCCAAGGCATCGTGCACATATTCAATTTCTCGGCACACATTAAGCTCGACCACTGCTAGCGCATGCAATAGAAGTTGTTTTCATTCTTGGGCAGTGCACACACAAACGAAACACGAGAAAGAAGACAGGACAAGCGTTGATCTAACAAATGAAAGTTTTTATTTGAAGAAAATGATTATATACCCAGTAATCATAAAATTCATGTGAATGACCTGTAAAAATCATCATACACTCAAGAGCGATCAATGAACGAGATCGTTTCATTTGCCAGTTGTTTACTTACTTTGTTCGGCACGCCCCAGTAATCCATGTGTGTCGCCTGCCTTTTTCATACCATTTTCATGGAATAGGTATAATTTCACTGGTGGCATTAACCCTTTCATGATGTTTACTTTGTTCTTGTGGCAGTTGATAAAGCAATATTAATTTCCAGTCTTCCCAAAGGGCGCAAACAAGAGACCTTACGCACGCAGCGCAAGCTAAGTACGAGCACAGAGGAGAGGCGCTGGCGAGCACGACCTTGAAGGGAAGTGACGTAAACGTACACCCGTGGGAGGTGAAATTCTTCTGCCAGGTGAGAAATGAGCGCTGGCATCTAGGATGAAACTTGACGTGGGGACATCTATTCCAGTGTGATGCTGCTATACTATGGTAAAACTTTAGAAAGAAGGGGAGGCCTCACCCAGATGACCAAAGCGCGGCAGCCAATTTCCTCCACGAGTAAAGTAGTCCCGCTCAAAAAATGGTGCTGCGAGAACGCGTAATTCGCCGTGTAAATAAAGACTTTTGTATTTTGATGACTGGCTTGGTAGAGCTCTTATGATTGGAATGCTACAGGACACGTTGGATTGCGAGGGAAAAATACCCTGTGCCTTCTACAATGCTGCACATCGTCTGCTTTTTAGCTTCACTGCAAGGGATAAAAGTAGAAAGAGCAGTTCTGCGTGGCCTTCGCCCTGGTTTACATGTACATCGTCCATCATCCACTAACCCTCAGTTAGTGTCTTGGATTTCCAGTTTCCTTTCGTTGCGTTCCCGATTCGTATGCTATGATTCTGCGAATTCGTCTGTAGTCGACGTCACCTCAGGAGTCCCACAGGGATCCGTACTTGGCCCTCTACTATTCCTATTGTTTATTAACGACCTTCCAGACCATGTTACTTCAAAAATACGCCTCTATGCAGATTGTGTTATGTACAGCCCAGCTGACTCACTCGCTGATCATCAGCGATCATCAAAGGCCTTAAAGATGCCTTTGTTTATTTTGTGACTGGTGTGCTACTTGGAAAATGAGCATAAATTTTGATAAAACTGTTATAATGTCTTTTACTAACAGACACATGCCCATACGTTATGATTATATATGCAACGGTGTGCCACTAACACGAGTTTTTCAATACAAATATTTAGGCGTGATTTTTACACCCACCTTGTCTTGGTCTAGACATATAGATTACATTTGTAGTAAAGCGTTAAAAAAACTTGGTTACATCCGCCGGACGTTGTCTCCTGCTCCGAGGGACACTAAATTAGTAGCATACAAAACACTGATTCGCCCAATTTTAGAATATGCTTCCTCCGTATGGAACCCATATAAACAATGTGAAATTAATTGTATTGAGTCGGTCCAGAGGAAGGCTATTCGTTTTGTTTACCGTCGCATCGACCGAGACTTTTCACCGTGAGCTGCTCTCACGGAATTAAACGTCCAGTTTCTTTCTAGACGGCGGCAAATAGAATCTCTGAAGATTTTCTATTCTTATAAGAACTCTCTTTGTCAGCTATCTGATCCCTCCCTTTTAATGCCTGCTTGGCCAACTTCAACTAGAGCTTATCATGCCTCTAATATCAGACCACTCCACCCACGCGCTAACACTTTCAAATAGTTTTTTCCCCCGCATGATTCAACAGTGGAATTTGTTACTTGCCGAAGTTCGTTTGTTACCCATATCTCAATTTTTAAATGCTATTACTGATGTATAGTTCCTTCACATTTTATATTTCTATGTTCTTGTTTCTGGATATCATAATCAGTTTTCCTCGCATGTACACCCACTCCTGCCATAGCCCTAACGGGCTGCAGTATGTATAAATAAATAAAGATAAATAAATTTACTCCTTTTCCAAGCGTAAAGTGGATCAGTTGCTAATTAACAATTACTTTTAAAAAATGAATCTATCGAAACCATTACAAACCTGGGGTAAGATGACGATAGAAGCAGGAAAGATACAAAAATACTTAATTCATAACTTTATATAGGTACTCTTGGTTTTAATTACCATAAGATTTAAATTTTTTGTTTTGTGTTTTCGCAAACTTATTTTCAAGAATGTGATAGGTTCATTTTTTCATCGTTCAGTTTTTTTTTTTTTTTTTGCAAGCCTGCAGTCTTGCTAGTTCACGTAGCATAGCATCAGCGATGCTCACTGCAGACTTTCTTCGGCGGATCACTGCTCAACATAAGCGCACATGCCACAAATCGTGCATCATAAGCTCACAATAATATTTCCAGCATAATAGACCACAACAAACAGTTTGGGAATTCACTCCAACGATGGGCAGAGGCACACAACTGATGCATTCAGCCTTTCAAAGTGCAGGCGGTCATCTTCTCCATCGCCGGCGTTACCGGCCGTCCGGCTAGTGATGCCAGTCTAGAGTGCACGCCCATTGCTGGAGTATTCGCCCCTTTTTTCTGAAGTTGTACCCGACTATAGGCCTCGCAACAGTCTCAAAGAAGCATGGATCGGCGCGCGCGCACGGAACATCCACGCCACTCGCCGAGCCCGCGCCAAAGAGGAACAGCCTTCTCCCTTTTGTGCCCAAGTAACCCCGCCATTAGGTGGCGTTGGCAGCGCAACACTCGCCCCATCTCTCGTACTACTCTACAACCACACCAAGCTCTGCCGTAAAGCCACGCAGAGAAGTCGGATTACAGAAGTCATGCAGGGAAAACAATATCAGGGGATGTATGAGAGTCATCTCCACGAATTGTTCACATTGAATGGAATATGAATCGAAAAGGGCCAAAAAATTGTTTTCAAAAGAACAACTATTATCAAAGTATGTATTAAAAAATGTGCAAATCCTTGTGTTCATAAGATTGGCAAGTTCCTGTCGTTCCGCCGCATGTTAAGAAGCATCGTTTACTAAAAGCACAAATGGAGCATACGGAACAAATGGGGAATTTGCTCGCAAACAAAGGCTCTTTGGAAAGTGCAAATGATCCCTGTAGAGACAGGACGGTCTAGCTCCCTGAGCAACGTACACAGCCTCTACTACGCAAGTCCTCACATTTCATGTCTATACTATGCCCACGGGGTTGACATTTATCATACTTTTCCTTCCATTTGAGGTTTATTTGTGCGCAGGTACTGTTTTAAGTGTTCAAAGGCTATTCGAAAAATATTTGTACTTACTAGGCACCTATTCAAAAGCATCAAATATTCGCACACCCTTAATCAAAACAGTTAATTCTTGGATATATTATCTTAAAAACATGTCCTGTGCACAATTTTGTTGGTGAGGAAATCCCTTATGAGAGACTGGCACAGCTGCAATTAAAGAGGTTTCCAAATGTTGAAAAACAGGATTGACCAAATTCCTCGCCTTCTGCGCACAAATGTACTATACAGCGAAGGTATTATTGTATGCTTGATTCAAAGTGTAAATTTTATACAAATATTCCTGCAGATATATGTCGCACTAGTGTTTATAGAAATGCTAATACATTAGTTGAAATAAAATGCAGGAATTATTTAGGCATGGGAAACTCAAGAAAAATTACTCATGTATATTAACTACAAGTGCCTTCTGTGCTAATAATGAACTGCCAACTATCGTCACTGAACTTCTCTCGCGTCATTCGATACAATAAAATGATAGCATAACTATATTACATAACTATACTGAAATACCGAGAACAGACACTGAATACTCAACACAGGCATTTATTTGGTGCTCTGATGAAACAGACAATGGAAAGTGCTGGCTGCACTGTTTCTATCATGGAAAAAAATATGAAACGTTCAATTGCTCTTAAAATGTGCCAATCTATCAAATGTGGTGCGAGTAGAATCGGAAAAGACTCTCCAGGATGAACCATGTACACAAGAACCTAGAGGCAATAAATACATGAATAGGTCTAACAAAACAAGTTCATATGTACCAAAAAACAATGCGGAAAAAAAATATACAGAACTTAGAAAGCAGATTATACAGACATCTGTAATGTAATAAGTATTACAATGAAAATGCATATTTTGTAGGGGCATGCAAAGAGTAATTTTTGAGATCGAAACAAATATTAAATACTTTTCAAATAATGAAAAGTCACAACATAGCAAAGCAAAAAGCTAATTTTACTGTCTTCATAATATCGAGTTTTAATTGTATCTAATATTTTCTCGGTTGTAACAGCTTTGTGTCTGTCAGTTTTCATCATTTCTTTTGCTCTATGTTCTATGACATACTCAGAAAAGATCTAGAGAAAAGATTGTGACCCAAAAAAAGTGTTTCTTTCAGGGACCATTTAAGAGCACATGGAAACACTTTTGCTAACTGATGCAGCAGAACACTATGCAACAATTACGTCCGTAATTTTTAATAGTCACTCTAGTTCAACGTGATTGTTGACCTACCCTACACTAGTGTGGTGATGTGCTCTCTTATGTGCGCTCAAGTGATAAGACCGCATAAAGGTTTTGGAGCAGACGGGGCAACTGTATGGCCGGTCCCCTGTATGAACCCGCTGGTGTAAATTCAGGGCATTCTTCAATGAAAACCTCCGAGGGCACGAAGGGCAATGAAATGGCTTCTCGGTTATGTGGGTGCTCAGGTGGGCTTTCAGGCCACTCTTCTGTGAGAAGCTCCGAGTGCATGAAGGGCAGTCAAATGGCTTCTCGCCTGTGTGGGTGCGCAGGTGAGCTTTCAGGTGGGCCTTTAGTGAGAAGCTCTGAGAGCATGAAGGGCAGTCAAATGGCTTCTCGCCTGTGTGGGTGCGCAGGTGGGCTTTCAGGTGGCCCTTTTCTGAGAAGCTCCGAGAGCATGAAGGGCACTCAAATGGCTTCTCGCCTGTGTGGGTGCGCAGGTGGGCTTTCAGGTGGGGCTTTTGTGAGAAGCTCCGAGAGCATGAAGGGCAGTCAAATGGCTTCTCGCCTGTGTGAGTCCGCAGGTGGATTTTCACGTCTTCTTTTCGTGAGAAGCTCTGAGAGCATGAAGGGCACTGATATGGCTTCTCGCCTGTGTGGGTGCACAGGTGGGCTTTCAGGTGGGGCTTTCGTGAGAAGCTCCGAGAGCATGAAGGGCAGTCAAATGGCTTCTCGCCTGTGTGAGTCCGCAGGTGGATTTTCACGTCTTCTTTTCGTGAGAAGCTCCGAGAGCATGAAGGGCAGACAAATGGCTTCTCGCCTGTGTGGGTGCGCAGGTGGGCTTTCAGGTGGCCTTTTTCTGAGAAGCTCCGAGAGCATGAAGGGCACTCAAATGGCTTCTCGCCTGTGTGAGTACGCAGGTGGACATCCAGATAACACTTGTATGAGAAGCTCCGAGAGCATGAAGGGCAATGAAATGGCTTCTCGCCAGTATGGATGGTGGCATGTGCTTCCAGAAGAAATAGTTCATCTGCCACATAGTCACATAGCAGACATCGGTGGATGCATCCTTGCTTTGAGTTGTCACATTTGGCAGTTGACGCAGAAATTGAAGGCCTCGATGCTGCACAAATAAAAAAAGTAAATAAGAGCTTTTAGGAAATGCCAAAAAAGAACACATGCTAACTTTAAGGACAAGCTATCTTTTTCGTTTGATTTGGGAGATCTTCAGGGTGACCTTAAGTATGATGAAACAAAGAACTAATGGTCATTTTTATTTACTCAATATTTCTGCATTTGAATGCTTCATGACCCTGTTTGTGAAGTCCACTTATAAAAGGGATTTTTCAGCAAGCTAAAGAATTACAAAGTGACAGAATGTGGAGTGCTTGACTACTCTCTACTATGACCCTTAGAGAACACTTCAAAAATGCTTTGACCAAGCCTGCTCTCATATCCTCAATGATCACTTGATGCCCAGTAACCACATTAGGCACTTGCAAAATTTATGATTCGCTGACACAACAAATTTGTTTCATACGAGACTTCATCAGCGAGTTTCTTCTTGACCACACATTGAACTTTGGCAATGTTATCATAAGTCGAGATTGCAAGGAGCTGGCTAGGAAATTCCGAAGTTTTCCTAGCCAACTCCTACAACCTACAAACTACAACCTACAACCTACAACCCACATCCTCTTTCAGAACAGCCCAGAAAGAAAAAAAGAATAATATGCGTCTATAACCCATGGTAACAACTGCATACGCAACCCCTAGATGTTTACAAAACAGCATCCATTTGGGGATAAACCACTTGTGCGTGTCGTATATTCAGCCAATGACTTTGCTTTACTGTTTCCGGAGACGGGAGCAGGGCCGTTGAGCACGGCTTATCGTGACCTAAGTTCAACTTTGCTAGCACCATGTGCACTATTCACTAACTGCTAAATGCAAAATGGCGACCCACACAGAGGAGGAAAATGACCGACCGTGCAGGAGAGAAGGGAGCTTCAACACACAGGGGTGGAAAAAGAGTGGGATTCCCCAGGAGATAGCGAAAGTGTGAGTACGCGAGAACCTTGCCCTGAAGTGTGGCTTTGGGGCTGTGCACGCTGTGTTGTCATGGAGTAAAACTTCAAATCCAAATTCCAGTAATTCACACCCCGATCCTGACATTACAGTAAATTTTTTACGATGTTTGGTGCGGCTTAGAGGTGCAAAAATACGGCAACTACTTTTGGAGTGCGCTCTGCTCCTTGTGCTCTGCCATCACAAAATATTGGCAAATGATTGCTGGAACCAACAAGGAATGGTATGCTCCCTTTGCAAAGCGCAGTGGATTTTAACACACTAGCGGGTGAAGGTATTGTAGTATGTGTGAATGGAGGCACCAAGCACCATCGGGGGCTCCGAAGGAATGACACACACACTAGTTTCATATCGTGCCCAACTGACCCCTCGGTTGCAGCAAGGCTGCTTATATATATATATATATATATATATATATATATATATATATATATATATATATATATATATACACACACACATATATATATATAATTTAACAGGCATGCTCGTCTCAGCAACATGGGCACGGCGTTTGGAAAAGGGCCACTAACACAAGGCAGCCACAGACTGAAAAACTGCCAGAGTGAGACACACATGAACGTCAACTGCTTCCTCCGTGCTGGCACAGAACTGGCGCCGAAGTGCTCCCGTACAACACACTTTGGAACAGGTCGGTGGGTTGCGCCACCAACCTCTTGCTATTTTAATGCCCAATGTCCTACCTATGAATTCCAATAAACAAACTTCCTGAAACCCTATTGTGAACTTTGTTTTTGTACGCCCTTGTTGTTTCTAGTTTACCTAACTTTTTCCAAGCTTCAAGTCGCCTTTTACTAATATCCATTCCAGACATGGTTATTTCCCCCTGCTCTTGATGAACCCAAGAGCTTCAAGGACGCTAGTGATTCCTAAATCGACCGCTGGGCAGATATCTTCACATTCTAATATACCATGCTCCATTGCTCCATGCTCCATTCCTCTCCTTGCTCCCCTCACCGGCAGCACCTGCTCTCCTTGCTCCAGCAAGGAGAGGAGGTGGTGGGTTGCACCACCAAGCTCTTGCTACAATACTGCTTAATATCCTACCTAGGTTAAAAAAAAAAAAAAAACATGATTTCCCACAACCAAATTTTCTGACCCCCTATTGTGAACTTTGCTTTTGTACGTCTCCGTTTTTTGTCGTTTCCCTACTTTTCTTCCAACAATTTTCCTACCACCTCTTACTAATCTCTATTGTGGACATGTGTACTTTTCACTTGCTCTTGCTGAACCCAAGGGCTTCAAGGAGGCCAGTGATGGCTACGTCAACCGCTGGGAAGATGTCTTCACATTCTAATATAAAACACGCACTATCGTTTCCCTACTGTACCGCAGCAAGCACATGCTTCTTCTTCCTTCTTATATCTCGCTTTATAAGTGCGTGTTCCAAGGCATTCTGATCTCGCTTCAAAATGTAATGAGCTTCCCTTTGAGTTATCATAAATTGTTTCTTTTCTGATTTAGTTTTTTCCTCTTCCGTAGTTATTCATCGTAGGTTTTTTTTTTTTTCATTGCCGCCACCCATGAGATTATTTCAGCCTCTGACTTCTCGCTTCATGTTCTTTGTTGCTGTGCTCTCACCACACAGGCCGCATACTTGCTGGTAAGCTTCCTAGTTCTTTTCCTCCACTATGAATCAATGTTATTCTTGTACAAACACCTGAACACTCTCCCAGTCTATTCACTTTCTTCGATATTCCTCAGTCGTTATTCATGATTAATTTGTCTGTGAGCTTCCCTCACCTCAAAACTTGTCCAGCCCATGTCACCCTGGATAGCTTCATTTATAGTCTTCCCGTGAGTGCCCAATGCGAGGCGTCCTGCTGACCTTTGGTTCCAATCGAGTCTCACTATATCCCTCATTTCAAGCAAACAACCGCATTTCCAAATGTAAGTCTTGGAACCATTAGATCTTTCCACATACCCCACAGCATCTCGGACTTATTGTATCTCCCTAGTGCTCTGTGTTTCATTATGGCCGCATTTCTTTTCCCCTTTACATTATTCTTTTTTCCTGTGTCTCCATATATTTATTGCCTTCATTTCTCTGTATACCGAGGTGTTTATATTCTTTTATGCAAGATATTTCCTGGCCCTGTATTGTCACTGTCTGTTCGCTGTTTTCAATGAATACTATTACACCTCATTTTTTAACACTACATTTCAGACCTAACTTATGGCCTTCCTGTCCACAGAATTAGCCAGACAATGCATGTCACTTTGCGTGTTAGCTAGTAACACAATGTCGTCCGCATAAAATAAACCTGGATGCTGCTGCTCTATACTACTGTACCGGCCTGCTTGTATGAGAGATTAAACCCAATATTACTTCATTCCAGCCCCTTTCGCTCCTCGCCATAAACATCATAAACAGCAGTGGGGATAACAGGCACCTCTGCCTCAGTCACTCGCAAACTGTATTTTCTAGGTAAATCACTCTGATAAGCTGTAGACAGTCGTCGCCTATGCCTTCCTTTTTTGGGGCTCAACCGGCACCCCGCATGCCACCATTATGAATTATGCTGGCTTGAGGCTTGTTTGGAACCGCTGGTGGCTTCAATTGGATTGGTGTCGCAGCTAGGTAGCATGAGCCGCCACCCGATTTCAAGGGTTAAGCCTTATCCATCCATCATCGTGAACGGTTACCATTGCCACTTGTGTGCAGCCAGCTTGTCTCCCGGGATATTCTCGCCTTTCGGAAGTGAATTTTTGCTGTGTGTTCTCTACGCTATGGCCTCACCTCACACCTCTCCGCCGAACTTTGCAAAGAAGAAACGCGGCGACTACACCACCTTAACTTTGGAAAAGAAAGCTGCGATCATTGAACTCATGGAGAAAGGACGGACGCAAGCTGACGTGGTGAAGCACTTCCAGCTGTCCAAGCAAGCACTTTCAGATTACATCCGAAACAAGAGCAAGATACTGTCTGCCTTCGAGAATTCACTAGAAAGAAAAAAAAAACGGACCGCAAGAGTGTTCATCTGCAGTTGGAAGACGCATTTAAATTGTGGCTTAAAGGGGTGCTGACAAAGAATTTTCCAGTTTCTGGTGACACGCTTAAACAGAAGGCCAAAGATCTCGCCATCAAGATGAACATTGAGAACTTACAGTTCACAGACGGATGGCTCCGCAGCTTTAAGAAAAGGCATGGAGTATCCTTTAAAGGGTCCCTGAAACGGTTCGGACAAATTTTGTAGACGCGTAGGGTACAGCTTAAGTAGAACATTCACACCACAATTTAAGTGAAGCGTTACGTATTAATGGAGCTACAAGTGATTTGACGTTACCCTCCTCCCTAGTCATGCTTTTCCTCCTCAACTCGTTCGCCGAGCGATCGGGGTTAAGCTCCGCCTTCACTGGTTTCACGTCACGATGCGACGTCACATCGTCCACTTCCGGTTGTTTTGGAGCCAGCCCCCGCCCGCGCTAAACCTCTCCGCTAGCCGCTTGGCCGTCGACCCCATGCGAGAGCTATCGAAGCAGCGTGCGTTGCGAGCATTCTGTCGTAGCGCCGAACATGTCTGGTATTCCGGTAACCACAGGCAAGCTGGACGTTTCGGCAAATGACTGGAGGCATAAACTCAAGCTGATGAAGGAACTTTAGCGTAGACGTATGTGCGGCCTGATCGGTCTGCACGGTCCAGCCGCTTGTTGGCGCAGCGCTTAACCAGCCAAACAAAGCGCTAATATTGCTCTAACCAAGTGTAAAACATTTTAAACATTTATAAAAACAAAGTGTTGATGATTAAACTCCTGCGAAAAATACACATCAGCAGCAAAGAAGAATACATTTCGTTACTGCTACTGTGTATGGTTGAGCTCTGTGCCACCAGGTGGCTGCACCGTGCAGACCATTCACATTTGCGATTCTGCTCATCCCATGGCTCATCCCGTTACGGCACACTCAAGCGGCCAGACCCTGTCCCATTGCGCTCGCATTTTCCCTAATACCGGACTCGCGAAACGCTATTGCGTTAGTAATCTTCCGGTGTAAAGTGACAGCCACAAACGCGCAAACCCTGGCGCCGATTGGATAGCGGCAGTCCGATGCGCAGCAGCCAGTTCGCTCGTATGCTGCCTTGCAGAGGGACACGATGTCGCAGCTTGACATATTGCCAGTCGCTACGTTTGCAGTCATAGTGCTCGCGAAAAGACTGAGACCGACCCTCTCTGACCGCGGAGTTCTCGTCAGAATGGAGTACGTTGTAATACAAGCAGACGACACTTGCTGTGCGCCGGAGGTGCTTAATTGTATTGAAAAATTGTTCTTGTGCATTCTCTTTATGTTACTTTCTGTTTATAAAAACAAATGAACTAACATTTCAACTATTACGAAGATCGTTTGTTTACCATAAAGTTGAAAAAATTATTGATCACGCGCCCTGGTCAGCCAATCGGATAGCTCGCCCCACTGACGTCATATGGGTGATTTTCGTCATATGGGTAGGGGCGGCTTAAAATTCCGCCGAGCAGCGTGCTCCGATCGGCAGCGATGTGCATTTTTAAAACCTTATAATAAATTACACGCTTTATGCGGAGCACTTAGATGTGTCAATTAATGATCAGAAGGACCTACTCTAACGACTCAGTACGTTTGTAGAAAATCGTCAAAATCGTTTCAGGGTCCCTTTAAGAAGATGTGCAGTGACAGTGGAGCTGTCAATCAGGCTGTGGTGGCAGAATACTGCAGCAATGATTTGATCTTTGTCCTGCAAAACTACAGCCCTGAGGACATTTTTAATTGCGATGAAACGGTTTTATTCTTTAGAATGCTGCTGGACCGTTTGCTGCATTTCTCAGGTTATCCAAGTACCGGAGGGCGGCACAGCAAAGAAATAATTACAGTTATGGTCGGTGCGAACACGACCGGTACCGAGAAAATTCCACTTCTTGTGATTGGAAAGTCGCGAAACCCCAGATGCTTCAAGGGCCCCAGAAACCTGCCAGTATGGTACATGAGCAATTTAAAGGCATGGATTACGCAATCATTATTCGAGGGTTACCTGCGCCGCATGGACGAAATGTTTCGATCCCAGCAACGCCAAGTGGTGATTTTTGTCGACAAATGTGCAGCCCATGGCGCTGTAGACAATCTCCAGGCCATCCGGCTGGAATTTTTGCCCCCGAATACCACAAGTGTGCTACACCCCATGGGCCAGGGCGAGATACAAAATCTTAAAAGCGCTCTACCGTGCCAGTCTGCTTCGCCGCACAATCCTGTGCATCGACAACGAAAAAGTGCACACCGTGAACCTCTTCACGGCAGTCTGCATGCTTGCTGATTCGTGGAAGGCGGTTCAGCCAGCAACGATAGCAAATAGGCACGCTGGATTTTGCGCTGCTGAACCTTGAACTGTGCGCGGAGCCTACTGACGACGAGATCGCGACACAAGTGCTCATGCTTCAAGAAAATGATTCCGGATCCCATGACGAGTCCTTCAGCTGTCCTTAACCAACGACATCGGACATTAACAGTGCGCTGATGTTGCTGTCAAATGTGTACGACGAGAGGACGACTCTCGCGCAAATACAAGCGTATGTTGTCGCAAGCAGGTGAAAAATGAGGCAAGGCACAATCCGTAACTATTTCAAAGTTGATCCGCAAATATAAAGTTCACTTTTCCTGTTCACAAGTTTTTTCAGACTGTTTTATTCGGACATTTGTCCCGTCCCATTGTAGTCTGAGAAATCGGTCGGCGACTAAATATAACTGAGTGCAGCATTTCAACAATATTTCACATGTTGTTATAGTTATTCGCAATATATATATATATATATAGAGAGAGAGAGAGAGAGCACAGATAGTTTGTGGTTTGACCCTCCCCCCACTCAATGACACATAGTTGGTATACCAGTTTTACCACTTCCATCCTGCTGGTGTCGGTGATGTTTGCGGCGGATGGACGTGTTTTTCCAGGGCCCCGTGGCATCGACGAAAACATGGCGAGTTTTTTGTACATGCTTTAAGCTTGCTTCTATTTTTGATTTCCTGATTTTTTAGCCTTTAAATAGTAATTGACTAGTTGTATTTTTGTGTATTTATGTGTGTGTGTGTGTTTAGTGCATATATAGTTCCGTCGGATAGCCACAGCATCCATTCGTTTCAACACGTGCAACCGTTTTGGGACGTTAGCCTTTGTAGCTTTTAAATAGTAGTTTGGAAGTCGCAATATCATTAGCTATTACTGGTTGCAGTCTGTGTGCATTGTTATCGGTAGTACTGCTTTGGTAGGACAGTGAGAGCGTGTTTGAACACGTGGGAACACGTGTCGTACCTTAAGTCTGTGTGGCATTCACTGCTTCTAAATCATTGGTGATAACTACTTTGCAGCATTTTAAGGATCTAGATTCTGTGCATATAGGCCTTTGCTAGAAGGCACATGCTCTGAAAGCTTCGGTGCTTGTATTAGAAAAAGCGAAGTGCAACACATGGCAAGAAAGATGGCAAAGCGTGCAGTGTACAGGGAGTCCCCCAAGGCAGACAAGGGGCCGGATGAGAACAGGGAGGAAATCAAGTCAATCGCCAGACACTGTGATGTCGATGCTAGGCTGAACAAAATGGAGGCTTTCCAGGATGAGCTTGAGAAACAGGTCAAAGAGCTGGAGCGTGATGGACAGAAGGTGGTGAAAAAAAGGCCAAGCCGCCGAAGAAAAGCTGTACAGGGCCGCCATCATGAAGGAGAATGGTCGCAACAATGCAAAGCAGTCTGCCAACATGACAGGAGAGGGAGTGTCAACAAAGCACGTGGAAGGTATGCAAAGTGGGGTGCGAGTACCTGGAAAGAGCTTCACCTATCTTGATACGACCACAAATGAAAAGCAGGAATGCAGAGTTCAATGCCCATTGTCAAGTCCAAACCACACAGAAACCTCCCCCTTTCCCCTTCCCACTTTCAATAAAGTTTACCACCACCACGACCAGAAAAGCATGACAAAGGGAAGCAGGGAGAGGCCTCGGCAATAGGAGAAAGTGAAAGGATGATTATCGCCGGCGACTCAAACCTGGCTAGGTGCTCAGAGGCAACTGTGGAGAGGGTGAAAGCTGAAAAAAGAGTGGCGGTAGGGATATTTCCAAGAGTGACATTAGGCACTACCATGGAGCAAGCAAAAGCAAAGCTTGCGGGAATAGCCCCCGCACGCGACCTTGTCGTAGTCACAGGTGGGCTAAATAACGTCCCAAACAAAAAAGACAGGACTAGCCCAGCCGTTGGCGAAGGAGGCAAACGACTTGCGTGAGCTGTCCCCACAGGAGCAGATCTTGTGTACGGTGCCGCATGTGCCTGTACGTGACAGAAACGTACAAAGAGCCATAGTGGCTACTAATGAGGCTATATGGACTATGAGCCGAGAGAAAGGTTTCGACGTTGTACAGGGAGTCTACCAAGTTGACATTTCCAAATTCCCTGAGTTTTCCAGGTTTTCCCTGAGTGCCTTTGCAAGATTCCCAGAGTGATGCAGAACTATGTTTTATGTCAAGACGGGTTGAAACCATATCACCCGATGCTGTCACTCTCTAGTAAGCATATGAAATTTTTTTAAAAAACAACGAATTAATTCAATTTGAATACTAAGGAAAAGTGCTTATGTAATGCAAAAAGAGAATAGACGGGAGGGGTTAGTAAAAAGCACAGCAAATAAAACGTCCTTGAAAAAAAATTCCAAATCGAGTCGAACATTCTCAAATACGAATGAAAAGGAGATTCATACAGAACCAAATATTTTCGAATGTGAGCTATTTCTATCAATTGATAGCAAGCTCAGTGGTATGAGGCCCGAACTTTGTCACAATTTAGATTCTCTCTCGACAGCTCTTAAGTCAACCTCAACTGTCCTAACATACTCTCAGCCCGCGCATGACGCCTCAGTATTGTGTTTCACTGCTTTAAAGAGTTTATTTTGGCTTGGATGAGGGACACCTGTATCTCGGAATCAACCAACATTGTTTTTTGAGCTCAAGCTCCTGCAAAATGGCGGCAGCACGCTTGCTTTCCCATTCTTTCCTCAATGCATAGGTCCTTTCTGTTCTTGTACTCCTTCCGCCACTCGTTCGCCCCACGGACCATTTGAAGCATCATCTTGGTCAATTGCACAGTCCACGTCCGATTTTACGAACTCCCTAGGGGTCGCCAAAACGTCCGAAAAATCGGCCAGTTGGAAAAAATAAATGCATGTCATTTACTGCCCTTAAAAGCTCAAACCGCCATAGGCACATTCGAAAACGCTCTGAAGGCCAGTCGGTACACGTATTAGGCATATCAGTGCTCGTACTGTGACAGAAGAGACCGGGTGCACGCGCATATAATTAAGGAATACATACTGTGTCCGGTGGCATAGCCGCTTCCCACGCTTGTTATGCTTCACTGCAATACTTTTACGTATGCTTCACCAAGTAACATTTCCGTACGGAGGCGAAGCTGACTTTCGGCAACCGGCATTATGCAACGCACTGTGCTTTCCAAGCTTCTAAACCAATCGCGAAGGCCACAAAGGCGGAGTCCGTGCCATTGCTGAAAGCAGCGAATTCTTTCAATAAAAAACACGGCACCCAATGGCAAGAAGCTTCATAGCGAACGTCGAAGCAGCTAGGCCTACCCTTGCTGCAGTGGTGGCTACGGCTGCCAGCGGATCTGCATGCGAGAGCGCCGGTACGAGGCGGCGAGGTAACCAAAACGGCAGCGGTGGTGGCTTCGATTAACGCCGTTTCGGACCTGCGGTTAAGGCAAAACGTCCAGAAAATCGGACGTCGAAGAGTTCTTGCGTCCGAAATTTTTGACGTTCTGATACATTTACTCTATGAGCTACGTGGTGGTGCCGCCAATCCATCCAAATTATCGGGAATCCGGAAAGTCGGTTGTTGACTGTACACTGGCAACTCCTCAAGCCGACGACAGACAACCAATGACGATTCATTACGATTCCTGTCTCTTACTCGAGCCAGCATTACCACGACTTTGGACCCTTTCAATAAAATTACAGCAAATTTTCCCTGATAGAGGCACAAATTCCCCGAGTTTTTCCAGACTGCTCAACATCCCTGAGAATGCCTGGTTTTCCCGGTTGGTAGACACCCTGTTGTAAAGTAAACAGGGAAGTGAAAAGGTGTGGTGGTTTCTAAGGAGACGGGTCCTACTTCAACCACAGGCTTGGACGAGAAGTCAGCTGGCGACTTGCTGGTCGTGCGGTTGCTTTCTTAAGGGGCCCACGGACGATCAGGAGGCCAGTGTAAGTAGTGATGAAAAAGGTCCCCCTAAAGGAACCTCGGAATAGCATTGTAAAATAAAAGCAAAAGGAGGAAAATAAGAAAGAGAGCTCGCCATGCAAAGGCTACATAAACATGCAGGCCGGCAGAAGAAAGGAGACGTGGGTAGAGAGTGAGGAGCAGTTAAATAAAGAATAAATAGGGGTGTATTCGGTTTCAGAAACACACCAATTAGAATATCGAAAGAGCCGCGAGTGATTGAGAATTATGTTTGGGAAGGGTGCAATAGAAATAAATCTGAAAGAAAGGGAGAGGGAGTCAGAACGCTCATCCATCAGGGAGCCAAATGGAAAATAATAAATTCAAAATGTCAAGAGCATCTATGGTTGTCATGTAAAATGAGGGGAAAGAAAACTTAGCTGCAGGCGTAACATACTTGTGGATTGGAAATAATTGCAGAGAGAAGAATCAAGAGTTAGTGGAATGTCTAAATGCCGATGTCAAGGATTTCGGGAATGGTGCCGAAATTATTCTATTAGGTGACATGAATGCCCACATACAGGATCTATATGGCTATACCAACAACAATGGGAAGTCAATGCTAGATCTTTGTAAGCAACATAACATCGTTATCATGATTATAGGGCCTAAGTATGACAGGCAGGCCACGTGGGAAGTGGAAAACCGCCATTCGACAATTGATTACTGCCGGATGATAGAAGGAATTCATGATTATTTGAGAGAAATGGTCATTGACGAGGAAGGGTATAGTAGCATAGGTAGTGACCATAAACGCGTCATGTTAAAGCTGGTTAGTTAATTCGGGTTTAATGGCTCAAGAGCGACTAAGGCCATGCTGCGCCAGCCACAAGATATTGTTACGTGTGAAAAAACACAGATGAAAGAGGCTATATACAGGGTATTTACACTGGAGCCAGACCACCAGGCCGACACTCGCCCACGCCAAGGTCACAGACCCACTTCGTCGTCGTTCTCGCGGCAGCTCATCACTTGAGCATCGCTCGATGATATCGTAATAATATTAAGAAATCAAATGTTCAAGCAACGAAAGCTGCATTACTTTATAGTCTGTGCAAAAACAGGTTTCTTCTAAAAAGCTCAACAAATCAGTGAAGGGCACTAGCGGATCATCTCTGAATATTGAGGCGGGGTGTAAAGGTAAGTGTAATCTATAGAGATTCTGTAAAAGCTTCCGTCTCTGTGCTTCAGTATGTGGACATGCCATAATAATGTGCATTACTGCAAGTGGTTCATGGCACTTCTCGCAAGTTAGCGGGTTTTCGTTTTGAAGTAGAAAATTGTGCGTCAGATGTGTAAGCCCAATTCAGAGTCTGCATAGGATCACCTCATAGAAGCGTTATGTGCAACGTCCAGTCACATAGCTGTGAAAAGTTGTACCATGGGGGCAATCTTGGTGGTCTTTCAGAAGCCTGCAGGACCTGATGAGGAACATCATAAGTCTGATTGTATTCTGCGTGTCGTAAGACAAGTGGCCGAACCGTGTTGGGTTGGTTTCTGCATTGTACCCGTAATTTTCACTGTGTTACGATGCTGTAGCATATATGTTGTGGTGATGACCGAATTCTCAGTACATAGGAAAGTGTAAGTAGTGCTCTGCAGTGCTGTAAGGAATGCTCATTGCAGTCAACGTACCGTATTTACTCGCATAATGATCACACTTTTTTGTCAAGAACTTTGACGCAAATTCATGGGTGCGAACATTATGCGGGTTAAATGTCCAGTGAAAAGAAACATTTTCTTTTTTCATCCCGCATTTGCTGCGGGATAACAACGGGTCAACAAGCAGGTGGCTGCCGCTGTCAGTGCGGGACATCAAAACAAAAATGGCGGCTGCCAGAGCAAGCCGAACGCGCCGAACACAATTATTTTTCTTCTCTTAAGTACATTACGTGCATTGAAACAGTTTCTTCCATATCAGTAATGAATAATATCGTTATTACCGGCAAGTTTGCGACAATAACACAGCCATGTCCATTTTGAGCGTACAGAAAGAGAGATGGGCGCACTTAGCTGACAGAAACCCATGGCTGGCATGCTGCGGAAACTGCAGCATTTGTCTTCACTGCTATCCTAATAAGGTACGTTTCTGCTAAGGGTGGGTGAATATGTTAGCTGTGCTACAAGTGTCAGCCTTCTAACATATCAGTGCAAACGTGGCCACTATCGCTGCCGCTTGCGATTTTTTGCGTGCCCACGAGTGCAGACGAGAAGAACTGAAAGGTGCCTTTTATGTTGGTGTTGTTGACCAAAACCATTATGATACCTACAAATAATAAAGCTGAGGCATGTTTGGTTGCAGCCTTTTCTTCTATGGAAGTGCGGAAAGTGATGAAAGGAATGAAATGGGGCATCTGCTTAAGAATGTTGGGTGCGTGCAGACCGCTTGGTAAGTCTTCAAGAGTCCTTTGTGTAGCATTCGACAGATAGTAAGCGCGATCATCATTAGCTAGACTTGGCACATGACATATCGCTGCAACAAGTTCGGGGTGCAGTCATTACATGGGAAAGAAAAAAATCTGAATTTTGACGACAAAATTAAGGGTGCGATCACTACGCAAGTGCAGCCATTATGCAAGTAAATACGGTATAAACATTGGACAGACGATGTACTGTAGGCACTGCTTGCCAGTCGTGGGCCGAGATTATGAACTGGATCAAGTCGCTTGATGTATGACTGCCTAGCTGCACCATAAACCATAATATCGTAGTCGAGGATGCTACGTGTAAGGGACCGGCATATGTGTAGTAGGCAACTTTGGTCAGAACCCCAGTGCTTGTGCGATAACACCTAGAGGATATTTAGTGCTTTATTTGCTTGAATTTTAGTTGTGTTAGTGTGGGCTAGGAAGTTCAGCTTTGTGTCAAACGTTATGCTTAAAACTTTGTGGTCTTCTTTGACTGCCAACGTTGTACCATCCGATGTGAGAACTGGATTGCAGTGTAACCTTCGCTTCTGGGAGGAGAGAACTGTAACAGTTTTGTCTGCTGAAAAACGGAATCCATTTTTGTTAGCCCATTGTGTGAGTTTATTTATCATTATTTGTAGTTGTCTTTCACAAGTGAGTAGATTTGAGGTGCGGCAAGCCACTTGCAAATCATATACATATATTGAGTGCATAAAAGAGGATGGGATGATCTTATTAGCAGAATTCATTTTGACTATGAAGAGTGTCGTGCTCAGAATGCAACACTGTGGAACGCCATCTGCCTGTGTAAATGTGCATGAAAGTATTGTGCCGAGACGCACCTGAAATCTTCTATTTGTCATAAAATCAGACACAGTTGAGCATTCTGCCATGAACTCCCAAGTCAGCCAGGTCTCTTAAAATTCCATACCGCCACGTGGTATCATACACTTTTTCTAAATCGAAGAAAACTGCGAGACAGTGTTGTTTGCATAGAAATCCCTTACGTACTTCATGTTCTAGTCGTACGAGGTGGTCAGTTGTCGAGCAGCCCTTTCTGTAGCCGCACTGGTGCATGTCTAAGAGGGTTCTTGATCCAAGGATGAATGTGAGTCTTATGTTTATGATACTCTTGTAGGGTTTAGCTAGACAACTTGTAAGTGCAATGGATCTGTAGCTGCTAGGGGATATTGCGGGTTTACCTCATTTCAAAAAAGGCACTACTACTGCATTTTTTTCAATCTGTAGGCATTACACCAAATTCCTGCAGAACAATGGCTACACCACCGGAAAGCCGGTTCACCTGAGTACTGTCGCGCCATACAACAGTGAAACCTTTTAAAATATTTTTGTTTTTCGCCTAGGTTTGTTTCCTGTAAGCATAAGGTTACAGGAGAGAAGTTAAATAACAGGTCTTTGATGTCACCTAAGTTATGTAAGGCACCTGTGCAATTCAAGTGCATAATGAAAGACAATATGAAATTTAAAGGTAAAAAATGGCATTCCGAGTGAATAGGAGATAAAGATGTTAGGTAAGATGGATCTAAAGAAGGCTGATACAAACGAACGACAACCTTTAGGTTACGACTTTCTTATTTAGAGTGGCTATTGGGACTTTGTCCCTGTTTAGGTGCTCAAGAGAGCGCTTGTCCTTCGGCGTCGATGACACCGGGGTTCTTGGGTCGACCTCCATCACTCTCTCTGAAGCGTTGGAGGACCGAGAGTTGGGCGCCGAAACACGTGTCTCGGGCCTTGTGGTTCGTTTGATTTTATGGCCCTGCGGAACTAGTGTCTGCAGGCCCTTCGACGATGATGAAGCAGCACTGGTTGCTTCCACCACGGGGGTGGGAGGGGTCACTATGGGACCACTGTGCATGGGCTCGGAGGACTTCTGAGGCCTCTGTGATGCTGCCCCCCCCCTTCATCACATTGGCATAACCACGTCGCAAAAGGTACGATAGTTGCTTTCTGGCTTCAAAGAACGAGATTTTTTCTTTCACGGTCAGTGCAATTCTTTTTCCTTTTTCCAGCAAGGGCAAAACTGAGTAAGCTGGATGGTCTCCTTTGCAGTTAATGCAATGTAGGGAACAAGTGCAATTGTCAGATTGGTGATCATTGGAGCTGCATTTAGCACAGGTTGTTTGGCCTCGGCATGCATGTGAAGCATGTCCGAACCTTTGGCACTTGAAACGTGTGGGGTTCGGGATATATGGTATGACATTTACTATTACGTACCCTGCATCCAGCAAGGTAGGCATTACAATCGTTCCAAAGGTAAGCATAAGATGTTTTGTCGGGATTTCTTGGTCGTTTCTGCGGATGACAATTCTTTGTACTTTGGTAACATTTTGTTCTTGGAAACCTTCCAGCAGTTCCTCATCGCTCAAGCTAATAAAGTCTTCCACTGATATCACACCCCTGCTTGTATTTAGCGTTCTGTGTGGTGAAATTGTCCCTGTCGTGTCGCCAATACTAGTAAGTGCCGAGAGCTTTCGCGCTTGATCTTTGTCATTTAGTTCTAGGAGGAGGTCCCTGCTAGACATTTTTGAGACATTGTACGTAGGTCCGATTTCGTCTTTTAGACAAATGGCCACTAGGAATGGGGAGAGCTTTCTTACTGGTATGTTGTTTTCGCTGTGGACAACATAGTACTTGGGAAATGATTCGGCATTGCTCTGAAAAAAGAACTGCAACGGTGCGGCATCATTTAAGAGGCCGATCATAGACAGAAGTTTGCGCTGCCATAAGAAAATGTATTTGTTCGGCAATAGTGCTAACTGCCCACCACGGAGCCCAACGAGGGAACGCGGCAGAGCTTGTGTTCAAGCCTGCACGACGCCAGCCGTACGCCGTCACTATAACCAAATATAGACTTACATTTAGAAATTTGTTTGTTTGCTAGAAATCAGGGGTACAATCAGGACTCAATGGCAACCAAAGGTCAGCAGGACGCCTCGCATTGGGCACTCACAGGAACCCTATAAATTAAGCTGTGCAGGGTGATATGGGCTACACAAGATTTGAAGTGAGGGAAGATCACAGTAAAATTGATTCTGAAGAGCGACTGAGGAATATGGAAGAAAGTTAATGGGCTGGGAGAGTGTTCAGGTATATGTACAGGAAAAACATTGATTCACAGTGGAGGAAAAGAAGTAGGAAGCTTACCAGCGAGTATGCAACCTGTATTGTGAGCAACATGGCAACAAAGAGCGTCAAGCGGAAAGTCAGAGAGAGGAGATAATCTCATGGGTGGCGGCAATAGAAAGGAAACCTGCTATGAGTAACTACTAAAGATAAAAAAACCAAATTAGGAAAGAAACAATTTATGATAACTCAAAGGGAAACTCATTACTTTTCGAAGTGAGCTCAGGATGCCTTAGAATACGCACTTATAAAGCGAGATATAAGAAGGAAGAAGAAGCATGTGCTTGCTGTGGCAAAGCTAAGGAAACGATGGAGCATGTTTTATGAGAATATGAAGATATCTACCCAGCAGCTGATTTAGGCACCACTGGCCTCCTTGAAGCTATTGGTTTGAGAGAGAGCTGGGGAAAAGGAAAGATGTCTGCAATAGAGATTAGTAAGAGGCGATTGGAAGATTGGTGAAAGTAGGAAAACTACAAACAACAGACGCATACGAAAACAAAGTTCACAATAGTGGTTCAGAAAGTTTGGTTATGGGAATTCATCAAGGTGTTTTTCTCATTCCTTTCTTTTCTTTTTTTAACACAGGTAGGACATGAGGCAATATATGAGCTTGGTGGCACAACCCACCATCAAGTTCCAAAGGGGACGCTTATTTTTATTAATTTGAAAATACTGCCAGCTGCTTTTTAGCAGCCAAAGCAGGAGTGGTACATAGAAAATACAAAGGGATACTGTACAAGCAAAGTAAATGCCAAAATAAAATTCGAACACAGCAAGCTCACACACAGTGCAACACAGATCATACTTGTACGTTACTGCGCAGAACAATATCTCTGAAACTAATGACATGAGTTGAATAAAAATTCGGTACGAAAGGAATTGCGTGCTTCGCTCACAACTGAGAAATAGCCGATAAGAAAGAGTCAACAGTACGCTTGTTCGTTACCTCTTGTGGAAGCCTGTTCCATTCTCTTATCGTTCTAGGAAAAAATTAAAATTGATAAGCGATAGTTCTAGCCTGGGGCACAATAAGGGTAAGTTCGTGCTTTCCGCGGGTACTTCTACACGTGTTAAACTGTAAGTATTTGTTAAAATTCATTCTAGCTTGGCCGTTCACTATCGTGTAACGCATCTTCAGATGGTGTAGCTTACGGCGTTCCTCCAGTGTTGGAAGACCAGACCTTGAACGGAGATCAGATAGTGATGCTTGTCTTCCGTAGGCATTAAAAATAAACCTGAGTGCTTTTTTTGTATTTTTTCCAGCTTACCTGTATCAGTCTTAGTGTGCGGGTCCCAAACGACATCGCCATATTCAAGTAGAGGACGCACCAGTGAAGTATAACCAACTAGTTTCGTCTTGCTTGTACAGTGCTTCAGACGTTGCCGCAGTAACCATAGTCTTTTTGAGGCTGACGAAACTATCTTGTTAATGTGCGCACTCCATTTTAAATCGCGAGATATTTTAATCCCCAGATATTTAAACGTATCGACAAGAGTAACGCCAACGTCGTTAATTTTGTATCCATGCGATCATGGACTCTTCTTTTTTGTTACGGTCATTTGGGAGCACTTAGGGATATTTAGGCTCATTTTCCAGGTCTGGCACCAGTTAGCAATCGATGTTAGAGAATTACTTAAGAGTAATTGATCATCTTTAGTTTGAATGGCATGATAAACAACGCAGTCATCCGCGAAAAATCGGCATTGTACAGCAGTGTCAAGTGAGAGATCATTCAGATAAACAAGAAAAAGTAATGGTCCAAGGACGGACCCTTGAGGTACGCCTGAAAGGACTGGAAGCATTGATGATTTGCATTGAGTCACCTATTTGAACATATTGTTGGCGTTGCGTTAGGTAAGAGTCAAGCCACCTCAGAATACGCTCATTTCTAAAGAGATGCTTTAGTTTTAATATCATTTTGGAATGCAACACGCGGTCAAAGGCTTTTTCAAAGTCTAGAAAGATTATGTCGACCTGGCCACTGTTATCAAGAACTGCAAACAAATCATTAGTAATGTGGAGTAACTGTGTCACTGTTGAAAGGCCACGCCTGAATCCGTGTTGACTGTTCATGAAAAAATTGTTGCCTTCTAGGAAACTGCTTAAATGTTTGAAAAGAAAATGTTCTAATACCTTGCTAGCTGTGCACAACGACGACACCGGGCGATAGTTAGTTACTGTGAGCTTATCGCCAGTCTTGTGTATCGGTATAATTTTGCCTATTTTCCAGTCAGAAGGAACTTCTCCTTTCTCCAAACTTTTGCTAAAAATAATATAAAGATACTTGGCACACCACTCCGCGTATCTAAACAAAAATGCATTGGGGATTTCGTCGGGTCCCGAAGATTTCCTACTGTCTAAGCTAAGCAATGCTGAAAAAATACCTTCTTCTATGATTATTAGCTCTGGAAGTTCATACATAGTTGCATGGCTGAAATCTATATTGTTATCAGCACTGCGCAGAAAAACGGACGAAAAATAGTCGTATGCCATTGCTATACGAGTTGGGTCAGTGACGTCCTTATCGTGTATTTTCAATTTATTAACTGGTTCCTTCTTTTGCGTCAAGTGAAGCCAAAACTTTCTCGGATCGCTGGAAAGGAAGTTGTGCATTTTGACGTTAAAAAAAGTGAATCTGGACGATTTTATTTTCGAACGCAAGTCCGATCGCAGCTCAGCCAAGGTGGCGCTATCTCTCTGGTTTTTAGACGATAATCGTTTTACGCGCCGCTTTCTATGAATGATGTCGCGCGTCATCCAGGGGCTTCGACGTTTGCTATTATGTCTTTTCGGGATATATTTATTCATGCAATGACGCACCGAATATTCGAAGTGCAGCCACAGACTTAACAGTTGTAAAGTTTCTGTGACACTGTAAAAAGAAATCATAGTCTTGTTCTAAGAAATCTAATATGCTGACATCGTCCGCATTATTAAAATCATAGTAGGGCCTTAGGTTGTTGTGCTCAGCTTTACGCCACAGTTGGCTTTTAAAGAGGACAGAGAAATGGTCCGATATACCGGGCACGATATCGACAGTATAACCTAGTTGACTGACATTTTCAGATATGAAGACGAGGTCGAGAATCGAACTTGATACAGCAGTCTGGCGCGTTGGGGTATGCACTACCTGGTGGAGATCGAAGGCATATGCGATGTCTAGCAACAGATCCGTGTGATGGCATGTGGAAGTAGCACACATCAAGTCCCAGTCTATATTAGGCATGTTGAAGTCGCCACTCATTATAACGCAACTGTAGCGCTTTTTGTTGTCGGACAGAAAGTCGTGTAGTGCCTCCAGCATAGAAATGTCAGCATTGGGTGGCCTATAGACAGCTCCGATAAGTGCGTTTTGGCCGGAAAGTTTGGCAGCTATCCACACCATTTCAATCTGCTTATTGTGTGGGACCAGCGTATACCGAGTGCCTTTCTTCATCAGAAGTGCCACACCTCCCCCTCTTGAACAGCGATCATGACGGATGATTTCATGCGTGACAGGTACAGCATCTGCATCATCTATGCTATCGTGAAGCCAAGTCTCTGTTACCACGGTGATGTCAGGATCGTAAGCAATGAGTAAACCTTCTAGATCATCGCTTTTATTTGCAATGCTTCTAGCGTTGACATTCATTAAGGATAAAGCTCTTCGGTTGTGAGGAACTATCGGCTGAGGTGGGGGGTTGTTTGGATTGCATTGTTGGGTGCAGTCATCCCAAGAGCGTGGTCATTGCCTAGTAGACTGAACAAGTTCATTCCGCGCCTCATTCCAAAAGTAAAGGGTCCCATTGATTCTAACCTTGTCGAAAACAAGGATGACTTTATCCCCATTGGACCTGTTTACTTTGGTACTTGCCCAAAGCTTTTTGCGGATAGACTGTACCCTAGGCGAAAAGTCCTCCGAAATACTGAATTCCGTATCTCGCAATTTACCACAGCTTTTCAAAATCCTAAATTTGTCTCTCCCATCAACAAGTTTGAGAATAACTGGACGACACTTATTCTTTGTTGGCTTACCGATTCTATGGATTCGTTCAATAACCACGTTGGGCAGCTTCAACAGGTCGTCAAGGATATCTTTCGATATTGTCTGCTCAAGAGAGGCAATATGCTCCCCTTTTGCTTCCTTTACTCCAAAAATGATGAGGTTACTACGTCTGCTTCGGTTCTCGAGGTCGTCAATCTTCAAAAGTAAGCTGTCAACTGTCTCTTGCAAGGCATCAACTTTACTCGTATATTTGGTGACCGTTGAAGCTATGTTATCCAATTTCCTGTCAATGGCGTTCAGTTTGTCGGTAGACTAAGTTTACTGTTCGTTGTTTGCTTGAGGTCTCGTATGTCGTCGCATATGATTTTAAGAATGTCTTCAGTAGAAGGACCCGGATTAGATTCAATGTCTCCACAACATGGTAACAAATTAACAAAACAGTGATACATCATCAATGTAAGATCAAAAATGGACCGTGGGCACAGCAGAAGCAAGAGGCATACGTTGTTGCTACGGTAAGAATGAACCAAATGGTCTTGCCTCACCTGCACAATAAACAAGAAGGGATTCGTGAGACGCATGGTCTCGGTGCTTCCGCCGTGCCCACTGGGCGTGATCCGCGCAGTGCAGTCCCTTAAGTACACCCATGTAGGAGACGTAGATGACGTTGGTATCACGTGAATGTCTGGCGTAGCTCTCACACTGCACAGGCTCCACAGACAATCGTTGGCACCGTGAAACGATGTGTCAAACCCGGCAACTTGATGCGCAGTCGTAGTAGCATTAGGTAGATTGTCGGTGTTCAGTTCCTCGGCCGGTACAGGTGAAGAAGTGAAAAGGACCTTTTCACTTCTTTAAGCACATTGTCCTTACGGAGTTCTTCAGCTGCCAGTAGTCGAATCGGTGCAAGTTGTACCTGCTCACTTTCTCACTTTCCGAGTCTGCAGCAGGCTAACACGCTCGCTGCAGCAGCAGCAGCGACTACAGTTGCTACTTGTATCCCACCAGGCTGGAAGGCAAGCCTGACAAGCCTGGAAGGAATCACCTGACAACGTCCGAGCAGCCGCGGAGTCGTCAGAGGGGGTTATTTTTTTTTCTTTTTGGACGAGTTCATCAATAGCAATTCGCCCATGTCGTTCTTGTTCTCGACTTAGGCGCCAGGAAGGTGTTCGCTGATACACCAGCATGACGATCTGCTGTACATCATGACAGTGTCGCAGCACTTTCCATCGAACTTTATTTAAGTCGTCTAATGTTGAGTCATTGGGTGCCTTCGGCGATAGCGGACTCTGCGGTGTAATTCGCAGAAAATATCTCTGCTCGTCGATGAAGGTGAGCCTTTCGGCTCACGCAGGTCACTTCGAAACTGGGGTGGCTGCTACCAGCGGTCTTTTTGAGTGGTAACGTAGTCATTCGTGCGACAGTGTTTGTAGCCGCTTGTGTCCTTTTTGTGGTTGTGCATGGTCTTAGGAGGCCTTGACTCTGTCGTCGATATGTTGTACCCATGCTTGTGCTTCCAAACACTGCTTCGCCAGTGTTGTTCGTTGTCCTTGCTGCGGTGGCGGTGGTGGGAGGATCAAGTGTGGTAGCATGATGGCCACTGGACAGGCTCCAAATCTGCCACACCCTTTGCACAATGTAGGGCAAGTGGGCAGGTGTATATGAATCATGGGCTAACTTGGGTTGTACCATTCGGCTGGTCACTGACATCTGTTCCCCCGCACGTTGCATGGTGTGGGGATTGAGGTGCCTTCTTGTGCCTCGTCCCCCAACTCCTGCACTGTGTTTAGCTTGATCTCCGGGAACTGCCACCGTAACGGCAACATGGCTGACACAACTAGCGTGCCGAAGCTAATTTCTTGCACAAACTGTGCTTATCCCTCCCAGGGTCGAATCACCGCGTGAGCTAATGTCACCAAGATGTGCCCCAATTGGCCTCCCGAGTGGCAGGCCCCGGGCACCTCTCCACCCGAGCTCTCTTTCGCTGAGCGCGTCATTGCCGCGGCAGATGCTCACAGGCCCACAACGAGGTGGTTACAAGGCCCTTTGCTCCTGCAATTCTTTAGTTTTCGCACTTGGCTGGCCGCTTCGCAGTTAGCCATAGCGCAGCGGGCACGCATAGTCGATCAGTCTTGCGGTGAGCCTTTTCCCGTAAGTGCCGTGACTGTCACACTGTGCTGCATCTTGGTTGAATAAACACCTGTGCTTATTGGCGATCTGACTCTGGAACCTTCTCTGCGCCATGTCAGACTCGATGAACCCTGCCCAAGTGCTTTTGTGTGTTGCAGAGTAGAGGAGCGTCGTGCCCTTCCCTGACCATTGCTCGTCGGGTGAGCCTTGTGCAAACCCACCTCCATATAACTGCCACCCAACTTGGTTTCAGCATGTCGTCACTGCAGGCCCCTTTTCAGCCCTCGTTCCTGCTTGATCCCCTGGCCATGGACGTAATTTCCTTCGACGCAGATGACACCTACAGCATGAGGTACGTACCCTCTGCTTTTGGCCACTGGGAGCAATCCCTTCTTTGGAAAGCCCTTTCGTCACGTCGACTGCCTAGATGTGTATCCTATTCGTAGCCGTGCCAGCTTTGGATTTGCTCAACTCTTCGAGACGCGCGTGAAACAGGTGCCTACTAGCACCCCCAATGTTCTGTTCCCGCTCACTGGCTGCTTTTCGTCCCGAGTGCATTTGAGTACCCCATGTGCCACATCGGAGCCACCCTGCTTGAGTGTCATCACTAACTCGCGCATTGGCCTCTCTTTGTCTTGAGCGCCTTTCTCTGACTAATTCGCCACAGACCATACAGAGTCACATGTCACTATGAGTGAAGTTACAGCAGTGCAATGTACGTAGGCGCATTTGTGAGAAATATATCAACTCTCCTGCTGGGAGCACAAAGCTCGCGAGAAGAAAGGCAAACGGCATTTGGTTTGAAATTTAGGCTCTTTCCGCAGCACATAGCGATGTAATACTTAGCAGACACGAACGCTAGCACACATTGTATACACGGTGCTTGTCGGCTCAAAATGGCCACATCTGGTGAGAGACCCCTTAACATTTTGGACTTAGCCATCACTAAGTTGAAAATCCTCAATGTTCATCTGAAGTGCTACGGTTTCTGCCTTTTGATTGACAACATCACCGGACACCAGCACTTGCATGGTAATCATGGCTTTCAGTCACATTAGAATACCTTCAAGTTATGGGTGGGCACTGTGGGATCCAGAAGATTTCTCAGTGGCTTCCAACATGTTGACCGTGTTGTTTATGTAGTCTGATATTGTCTGCTTCAAGAGTTCTAATTCTTTTGCGATGTCCGATTGCGACAAGTCCCTTTGCACTTTCACGATAATGGTAGCCATCTTTTCTATCGTCAATATGCTATGATTTCCTCGCTTCAAAGCCTTTGTCGGAAGGCGGTGGATGACAAAGGCAGTGTCAGCACCATTGTTAACAACTGGCGATGAAACCACGGAAGACAATCGGTTGTTGAAGTGGCTAAGCCTAGCATCACAGTATGCAGCTGAAGAAAACCACAATGCACAAGACAGGCGATACCTAGAGTACCCATGGCCATATACAACTGACGAGTGCTGACAGCAATGACAGCATAAAGGCTTGTGGGAGAGTGCACCAAGTGGTGCCTATTGAGGCTGCACCTGAAATGGTAGCTCTGAATCGGCATGCGAGATGTGTGCAACACTGCTTTGAGCCTGCAGGAAAACAAAATTACAGCGATGTTTGCATTTTCGGTAGCTTCGAACTTGCGATCGTGAGAAAAATTAAGAAAAATTAAACGAGAACAGTTCGAAACAATCAAAATTTTCGTTATTATTATACATAACTATATGGAGCAAATTGGCAATAATATTGCAGAGCTAAAATATTCCGGCCGGCCCAGAAAATAGGGTGTCCAAAAAAAAATCGGTCGAAATTGTATGATTATTATGTTGTGAAAAAGAGCATATTCGAATTCCACACACTTGGCAATAAACATCTTTTAAACCATTTCGAAAATTTTACGCTGCAACTGCATGCACCTGAATTACCAAGGAGAGGTTGCGCTTTGGTCAGTTGTCGCAAAGTAACTAGCACGATCTTCCTGCGTCTGTCATGTAGTATACTGTGAAACAAAATAAATTTTTTTTGTTTGTAGTTGTCAAAATGAAGAAAGCGTCATCATTTTTGTCATTATTGTGGGAAACCTGCCAACTTTGCAAACTTTCTCCAAACACGTATTATTTCTGCTGGAGGTGCAAGAATAACGTGTCAGGGCTTGACTTTATAACTGCATTGAAAACAATGTGATAAAATGGGTGAAAGTGCAAAGCAAGATTATCACAGTGTGCTGTATAGTTTACATGAATAGAAAGTAGAGAGCAACTGTCGATTTTCACTGGAGGCTTTGTTGTGCAACGGCTACCCTGTTGACAGTAAAATTGAAGACACTGTGATGGAATTCTCTAGTGAGCACCGTGGACGAGTTCTCCTGATGACAGCAGATTCAATTCATTGCAAAGGCATTTGAATTGCTCACTAGTGCCTCATTTCTCGTAGGGAGAAGGCTTCACTTTTCGCATCAGCAAAGGTGGATAACACATTGTAACAAGGGTGCTGAGATGGAATAACTATCCACTGGCACAAACAGGTGGTACAAAAGAGGTCCCGTCGGCCACTGCAGTCTGTAAACATGGAAAAAAAAAAAAAAACCTGAAGCTGCTATCGACGGAAGAGGACCAAAACCAGCGCACAGCCAGCATTCACCTCAAGATGCGTACAAGTCGTCTGAAGCGATTGCTGGCGTGCAACTCAGGAGCCCAGTGCATGCTGCTCATTGCCTGAGGGCAGTGTTGCACACAACTAGGCCCGCTTAGTCATCGCCAATGATGTGCTCTGGGATGTCGTGACCAAAACCTGTCCCAGGACAAGAATCCTTACAGTTCCCGAGTAGTATATGCCTCCCTCAATGAATGAGCATATTCATGAAACAAGGTATGTTTTATAGTTGACTGCATTATGTTTTAATTTTATTCACATCAAATCCAGAGGTCAATTTACATTCTCCATTGATCTATATTCATGTTCTTACACTCATACACCGATCTATACATAACTAAAAGACTCACTGGGTGTAACATTATCATGGACCAATGTAAGGGCTACAACAACGCCAGGACAAGAGGGCTCTAGAATAGGCTCTGCCATCTAAGGCGCTTTAATGTGCTCAGTAGGGCAGTATTTTTGCATTTTGCCTCAATCATTATGCAGACAAGAATAAAATACCTGCTAATTTATCCTCAGCGACAGAACATCACACACACTTGAGCAAGTCGTGCCAAGCTAGGCAGATTTGGTCATTTACCACACTCATATAAGCAGGCAAATGTAAGAAAAGTGCCGGTCATTGCCCACCTGAGGTGGAGCTTAACTGCTCCACAGCCTCCATAGTCTGCACGCTCCTAGACTCGCTCCCTGCTTTCAACGAGCAGCCAACAGACTTGTGAGCAAGAGACAAGCTGCACTGCATGCCAACCTCGACCTGACCGCCGACCTTTGAAGGGGCATGGCATGCCATTTTGGCAGTGATGCTTTCAGCTAGGCTCATCGCATTTGTGAGGCCTGCAGAAAATAAATCAGGCGATTGCAGTCCTGTTACAGCATCAAGAACAATATGTAAAATACAACAGAGTAAATACAAGAGCATAGCCAAGGAACAGAAAATAACCCTTCCAGTTCAGTATTCCTAAAGGGCTACAAAGGACAATCCACACTGAATACTCGAAAGCAGGGCAACCTCTTCTTTTTGGAAGCCTTATGACAGCAGAACCTATTTGAGACACTTTTTCATCTCATGCATTTTAAAGCTACTGGTGTAGTCCAAGTAATGAAAAGTTGTTGCAACATCCTAAGGTCATTGCAATCAGCCTATATAATGTCCACTGTAGGATCTCCTGTCACCCCATGTCTTGTGCCAGATGATACTGACACATGACCTCGTTTTATCTTTTACGGGTGAGCGCTTTTACCATCTACAAAGTGTTATCGCTCAGCGCAGGATGCGTCTACATGTACCAGAAGTTTCTAGAATGTTATCGCTGCTTCTATCCGCTGTCGGTTGTCGCCGAACCTTGCGTAAGCTGAGTGCATGTATGCACGACACCAATGGTGTAGAACTTTGTGGAAGGCATGCGGGTCCCAGCGGTTACTCTGGAACATTCGACGACTGATCTATAAAAGCCGACGTGCTTGACCTGCTGATCAGATTTTCACCAATCGCCGACTGTGTTTGTCACTGTCGATGTTCTCCGAGTATAACATGTTTTTTGAGGGCACTAGTTCACCCAATAAAACGCTAGTTTCCTCATTTTTAGTATTGCTGCTTTCCTCACCGTCACTACTACGTGACAATACCATCCCGTGCTTGCAAATTTTCGATGTCCTCACTCTACCTGTCTGCTGTCCAAGATTGCACGTCAGTTCGATTGATAACAATTCAGTAACCCTGATAGGCCGTCGGTTAGCTGCCCTACACATTACATTGCTGGTCCAAAGTTCATTTTCAATGCAACAGCATTCTTTAAGAAGTTTACCCACTTAGCGGTAGGTCTGTACGTATGTATGTATGACCGCACATAATCTCTTTCCTGCCAACTTGTGTTTGTGTGTAGTCTATGATCAAATGGGTAGAGCATTTGGTCGCTGTGCTGTCCCTGGGAACTGGCTTCAAAACTAACTGCCGGCCCAACTTCGGTCGCTCAGCATGTAAGAATGGGCATGTGCTGCTATCCAAAAAACTTCTTTGATGCTAAGTAGGGTCACTGGGTATGTGGCACTCGGTATGTGCCACGGTTCAATGAGCAGCCTCTCCTAGTGATCTCCAATTAGCCCTGTCTTGTCATCTACTTTTACCCCTACTGTGTCTAGGTTGGCTGGCCTGCTCCCTCCCAACTAATTTGGTCTTTCTCTCTTCAAATTGAGAACAATCCTAAACCTCTCTAACCTGTGATCACTACTATTTACCCGACCTCACACTTCTACAACTTGCACTATGCTAGGGTCGGCACAATGTATGAAATCTATTTCATTTCTTGTGTCCCCATTACGACTTTTCCAGGCCCACTTCCTGTTATTCCGCTTCCAGAAGAAGGTATTCATAACTCAGAGGCAATTTATTTCCATGAAGTCTGCCACATCTCTCATCTTCTAATTGTAGAGTTCATGACATAGTTGCCAGTCACCTGTTCCCCCACCCAATTTTCCCCCACTTTCGCATAAAGGGCCCCTCGAGGTCTGGCCATTTTGAGCTGACAAGCACAGCACATACAATGCGGACTCATAATCGAGGATGCTAAAATTACATCACTACACACCGCGGAAACAGCTAAAATTTAGAACTAAACACCGTTTGCTCTTTTCCTCAGGGGCCTGCGCTCCAAGATGAGGGGATGACTTATATCAACAAAAACGCCTACATACATGTGTATCCTGTGATGTTGCTCATAGTGACATGTGACACCTTAAGAATTATTCAAGGCAACATGTGTTATTTGTGTAATCTGCTGTCTCAAGAGACGAATTAAAGTTTAGAGAAATAATATAACATGCAGACTGAATGGCTGCTGTGTTTCTTTTACTTTGCACCACAGCAAGAGAGATGTACAGTCGAACCCTTTTTATAACTATACCGGTTTCAACAATATATCGGTTATCACAACGAAAAGCAGCTGCACCATAAATTTTGTAAGTGTTCTATGGGGAAATAACCTGCTTAATTCAACGTCCTCATGACGCATTACAATTTATAACGATGAAGTATGGCTGCTGCGCGTCCATACTGAAAGTGAATGGAATGCGAAATCCTGTAAAAGAAAAAAAGGAAAAGTGAGATACGAGCCGCTGCATGATCGCCCGGCACCCCAACTACCGCTCCGTGCGAATTTCTTCCCTCACCCTTCCACTCCTCCGAACACAAACGGTCTGCGCCCATATCTCTGGGCTGCGCCACCCTCCGAAACACGACTGGACCACGCCAATTGCGCTGACAATGCTGCCGGCGCTGCTCCCAGATTGCTCGCTCAGCCCTCACAGTTGGTCCTTTAATCTCTGGCCCTCATTCTGCACAATTATGCTAACGGATTAACTTGCTCGTGCTTTTCTTTGTTCATTGCATCTAAGTCATTCCTGGCCACATTGTTTCTCAGCCTAGTTTGAGATGCCACCGAAACGGAAGATGGCTGATCAGCCCACTGATCGTCCGCAATGCACGACATTGCCGGTGAAAAGAAAGTGCGCTGCTATAAATTTGGAAACGAAGTGCTTCTAACCGATGAGGCGATCGTTGCCAACGTACTTGCATCAGATAGCGACGGTAGCGATGATGGAGCAGGGCAGCTGGGTCAACATTGTCCCCGCGGGAGGTCCTGCATATGATTCAGTCCCTCATGAGCTTGTTTTTGCGAGGGACATTCCACTTCCCTACATGGGGCACCTAAATGCCTTGGAGAAGGATGTCGGCAAGCTCCGCATAATGCGAGCAAGATTGACGGACATGCGGTTTTTTCAAGCAAGCCAGTGGGGAGGTACGTGGCGAGATGCTTGTGGCGATCTGGCTCCGGCATTTCTTCTGGATTTCTCAAGCTGAGATGCTGCCACAGCAGCCTTCCCGCATATTTTAAAAGGCGCCTCTTGGGGCCACCAAAATGATGCCTCAGCAGAGCTGGTATGTCAGTTGCCGCCTGTGACTCTTCTTAGCAGTTGTTATACCAGTGCCGTTCTTGAACGCCGACAGCCGCGGCTTCTTAACAACATGCGATCTAAGTGTGCAGGAAGCAGAGTTAAACAGTTGATCGAGTCAACACAATCAGAAGGCAGATGGAGGAAGGTGGCGGGGAGCAGAACTGACCTTCGCGCCATTATATTTTTCTTGGAACCGCTACGCCTTTCCCCATTTTTCTCGTGCAACCCGGTTATAACAATGAATTTTTTGTGGCACTTGAATCAATATAGGTTCGACTGTATTGCTGTTTTGTCTGCTTATTCCCAAATCGTTCAGTTGCAAGTTAACACAACGAAACTATATAATTTTCTAGCCTGTTCCAGCATGTGGTCATGCTCTGTGATCCACTTGTGTCCGCCTCGGTATCTGTGTAGCACTGACCAATGCCTCCTCTAAACAAAATAATGCTTTGGATGTCGCTTGTTTTGCCATTAGAGGGTTGCCATCACAAAATGCGAGTGGATCACCCTGTAGTCGTGCTCGCCACTGTACTGCTGGAGCCGGAGTGATGCTGTTGGCAACATTGTGTCGGTGCAGCGGTGCAGCTGGCTACATGTTGTGCAGGCGGTTGCTTGTATGCTTGTAACATGCACTGGAGGCGCGACGTAGAGCACACGCCTGCTTCGTTACAAAATTTTCCTTTGAAGCTATTAGAAATATTCTAATGTGAATGATATGACATGCTTACTTTAATTTTTGTGTGTTATTAGGACATAACAGAACATTTATGGTTTCCATTGATGCAACTCGTTTCTAGCCTTTTTATAAGCATTCGGTCATCTTTCGACAATGTCGTGCAATGAGTTTTGAAGTTTTGGGCATTACATTAATTTGACAGCTTTTCAAAGGAGTTAAAATTTTATCAGGATTAGTTGGTGTTAAAAAAATGAATGGTGAAGAAAGGTATGCTAAAAATTCCTGCTGATTCCGTTTATTTTCGATCAGCTTTAGCATTGCTGAGCCGGTCTGAAGTAATGGCTGCCGCAACCCCAGTGGCCGCAGCTCAGGGCGGGCAGGCTCCTTGAGTTCACCATTGCTGAGAAGACTGTGAGGCACACCTAACCAAGTATATTTTTTGAATCTAATACATTAAATACCTTTCTTTCTCACTGAACATGAATGAAACACGAAGTCAACAGGCAGCTTCGACGCGTCAAACGTGCTCTCAGTACTATTATGTTATTTTGTGTTAAGGCGCTGCTATGAATTAACACAAAAAAACTTGAAAAAGAACCAAACAAGACATATTCAAGAACAAAGAAATTTTATTATGTAAATGGAACACTATGAAAGTATGTACTGGCGCAGGGAAAGAAAGGTAAGGCAACAGTTGTTTGAAGACAATGCATATTCAGGATCCCACCAAAATTCCTATCTCCCCACCCTTCCTAGAGCTGACGACATTCATGTTGCCAACTGGGCATTTTGCACTTCACAAGACTCCCATTCGATCGGCATAACATCAACACCAAAATACTGCGGAAAGTCCAAGTCCGAAATCCTGATCGGGCTAACAGGAGTCATCAAGCTCATGGATGACATTCTCTTCTTTGGCCGCAATGAAGCCAGGCACAAGAGGAATGCTGACACGATACTCAAGCAGCTGTCTCCTCAAGCCTCCCTGCTCGTTACTCTTCGACAATGATGACTATGATTCATCAAAAGTCTCCACACCACTGTCCAATGACTATATCCTGCAGGCATCCAGCTCGGCGCTGTTCAACTCGTCCACTTCACCTTTGCTGCAGAACATGATGAACACACCTTGCCTCGGCTGTTTGAAGTATTGCGCTTCATCGATATGACAAGTGTGCAGGAAGTAAGGAAAGGAGGAGGCAAAGGTAGAGAAGAGGTATTTCAGCAGTCAGCAGGCTTTGCTTCCATTACTCACAAATTATGCTTCAGGGATGCACGAGACGATCGCGACAATCATTTCCTTGCAGAAATTTTTACTATAACCCGAGAACTTTTCGTGACAGGGGTTTCCTTTCAAGCAGCTTAGCGGCAGCCTTCCTGTCAGTCACTCTTTGAGCAAAATTTTAAAAAAGCGGCCCGATACTTCCTGGAACTTAGCAGCAGCAGCAGCTCTTTGCGGTGGTCAGTGTCCGTGTTTCCACAGCTCAACACTGGTAGGCTCATGGGCTCTTGCACAATCCTCTGTGCATAAAGTTCAGGGGCTTTGCAATGGACCTCCAATGAGGAAGCATACATTCCACAAATCTCCAAAGACCTAAGAGCAGATTCAGCAGTTTCCGAGATCGATAAAACAGGCCACCACAGTCTTGATGAGTGATGGGCCCGTGCTTAGGAGTGCTGCTTTTTGCTCACCGTAGGAAGACTATACGGCCTGCACAGGGAATGTGCTCACTCGCCGCACGCACGATGTATCTGCCAATCACGGCCACGCTGACGATCTGAGGGGTGGAGACAAATGGTCGCGCTGAAAGGCAGTTTTTTAACCACTGCGCTGCCATGTTCAGGACCTCATGAAACGTGCTTGTCGCACATGCAATTCCTGTTGAATAAGAAGAAGATGCTGCGATGAGAATGTGGTCAAGCTCTTAACAGTGCTTTCACTTGAAGCTGCCACGATTCTGGTGTTCAGCATCTTTTCCAGGACACATGCTGCACTCTTTACGTCCAGCATGTCACTGTACCCGGCAATGCGGCGCAGAAAGCCAAACATTGCCTCGATCGGGTCAGTGGACATTTTCTGAGTCAGGATGAACTGGAAACTTTTTTCGCTGTAAGTAGATGATGGGTGCAGGCAACTTTTGATTTTGTTGGAAAAATCAGTGAGATAAATTTTCTTGCTTAAAGGGTCCCTCACCAGGTCTGGCCATTTTGAGTTGACAAGCGCAGAGCATACAGTGCGTTATGACAATCGTGTCTGCAAAGTATTTCATTGCCATGTGCCGCGGACAGATCCGAAATTTCAAACCGAACGCCGTTTTTCCTTCTCGCAGCCGCCGCGCTCCAATCCGGAGGATGATATACTCCCGTCCCTGCACCTACGTAGTTGTGTCTGCAGTGTGACGTAGCTCGTGGTGACGCGCGACTTTGAGAATTATTGAAGGCACCATCTGTTATTTGTGTGATCTGTTGCTTGAATTGACGAATTGAAGTTTAAAGAAATAATAAAACACACAAACGGAATGTTTGCGTGTTTTCTGCTTTACTTCGCACTGAAGCAAGAGAAATGTACTTCCGCTTCGTCTGCCTGTTCCCACGGTCGTGCGCTCATGTGCGCAGGTACTGAAACTATGCCATTTTCTACTGTGTTCCAGCGCATGATCACGCCCTGCGATCCACTCATTCTGCCTAAGTATTCGTGTAGCACTGAATTATACCGCTAGTCATGTGTCCTTGTGCACAGTGCACAAAGTCATGCGCTGCGCGAAACAATAACAGCTCGCGTGCAACGCCGCCAATGGAAGTGCTCATTGCCAAAAAAAAAAGTGAAGGCAGGGCCCGTGACGTATGTGTCACGCGATCCTTGAGGTTCGGCATGCGAGAACGCAGGGAAGGAATTTCGCTTGCGGAGGCTAGATGGGGCGAGTGGAGAGAGAGTCTCAATATGCAGTGGAGCCCAGCTGCTGAAATCATGGGTTCACGGCACTGAAACATTTCTATCTCAGCTAATAATGAGCAGACCTGCAAAATTTTGCGGCAGAACGCTCCCTACTGGACACATAACCTCCAGCGCATAACTGAAATTTGCTATGAGGCCTGGTGAGGGGCCCTTTAAGAAATGTTCAGGTTTGCTGGCATTCTTCAAGTTCTCGATGTCAGAGATGAAAACATCTTCCAGTCAATGAAGCCTAGAATTGTCAACGTCGGTGAAATGACGAGCATCTTCGTTGTTGCAGTGAATATGCTGCTGACAATTGCTCACATCCATTAGCACGAACCATTTCTGCATAGCCTCCATGAACTTTATCGTAGGCCCTGCTGATGCAAATCCCAAGACAGACGTGTGGCCTGTTTGGTCCTTGAGTGCTGCAGTTGCTGCAATGCCAAACAACTGAACTACCGATCATACATGCATTTTTTTCAATGTTTGACAGGTAAAAGTACTCGCATGTCAAGAATTTAATTGGCTTTACTGTCGAGTTTCGTTGCACCTTGTGCAACCTCTTGAAATACTTGGATGAGATTTTTTTGTTCCACTGATGTATTTAACCAAGAACTGGGATGGTATATTCTTAAGCGACTCTGGTCAAAAGAAAGGAAGATGCCGTTTGAGGAGCCTGCCTGGTGCTAAGTGATTATGTTTGTGTCGCCTTGGCACAAGATCTGCATGGCTGCGACATTGATTCAGTGGTTGTCGTTTATAGCACGGACAATGTCAAATCTGACACTAGTTGTCTTCTGTATGATGTGACCGATCACCTCTTTAAGCTGCTATCCTGTGCACCCCTTTGTGAAGTATCCAACATAAATTTTGTGCTTACCATGGAGGTCACAGAGCAGGAAGCACAAAATAGAATTTGCCAAGGTTTCTGTCTCCAAATTTGGAGTAAGATGTTCAAGCTCCGATCCCATGTCAACATCATCGATGAAAGCATCCGTCTGTTGGTGGTACCCTAGCTTCTGCATAATTCTCATTTTATCAGCAAGCACATCTTGTATTGTGGCATCCAAAGTGTTTGGATTTCAGTTTCAAGGCAGCAGTAAACCAGTTGAGTGAAATCAACTTCAGAAACTGCGGCTATTTATTTCTGCAGTGTCTTTCTGTAAGGCGGCCTGAGCAATTCCTCAGATCACAAATACTTGTACGCTTTCGCGGAGAGGTTCCAAAGAACAATGCTGTGCCTAATCGTTCCCTCCGACCAGTGTGGCTTCTTTCTGGTGTAGTTCTTCACTTGGTCAAGAAGTATCTATATTCCATTCTCTGCGTCCAAAGCTAGTTCATGAAATGTCCTTACATTGCATTCTTCTTTCAGTTTCTCTAGGTCTTGTTTGTCTACGATCTAGCGCAGTCAGTCATTTTTCGCTTTCAGTGACCGTTCTCTCTCCCACCATTGTTTACGCTGCATAAACAAAGTAGACGAAGAAGGATTCACGGTTGGCTGCGTTTTCCACAAGTGCTTGGTACACAATTTCCTTTGTTGCTGGCCACCACTGAATTTTGCAAATTCCTCAAATGTTCCCTTATTTGTTTTCTTTTGAATTGGGCTTGCCAGATGCAACATCAGCTTGTGTCCCACATACATTGCCTTGATCTTGCTGACCCAAAGGCAAATGGCTGCTCCACGGCAATAGCTCTAGTGAACACGGAGGCCACTCAGGAGATTGATTATGCATGTTAGCGCCTGGTGGATGCTCAGTGATTGCTCGCCGGTCAGCAATGTCTGCAATCATTAAGACACATTCTGCTTTGCTTCTGCAAGTGAACAAGGTGTCTGGCAATAAGACATTTGGCAAACACTCTCATTTGCACTTACGGGCCCTTTCATCCCCTTGTTTTGCAGCCGCAGTGACCTCGGCGTGTGCAGTGCATGATCCCTGTCCATCAAAAATACTGGCCACGGCACCTGGCTTGAGAAGCCGCTTCTTGCAGTCCTTCCAGAAATGTGCAGTGCAAAAGTGCAGACTGCACACTACAGGGCCCCCAATCCTTTCTCGAAATTGCCTTCAGCCATAGGTCATGCAAACTACTGTCGGAAGGTATCTCGTGGAAAGAGAAACCCAGGACTCTTCTTCTGAGGCTCAACGAGCATTTTGTCATGCAGCACAACCGCATTACTACACGACTGGAACACACAGCTCAATGAAACATTATTTTTGAGATAATAGTTCTGCGGAAACCGGCAAGGCACAGAGAAGTGATTAAGAAAAAACGAGACATCCAAATAATTGTAGTAACTGTTACAAAGGAAACCCATATGGGTTCCCTGAAAGAAAAGCCTTGCAGTGGAAGAAAAATTCACCCTGGTCTGGGACTTGTGCCAGAGACCACCGCCTTTCCGGGGCAGCCGCTCAACCATCTGAGCTAACCAGGTGGCTCGCAGATGGCAGGGCGAAGTCAAACTTATTAACTCGGAGCTTTGTATCTGCATAAACCGTACCAGCTTACTGCGTACATATCGGTTAACATGTAGTGTTTCCACTTTTCGCCGCGCAAACAGGGTGGTGCGTCGTCTCTATCGGGCAGCCTGGCAGAACAAGCCTCAGAGATCGGAACAACGGCCTTGAAGTGCCCTGTGCGTTTGCGCGTGAAGCCACATCAACATCAACGTCATTTCGGCGCCATGCCAGAGAGCGTTGTGGCATTGTGCAATCAGGAACTCGTGTCATGCCGAAGCTCAGATAAAAAAGATGCTGGATGCTCAGGATAGAAGAAAAATTAGACATCGTTCGTGCTATTGAACATGACACGAAGTCTGCGTTGGCACGCGACAGGGATTTGCTGTTGACTGCAGTCTGTGGTATTTGGAATGCGAAGAAGTTGCTTGGCAGTGCTGGTGCGACTGCGAAGAGATGTCGGCTACCAGGTTTGACTTTTCACCATTGCCTCTGTTGTTGCCGAAGTGTCAACTAGCGACAGTGATGAATGTAGCAGAGTTGCCAGCAATGCGGCATCGTGACCTGTGGTGTCACGCTCCTGTTCCCATATATACCAGCGTCCCACCGACAATAAACGTTGTTCTTCAACGACAACTGGCTTGCTTACATGCTGGCAGCGGTCCCTAGTCGGCATGTCGATGCCAGCATCCCTTCTTCCACCGCCAAAGCCCTTGGACACATCAGGCAACGCTTGGCTTGGATGGCAAACTTGGAAAAGTGAGTTCACCTTGTTTTCTACTGCCACTCAGCTGAGCAAGCAGAGCAAAGATGTGCAGGCAGCCATGTTGCTACTAATGATTGCTGAGGAGGATAGAAAGGAGTACAGCACGTTCAAGTTTGAAGCAAGAGAAGACAAAAACAGCGTCAACGTGTTTACAGAAATTTGAGGATTTCTACAAGCCTGAAACGAATCTAACCTTTCAAGAATTCCGTTTCGGAAACCAAAAGGAAGGCGAGAGCCTCAGTGAATTGTTGACGAAACTGCGTATACTAGCTAAAACCTGTGAATTTGGAGCACTAAGAGATCGCATGCTGTGCAGCCACATTATTTTGGGCATTCGAGACAAGAATTTGCAGCAAAAGTTCATCGCTGAAAACCCTTCATATCAGAAGACTGTCGATATCTGTCACGCCCATGAGCAAGAGAAAGAGCAGTTTCGCGAGATAACCGAAGCAGCCACAACCGCTCAGGAGACGCAGAGATTTGCGTGAGCTGCGTCTAGAACCAGACGAGGACTATTTCTCGAAAACTTCACGAGACACGGTTCAGAGACACAGAGATTTGCGTGAGCTGTGTCTAGAAGCAGACAAGGACTATATCTTGGAAACTCTAACGATGCATACCATAACAACAGAAAACAGGGATGCGACGGTTCATATTGAAGGCACACCAGTGACGTTCAAATTAGACACGGGCGCAATCTACTGCATTATTTCAAAACGAGCCACTGAGACGCTACCAGATAAGCCAACAGAATCCTGCCAGGTCAAGCTTACGGCATTTTTTGGACACAAAACTGCATCGCATGAAAAAGTATGGCTGTTGCTTTCAGTGAACAACAAATCTCACGAAGAAACATTTTTCATTGTAGAGCAGAACATGCCGATAACACTGAGTGGCTCAGCAGCAGAATGTTTGGGGTTCATCAGCCGCTTCCAGAGCATTGAGTACGAACACATTTACCCCCCGACACAGCCTTTTGCAGAAGTCTTCAAAGGGCTCGGCCAGCTAAGGGACTTCGAGTACAAAATGAAGCTCAAGCCCGGTGCTGCGGGTGTCATTGTGCCAGCTAGAAGATTTGCTGTGGCCCTTCAAGATAAGGTGAAGGCAGAACTACAGTGCATGGAAGACCAAGAAGTAATAACAAAGGTAACCGAACCTACGGAATGGTCCAATCCCATAATCACAGTAGTAAAAAAGGAGAAAGTATGCATTTGCCTGGATCCAACAGAGCTAAACAAGTCACTGTTATATGAGAACTATCCTATGCCAACAATAGAGGACATAGTTCCATGACTTTCCGAGGCTGTTCTTTTTTTTTTTTTTTCAACTTTAGATGTGGCATCTGGATTTTGGCAGATTAAACTGCACGAGTCAAGCTCAAAACTCTGCACTATGAGCATGCCATATGGTCGCAATCGGTTTCTTCGAATGCCGTGTGGAATCGCCTTGGCCCCAGAGATTTTCCAAGCAGCAATGCACCGCCTGTTAGAAGGGTTACCGTATGTAGCGGTAGTCGTGGACGACATATTGCTCTGGGGAAGGACTAAAGAAGAGCACGATTACCACTTGAAACTCTTGTTGACACGCTGTAAAGAACACAATCTTAGAATGAACCTCAGGAAATGCGCATTCTTGCAGCCCCATGTGTGTTACCTGGGTCACATATTCAGTGCATAGGGCCTGCGAGTAGACCCGCAACGAGTGCAAGACATACTACAAATGCCGGCACCCAAGAACTGTAAGGAGCTACAAGTATTTCTTACTATGATTAATTTCATACAGCGATTCATTCCAAGCATGTCTGATGTTACTGCCCCGATGCGACCTTACTGCGCAAAGACATTGCATGGGTATGGACTGAACAGCAAGAAAAAAGTTTTGAAAAGTTGCGGCAGTCCTTGGCGCAAGCACCTGTGCTAGCCTACTTCGACTCGAAAAAAAAAATGTCACCCTCTCAGTCGACGCGAGCCAATTCGGCGTTGGTGTGATGCTTCTTCAAGAAGGCCACCCTGTCACTTTTTCGTCTTGGTTACTCACAGACACACAACAGCACTATGCACAAATTGAAAAAGAAGCGCTCGCAATTGTGCACGGTTGCACAAAATTCTACGATTACATTTACGGTCAGCCAGAAGTAACGGTTGAAACCGATCATCATCCTTTGGTGTCGATTTTCAAGAAGCAGCTGCACCATCGCTCCCTTCGTTTGCAACGCATGAGGCTAACCTTGCTGCCCTATCCCATCAATGTTACCTACAAACCGAGCAAGGTGTATTTCTTGCAGATGCTTTGTCACAATTTCCCAGCAAAGTGTGCATAGCTGATGAAACCGAACAGTTTCAAGTAAATGTGCTTGCTTTTGTTTCTGCTTCCAAAGCAAGCATCGAAGACCTCCTTGCAGCAACTGATAGTGATCCTACCCTGCTCACGCTATGAGGACATGCGGAAACAAGCTGGCCGAACGATAAACGTCATATCCCGGAAGCTGTGCGCCCTTACTGGTCATACCGGGAGGACATACACACCCAGGATGGCCTACTGTTCCGCAGCAATAAGGTAATCGTACCACACTCGAAGACAGCCGAAACATTGCGCCACCTTCACGCTGCACGCCCTGTCTGTACCCATTGCCTGAGAGACAATGAACTAATTGTTCATATAAAAAAAAAGGGAACATGTAGCAGAGCTGCCAGCAACGCGGCATGGTGACCTGTAATGTCACACTCCTGTTCCCATATATACCAGCATCTCACCAGCAATGAACGTTGTTCTTCAACAACCAGCTTGCTTACAATGAAGACGACACGGAAAGCAAATGCACGGGCGATTCAGGCCCTACAGGGGCAGAAGCTGTGGGTTACGCCAGCCTCATGAATGCAATTGTTGCGACGAGAACAGCACCCTGCAATAAAAAAGGCGCCCTGCGACTTCTGCAGCGCAACCGCGCGAGTGCGCAGAGAATACGTACTGCCAACGAGGAATCTGCCATGCGAGTGTCTGCAGAGAAGAGGGGGCTGGCTGAAAAGCTGGCTCGCAGCTTCAGGAAGTTTGAGGCCACTGTCGTCGCTGCTGGGCCGTCACGGCATCAATTGAAAATAACACTTTTGCAGCGGGAAGTGAATAAATACTCCATGTTTTTTTCCCCTTTCATCACACTCTGTCTCAGTTCCGTTTGTGACAGGTAAGTAAGCGATCTCATGCTATTTCTGTTAAGCAGTACTACCGTTTAGTACGTACTTTTTCCGAGCTCCGGCCAGCTATAGTTTAACGAGGTTTCACTGTATTTTGAAATGGCATACAAATACACTTTGCTATATTGAGCTTCTAAATAAATGGTGTTCTATGGAAAAGAGGTCATGAGAAGTTAAATACTTCGTTATAGCAAGAATTTCATTATATCGAAGTTCGAGGTTTAACTGTATTTCCACTATTACAGTGTAATATGCAAGAAAAAAGAAACAACCTGCGAAATTTCATAATGCAGCAAATGTGCTTGCCTTTGCCTATCCCACAAGGTTTATAACTCCAACCAGGTAGTGAAGCAAACAGATAACACCACCTTTTTATGTTTCATTGGGATTTGACCAGACATATAAAATTGGCATGATAGCCACCAAACGAACAGGTACAATGATTCGTTTTTGCCCTGCATCAAGTGTTAATTGGAACCACCTTCCTACTTCTACTGTTCAAATACCAGGTGCACCTTCATTCATACCATCAATCTGCGACAGTATGGCTTAACGTATTTCCTCCGTAGAATTGTGTGTGCATTTTTTGTTTTGCTTTGTTACCACTCCATTCTGTATTGCCTACAGGCCTTGAAAGTATGAATAAATAAAGTAATAAATAAAGCTGTATATAAGGTCCACCTATGTATAAGGCACACCTATTTCAACTCAATTACTTGAGGAAACGTAATTAAACACACTTGTACACTCATTGTGAAATGTCGCACTTACACATATTGGGGCACTAAATTTTCCATACCAAAATTAATACGAGTTGCAAATTCTGGCAGAATAAAATTTGTGCAGGAGACCAACAGCACTTCCTTCAAAGCCACTGAAGGCCTCGTCCTCCGATGCACCGTCAAAAAATACAGCTACTTTAGCCAGCAGCATTGATGGTTACAATGAGTCACCAGCCACCAAATAACTACGAGGCAAATTTTTAGAGGTACGAGCATCGACTGACACTCCTGCTTCTTGCGCAGCACTTCTGGTTCACCTCTCAAAACGACCGGGGAAGGAATTCCAAATAAATGAGAAATAGAAAAAAAATGTAGAATACGAAATTCATGGGTTGCATCATAGATATATCAGAGCATAAGTTAAGTCAGAAGTTGAGTTACTGGACTGTAAGGAATAATTAGAACTATTTGAATATCACTGATCAATACACACCAAAGCCAGAATCGTAGACTCTATAGAGACCTGCAACGTGAGCACGACTTTGGCGAAATTCCTGGAAGCCCGGAAGTAAAAAGCAGAAGTAATGATGTCACTAATGACACCATATACAAGAAAGCGGCATGATATTTAGCCAGCTAATTAACGGAAAGCAGTTGCCTCTGAGTTTCGTTCGTCTGTTGCATTTGCCTAAGGTTAACCTAAAGAACACCAATGCTGAGGTGCAATTGCCATTAGTAGACACCTAAGTCAAAGATTAGGGTCGCCTACCATTTTTTAAGCCTTGGTGGCACATTGAAGATATACACACAAATGACGATCACATCATGCCTGCTTGAAAACTCGCAATCAAAGTTAAATGCTGACAGGAAGCTGAAAGTACCGAGACTATTGCTGAACTGCTGAGACTTCCCACCCGGGCAACTGATGAAAAAAGCTGCCCACACAAAGAGTGCATGTGCTAATTATTTAGAGCACGTTTGTTGCTGGACCCAACCTTCCTAGCTCTTCGAGACATGTGCTGTCTACCTGTGCTATCACTAAGGTACTGCTGATTAATTATTCTGTTCTCTACAGCAGTGGTTTTTAAACAGGGGTTCGCAAAAGCATTTTCAGGGTCCATGAAGCCCTTGAGCGCAAGTTGAATTCAAGAGAACAGTGTGCAGTACATCACCCATTTCGCAGGGCTGTGCTAGGTGGTGCTTGCACCGTGCTAATTAATCAAAGAGAAAGCCTTATCATCGCTGCTGTTGCATATAACGCACTTGGCACATACCAGAAAACCTTTCTCGCAGTAGAATTGGCAAAGGCCATGTCGAATATCTTGTAACACTAGCATCTGGCATGACACAGGCTAGTTACGAGGGTACGAAATCTCGAGGGTAGAAAGTGAAGGTCTATGAAAATCAGCGGCAAGGCTAGCTGCAATGCGTTTTGTGCGGCGAAATTCTTGCACAAAGCTCCCCTTGATTGGACCAAGCTAGCCCACGGTCAGACAAAACACTCGGCCTATCAAAACAGAACCTGGATTTCTTGAAGACTGCAGAAAAAAAATATCTTGAAAGCGTGAAATTTTGAGAAGTCGAACACTTCATTGTACATTCCCTCACGATAATTTCCCAATGTTTTTGTTTTCAGGCGATATGAATTTTTACGCCATCCCAAGAGATTCCACTGTAAATATTCGCACTACTGAAATATATCGCACCCTTCTTAGATTTTATTTTTGTACTAGTTTACAGTTGCCGTATCTCCCTGCCTGGGAGGCAGGGAGATACGATATCTCCAATGCTATTCACAGCGTGTTTACAGGAGGCATTCAGAGACCTGGATTGGGAAGAATTGGGGATAAAAGTTAATGGAGAATACCTTAGTAACTTGCGATTCGCTGATGATATTGCCTTGCTTAGTAACTCAGGGGACCAATTGCAATGCATGCTCACTGACCTGGAGAGGCAAAGCAGAAGAGTGGGTCTAAAAATTAATCTGCAGAAAACTAAAGTAATGCTTAACAGTCTCGGGAGAGAACAGCAATTTACAATAGGCAGCGAGGCACTGGAAGTCGTAAGGGAATACATCTACTTAGGGCAGGTAGTGAGGGCGGATCCGGATCATGAGACGGAAATAATCAGAAGAATAAGAATGGGCTGGGGTGCGTTTGGCAGGCATTCCCAAATCATGAACAGCAGGTTGCCATTATCCCTCAAGAGAAAAGTATATAATAGCTGTGTCTTACCAGTAGTACTTACCTACGGGGCAGAAACCTGGAGGCTTACGAAAAGGGTTCTACTCAAATTGAGGACGACACAACGAGCTATGGAAAGAAGAATGATAGGTGTAACGTTCAGGGATAAGAAAAGAGCAGATTGGGTGAGGGAACAAACGCGAGTTAATGACATCTTAGTAGAAATCAAGAAAAAGAAATGGGCATGGGCAGGACATGTAATGAGGAGGGAAGATAACCGATGGTCATGAAGGGTTACGGACTGGATCCCAAGGGAAGGGAAGCGTAGCAGGGGGCGGCAGAAAGTTAGGTGGGCGGATGAGATTAAGAAGTTTGCAGGGACGGCATGGCCACAATTAGTACATGACCGGGGTTGTTGGAGAAGTATGGGAGAGGCCTTTGCCCTGCAGTGGGCGTAACCAGGCTGATGATGATGATGACAACAGTTGCCGACCAATTGGAGATTGTCACCAGAAAATCGGGCATTCCGAAAAACAAATTCACAGACAAAAAATCTCATATCCGCCAATCGGCTTAAACAACATGTCATATTGTAACGTAGATTGAAGACGGAGTCTTACAAAATGGATGTTTCTCTTTAATGGCGGGCCAGAAGAAGAGCATGCAGCTTACGCACTTCATTGTCTTTCATGGCGCCAACCTTTGAGCGCACCGTCCTGTGGTGCGAGAGCCCGCATCTTGGTGTCAATTGCCCCCCATGCGAAAAGCGTCCGTCTCGGTCACGTCACAAAGTTCTTTCAGCGACATAAGAAATGGAACTCCTCAGGTGCACCTCGGCGTTCACGTAAGCGCATAGTATGGTTTCATGCGCACTACATGAACAACTTCAGCGCAAGGACGACAACGGAGCGAACTGGGGTCAGAGCTGCAGGGGACGACTTCGTAGGTCAGGTCACTGAGGTGGCGTGTAACCTTGTAAGGACCAAAATACTGGCGGATCAACTTTTCCGACAGTTCACAGCGACGGACAGGCTTCCAGACCCACACGCAGGCGCCGGTATTGTATTGGACGTCGCATCGACCCTGGTTGTATCAAAGGGTGTCACTATGCTGTTGGCTCCGGATACGATGCCGAGCGAGCTGGCGTGCCTCTTCGGCTCTTTGTACAAACTCTTCCGCATGTTCACTGGTCGGGCTATTATCAGCCAGAGGTAGCATGGCGTCAAGTGTTGACATGACGTGGCGCCCGTATACAAGTTCGAACGGCGTAAACTGTGTAGTCTCCTGTACAGTAGTGTTATGTGTAGTCACATAGGGTAAAATCTCGTCCCACGTCTTGTGCTCGACGGCGACATACATGGAGAGCATATCAGCCAGCGTTCTATTCAGACGTTCCGTTAATCCATTGGTTTGAGGGTGATATGCTGTGCCTTTGCGGTGAGAGCTATGCGTCAGCTGGAGAACGTCCTGCATAAGTTCCGCTGTAAATGCTGTTCCGCGGTCGGTGATGAGAACAGACGGTGCACCATGTCGTAGGACAATGTGGCATACAAAGAACTTGGCCACTTCATATGAGTTTGCTTGAGGGATAGCTTCGGTTTCGGCGTACCGAGTTAAGTAGTCGGTAGTGACGACTATCCATCTGTTTTGCGAAGAGGTCAGTGGGAATGGCCCAAGTAGATCCATTCCTATTTGTTGGAATGGTGCTTCAGGAGGGTCCACAGGATGGAGAAAGCTGGCCAGTTTGACTGGTGGTTTCTTGCGGCGCTGACAATTGTGGCAGGTCTTCACATACCGTTGCACAGAACAAAGCCAGGGCCAGTAATACTTCTGTCGTATCCTTGCTAATGTCTTAGCGAATCCCAGGTGTCCCGCACATGGCTCATCATGGCAGGCTTGCAAAATGTCTTGGCACAGCGCCGACGGCACGACAAGGAGGTACGTATTGGGACTGCTTGTGCAGTTTTTCCTATAAAGGACGTTGTTGTGCAAGTAGTATGATGATAAGCCGCGCACGAGCGAGCGGGGTAAAACACCTTCAACTCCTTGAAAGTGCTCGATCAACGGCAGAAGCTCAGGGTCAGCGCGCTGATGCTCAGCCATCTTTATCACATCGATAACGCCGACAAATGGCAAGTCATGGTCAGGGTTTAATGACGTCCAAGGGAGTGGTGCGCGTGACAAAGTCAGCGTCACTGTGCTTCCTTCCAGATCGGTAGACAACTGTAATGTCGTACTCTTGTAGGCGCAGGCTCCAACGTGCTAGTCTGCCTGAAGGATCCTTGTGGTTGGCAAGCCAGCACAGCGCGTGGTGATCACTCAGTGCCCTAAAGGGTCTACCGTACAAGTAGGGTTGGAATTTACTGATTGCCCACACAACCGCTAAGCATTCTTTTTCAGTGGTCGAGTAGTTTTTCTCAGCCTTGGTAAGACTGCGGCTTGCATAATCAATGGTGCATTCCGCACCAGCTTGCCACTGCACAAGAACTGCGCCGAGACCAGAATTGCTGGCGTCAGTATGAATTTCAGCGTCGGGGTCTTCGTTGAAATGAGCAAGTATTGGGGCCTCTTGCAAACGCTTGCACAATTTATTGAACGACTGCTGCTGCTTGTCTGCCCAAATGAAAGGCACATCGTCGCATGTAAGCCATGTCAGAGGCTCAGCAATTCTCGAGAATCCCTCGACGAAGCACCTATAATATGCGCACAAACCAAGCAAGCGTTGGACAGCCTTCTTGTCTGTGGGTGGTGAAAACTCGGCGACGGCAGCTAACTTGTCGGGATCTGGTCGGACGCCTTGAGGACCAACGATATGGCCAAGAAATTTGAGCTCTTGGAACCCAAAGTAGCACTTTTCAGGCTTGATAGTGAGGCTGGCAGGATGGATCGCAGCGAGGACACTCTCGAGTCGTGCAAGATGCTCGTCAAACGTGCTTGAGAACATGACGAGGTCGTCCAAGTATACAAGGCAGGTTTGCCATTTGAGTTCAGCAAGCACGGTATCCATCATCCGCTGAAAGGTGGCAGGTGCGAAACAGAGACCGAAAGGGAGAACTTTGAACTCATGAAGCCCGTCAGGTGTCAGAAACGCTGTTTTTTCCCGATCCTGTTCATCAACTTCGATTTGCCAATACCCTGATTTAAGATCTAACGAAGTAAAGAACTTTGCATGTTGTAGACGATCCTGCATTGTCGATGCGTGGCAATGGATAAACATCGCGCTTGGTGACACAGTTCAACTTTCTGTAATCTACACAGAAGCATAGTGTGTTGTCTTTCTTTCTGACTAATACTACAGGGGAGGCCCACGGGCTGGTGGACGGCTGGATCATATAGTCTTGGAGCATCTCTTTCACCTGATGCTTGATTGCTTCCCTTTCCATTGGAGACACTCTGTAAGGATGCTGACAAACAGGACGTGCAAACTCGTCCTTAATAATGCGGTGCTTTATGATGGACGTGTGCCGCACTTTGGATGACGTTAAAAAACAGTCCGCAAATTTATTCACGAGACTCAGTAGACGGTCTTTCTGACGGTCTGGCAGATTGGCGTTAACGTGAATCCGTTCTTTTAGGCTGGGTAACTCAGATTGCTGAGACGATGCGGTTTCCAATGTGGCAATGTCAGTAACATCAGTGATTTCGTGAAGAAATGCGATTGTCGTTCCTCGCGGTACATGCCGATACTCGTTACTAAAGTTTGTTAGCAAAACGACTGAACATTTGTTTCGCACCTGAAGAAGCCCTTTGGCTATACAAATGTGGCGCTCAAGAAGCAGGGGCACGTTCGCCTCAGCAATTCCTTCGGCGTCATCCTCCATGTCACATCGGACAAGGGTAAGCACGCTGCTCTTAGGTGGCAACGTGATGGGATCGTCAGCTACGTGAAGCGCGATGTCACGGTGGTTGTCATTACTGTTCACTATGGCTTGTGTAGTAGCGAAGCTGATTCCAGACTCTTGCAGGTCGATGATGGCACCATTCGCCTGAAGCAAATCCATGCAGAGTGTAAGGTCCTTCGAACATTCAGGAGGAATGACGAAGTTGCCGATGTATGTGAAGCCCCGAATGTTGACTCGCACCATGGACCGGCCCATTGGCCCACCGGTCCATTGCGTCAAAACTTTGTTCAGTATATACGCGAGATTCTGGCTCATAACAGACGTGTCCGCACCCGTGTCGATTAATGCCATGACTTCATGGTCATCTATGGTAACTGGTACATCGCAGGGGACTGACACGGAACTACACTGCTTTCTTTGCCTCTCAATAACGTCATATTGCGGTCGTCGTAGTGGAGGATCTTCAGCGTTCACAACGTCAGCGACCTCACCTCCGCTGGTCGCTGGACTGTTTTCCTGGGAGGCAGGGCTGGGTGAGCAACGCCTCGTTGCTCTCAGAGTGAAGAGGAGGCTGGAAGACCTGTTTCAGGCAGGTGACGGTGACCGGGGTTCACGGAATCGTGAGGCAAACGAGGTCCTGGCGTCCGCGAGGTATGCTTCAATCTCCAGGGGGCGCTCACCATTGCACGGGCACGGTGCATTCAGTGAAAATCCACGGAGCCCAGCCTGGCGGCAAGGACACGCCCTGTAGAGGTGATCGGCTTCACCGTAATGAAAACACAAGGGCCTCCGATCTGCAGTGCGCCATACGTCGCTCTTGCGGAGTGGTCGTGTGTCAGCCATGAATGGCGTGCGGAGAGTTTTGAAGTCGCCAGTTGCTTGTTCAACGGCGTGCATACTATGGAAGTCCGGGACGTCGGGTGCATCGTGAAAAGTCAGACAGCGAACTTCATGCAGCTTCCGCATACGACATGCGAGGCTGTGGCTGTCGTATCTCGCGCTGCGGTGTCTCGCTTCGCTCTGGGACTTGTACTGGCCGTCTGATTTCTTCCCGGACGACCTCAGCCAGAGCGAGTCGTGGTACCGATACCGGAGCCACCTGAAGTTTTTGGAGCTCTTCTCGAACGACACTCCTAATGAGCTCCCGCAAGGCGTCTGTATTGTCCAAGGGTGTAGCGAGAGGGTCGACACGTCGCGGTTGTACTGCCTTGTTCGTTGCTGCAGTGCCTTTTCCATTGATATGGCTTCGGCGAGAAACTCTGCAACGGTCTTTGGTGGGTTGCGTATTAGGCCACTGAATAACTCTTGCTTGACACCGTGCATCAAGTTCCTGACCTTCTTTTCTTCCAGCATGGATGGATCCGCGCGTGGGAAAAGTCGGCAAATATCTTCGACAAACATTGCAACGCTTTCATTCGGCCGCTGTACTCTCGCCTGAATTGCAGATTCAGCTCACTCCTTGCGATCGAGGCTGGCGTATGTGCTGATAGCTGCCGTCGGAATTCGTCCCATGTCGATAAGGCCGCCTTATGGTTCTCAAACCATGTCCGCGCATAGTCCTCGAGGGCAAAGTAGGCATTGTGTAGCTTGCGCTCTCGAGTCCAGCCGTTGAATTCTGTGACACGCTTAAAGTGATCGAGCCAGTCCTCAACATCCTCTAAGGTGTCCCCATGGAAGGATGTGGGGATTCGCGGCTGGTTAAGGATGACCTCAGTCGGTGCCGTTGAAGAAGAAGACGGAACCAATGTACTCATCCTTCTGACTGTATTCGGTAGAGGCTCATGCTCAGGTGGCAGTCCTTCAAGTCAACGGCTTGTCCGTACGTGAACAGGAGTCAGCTCGACCGGACTTCGTACTGGGCTTGTGGGCGGCGTTCGATCTGGGAGTGGTAGCATGTACCCAGCACCTCCACCAGAAAAATGTAACATAGATTGAAGACGGAGTCTTACAAAATAGATGTTTCTCTTTAATGGCGGGCCAGGAGAAGAGCATGCAGCTTACGCACTTCATTGTCTTTCATGGCGCCGACCTTTGCGCACGCCGTCCTGTGGTGCGGGAGCCCCACATCTTTGTGTCAACATATTTCGGCGAGGTGCTATAGTGTCATATGAATAGATCAACTTGCACGTCAACGAAGGTGACACTGACTGTAAACAGCCGAAAGCACCATGCGGCCTCTCATTAGATCAGAGTTAGTTGGCAGCACAATCACTGGCTCATCAATGCGAAAGCCCAATTCACCTTAAAGCACCTGACAAACTATTTTCTCTTCAGAAAGTTTAGCACAGAAATAGATCTCGTTGTCAGCATCGATGAACTGCTCCAGCGTGATTTCTGTACGTAAATGCTCGATGAGGTCAGTAGATGAAGGGGAGTGATCAGGCTCGCTAGAGATGCAATCACAGCATGACGACGGCATTTCATGTTGGATCATAAAACCCACGATGCTCCTGATTGCATTTTCGGTCACAGCCTTCACTGGTTTGAAAGCATGCAGACTGCAGAGATCAAGTCAATGTTGTAGCTCTTGCCACTGTCCTTGCACAGTGCCACGTGACTAAGCATGCGTGACCAATGGAGCTGCTTGAGAGTCCGGATAATCCTTTGGTCCATCTTCCTCAAGTTTTGGGTGGGTACCTTGGATGACATTCTCCTGTTGGGATCCAGGAGATTTCTCAGAGGCTTCCAAAATCTTCACCTTGTTTATGTAGACTGATATTGTGTGCTTCGAGAGTTCCAATTCTCTTGCGACATCCGATTACGACAGGTCACTCTGCACTTTCCTGATAATGGTGGCATTCTTTTCCATCGTCAATATGCAATGATTTCCTGGCTTCAAAGCCTTTGTCGAGTTGGCAGCGAATAACAAAGGCAGCGTCGGCGCCATTGTTAACTGGCTATGAAACTACAGAAGGCTATCGGTTGTTGAAACGACTAAGCCTAGCATCGTGGTATGCAGCTGAAGCGAAACCCAATGCACACAAGAAGCGATACAAACAATGCCACCGACCACATGCGGCTGACGAGTGCCAATGGAAATGACAGCGCAAAGGTTTGTGGGAGAGTGCAGCAAGCGCTGCCTGCTATTGAGGCTGTACTGGAAATGGGAGCTCTGAAATGGCATGCGAGATGTATGCAACACTTGATTTAGCCTGCAGGAGAACCAAATGGCAGCAAGGTTGTTTGCATTTTCGGTAGATTTTGACTTGCAATTGTGAGACAAAGTTAAAGAAATCAAACGAGAGGAGTTTGAAACATGCAAAATTTTGGTCGTTGTTACACAATGGTTCTATGGAGCGCGTGCCGGTACCAGGGCAGAATCAAAATATTCCGGCAGGCCCACAAAACTGGGCGTCCAAAAAAAATCGGTCGGCGATTGTATCATTACTATGGTGTAAAAAAGAACATTCGAATTTCACTTTTTTGAAAGTAAATATTTTGTAAACCATTTTGCAAATCTTATGCTGCAACCACATGCACCCAAATTACCAAGGAGAGTTTGCGATTTGGCCAGGTGTAGCAAGATACCTTTGGCACAATCTTCCAGTCTTTGCCATGTGTACTGCGAAACAAAATAAAGGTTTCTTGTTTGTAGTTGTCAAAACATGGATACAGTGTCATTGTTTATGGTGTTACGGTGGCAAACACGCCAACTTTGCAAACTTTCTGCAAAGGCTTGTTAATACTGCATAGGGTGGAGAAATAACATGTCAGGGCTCAACTTTATAAATGCATTTGAAAACAAAGTGATAAAATAGGTGGAATCATACATCAGTACTGTGGCAGTGCATTCTGTGCACAAAAGTAAAACAGTGAAACTGTAGATTTTCACTGGAAGCTTTGTTGTGCAATGGCTACCCTGTTGACAGTGAACTTGAAGACATTGTGGTGGAATTTTATTTATAGCACCATGCCCAAGTTTGAATGAATGAATGAATAAATGAACGAATGGTTTATTTCATCATCAGTTCAGCATACATATCCAGTGGTACAACAGGAAGGGGTGGCGAAAAGGCAACAGAATGCCTGACAATGCGCCAATCCCTGCCCAGACCACAATATTGCGCAACACTCACCGAGTCATTAGATAATACATCAATGTAGTAAAAAAGGAAAAAGAAAGAAAAGAAAAACAATTATTGCAGTACAGTCAGCCTGTAATACATAATACATAAATATAACACTACATAATGACTAATAATGTAACACTAATACATCATGTAATACATAAATGCAGAAGAGAAAAAAAAAGAACTAAGCCGTGGTTTTAATAAGTGAACTAGAACATAATTGATATGAACAGCTTATCGACAAGAAATTTTCATGGCTGAATTTTGAGGCACAATGTAGTTCTGGAAGAAAGCATATACAATATGAGGAAGTCTTACACGGAAGAGAAAGACAAAAGAAATGTCATGTTTGAAGCGCCATTAGATAAGCATGTATCTTTTTTTTGAAAATTGCTACTGATCGGCTTTTATTCACTATGCTCATGGCCGACATGTTAGAGTTTAGAAATGAAGGTATAAGGTGCGTTAGTTTTTGCTTGCCGTAGTTGGTTCGAATCCTTTCACTGTAATAGGTGGTTTTCCTAAGATTATACGTGTGTGTTTTACGCGAGTAGGTATCCTGAAATATATCTGTGTCCGATTTAATTTGATAGTAGATGACTGTAGCTAGTTTTTTATGGAATATATTTTCAAATTTTAATATGCTGTGTTTATGGAATAGTGTAGCAGAAGGCGTTCGGCGCGGAACATTTTCGATTATACGCAAGATTCTTTTTTGGAGCCTGTGAATACTATCTTTATTTGTTTTTGTTGTTGTGCCCCAGATTAATAGGCAGTAATGTATACGCGAGTAAACTAAAGTGTAGTAAAGCTGCTTTGTCACCCAGAGGGGTAGTAAACATCCGATTTTGCCAATTATGCCAATGGATCGCGATATGTGGGTGCGAATATTATCTATGTGATTGGACCAACTTAATGTTTCGTGAAAGATAACGCCTAGAAATTTTTGAGTCTGGACGCGCTCAATCAAAGCTCCTTGGAATGTGAGCTGCGTGTTGTGGAGAATACAATGGTGCCGAGGTTTAAAAATGATGTACTTTGTTTTCTTAATGTTTAATTCCAGTTTATTTGTTCTCAGCCATAGCGACAAATTGCTAAGCCAAAGGTTCGCTTCTTGTACTAGAGTAGACATATCCTGACCCGAAAAAAAGACGTTAGTGTCATCGGCATATAATATAATATCTGGTGTTAGAGGTACGTTTACGATGTCATTTATATAAAATAAGAATAGAAGTGGCCCAAGTATAGAACCTTGTGGGACGCCGTACTTGATCTTGACCATTTGTGACTTCGAGTGCTGCATATCTGCATACTGATACCGATTAGTAAGGTAACTTCTTATTAAATCAAGGGGTGTACCTCTTATTCCATATTCATTCAGCTTTTGTAAAAGAATTTCATGCTTGATCGAATCAAAAGCTTTCTTAAAGTCGAGAAATATTCCAATTGTGTGATGTTTTTGCTCAAAATGTTCAATAATTTGATCTTTAATAGATATAAGGCCTTTTCAGTACATTTGTTCTTCTGAAATCCGTACTGATGTTCGGTTATAATTTTTTTTAAGCTACAAAAGTTTGCAATTCGTACATATATGACACGTTCTATAATTTTTGAAAAAATGGGCAAAACGGAAATGGGCCTGTAGTTATTCATGTCATTTTCATTACCCCCTTTGTGAACAACGGATACTCTAGCAATTTTCAATTACTCCGGGAACGTTCCAGTGCTCAAAATAAGGTTGCAAATATGTGCAAATGGTGCGCTTATGTGTTCTGAAACTGCTTTTAGAGGTTCTGCTTTTATATCGTCAAAACCCACAGCACATTTCTGTATCTGTAATTCTGTATCAGCGAGGCTACTTCCCATTCATTCGTGGGAGTTAGGAAAATAGATTCCGAGACATGTGTTTTAATATACGATTTGTAAGACTGGACAGCACCATTTGAAATATCAGAAGCTCCTGAACTCAAAAAATGCTCATTGAACATATCGGCAAGTAAAGTACCTGAACAAGATCTGCCCTCTATTTGAAGCTGAGAGATAGTCTTCGTATTTTTCCTTTGCGAAAGATCGTTCACAGCGTTCCAAATTGCTTTCTGATCATTGAGTATGTTTGCAAACTTTTTTTCATAGTAGCTAAATCACGCCTTTTTAATGTCAGATCCTATCTTATTTCTGACATGCTTAAATTCAACCAAGCAGTCTAAGCACTTTGTTTTTATGAATTCGGTGAACAGCTTATCTCTTGCTTTCATCCTTTTCAAAAGTGAAGCGTCTATCCATGGTTTTCTCGCCCTCTTGTTTACCTTATGCACCACAATCGGAAAAGCTAAATTATAAAGGTCTGTTAACTTTGTTATGAATATGTTGAGGCATTCACAGGGTCAGTATTATTGAAAATACAGCTCCAATCAGTGTCAGCGACAACATTCTGAAAATGCTTAATTGTTTCTTGGTTAATCTGTCTACGCTGCGTAGGTTTTGCTGGATTTCGTTTTTTTACGCACCACGGCAAAAATGCAAAAATCGGCAGGTGATCGCTGACTCCAGGTGTTAGAACCCCTGTGCATATTTCATTTTTGTAGTTAGTGAAACATAAATCCAAGGCAGTTTCAGTCAACTGTGTTATCCTTGTAGGTACATGCATTGTGTTTTCGTAGCCAAAAGAGAGCATTCTGTCAAGAAAATTTTGTTTGTTGTTGCTTGGTGATAGCATATCTATGTTAAAATCTCCTGTAACAATCACGCGTGCGCCATTCTGTTCACAATACTCAAGCATTTCATCCATGAAATTAAGGAAATCAGACACAGTTCCAGAAGGGGGCCTATATATAGCAACTACTAAAAGGCTTCCGACATTTTATCATGACAGATTCAAAGTGAGAGGATATTACAGTATATTCTTTGACAATATTGTATTTAACGCTGTCATGAACATAAATCGATACACCACCACCCCTTTGGTTTTCCCTGCAGATTGATGCACAACTGTAGTTCGTAAATGGCACGGTATCATGGTTATCAGTAGACCATGTTTCAGTGAAAGCTAAGAAATCAAACTGGTGATTTAGGTTGATCAAAAAGAAGTCGACGCATTCTTTTTTGTTTTGAAGACTTTGCGCATTAAGGTGAATCAGTGATAACTGTTTTGTCTGGCGTGAAGCAATTTTCTGGAAGGCCTCAGCGTCATAGTAGTTTGTTATGTTTGTGAAGAGAACGTAATCACTTCTTGCGATCAGCTATCTTTCATTTTATCATATTTTTTCTAGGTCATGCACTGTAGCAATTCTAATCACCCTGTCACTCGGGCTGCGGCGCACGAAAAGTTTGCCATTCTTGTGCCATGCGAAATCGTACTTATTTTCAAGAGCCCTATTTTTCATTTCCCAGAAAAGCTTCTTATTGCAAGCCGTGAGGTTTTCACTGAAGAATATAGCTGACTTTGTTTTCTTCAATTGCCCTTTCTTTGCAAGCCATTTTTCTTTAGTTTGACGAGATGAAAACCTCACCATCACAGTATTGGGCTTGTCTCCCTTCCTCTAGTTTCTAGAAGCTAGTCTGTGGGTGGCTTCAATGTCAGACTCGGAAAGCTGTGGAAGCCCAAGTTCAGTTGCTAGTTGGTTGAGCTTTACCAGAAGGTTCTCATTTTCGTGATAGGCCAAGCCGTTCACTTCAAGATTTAGGCGCCTGCTGTACTGATCTAGCTGTCGTAGCTGTACTGATGCTACGACTCAAAGCTGCCCCAGAAAAAAAATCCTGACAGTTCCTGTGCAGTTTTCGCCTCCCTCAATGAATGAACATAGATAAAACGAAGTAATTTTTATATTTGACTGCATTAAAGAATTCTGTTTGAATTTTAATCAACTCAAAGCCAGGGGTCTACTTACATTTTGCATTGATATATATCCATGTTCTTACACTAATGTATGTAAGAACATGGATATCTTGTATGTTTTCGACTGGGAAATAACCCACTTACTACAATATTCCCATGCCGCATTATCGGTTATAACGATGAAGTCTGGCTACTGGGTGTCCATGTCAAAAGGTAATGGAATGCGAAATCTTTGAAAAAAAGAAAAGGTGAAATGCGAGCAGCTGCATGATCGCCCGCTACCCCGACTGCCACCATACGCTTCTCTAGTGCATAAAGCCCGCCTTTTTGAAACAGCAGTTAATGGTGAAAAAGGGTCCCTAACACTTTTTCCATTGATAGGCATGGCCACTGGATCCAACCTTCACGATCACAGAACTACCAGTTTTCAGAATCATCAATATTGCTACGGACCAGTAGTTACGATAAAGGAGAGGCCAGCAGTGTGAAGATGACGACAATAATTAGAGACTACTAGTATGGGCTATTGTCTTTTGGCAAAGTGCAGCGTATTCATTTTGTAAATAAACTTGTATATAGCTTTTTGTCTGTGACTTCCCATGTAACATATTTGGTGGAGGTAGACATGCCCTGTCCTCTTCATGGGGCTCGCAATGGATGGTACATCGAGCCTTCCGTCATGGCTCCCGGAGATGACAGCTCGACTCAACCGGCTCTGAAACTTGCTGCTACTCCGACGAGCCACATCACACTCTCCACTACACGTGATCCTGGCGTATTCTTGGAGAAAGATGGGGAAGACGTCGATGACTGGATCAGCCTGTACCAACGCGTCAGCACCAATAACCAGTGCGACTCAACTGTTTTGCTTGCCAACGTAGTATTTTACCTCGGTGGTTTGCAGAGCTCAAGTATGGCTTAGGACACACAAAGATGAGCTTACCAGTTGAGATACGTTTAAACAAAAGCTGCAGAACTTGTTTGGCAACCCTTACGGTCCCCAACATGCTACTGTTGTGCCTGACGATCCCTCAGAACAAAGGATACTTCACCGGCAGACATGCAGCAATCACAGGTGCTGATCCCACCTCATTGTTCACTCAAGGAAGCTCAATCAGCATCACCCGAGTCTTACAGACAGGCAGTCATGCTCCAGGTCTTTGGCTTTCGAGCATCCAGAAATGACAGCTTGCTTCAAGATAACGTCACCCTCTCCTGACCATCACGAAGAGGTCACTGACTGAATACAGGGTCAATGTCGAGAACTCCCAGGGAAAGGTGTCAATGGCCGGTTGAGTTTGCGATGTGGAAGCCGCCTCGTATTGTGCAACGTTGGGAGCGGGAGGTGGTGAATGGTAAGGCATTTGTGATTGTCCTGTGAAATCCCTTGATGAGGGAAAGAGGGAAATAAACGGCATAAAAAGTGGACTGGGACGGATGTGAGAAGGAAGAAGCTCGGACATACACACTCTAGCATGAAGTGTGCTCTTAAAGTTAAGAGCCGTGTGTATAAAACTCATCCATGTACTTCTGAATATAAAACCTTTTCTTGTTCTCTACTGTCGCTCGGAACCCTTCTTTCTCCCGGCACCTGGCGTGGCACCATACATGGAACCGACTTCACAATACAGGCCGGCAGCATATGAGATCGATTGGCATTGGCTACATTGGTGTGGTGAGTGCTACGCGTTTGCTTCTCTTTTCCCCAGACTCATAGCGCAGGTAATCCATAATAGTGTTTGGTGTAGTTAGTTATATTACATACATCAAGAATATAGTGTCTCGTGGGCTGATTGCTAGTGGGGAAGAAACACAGGGTGCTTTGCGAGCATGGAGAAGTTGCAAATCCAAGAACTCCTTGAAAGTCATGAGCAGATGAACATTTCGGTTGGCCCTGCGAAAGGCAAAAGGTAGCAATTAGAGCTTTTGCAGAATGAGGAGAGGAGTTGGGAGGAGGCTGGTGAGGCAAGGATAATTGCTTTGTAAAAAAGAGAGCACGAAGAACAAGAAATTCTGCAGTCTCCTAATAGTGATAAGGATGGGCTAGCTATTGCCTGATGTTTGCTCTTCACGTCACCAGAACTCTTGCTAGTACAAGTAAGCAGATGCTAGGAGAATATGTTTGTGTTTTTTGGTGGGGATTGTTTTGCAAGTTCACCTTAAATAGCAAATTTCAGTTTTAAGGAAGGGTGAATTTTGAAGGCTAACAAATTCGCCATGGAGAAATTCAAAGCGCAGGACCTCCTTCTAATTTGCAAAGAGTTGGGCATTCTCGCCAGCTCCGCAACAACACAAGAAGCAGTTCTCGACGTCATGAACGCAAAAGATGTGACGGTCCAGGAAGCTGAAGAGGCTTGGGAAACCATTGTTGAAAGAAAGCAAATGGCAGAGGAGTGCAAGAGGTGCAAGCGTGAAGCAGGAGAGAGGCGAGAGAGGTGCGAATGTGAAGAACAAGAGGCGTGCGAGGCGTCAGCATGAAGAGGCAGAAAGGCGCAAGCGTGAAGCAGAGAGGCGCGAGCATGAAGAGGCCGAAAGGCACAAGCGTGAAGCAGAGAGGTGCGAGCATGAAGAGGCAAAAAGATGCAAACTTGAAGCAGAAACACACCAGAGGCATGTGTAGGAGGCAGCACAATGGCATGTTCTTGGAATGGAAGAGCTTGAGCAGGAAAGTCAGATACTTCGATGGCAAATAGCGCAATTCCTGCTCCATACATTCAGGGCAGAAGAGGATATAGTTCATTTCCTCGCCGGTTTTGAAAGAGTGTGTGTCGTATTTTCTTTTTGTGCTCTGTCTTAGGTGTTTGTGCTGTAAGTTTAAGTTCAGAATTATGTACCAACTAGGCCCAAATGAAGTTTTACTGAGAAAGAGGGTGTCCTGACAGCCGGGACTTGTGGACCAAGATATTACCAGTACTAATCCTGTTCAGTATTGCTGCTTCATGAACTGCTTGTCTGAGGACAAAGTGTGAGACTACAATAGGGCTAAGGATTTCTTTAGACCCTTCTGTCTAGCATTTCAAACCGACTTCGAAGGGCAAAAAGAGAGAGCAGCAGAACTCACCAAGCATTACCGCACGCTCCGAAGTTTCCGAAGTAAGTCGTGACAATTGGAAACAAACGACAAAGCAGGATATGATTCCCGGAAGCCAAAGGGTAACAAGTACTTCCGTAGGAATTTTGAACCGGAGACTTCAAATCCCCCCAGCACACATCAGGAGAAAGAGGGTGACACACCTAAAGTAGCAGAAGAAACGAAGATGCCCCCGCTGATGGTGCACACACATTGGAGGCGCGGGAGATCGTTGTGTATTACAACTGCGGAGGAAAAAACCACACAGCCAGGAGCTGTGATAAGCGGGTGGTATTTGTCATAATTCAGGACTCCGATAAGAACATGCAGCCATATATGGGACAGCTTTCACTGAACAGCCAGGTGTGTTAGGAGGCGGCCATTTCGGCCAGCCTGCCAGAGCAAGTAACCTACTGATCATCGAATAGGCCAGAGCAAGCGCTGACAAAACGAGGAGAACCCTTCTCCAATATGGGAGCTTTCAGGGCAAAGACATGGGAGGAGGCTTAGAGACTGATAGGCACATTCCCTATTGAGCAGCAGTTAGAGGACCATGAAATGATTCCTGAGGCAGCTGAGCACAGTGATGAGTCAAGCATGCTAGTAGCCGGAAGCGAGAAGAAGGCAGTAGACAGCGGCAGTTTTTCCGCACAAGAAACGGAGGGCCCATTAGCCCAAGTGTGTACGGAGACATCAAGTTCAGCCAGCCTGCCAGGAAAAGTTGCCTATGGCTGTTTGCATACGTCAGAGCAGATGGTGAAGCAAAGGGATAGGCCCAAGATGAGAAAGGCAGACGGGGTAAGGAACATGGAACCAAACATGTGAAACGACAAGGCAACAGAGGCAAATGCACGAAGGTCAGGATCCGGCCGAAGACTGTGAAAAAGGCAAAGGAAGGCAAATCCGCAGCTTAGGCGTTTCCAGAGATCGACGTGACGCTGTAGCAATAAGGAGAGCTTCATGAAGATTCAGACGTAGTAACAGTCACCTAACCGCACTGCAGCCGTCTCTTTGTAAGCACAGGGACAAAGGCAAGCATCCTGTAGGCTGCTACAAGAGCCGGTCACTCACGGGGGCAAAGAAAGGCAGCTGTCTAGCACCTAAGGGAACAGTGCGTGTGTGGGTCTGTAAATGTAATCTTCTCTCAGTACTTGGAGGCTGCTGTCCTAAAGTTGTAGCTACGAGGTGCGTCAGGCAAATTAGAGGCTTTTGCCTTCTTCAAGACTGCACCTTGCAAAAGCCGTGAAATGCACGACCCTCTCGAGCTCGTCTGAAATCTAAAATCAGGCAGACACGTTTGCAAATAGTTTCGTTTTTTTTATTCGTGTTGCAATTAGCTTAGTTGCACGATGAATGCTTAAGCAGCATAAGGAATACCACAAAATTTTGTTAGGTTGTTAGCATTTTCGGCTCACGTTAGATCTCCAATTACAAACAGAAAGTTTATGTCACAACACACGTAGAATTGCGAGCCAAACAGGGTTAGTGTTGCACACAGTTTGGAACATCCTTTCTGCCTGTGGTAGAAAGGATGACCCACATTCGCTGCCAAAGTTTGCGAGTGGTGGCACAGGCTAACACTCCCAAGGTTAGTTCTTGTAGTAACACATGAATGCCCAAGTATATGGATGGGGAAACCGCGTCGCGGTAGCTGAATTGGTTAGAGCATCGCACATGTAATGCAAAGACGTGGGATCGTTCCCAACCTGCGGCAAGTTGTTTTTTCATCCACTTTCATTGCCTTTAATTTATCATTTCTTTAATTCAACTAGTAAATAAAAGTTTTTTTTTTCCATATGTTTCCTTGGTGTCTCTGTTTGTTGGCTTCTCAAGGTATGATTAACAAAAACTGGGCCCATCGCTTAACCCCCTTTCTTCTCATTTTTACATAATGAGGGTCTTGAATCCGGCAACATTGATGCCTTCAGGTAGCATGTGCAGGTTTATTGACCAGTTGCCTGCACCCTGAAAAATCATGTACTTACGCTGCCTGCGGCAGAAAGGATGTTTGACATCCGCCGACCAGGCTTGAGAGTGGGGGTGCTGGCTAACACTCCCAAGGTTAGTTCTCGTAGTAACACATAAATACCCAAGAAAGTGGATGGGGAAACCATGCCGCAGTAGCTCAATCGGTTAGAGCATCGCACGCATAAAGTAAAGATGTGGGATCGTTCCCCACCTGCGGCAAGTTGTTTTTTCATCTACTTTCATTACAATTAATTTTTCTTTATTTCAATCAATAAGTACAAGTAATTTACCCAATGTTTTCCTTGGTTTCCCTGTTTGTTGGCTTCTCATGATATGATTAATAAGAACTAGGCCCCTCAGTTAACCCCCTTTCTTCACATTCATACAGTTTGGAAGCTCACACGCAAGTTGCGCAAGTGGATAAGTTATGGTTTTGCAGGAGTTCATAACGAGTCATAACGTGCAGGAGTGTTTTTAGGCACGTTTTGTAGATTGCGAACAAGAACTTCAATTTTTTCAACAATATTAAATTTTGAACGTTTTAGGAGCTTTTGTCAAACAGAGGACATTGTTGGTCTGTTCTGCTCAGGGTATGGCAGACCTTTAGTTAGTTTGATTACTTCCATGAAAAATCAGATAGTTAAACACTCGAGAAAGGAAAGCATCAGTGAAGATAAAAGGCCTCAGTGTAATTGCTTGTAACTTGCTTTCGATAGTTTGCATGATTTGTTGCAAGTTCTTCTTTTATAGGTCAGAATTGGTGATTTATTCTAATCACGCTGCATCGTATTATCCAAAGGTACGTCACATAAATATGGCCACCTGTTCGGGTAGAGCGTAGCCTTACAGTAGCACAATTTAAAAGTGAACTAGAAGAAAGGCAAAATAAATCAGGCCTTCTGAGCCAATTTTTAAGTGATAAGGCTTGTAGATGGTTTTCACTTTTGTTTATTTCGCAATTTGGCATCATGCCATGATCATGTAGCTACCTTGTGCTAAGTGTTACAGATATCAATTAATCAAAGGCAGATCTCCCTTCGCCTTCCTGATCTGTGGAAGCTCTAATTCATGATTACTTAGCTTCATTACATAAACTCCGTTTGTGCCTATTTGCACGGAGACATAGTTGAAAGTTTCCTCGTGCTTGTCCAGATTAATGTTAACCGTGTGTTTCATGGTTTCCCTTCAGATAGGGGGTTGTCAGATTATTTCAACTTGTACAGTCTGGCAATGAGTGGCCTGCATGTGGCGCTTGCAGCATTGTGCAGGGCTGACAAAGGTCGCTCCTTGGAACTTATCTTGCATCTATACAGGCAAGTCAGAGCCCACCTATTAAGATGCCTTTGGCCAGAAGATCTTAATTCACGGAACCTGCATCCCAATGGCTTTGAGGAATGCAACCATCAAGCCAGCCGAGCTGCATCGAACAACTCAACGTCCTGATGCGCCACCTGGTGGCACGGGTGTTGTGCCTGACAATCCCTCAGAAAAAAGATGCTTCACCGGCAGACATGTGGCTATCATGGGCGCTGATCACGTCTCATTGTTCACTCAAGGAAGCTCAATCAGCGTTGCCTGAGTCTTAGAACAGGATGTCACGCTCCAGATCTTCAGCTTTTCGAGCACCCAGAAATGACAGCTCATTTCAAAATAACAATGTCACCCTCTCCTGAGCGTCACAAAGAGATCACTGATTGATGACAGGGTCATTTTCGAGAACTTACAGGGAAAGCCGTGATCCTTCTGCACCTACCTAAGTCCATACCGATGCCAGCAGCCCCCGGAATCAGTGCAGTACTGGCACAACGCCAGCACAGCAACGACCATATTACCACTTATGCCAGCAGACACCTCCCAACCTTCAAGCATAACCATTCCATCATTGAGCTCGAGTATCTGGCACTAGTTTGGGCAGTTGCAAAGCTATGCCTATAATTATATGGCCGACCCTTTTCAGTCATCACACACCAGCACGGACATTGCTGGTTGTGCTCACAGAAAGACCCTACAGGTCTACTTCCTCATTGGGCGTGACGCTGACAAGGATATTCGTATTCTGTCATTTAAAAATCTGGCTGTCTCCACAAGAACACTGATTGCCTGTCTCGTTACCCGGTCAACGAGCCTGACGACACTGTCTGTAACACCGCCAATGGCATTTTCTCTGTGTCTGCCTTCCCTAACAACGCCGATGAGCAGTACTGTGACCTATCACTTCGAGCACTCATTGAGCATCTGCACTCTTCACCTAACAATGCCTCTCTTCGCCAATATGTCCTCCAGGTTGGCATTCTCTAACGAAGGAACTTCTCCCACGGCGGGTTTAATTACAGTCGCCGACTGATTTTTCGGACTCCAAAAATTCGGACATGCTCGATTATTCGGTCTGCTTCGCAGCACCGCCATTCTCCCCATAGACCATAATGTATAACAACTGCCGAAAGTTCGGACGCCATGCAACTTCTCGTCTGATTTTTCGGACACTCCTTGAACCAACTCGATCGAGAGCACCATGCACCGACCCTCACCGGTGCATGGTTAGCAAGTCGAACCATGCACCGGTGCATGGTTCGACTTGCTGAACACCATTTTTGTTTTGAACGGAGCCTCCTAGCTGCCCCACGAAGTGGCGCTACTGCAAATCCCTGCTCATCATCATCGTTTCTGCCTAGTTCGATAGAGTGGCTCTACAGCAGTTCCAGTTTCAGCTTAGTAAGCCATGTCAAGACAATCCAGCGCCTGATTTGTTAATATGCGCACGACGCTGCGAGTAGGCCACGTTTTTCGTTTGTGCGACTGGTGTCGGCATGGTGGTGTTTGCTTTGTGTGCTGTGTCAAGGTTCCGGTGATCCAACGCAGCATACGGAAACATCGCGTCAAGCGTCTAATGGCGCCGACAGCGCCCGCACAGACTGCGCTGGGGAATGCCGGCAGGTGGGTGCCGGGAGGCCTAAGATTTGTCGTCTTCTGATGTGCTCCCTACTGATGCGGAAAATGTTCTACCAAGACCTGTGCAGTGGTTGCATTGCGATTCCGGACACAGTCTCATTTGATAGTTTCACAGGTACATTGCTGCACTGATATGCGCAGAACTCGACGACAGCGAGATCATTCGTCAGGTTTCTGCTGCACCGCCGTACGACGACTCTTGAGTCGGAAGATGACGCACCATGTGCTACGCTGCCGTCGCATGCGGAGCGTGTACAAGCAGTGACTGTGCTTTCAGCCGCCTATAGTGACCGTACGACCCTCTCCGTGATTCAGGCTTATCTGATAACGCGTAAACGGAACAGCATGCATCGGCACATTCACAATTTCTTCAAGCTTACTGCCGAGCCCGAATAACTGCATGGAAATAAAGGATTTCATTTTTTTTTTCTTAATCTGCTTTTTCGGACACCTGTTTATTCGGACATTTCCGCAGTCCCCATGAGGTCCGAATAAACGGTTGGCGGCTGTATCTTCTTGTCGTGCCCAAACTTCTACAACGCACTCTGCTCTTTGAGTTCTATGATGAATCTACGACAGGACACCTTGGGGCATCTCTCAGGTACAACCTCATCCGCTGCCGCTTATGCTGGTCTGGTGTCGCTCACTCCATCCGATGTAGAGCCTCAGGCGCTACATGCTGATCACCGTTCCTGCAGAACAATTCTTCCATGCTAGATTAGAGCTCCTCAGCCCTTTTACCACGCCATCCACTAGCAACAAATGGGTAGCGGTTGAAACTGATTACGCCACCTGCTACGGATGCCAATCCTGCCACCTGCCGTGCCAATCACACGGGCTCTCCTGACCAGTTGGGCCACTGACGTTGCACTTTTCCTTCTATGACATTACCTTGCTCCACGGCGCCCCGTGACAGATTTTTACTGATAGTGGTCACAACTTTTTGTCGAAAGTTCTCACTGACATTGCGTGTTCCTGCTCCACACAACACAAGCTGACCACCTCACATCATCCTCAAACCAACAGACCGAAGGAGTGGTTGAACCGTACCCTCACAGATATGCTGTCCATGTACATTTTGAAGGACTGCTATGCTTGGGACGTTGCCCTTCCTTACATTACATTTGCCTATAATTCTTCTCGGCATGACGCTGCCACAATTTCTCTATTTATTGTAGGGTCGCAAACCAACCTTGCCCCTGGATACTGCATTTCTTTCTGAACCTCCTTGACAGGTGAGTATGCGCAGTGCCATTGCCTTGGCCTACCAGGCTTGCCAACTTGCCCGTGGTCGACTGACCGCATCGCAAGCCACTCAGCAGCAACTCTACAATGTCTGCCACCGTAACACACAGTCTTTCCTTGGTGTGCACATCTTCCTGTGGTAAGCCTCTCGTCATGCTGGACTTTCAGAGAAGCTCCTTTCCTGATAGACAAGGTCCTGCCGCATGCTCCACCAGGTGACACCAGTAATCTACGAAACTGCTCCCGTCAGCTTAATGTCACCCTCTACTAGGTCATCCAGTGATGTTGTGCTTGTCAGTAGGCTCAAGGCCTACTACAGTGCTTCCGAGCCAGGCCTTTAGTTGCACCGGGTTGGCACTTTTACCGACGAGGGTAGTGCTATGGACCAGTAGTTACGATGCAGAAGAGGCCAGCGGTGCGAAGACTATGATTAAAGGCTAGCTCGGGCTGTTGCCTTTTGGTGAAGTGCAGCGTATTCATTTTGTAAATATACGTGCATATAGCTTCTCGTCTGCATTTTCCCGTGTAACAATATCATTGAATGCGAGCTCATACTTCTTCCAGTCTTCCAAATTTGCAGCTTCGTGTCAAGCAACACGGTGTTGTGCTCTGTCAGCACCACGGAGAAAGACATTTCGGAGGTGAAACTCCTGTCAGCCCGAGCGACCAGATAAGGTCACAATTGTTGCATGCGCCAACGGGACCGTATGCAGTGGCGGCGCCATGTGGCGTGTCGTAGAAGCCACAGCGAAAAAAAAAATGCAGCACGCGCGCATGCGGCTTCGGCGCGCTCTTTGGCCACTTCTTCCGTGCCAGGCGCGCGCAGCCGAACGGGAGCAACACGCTCGGCTGGTTGCCCTGGCAACCGAAACGGTGGTAATTTATTTCCAGGCCACCAGCACGATAATGGTTCCGCGGGCTTGTGACCTTTTCTGGTCGCCGCAAACAGCGGAGTTTCCACTCCTAAATGGAGAAATGGGAGAAAGGGGGGTGCCGAGGCGCCACTTCACCTTTCACTTAGAGCCCTTTTTCTTTCATTCTCTCTATCTCTCTCCGGATCCATATGAAGTACCATTATGAGTAGTGCAGATGCAATGCAGCTGGTGCCTCTTGCGCCAAGCTACGATGCCTTCCATGGCTTTGCGAAATGGACTGCGTGGAAATGGTGGCACATTCGAAGTCTAATAGGTAACCTTTCCACCCTGCCTTAACACTGTTCGTTCAAAGGGAACTTAGCAATGCAAATGTCAAGTACAGTCTGAAAACACCATCCAGAAGACATAACTGATGGTTGTGTCTAACATGCTATGATAACATGTTGTTATATATGGATTCTTAAAGCTAAGCTTTCTTTGCATGTTCGTTCGAATTTTTTACTGCTGCTACTGCCTTACAAGCCGCTTCAGGCAGTGGATGAAAGTGTGCATGTACATGGCAGGAGTGAGGTAGAGAGGAAAGGTGATGCAAGAGGCTCGTTTCAATTTTTTCCATCCTGCCGCATTTGCCAAACACCCTCGGGGGTAATCGCCAGATAAGCCTCTTGACAGCTGTAGTTATCCGTGAGCCCCCCAAAAATCATTGCAGAAACTGCAGCGCTTTTTACTCTTCTATTAAGTGCTAGTCTCGAGGGGAGATAATACAGAATGCAGAGGATGGGTAGAACCTACGCAGTTGTGAAATGAGTGAACAGCCTTGCCCCTCCCAGTTTCCATACAGAGTGGGGAGAGGAAGGTGGGAGAGGGAAAAGGTGACATAAGAAAAAAAAAAACGACAGCACTTGCTCGAAAACTAAAGGTGCAATACATTAAATTTCTGCTATATCTGAAATATAGACAACACGCAAATTTGCCAAGTGGACAACTGGCGTGGGGTGCGTACATGCCAAGCTTCATTACATCCCCATAGGGTCTAGGCGACAAAACAGAAGCAGCAGCATGTGAAATCGACCCTTCTGTGCTCGCAGCGGTAGCTTTGCGGCTATGGTCCAGGTCGCAGGTTCAATCCCGACTGCAGCAGCCACATTTCGACCAGAGTGAAATGCAAAAACGCTTCTGCATTTAGATATAAGTGCACGTTAGAGAGACCCTGAAAGAATTTTGACAATTTTGTAGAAATGTACTGAGTTGTTAGAGTTGGCACTTGTGATAATTAAGTGACAAAAAGCGGGTAATTTATTATAAGGTTTTAAAAGCGTACTATCACGCTCAGTATAATCTACAACACGCGACGCTTCGCCATGCGCTTTTGTGTTGTAGCTCATTCTGAGCGTGATTGTACATCACTACCAATCGCAGCATGCCACTCCTCCAAGTTTTCAACCTCCCCTGGCCAAGTGACTTGAGGTGACCACATGACGCCAGTAGGGCGAGCTATCCAATTCGCTGCTCAGGGCGCATTATCGATACTTTTCCCAACTCTATGGCGAACAAATGTGGTTTGTAATAGTTGAAATGTGCAAGTTAATGTGTTTCTACAAAAAAGAAAGTACCAGAAAGAGAATGCACAAGGACAATTTATCGCTACACTCAAGCACTTCCGGCATAGAATAAATGTTGTCTGCTTGTGTTACAACATGCTCCATTATGACGCGAGCTGCGCAGTCGTTATTGGTCTCGATCTGTGTTTCCGCGAGCAATACAGATTGCCCTTGGACTGTGGGCTGCAAACCTAGCGATTGGCAACATGTCAAGCTGCAATATCATGTTCTTCGGCAAGGCAAACATGTGAGCAAAGTAGCTGCAGCGCTCGTCGGTATCCAATCGGCACCAGGATCTGCGCATTTGCGGCCGTCACGCCACACTGAAGGATTACCATATACCACAACAGTGTCTCGCATGTGCGACATTTCAAGTAAACCCAAGCACAAGCGGACTAGGCCTGGGTGTTTTATGGGATGAGTGGAAGCGCAAATGTGATCGCCCTGCATGGTGCAGCCAATATAATATAGCAGTAACCAAGCGCATTGCATTTTCTTGCCGGTGTAAATTTTTGGTAGGAACTTAGTCATGAACATGTTTTTGTAAATGTTTAAAATTGTTTAGGCTTGGTTACAACTATTTTAGCTCTTCATTTCGCTGGTTAACCTCTGCACCACCAGTTGCTTGGACCATGTAGACCGATCAGGCCGCTCACATACGTCTAGGCTAAAACTCCTCCATTACAGCAATAGTTTTATGGGGAGGGGCTTTAGTTTAGGCCTCCACCCACCCGTCAAAGCATCCAGCTCACCTGTGGTTACCGAAATATCGGACACACTTGGTGCTGCTACAGAATGCTCACAACGTACACTGCTTCGATAGCTCGCGTATGGAACCGACTGCCAGGTAGCAGGTAGAGAGGTTGTAGAGGCTTCGCACACTGGCTCCAAGACAACCAGAAGTAGACAACACGACGTCCCATCATGAGGCAAAGCCAGTGGAGGTGGAGCTTAAGCCCGATCACTCGGCAAATGAGTTTAGGAGAAAATGCATGGCTATGGAGGAGGGTAACTTGTAATTGTCTGTAGCTCTCTTAATATGAGATGCTTCACACAAATTGTGGTACGAATGTTTACTGTACCCTATGCGTCTAGAAAACTTTTCTGAACCATTTAAAAAAAAAAATTTAACTGTTTTTTGAGCCAACACCTAGATCTGATTACAAGGCACACTGCAGTGGGCAACTTCGAAAATATGGAACATCTGGGGTTCTTTAACATGCACCTAAAACATGGGTGTTTTCGAATTTCGATCCCATCAAAATGTGGCCAGGATTCAATCCTAGGACCTCATGTGCAGCAGCCCAACACCATAGCCACTAAGCAACCACAGCGGGTCCTGAACCGTTTCAGCGACCCTTTAAAGAACACAAAGGTGTCAAAATCCGTAGTCTGCCCTGCCCCATAATTATATTTATGTTTAACACATCTGCCATGATACAATGTGCCATGAGAGGGAATGACAATACTCAACCCTCTTGTAAGTCATGAACAATGACGTAGAACTCAAGAAATGGGTTCCTGTAGTAACAGAGGTGTGACAAAACTTTATCAAAGGTGTGCAATGTTAGCAAGCAAGAGTGCAAGCCCGAAGCCCTTGTTGGTAAGACTGCTGGCAAATTAGAGCATGAACTTGTGTGAAGAAAATGTGCAGGGATCATAGATGATGACTATCAATGTAAGCGAATAGCCTAAAGGAATGTGAACAAACAAAAGAACAAGCAAATAAAGAACAAGAAAGAGCAAACGAATGTTTTCCTTGCAGAGTCCAACCACCAACCATTACACACCTCCAACTAACAACGAAAATGGTCGAAAGAGCCAAAGAAATTCACTTCCTAAGATTTCATCGCAGCCACACGTCCATGTCAGAATGAAATGCAGAGTACACCACACTGCTACACATAAAGCCCAGAGCAAGTGGCAAAGTTTCAATAATATACCACCATAAGGACGGTTGCCGATCACAACTCAGACAAACACCGAGACATCTAAGCATAACTGCAGCCTTGCAGAGCTATTTCTGATGCTGAAACAATTTAAGCGATTGTTTCGGCCGACTGACATTTCCCATGTACAAGACCTGATCTATACTAACACTTTCGCCATTACTCACAGGCATCGCTTGTGGCGCAGCAACTGCATTGTACAGATAGACAGTCTTATGACAATGAGCCAGACATTGAGGATGCAACTGTCAAGTGATAGTGCACCTGCCACAAAAGACCTTGAGAAGTAACAATATTCCCACAAGGAAATTACTCACAGCTGTGGACGTTCAGTCGCAGTTTGCAGCACAATTATCTCTGTATGATTTATTGTCTAGGGTCAGCTGGGCACAAATTTTCTGGATTCTTCTATTGTTTCTTTTGTGATGACATCAGGCACGAAGGGCACCACGGTATTATAAGAGTTCTGGCCTAGACAATTTTATATGCGCATTTAATGCATTTTGGGAATTTCCAACAGGTAACTGGCCGGCCTTACTGGCCTAGATCTGAAAATGCCTTGCCACCTGTATAGCACAACAGTGATAGGGTGTCACGCATCACTCAAACGACATTTGATTCAATCTTCTTTTACCGGAGCAGCTCAAGTAAGAGGAGCATCAGCATGCCTTGAGCACGAGAATATACATACCAGATTCTAACCAGCAGCAATCAGCGCTTGCAGCTAATTGTTGTCAACGGTGCAGAGCCACGACCAACGCATCCCGTCGTCGCCCACAGAACACCTATAGACGACAGGGTTGCCAGGTCCAAAATGTGAAAAGTAGCCAAAACATCTCGAAAAGTAGCCAGAAAAGTAGCCAACTTTGGCCACACACAGAAATGTAGCCAATAAAGTAGCCATGCTATGGAAAAACGTTGCGTTTTCATTTATTATGCAGCTCTGAAGACATTATCACAGCCAAGACTTAAAGCTGCTTTTAGTAAATGTAAGAATATACAAAAATATTATGAAACGTGTATAAATGACTACAGCTAAGAGCGCTTTGATCAGCATTTAATATGACTAGAAGATTATCACAAATAAGAATCACAGCTCCAGTTCAGGTGTAAATGTTTGAGTTAATCTCGGCACACATTTCTCGAAGAACGTCAAAGCTCAAGGCATCCTCGAGCGATCGCTTTCGTGATTATTTACGTGCGATTTTGCGTCTTGGCATCGGACGTGTCGCAGGCCGTTTGTTACGCTCTGCATAGTGAGATGCCCAGTCGCGTGAAATCTCGCAAAAGTGATTGTATTCCAGAATAGAGCTGTATATTTTCAAGCTGGGAACACATACATGGACCGACAACGCCGGCCAGACCGGCCGCTGACATGCTGGTAGCATGTTTACGTTTATCCCGTGACCAGCTGTCCAAGTGTTCGATTTTGCAAACTTCGGGCAGCTTCGGGTTGTCTTAGGATCCCACTTCACGTTGCCTTCCCATCAGGACCGGCACTAGCTGGCTGCCGTCTGGCTGCCAGCGGGCTGCCAGAACTCCGAAAATCGAAGAAGCCCTATGTGTGGAAGGTGGAAGGCCTGACGCGGAACGTCAATGCGAAGATGGAACACGCTGTGACGTCACCAGTGCGAAATCCTTTGCATGAAATGAAAGCGCCAGAGTCAGATTGACAATGATGATGGACCAGCTTGAAAAGATTTGAAGTGTCGTTGTTGCGGGTTGGCCTAAATATTTGGTAGTGTTGCTGCATAATATGAGCTACACAAGTTTCTATCCAATGTTTACAATAGTCAAGCTATTTCAAACGTAGCCAAAAAAGTAGCCAAGTAGCCAAGGCATTTTTTTCCCCGCCAACAGCCTCAAAAAGTAGCCAATTTGGCGCAAAGTAGCCAAATCTGGCAACGCTGATAGACGACCGCACGCCAAGTTTCATCCTAGACGCCAGCGCTCGTTTCTCCCCTGGCGGAACGATTTCACCTCTAACGGGGGTAGGTTTCCGCCGCCGCTTCCCTTCACGATCGCGCCCGCTTCAGTTCGCGCTGCGGGCGAAACGTTTCTTGTTTGCGACGGCGCCTCTTCGGATGACCGGAAATTATTATTGTGTTGTTAACTGTCACGACAGCAATGTAAACATGAAAGGGTTTATGCCACCAGTGAAATTCTGCCGATTCACAAGAAAATGGTACGAAAAAAGCAGACGACAGACATGGATTACTGCGGTGCGCCGAGCGAAGTAAGCAACTGGCAAACGAAGCGAGCTCGTTCATTGATCACTCCTAACTGTATGACGGTTTTTATATGTAACCCACATGAATTTAAAAATTACTCGGTACATAATCCTTTTATTCATATAAAAACGTTCAGTTGTTCGACGAGCGCTTGTCCTGTCTTCTTTCTCGTGTTTCGTTTGTGTGTGCGCTGCCCAAGAATGGAAACCACTTTTGTTGTATGCGCTAGCAGTGGCCGAAGTTCACGCGAGCCTACGAATTGAATATGTGCACGATGCACTGAACATGACCGGAGCTCATTCCCGCTTCACCACTGCACCGATCGATCGAGTTACTGGACGATACACGCCCGCGTCTTGGTCGCGCCGGCATTGCTGAAGCGGGAATGATTACTAATACTTTCAACTTCCGCCTCTTGAGCACTGTTAAAAAATGGCCAAGCTGTCTACATTGCTGCCTCTATTCCATATTGTAGGGGACGTACTAGTTGAAGTTGTGTGCGCATGTCGTACTTGTGCTATGCAGCGATATATTTTGTTTATTTCCGCACAGTGTCGATGGAAATCCGTTGTCGCCATCAGAGCACGGATTTGTAGCAAACATATTGTGAGAAACTGCAAAAATGACTTTAGCTCGTATGTGCCGTATGCATGTGCCGCATCGTATGTGCTGACGATTTTTCCGGCGGCACATACGATGTCGTTTCCAATTACCTGTTCAGCGTCACTTAAGTGTTTAAGCAGACGCTGCCCTGTCGCCGCATTGCAGCCATAAAAATAATCGTCAAGCGTACCGATCTTCTTAAAGGCAAATAGAAGCGTGTACAGTCTGTTTCACACTTAGGGGAAAACTCGGAACGTATTGCATTGCGATGCGGCAAGCAATGGAGTCGTGCGGCGGCAGCAGCTCGAGCAGGCGCAGACGCTCGAGGGGCGGAGTCGTGATCTCCGTCGTCTGCTACGGCGGCGCGCGCTGGCCGCCTTGTCGGGAAGCGTGCTACGGTCAGGGGCAGAGTACCGATATCAGCGGCACTGCGGGAGCTGAGCTGATATTGTTTACTAAACGTTGTGCGGCGCCAAACTCTGAGCCTTCATTAGCGATAATGGAGTTCCACAAACTTCTTTTAACAGCATGCTTCGTTTGTTCTTTCGAAAGGGTGGGGTACTGAACGCGTGCACGTATATCTCTTCCCTGTGTGTGCTACCGTAATAAGCAGCGACAAGACGCACCAAGATGTGCGCGCAACGTGCTCAGTCTTTGTTTGACTCGAAAGGAAAACAAAGCACTCAACAATGATTACTATGGGGGTCGAACACGATGAAACAAACGGGTACGATTAAAGGAATGTTTTAGGTTAAGACAATGAGCTGTAAGTGATTTTTCTCGACAATCAATCACTACACCAGACAGACCCTGCCCGCCGGCGGGGAATTGGACACGTCACGCTCGGAACTTCGGTTAGTATCTCGTCATGTCCCTATCGGCAGCGATGACAGCGCTCATCCTGAAGGCAGTGAAGTGTAGAATGACTTGATCAGGGATGTGTTCATTCGCAGCACGTCTCAGTCGCTGACGATGGTGGATCGAAGCCTATCTTCGGGCGACTGATAGAGGGGATGGTGCGGCAGCGATACTTTCAACGAGCCCCAGACATTTTAAATGATGTTGGCGCCCGCGGATTGAGGCGACCACCCCAAGAGAGTGACTGCGCGCTCTTCCAGCAGTTCTTGCACAACGTGAGCAGTGTGGATCGGCGACCTATCGCGTTAGAATATATAGTCGCCTTCCAGAAACGGGCCGTCAAGAATGTATGGAATCAGTACGTCGTCTATGACTGCCCTGCAGCGATGAACTTACCTTCGAGGCGTATCAGTGGGCGTCGCACAACGCTTAGTAAAGAATACCGGCTCATTTCACGCAGTAACGATGAGATGGGCGCCCTGCAACTGACAGTAGACGGTTTCCCGACAGTGCGGCCAGCGCGCGCCGCCGCACGACGCCGTGCAAGATCCCGCCCCTCGAGCACCTGCGCGAGCTGCTGCCGCCGCCTGACTCAAGCGCTCGCCGCATCGCGATGCAATGCGCTCCGAGTTTCCCCCTAAATGTGAAACAGACTACATCGCTCTTCGAATGAAATGTCCACGCGCACACCCGTAGGCACACACCGCGCGCGGCACGAAACGTGCCCAAACACGCGCAGTGCAGGAGGCAATCAAGGCGATGCGAACGAGAGATGGGAGAGGGGTACCACCCGCTAATAGAATTTTGCGTCGCATGCGGCGCTCTCAACGCCGGCGCAGCAGCGCCGCTCTCGGTGCCGTTCTTGTCTATACAAACTTGTCGCATGCTTGTCCAGCGCCTCCTCTAGGCTTGTCGCCTACGGCATCGCGCGGCCGAAGAAATACCACGTGATCATTGAGTAGGGACCAAGCGTGCCGGTAGACTCCGCCAGTGCTCACCCTCACAGCCATAGAGTTAGTAGACCAACTCTACACTCTTAGGCAAAGTTACACCCTTTGGCTTGCCCCTTCTGCCACACAACAATAATCGTTATCTGCCTTGATGCGTTTCCTTTCTTTAACGCTGCGAGCCCGGAACTTTCCAGTAACGAACGGCACGCGCGTTATCAGAAGGGGCACTCCAAAGGGTGTAAACTGTTCTGTGCTGATAACGCGCGTGCCGTTCGTTACTGGAAAGTACCGGGCTCGCAGCGTTAAAGAAAGGAAACGCATCAAGGCAGATAACGATTATTGTTGTGTGGCAGAAGGGGCAAGCCAAAGGGTGTAACTTTGCCTAAGAGTGTAGAGGAAAAGCTGGGCCGGAAAAGTGGGAACCTCTAGGGCGCCGCCCTGTTGCTACTGGTCAATGTGGCCAGCGCAATTACTATTGAAAGAGCTGAAAACAAGTACAGGTCACCGTATGCTTTGTCACCTAAAAATGCATACCTGAGGTTTTATGACGGTGGTGGGTTAATATTAAGTTCACAGAAAGCGATCACTAAGTCCGTGACTTATGTAAATTACGAACTACGCATTCATTTAATAAAGGATGACACGAATTTCGGTTTCGAATCTTTTTTTTGGACGCGTAGTAGTTTCGTACAGTTTAGGTTTGACCAATGCCTCTGGTTTGACATGCGATCGCGCGTCGACCTTGGACGCTATGGCACACTCGTGCCTTCTGTGCCACCGAAGCCCCGAAGTACCCAGGCATATACCTTCACATGTAAGTAAACGAATGTATCTCCTTGTTGAGAATATCACGCGAGTAGGCAGCTCTTGTGGGGCATCACAATCGTTTAAGAAGCGTCACAGTAGAGCATTTTTCTACATGCGGAGCGGCGTTTTTATTTGCAGGTTTCCCTTCAGTAGAAAATTGCTGGACAGGCGGACCAGCGCACCGGAATTGTACTGGCGAAGCCACAAGCAACTCAAAGAATCTGTTTAATTGTTGCACTTTGAACAATCATGCTTCTACAAAGGCCACAGCAGAAAAACAGCCTGATGCCGAGTATTTCTGTGCCACGAAGTAATCAAGAGGCGAGTGCCTAATGCGGACGAAATCGAGTGCATCGAGACTTAGAACGACAGAAAGCTGAGCTAGTTGGTAAGGATTCATTATGCAAAACAGAGGTGAGGCGTGCAGACAGGACACAAGAGTAGAGAAGTGGGCGGCGCTCGTGTTGCGTGTTTGCTTGTAAATACTCTATTCTTGTGTCCTGTCTGCACGCCTCACCTCCGTTTTGCATAACGAGTGTATCAACCCACATATTAATAGCGTAGGCGTTTTATTAACTGTGCAATATTTTCAACACTTAATTGCATGCCATTTCATGTGGAATATCTTTTTTGGTCACAAATTTGTGCAGCGAATCTATTTGCATGATCGACTTCGGGCCTGTAGGTCCGTTCACTTGCACTTGATGCTGAGTCTTTTACATGTATCCATAAACTGCAGATATGCAAATCAGATCCCTGCGAGCATTTTCAAAATTCAGTTATTTTAGACAACAGGCACATATGCAATACTGACATAATCTCAAATACCACTAAGCAGCTGGGACACATTTTTGTTGACCATACTCGCAGGTAAAATAAGTAGATTATGTGGACAGCTCCAGCTCATTTTCCTCAAATCAGTGTGTACAAGGGGTATGCAAAAATAATTTTTTTTCTCGCGCACAGATTCTTTTGCTGTATAAGCAAGAGAACCCACCACGTTAGTGTAACGTATCTTGTACATCACACTAATAAGTGCTTTAATTTACCAAGTGAGATGAGTTACTTTTATGGATCATTCACTCATATCACACTGCAAGCTGCATTCATCAATCTTCAATTGGATTTCGCATGAAACATGTTTCCCTTTTATGCAGATATGCAATGGCAAGCCCTTCCGTGTGTTCCAAAGGTAAAATTTAAGCTCGAAATTAAAGAAGACATTTCTAGTCAGAAACAAGCAAAAATGGTGAATGCTGAGTATCAGAAGCCCAAGGTACAGAAATTATGAGATGTGTCGAATGATTTTAGAGAAAGAATGGTATTTGAAGATGCAAGATTCTTTAGTGGAAATCAAGCAAGTCAGTATAGGTAGAATACTCTGAGAAATTATGCGAGTAATGGGATAGCACACAATGGGTTAGGAAATGCATTGTTTTTCTGAAAAACTAAAGCTGATGACTGTCATATCATCAGTCACTTTAGCATCATGAGACTGCTGTTTGATAAATTCAGAAACAAACCAAAAAGCAAGCCACGCAAAAATAAAAAAAACTATTTAATGATGCTCTCTCCACACTGGGATAAATAATAAGAAACGGATCACGTCTAATGTGGACATATCAGACACCTTGTGAAACACTAAAGGAAAAGTTCAGTTTCGAGCTATGGCACTTGCCACATAGATGTGGGGGGCCTTGCACCAATAGTAATAGTTACCACTGCATCTAGAAATTTAAAGCATTCATGCAGACAAGGATGATTCTTTATATTTTTGGCTACCACTTCAAATGCCTCCACTAAGTGTTACAATGCTGCACGCAGCCATACTGTGGCCATACTAAGTATCTCACAGCAACACTTGCAGGTAAACAGCAAAAGCAGTCAAAGTGCTGGTGTATTCTGGACATTGTCTTTGAAAACTTTTAGGCAAGAACAGTGCAAGAAACAGACATAAGAACTGCATTTATTTCTATAATTCCCCATTTGAATGGCCTTTTCTTTTTCCTTCGACAATGCCTTCGCCTAGCCACAGCAGCTCCCTCATACAGACTCCGCAAGCCAAGAGGCCGTGGAGGCAAATGCAGGTAAGAGGCAAGAAGCAATAGCACTGGTATCGACATTCATCTAATTTCTTTCTTTTTCTTTCGTTTAGACAGCCAGCACACCTCGAACAGCCACCTTGACTGCGGGTGTGTCACCCTAGTCACCAAGGAAACATTTGAGGGAAAGCGACAGGCAATGTGAACAGCCACTTCTCCATGTAAACGATACTCTTTCTCTCGGATGACTCCTACGTTCGCCACGCCAGCACACTTGTGCACAAAGATGCCGCGGAGGCACGTGCAGGTCAGAGGCAAGAAGCAGTGGCACTGGTGTTGACATTCGCCCAATTTCTTTTTCTTACACTGAGGCAGCCAGCACACCTCGAACAGCCACCTTAACTGCGGGTGTGTTAGTAGATTCCTGTTGTACATATGCTCATAATAAACTTCAGTAAACTTGAACTTGATAATAAACTTGAAGGCAAATGGAACATTGATGCATTGTTTTTTTGAACATTTATTGTACACATACAATATATGTTATACTTTGCAGTGCTACAGAGCGTATTTTGAAGCTTCCCCCTATATTTTGCACCTTTAATTACGTATGTGTTGTGTGGCCCTCAATTCAGTTCATGTTGTAGCAGATGTTTTGTCTGTGTATCGCACATTGGCTTAAGCTCGTGATATCCACATACTTCTCTCACATATACAAAATCAAGTTCTATGTAGTCCTCAGTGTTACAACAAAAAATTAAAGTAAACAATCCGATCGTGGAATTGTGTTTATTAGTCATTCCTATGACAGTTACTGACAAGTTGACAACTTGAACTGGTCAATCCGTCCATAGCCTCCTCTATTTTTCAAAAATAAAGGAGGCTATGATCCATCATGGCAAGGAATTGTATGTATACATAAAAAAAAAGGGGGGGGGGTATGTGTGTGTGTTTGTAGTGGGGGGTATAACAGGATTAGGGCGGTACGAAAAAAATGTACGAACACCATCCTCTAGACCCATTCCGTTAAGGTACCGTAACAAAGCGCATTAATATGATGAAGTTCATACAACCAACTCTGATATTACTACACACGCCAGGCGACGCGAGCTACATTTGCCATGACGGATTCGCGACTGCACCGGATGCCCTCCAAATTATTCTCATTAATCGTGCTAACTGCACCGAGGCAAAAGAAAGATCATGGGCGCAGGTGCCTTTAAAGTATCTCGACCTTGCGAGGCACTGCTGCGCGTGCCAGGGGAGCTGTCCGTGCGAACACTCCCTGGCACACACCTGCCTCGGCGGCCCCAACCTACGTACCGTTCTGCTTCGAACTTTGATCCCCCCACTGTCCCTTGTGTGCCCTGGAGTTCCTGTGCCGCCTGCTTTATTATAATCTCAGGTGCTTTCCTGAGACTTCCGTTTGTCGGCTACATGTGCCCTACAGCTGGATCAGTACTTATAATAATAAAGAAACCTGATCTATCGTCGCTACGATAGATCGCGAAAGCGGCTTTTGCAACATACCGCGCCCGTGCGAAGAGAATTACGGAACGCCAACGAAGAATCTGACCACAGCTTCGAGCTCGTAACCTCGTCGAGTACGTGACACTCCTGCAACAGGCATGACCGCTCAAAAACCGCATACCGCCGGAAACGTCAACAGGATCATCCCTCGGTTGCATAACTGCCACCTGTACGGCCAACATGGACCACACCCACACCGTCCCGCAACATAGAATAAAGAACCAACTTATAAAGCCCAAACACACGGCTGCACGCACACAACACGACACTACTAGCGAGGCGCCATGCTGCTACGCTGCTACGGTTGCCGGATTAAAACTGACTACTGTCACCAAGTCTAGCAAGCGTCTCAAGAGCTGGCAACCTCGGCGCGTAGCAACATGGCGGCGCTCTTGCGGTTCCCGATTTCAATGCATGGGCCCTATGGGTAGCTTGTCCTCTAGAGGCAGTATAGTAATTCTATGGGCTCGATAACGGAGTTAATTAGTGGAGATGTCGGCAATGTGAAAGGAAGCGCTGGTAGTTGCCGCAATCGATGAGCTTTTTTCAAGTTCGTCTGACAGCGAAGACGACATGTTGCTCGACCTCGTCCAAAAACATTGTGGTGAAGAGCGGCCGAAAGTGGACAGGTTCGTTGAACGGGTCGTCAGAATTAATGATAAAATCCATTGGTGTTTGCTTGCAACCAGGTATGTCGGAGCACGCAGTTTGACAAGGTTCGAGCGCTTGCGGCAGATGCTCAGCACATAGAATAAAGAACAAATTTAGAGAAGGGAAACTGTAGCTTCCACCGTGGTTCGAAAATAAGCAGCGGCAGCGCATGGAACTTACTTTGGGGGACGCCAGATGACGTTGCTCAATCCAAAAGCGGAAGTGCAATTTTTTTTTTTTGAGCAAAATTTAATATGGTTGTTTTTTGCCGGTCGCGTACGCTGGTACGCGCCGTTCTTGCCCTGCAGCACGGAGGAAGGAAACTAAGGAGAGGCCCTACCCCCTCCGCGCGCTAGGAGAAAAGTGTGGCGGAAATGACGTATAGGTTCTCATTTCTTTTGCTGCTTTTTTATTTTTTTTGCTGCATGGCCACGCCTTTTGGGCCACAATGGCGGCGTTGTTCTGATTTTTTGAGCGCGCACACGTGTTGCTCTGGTAGGTTTCGTGCCGTGGCAAAGGCGCTGTGTGGGCGGGTTTGCGTTAGTCACCGTGTCTTGTTGCGCTGTGTTACCTGCACCGTGCTCTGCCGGATGTTGCGCGAGCGCGCGCGCTCCGCGTGCGATACCACGTGCAGCGCGGCGTGGTTTCGCGAAAGATGTAAACAAGAGAGGAGGGTGGCACAAAAGGCGGAGCATCGCCATGAGCAACGCCAACTTCCGGCTTCACTTTTGCTTCACAAAGAGTGACGTCAGGGCCTCTCCTTAGTTTCCTTCCTCCGTGCCCTGCAGGCTATGCGGCATGCCTCAATGCCTTCGCTGCCGCGTAGCTGATGCGTTCTAATTGCCAAGAGCCTCTACTGACGCCCATACAAACAAGCCACAAGTGAGTGAACAGAACGCGCGACTTTATTGGCAGAAGACAAGCAGTGTACATTCTCGTGCAATAGCAGAAATAAAATTCGCATGTCGAGATACGCTGGAATCATTGACGCGAGCTCGTAAACGGCTCACCGTCGTCGTCGCACGTGGTGGTCAGGTTAACGAGCAACAACCAGCAGCGGAAACATATTGGACAGAGTGTGCCACTTGTTTGCAGCGACAGTCGCCGTAAAAAATGCCCAAATTGCATTGCGAAGCTATCGGGAGACGCAGGCATCTGCTGCCGCAGCTTACACAGCGACATGGACTACCCATCATTTTAGCATTGACTCCTTTCCAGCCTGCACGTTTCTTTTCTTTCGGGGGCCGCTAATGTGTGGCTCACACTTGGTGTCTCACATTGTCTCACTATGGACAAGTCGCTTTCGTGGGCATCGCCTCCATCAGCCACTTTTGCGGGCCTTTCCACCCAACTTCATACGCATCGGACTATGTAAGCACGTATGCTGGTCTCCGTTCATGCCTAATCGCGGCCGAGAAAGGCCAGAGGCACAATATGCCCATTGCTGCAGCAGGAAAGGGTGAACGGGGAGCACGAATCACGGTGTGCGTAAATTGGGAGTCTATGTCGCAGTGCAAGCTGCAGGAGCGAATGCTTACTTCGAGAGACTGCTTCCCAGTGCAACCGACCAGGCCGCAATATTCGAAAAACATAACACTGCGACCATAACCAAGTGACATAACAGCAAAATTAAACAGCAATCAGTCACCGCATGAGGTTCAGACAATACATTATACATTGGCGACGAACCATATGGCAACAGTGAGCATTCACATACACGGGTCTCTTAGGGTACATTGAGCTGCCTACCTACAGGCGTAGTGCCTGCCTTCGTCGCACGTGGTGGTCTACTAACGAGCAACAATCAGCAGCAGAAACAGATTGGACAGAGTGTTCCACCTGTTTGCGGCGACAGTCGCCGTTAAAGATGAGCAACTTGCAGTGCAAAGCAATCGGGTGACGCAGCCTACACAGCGACATGGACTACCCATCATTTTAGCATTGACTCCTTTCCAGCCTGCATGTTTCTTTTCTTTTGGAGGCCGCTAATGTGTGGCTCACACTTGGTGTCCCACATTGTCTCAATATGGACAAGTCGCTTTCGTGGGCATCACCTTCATCAGCCACTTTTGCGGGCCTTTCCACCCAACTTCATACACGTCCGACCATGTAAGCACTTATGCTGGTCTCCGTTCATGCCTAATCGCGGCCGAGAAAGGCCAGAGGCACAATTTGCCCATGGCTGCAGCAGGAAAGGGTGAACGGGGAGCACAAATCACGGTGTGCGTAAATTGGGAGTCTATGTCGCTGTGCAGACTGCAGGATCAAATGCTTACTACGAGAGGCTGCTTCCCAGTGCAACCGACCAGGCCGCAATATTCGAAAAACATAAAACTGCGACCGTAACCAAGTGACATAACAGCAAAATTAAACAGCAATCAGTCACCGCATGAGGTTCAGACAATACATTATACATTGGCTACGAACCATCTTACAGGCATAATGCTTGCCTTTGTCGCATGTGGTGGTCTGGTAACGAGCGACAACCTGCGGCACAAACAGATTGGACAGAGCCTCGCACCTGTTTGAACCAACAGTTGCCGTTGAAGATGAGCAACTTCCATTGCGAAGCAATCAGGTGACGCAGGCATCTACTGCCGCAACCAACACAGCGACATGGACTACCCGGCATTTTAGCGTTAACTCCTTTCCAACCTGCACATTTATTTTCTTTCGGGGGCCGCTATGTGTGGCTCACACTTTGTGTCCCACTTTGTCGCAATGTGGACAAGTCGCTTTTGTGGGCATCACCTTCGGCAGCCATTCTTGCGGGCCTTTCCACCCATACGGCTATCAACTTCATACACTTCGAACCATGTAAGCACATATGCTGGTCTCCGTTTTGAGCAAATCATGGCCAAAGTAGGCCACAAGCACAATTTGCCCATGGCTGCAGCAGGCCAGAACGAACGGGGCGCACCAGTTACGGTGTGTGTATACTGGGAGTCTATGTCGCTTTGCGGACTGCAGGAGCAAATGCTTACCTCGAGGGACTGCTTACCAATGCAACTGACCAGGCCCCCACATCTGAGAAACGTAACACAGTTACCACAACCAAGTGTGGCAGCAAAACCAGATTCTGCAATCAATCACTTCACTGTAGCTTGCACAAAGACCCAGGCTATCAAGGAAGAGGAGCAATCATCGAGACTAGGAATATGGAAAATGAGAAAGCTTGCATTCAAGAGAGAAGCCACTCTGCTCTGCAAGCATTGAAGGCTAAAAACATCAAGAAAGGTAAAATGGTGCACAGCACATGTGCATAGGTTAATGCAAGGCACATGCCGATGCTGCATCAGCTATTTCAGGAGAGGTATTGCGCATGACAACATACACTAGAAGATACTGCTACAGATATGTTAGGCTGCTAGACAGTGACTGGTATTAAGTATCAGCGAAGAATCGGTTGACCTTTATATTTGGATGAGGATGAATGACCTCTAACAAAAATGGGCAATGAGAAAGCTTGCATTTATAGAAGAAAATTACACTTGGCACAAACGGAATTAACATGGCTAGGAAGCTGATTAAGGGCAAACTGATGGAACTCAATCTTTTGGCCAGCGTCGTCCGTGCTTGGTCAGATGTTGCAGGTGCATCTGAAGATGAAGAATTTCTAGAAAGTCCTTCTTGAGTTACCAGGATGACTCAGCCAAATGTCCGTGCTGGTGGAATGGTGGCTGAAGCTCTTTTCAGTCTTGACACAGTGCTCTGCAGACTTGATATCTCATTCATATTCTTCTGCATGTGCTTCTTTGTTCTTGGTGTAAAAGCCTTGCAAATTCGGCTCCAGCCCCTTCCTGTTGGCGCAGATAGGAGCTCCTGTGATGACCAAGATGTGCTTGGCATAGACTCTGTTGGGGCAAAACGGTGACACATGAGATACAGCACAGATTAGCCAAATTTATGTGTGTTTTATATGTTCGAACCAATTATACTGAACCATAAATATGAACAAACATTCATATCTGCTGCAAACAGCAAGCCAATACAGCATATATCAAACATATTTATTTCTGAACCATGTGTTGTTTACCTTGTAGTAGTAGCCAATGTCCACACAATGACCTTGTTGTAGCAGGCAGCAGCTTCTGTTTAGTGCGTGGAGTGTGTTGCTTTATACTGGTGCCGTCCTCATTACTGCATGTCTGGAACAGAAATTTTGACTGAATCAGAAATTGAAAAAGCAAATTTTTGCAATATGAAATGCAAATAGGTGTGACAGATATGTTGTAATGATTTGCAACTACAGAACACATGCAAATGTACACTGTCTGTTCTAGGGTGCTTAAGCAGCATGTTAAATAAATATTGCTATTGTCCATAAAATTGATGTCTGCCTAACTACAATGCATGTCAACAGCGCAAGTACTATTAAGATCACAAATGAGAACATTTGTGGGTTCATTTATACACTAGAAGTGATCACACTGCTAGTTCCACAAGCAAATGCATGAAAGTCATGAAGCTATTAGAACTGATGCATTATTTTTCTGCACGAACGTGATGCACCGCTTCACTACTGCAAAAATAAATGCCCTACGGTAAACCAATCTGAACAGCAAGAACATTTGGAACCAACAAGTACGAAATATGGGTGAATTATCATGCTTGCAACTGTTTAATACATTAAATTCTGTACTTTCACTTCATTTTACCAAAGGATTGTTCGGTTTTGTGGACGAAAGACGTTGCCGGCCGACTCGAAAAAAAAAGTTTAATATGTATATTGATAAGGCTACTCAGTCACCTACAACCACGGCTACAATAACATGAAAAATGAGACGCGCGTTCCGATATCGCTCTTTCTTTCCTGGTTGTGTGTGTAAACCAAACGACAGCCTCGCAAGTAAAGGTTTATTTAGGAAACAGCAACTGAGATCCTCACTGCCCATATGTAATGCAGGATCTAGTTCGTTAACTTGTGCCCGCCTGGAAGGTAATGAGACGGATATTATATAACGATTCAAGCAGCGGTGTTAAACGACTCACCGTTGTTGTCGTTGTCAGCCGCAGCAAAATCCAGCTCCCGTTTCGATGCAGACCTGTTCCGAATGGCTCACGACCGAAACCCAACTGCCGGGCTTACATGTACGCTTGCAAACACGTAACTTCACCCCAAGTTAAATAACGCGAGACATCGAAGCGCAAGAAACTAGTTTTAGAAACAAAGAAGCAACCAGTCTACGTGTACGAACGAATGAATCCGTGCTGCCGTGCACTCGAAAATACCGGTAAAAATTTTAAATCCAGGCCAGAGGTCACGTGAAAGATCGATGATGCTGAACGCTATTTGCGTTTATAATAACGAAGAAACAATAAAGTTACTGACAACGAGTACAATAACTAATTAGCAATGATAATTTTGCCGTGTTTTTTATGTAACAAAAATGCTTCGGTAATTGTAAGAGAAAGTTTGTAAGATAAAATTGCGCTTATTACGACGCCTCTACCGGGAAATGTTGGAACTAACGAACGAATCCCGAGGTGACGCTAGGGTGGCTAGAAGGGGAGGTGTGAATACCGGCGGCGCTTTCCTTCGGGCGCGCGTGACCCCCTTGCGCACCGATGCCACCAGGGGGAACGTGGCGCTGCCGCTCGCGGCGTGGTATTACGGCGTGGTACTCCTGCGCTGGCCTGCGCCCTCCGCTGTCAGTTGGTCTCGTCGCCTGTTTTGGAGTGTTCCTCCCGACATTCCGTGTCATTCGAGGGCGAGATGCTGTGGACCACCAAAGTTATGTTGAGCACCGCAGCGACGCACGGCTAGTTTGTTACATTGCAGGTTATGTGGCGAGAAGGCGTGTTTTGCCCACACATTGTGAAGACTGCGAAGCACCATAAAGGCAATAAATATCCCCAGAGATCTTCCACCAGAGGCATCCAAAGAGTGGGACCTTGAGGGCCTTTTATATCCCTCAGAATCGTTCTATAAGCTGGACAATGCCATTTAAAACAAACTCACTCGTTTATTCAGTGTAACACCCGCCGTGGTTGCTCAGTGGCTATGGTGTTGGGCTGCTGAGCACGAGGTCGTGGGATCGAATCCCGGCCACGGCGGCCGCATTTCTATGGCGGCGAAATGTGAAAACACCCGTGTACTTTGATCTAGGTGCACGTTAAAAAACCCCAGATGGTCAAAATTTTCGGAGCCCTCCACTACGGCGTGCCTCATAATCAGAAAGTGGTTTTGGCACGTAGAACCCCATAATTTTTAATTCAGTGTAACACGCTAGCATGCCAAAGCTGTGGGCGAGATTTTCCAGTCAATTGGTTAAATGTCAAAGATTGGTTGCCTAGACCATTGCCAGTTATACGTTTTTATTGCCTCACAAGGAATCGCTTTTTGCTTAAAGGTTTCAATCAGCAGAGCAGTGAAAAGAAACGGAAAATACTGAAACCTTGTGCGTTGTAAATTTTGTTGCTCACTTTCAAATAAACAATTTCATGACCAGATCTGTTGCTTCACTGTCTGCAATCATAGTAAATTCCTTATATGAGCGTCAAAATGACATGCTACTGGTCTGCAAGCGCAGACAAAAAGTGGTTTGTAAATACGTCCAGACTTTATCAGGTAATGTCTGCAGTCTACAGGTCTTACGGCACGCATAGGGTGATTGACTGCTGATCTCGAGGACGACGGTCGCATTTTCAGGGAGGCGATATGCAAGGCGCCCGTGTGCCGTATGATGTCAGTGCGCGTTAAAGAACCCGAAGTGGTCGAAATTATTTCGAAGCCCCCACTAGCTCCTAACACCCAAAGCCAGCTCACGAAATGCGCACAGACAAAACGCGTTTGAATCTCGATACAGTGCGAAATGGGCCCGTAAAATTTCACAGGAGTAATAATTTGGGCTGACATAACATTGTTTTCATAATAAAGATTCATTCTTTGACGCTCGCAGAAAGCGCGGGATACCCGAAACGGGCTCACTTTCACTTCGGTGGTAGAGATGCAGCCGACGCGAGGCTGGCGAGGCGCTCATTTCGGCTGCGTGCTTACCCCGCCTTGGTCAACAGCGCCGCCCCGCGGCATCGGTGCCCTGTGGGGTCACGTTTGCGCCGCCGGTATTCACACCTCCCCTTCTAGCCACCCTAGTGACGCTACTACGTCGGCTTTGTTAGCAGCGGCGCGCGGTCGATTTTTTCGCCCTCTGTGGCCATTTGTTGAACGTGAGAGTGTGCTACCCCTGCTCAGCACCTGCAAACAACAAAATGTGCGCGCGCGCGTGTTCGCGCACGTGTTGCGCGCCAGGGGCAAAGTAGCGCTGCATGCAAGCACGTGCCCTGCACGGGGTGCAGTTTTGTCCTCGATGTTGACCCTCCGCAGTGCGCCACCACGGCGGTGCAAAGCGCACCATTCTGGTTTCGGGGCAAGGTGATCGAGGACGCTAAGAGTTGCTACACTCTTAGAATGCTCATTATCCGCATAGAACAGTTTACACCCTTTGGAGTGCCCCTTCTGATAAAGCGCGTGCCGTTCGTTAATGGAAAGTTCCGGGCTCGCAGCGTTAGAGAAAGGAAACGAATCAAGGCAGATAACGATTATTGTTGTGTGGCAGAAGGGGCAAGCCAAAGGGTGTAACTTTGCCTTATACTGACTATGACGCTATAGCACCCCAAGTGGATTGGCTTGGCTTGCAAAGTCTCTCTCCTACCGCTGGTTTTAGCATTCTTCTTCCCAGTAAATGTGGCATTGCAACGCGCCAGTTCTGCAAGGAGCGGTGTCGAAACGAAAATTCCCTGAGCGCGCTGCCAGCGTTGCATCTAACATCCATCGCACACTTCGTGCCCTCTGGATCAGTTGTCGTTCGCAGCTCTTAGCGCACGTTCCTGCTAAGCTCTTTTTTCTGTGAGATCACCCTCAAGTTGTATGTGAGGTATAAACGCGAATTTACAGGCTCGCTTTACAGACGCACACTAGGGACATTCGAAAAAGTCGTACACAATGCGCAGGTTATGGCTGATAATTGAAGCTGCACACTTCACAACATAGCTAATATTTATGCTGTTAAAATAAACTTACACATTACAACAATGACCTCGGAAAAGCACCTCTGCCTGAGAAGATGCGAGTCCAGTATGAAGTTTCATTACCTCTCTGTACAAAATTCAACATCTTAGTGCATAAAGTTTCATCAAACCATGCGATCTTATTACAACCCCATGAAGCATCACATCCTTACCCGAGCATTGCGGTAAAACCCATGGCAGAAGTAGGGCATCGCAAAATCAAATGTATGCGTGCGCAGTGCGCTTGTGTATATGGTGAATGTAACCATTTCGCACCGCCCCGCACACGATTCATTCTCAGAGCGCGAAATTGAGGCCATATCGCGCGACGTTGTTAGAGATTTGTGAACTTCACCGCACTGCACAAGCATTGCGTTATATAGCCCGCGGCAGACGAAAGGTATCACGAAATAAAAAAGAACGCATGCATAGTGCGTTTGTGCATAATGTGAATGTAACCATTCGATACCGCTCCGCAAAAAAATTCAGCCTCGGAGCGTGCAATTTTACCATATCGCGCATTGTCGTTACAATTTAGTTGAACTTCACCGCACCGGCACACGCGTTGCGATGAAGCATGCGGCAGAGGGAGGCCTGCATGAAATCGCATGAATGCCGAGGGCTCTCTTGCGTGTGACGTGAAATGAAAAGATTCAATGCCATTCTGCACAATTTTATCTCAATTCATCTATTTCCAGGACGTCGCTACAACTTCATCAAGCTTCACAACACTATACAGCATTGCCATAAAGCTTCCAGCAGCTGAGGTTTTTAGGAAATTTAATGAATGCATGTACAGCACTCAAGCGGTAGCTGGTGAATGCAAACATTCGTTCTACTTTTTGCACAAAAGTCTTTACATAGGTGTTTGCAAAGAAGGAAGTTCTATGCGGTGTAATAAGCTATTTCAACATATACACACTTTATATAGCGACATTTACGGATTCTAAAGCCAGTGGACAATAGCTAAAAGACAAAAAATATTGAATCAGTAATAAATGGTTTTGATTATGATATGAATGAAAACATTCCTTAGCATTTTGCACACAATTCACAGCACTGTTAAGAAAAGCTGGAAACTTCAAGGAACCCCTAGTAGATATGTGCAACCTTCAGATAATAGCATATATATGCCGAAGACAGCATCAGCTGTTAGAATTAAGACATATTCCTCAAGTCCTTACAATCTGTCACTCCCTTTGTTCTGGAATATTCAAAGCACCGCGAGCGAGCTCTGCTGCATTCTTCTTGACGCAAAACTCCTCTGTCACTTCGTCAAAGCCATTGTGAAGAAAGAAATAACACGTAGCCAGTTTTATACCCCAGCTCGACATGGACATCATCACTATTTGGGTACCCCCAATGATGGACACATCAAGCAAAGTCCACCTCTGGAACTGTTCCCTGCATCCAAGCAATCCTTTTATATATATAAGCAGAGAAGTTATGCACAATATATGTAAGCTCCATTCAGAAAAGATAAGTGACTAGTGCCTCATGCATTGAAACCTAAGCTTCTTATTGTTGCAGTTTCAATATTGAATAGGCATGTTTGAATAGCGAAATTGTATAATCAAATCAACATTCCAGAAAAATTACCTTTGCAATATCGGATTATATATTGAACATTCCCAATTTCTAGTATAGTGAATATAGTACAGCAGAGTTTGTTTGGCAATCAAAGGCTTGCTTGCATTATTTGATATGTGTAAGGCCATTAACAATTGGATGTCAGGACAACTAAGGAGATTGCAAATGAGGCACAAAGAAAAGTACGATCATATTTGGACATGATGGCAATGGCACTAATAAAAAAAAATGAACAGCATGTCCCAGACTTCTGTAGTTCAGTATAAGCTCAGTAAAAAAAGCTAACGCATACTGCTGCCCACATATCGTTTTGAAGGAATCCAAATATAAGGTGAAACTGACCAAAAGATAAATTGCTTTGTCTAATGAGACACAGCAAATACAAAGCCTGCTTAAAGCAAGACATACTTACCCAACTATAGTGCATAAATTACCTCCTCCATATATCTTTCTTCAGAAATGGGATCACCTGCGCAACTACAACAGTTCTGCACCAGAATCATTCAGTGAGTCTCTATATCATGCAGTCTTTCTCCTTATAGACTGCAATAACTATTCTTGCACCTTACAGTATTAAAACAAAAGCAACATTGCTATTCGACAACTTCAAATAGTCAATTATTGAACACGAATTCAATAGCAGACTATATTCAATTCATATTTGAAATTTTTGATATTTGCACAATCCTATAAGATCGTAAGATCTTGCTTGTAATATTTATATATAGCGAATCTACAATCTATAATAGATATAATATAATAGATTATAATAGTGTCGGTCTGTCTTTTCGCGAGCGCTATGATTCGACTTTGTTGCGTTGTGGACTGCAAACGTAACGATGTCAAGCTGCAACATCGTGTCCCTCTGCAAGCAAGTAGACGAGCAGACTGGCTGCGGCGCATCGGACTGCCGTTATCCGATCGGCGCCAGGATTTGCCCGTTTGCAGCCATCACTTTACACCGGAATATTACTAACGCAATAGCGTTTCGCGAGTCCGGTATTATCGTAAACGCAAGCGGAAAGGGACAGGGCCTGGCCGTGTCCCCTTGCAAGTCGTTTCAGGTATGGTGCCTAGAGGGGGAGGTGTCAGCATCGGCTGGGCAGCGCCGCGTATGGCGGTGCGGCATTTCTTTATGACAGCGACAGGTGGTGCGCTCGTCGTCTCCGAGATGCCTAGCGCGAGGTTGTGTTTGAGCAATCTCTCTGGCTCTAAGCGCGCGTCGTGAAGTTAGCTTCGCCTGCCCCACTTTTGTTTGCTTGTCACAAGGACTTCTGAGTAGCCTTCTTCACCCACGCTACTGCAAAAATTTGGTCGATATGTAGAGTAAGCTGGATGATCTCCTGGATGTGGGCCACCTGTTGTGTCGGCAGCGGCAGGCAAGTGGGGGCCCCCGGCCAGCGAACGCGCGGCGAGCGCCGACGCAGAGAGGGAGACGCGGAGCTAACTGCTCCTGATGAAAACCGGAACAAAGACTCAGCCGACTCGCGGCCGTTTATTACTAATAAAGACTTCACACGCCAGATGACACCTCCTGATTGGTCCAAGCTCGTCACATGAAAGAAGGGGGGGGGGGGCGCCATCTAGCTAAACTACTACGAAACATAGATGTACGATAACACAGATGTGACAGGGGGCGACACTATACTACATCATCCCCCCCCTGGAAACAAAGCAACCATACAGTGATACGCGCACACAAGACGCGCACTTAAGTCCAAAGGCAATTTCAGTTCGTTCCCCCCCACGTTCACACACACGCGCACCAGATGCACACAAGGCACGCACTTAAGTCCACAACAAATTCAGTCCGTCCCCGCCCAAGTTCACATACACGCGCACCAGTCTTGGGCACCAAAACACAGGCAGTCAGTCAAAACAAAATCCGACAAAGAACACGGCACAAGACTCACTGCACCGCAACAAGGAACACATTTTATACCTGTGTGAACAAAAACTGAACTGTCTCCTAAATGTCACAGCGAGGCCCCTAGCCGTGGCATTTCGAAGACGGCAATACGCTCTAAATTCAAGAGACATAATCATCGAGCCACGGAGGCCGTTTTCTGTCACGCTGAGGACGCGTGCGTACCTCAGAAGAACTTTGGGGGTTGCGACGCGTATTGGTCGACTTTGAAGACCTAGTCGTCCCACTACTATTTCCCTCTCCCTGGTTGGACAATTGAATGTGGTTGTCGCTCAAAGCTGGAGAGGGTTGCCCAGGAAGCTCCTCTCGACGTCCCAACAAGTTCTGGGAGGCTACCGAGTTCTTTGCAGGTTTCTAATATTGGAAACCAAATTTCCCTTTGCGCTCTCATTATGCTCAGTTTTGACCATTGGTGCCTACAGTTCTACCTTTCATTGCAAAATTAAATGAACTTGAAATAATCCTGGTTCACTCGAGCAGCCTGTTTCAAGTGCTGAGGCGCGCACCATCCAGTGGACTATTAGGACAAGCGCCTGTAGCTCAAGGCACTAATAAAGTCACGCCAGACAGAACTGCATACGGCACCCCATAATAGTCCCTTAAAATGTAAAACCAGCACTGGCAAACCGCGAACGACTGCCTACTGAGGAAGCTTTCTGTTCGGTGCAATTATGAGTTTCGTAAGGGTTGCACTGAGCGCGAAGCTAAAGCACGGCGATAAAATGACCAAAATTTAGTAGTACGTTGGACCAGCTGCAGTGATAAAGTCGCCTAGCCTTTAAAATGATTTTCTGATACGCGTATTGTGCCCCAAGAAGCCGCGGAGCAAGAAAGCACTTCGCAGCGGAACCAAATAACCGCAGCGGACCTTAGCCAGCGTACGGGAGGCATCTCGGAGCCGACAACAGCGCCGCCGCATCGTCCTGAATAAATGCTGCTTCTCGGGCGCTCCGATGCCTACACCTCCCCCTCTAGCCACCATATTTCAGGGGAGAAGCGCAAATGTGAATGGTCTGCATGGTGCAGCCACCTGGTTGCATAGAGCTCAACCACACACAGTAGCAGTAACAAAATGTATACTTTGCTGCTGGCGTAAATTTTTCGCAGGAGTGTAATCGTTAACATGTTTTCGTAAATGTTAAAAATGTTTTACACTTGGTTAGAACAATATCTCTTTGTTTGGCTCGTTAAGCTCTGCGCCAACGGGTGGCTGAACTGCGGAGACCGATCAGGCAGCTCACGTACGTCTACACTAAAGTTCGTTCATCAGATTGAGTTTATGCCTCCACCGTTCCCTCGAAACGTTCAGCTAGTGTGTGGTTACCGGAATACCAGACACGTTCGGTGCCACGACAGAATGCTCGCAACACACCCTGCTTCGATAGCTCTCACTTGCGGTCGACGGCCAAGCGGCTAGCGGAGAGGTTTCGCGCGGGCGGGCTCTAAAACAACCGGAAGTGGACGATGTGACGTCACAGCGTCACAGAAGTGATGCAGAACCAGTGAAGGCGGAGCTTAGCCCGGATGGCTTGGCAAACCAGTTGAAGAGGAAAAGCATGGCTAGGGAGAAGGGTAACTTGTAATCGCTTGTAGCTCTATTAATACGTAACGCTTCACTTAAATTGTGGTGCGAATGTTCTACTTAAGCTGTACCCTACGCGTCAACATGATTTGTCCGAACCGTTTCAGGGTCCCTTTAATCGGAAATGACATCGTATGTGCTGCCGGAAAAATCGTCGGCACATATTGTGTGTGCTGCCTGAAGTCCTTCTTGCAATTTCCCACAAAATGTTTGCTACAAATCTGTGTTATCTCTGTTGGCAACCACGGACTTCCATCGGCACTGTGCTGAAGTATGCAAATTATATCACCACATGGCACAAATATTACAAGCGTACACAACTTTAATTAGTACATGCCCTATAACATAGAATAGAGGCGGCAGCGTAAATAGCTTGGCAATATTTTAACAGTGGTCAAGAGACAGGAGTTGAATCATTTCTGCTTTGGCAACACAAAAACGACCCAGATCGGGGTGTGTATCTTCCAGTAACTCAAATGAGTGCTGCAGAGGTGATGCAGGTATGAACTCCTGTCATCGTCAATGCATCCCACACATATTCAATTTCTCGGCATGCATTAACTTTGACCACTGCTAGCGCATGCAACAGAAGTTGTTTCCATTCTTGGGCAGTGCACACAAACGAAAGACGAGAAACAAGACAGGGCAAGCATTCAAGTGAAAGTTTTTATTTGAAGAATATGATTATATATCCAGTAATCATGAAATTCTTGTGGATTACATGTAAAAAACATCATACACTCACGAGCGATCAATGAACGAGATCGCTTCATTTGTCAGGTGTTTACTTACTTTGTTTGGCACGCCACAGTAATCCATGTATGTTGTCTGCTTTTTCCATACCATTTTCTTGGAATAGGTAGAATTTAACTGGTGGCATTAACCCTTTCACGTTTACATTGCTGTTGTGGCAGTTGATAAAGCAAAAGTAATTTCCAGTCTTCTGAAGGGGCGCCATCGCAAACAAGAGACTACGCACGCAGCGCAAGCGCAGAGGAGGCGCTGGCGAGCACGACCTTGAAGGCAAGCGATGTAAAGGTACACCTATGGGAGGTGAAATCGTTCCGCCAGGGGAGAAATGAGCGCTGGCGTCTAGGATGAAACTTGATGTGGGGACGTCTATTCCAGTGTGATGCTGCTGTAGTCGGGTACAACTTTAGAAAGAAGGGGAGGCCTCGCCCAGATGACCGAAGCGTGGCAGCCAAATTGCCTGCACTGGTTTGGTAGAGCTCTCGCGATTGGAATGCTATAACACATGCTGGATCACGAGAGAAAAATAACCCTGTGCCTTCTAAAATGCTGCGCATCGTGTGCTTTTTAGCTTCACTGCAAGGGCTAAAAGTGGAAAGATCAGTCTGCGTTGCCTCTGCGCTGGTTTACATGTACAAGGCACATTTACTATTAGTTTTCCGAGCTTAAAGTGAATCAGTTGCTATTTAACAATTATTTTTAAAAATGCACTATCGAAACCATTACACACCTGGGGCGAGAAGACGATCAAGGCAGGAAAGATACAAAAATGCTTCATTCACCATTTTAAATAAGTACTCTTGGTTTTAAATACTATAATATTTATATTCTTTGGTTTTGTTTTCACAAACTTATTTTCAAGAATGTGATAGGTTCTTTTTTTTTCGTTCCTTCTCACTTCTTTTTTTTGCAAGCCCACAGTCTCACTAAGCATCAGCGATGCTCACTGCAATCTTTCTTCGGTGGATCACAGCTCAATATAAGGGCACATGGCACAAATGGTGCATTGTCAACTCGCAATTATATTTCGGGCATAATAGACCACCACAAACAGTTCAGGAATTCAATATAACAATGGGCAGAGGCAGACAACTGACACAATTCGGCCCAGTTCGAAGCGCAGGCAATCATCTTCTCCATCAGCAAGGTCACCGGCCGCCCGGCTCGTGATGCCAGTCTATAGTGCACGCCCATTGGTGGAGGCTCATGTGCATCCAGCTTGGAGGAGTAATCGCCCTTTTTTGCTGTAGTCATACCCAACTATAGGCCTCACAACACGGTCTCACAGTAGCATGGATAGGTGCGCGCATGCATGGAATGTCCGCACCGCTCGCCGAGCCTGAGCCAAAGAGGAACAGCCTTCTCCCTTTTGTGCCGAAGTAACCCCGCCATTAGGTGGCGTTAGCAGTGCAACACTCGCGCCATCTCTCGTGCTACTCTGCAACCACACCGACCTCCGCCGTAAAGCCACGGGGCGAAGCCGGATTACAGAAGCCATGCAGGGAAAACATCAGGGGACGTATGAGAGTCCCGTATCTGTACAAATTTTTCAGATTGAATGGAATGGAATGGGCCAGAAGTGAAACAAATCAAATGTAGAATACGTTTAAAATAGTTTTCAAAAAAGAACAGCTAACATCAAAATATATATTTAAAAATGTGCACATCCTGGTGTTCATAACATTGGCAAGTTCCTGTCGTTCCGCCGCATGTTACGAAGCATTGTTTACTAAAAGCACAAATGGAGCATAACGAACAAATGGGGAATTTGCTTGAACACAAAATGCTTTTTGGAAAGTGCAAATGATCCCTGTATAGACAGGACAGTCTAGATCACCGAGAAACATATAGAGCCTCTACTGCGCACGTCCTCACATTTTATGCCTATACTATGCCCACAAAGGTGAAATTTACTGCACTTTTGCTTCCATTTGACGTTTATTTGTGCACAGAACTGTTTTAAGTGTTCAAAGGCTATTAGGAAATATTCGTACTTACCAAGTGCCTATTCAAAAGCATCAAATATTCGCACACCCTTAATCAAAACAATTAATTTTTGGATTTATTATCTTGGAAACATGTCCAGTGCACAATTTTGTTAGTGAGGAAATCCCTTATGAGAGACTGGCACAGCTGCAATTAAGGTTTCCAAATGTCGAAAAACAGGATTGGCCAAATTCCTTGCCTTCTGCGCACAAATGTGCTATACAGTGCAGGTACTATTGTATGCTTGATTCAAAGTGTAAATTTTATACAAATATTCCAGCAGATATATGTTGCACTAGTGTTTATAGAAATGCTAATACATTAGCTGAAATAAAATACCGGTTATGAATTAGGCATGGGGAATCAATACAAGTTGCTCATGTATATGAATTACAAGTGCCTTCTGTGCTAATAATGAACTAACTACCGTCACTGAACTTATCTCGCATCTTTCCATACAATAAAGTGATAACAAAACTATATTACATAACTGTACTGAAATACCAAGAACGGACACTGAACACTCATTAAACACAGGCATTTATTTGGTGCTCTGATGAAACAGACAGTGGAGCTGGCTGTACGTTTTTGGCATGGAAAAAAGAAAGGAGACATTCAATTGCTCTAAAGATGTACCAATCTATAAAAAGTGGTGCGAATAGAATACGATCAAAAGACTCTCCAGGATGAACCATGTATACAAGAACCTCGGGGCAATAAATACATGACTGGGTCTAAAAAACAAGTTCATGTGTACTGTTTAAAAGCAATGATTAAAAAAAAACACGGAACTTAGAAAGTAGATTATTCAGACATCTCTAATGTAATAATAAGTATTAAAATAAACATACATATTTTGTAGGGGCATGCAAACAGCAATTTTTGAGATCGAAACAAATATTGAATACTTTTCAAATAATTAAAAATCACAATATAACAAGGAAAATCACTAATTTTACTGTCTTCATAATATTGAGCATTAACTGTACCTTTAATTTTTTTTCTCAGTTACAGCTTTGTGTGGGTCAGTTTTCAAAATTTCTTTTGCTCCATGTTCTATGACATGCTGAGAAAAGATCTAGAGAAAAGATGGTGACCCCAAAAAAGTGTTTCAGGGACCATTTAAGAGCACGTGTAAGCACTTCTGCTACTTGATGCAGCCGAACACTATGCAACACGTGACTTGTCTAATTTTTAATTGCGACTAGTTCAACATGGCTGTTGACCTACCCTACACTATTATGGTGATGTGCTCTCTTATGTCTGCTCAAGTGTTGAGACTGCCTAAAGGACCTGGAGCAGACGGTGCAACTGTATGGCCGGTCACCTGTATGAACACGCTGGTGTATCGTCAGTGAATTTTTGAATGCGAATCTCTGAAGGCATAAAGGGCACTGAAATGGCTTCTCACCAGTGCGAGTGCACAGGTGTTTCATAAGGTAGTCCTTTTGTGAAAAGGTCCTAGGGCACGAAGGGCAATGAAATGGCTTCTCGGTTCTGTGGGTGCACAGGTGTTTCACAAGGTTGCCCTTTTGTGAGAAGCTCTGAGAGCATGAAGGGCACTGATACGGCTTCTCGCCTGTGTGGATGCGCAGGTGGGCTTTCAGGTAGGCCTTTCGTGAGAAGCTCTGAGAGCATGAAGGGCAGTCAAATGGCTTCTCGCCTGTGTGAATCTGCTGGTGCCGTTTCAAGTGGGTCTTTTGTGAGAAGCTCTGGTTGCACGAAGGGCACTCAAATGGCTTCTCGCCTGTGTGAGTGAGTAGGTGGCTTTTCAGGTGGCTTTTTTGTGAGAAGTTCTGGAGGCACGAAGGGCATTTAAATGGCCGCTCACCCGTGTGGGTGCCCAGATGAACGTTTAGTTTGTATCTTGCTGAGAAGCTCTGAGGGCATAAATGGCACTGAAATGGCTTCTCACCAGTGTGTACGCTGGTATGCGCTTCCAGACGAAACAGTTTATCAGCCTCATAGTCACACAGGTGACATCGGTGGCAGCATCCTTGCTTTAAGTTGTCACATGTGGCAGTTGATGGAGAAGGCCTTGATGCTGCACAAATAAAATTAAAATAAGGAAAAGTTATGGAATGCCAAAAAAGAAAAGAACACAAATGCTAAGTTTAATTACAAGCTTCTTTTATTGATTTGGGAAATCTTGAGGGTGATCTTAAGTACGATCAAACAAAGAACTCCTAATGGACCTTTTTAATTTACAAAATATTTCTGCACTTAAATGCCTCATGGCTCCGTTTGTGAAGTCCACCTATTAAAATTATGTTTCAGAAAGGCAAATGATTCCAAAATGAGAGAATGTGAAATGTTTGAAGCCTTTTACAGATTTGTATGAACCCTAAGGAACAGTCTAAAAATTCTTTGACCAAGCTTGCTCTCTGATCCTTAATGAGCACTCACATAATAGCCAGGCCTGAGAGCGGCCCTTCAAAGCTGTGCTTGTGCGAAAAGCTCCGATGGCAGAAGTGCCAATCAAGTGGCTTCTCCATGCGGTCAGTTAGGAGGGTGTGTTCTTTGGCTGCGACGTGTGCCACCGCGTTTCCCACCAGGGGCTCATGCCCCGGAGTCCAGACTGTGTGTATGTCTGAGAAGTATTTGCAGCTAGAAATGCATGCCGAAGCAGTAAAACAGACATTTGGTGGTCACTACACAATCCAAACACTAAAAACAACCCACCCCCTTCATTGCAGAGCTCACTATCAACTGTGACAAATCAGTGGTGCCTAAGATGTGCTTGAAAACCACTTCAGTGGCTTAGAAAAGCATGGAAGCACTTAGACATGCCACCAGCAGACTTCAGAGAAGTTTTTAGAACATTCAGCATGATCTTGCTGCTATAAATGTATTCTTTAAGATGGAGATATTTGTGAAAATCAACCATGCTAATAATACAGCACAACCTAAATATAGGCACACCCTCCCTCTTTACCTCTCTACATGTAATTGGCTATACTTTCTTTCTTTTCGTGCTCCCACAAGGTCATTATTTCCACTGTATACAAGTCCTTTACAGTTGAAGTCTGGGTAATTTTGATGAAACAAATGCTGTCCATGCAAATAGTTGCTTGCATAGGTAGTTTATCTGCTCTGGCAGATAACTTTTCAAACAAACAGAACTGGTAAACAAAAATGTTTTCTTTTTTATTTGACGATTTATGGCATATATACGTTTACATTAAATATTTGAGTGATCATAATGAAAAAAACGTCATTTTGTTTGAATGTTCAAGAACAGTTCTATTCTGAGATAATTATTAAAGTTGACACTCAGTAGGATGATTTTGGATTCATAGGCTAGAGCCTACCAAAAAAGCCCCACCAATCACATAAAGATCCTCAAAATTGACGTAGCTTATTAAAGGGAAGCTGAAATACTTTTCGAAAAAACTGGGTTCTCTACGGCATTCTACAGTTTTGAGTCCCCTGAACACGTATATCTGGTTCAAAAAGGGCGGAAACAAACGCAAGCGGCTGTTTTTCCAAGAAAACGCGCACCAGCGCCTCAGGGCATCGCGCGAACGCCGCTGTTGCCCGTGATTGGTCGGGGCCGCTGTGACGTCGTTGGCGGTAGTCGCCGGTCGGCGCCGCCGCATGTCTCCGTTTCAGAGCGTAGCACCATTCCTTTCTCTCTGGTAGCACGCGGTTCTGCTGTTCTGGCTTCATAGCTGAGTTGCAAGATGGAACGTTCTCGCTGTCTCCGACAGCTCGTATTGTCCCCGTACATGTTTGAACCCACAGCCGATACGGAAAACGATGGCGGCAACAGAGTCAACGACGATATTGAGTGTGCCAACAGCGAGAGCGATGTGTGAACCTTCTCGCGCGCTGGAAATCTTAGCTGGTACGCATGTTTTTTTTTTTTTTTTTTTCATGTAGCTGCACGTTGCAATGACGGGAGAAAAAATGCGCTAAAGTGTCACTAGGAACATGCTGCTGGAAGAATGCCGAAGCACTAACTTCTCATTAGACTTACACGGGTGCAATTCCGCGATGTTAAGCACCTTGCCGCTGCTTGTCTAAAGTCCCGTGGTTTTTTCAGCGTTGATACACGATCGCGAACATAAGTGCCGCGTTTCAAAGCGCGCACATGCAGTGCTGTGAGGTACAGTCATGGAAGTTGCTTATCATACACATCCAGAGATGACCAGAGGTATTATATGTGCAATATTCATACTATGGTTCGACGACTTTGCGAGTGTGGCTCGATCAAGAATCGGTATGCGTGCTCCATGCTAGTGTTGACATAAAGATATTAGGCAGTTTTAGCACCGCCGTGTGGTAAACACGATAACTGAACCGTACGTCGAATGTCACTAGGCAAGCCTACACTCCATTTGATACCTCAGGTGCATCGCTGTGGAAGCTACGCTCGAAGTCCGGTCACCAAAATTTATTACTGCGCGCGTTTCCGTCTATGCTTCGCAGCGTGCCAGCGGCGTTTGCTCGCACGAGCATGCACGTGAAGCTGCCGCGACGGGCTGCAATTAAAAAATACCGAAATGAATTTTTTTTTTTTTAGAGAACGTGTTAGCAGCCGTATAAGTACACGGATGGTTTCTATGGGTAAATTCTTCTTTTTTTTTTTTCATACCGAACTGAGCTTATATATGGAAAGCTTTCTGAAAAATAGGGTCAAGAAACACCGAACTTTTTCTAAGTGCGAACGCAGCCACTGCAAGAAGTATCTCAAGCCTCCACAGCGTTGCACCTGATGTATGAAACGGAGTATAGCAACGCTACAACTGTGTTACCAGACGTTAATGGCTGCAAATGTTCGTATTTCTCCAGTGCATCAATGTGGGCCTAATCACGCTTTCATTAAACTAGGTGCACCTGCATGTGCTGTGTATTGATGGAAGATGAAGAGAACTGCTTGTGCTGCCAGGAGGTGCAAGAGATTAGGAAAAAAACAGAAGCGCACGCAGTGCGTAACAAGTTCAAGACAATTCAGGACTGTGTGCCTCTGCAGGGCAGTACTGGAAGTGGCACTTGCCCAGAAAGGAGTCGAACCGGCTGGACAAGGCAAGAAGTATATATATACACACAGGTGTGAAAATGATATGGCCAATGGAAAAAGAGTGATGCAAAAGCAATTTTTTTTTACAGGCAGTTGAGGTATGCAGCATACCGCCAGTTTGTCTGGCTAGTATGGAAAAAGTTGGGAAAGAAGAACCGTCGAATTCTGCCAAGCTGTGTACTTGAACTTGTTCGGGCTTCAGTCGCGCCGATTTGATTGGAATACCGATTGCCCGCATCGTTGTCAAGCTCCGATGATAGTCACTGTCGCGGAAATGGTCCGAGCACAGCACAGTTGATTTCGTCGGCACGAACTTATCTCTCCTCACCGCACGTACCCACTGCGCTGCAAGCTTCTTTTCCTTCGGGAATTTGTGAAACACCACATCGTCTCGCCCGCCTGTGTTCGCGCAGCCGAATGCTGCACAAAACGAGGGCATGTTGGGCGCCCTTGGCTGTAGGCACTCACGCAGCACAGAAGGAAAGAACAGTTTACGAAAATCGCAAAACAAACGTGAGCGGCGGCGGCGGCGGCAGATCTCTCGTAGCGTCGTTCAGTAAAGCGCAGGACGAAAAGAGGCATGCCAGCACATGTCAGCACGCCGGTCCGCAGCTCGGTTGGCTCGGTCTCCGCCCATGACGTCACTCTCGCCGGTTCTCTCCTCTGCCAACGTCCTCACCCGGCGCTCCGGGAAGCGATGGGGGCGTGTCCGCGCGGGTGATTTAGAAAGCGATTTCCGCCCGTTATATTAACAAAACGAAAAAAAAAATTTCAGAACCGTAAATTATTAGGTCTGTTCTTCCCAATCCCAGCAATTCATAGAAATTGAAAACCGTTTCAGCTTCCCTTTAAGGGGATATGCCAGCTGATGAAGGGCAGTAGTGCAACTGCCACAAGCTATGCCAGAGTTCTAGGCTGGCGTGCTACATAATCACCCATGTCACATGGAGGGTTTGTAAGTGTCGGCACTTTCGCCGTTGAATGTTAAATTAGCATACTGAGTCATTGACCAGAATTTTGAATTTCTTGCAAGAACATCCGAATGCATGGGCAGTCTGAAAACAACAACATTAGTGGGGAAAATAATTTAACTGCTTTTACAGCACCAGCAGTATGAAAAATTTACTTAATTGTGCCCTGTGCTGTGCTCGACTCATATGCTGCACGACTGAAACTCTGCGATGGTGGACACCAAGGAGGCAGTTCACTTTTGCTTTTATCGCAGCTCATCGCACACCATCTTAAAATGTAGATATATGTGCCCAACCGTGGACTCTGCAATGCCGTCCGATTAGGCTTTGATGCCCGAGTTCAGTTTCGTTAAATCGTTCACAGTAGTTGCCAGCATGTCGTCCACGGACCCATCTCAGCCTCTGGCCAAAAGACTAGTGCGTGATCTCAAAACCAATGATCGAGGTGCTTTACTGGTTTGAACAAACTTGAGGCCACCTATCTGTGACAACCTTCTGCCCAGCCACCACCACCTTAGCTGACAGTGAATTTTAGAGCCCGGCTCTGAGGCGCCCGCTCCTGCGGCAAGTGTCAGCGTCAGCGTCCTACCTCATAACTGAGCGAACGAGCACAGCGAAAAATGAGAGCGAATGCGGAGCACAGCAAGAGATGAAAAAAGCAGCGAGAGCGAAGAGAGCACAAGGAGGAAAGCAGAGGAGGAGCGTATGGCGAAATCGTGAGAAGAAAAGCACAGTGCTGTGCATGACAGGCTTTACAGCGACAATGGACAAAAGAGAGCACCAGATTAGCATGCGTCACCCGTATAGAAACAAAGCACTGCATGAGCAGAGATTTTCTTCGATGGCTGCTATGAATCATGCCCAAGCATCGCACATGCACTTCCTCTTGTGGTCTCCCGGTTAGCGAGGCAGTCACACCACACTTCACTCCGTTTGCAATGTGCCACACTAACATATTGCCTATACATGGTGAAATGAGAACGTGTGTACAGCTGTACTCAAATTCGGCATCAGGGAGTATCGCAATCGTTGGTGAATTTTCTTCTTATGGCCATACAATACAAGGAGCTTAAACTTAGGCTTACCAGCAGCGCTTTGTTAGTATCAATAACACGGCAAAAGTTGCTGTTTGGTGCAGAGTCGACCAATACCTTAGTAGCCGCCTTAGGTCATTTTTAAAGCGGTGCAATTGCCTTGCCAACATAAAAGAGGGATAGGGGACAAATTAAATAGTGTAAAAAATTCACAGACAATTACGATACTACGCAATGTGAAATTTGAGCGCAGCTCTATACGCGTTTTCATTTCGTGATTTATTGGCTGGCACGGACAATCTGTCTCGTGCAGCACGTTGAAAATGGAGCGAACCATTGCAAAACAAGTAACACTCAAGCAGAACGATAGCGATGAGCAGAGTCAGTGCTCGTCAAAAATCTGATCAGCAGCTCAAGTGCGTCAGCTCTTATACATGGCTCGTTGATGGTTCAAGAGTAATGGCTAGTGCCTGCGCGGCTTCCAGAAAGTACTACACAATTCGCGTCATGCATACGATCAGATTACAGAAAGCTTTGGTGACAACAGCTAGTGCATAGAACTATCGATAACATTCGACAAACTTCCAATACATGCAGGCACGTCGTGCGTCGAGGGCTAACATTTAACATTTCTTAGCGGATGAAAAGCAGTGAGCGTAGAAAGATAAAGAAGTGTTCTGCGCCATCTCGTAGCGATCGTCGCAGAATACGTCGCTCCACCGTCGAATACACCAGGTGGAACAACACCTTTCTCTTTCTTCCTTCGCTCTTGTGCTCATTCGCTTGGTTATGCTGCCACCGCCACTGGCTGCAAGAACGGGCCAATAAGAGCTGCGCTTTAAAATTAGTCATGACCACCAAGCCTGCGACATTGTGCGAATTATGTTGCAAATATTGAAGAAGACACTACACAGTGTTCAAAACTGTGATTACCCTTTTACATTGGTCATACAAGAGAGGAGCGCGCGGTTCTTGCTTGGCGCCAGCACGATCGCTTGCTGCAGCCTGAAAAGCAATGCTGTCCTATTGCTTAAGCACCCTGCACATGGTGGGGTGGAAGGCATTCAAAATAAACAGTCCAAGGATGAAACAGTGGCACGATCCAGGCTCAATAGGGGAGGGCTGACTTGATCCATGGCGAAGTAAACGCAGCTGCTGGTCTTCGCCAAGCTGCTTTCAATGGTGTGGAGAAACGGTGCTTGAGGACCAAGTTCCGTTTTGAAAAACACAAGGAACACGTTCGGTGCAGGGTGGGCACAGATTTCTCATACTTTGGTGAAATGTAACAGGATGTAGCAGGGTTCGGCGCAATCGGTGGAGCGGTAGCATCACTGCGTGGATAGCCAAGCTCACTAGCTTTGAAGCTTCTTTTTTTGGAAACCATTTGTTTTGGCATCAGCAAACCTACAATTTTCTGATTGACACTTTTCATTTAATTATAATATTTGAGAATTTGGTTGTTTAATCAAGACTAATTATCTAATCAGGCAGAATGAAAAGCATAGTTTGAGTATCTCCAAGTGACGGCAAACAACATTACCTTTGTTCTGTCCAGCTGCGTGGCATCTGCATATTTTTAAACTCTGGCTAAACTTAGTATATGGTTGTGTTCTTTTCACCCTGTAGTCATGTTCTACATGTCCATAAACGTAATCTAGTACAGTCAAACCTCTATATATCGAACAGCGCGGTGATCGCAAAATAGTTCGATATAGCCAGAATTCGATATATAAAATCACGCAGAAAACGCGTCAGAAACTAGCGCAAATCAATCAATGAACCAAGCGTGGTGCAATAGATACTCACATGAAGCTTCAAACAAAGTATTTATTTAGTTCGCTGAAAGTACTGAAGCAGCGTAGCCTGCTTCATATTAGCAACCGCGTGCTTGACCACGGCGTCCTCAACATAGTCCAAACGGTCCACAAGAGACAGTCCAGTGCCTTCTATTGCGCCGCAGTAGCGGCGTACAACAGCCAAAGCAGCTACAGCCTCAGTTGCAGTCGGGAGCGGGGCAACATCAGCGCTTGCTGGATCAGCCTCGGCAGCGTCTTCGTTTGGCCGCTCAGCAGTCACTTCTGCCGCGATCTCCACGTCTGTTAACTCCGCCACTGTTTCGGTGCTGTCGTCACCGCCAACGAAGTCCGCAATGCACATGATGTGTGGCTCAGCACGGACAAAGCGCTCCAACTGGCTCCACGGCCGCCTCGATCACGCGTGCACGGCGGGGGCAAACCTCGCCGTGCGCGCGTGATCGAGGCGGCTTGCCCGGCCGTGCGCGCATAGGTGGGCGCGTGATCGAGGTGGCCGTGCTGGCTCCAAGCCGCCGCGTGTGTACGCCGCTACGTTCAAATGGCGCCCTCGGCGCAACCGATGTGGGCAGCTGTCGTACGCAGCAGTCTGGAACGCCGATCGCGCCGCCGCTATCTTCGAGAGTGTTGCGGGAAAGCTCGCCTCCTGTCAACAGAGCGCACTTGGTCTGGGGTGGCGGAGTTCGATATATCCATTTTACACCCGGCCCCGTTCGAAATAAAGAATTAAAAATGCATGCGATTTTCCATGTGATATAGAAATTGTTCGATATACGCAATAATTCGATATATCCGTGTTCGATATATCGAGGTTTGACTGTATTAAACCAAATATGTTGTCTTGGTAAAGGAATTTATTTCCAATCAAACTCAGTATGTTGCACCCAATAACTGTTCGTCTACCTATTCAGCAGTTCCATCTGCAGTGCCATAAGGATCCGTCTTGGGGCTCTTGCTAAACTTAATTTACATAAATGATCTTCGTAACTGTGCAAGCAGACGACTGTGTAATATACCACAAGATTACTAGCCCTAGTGATTCATATATAAACGGCAAAGGAATCTCCACATGTGCCACTGGTGTACCAAATGGATAATAAAATGTTACACTGAGAAAAGTGTAAAACGATGTGCTTATCACCTACTGCGAAAAGTGGGAATCAGTATAGATACAGACTGAATAACACTTTGCTATCATCAGTTAACACCCAGAAATATCTTGACCTTCACATAACTAAGGATCTGTCAGGGAATATGCATCCTAATTGCCTCACTACAAATGCTAATTGCACAATAAAATATCTTGGTTGTAGTTTTTCCGCCTCTTCTGCAAAAACTGACACTCTACGAACCCCTAGTTTGCACATCTACCATTTGGGATAAAAATTGAAGATCACTAAAACTGGCACTTAAGCGAATGAAAATCGAGCAGTTGGCTTTATTTTATCTAACTACTATTCCCGCCATTCCGTTGTAACATGCATGAAAAAAAAAACTGAATCTGCCATATTTCATAATGTCACAAATGTACCTGCCTTTTCCTATTCCACAAGGTTTATCACTCCAACCATGTGGTGAAGAAACAACAGACAACACAACCTTTCCTTGTTTCATTAAGATTTGATCAGGCATAATACTGGCGTACCAGCTACCAAACAAGCAGGTACCTGTTACATTGGGCTTTCAGTTTCGAGACCGAAACTTACTCGCCCTCAGGGGGCGCTGTGATGGTGACGCTGAGCCTATTTAAGGCGCTGCACTCTCAATAAACTGGCTCTCAACCTTGGTCTAAAGCTGCATCCGTGTCTCTCTTCAGGCCGCCGTTCTGGCGTGCCCAACGTGCCCGGCATGGCGGCCACACCGATGTAACATTGGCGACGAGAATTAACTTTCTGTGCGGGCTGCACATCGTCAACTGCTACCATAATGCCCACAAGAATTGATGATTCTGCCATTCTGCTGCCGCGGATGCCGGAGACAACGCTACTAGCATTGCACCAGCGCACATGTTCTGTCGTCATTCGTGACATAACATTGGCGACGAGGATAATCCACATACATCGTGCCTACATGTAACGACTCCCAACATACTTCTTCACCGCATCTTCTACTTCCGCTGCCCACCTTGCAAGCAGCACTTCTGCACTTTCTGCTTTTTGACCCAACTGTGACGTCATTTGCTTGACCTTCGACGCTACTGCAGCGTCTGCAGCTGTCTACATGCCTCAGACCTGCCTCCTACTACTTCAGCATGATTGCAGCAATTCCCCCCCCCCCCTTCTTGTCATGTCCCGGCGTACCAGCTATTCCTTGGCTCAAATGACAACATGTTGTGCAGGCATACATCGACGCCACCGCCAAGACCACTACGCCGGACCACAAGAAAGGACTCCTCAACACGCTGGGAGTGGAAGGCGTCAGTATTCACTACAACCTCATCGAGGCTGAGACGCAGGCCGGTGCCAATGAAAGGACAAGAGACTCCAAGGCAATTGACCTATACGAAGTGGGACTTCAAGCGCTCAACAAGCACTTTCATTAAGAAGAGGATGAATTTTTTAGTCGCATCTATTTCAAGTGCAGAGTGCAGAGTCCTGCGAAAACAACTACAGATTCCTTTCAAGATGTTCAACGGCTCGCCAAATCATGTAAGTTTGGCACCTCTACCGACCTCATGGTTCAAAACCAAGTCCTTTGCGGCTTGCAGTCGCACCAGTATCGCCGCCGCTTCATTCAACTCGGAGCGTTTGTTACCGTCAAGAAAGCAATGGAAATTGCCCAGGAAGAGGAACGCGCCGATACAACAATGCAGCGGCTCAGCGTTCTACAAGTAGACGGCGTTTCACAGTGTTGCCAAGGAGAGGTTGGGCCTTGGGCATGTGTTGCAAGATACTTTGGCACGATCTTCCTGTTTGCCATGTAGTATACTGTAAAACAAAATGAAGTTTTCTTGTTTGTAGTTGTCAAAAAATTAAGACAGCGTCATCATTTTTGTAGTTATTGTGGCAAACACGCCAACATGTCAGGGCTTGACTTCATAACTGCATTTGAAAATAATGTGATAAAATGGGTGGTATAGTACAGCAGGATTGTAGCAGTGCATTCTGTGATTAGAAAGTAAAACAGTGCAACTGTCAATTTTCACTGGAAGTTTTGTTGTACAATGGCTACCCTGTTGATGGTGAACTTGAAGACATTCTGGTGGAATTTGTTTTGTGAGTGCCATGCAGACGTTCAATTCATTGCAAAGGCAATTGAATTACTCACTAGTGTCTCATTTCTCAAAGGGAAAAGGCTTGACATTTTGCATCAGCAAAAGTGGATGAACATTGTAACAAGAGTGCTGCGGAAGAATAACTATCCACTGGGACAAACTAGTGATATGGAAGATGTCCCGTCAGCCACTGCAGTCTGCAAACACTGCACAAAAAACCTGAAGCTGCTATCGATGGGACAGCATCAAAACAAGTGTATGGCCAGCAGACACCTAAAGACGCCTATAAGTCGACGGAAGTGATTCCTGGTATACACCACAGGTGCCTAGTACATGCTGCTCATTGCCTGATGACAGTGTTCTGCATGACAGTTCTGACACTTCAATGTGGTTTTTGCCCCTCTCAACCAATTATATTGCTATACCAAAATAAAGTATATTTGTAGTTAGAGCATTTAAAATTTGTTGTTTCAATATTATTCACCTCAAACATAGGGGTCGACTTACATTCCACATTGATCTATATTCACATTCTTAGACTTAGATTTAGGCCTCACTAAGAAGCTCACTGGGGTTAACGTTATCGTAAAACAATGTAAGGCCTACTACAGGCATCAGGACAAGAGTGCTCTGGATTAAGCTATACAATCTGAGGTGCTTGAAAGTGCTCAGTAGAGCAGTATTTTTGCATTTTACTCCAATCAGTATTCAGACAAGAATCACAAACCAGCTAAATTGTCCTCGGCTGCAGAATGTCACACACTTGAGCAAGTCGTACAAAGCTAAGCAGACTTGGCCACTCAACACACTCGCACAATCAAGCAAAAGTAAGAGAAGTGCCTGTCACTGCCCACCTGAGGTGGAGCTTAAATGATCCACAGTCTCCATAGTCTGCATGCTGCTCGACACGCTCCATGCTTTGAAGGAGCACCCGACAGACTTGTCAGCCAGAGGCAAGCTGAACTGCATGCCAACCTCGACCTGCCCAACGACCTTGGAAGGGACAAGGCATTCTGTTTTGGCAGCGATACTTTCACCTAGGCTCATTGCATTTGTGAGGCCTGCAAAAAATAATTGGGATGATTGCAGTTCTGTGACAGCACTAAGAACAAGAGGTAAATACAACAATATAATAAGTACAGGGGCACATTACAATGCATAGCCCTGGAACACAAAATAAGCCGTTCGGTTCAGTATTCCTAAAGCGCTAAAGGAGAATGATGAATACTTGAAAGCAGGGCAACCTCATTTTTGTAGAACGCTTATGATGGCAGAATGTATCTCAGACACTTTTTCATCTGATACATTTTAAAGCTATTGGTGTAGTCCAACTAATGACATTGTAGTGACGGTGAACAACTAAAGTGGCACAACGCATTGGAAAAACCTGTACCCAGCAAGACAAGTAAAAGTAACACTCAACACAATGATAGCAGCAAGCAGACTCATCGATTGTCGAAAGATAATCTCTGGATCAAGAAAATCAGCTTTCATACATGACTCGTTGAAGGTTCCACCGTAATCGCTGGCGCTTTCTTGGCTTCCAGAAAGTACTATACAATTCATGTCATGCATGCTATCTGCTTATACAGGGTTCAGTGACAAGAGACAACGGATAGAATCAGCGATAACACTAGATAAACTTCTGATACAGAAAGGTGCGTCTTAATCTTAGTGACAACATTGTAACAGAGATTGGCCCGTAAAAAATTTTCATCAAAAACAAACTATTTACATGCATGTCAATACTGTCAAATTCATCAATGTTGCCCACTATGTCCTTATAAATCAGAAGCCCTATCCTATATTCCCACTTATCTTGAAGACCTCTGTAGCAGAGGACGTGGCCATTACTGAGCTCTGTATAAGCTTCCCGTTTTTCAAACCTCACTACGGCCAATGATATCTTGGGCAATGCCTCATAATACCTCAAAGAGCTAGCCTCACTTGAGAGGGTTCACGTGTTAAACGTTGCCAGGTTCAATTTCCAGTGGCGGCCTGTACAGATCCAGAGATTCTGAGCACCCTGTTCCACTTTACAGGTGTGACCGCTGCTTTAGTCAGGTGCTCGCAGCCGCACTGGGCTGCTTGACAACTTTGATGCCAACTTGGGTTACTGCGCATGTTCCGTATCGAAGGAAACCCTTTGACACCATCTTGGGTCACATGGTATGTGCCACTGGGTACGTTTCATATTATTCATCATATAAAACATATAATCAACAATTGTGCACCAATCATAAGACTGCTAATGACATTAAAGTAACCAATCATCTCTAAAGAATGGATGCACCACTAATTTTCTTCCTCTTAATAAACCTTTCAGTTTTTCTCCAAATGTGACCCCTCAGGGTTGAGTTTATTTTATTGCAGATTAAAAATTTTTAGACTATCCCATTTTGCAAAAAGTTACCGCAGCTTCTTTAGAGCGACAATAAAGTGACAAAAAATATTTTCCATAGGTAAACATGCATTATTTATTCAGAAATAGAGGCGGGCTTGCATAAATACTTATAATTAAAAAGTAGATACACCAAAACATATATGTTCCAATTCGGCACTTGCGGAGTAGACGGCATCGAAGGAATCACCACTCGACTCACTTGCAGCAGGGCAACCAGTGCACGCACCGATATCATAATCAAACCGTGCATATGAGCGCACACAAGAAACCCCAATGCTTGTTGGCCACTAGATATTTTGAAGGGAAAATATCGAATGGCACAATATTCAAAATCATTTCTCGGAAATTCAGATATTTACCCGACACTAGTACGTGTACTGATCCTTGACCTAGGAGTGCTTGCCAGCGCCCCTCAGAGGTATGAAGGAAGATTTGAGGGTTTGTTTCAGCCATAGGGGTTACAGTGCAGTGAAGTTATGACAGTATCAAAAAGGTCAATCTTGCAACCAATCATTGCTATATCTGAACTGCTGTACAAAGAAAAAGGCCTGCCAAACATACCTTTGTAGCTCAGAACACAAATGTGCCAGTTGTGCTAAATATAGACATTGTAGAAAGTAGGCTTTGAATAATATAATGTTTGTTTATAGCATGTCAGAAATCCACCTGCTTCTGCACTAGTTTCGTGTTTACCACTGCAGTCAGCATCAAATCCAGCAGCTGTGCATACACTGGTGGCAAACTTTAAGAGTGTGCGAAATCAATGAGGGACTTGATTGATGACAGTGCATTTTGCGTGAACATCAAGGTCGACACCAAAGTTAGGCCATCATCAACCTCGTTGCCACTGCGGCTGCTGTCGTCACACAATGTCGCCGTTCGTAGCGACAATGATCGCCTTGTAGTAGATCTCTTTGCCAAACGAGGCAGCTCTATCTGCACTAAGAAGCTCCTCCATTGAAGCATCACCTGTTTCACCATCAGTAGCAATATAGAGGCTAGAAACAGCGACGCACTTCCAGAGCTCAGTTATGTCAGTGGCTTCCACCATGTTGGTATCACTACCATGGGGGTTTTGCTATGGCGCACAAAACTCACCTTTTTTGAAACAAACAAGAAGATGGGGGTTAACCGAGGGGCCCGATTTTTTTTTGTCATATCATGAGAAGCCAACACACAGACACCAAGGTCATCATAGGGAAAATTAATTGTGCTTAATAAATGAAATAAAGAAACGATAAATTAATGGAAATTAAAGTGGATAAAAAAGAACTTGCAGGAAGTGGGCAACGATCCCACAACCTTCGTTCACATCAGATACCATTGAGTTAGAAGCCTATACTTGGGAGTGCCTGCTCAAAGGTAGGGGAAGTGCCGTAGGTTGGCAACGTTGCGCTGCCGATTTTTTCCGCGTGGTGGCGTTGCCAGCCCTGGGCAACAACAACTAGGTGGCTAGGCTGGCCAGCCAGTTCAACCCTTGTTTGATCGATGCTAGCTGTGCTCGCGGTTCTGCGCTTCAAGCTCGCATGTATTTTGCCCCATCATGGCCGACTGTTTTGTGCCGAAGTGCAAATCGGACTCGAAACGGAAAGTTCTGGGCATTTCTTTTCATGAAATCCCTTCTGATGAAAAGTTAAGAGAAAGTTGGTTAAGAGCAACCGCAAGGAAGGACTGGGGACCGAATACAACGTCACATTATTCGGTAGTTTGTAGTCAGCACTTCATCGCTACGGACTACAAAGAAGGATGCAAGACTTGCAAGCTGAAAAGGGGTGCTAATCCCAGTGTCTTCGACGAATACCCGAATACATGCAGCCGGCTGCAAAGAAACCACGGAGCAACTCTGCTGTGCAGAAACGGGAAGCTGCAGTTCATCGCAGTGCGTCTGCCGCCCCTGCCGTGTCTGCTGCCAGTCAACTGACCACAGGCAGCCTTGCCCAGAGTGCCAAAATGGACGAAGTCACCACTCCCGCAGCAGGTATTTCTTCTCTAGATGCGGACAGCGAAGTTGTCTGTGTTGACTCTCAGCACAAAATTGAGCCGGATGTGCCTGCCACGCGCATGACACAGAGGCACCAAAGTATCCAGGTTGATGTGCATAGTGCTATTTCGGTAGTAGAACGTCAGAGATGGTAACGAAGAGAGCATGGCCTAAAGGCCAAGATTGAGCGAATGAAGCAGACTGTTATAAACAGGAACTGCTACAGTTAAAATAAGACAGCTACTTGACTGCTTGTTCCAGTGTCGTGGAAGCAGCAAATGAAAAGCACTTGGGTGCTAGTGCACTTGGACCAGGTAATGAACTTCTCAAAAATTTGGCCAACGTGGTCGGAGATAACAGTGCGTCATTCCATAGTGCTAAGGAACCTTTCAATGCGAGCCTACAAACACATCCGAAAAGAGGGAATCCTGAAGCTTCCAAGCCGAGCTACTTTGCAGAGATTTCTTGGAGTAACATCAGATGAAGTGGGATTTACATTGTTAGTCCAGCAGCGGCTTCAAATAGAGGTGGCAAACCTTACAAGCATACAGGCCAAAACTTGCTCTTTGGTAGTTGATGAAATGAGAATCAAACAGTGACTCTAATACAACAAACAGCGAGATGCATTTGTTGGAGAGGTGGACAGTGGAAAGCTTCTGCCAACGACAAGCACTGCCGAACCACTGCTGGCCAATTCCCTGTTGTGTTTTGTACTTTCTGAACTTTCAGTGCACATTTGAATACCTGTGGGGTATTTCTTAACCAAGAACTGCACTGGACGCCAGCTGTTTGTGCTAATGCAGTATGAAATTAGGTAAGCAGGTCGAAGCAGCAGGCTTTGTCGTGGTGCTCATAGTAACTGACAATCACAAGATCAACGTTCTTGCCATGGAACTCCTGTGCAATGGAAACCTGATGCACTGCATTCAGCACCCCAAGAATCCGGCATGGAAGCTGTTTCTTGCATTTGACCATTGTCACCTGATCAAAAACATTAGGTCAGATTTCTAGCCAGAGACCTTGAAGAGAGCGGTGGAGTTTCGTCCGCTCATCTGAAACAACTATACCGCATGCAGCAAGGAAACATAGTGAAGCCTGTAAGATTTCTCACGAGAAAGCATGTATATCCATCAAATATTGAGAAAATGAACGCGTCTAGGGCTGTTCAAGTCTTCTCACCACCGGTCACTGCAGCACTTAAGGTGCTGAAAGATCAAGCAGGCCATACAGCTGACATACGTTTTGCAGGTGTGGGTCCCACAGTTCAGTTCATGGAAACTGTGCACCGCTGGTTCCTGTTGATGGACGTCAGTAACTGTGTCCAGCACATTCACCAAAAGTTGCCAGACAGCAAACAGTACGAGACCGCTGACGACATCCGCCTGACCTGGCTCTTGACATCTTTTCTTGAATATCTTGAAGAGATGAAGTGCAAGTGCACAGAAAAGCAGTTCCTGAGCAAGGAAACACATCATGCACTGGTAATGACCACCAAGTCGAATGTGGAATGTGTGAAGTACCTAAGTACCTGCTGGAAACTTCCAAATTCAAGTTCGCGCTGACACGCAAGCTTTCATCAGACCCAATGTCCTTTTTTGGATGGCTACAGAGATCTGCTGGCAGCAGTGACCAGACAAATGCCCAAGCTGTTCTTTCTGGGATTGAAAGGTGCTGAAGAATGGTAATATTTCAGCTTCTAAATGCAGCTATGTAGTTGACACCACAAGTCGTGCATCAGGGGCACTGCATAACGCTGGTAAATCAAGACACGATCACTCAGGCCACTTTCCAGCAGAAGCAACAAGGCTGCTTGAAGATCGGCTGAAAGAACCAGCCAGCCTTCTTCCAACGGTAGATATGGCAGCCATCTCGATGGTAGGAGGCTACCTGGCTTGTGCCGTTCAAGAACAGATTGACTGCAGCAGCTGTATTTCGCTTGTGTGAAAGCCATCTTCTGCTTCACCAAGCGACAGTCTGAGCTGACATCAGGACAGAGGAGGGCTCCTGTACCCTTAAAGTTAACTTGTGCACGTGCTGCATGCCTTGAAAATGTATGTTGAGGTGATCCTGAGCAAGAGAAGAAACCTTGCAAAGCCACTGCAAGAAGCCGTCGAGAATGCTGTATCCGTACTGGTAGACAGTGGAGTTTTGAAGTGTACTTGCCCTGAGCACCACCTGCAGCTCTTGAAGATTGTCTGCACGAAATATTTCAGGCCGATATTCACCAATTATGCATTGTCTGTAACAGACAAGAATGACATGGCGAAGACATTCTTTGTGAAGCCACTCTCCTGGCAACAGCTAAAGCTTTAAGTGAAGCCTGACATGGTAATAAAGTTTGATGTGCATCAGCATGTTTGTACTTCTTTCTTTTGGCACATTAACGCTATGCTGTGCTCGTAGGCAGTAACTGAGCTGGAAAATAACCGCATGTTGAGTGCACATAAAATGACAGATCTGTATCAACAATTAAAGAGAGGCTGAGAAAGAATTGCACAGAAACCTCAGAATAGAGCGACGACGCACAGTTCAGTTGTTTTTGCGGCTTCCACTTCTAAAAAAATGAAGTGAGCCGGAAGCAGTGCAATTAGCATGAATCGTGGTCAGTAAGTTGGGCAATTAGTGACAATTTTGCAATGAGAAAAAGTGCCTGTGTTCACAAAAAAGTTGTCGTGACATTAGATACTTGTTAAGTGCAACGACGTATTGCTGCTCCATGAAAAGATGTGAAAGCAAGTTTAAACTAATGAATATCAGAGAAGAATCAATCAAAGAACCAGGCACAAGAGAACTTTATAAATGTAATGCACTTGTACCTCACAATAGAAAAAAATTTTTTTTTTCGTTATAAAGTGCATTGCACCTAGTGCCTCAGCAGAATACGGTGCTATGCACAGCGACTTTGTCGTCTGCTCCGGGTGGATGTTATGGGCGTCCCCTTAGGAACGGGGCGGTGGGTTGCGCCACCAAGCTCTTCCAGGGCTACTGGCGCCACCGATTCGCGGATCCTTGAACTAGCCTCGACGTCGCTAAATAATGGCGCGCCGCATAATTGAGCAGGCACATAAAGTATAGAGGAGGCTATGCCTCGGCGCTAAAGCACTGGATGGGGCGAGGCCGCCAAACCAAAAGCATTGTGGTGTCCTCCTCTTCCCCCCTCTCCTGTTCTTCGTGTGTACAAACGTGCCGTTACAACATGATCAAGGAATGATTCGTGCGGTCATCCGTGTTTACCTTTGAAGGTGCTCGTAAGCGGCAGCAGCAAGGAAGCGAGTTTGTTTACCTGCTCGCTCACTACGTGCACATAGCATGACGCAACTCCACAACTCACACGTAAGAGCTGCTAACAAACTTTTAAGTGCAGAAAATGCACTGTCACTATGTGAGAGCAGCAAACGGAAAGTGCTGCCGCTTCAGCCGGAGTGGTTAGCGCAAGCAGTGAGGAAGGGAAAGAAATGCAGGCATGTCGTGCGTGACCACTGCTGAGCACAATAGCACAGCCATCCCGTGACACCCGCGTATGAGACGCATCTGATAAAGGTCGACCCATTCGACAGCATAAAAGACCCATGCGACAGCATTCACAGCACTGACAGTTCAGTGCATATGCATGTGTTGGCGCGTATGGCACTTTTTTCACATCGCGACTAAACGCACGCTGGGTTTCAACTAGGGGCAGCGCACAGAAACTGCAGAAGTGCTGCGATCTCTGCGACTGCAGCAACCGCTGCGCGCTAGCTGAAATTTCGGGACCGCGTTATACCAGGGCCCGCACACTCTCAAGTTCAACAAATGGCCACAGAGGGCGAAAAAATCGACCGCGCGGCGCTGCTAAAGAAACAGGCATAGTACACCAATTAAAAAGGTTCCCCGTTGAGCACATTATCTCCAGCTAGAGGCGCCGTAGTAAGCGCAATTTTAACCTACAAACTTTCTTCAACAGTAAACGAAGCGTTGTTATTGCATGATAAAGACTACAAAATTATAATTCCTAATTTTACATTGTACTTTTCATTACTAACTTTGTTGTTTTTTGTCATTTTAAACGCAAAATAGCGTTCAGCATCATCGACCTCCCACGTGACCTCTGGCCTGGATTTAAAATTTTTACCGGTATGTTCGCGTGCGCGGCAGGTACGGATTCCTTGGTTCGTACATTGGTTGGTTATTTTGTGCTAACACCAGTTTACTGCGCTTCGATGTCTCGCGTTATTTAATTTGGGGTGTAAGCCTGAAAGCTAGGTTTCAGTCGTGAGCCATGTGGAACACGTCTGCATCGAAATGGGAGCCGGGTCCTGCTGCAACTGGGGACAGCAATACCGGTGAGTCGTTTAACATCACTGCTTCAATCGCTATGTAATTTATTCGTCTCGTTAACTTAACGAACTAGATGCTGCATTACATAAGGGCAGTCAGGACCCTCCGTTGCTGTTTCTGAAATAAACTTTCAGTTGCGAGGCCATCATTATACACACATTCACGAAAGAGAAACGATATCGGAACGCGCGTCACATTTTTCATCTCGTTGTAGCCGTAGCCATAAGTGACTGAGTTGCCTTATCAATATATTTTTTTTTTTCGAGTCCGCCGGCAACATCTTTCGTTCACAGAACCGAATAACCTTTTGATAAACTGAAGCTAAAGTACTGAATTTAATGTATTAAACAGTTGCACACATGATAATTCACCCATATTTCGTGCCTGTTGGTTCCAAATGTTCTTGCTGTTCAGTTTGGCTTACCTCAGGACATCTATTTTTGCAGTAGTGAAGCGGTGCATCACGTTCATGCACAAAAAGAATGCATCATTTCTAATAGCTTCATGTAATTCATCTATTTGCTTGTGAAATCAGCAGTGTGATCTCTTCTAGTGTATAAACGAGCGCACAAATGTACTTATTTGCAATCTTAATAATACTTAAGCTGTTGACATGCATTGTAGTTACGCAGACATCAATTTTACGGAGAGTAACCATATTTATTTACCATGCTGCTTAAGCACCCTACAACAAACAGTACATTTGCATGTGTTCTGTAGTCACAAACCATTGCAATGTATATGTCGCACCTTTACGCATTTTATATTGCAAAATTGTGCTTATTCAATTTCTGATGCAGTCAAAATTTCTGTTCCAGACATGCAGTAATGAGGATGGCACCAGTATAAAGCAACACACTCCATGCACTAAACAGAAGCTGCTGCCTGCTACAACAAGGTCATTGTGTGGACTTTGGCTGCTACTACAAGGTAAACAACACCTGTTTCAGAAATAAATATGCTTGATATATGCTGTATTGGCTTGCTAGTCTTGAGATACATGTCAGTTGTTTGTAGCAGATGATATGAACATTTGTTCATGTTTACAGTTCAGCATAATTAGTTCAAACATAAAAGAAAACACTACATGAGTTTGGATAATCTCTGCTGTATCTCATGTGCCATTGTTCTGCCCCAACAGAGTCTGTGCCAAGTACATCTTGGTCATCACGGGAGCCCCCATCTACACCAACAGGAAGGGGCTGGAGCTGAATTCGCAAGACCACAAACAAAGAAGCCATTCCAGAATTATTTGGATGAGATATCAAGTCTACGGACGACTGTTTCAAGAGTGAAAAGAGCCTACGCCATCATTCCACCAGCACGGATATTGGCCGAGTCATCCAGGTACCTCAACAACAAAAATTATTTGTCTTCAGATGTACCTGCAACCTCTGAACAAGCACAGATGACGCTGGCTAAGAGTGTTCTGTCAGCTTGCCCTTCCTTAGTGAGCTTCCTGGCCTTGCCAGTTCTTGCCAAGTATAATTTTGTTTCAATGAATGCAAGCTTTTTCATTCCACACTTTTGTTAGAGATCATTCCTATTCCTCATACAAACAATAAAGGTCAACCGATTCTTTGCTCATACTTAATGCCAGTCACTGTCTAGTAGCATAACATATGTGTAGCAGTTCTTTCTAGTGTATGTTGCCATGTGCAATTCCTCTCCTGAAATAGCTGATGCAGCATTGGCGTGTGTCTTGCATTAACCTTTACACTGTGTGCTATGTAGCATTTAACTTTTGTTAATGTTTTTGGCTTTCAATGCTTGCAAGGTAGAGTGGCTTCTTTCTTGAATGCAAGCTTTCTCATTCCCATATTGACCTAGTCTCATTCAGGATTGCTATTCTTGCTCGACAGCCTGTGTTTTTGTGCAAGCTACATTGAAGTGATTGATTGCAGAATCTGGTTTCGGCGCTGTCCGACTTGGTACTTGTCACCGTTTTACGTTTCTCATATGTGGGAGCCTGGTCAGTTGCATTGGCAAACAGTCTCTCGAGGCAAGCACCTGCTCCTACAGTCCGCACAGTGACATAGACTGCGAATTTACACGCACACCGTGGTTGGTGCTCCCCGTTCCGTCCTTTCCTGCTGCTGCCGTGTGCAAATTTTGCTTGTGGTCTTCCTCGGCCATGATTTGGCGTCAACGGAGACTCTCATACATAATTACATGGTTCTAAGTGTATGAAGTTGATATCCACATGTGTGGAAAGGCCTGCAAAAGTGACTGCAAAATAGTGATGTTCACAAAACCAACCATGCCCATATATAGAGAATGTGGGGTACCAAGTGTGAGTTACACATTAGTGGCATGCAAAAGAACAAAAAGAAACATGCAGGTTGGAAAGGCGGTAACGCTAAAATGCCGGGCACTCCATGTCGCTGTTGGCTGTGGTAGCAGATGCTTGCGTCACCCGATTGCTTCGCAATGCAAGCTGCTCATATTCAACGCCAACTGTCGGTGCAATGGGACACACTGTCCAATCTGCTTGCGCTGCTGGTTGTTGCTTGTTACCAGACTGCAGTGTGCGACGAAGGCAAGCACTATGCCTACAGTCGGACGGTTGAATGTGCCGCAAGCAACCCGTGTGCGTGTATGCTCACTGTTGTCATGTAGATCGTAGCCAATGCATAGTGCCAATGTATAGATTGAGCATTATGTTAGAGTATGCTGAAGTGATTGATTGCATAATCTTGTTTCAATGTTGTCCCACTTGGTCATGGTTGCCGTGTTACATTTCTGGGATGTGGCAGCCTGTTCAGTTGTATTGGCCAATGGCCTCTCGAGGTAAAGCACCTGCTCCTGCAGTCCACACAGTGACACAAACTCCCTGTTTACATGTAGTGTGATTGGCGCTCCCTGTTTGTCCTTTCCTGCTGCAGCCGTGGGTAAAGCGTGCTTGTGCCCTTCTTTGGCCATGATTTGGCGTAAACAGAGACTATCATACATGATTACATGGTTTAAAGTGTATGAAGTTGATATGTAAAAGTGGCTGCGAAATGGCGATTCCCACAAAACAGACCACATCCATATTGAGAGCAGGTGGGGCACCAAGTGTGAGCAACACATTAGTGGCCACCGAAAGAACAAAAAGAAACGCGCATGTAGGAAAGGAGGTAACACTAGGATGCCGGGTAGTTCATGTCGCTGTGTTGGCTATGGCAGCAGGTGCCTGCATCACCCGATTGATTCGCAGTACAAGTTACGGTGACTGTCAGTGTAAACAGGTGGGGCACTGACCAATCTGCTTGTGCTGCTGGTTGTCACTCGTTAGTAGACCACCATGTGCGACGTAGGCAAGAACTGTGCCTGAAGTCGGATAGCTGAATAAGCTGTATGCAATTTGTAGTGCGTGAATGCCCACTGTTCTCATATGGATCTTAGCCAATGTACAGTGTATTGTCTGAACCTTATGCGGTGATTGAATGCAGAGTCTAATTTGATAATGGTCGCCGTGTTATGTTTCTTCGATGTGGCGACCTGGTTAGCTGCATGGGCAGCAGCCTCCCGAGGTAACCATCTGCTCCTGCACTCCACACAGCGACAAAGACTCCAAATTTACATGCACCGTAATTGGTGCTCTCCCCATTCGACATTTCTTGCTGCAGCCGCCGGCAAATTATGCTTGTGGGCCTTCATCGGCCGTGATGTGGCGTGAGCGGAGACAGCACACATTACATGGTCCAAAGTTGATAGCCACATAGGTGGAAAGGCCTGCAAAAGTGGCTGCAAAATGGTGATGCCCACATTGAGAATGTGGGGCACCAACTATGAGTTACAGATTAGCGGCCCCCGAAAGAACAAAAAGAAACGTGCAGGTTGGAAAGGCGGGAACGCTAAAATGCCGTTTAGTCCATGTCGCTGTGTTGGTTGCGGCAGCAGATGCCTTGCGTCACCCGATTGCTTCGCAATGTAAGTTACGGCGACTGTTAATGAAAACAGGTGGTGCACTGCCCAATTTGCTTGCGCTACTGATTGTCGCTCGTTACCAGATCGCCATGTGCGGCGACGAAAGTGAGCAGTTTACGAGCTCGCGTTAATGGTTTCAGCGCATCTCGACATGCAAATTTTATTTCTGATCTTGTATGAGAAGGTGCACTGCTTTTTCTTCTGCCAATAAAGTCGCACGTCCTGTTCACTCACTTGTGGCTTGTTTGTATAGGCGTCAGTAGAGGCTCTTTAGTCTCCTGGCCATTAAAACGCGGCAGCTGAGGCATGCCGCAAAGCCAGCGAGGCGAGCACGGCGCGTACCCAGCGTACGGCACCGGTTTAAAGCGGCCATATTGAATATTATACTAAAAAAAAAGACATTTCCGCTTCCTGATTAAGTATCGCCATCTGTCGGGCCCCCCGCTAAGTTCCATGCGCTGCCGCTTCTTATTTTCGAACCACTGTGGAAGGTACAGTTTCCCTTCTCTAAAGTTGTTCTTTATTCTATGGTTATACCGCACGAATTCGCAAACGCGGTTGCGCCTACAATTAGGTGTCGGCAAAAGAGCAGGTAACCGTGCTAAACTACGAGAAGTACTCTCACCTTTGTGCAAGGTATAATCAAAAAGACCCCAACGACGGCACAGAATAAAGAATCATCATTAGAGAAGGCGAACCGTACCTTCCGCAGTGGTACGAAGATAAGCAGCGGCAGCGCATGAAACTTGCTTAGGTGGACGCCAGAAGGCGCTAGTTTGAAGTGAGGGAAGCTCGCAGTAAAATTGGTTATGAAGAACAACTGAGGAATATGGAAGGAAGTAAATGGGCTGGGAGAGTGTTGAGGTATCTGTGCAGGAAAAACATTGATTCACAGTGGAGAAAAAGAACTAGGAAGCTTACCAGCAAGTATGCGGCCTGTACGGTGAGCAACACATCGGAAAGTCTGAGAGGTTGAAATAATCTCATGGGTGGCGGCAATGGAAAAGAAACCTGCCATGAGTAACTACTTAAGAGAAAAAAAAAAAAAGACATAGGGAAAGAAACAATTTATGATAACTCAAAGGAAGCTCATTACTTCTCCACCTGTAAAGCGAGATATAAGAAGGAAGAAGCATGTGCTTGCTGCGGCAAAGATAGCGAAACGATGGAGCATGTTTTATTAGAATGTGAAGACACCTGCCCAGCGGTAAATGTAGGCACCACTGGCCTCCTTGAGGGCCTTGGGTTCAGCGAGAGCAGTGGAAAAGTAAACAGGTCCGAGATTGGTAAGAGGCGATTGAAAGATTGGTGGAAGTAGGGAAACGGCAAAAAACGGAGACGTACAAAGCAAAGTTCGCAATGGATGGATGGATGGATGCAAAACTTTAATAAGGTCCTGAGGTACGCGACTCAACGCGCTGCGGGCCGCTCCCACGTTGGGACAGTCCAGCCTTGCCCGACCGCCGCATCGTGGGCCCTCTGGACAGCCCATAGTTGCGCCCCGGCATCGGGGCTCTTCATAGCGGAGAGCCACTTGTCCGCATTGATTTGTTCTGTGCCTCGTAACGAGGGGCAACGCCAGAGCATATGGTCTAGACTAGCGATGTCATTGCAGTGCCTGCAAGAACTAGTGGCATAGGTGTCGGGATAAATTTTGTGGAATAAAGCCGGGCTGGGATATGGGCCGCCGTTCCTGCGACCCGGTCGCAGGAGTGGAAAGGGGGGGTAAGCGTTATAGTGCCCTGGTCGTTCGAACGCTTAGGGCCCGAAAGCGTTAGGTTCACCCAAATAGACGCTAAATAATGGTTTGGCTTGGCTCCGTATATTATTTTTAAATAGGTGGCGCTAAAGCGATGAACGCGACGATCGAGCCCTCAATCGGTGCTTCCGTTCTGCCCGTGCGGTCTTCGCCTGTGTCCGTGGCTGTGGAGAAGTGATTGTAGCTGTTTGATGTCGTTAATGTGAGAGCTTGTGACGAAGTGATTGAGTATGGCCGTAGTAGTTCTGCCCATGTAGTGTTTTGCGGACTTCACCTGTGCCTGTGACTGATCGTGTTGCCCAATAGCTTTGTGGAAAGCGACGTGGTTTGTGTGGATGTCATCGCAGCGTTTGCCAGCTCCTGGGTGGCCCGTGTGCCAGTTATTGATGGCGTTGCCCAGTAGCTTTGTGGAAGTTGATGTACCTTGTGTGGATTTCGTTGCCGCTTATGACAGCCTTAATTATAGGTGGTCACGCTGCCTTTTGAAGCGCGTCCGAGCGCGAGAAACTTCACCGATGTTTTTGTAAACAACGTGGACGTCTCGAAATGTTAGCTAGAAATCAACCAGCAGCAAGCCAAGTCTTTATTTTGTGGTTTTTCGAGCTTATGCTCATGCGAGCAGCACAAGGACAAAAGGTCCGTTACATAATGTCAGTTTCATAAAATCAGCTTTGCCGCAATACAGTCATGTTATGCGGTGAAGCATACGTAATGTATTGCGGTAAAGTATATGAAAAAGTAGGCAGGGACCACTGCGTTACTGGGGCGATTTTCTTGTATTATGGTCATGGCCGTGCGCGAACAAGGAAAAATCACGGTCGAAGCGCATGGCACAAATCTTGCCAATGCTTCAATTGGAAAAAGAAAGAAAACGAATTGGAGTGGGTGATGCCAAAAACAAAGCCTTGACTTTTGTATTATCAAAGCAGTTCCGAGAATAGCCAATCATATTCCAAGCTCTTGCATTATTTATGATTGCTTAAAGTATATGCATATATTGTGCACCAGCCTTAGCACCAATGTACTTTAATGATGTAAGTTTAATAACACGTGGCAAATATATAATTTGTGCTGTATGGTGTTATGCTGTTTATAAGCTGCTGCTTTCATGTGGTAATGTGTACATTGGCTGGAAGAGTTGATGCATCCTCCTTATAGAACTCATTGAAAGGTGAACCACCTGTCAGGCCATCATTGTTCTTGCAGTTGTACACCAGATTTCACAAACATGGGGACAGTTATGATATAGAAAGAGTAACTGAGGCTTAACATATCCACATGCATGCACAAGAGTGCGGGAGTCGACCATCTATCTCTCTAACTCAGGTTGAATGTGCATACTTGAGTAACATGTAACACTTGTTGGGTGTCAGGTTTCTTTTATTGTTAGCCTAGTTTGTGTTTTTTCTCCCATTTGTAGGTTTTAGTGTGTTGCTTGTGTATGTATATAATTGCTTCCAGAGTGGCTTTCTTGTTGCTAATAAATTTAGAGAAGGCAGCGTTCTTCATTTTATGCATCAGACAGCAAGTGAGCATGTTTCAAAGGATGTTGGATTTTGTTGCCATAAGCAACAAAAAGGCATAAGCATATAGACTGCTTGCTGGAAGTACTCTTTATAGCATTAAGGATATTATCATGCTCATAACTCTGTGCACAATAATTAGAAAGATCACATCAGGTCTGACATGTCTTCTTGCCACCATGAAATCTTGTCAGATGCGTAACACGGGACATACACCACAGATCTTGGCCAGCCATTCTCATTTGTGGTCTCGACCTCCTGCCACTGAGCAGACTGGTCCAAGAGACAAAACATGCAACTTTTATCTGATTAAATGTAGTGCATGTTGCACAAAATTAGATGTCAGGTGTTATTGTCGACACAGATACATATCTGTGAGCCTCATAAACTAATGTCAAAAGAAAGAGAGTAATACCCATGAAATGCACTCTTGGTAGGATGGCAGGACCATTCTCTTGCAGAGTTAAATAACAACCATGCAGCAGTATCATGATATCAAGCTGAACAATAATTCACTCCAAGAATAGGTTTCTTCATGCAACATTGCACTGATAGTCTTGAAATACAATACCCATTGCTAACAGAAGGCAAATTATGCATGACAGGAGGGCATATTTTAGGAAGCAAGAATGAAAACGGAGCCGGCTAACTATGAAAGTTGTGAATGCAACTCTGCAGAAGTTAGAAAAATGAACCAAACGGAATAGTTTAAAAGTAAGTGGTTTAGAGACAAAAGGCCGTTTTATTCCATGCCAGAAAAGCAAGCAGAGGTTGAAATGCTTTCCACATACATACCTTCAAGGTGCATGTACAGGGTCTGTCCTGAGAGTAATGTCACTAAGGCGATTAAAAATCATTTATTGAATTTGTTGTTACAAAAAGATTAAAAATCTTCAAAATACTCTCCTTTTGCGTCAATACATCGGCTCCAGCGAGACTTCTAGCTCTCGAATGCGTTGCGGTAGTCCTCCTCCGGAATGGCCTTTAATGCTGTGGTGCTAGCTGCTTTAATCACGTCCGCTGTCCCAAAATTATTGCCTTTCAGCGGTGTTTTGAGGCATGGAAACAGAAAAAAGTCGGGGGGGGAGCCAAGCCCGGGCTGTACGGGGGCTGGGTGATCGTCGGCCCCACTGCATTAACCAGGTAGTCGGTGACAATGAAGGCACTGTGGGCCAGCACATTATCGTGGTGCAACTTCCAGTTGTGTGCAATGTCCGGCCGGATATGTTGAACCCTGCGTTTCAGTCTTTCAAGGACATCCACATAAAATTTGGGGTTCACAGTGGTTCCAGGTTCTTCAAACTCATGATGAACCAGTCCGTGGATGTCAAAAAAAAACAATGAGCATGATCTTGATCTTTGATTTGCTCATCCTGGCTTTCTTCTGGGGAGGGGACGAGTGTGTGTGCCACTCAGATGATTGCCCTTTGGTCTCCAGGTCATATTCAAATACCCAAGTCTCGTCTTCTGTAATGACGTTGACCAAAAATTTTCGCTCACGTTTGCACATGTTGAGATTTTCTTGGCATGTTTCAATGCGGCGTGACTTTTCGTTGTCAGTGAGCACTTTTGGAACCATTTTTGTGCACGCCTTCCGCATGCCGATAGCGTTTGTAACAATTTCATGAACTTGAGTTTTCGAAACGTTTAACATGTCGGCCATTAAACGAACACTTAATCGTTGGTCTGAGTTCAACAGTTCTGTCGCTCGTGTCAGATTGTCAGTCGTAGTGGTCATGGATGGCCATCCATTGCAGTCCTTGTCGTCGCCCTCTTCCCGGCCTTCCAAAAGGCCTTGTGCCACCGAAACACTTGCCGATCTGACCAGGCATGTTCTTTATAAGCAGTCTTGAGCATAGTAACAGTTTCCGCAGCAGTATTGCCAAGTTTCACACAAAACTTGATCGCAAATCTTTGTTCTAATGAGCGCTGCATTTTCACTTGCACAAGAATAAAAAACAGCTCTCACGGACGGGCCCGTCCGACACTCTCCGATGTTCGGAGCACACTGACTGACAGACCGCTGCTTAGCTGGATTCCGTCACTACTAGTTTCAACCAGTTAGACCGCTCTGACATACAGTCACATCACAATAAATTTACTGACATTACTTTCAGGACAGACTCTGTATGTGGTGATAGACAAGCTTTTTAGATATAAATGTTGGGAACCTTGATGGAGGTGAGGGACATGTACAGTAAAAACAAGATGTATAAGGTCAAAAATTAATTCTTTTAGTCAGAAATTGGTCAATGGTGTCTGGCTTCTCTTGTTCCCTTGCCCTGGATGGTGAACACAAAGTTACATACATATATATATATATATATATATATAATTTTGTACAATCAAGCATAGAATCATTGCCTTCTACCTGAGCTAACGTATGAGGCAGAAACTTGGAGGTTTCTTGGAGACAAAAAAGGGCATTGTGTTGTCATGTTGGAAAGCACTTTTCCGGAGGAGGGTGTGTCAGCCACTGACATAAATTTTAATGAAATTTATACCAATATAGCTGACATAAAATGTTGAGCTGTCACGAAGTTGAATCAGTTTGGTTTGACAACAGTCTCAAATGATGTTAAGGTGGAAAAAGGTTTTCTTTTATGCGCCTTCTTCAGTGCAAAACACACAAGCTTAGGGAATCCATTTCAGAACCATTGTGTCGGAATATAAATCATGGCTTCATGTTTCAGAATTTCTGCAGACACACCTTGACAGGCTGGGAATCAACGACCAATTCCTTGCTGCCAGCTCTCAGACTGTTGTACACTTCCTGGAGGAGCATATTCTGGGAAAATGGGCAGGCTTTAGTATAGATGCAGAAGATTTATACAATTCTTTGCCGAAGGTGCGTCTCTTGCAGTTTGTTAAGGACTGCATACGCAAGCAAACAGGTTAGCTGGAATTTGCTGAAAGGTGTAAAATTCTTGTTGCAATCTTTCTGGAGCTTCTTGATTTCTATTTAAGGTCAATTTTGGTCTGGTGGGAAAGTAAAATAAGTGTCCAGAATGCTGGCATCTGCATAGGTTCCGGTGTTGCACCAGTGCTCAGTAATATATTAAGTTATGTTGACCAGAAAATAATCAAAACCTGAGTGGGCTTGCTCTTAAAATTTTCAGATACGTGGATGATTATTTGTTTTTCATGAGCAAATGATAACTTTCACAGAGCTGTCATCGAAGTACTGAAGCTATTTAGAGAACAATAGCAAGGTTTCAACTTCACTTTAGAAGTTCCAGAAAAAAAATGTGCAGCAACTTCTTATGTCAGGCTTACTTTTATGTGGGATCACGTATGCTGGGGATATCAGTCAAGAACTTCTAAGCTCCTTCTTGATTATAGGTCTAGCCATTCAAAACTTATTAAGTACAGTATTGCCACTCACGCAATTAGAGATGCCCCAACCAAGAGCTATCCTCACCTTATCCTTGAAAGTGTAAGGAATCTGGTGACAAGGCTTAATGAGGCAGGTTATTCAGTTTCAGTGGTTTTTTTATCTTGAAGCACGTTAATTAAGGAACTCAAGGTGCGACCAGGGTGGAAGAAGCTTAAGAGCAAGAGCGGAACAAAGTTGCCATTATCCCCTCTATTAATTGTCGCACAGGCAGAAAAAGGTGGCTTCTAAGTTCCAGGAGAGGATTGGGTTTTCATTTAAAGATAAGCTGAAGGGAATATGTGAAGCAATAAACAAGCACATTCTTCACAACGGGTTTCTGAGCAGGGAGGACTGCAAAGTGAAATATTGCATACAGTTTGTCTCTTGCACACGAAATGTTGTTTATTCGATTCCTTTTTCTTGAAGCCTACAAAATATATATCAGTCAGACTGGAAGGTGCTTAAACATTCGACTAAGGAAGTACGATAGTTTTTTGAAGGATTTTTGCGCATCCACACCTTTCTGTGCATTGTTGCAGCATTGGGCGTCATCCAGTTTTTGAAAGTACTATTCTGCTGTTCACACACTGTGAAAAGCTCTCACATGAATTAATGGAGGCTTATCACATTAAAAAGAAAGGCTCACTATGTGTTAGCCAGCCATCCATCTCGCTGCAAGATAGCAAGCTTGCCGTGTTAGATCTTAAGTAAAGCCACTGAGTTGCATTGTGCCTTAGTAATTGTTTTTTTACATTGATTAATCAGCCGTGACATGTGTGTTGCCGTCAAAACATGTGCATTCGGTGATGTGAAGGTTGTTTTGGTATGTATCTGCATATGCTAGGGGGCCGGGTGTTGGTCACGTGATGTGTGTTATATATTGGTTGTTTTCTTTCAATAAACTTCATTTGATAGTGCTGTATCCTGTCCCGTTCTATTACTTTTGCCGGCATCTGTCATGCAGTAGCTGCCATGAAGCTTCAACAACTTGCCCAATTTTCTATCGTATTTTCTATCGTATGGAGCATTATAGTTAGGGAATGGGTGCCATGGTATATAAAGATATATATATATATGTGTGTGTGTGTGTGTGTATGTAAAGGTAAAATGGTGGTAAGGTGGGGTGGTAAAAGTAAAATGAAGATATTTTCACATCATGACTAGTCCTTTTAACACATTTACCTACAAAATTAAACACTCTGTTCTTATTAAGCATCTTGTACATAGGTATTCATATTACTAATAATCTTTCAATGCAAATGCATATCAACTTTTTGAGTAATGCTAATAACTGAACACATGGCTTTTTGTGCTGAAAGTTTTCTTGGGACTCCTGCTTCCCTTAAACTTATACTGTATAATATGCTTGTAAGATCAAAACTGGAGTATGCTTCATCAATCCGGGATATACCTACAAAAAACACAACTCTCATATTTAGTTGAAGCCATACAAAACCAACCTGTACATTTTGTTGTAGCTGCTTATTCCCATGCTGCAAGCATATCAACAATTAAAAGTTGCCTTGATTGGCTAGGCAACAAGAAAACTTACCTGTTTATTTCACAAATTCTAAATTGAAACATGTCTTTATTACCTCCTTGTAGCTCATTGATATATATGTGTGTGCGTGTGTGTTCTGAGGCTGCCTTTTACAGGAATAGTAAAGATTGGTTTGGCAAGTTGGCACCTGTACCTTGAGGTTGTAGTTCATTCTCAATGAGATACAAGGAGGTAATAACATATGTTTCAGTTGAGAATCTGTGAAATAAATGGGTAAGTTTTTTTGTTGACAAGCCTGGCCAATCAAGGCAAGTTTTAATTGTTGATATGCTTGCGGTATGGGAATAAGCAGCTACAATAAAATGTACAGGTTGGTTTTGTATGGCTTCAACTAAATATGAGAGTTCTGTTTTTTGTCGGTGTATCCCGGATTGATGAAGCATACTCCAGTTTTGATGTTGCAAGCATATTATACGGTATAAGTTTAAGGGAAGCAGGAGTCCAAGAAATCTCGCAGCAAAAAAAGCCATGTGTTCAGTTATTAGCATTAGTCAAAAAGTTGATGCATTTACACTGAAAGATCACTACCAAAAAATCTGATAGGGCAACCTAATAAAAATTATATCAGTTTTTATCAGTTGCATTATGAAACGATACAACTGATACACTGATAAAATTACTTTTAGTTCTATTCTGGACGTATCTGTGCTATTCTGCTTGTACAAGTCTACTAGTGTATTCTTTTTATTAGTGTAATAGTGTATTCATATTAGTTTGCCAGCTCTATAGTCTATCAGTATCTATGTGTGTTGTATAGGTGTAATGTGCTTCAAGGAGAAGCAAGCTTCCTCATTTGCCCAAAAAAATGAGTCAGAAATAATGCATTTATATTATCAGAAAAGACAATATACATATAAATCAAATATGAAGCCCAGGATTCAGAAAGGAAAGATTGTTGGAACAAATATACACCGTACAACAGCTTAAAAAGAATAAAAATGTGATCACATTCAAAAGAGAAAAGATGTTTAGATTGGTTCACAACAAAGTTTAGCCTCTTTAAACAGGAGGTTATTGGCAATCAAGCCACCGAATTGGTTCACACAAACACCACAAAGATTATTAGACTTCACAATCTGGAAAGCTAGTGAATGGAAGTGGTGGGTTCTTCATTATTCATTACCATGCCTTCATGGCTTTTTGCCAGATAAGTATGTCAGACATTCCAGTTTGCTTGCGGAGGGTGTCTATATACTTCTACTAGACACCGTCACTTCAGACGACCATAATGAGATAATCTGATCTTCTCTCGGAGTTCGTTGTGAGAGCACAGTCTTTGTTTGGATTGGGTGCAATGACATACAATGTACACCAAATCCTGCATCTTCCTAAATGTGCGGCTAAACTAGGACCTCATTGGTCGCATTCTTCATTTGTATTTGAAGGCGGAAATGAACTTCTTGTGAAATTGGTCAGCGGAGCTAATGATGTTCCTTTACAAATACTGGAATGTTATGTACTTGCTCGAAAGTTACAGGCAGCTAAAGCTAGTTTAAATCTTTCACCAGGAGCAGTGAGTTTTTTTGGTGTACAGGAGAAGAGAGCTGGTCAGCAGACAGTTTTGTTAGGCACTGGAAAGCTGTGCCTGAACTTGGATGAAAGTGAAAAACAGGCTGTAGTCCACAACCGTGGCTGTGACTCAACAAGTGTCACTGAATATTAGCGAATGGTCATCAACCAACAAACATTCCACTCTCTCCAGTACACTTGAACTATAAAGACTAAAAACAGTGCATTTGTCAGCTTCTCAAGTGCGTTTTCTCTCATTTGTAGAATTCTTTCTGGAGTGAATTCTTGTATAATTCTGAAATGCAAGGAACTATTTCCTGTTGAAATTCTCCATGCAAAGCACCTTTCAGTCTGCGTCAGAAGAGAGGAGCCACTAGTTTACGTAACACCCAGCGAAGTTATGCGCCTTTATGTGTTTATAGAAATAGACAACAATATTTTTGAATGGACAATATGAAACCTTTATGAAAGAGACTAATTCCCATGCTCAAGACATGGCAACGATGAACAGTATGCCTTCAGTCATGGTACATGAATGTCTGGTAATAACAGGTTATAGCTTTAAAAAACAACAGTTGGTAACAGTGCACCACGCTTTATGGCATTCTGTAATAATCAGCTTTTTGATGTTTGAATATATTAACCAAGCCAGAGCCATCAAAATTCTAGAGTGTTTATTTTTTTCTTGCGTTAGCTTCTTGTTTTCCTAATGAACCAGCTAGCCCAATTTGCCACTCTACATTATTGTACCCTTGTTGATTAAGTGCTTGGGGAATTGCATGGTCTGCATGTTGGCAGTAGTGATGCAGCTGCTGATGAACAGCTGCAGTAGCCAAAAAATGGCAATATTTTACAGGACTTATGCACAGTTTCAGGTCGGTGTCCTTACATGCAGCGAAGGGCTCTACTTAACCACGTGACTGCCTTGAGTGGGTGATCACAGTGAACAAACAGTGCTTCACTAGCAGATGGTGAAGAGGTAAAGCTTCTCAGTCTGTATGCAGAGGCATGGAAAGCAGCTGAATGTTAAGTGAGCAGTTATGCTACTTGATACAACAGCATCATTTTCACACCATGCATCTGTCTGCCTCACTTTTTTTCTCCTTTGACTCAATGTAGCTGGTGCAAGTTTATTCGTTAACTATGGCGGCATGACTAAGACACTATCTTTTTTCTGAATGAAACAAGCAAACTCTGAAATTTTATTTTAACAGTGTATTACGGTTTGAATCAAAGACTCCAAACACTATATATGAAGCCTGTTCTGATAGTCTTCTTTGCTTTCGCATGCTGAAGGCTACACAGGTTAAACTATTTTTACACATTTCGACGTGCAGTGGTTGAACTAGCACCCAGTGAAGAATTGTGTCTTCTGATTTTGCAATATGTGCACTGATGTTTAGCTGTTTTTGTTCATGATTATGTGGTTTTAAAAATGGTAAATCCATGTTCTTACTTGAATAAGTTCTCAGATCTGTACTCACTTTTGCTTAAATAATATTGCTGTATTGTCATGTTCTGATATATTGCTGTAGATCTTGTACCAATAGCGATGCTTGTCCCGTTTCCTTGCTTCCTGTCAGTGTGCCATGCCAGTTTGTTCCTTTTGCACAAGCTCACTTGTGTTCTGTCACATATCACAACACTTTTGGGATGAATGCAAAAATGCATAGTCTAGAGAAAATAGCTTCATATGAAGTTGTAATATTATAAAAGCATATGCCAATTAGACCTGGTGTTCTATACAGCATCTGTGAGCACAAATGGACATGGTGAAGTTAGTACTTCAGTCTGTGTTCTTCCTCTTATGTGTTTGTTTAAATGTGACTAAAGTTGCTTGCTTATTCTTTAGACAGTGGAGTGTAAAATAAACCCTAGTCATGTTTGTAGTCATGTTGCTTGTGTCTTGTCCTTGTTCCTTTGTGGATGGATGCATTAGCGTTGTTTTAATTTTCAAATCAAGTATGCACAAACTAGCCCAGAAAGTAGCTTTAATGAAATCACGTTGGTAGTGTCTAATTTATGGCATTCAGAAACTCAGCCGGGCATGTTAGAGCTACAGTTAGTATCCACAGTTTTGAAAGTGCTTTGTTTTGCTTTTGTAAATAAACTTTATTACAACAGTAGGAAGATACCTATGAAGAAAGGAGTCAGACAAGTAGACACAATCTCTGCAGTGCTATTCACTGCGTGCTTGGAAGAAGTATTCAAGCTATTAAACTGGGAAGGTTTAGGAGTAGGGATCGACGGCGAACACCTCAGCAACATTCGGTTTGCCGATGACATTGTTCTATTCAGGAACACTGCGGACGAGTTACAACAAATTATTGAGGACCTTAACAGGGAGAGTGTAAGAGTGGGGCTGAAGATTAATATGCAGAAGACAAAGATAATGATAATTAACCGGGCAAAGGAACAAGAGTTCAAGATCGCTAGTCAGCCTCTACAGTCTGTGAAGGTGTACGTCTACCCAGGTCAACTAATCACAGGAAACCCTGACCATGAGAAGGAAATTCACAGAAGAATAAAAATGGGCTGGATCACATACGGCAGACATTGTGAGCTCCTGACTGGGAGCTTACCATTATCATTGAAAAGGAAAGTATACAATCAGTGCATTTTATGGGTGCTGACATATGGCACAGAGATTTGGAGACTGACAAAGAAGCTTGAGAACAAGTTAAGGGCCATGCAAAGAGGGATGGAACGAAGAATGCTAAGTATAACTTTAAGCGACAGAAAGAGAGCAGTTTGGACAAGAGAGCAAACGGGTATAGATGATATTCTAATAGACATTAAGAGAAAAAAATGGCGCTGGGCAGGTCATGTAATGCACAGATTAGATAACCGTTGGACCATTAGGGTGACAGAATGGGTACCAAGAGAAGGGAAGTGCAGTAGAGGATGGCAGAAGTCTAGGTGGTGCGCAAAAATTAGGAAATTTGCGGGTGCTAGTTGGAATCGGTTAGCGCAGGACAGGGGTAATTAGAGATTGCAGGGAGAGGCTTTTGTCCTGCAATGGACATAAATATAATGATGATGATGATGACAGTAATCCTGTTTTGGATATGCATTAAATGTTGCACATCCATCTTGCAAAATTTGTAAATGTAATTTTGTATTAGAAGAACTGGAGCACACCTGCTACAACGATGGATGATGCTTTTCTCATGCAACTTCCCCAATGTAGTTTCATAGGCTAAGTAACGCTGCTGTGCTTTGAAAACGTGTGCTTTAATTTATGTTGAAACATGTTTAGGATAGTATATCTGCATACAAGCTGTAAAAAGTTTTGATAATTGCACAGTTTACACACTTCATTTTTATCTGATACTCCAATATCCCAACTGTGTTTGTTAATCTGTTCACGTGGCAGGCAATGCATTCAGGGTTGTATATTCAGTTCATTTTGAAAACGTCTCTTCAGGCGTGTGGGCACCGTTATGTCTGCTATTTCTAACATGCTTTATCAGTGCCTCAATCAGATTTCTGTATGTCATATGATGATCTCTATCTGGGTTTAAAAGACTGATACGTACATCATGCTATTGGGCTTGTAGGCAGCACAGTACGTGAGATCTATCTGCCGCCTGCTAGTCTGGTAAAGAGTTCTATGGGTCAGGTAGGAATATATATCATTCTTAGAAGGACCCGTACAACCTATACATATTCCTAAGAGACTATAGAAATTTCTATCAGTTTTTTTTGCTAGGGTACTGATGTTAGGTTTTTAACTAGTGATGGCACTCCGGAGAGACATTAGTGGAGACATTGCCCCACTGGGCACGTGCAGCAGCTAAGCCCAGTGGGGGGGCGGGGGGGGATATGAACTTTGCGCCCGCTTGCGAGAGCAAGGATGACGTGGCATTGCGGCGGCGCCCTCTCCCCTCACGCAACAACTGGCGCGCTAGAGCGACGGCAGATGTACCCTTTCACCCGCTCTGCTCTGTAGAGGCACGCTCGCAATGTGGTCACAACCAATGGAATTTGAGGTTCCATTTCGCTGAGACGACAGACACTGCCTTTTTTACTCAGTGGGCCATTTGTTTAGTCTGTTTGAACAGAAACGGACCTGCCGGAGTTTGGTTGTCTCACGACAAAACACAGTCATCAACAGAAAGTTTAGTTTTCTACGTTAAGTTCTTTGCGAGATCTAAAATGAGAAAAATCAAGGGCCTAAACACTCAGCATTGTGGCATGCCAGAAGTGACAAAAGACAGATTTGTGAATTGGAGTTGTTAACATAAAAATTGTGTTTAGTCATGAAGAAAGCATTCAGTGAATTTTAGTAATTGCATGTGGATCAATATTAAGTTAGCTTATTCAGGAGAAGGAGGCAGTGGCACAAAGTAGCAGAATTTAAAACGCTAAAAGCATCCATTCAACGCAAGGACTAAGTTCAATGGAGGAGATCAAGTTAGTGAACATGACAATATAGTTGTGTTTTTCATGAGAGACAAGTTCTTATGGAAACCATGTTGACATTTGTTGTAGAAGTTTTGCGACACAATTTAGGATTATTATGGAGATTGAAATAAATGATGTTACAGGGAGGCTTGGCAATTGAGGCCAGCAAATGTTCCACCCAAGTGTCTCTCATAATATTACTGTGGTAGATCACCACGTGCATTCTGTTCTAGAAGCTGAAAAGGTAATGCTAATCTGTGTAATGCATCTGTCGAATGCCGACAACAGTATGATGCTGATGCGGTGACAACGATGGCATGATCGACGATGGGATGACAATTCTAGAGTCATCACGATTGAGGCATAACGACTTTGGGATGATGAGTGCATGCATGGCAATGACTGCGTACTTACTACACAGCGTGAAGGCGGCAGCATCCGACGGCGTGATATTACAACTAATTTGAAATGACAATGCAATGATGACGACAGATTGAAGACTGTGAATGGTGAACAATGATGCGTCCACTTGGCAACTAAAGAAAAACATATGAGGACAGCTAAGCATGTCTTATCTGAGTTGTGATTGCGAAAGCATTAATGCCCAATTGAACGCCGCTGAGCAGTCCTTCGAGTTTTACGCTGCAAGTGATGCACCCTAGAGCTACATTGGGCCCGAGCTAGCAAGCAGCAGCAGCCTGCGGTGCCAACACCGCATGCCACCGACGTGCTGCATGACCAGAGACCAGGAAACAGCAGTGGCCACCAAGGCCGGCAGGCACGCGCAGCAGTTAAGCCCAGTGGAGGGGGGAGATACGGACTGGGCGGCGGCTTGCGAGAGCAAGGATGACGTGGCGTCGCGGCGACGCCCTCTTCCCTCACGCAACACCTGGTGCACTATAGCGACAGCAGGTGTACCCTTTCACCCGCTCTGTTTCGTCGAGGTGCGCTCGTGACGTGGTTGCAGCCAATGGGATTTGAGGTGCTGTTTCGCTGAGACGACAGACGCCGGCTTTTTTGCTCAATGGGCCATTTGACGCTTTCGCATAAATAATCGCTACAGAATAATGACGACGTGGTTATGTTGAGCTCGTGTTCACGCTTCATCTGCACGGACCGAATTCGGAAGCGAATTTCGTGTACTTTTGGTACTGGGGCCAATTCTGTACCATGCAATACACTCAGCCATGGAGCATCCGCAACGATCACGCGATAGGCAAAAAACGCTGTGCTTTAAACATGCACCCATAGAGTGCCCCAATATTGCAACCAGCCGATCCGTGCATAGTGAAGCGTCCGCATGGCCGCGTTTGCCACGTGGCCGTGCTATGCGAGTGTGTGGCTGATATATCAATTGAGTAATTGAAAGGCTGGTTCCGAATGCATTTACTAACCAATTTGAGTCCGCGGCACTTTTATGTGCTGCTTTGAATAACTGCGTGTGGTACCGCGGTTCCCGCAGTCGCCCAATGCATGTGGCGCGTACTTTTGCAGCAGCGCTCGGCATGTTTCGACTAAAGCAATTTCATTTCAATTCTGCTCTCCACTCATGGCGGCTGTAGCTGCTTATAGTTATAGAGTACTTTGGTTATAAAGTACAGTAAGTCTAGTTAATAAATTTTATTGGGATGTGAGGTTTTATTTTGTTAAATCGAGAACTTCGTCAAATTGAAACCATTTGACTAGATCACGCAATATGCCATAAAATTGATGCAAGAGCCAAAAATGTCGTTTTTGCCTACGTTCACACTTATTGTAGCAGTTGAGCATGTACTCTGCCTTAACAGAAGAAAGGATTAAACATTCTTAAAAGCTATATGCCAGTGATACTAAAATCACCAGAACTCAATTAGACCTACTATACCCACATTTTTCTTTTTAATTATGGCAAATCAGGCAAGATATTAGTTGATTCTAGGTTTTCAGTGCTCATGAATGTGACAGTGAAAGTATTGAATGTCATGTAGTGTAATGCAACGAAAACAAGGACACAAGAAAAAGCAATACACAGACATAATTAGGCGCTTGTGTCTGTGTTTCATTTCTTCTTGTGTTCTTGTTTTTGCTGCGCTACACTACATGCTGTTCCATGATGATCAACGAACAAGCCCACATTGCCGCCCCCGTGTAGAGAAATTCAGGAAATTTCGTTATACACTTAAACTTTGATATAATAAAGTAGGTAAAATCGGCAATTCGCTTCGTTATATAGAAATTTCCTTGTATTGAAATTCGATCTGTTATGCAAATGAGTACAGTCGCCGATCGATTTTTGTTGCACGGAAAGGGGCCATGCAATTTTCCGAATTATTGGGCAATAAAAAAAAGCAAGTTTGAATGAGAAAACATTTTATTTTGACGAATATAGGAGTCAGCGATGAATGATACGGTTTCATGCCACGTTTATATCTTTACATCAGCGGTACGAATTAAGCGACGCCATGCTTTCGCGTGCACTCCGCCCCCAAAGCGTCGCCCGGTCGCACTGCGACGACGCTATCATGAAAAGCGCCGGCAGCTGGGAGCGAATGCTTCGTCTGCTTCTCGTTCCAACGGGTCATCAAAACTCGAGATTGCGCAACCTTCAATACTAAACGTGCGGGAAAACAGCTTACATGATGCCACGCCGTCTTGGCATGCCCGCTCTTTCCACACGCAGCAGATTACCTCTAGAGCAGGATTCGCGGCTGCATATATGCGCTCAGCCGCGTTTGAAGCCACGTGCAGTCATGGCCGAGAGGCGCGCCAACTTACCCCCCCCACTCCGCCCCCTCGCGCGCGCTTGATCGCGTTACCGCGAGCCCGCTTTTCCCACGCGAGCCATTGCTCGCGTGGGAAGGCCGCACTTACGAAGCCACCATCTTTCTTGTCTCACCCTCGCACTCTTTCACTCGCACCTAAAGCACAAGTGCGCGGGGCGCGATAGGATCTGATCGCACTTGGACTTAATTTATACGGAACATGATGCGGCACCAAGCTGTTGTTCTTGTCGCGCTGCACGCAGTTTGAGAGGTGCGTTTGCAAGCAGCCGCTTGTAATTCAATCATTTGACTATCTGCGTCCGCGGAAGTTACCATTGATTGTCTTGGCACTCCTCTGCGGCAGAAGCGAAATTTCGTTATATTGAAATTGCACACAAACACACTTCTTTATATATAGGCTCTAAATGCATGGTGTTCTATGGAGAAGAGGTTATGAAAAGTTAAATACTTCGCTATATCGAGAATTTCGTTATACTGAGGCTTAACTGTATAGAGATTTGAATTTATATACCTTGTTGTGCAGCTCCTTGAGTCATGGTTTCTATGACTATGACTCATATGACTCTGTATCTGTTGCGTAGAAAATCTATCTCGCCCCGTTTCCCTACCTTTCTCCTTTTGGAGGAGGCCCCCTCTTGATGCTATCCTTGTTCCACTCTTGGCCCACATCATTTCATAATTGAGGCATGTAAGGCCACAGTTGCTTGTGCGATGCAGCTCTGACATCATGCGTACCATACAGAATTGTACGTGAGCCTGAGCCCATGCATAACCATTCTTCTGATCAAATGTTAATTTTTAGACTGACATCCTTTCCTCTTGCATGACAGTTATCTCTGCTGTATTGTTGCTGCTCTCATCTATGTATACCAATCAATTATCTTAGTCAATTTCTTCTTGAACATTGAGTCCAATCTTTGCCAATTTAAGTGTGTGTTGAATGTTAATTTTTTAAGACCTGTCTTCACAATCTGCCTCCACCTCATCCATTTTAGCATCCTCAATTCAGTCACTTCTCCATCCTGACTTCTAGGTGACTTTATTAAAATTGTTTAGGTTCCATACAGTATTGCTGGTCATGTATTGTCTTATAAGTTTATTAGACAGTGAAAATCTTCAACTTGACTGGAACCTGTGTAACATAAATATTATAATGCATCTTTTCAGTTTTTCCAAGCTATGTCAATTCTGCTGATTCTGTGGGCAGTCCAAATTTTCTATGTTGGTGTTTTCAGTTATCATTGAACCAAGGTATCCGTCTTCTCTATGGTTTACCCTCAAGGCTTCCCTTTCATCTACTCTGAGAAATTGGCATGCGGCTACCAGATGTGGGCAGCTTGCCTCACAACACATGCACATGCTCAGCTACTTTTGCCAACCTTTGCGCTAAATGTCAATCAGCATGAGTGAAGCAGCGAGATTGGGGAATTATGAAATTAAGGCAGAGGTTCGAGCATTAAGGGAAGTCATACTTATGAGGTGAGTACATGTGAAGAAAAGTATTCAGAAATGTTGGGAATTTGCAGTTTCCTGTTTATTGGTCTATTAAACTCTCCCTAGCTATTTCAGTTATTTCATCATGTGTTGCAATTTTTAGTTGCAATATGTTCTTCTTAAGTGCTGCCACACTTACTACTAGAAGTTTGAGAACTTATATTTCTTATTCACTTGGTTCATTCATACCTACAAGCAGCAGTCTTTTCACTTTACATCAGCTATTGAATGTAATGCCCAGATATGTTTTCAGTCTACTTCAGTGGGAGTCACTAACACAGTGAATGATCATGAAGCATGTGTGTTCTTAGAAAGTGCCTTCATGTGATGCAGCTGTAAGTTAAGGTAGGGGATGCTTTGGAAAGCATGTTATGTGGCTTACATGAGAATTATTTTATGGCAGAAAGCACACAAATATTTGTATTTATTTCTGGTGTTCTTCTTCCTTAATTACTTTCTTGATTCAGCGCATATATATGAAGCAAGAGATCTTGGCTAGTTCTTTCTTTACATTAGCAAATTACATTAATCATATAATAGCACACTTTACATAATTGAGCACATTAAAGGTCACTTGGCGAGCAAAACATGTACTTGTCTTTTTGAATATCCCAGCTTAATGTTTTAGTGTGTGCAGTTTGGACGTGATTCTTGAGAAGCACTACATCTGCTTCAAGTATATGAGGTATAATTGCTTTTGCTTAAAAATAATCCTAATCTTCCTTGATAGCTGTCCTTTTCTTACTAGACAATATAAGCATGGTGCTTAATTCCAAGATAAATATGCCTGCTGTAACTGTATGCATCTGTGTTTGACTATTCGTTACCTACTATTCCTATTAGAAAAATGTATTTGCCAACCTCCAATTATTTGCATTGAAGTAGTGAAGAGTTTGACGGCAGCCTGTCTGGTTTGGTCAAAAGAGGCACGGTAAGTAGTTTAAAATTAGATGCTAACCATAAAAATGAAAAATAGGAACTGGTTCAACTGGAGCTTTGTTCACAATCTTTGCGAACAAGGCTTTCAAGTGGGAGCCGAAGCATCTATCTTGTATGCCCGATCTTCATTTGCTTATTATTATTATTATTTAAATTCATCTAGCCCTAAAGAGGTGGCAATTTATTTCGAATACTACTCTTTGCATTTTGTTTCCATTGCTGAGTTTTTTTTTTTTAAAGTAACTTCATGCACCACACAAGTACAACTCAAACATTTTCATTCTTTCAAGGACGTCACACCTAGTGGAAGGTATTCTGCACTAACATAATTATTTTGAGATTTCCAGTAAATACGTAGTCCTCACAAAAGGTATCTAAATAATTTTGGCCTAAGCGGTTATACATTAACCATGTAGGTTTCATCAGCTTCTGACATCACTTGGTCTTGGCAAACTTGTGAGCTGACAAGTTTGAGCATGCAGTCACTTCCCTCCATATTTGTTTCGATGAAGGCTTGCCCTTTCGTGCTACTCTGGATCCACTCCCGTTTCCTGTGATTACCACTACGGGCTTCAAGGCACACACCCTCAGGAAGACTTTTCATGGACAAACCTGGTTCTTTCACACTTTTACTAAGACAGACATTGAAAGCAAGGATGGCATAGCAGGCATGTTGGTTACAGAAGTACTTTATTAAATAGCTTTGTAAGTATTCATCTTGTGGACATTTCCATATCCTCTTCTGCTGAATTAGCTGGGGGAGCATGTCTCCTTCTTATGCATACCCCAGCCCAGCCAATCAGAACTTCAGCAGCGGATGAAATGGACATTTCCACTAGGTGGACACAGAATACATCCCCTGTGCTCTGTCCTATCTTTCCACCGTTCTCCATGTATTTTACTCAGTAAACTACTGGTTCAGCATGTTGGCCACCTTAATCAATCTTCCAATATCAGCACTTAAAAGGTATACAATACAAATAAGGCACTGTAAACCCAAGCAGTTAGGCTGGCGATTGCTGCTGTTATGCACCATACAGGCAGACGCAATGGCTTCACTGTAGCTTTCTAGGTTAACTTTACTGAACTTTGAATTTAGACAAGGCAGAATATAAACACAGACTAGCATCTTTCTTATGTGCTTCACGCCTCTGCTTTTTTGTGTTACTAGAATAAGTATGTTGAACCTAAATGAAGTAAAAGGAAATTGTCACACTAATTTCATTTCACTGTCTTTTTAAAGGTATAGCAAGATTTTTGAATTGCATTACGAGTTGTTACTTGTTTCGATCTTAATGTTCATTTCTCATACTCCAATTGGATTACAACTGTTCCCTCATCCACAGCTATCAAGGCCTTATGGCAACTTTGGAAGCTCTCTGAACTGAATAAATGCTATGCATTGCATTATTTCTTAATACATTTTCATGGCTGCCTTTAACCTCTATAGTTCCTCATTAAAGCCAGCATCTCTCTTGTGACCACATTTAAAGAGCTTGTGGTAATGTATGCCTAACAAGAAAGATGGGTACTTTGTAGTGCTAGTTTGCTCTAAGTAAATTGTTTTATGCAAAAATTGCTGACATAATTGTCTGATAAATACTGCATCATGTTTGCTATTTTGCCTTCTGTTTCAATTTCGCTGCATCTATACATTTTACCAGTGCATGAGTAGGGTTCAAGGCTGTTCTTTAAAATGCTCATGAGCACTTATCATGATCAGTTCCCCATATGCTAATTTTGCTGATGGTTTTGAAGGTTTTGCTGATGAGAATACAGGAATACGAGCAAAATTGACAAGGAACCAACATATAGATAACGTCTGCATGACTGCCTATCAAAAGTTATATTTTCCGAGAAAAAAAACTGGAACATGCATCACGTAATGTAAAACTTATTGCATACACCGCCTTCGTTAGGATGATACTAGAATATTCAGCCGTTGTTTGGAGTCCCCATCAAGTGACGCTTAAGAGGAAGTTGGAAAGGATACAGAGTCTGGCGGCACGTTTTATTTGTTGGCCGTGTCTGCTGTGCCCGGGGCACAGCAGACGAAAGGTGCCCGAAATGTCTACGTTCACCCATGACGTCACGTCCGCTATAACCCATGATGTCACATCCGCTCATTTCCATGGCGTCTGTCTTACAGAGCCGGCTGCGCTGCGAAGCGGTTCGTATTCCGTGCCCACTTAGAGCGTGAGTAATTCATCTTCCCACGCTATATGCGTGTAATAAAGGATTGGGGCTGTGAGCTGTTTGATGCGTTACCATTAGGTACCTTGTGCGCATATTTTGCCTCATGGCCGCGTCAAATTGCAGCCGGCATGTGGAATGGGCCGTGGCATCTTATATGGAGCTGCTCATGTGAGTGGTATTGCCTCCGTCAGGATCGTCAGTGCGTGCACAGAACCATTCAGTAGTCTGATTCAGGGGAGGGTGCGCATAAGAACGAGGACGTAAGAAAACACTGGCATGCCGAGCTGTTCCGTCAGATCGCGTTACATCGCGCTTTTTTTTGAAGACCATCTCGCTCGAGCGAGAGGATCTTAGAACAGCATTACTACTGCTTTTTTACAGCTTTGCTGCGGCTCATTTAATCATCACCTGCATTCTTTTAATAATGCAAATGGCATCGCTGCGCGGAAGAGCGTCTCTTGAAGTTTCCAAACAAGAGCCAATGCCGCCGTGCCTGCTGCATACACGCTTACCTTTCCTAACGCAGCTAAGACGCTGCACTAGCTCTGCTACTGCGTGATACAGGGTCACTGTGATATGAAAATTAAAAAGAACAAACGAAATTAATGCAGAAAATGTCAAACGTTGCCAAGCGTGATAAACGGACCTGTCTCGCTAGATGAGTTGAAGAAATCGGCGTCCTGAAGTCAGCTTCGCCGCAGTAGACTAGTGTTACGCGGTGAAGCATGTCAGAACTGAAGAGTGACCGCTAATAATATGTGTTGCTTAGTGATGTACGCGTGCACCTGCCGTCTCCTGTTACATTACGCGCGCCGAGGCGCCTAAGTGTACTGGACGGCCTTCAGCGCTATTTCGGACGTGGCTGTGATGCTTTGAACCGGTGGTTTGTCGACATCGTAAGCCAGTTAATGTTTACACGGCCATTTTTTTCTGAGCTGTTGATTTCTTCCATAATAGCTACGTAATTTCGTAGTTTCCTGTTCAACTGCTTTGGTCATATGCGAGGCAAGGTTGTTCTCTTTAGCCGAGCGCAGTTTTCGAAAGCGAAACGACGCTTTTGCATCAGCATATAGTGCCGTCGCCCATTTGGAACACAGTCAATCAATGTAATTTTGTATGTCACTGGGAAACCGCCGAACGCAGGGAACTCACTCGCATGCGGGGAACTGCATAACTAGCCACGGGATTACCGTGCCTCTTGGGAAGTTGCTTTGCATCAAAGGCCAGGTACCCTTGCTATGATTCACCGCAACATATTTTGTATGTCTAACCGCTTAACATATTTGTATTGCGGTGAAGCTAACCTTACGGAACCGAATTTCGCAACGCTTTTTAGACTCCTGCATCTCTACCAGCCACTACCAAACGCTTGTCGGTACGTTTCTTGGCAAAGGTCCAGCTAAATCTCCCCTGTTGGGAGTGGGGGCTCACGTATATGAAAACTGCCAAGGAAAGCAGTTGCCCTGATGAAGGCACGCACCCCTGTCGAAACATTTGCACCAGCCTGTTCGACCACCGTTATCACCGCAACATATTTGTGTGTTGCGGTGAAGCATGCCGATATTGGGAAAAAAAAGATTTACGTGAATCTGGAATGTATGGTTTCTGTCAGCGACGAACCTAATGTTCTACTCTCAACAAAGCAGATTTTCGCGGCAGGATGCATGATGTCTTGAGAACTTTTGTTGGCTAAAGCCATACATGCCAGGTTAGCTCTTGTCACAATAATACGCTTTACCGCAATACACAAGAGGCCTCGCTGCAGGACACGCCCGCCGTAGTTAGCCAAAACCTTACGTGACCGTTCACTGCAAAACACCGCCTGTATTGCGGTGAATCGTAATAAAGCACATTTGTCAGTTTAGGATGTAAAGAGCCTTGCTTTTCGCTTTTGTAATATTATGACTCAGTTTAATGAGAACATGTATTCACTGCTAAAAACATCCACATTGAAATAGAGATATGAACACTGATGGCAGCCTGTGTGATGTTTTATCCCTTTACTTTTTTGTGTACCTGTCACGCTGCCATTATTAAATTTTCCTGTACTTTGTAAGGTGCTGACGTACATAACACAAGGAGCCATTTTGTAATTAGTGTTCAAGGACCAGTGTGATGGCTTTTCTCAAGAAAGGTTTGGGTTATGTTGTTGTGAAGGTATCTTTTTAGAGAGGTAGCTTTCTGAGAAGAAATCCGATGTCAGGAAATAGACCTCAATGGCACAGTAATCTTGGCTGCCTTTTGCTCAAACGTGCCCTTGACATAATTGAGTGATTTGCACTTGCAACTGGACAGCAGCCTTAGCTTGGGAGACCAGTGATATGGTATATTTTATCAAACTAGGTGGCACATAGCATTACCAGTCCGAATAGAGACCTGTTTAAATGTTTGTCACCTTTAACACCCAGATTTTCGACCACAAATTCAGAAAAATCTGTAGCACATTTAGAACCTAGATTTTAAATGCTGTATAAGTTGGCTTCTTGTTCACTGCAGCTGTGCTCGGCTTCTGTCCAAACGGGAGAGCACTTCTGCACAGCTTATTAGGGAACATTCTTATTTACATACTTTCTTTTTATTTATTTCACCTACAATCACAATCAAATGTTTATAGCACATGAATGTGCTGTGCATGAATCTTAACTTACAATGCCATGTTCAACAGCACAGTGCATGTAGCTTGTGTTGGTTCATTCAAGCTAAGCATTGCTACAGCCTTTAACTGTAGGTATCATGGTATTAGAGCAGAGAAATGGATATGCAAAGACAGTTGGGCACATTGAGGCAACATCTTTTTTGTGTGTGAAAAGGTGACAGATACACAATATGGGGAGAACGCATACACTTTCATATTTTCTCGCGCTCAAAGAAAGCCGGAGGAATAAGGTTTCTTCACTGTGCCATAGAAACTATATGTTTGCTCTCAAAGGTAATTCTGATTCATTGGATATGTTCCTGTGCTGTGTTTATTTTCTTCAGTGTGCTTTAGTTTTTGCACGTTAATGTTTTAAACTCGTTTTTATTTTCACAGACTGAACATCCCACGTCTTGGTTTGACTTCCTGGTACAGGATACTTGCACTTAGCATGGAGTGATGAAGCAGAGCAGTGTACTTTTATTAAATGTGCAGATTTTAGCAGTATAACAGCTGTTCATTAAAAAAACGTGTGCTGAAAATAAAGTGTACTTACCCACATTCCTCGTTGTCTATTTATTTATTTATTAATACTGTCAACCCTCATAGAGGGTCATAACAGAGAGGACAATACAATTACATAAATCAAATATGGACAATGTCAATGTACGTAAAGTTGCTTAACACTTGTCAATTCACAGTGAATAAGATTTTCACTTGAATGCTGTTCAGCACACTTCTGACATTTATCAAAATACGTACAATGAATATCAAGTCACACGTATCACTTAGCACTTCAAAACTAAATCGAAAACTCCCATAAATATGCCTCAGCAGCATTTTCAAAGTCGGTGACATCTTTTAGGCTAACAATAGCGTTTGGCAATTGGTTCCACATTTCTATCGCATCCAGGAAAAATGAGTATCGATATGCATCACTGTTGGTATGGTCCGGCTTTATGACGTAGTCGTGGTTAGTTCGCGGGTATCTTTTGCCTGGAGCATGTAGATATTTGAGCTTATCAATCTAAAGTTGATCCTGCATTATTTGATAAAACACCTTCAGCCTATATTTTTTCCTACATACCTCAAAAGATAGAAGTTGCAACGCTGTAACATAAGCGTGACCGATTCCTTCCTTCGGTATGTCGAACAAATAAAACGTGCCGCCAGACTCTGTATCCTTTCCAACTTCCTCTTAAGCGTCACTTGATGGGGACTCCAAACAACGGCTGAATATTCTAGTATCATCCTAACGAAGGCGGTGTATGCAATAAGTTTTACATTACGTGATGCATGTTCCAGTTTTTTTTCTCGGAAAATATAACTTTTGATAGGCAGTCATGCAGACGTTATCTATATGTTGGTTCCTTGTCAATTTTGCTCGTATTCCTGTATTCTCATCAGCAAAACCTTCAAAACCATCAGCAAAATTAGCATATGGGGAACTGATCATGATAAGTGCTCATGAGCATTTTAAAGAACAGCCTTGAACCCTACTCATGCACTGGTAAAATGTATAGATGCAGCGAAATTGAAACAGAAGGCAAAATAGCAAACATGATGCAGTATTTATCAGACAATTATGTCAGCAATTTTTGCATAAAACAATTTACTTAGAGCAAACTAGCACTACAAAGTACCCATCTTTCTTGTTAGGCATACATTACCACAAGCTCTTTAAATGTGGTCACAAGAGAGATGCTGGCTTTAATGAGGAACTATAGAGGTTAAAGGCAGCCATGAAAATGTATTAAGAAATAATGCAATGCATAGCATTTACTCAGTTCAGAGAGCTTCCAAAGTTGCCATAAGGCCTTGATAGCTGTGGATGAGGGAACAGTTGTAATCCAATTGGAGTATGAGAAATGAACATTAAGATCGAAACAAGTAACAACTCGTAATGCAATTCAAAAATCTTGCTATACCTTTAAAAAGACAGTGAAATGAAATTAGTGTGACAATTTCCTTTTACTTCATTTAGGTTCAACATACTTATTCTAGTAACACAAAAAAGCAGAGGCGTGAAGCACATAAGAAAGATGCTAGTCTGTGTTTATATTCTGCCTTGTCTAAATTCAAAGTTCAGTAAAGTTAACCTAGAAAGCTACAGTGAAGCCATTGCGTCTGCCTGTATGGTGCATAACAGCAGCAATCGCCAGCCTAACTGCTTGGGTTTACAGTGCCTTATTTGTATTGTATACCTTTTAAGTGCTGATATTGGAAGATTGATTAAGGTGGCCAACATGCTGAACCAGTAGTTTACTGAGTAAAATACATGGAGAACGGTGGAAAGATAGGACAGAGCACAGGGGATGTATTCTGTGTCCACCTAGTGGAAATGTCCATTTCATCCGCTGCTGAAGTTCTGATTGGCTGGGCTGGGGTATGCATAAGAAGGAGACATGCTCCCCCAGCTAATTCAGCAGAAGAGGATATGGAAATGTCCACAAGATGAATACTTACAAAGCTATTTAATAAAGTACTTCTGTAACCAACATGCCTGCTATGCCATCCTTGCTTTCAATGTCTGTCTTAGTAAAAGTGTGAAAGAACCAGGTTTGTCCATGAAAAGTCTTCCTGAGGGTGTGTGCCTTGAAGCCCGTAGTGGTAATCACAGGAAACGGGAGTGGATCCAGAGTAGCACGAAAGGGCAAGCCTTCATCGAAACAAATATGGAGGGAAGTGACTGCATGCTCAAACTTGTCAGCTCACAAGTTTGCCAAGACCAAGTGATGTCAGAAGCTGATGAAACCTACATGGTTAATGTATAACCGCTTAGGCCAAAATTATTTAGATACCTTTTGTGAGGACTACGTATTTACTGGAAATCTCAAAATAATTATGTTAGTGCAGAATACCTTCCACTAGGTGTGACGTCCTTGAAAGAATGAAAATGTTTGAGTTGTACTTGTGTGGTGCATGAAGTTACTTTAAAAAAAAAAAAACTCAGCAATGGAAACAAAATGCAAAGAGTAGTATTCGAAATAAATTGCCACCTCTTTAGGGCTAGATGAATTTAAATAATAATAATAATAAGCAAATGAAGATCGGGCATACAAGATAGATGCTTCGGCTCCCACTTGAAAGCCTTGTTCGCAAAGATTGTGAACAAAGCTCCAGTTGAACCAGTTCCTATTTTTCATTTTTATGGTTAGCATCTAATTTTAAACTACTTACCGTGCCTCTTTTGACCAAACCAGACAGGCTGCCGTCAAACTCTTCACTACTTCAATGCAAATAATTGGAGGTTGGCAAATACATTTTTCTAATAGGAATAGTAGGTAACGAATAGTCAAACACAGATGCATACAGTTACAGCAGGCATATTTATCTTGGAATTAAGCACCATGCTTATATTGTCTAGTAAGAAAAGGACAGCTATCAAGGAAGATTAGGATTATTTTTAAGCAAAAGCAATTATACCTCATATACTTGAAGCAGATGTAGTGCTTCTCAAGAATCACGTCCAAACTGCACACACTAAAACATTAAGCTGGGATATTCAAAAAGACAAGTACATGTTTTGCTCGCCAAGTGACCTTTAATGTGCTCAATTATGTAAAGTGTGCTATTATATGATTAATGTAATTTGCTAATGTAAAGAAAGAACTAGCCAAGATCTCTTGCTTCATATATATGCGCTGAATCAAGAAAGTAATTAAGGAAGAAGAACACCAGAAATAAATACAAATATTTGTGTGCTTTCTGCCATAAAATAATTCTCATGTAAGCCACATAACATGCTTTCCAAAGCATCCCCTACCTTAACTTACAGCTGCATCACATGAAGGCACTTTCTAAGAACACACATGCTTCATGATCATTCACTGTGTTAGTGACTCCCACTGAAGTAGACTGAAAACATATCTGGGCATTACATTCAATAGCTGATGTAAAGTGAAAAGACTGCTGCTTGTAGGTATGAATGAACCAAGTGAATAAGAAATATAAGTTCTCAAACTTCTAGTAGTAAGTGTGGCAGCACTTAAGAAGAACATATTGCAACTAAAAATTGCAACACATGATGAAATAACTGAAATAGCTAGGGAGAGTTTAATAGACCAATAAACAGGAAACTGCAAATTCCCAACATTTCTGAATACTTTTCTTCACATGTACTCACCTCATAAGTATGACTTCCCTTAATGCTCGAACCTCTGCCTTAATTTCATAATTCCCCAATCTCGCTGCTTCACTCATGCTGATTGACATTTAGCGCAAAGGTTGGCAAAAGTAGCTGAGCATGTGCATGTGTTGTGAGGCAAGCTGCCCACATCTGGTAGCCGCATGCCAATTTCTCAGAGTAGATGAAAGGGAAGCCTTGAGGGTAAACCATAGAGAAGACGGATACCTTGGTTCAATGATAACTGAAAACACCAACATAGAAAATTTGGACTGCCCACAGAATCAGCAGAATTGACATAGCTTGGAAAAACTGAAAAGATGCATTATAATATTTATGTTACACAGGTTCCAGTCAAGTTGAAGATTTTCACTGTCTAATAAACTTATAAGACAATACATGACCAGCAATACTGTATGGAACCTAAACAATTTTAATAAAGTCACCTAGAAGTCAGGATGGAGAAGTGACTGAATTGAGGATGCTAAAATGGATGAGGTGGAGGCAGATTGTGAAGACAGGTCTTAAAAAATTAACATTCAACACACACTTAAATTGGCAAAGATTGGACTCAATGTTCAAGAAGAAATTGACTAAGATAATTGATTGGTATACATAGATGAGAGCAGCAACAATACAGCAGAGATAACTGTCATGCAAGAGGAAAGGATGTCAGTCTAAAAATTAACATTTGATCAGAAGAATGGTTATGCATGGGCTCAGGCTCACGTACAATTCTGTATGGTACGCATGATGTCAGAGCTGCATCGCACAAGCAACTGTGGCCTTACATGCCTCAATTATGAAATGATGTGGGCCAAGAGTGGAACAAGGATAGCATCAAGAGGGGGCCTCCTCCAAAAGGAGAAAGGTAGGGAAACGGGGCGAGATAGATTTTCTACGCAACAGATACAGAGTCATATGAGTCATAGTCATAGAAACCATGACTCAAGGAGCTGCACAACAAGGTATATAAATTCAAATCTCTATACAGTTAAGCCTCAGTATAACGAAATTCTCGATATAGCGAAGTATTTAACTTTTCATAACCTCTTCTCCATAGAACACCATGCATTTAGAGCCTATATATAAAGAAGTGTGTTTGTGTGCAATTTCAATATAACGAAATTTCGCTTCTGCCGCAGAGGAGTGCCAAGACAATCAATGGTAACTTCCGCGGACGCAGATAGTCAAATGATTGAATTACAAGCGGCTGCTTGCAAACGCACCTCTCAAACTGCGTGCAGCGCGACAAGAACAACAGCTTGGTGCCGCATCATGTTCCGTATAAATTAAGTCCAAGTGCGATCAGATCCTATCGCGCCCCGCGCACTTGTGCTTTAGGTGCGAGTGAAAGAGTGCGAGGGTGAGACAAGAAAGATGGTGGCTTCGTAAGTGCGGCCTTCCCACGCGAGCAATGGCTCGCGTGGGAAAAGCGGGCTCGCGGTAACGCGATCAAGCGCGCGCGAGGGGGCGGAGTGGGGGGGGTAAGTTGGCGCGCCTCTCGGCCATGACTGCACGTGGCTTCAAACGCGGCTGAGCGCATATATGCAGCCGCGAATCCTGCTCTAGAGGTAATCTGCTGCGTGTGGAAAGAGCGGGCATGCCAAGACGGCGTGGCATCATGTAAGCTGTTTTCCCGCACGTTTAGTATTGAAGGTTGCGCAATCTCGAGTTTTGATGACCCGTTGGAACGAGAAGCAGACGAAGCATTCGCTCCCAGCTGCCGGCGCTTTTCATGATAGCGTCGTCGCAGTGCGACCGGGCGACGCTTTGGGGGCGGAGTGCACGCGAAAGCATGGCGTCGCTTAATTCGTACCGCTGATGTAAAGATATAAACGTGGCATGAAACCGTATCATTCATCGCTGACTCCTATATTCGTCAAAATAAAATGTTTTCTCATTCAAACTTGCTTTTTTTTATTGCCCAATAATTCGGAAAATTGCATGGCCCCTTTCCGTGCAACAAAAATCGATCGGCGACTGTACTCATTTGCATAACAGATCGAATTTCAATACAAGGAAATTTCTATATAACGAAGCGAATTGCCGATTTTACCTACTTTATTATATCAAAGTTTAAGTGTATAACGAAATTTCCTGAATTTCTCTACACGGGGGCGGCAATGTGGGCTTGTTCGTTGATCATCATGGAACAGCATGTAGTGTAGCGCAGCAAAAACAAGAACACAAGAAGAAATGAAACACAGACACAAGCGCCTAATTATGTCTGTGTATTGCTTTTTCTTGTGTCCTTGTTTTCGTTGCATTACACTACATGACATTCAATACTTTCACTGTCACATTCATGAGCACTGAAAACCTAGAATCAACTAATATCTTGCCTGATTTGCCATAATTAAAAAGAAAAATGTGGGTATAGTAGGTCTAATTGAGTTCTGGTGATTTTAGTATCACTGGCATATAGCTTTTAAGAATGTTTAATCCTTTCTTCTGTTAAGGCAGAGTACATGCTCAACTGCTACAATAAGTGTGAACGTAGGCAAAAACGACATTTTTGGCTCTTGCATCAATTTTATGGCATATTGCGTGATCTAGTCAAATGGTTTCAATTTGACGAAGTTCTCGATTTAACAAAATAAAACCTCACATCCCAATAAAATTTATTAACTAGACTTACTGTACTTTATAACCAAAGTACTCTATAACTATAAGCAGCTACAGCCGCCATGAGTGGAGAGCAGAATTGAAATGAAATTGCTTTAGTCGAAACATGCCGAGCGCTGCTGCAAAAGTACGCGCCACATGCATTGGGCGACTGCGGGAACCGCGGTACCACACGCAGTTATTCAAAGCAGCACATAAAAGTGCCGCGGACTCAAATTGGTTAGTAAATGCATTCGGAACCAGCCTTTCAATTACTCAATTGATATATCAGCCACACACTCGCATAGCACGGCCACGTGGCAAACGCGGCCATGCGGACGCTTCACTATGCACGGATCGGCTGGTTGCAATATTGGGGCACTCTATGGGTGCATGTTTAAAGCACAGCGTTTTTTGCCTATCGCGTGATCGTTGCGGATGCTCCATGGCTGAGTGTATTGCATGGTACAGAATTGGCCCCAGTACCAAAAGTACACGAAATTCGCTTCCGAATTCGGTCCGTGCAGATGAAGCGTGAACACGAGCTCAACATAACCACGTCGTCATTATTCTGTAGCGATTATTTATGCGAAAGCGTCAAATGGCCCATTGAGCAAAAAAGCCGGCGTCTGTCGTCTCAGCGAAACAGCACCTCAAATCCCATTGGCTGCAACCACGTCACGAGCGCACCTCGACGAAACAGAGCGGGTGAAAGGGTACACCTGCTGTCGCTATAGTGCACCAGGTGTTGCGTGAGGGAAGAGGGCGTCGCCGCGACGCCACGTCATCCTTGCTCTCGCAAGCCGCCGCCCAGTCCGTATCTCCCCCCTCCACTGGGCTTAACTGCTGCGCGTGCCTGCCGGCCTTGGTGGCCACTGCTGTTTCCTGGTCTCTGGTCATGCAGCACGTCGGTGGCATGCGGTGTTGGCACCGCAGGCTGCTGCTGCTTGCTAGCTCGGGCCCAATGTAGCTCTAGGGTGCATCACTTGCAGCGTAAAACTCGAAGGACTGCTCAGCGGCGTTCAATTGGGCATTAATGCTTTCGCAATCACAACTCAGATAAGACATGCTTAGCTGTCCTCATATGTTTTTCTTTAGTTGCCAAGTGGACGCATCATTGTTCACCATTCACAGTCTTCAATCTGTCGTCATCATTGCATTGTCATTTCAAATTAGTTGTAATATCACGCCGTCGGATGCTGCCGCCTTCACGCTGTGTAGTAAGTACGCAGTCATTGCCATGCATGCACTCATCATCCCAAAGTCGTTATGCCTCAATCGTGATGACTCTAGAATTGTCATCCCATCGTCGATCATGCCATCGTTGTCACCGCATCAGCATCATACTGTTGTCGGCATTCGACAGATGCATTACACAGATTAGCATTACCTTTTCAGCTTCTAGAACAGAATGCACGTGGTGATCTACCACAGTAATATTATGAGAGACACTTGGGTGGAACATTTGCTGGCCTCAATTGCCAAGCCTCCCTGTAACATCATTTATTTCAATCTCCATAATAATCCTAAATTGTGTCGCAAAACTTCTACAACAAATGTCAACATGGTTTCCATAAGAACTTGTCTCTCATGAAAAACACAACTATATTGTCATGTTCACTAACTTGATCTCCTCCATTGAACTTAGTCCTTGCGTTGAATGGATGCTTTTAGCGTTTTAAATTCTGCTACTTTGTGCCACTGCCTCCTTCTCCTGAATAAGCTAACTTAATATTGATCCACATGCAATTACTAAAATTCACTGAATGCTTTCTTCATGACTAAACACAATTTTTATGTTAACAACTCCAATTCACAAATCTGTCTTTTGTCACTTCTGGCATGCCACAATGCTGAGTGTTTAGGCCCTTGATTTTTCTCATTTTAGATCTCGCAAAGAACTTAACGTAGAAAACTAAACTTTCTGTTGATGACTGTGTTTTGTCGTGAGACAACCAAACTCCGGCAGGTCCGTTTCTGTTCAAACAGACTAAACAAATGGCCCACTGAGTAAAAAAGGCAGTGTCTGTCGTCTCAGCGAAATGGAACCTCAAATTCCATTGGTTGTGACCACATTGCGAGCGTGCCTCTACAGAGCAGAGCGGGTGAAAGGGTACATCTGCCGTCGCTCTAGCGCGCCAGTTGTTGCGTGAGGGGAGAGGGCGCCGCCGCAATGCCACGTCATCCTTGCTCTCGCAAGCGGGCGCAAAGTTCATATCCCCCCCCGCCCCCCCACTGGGCTTAGCTGCTGCACGTGCCCAGTGGGGCAATGTCTCCACTAATGTCTCTCCGGAGTGCCATCACTAGTTAAAAACCTAACATCAGTACCCTAGCAAAAAAAACTGATAGAAATTTCTATAGTCTCTTAGGAATATGTATAGGTTGTACGGGTCCTTCTAAGAATGATATATATTCCTACCTGACCCATAGAACTCTTTACCAGACTAGCAGGCGGCAGATAGATCTCACGTACTGTGCTGCCTACAAGCCCAATAGCATGATGTACGTATCAGTCTTTTAAACCCAGATAGAGATCATCATATGACATACAGAAATCTGATTGAGGCACTGATAAAGCATGTTAGAAATAGCAGACATAACGGTGCCCACACGCCTGAAGAGACGTTTTCAAAATGAACTGAATATACAACCCTGAATGCATTGCCTGCCACGTGAACAGATTAACAAACACAGTTGGGATATTGGAGTATCAGATAAAAATGAAGTGTGTAAACTGTGCAATTATCAAAACTTTTTACAGCTTGTATGCAGATATACTATCCTAAACATGTTTCAACATAAATTAAAGCACACGTTTTCAAAGCACAGCAGCGTTACTTAGCCTATGAAACTACATTGGGGAAGTTGCATGAGAAAAGCATCATCCATCGTTGTAGCAGGTGTGCTCCAGTTCTTCTAATACAAAATTACATTTACAAATTTTGCAAGATGGATGTGCAACATTTAATGCATATCCAAAACAGGATTACTGTCATCATCATCATCATTATATTTATGTCCATTGCAGGACAAAAGCCTCTCCCTGCAATCTCTAATTACCCCTGTCCTGCGCTAACCGATTCCAACTAGCACCCGCAAATTTCCTAATTTTTGCGCACCACCTAGACTTCTGCCATCCTCTACTGCACTTCCCTTCTCTTGGTACCCATTCTGTCACCCTAATGGTCCAACGGTTATCTAATCTGTGCATTACATGACCTGCCCAGCGCCATTTTTTTCTCTTAATGTCTATTAGAATATCATCTATACCCGTTTGCTCTCTTGTCCAAACTGCTCTCTTTCTGTCGCTTAAAGTTATACTTAGCATTCTTCGTTCCATCCCTCTTTGCATGGCCCTTAACTTGTTCTCAAGCTTCTTTGTCAGTCTCCAAATCTCTGTGCCATATGTCAGCACCCATAAAATGCACTGATTGTATACTTTCCTTTTCAATGATAATGGTAAGCTCCCAGTCAGGAGCTCACAATGTCTGCCGTATGTGATCCAGCCCATTTTTATTCTTCTGTGAATTTCCTTCTCATGGTCAGGGTTTCCTGTGATTAGTTGACCTGGGTAGACGTACACCTTCACAGACTGTAGAGGCTGACTAGCGATCTTGAACTCTTGTTCCTTTGCCCGGTTAATTATCATTATCTTTGTCTTCTGCATATTAATCTTCAGCCCCACTCTTACACTCTCCCTGTTAAGGTCCTCAATAATTTGTTGTAACTCGTCCGCAGTGTTCCTGAATAGAACAATGTCATCGGCAAACCGAATGTTGCTGAGGTGTTCGCCGTCGATCCCTACTCCTAAACCTTCCCAGTTTAATAGCTTGAATACTTCTTCCAAGCACGCAGTGAATAGCACTGCAGAGATTGTGTCTACTTGTCTGACTCCTTTCTTCATAGGTATCTTCCTACTGTTGTAATAAAGTTTATTTACAAAAGCAAAACAAAGCACTTTCAAAACTGTGGATACTAACTGTAGCTCTAACATGCCCGGCTGAGTTTCTGAATGCCATAAATTAGACACTACCAACGTGATTTCATTAAAGCTACTTTCTGGGCTAGTTTGTGCATACTTGATTTGAAAATTAAAACAACGCTAATGCATCCATCCACAAAGGAACAAGGACAAGACACAAGCAACATGACTACAAACATGACTAGGGTTTATTTTACACTCCACTGTCTAAAGAATAAGCAAGCAACTTTAGTCACATTTAAACAAACACATAAGAGGAAGAACACAGACTGAAGTACTAACTTCACCATGTCCATTTGTGCTCACAGATGCTGTATAGAACACCAGGTCTAATTGGCATATGCTTTTATAATATTACAACTTCATATGAAGCTATTTTCTCTAGACTATGCATTTTTGCATTCATCCCAAAAGTGTTGTGATATGTGACAGAACACAAGTGAGCTTGTGCAAAAGGAACAAACTGGCATGGCACACTGACAGGAAGCAAGGAAACGGGACAAGCATCGCTATTGGTACAAGATCTACAGCAATATATCAGAACATGACAATACAGCAATATTATTTAAGCAAAAGTGAGTACAGATCTGAGAACTTATTCAAGTAAGAACATGGATTTACCATTTTTAAAACCACATAATCATGAACAAAAACAGCTAAACATCAGTGCACATATTGCAAAATCAGAAGACACAATTCTTCACTGGGTGCTAGTTCAACCACTGCACGTCGAAATGTGTAAAAATAGTTTAACCTGTGTAGCCTTCAGCATGCGAAAGCAAAGAAGACTATCAGAACAGGCTTCATATATAGTGTTTGGAGTCTTTGATTCAAACCGTAATACACTGTTAAAATAAAATTTCAGAGTTTGCTTGTTTCATTCAGAAAAAAGATAGTGTCTTAGTCATGCCGCCATAGTTAACGAATAAACTTGCACCAGCTACATTGAGTCAAAGGAGAAAAAAAGTGAGGCAGACAGATGCATGGTGTGAAAATGATGCTGTTGTATCAAGTAGCATAACTGCTCACTTAACATTCAGCTGCTTTCCATGCCTCTGCATACAGACTGAGAAGCTTTACCTCTTCACCATCTGCTAGTGAAGCACTGTTTGTTCACTGTGATCACCCACTCAAGGCAGTCACGTGGTTAAGTAGAGCCCTTCGCTGCATGTAAGGACACCGACCTGAAACTGTGCATAAGTCCTGTAAAATATTGCCATTTTTTGGCTACTGCAGCTGTTCATCAGCAGCTGCATCACTACTGCCAACATGCAGACCATGCAATTCCCCAAGCACTTAATCAACAAGGGTACAATAATGTAGAGTGGCAAATTGGGCTAGCTGGTTCATTAGGAAAACAAGAAGCTAACGCAAGAAAAAAATAAACACTCTAGAATTTTGATGGCTCTGGCTTGGTTAATATATTCAAACATCAAAAAGCTGATTATTACAGAATGCCATAAAGCGTGGTGCACTGTTACCAACTGTTGTTTTTTAAAGCTATAACCTGTTATTACCAGACATTCATGTACCATGACTGAAGGCATACTGTTCATCGTTGCCATGTCTTGAGCATGGGAATTAGTCTCTTTCATAAAGGTTTCATATTGTCCATTCAAAAATATTGTTGTCTATTTCTATAAACACATAAAGGCGCATAACTTCGCTGGGTGTTACGTAAACTAGTGGCTCCTCTCTTCTGACGCAGACTGAAAGGTGCTTTGCATGGAGAATTTCAACAGGAAATAGTTCCTTGCATTTCAGAATTATACAAGAATTCACTCCAGAAAGAATTCTACAAATGAGAGAAAACGCACTTGAGAAGCTGACAAATGCACTGTTTTTAGTCTTTATAGTTCAAGTGTACTGGAGAGAGTGGAATGTTTGTTGGTTGATGACCATTCGCTAATATTCAGTGACACTTGTTGAGTCACAGCCACGGTTGTGGACTACAGCCTGTTTTTCACTTTCATCCAAGTTCAGGCACAGCTTTCCAGTGCCTAACAAAACTGTCTGCTGACCAGCTCTCTTCTCCTGTACACCAAAAAAACTCACTGCTCCTGGTGAAAGATTTAAACTAGCTTTAGCTGCCTGTAACTTTCGAGCAAGTACATAACATTCCAGTATTTGTAAAGGAACATCATTAGCTCCGCTGACCAATTTCACAAGAAGTTCATTTCCGCCTTCAAATACAAATGAAGAATGCGACCAATGAGGTCCTAGTTTAGCCGCACATTTAGGAAGATGCAGGATTTGGTGTACATTGTATGTCATTGCACCCAATCCAAACAAAGACTGTGCTCTCACAACGAACTCCGAGAGAAGATCAGATTATCTCATTATGGTCGTCTGAAGTGACGGTGTCTAGTAGAAGTATATAGACACCCTCCGCAAGCAAACTGGAATGTCTGACATACTTATCTGGCAAAAAGCCATGAAGGCATGGTAATGAATAATGAAGAACCCACCACTTCCATTCACTAGCTTTCCAGATTGTGAAGTCTAATAATCTTTGTGGTGTTTGTGTGAACCAATTCGGTGGCTTGATTGCCAATAACCTCCTGTTTAAAGAGGCTAAACTTTGTTGTGAACCAATCTAAACATCTTTTCTCTTTTGAATGTGATCACATTTTTATTCTTTTTAAGCTGTTGTACGGTGTATATTTGTTCCAACAATCTTTCCTTTCTGAATCCTGGGCTTCATATTTGATTTATATGTATATTGTCTTTTCTGATAATATAAATGCATTATTTCTGACTCATTTTTTTGGGCAAATGAGGAAGCTTGCTTCTCCTTGAAGCACATTACACCTATACAACACACATAGATACTGATAGACTATAGAGCTGGCAAACTAATATGAATACACTATTACACTAATAAAAAGAATACACTAGTAGACTTGTACAAGCAGAATAGCACAGATACGTCCAGAATAGAACTAAAAGTAATTTTATCAGTGTATCAGTTGTATCGTTTCATAATGCAACTGATAAAAACTGATATAATTTTTATTAGGTTGCCCTATCAGATTTTTTGGTAGTGATCTTTCAGTGTAAATGCATCAACTTTTTGACTAATGCTAATAACTGAACACATGGCTTTTTTTGCTGCGAGATTTCTTGGACTCCTGCTTCCCTTAAACTTATACCGTATAATATGCTTGCAACATCAAAACTGGAGTATGCTTCATCAATCCGGGATACACCGACAAAAAACAGAACTCTCATATTTAGTTGAAGCCATACAAAACCAACCTGTACATTTTATTGTAGCTGCTTATTCCCATACCGCAAGCATATCAACAATTAAAACTTGCCTTGATTGGCCAGGCTTGTCAACAAAAAAACTTACCCATTTATTTCACAGATTCTCAACTGAAACATATGTTATTACCTCCTTGTATCTCATTGAGAATGAACTACAACCTCAAGGTACAGGTGCCAACTTGCCAAACCAATCTTTACTATTCCTGTAAAAGGCAGCCTCAGAACACACACGCACACACATATATATCAATGAGCTACAAGGAGGTAATAAAGACATGTTTCAATTTAGAATTTGTGAAATAAACAGGTAAGTTTTCTTGTTGCCTAGCCAATCAAGGCAACTTTTAATTGTTGATATGCTTGCAGCATGGGAATAAGCAGCTACAACAAAATGTACAGGTTGGTTTTGTATGGCTTCAACTAAATATGAGAGTTGTGTTTTTTGTAGGTATATCCCGGATTGATGAAGCATACTCCAGTTTTGATCTTACAAGCATATTATACAGTATAAGTTTAAGGGAAGCAGGAGTCCCAAGAAAACTTTCAGCACAAAAAGCCATGTGTTCAGTTATTAGCATTACTCAAAAAGTTGATATGCATTTGCATTGAAAGATTATTAGTAATATGAATACCTATGTACAAGATGCTTAATAAGAACAGAGTGTTTAATTTTGTAGGTAAATGTGTTAAAAGGACTAGTCATGATGTGAAAATATCTTCATTTTACTTTTACCACCCCACCTTACCACCATTTTACCTTTACATACACACACACACACACACATATATATATATATCTTTATATACCATGGCACCCATTCCCTAACTATAATGCTCCATACGATAGAAAATACGATAGAAAATTGGGCAAGTTGTTGAAGCTTCATGGCAGCTACTGCATGACAGATGCCGGCAAAAGTAATAGAACGGGACAGGATACAGCACTATCAAATGAAGTTTATTGAAAGAAAACAACCAATATATAACACACATCACGTGACCAACACCCGGCCCCCTAGCATATGCAGATACATACCAAAACAACCTTCACATCACCGAATGCACATGTTTTGACGGCAACACACATGTCACGGCTGATTAATCAATGTAAAAAAACAATTACTAAGGCACAATGCAACTCAGTGGCTTTACTTAAGATCTAACACGGCAAGCTTGCTATCTTGCAGCGAGATGGATGGCTGGCTAACACATAGTGAGCCTTTCTTTTTAATGTGATAAGCCTCCATTAATTCATGTGAGAGCTTTTCACAGTGTGTGAACAGCAGAATAGTACTTTCAAAAACTGGATGACGCCCAATGCTGCAACAATGCACAGAAAGGTGTGGATGCGCAAAAATCCTTCAAAAAACTATCGTACTTCCTTAGTCGAATGTTTAAGCACCTTCCAGTCTGACTGATATATATTTTGTAGGCTTCAAGAAAAAGGAATCGAATAAACAACATTTCGTGTGCAAGAGACAAACTGTATGCAATATTTCACTTTGCAGTCCTCCCTGCTCAGAAACCCGTTGTGAAGAATGTGCTTGTTTATTGCTTCACATATTCCCTTCAGCTTATCTTTAAATGAAAACCCAATCCTCTCCTGGAACTTAGAAGCCACCTTTTTCTGCCTGTGCGACAATTAATAGAGGGGATAATGGCAACTTTGTTCCGCTCTTGCTCTTAAGCTTCTTCCACCCTGGTCGCACCTTGAGTTCCTTAATTAACGTGCTTCAAGATAAAAAAACCACTGAAACTGAATAACCTGCCTCATTAAGCCTTGTCACCAGATTCCTTACACTTTCAAGGATAAGGTGAGGATAGCTCTTGGTTGGGGCATCTCTAATTGCGTGAGTGGCAATACTGTACTTAATAAGTTTTGAATGGCTAGACCTATAATCAAGAAGGAGCTTAGAAGTTCTTGACTGATATCCCCAGCATACGTGATCCCACATAAAAGTAAGCCTGACATAAGAAGTTGCTGCACATTTTTTTTCTGGAACTTCTAAAGTGAAGTTGAAACCTTGCTATTGTTCTCTAAATAGCTTCAGTACTTCGATGACAGCTCTGTGAAAGTTATCATTTGCTCATGAAAAACAAATAATCATCCACGTATCTGAAAATTTTAAGAGCAAGCCCACTCAGGTTTTGATTATTTTCTGGTCAACATAACTTAATATATTACTGAGCACTGGTGCAACACCGGAACCTATGCAGATGCCAGCATTCTGGACACTTATTTTACTTTCCCACCAGACCAAAATTGACCTTAAATAGAAATCAAGAAGCTCCAGAAAGATTGCAACAAGAATTTTACACCTTTCAGCAAATTCCAGCTAACCTGTTTGCTTGCGTATGCAGTCCTTAACAAACTGCAAGAGACGCACCTTCGGCAAAGAATTGTATAAATCTTCTGCATCTATACTAAAGCCTGCCCATTTTCCCAGAATATGCTCCTCCAGGAAGTGTACAACAGTCTGAGAGCTGGCAGCAAGGAATTGGTCGTTGATTCCCAGCCTGTCAAGGTGTGTCTGCAGAAATTCTGAAACATGAAGCCATGATTTATATTCCGACACAATGGTTCTGAAATGGATTCCCTAAGCTTGTGTGTTTTGCACTGAAGAAGGCGCATAAAAGAAAACCTTTTTCCACCTTAACATCATTTGAGACTGTTGTCAAACCAAACTGATTCAACTTCGTGACAGCTCAACATTTTATGTCAGCTATATTGGTATAAATTTCATTAAAATTTATGTCAGTGGCTGACACACCCTCCTCCGGAAAAGTGCTTTCCAACATGACAACACAATGCCCTTTTTTGTCTCCAAGAAACCTCCAAGTTTCTGCCTCATACGTTAGCTCAGGTAGAAGGCAATGATTCTATGCTTGATTGTACAAAATTATATATATATATATATATATATATGTATGTAACTTTGTGTTCACCATCCAGGGCAAGGGAACAAGAGAAGCCAGACACCATTGACCAATTTCTGACTAAAAGAATTAATTTTTGACCTTATACATCTTGTTTTTACTGTACATGTCCCTCACCTCCATCAAGGTTCCCAACATTTATATCTAAAAAGCTTGTCTATCACCACATACAGAGTCTGTCCTGAAAGTAATGTCAGTAAATTTATTGTGATGTGACTGTATGTCAGAGCGGTCTAACTGGTTGAAACTAGTAGTGACGGAATCCAGCTAAGCAGCGGTCTGTCAGTCAGTGTGCTCCGAACATCGGAGAGTGTCGGACGGGCCCGTCCGTGAGAGCTGTTTTTTATTCTTGTGCAAGTGAAAATGCAGCGCTCATTAGAACAAAGATTTGCGATCAAGTTTTGTGTGAAACTTGGCAATACTGCTGCGGAAACTGTTACTATGCTCAAGACTGCTTATAAAGAACATGCCTGGTCAGATCGGCAAGTGTTTCGGTGGCACAAGGCCTTTTGGAAGGCCGGGAAGAGGGCGACGACAAGGACTGCAATGGATGGCCATCCATGACCACTACGACTGACAATCTGACACGAGCGACAGAACTGTTGAACTCAGACCAACGATTAAGTGTTCGTTTAATGGCCGACATGTTAAACGTTTCGAAAACTCAAGTTCATGAAATTGTTACAAACGCTATCGGCATGCGGAAGGCGTGCACAAAAATGGTTCCAAAAGTGCTCACTGACAACGAAAAGTCACGCCGCATTGAAACATGCCAAGAAAATCTCAACATGTGCAAACGTGAGCGAAAATTTTTGGTCAACGTCATTACAGAAGACGAGACTTGGGTATTTGAATATGACCTGGAGACCAAAGGGCAATCATCTGAGTGGCACACACACTCGTCCCCTCCCCAGAAGAAAGCCAGGATGAGCAAATCAAAGATCAAGATCATGCTCATTGTTTTTTTTTGACATCCACGGACTGGTTCATCATGAGTTTGAAGAACCTGGAACCACTGTGAACCCCAAATTTTATGTGGATGTCCTTGAAAGACTGAAACGCAGGGTTCAACATATCCGGCCGGACATTGCACACAACTGGAAGTTGCACCACGATAATGTGCTGGCCCACAGTGCCTTCATTGTCACCGACTACCTGGTTAATGCAGTGGGGCCGACGATCACCCAGCCCCCGTACAGCCCGGGCTTGGCTCCCCCCCCGACTTTTTTCTGTTTCCATGCCTCAAAACACCGCTGAAAGGCAATAATTTTGGGACAGCGGACGTGATTAAAGCAGCTAGCACCACAGCATTAAAGGCCATTCCGGAGGAGGACTACCGCAACGCATTCGAGAGCTAGAAGTCTCGCTGGAGCCGATGTATTGACGCAAAAGGAGAGTATTTTGAAGATTTTTAATCTTTTTGTAACAACAAATTCAATAAATGATTTTTAATCGCCTTAGTGACATTACTCTCAGGACAGACCCTGTACATGCACCTTGAAGGTATGTATGTGGAAAGCATTTCAACCTCTGCTTGCTTTTCTGGCATGGAATAAAACGGCCTTTTGTCTCTAAACCACTTACTTTTAAACTATTCCGTTTGGTTCATTTTTCTAACTTCTGCAGAGTTGCATTCACAACTTTCATAGTTAGCCGGCTCCGTTTTCATTCTTGCTTCCTAAAATATGCCCTCCTGTCATGCATAATTTGCCTTCTGTTAGCAATGGGTATTGTATTTCAAGACTATCAGTGCAATGTTGCATGAAGAAACCTATTCTTGGAGTGAATTATTGTTCAGCTTGATATCATGATACTGCTGCATGGTTGTTATTTAACTCTGCAAGAGAATGGTCCTGCCATCCTACCAAGAGTGCATTTCATGGGTATTACTCTCTTTCTTTTGACATTAGTTTATGAGGCTCACAGATATGTATCTGTGTCGACAATAACACCTGACATCTAATTTTGTGCAACATGCACTACATTTAATCAGATAAAAGTTGCATGTTTTGTCTCTTGGACCAGTCTGCTCAGTGGCAGGAGGTCGAGACCACAAATGAGAATGGCTGGCCAAGATCTGTGGTGTATGTCCCGTGTTACGCATCTGACAAGATTTCATGGTGGCAAGAAGACATGTCAGACCTGATGTGATCTTTCTAATTATTGTGCACAGAGTTATGAGCATGATAATATCCTTAATGCTATAAAGAGTACTTCCAGCAAGCAGTCTATATGCTTATGCCTTTTTGTTGCTTATGGCAACAAAATCCAACATCCTTTGAAACATGCTCACTTGCTGTCTGATGCATAAAATGAAGAACGCTGCCTTCTCTAAATTTATTAGCAACAAGAAAGCCACTCTGGAAGCAATTATATACATACACAAGCAACACACTAAAACCTACAAATGGGAGAAAAAACACAAACTAGGCTAACAATAAAAGAAACCTGACACCCAACAAGTGTTACATGTTACTCAAGTATGCACATTCAACCTGAGTTAGAGAGATAGATGGTCGACTCCCGCACTCTTGTGCATGCATGTGGATATGTTAAGCCTCAGTTACTCTTTCTATATCATAACTGTCCCCATGTTTGTGAAATCTGGTGTACAACTGCAAGAACAATGATGGCCTGACAGGTGGTTCACCTTTCAATGAGTTCTATAAGGAGGATGCATCAACTCTTCCAGCCAATGTACACATTACCACATGAAAGCAGCAGCTTATAAACAGCATAACACCATACAGCACAAATTATATATTTGCCACGTGTTATTAAACTTACATCATTAAAGTACATTGGTGCTAAGGCTGGTGCACAATATATGCATATACTTTAAGCAATCATAAATAATGCAAGAGCTTGGAATATGATTGGCTATTCTCGGAACTGCTTTGATAATACAAAAGTCAAGGCTTTGTTTTTGGCATCACCCACTCCAATTCGTTTTCTTTCTTTTTCCAATTGAAGCATTGGCAAGATTTGTGCCATGCGCTTCGACCGTGATTTTTCCTTGTTCGCGCACGGCCATGACCATAATACAAGAAAATCGCCCCAGTAACGCAGTGGTCCCTGCCTACTTTTTCATATACTTTACCGCAATACATTACGTATGCTTCACCGCATAACATGACTGTATTGCGGCAAAGCTGATTTTATGAAACTGACATTATGTAACGGACCTTTTGTCCTTGTGCTGCTCGCATGAGCATAAGCTCGAAAAACCACAAAATAAAGACTTGGCTTGCTGCTGGTTGATTTCTAGCTAACATTTCGAGACGTCCACGTTGTTTACAAAAACATCGGTGAAGTTTCTCGCGCTCGGACGCGCTTCAAAAGGCAGCGTGACCACCTATAATTAAGGCTGTCATAAGCGGCAACGAAATCCACACAAGGTACATCAACTTCCACAAAGCTACTGGGCAACGCCATCAATAACTGGCACACGGGCCACCCAGGAGCTGGCAAACGCTGCGATGACATCCACACAAACCACGTCGCTTTCCACAAAGCTATTGGGCAACACGATCAGTCACAGGCACAGGTGAAGTCCGCAAAACACTACATGGGCAGAACTACTACGGCCATACTCAATCACTTCGTCACAAGCTCTCACATTAACGACATCAAACAGCTACAATCACTTCTCCACAGCCACGGACACAGGCGAAGACCGCACGGGCAGAACGGAAGCACCGATTGAGGGCTCGATCGTCGCGTTCATCGCTTTAGCGCCACCTATTTAAAAATAATATACGGAGCCAAGCCAAACCATTATTTAGCGTCTATTTGGGTGAACCTAACGCTTTCGGGCCCTAAGCGTTCGAACGACCAGGGCACTATAACGCTTACCCCCCCTTTCCACTCCTGCGACCGGGTCGCAGGAACGGCGGCCTTATTTGTTCGACATACCGAAGGAAGGAATCGGTCACGCTTATGTTACAGCGTTGCAACTTCTATCTTTTGAGGTATGTAGGAAAAAATATAGGCTGAAGGTGTTTTATCAAATAATGCAGGATCAACTTTAGATTGATAAGCTCAAATATCTACATGCTCCAGGCAAAAGATACCCGCGAACTAACCACGACTACGTCATAAAGCCGGACCATACCAACAGTGATGCATATCGATACTCATTTTTCCTGGATGCGATAGAAATGTGGAACCAATTGCCAAACGCTATTGTTAGCCTAAAAGATGTCACCGACTTTGAAAATGCTGCTGAGGCATATTTATGGGAGTTTTCGATTTAGTTTTGAAGTGCTAAGTGATACGTGTGACTTGATATTCATTGTACGTATTTTGATAAATGTCAGAAGTGTGCTGAACAGCATTCAAGTGAAAATCTTATTCACTGTGAATTGACAAGTGTTAAGCAACTTTACGTACATTGACATTGTCCATATTTGATTTATGTAATTGTATTGTCCTCTCTGTTATGACCCTCTATGAGGGTTGACAGTATTAATAAATAAATAAATAGACAACGAGGAATGTGGGTAAGTACACTTTATTTTCAGCACACGTTTTTTTAATGAACAGCTGTTATACTGCTAAAATCTGCACATTTAATAAAAGTACACTGCTCTGCTTCATCACTCCATGCTAAGTGCAAGTATCCTGTACCAGGAAGTCAAACCAAGACGTGGGATGTTCAGTCTGTGAAAATAAAAACGAGTTTAAAACATTAACGTGCAAAAACTAAAGCACACTGAAGAAAATAAACACAGCACAGGAACATATCCAATGAATCAGAATTACCTTTGAGAGCAAACATATAGTTTCTATGGCACAGTGAAGAAACCTTATTCCTCCGGCTTTCTTTGAGCGCGAGAAAATATGAAAGTGTATGCGTTCTCCCCATATTGTGTATCTGTCACCTTTTCACACACAAAAAAGATGTTGCCTCAATGTGCCCAACTGTCTTTGCATATCCATTTCTCTGCTCTAATACCATGATACCTACAGTTAAAGGCTGTAGCAATGCTTAGCTTGAATGAACCAACACAAGCTACATGCACTGTGCTGTTGAACATGGCATTGTAAGTTAAGATTCATGCACAGCACATTCATGTGCTATAAACATTTGATTGTGATTGTAGGTGAAATAAATAAAAAGAAAGTATGTAAATAAGAATGTTCCCTAATAAGCTGTGCAGAAGTGCTCTCCCGTTTGGACAGAAGCCGAGCACAGCTGCAGTGAACAAGAAGCCAACTTATACAGCATTTAAAATCTAGGTTCTAAATGTGCTACAGATTTTTCTGAATTTGTGGTCGAAAATCTGGGTGTTAAAGGTGACAAACATTTAAACAGGTCTCTATTCGGACTGGTAATGCTATGTGCCACCTAGTTTGATAAAATATACCATATCACTGGTCTCCCAAGCTAAGGCTGCTGTCCAGTTGCAAGTGCAAATCACTCAATTATGTCAAGGGCACGTTTGAGCAAAAGGCAGCCAAGATTACTGTGCCATTGAGGTCTATTTCCTGACATCGGATTTCTTCTCAGAAAGCTACCTCTCTAAAAAGATACCTTCACAACAACATAACCCAAACCTTTCTTGAGAAAAGCCATCACACTGGTCCTTGAACACTAATTACAAAATGGCTCCTTGTGTTATGTACGTCAGCACCTTACAAAGTACAGGAAAATTTAATAATGGCAGCGTGACAGGTACACAAAAAAGTAAAGGGATAAAACATCACACAGGCTGCCATCAGTGTTCATATCTCTATTTCAATGTGGATGTTTTTAGCAGTGAATACATGTTCTCATTAAACTGAGTCATAATATTACAAAAGCGAAAAGCAAGGCTCTTTACATCCTAAACTGACAAATGTGCTTTATTACGATTCACCGCAATACAGGCGGTGTTTTGCAGTGAACGGTCACGTAAGGTTTTGGCTAACTACGGCGGGCGTGTCCTGCAGCGAGGCCTCTTGTGTATTGCGGTAAAGCGTATTATTGTGACAAGAGCTAACCTGGCATGTATGGCTTTAGCCAACAAAAGTTCTCAAGACATCATGCATCCTGCCGCGAAAATCTGCTTTGTTGAGAGTAGAACATTAGGTTCGTCGCTGACAGAAACCATACATTCCAGATTCACGTAAATCTTTTTTTTCCCAATATCGGCATGCTTCACCGCAACACACAAATATGTTGCGGTGATAACGGTGGTCGAACAGGCTGGTGCAAATGTTTCGACAGGGGTGCGTGCCTTCATCAGGGCAACTGCTTTCCTTGGCAGTTTTCATATACGTGAGCCCCCACTCCCAACAGGGGAGATTTAGCTGGACCTTTGCCAAGAAACGTACCGACAAGCGTTTGGTAGTGGCTGGTAGAGATGCAGGAGTCTAAAAAGCGTTGCGAAATTCGGTTCCGTAAGGTTAGCTTCACCGCAATACAAATATGTTAAGCGGTTAGACATACAAAATATGTTGCGGTGAATCATAGCAAGGGTACCTGGCCTTTGATGCAAAGCAACTTCCCAAGAGGCACGGTAATCCCGTGGCTAGTTATGCAGTTCCCCGCATGCGAGTGAGTTCCCTGCGTTCGGCGGTTTCCCAGTGACATACAAAATTACATTGATTGACTGTGTTCCAAATGGGCGACGGCACTATATGCTGATGCAAAAGCGTCGTTTCGCTTTCGAAAACTGCGCTCGGCTAAAGAGAACAACCTTGCCTCGCATATGACCAAAGCAGTTGAACAGGAAACTACGAAATTACGTAGCTATTATGGAAGAAATCAACAGCTCAGAAAAAAATGGCCGTGTAAACATTAACTGGCTTACGATGTCGACAAACCACCGGTTCAAAGCATCACAGCCACGTCCGAAATAGCGCTGAAGGCCGTCCAGTACACTTAGGCGCCTCGGCGCGCGTAATGTAACAGGAGACGGCAGGTGCACGCGTACATCACTAAGCAACACATATTATTAGCGGTCACTCTTCAGTTCTGACATGCTTCACCGCGTAACACTAGTCTACTGCGGCGAAGCTGACTTCAGGACGCCGATTTCTTCAACTCATCTAGCGAGACAGGTCCGTTTATCACGCTTGGCAACGTTTGACATTTTCTGCATTAATTTCGTTTGTTCTTTTTAATTTTCATATCACAGTGACCCTGTATCACGCAGTAGCAGAGCTAGTGCAGCGTCTTAGCTGCGTTAGGAAAGGTAAGCGTGTATGCAGCAGGCACGGCGGCATTGGCTCTTGTTTGGAAACTTCAAGAGACGCTCTTCCGCGCAGCGATGCCATTTGCATTATTAAAAGAATGCAGGTGATGATTAAATGAGCCGCAGCAAAGCTGTAAAAAAGCAGTAGTAATGCTGTTCTAAGATCCTCTCGCTCGAGCGAGATGGTCTTCAAAAAAAAGCGCGATGTAACGCGATCTGACGGAACAGCTCGGCATGCCAGTGTTTTCTTACGTCCTCGTTCTTATGCGCACCCTCCCCTGAATCAGACTACTGAATGGTTCTGTGCACGCACTGACGATCCTGACGGAGGCAATACCACTCACATGAGCAGCTCCATATAAGATGCCACGGCCCATTCCACATGCCGGCTGCAATTTGACGCGGCCATGAGGCAAAATATGCGCACAAGGTACCTAATGGTAACGCATCAAACAGCTCACAGCCCCAATCCTTTATTACACGCATATAGCGTGGGAAGATGAATTACTCACGCTCTAAGTGGGCACGGAATACGAACCGCTTCGCAGCGCAGCCGGCTCTGTAAGACAGACGCCATGGAAATGAGCGGATGTGACATCATGGGTTATAGCGGACGTGACGTCATGGGTGAACGTAGACATTTCGGGCACCTTTCGTCTGCTGTGCCCCGGGCACAGCAGACACGGCCCTGGGAAGCCTGCTTGCAATAATCTGAAGGTCAATGCCTGCGCTCTATTTAACTTCTTGTGTGGAAGGGGAAAGTCTCTCCTGCCGAGATAAAAGTGCTGCGCAATTTCGTTGACCACATACAACGAAGTTCGCAATAGGGGATAAGAAAATTTGGTTGCGGGAGTTCATAGTTTTTTTTTTTTTAAATCTTTTTTAACCTAGTTAGCACATTAAGCAATATACTACACTCTTAGGCAAAGTTACACCCTTTGGCTTGCCCCTTCTGCCACACAACAATAATCGTTATCTGCCTTGATGCGTTTCCTTTCTTTAACGCTGCGAGCCCGGAACTTTCCAATAACGAACGGCACGCGCGTTATCAGAAGGGGCACTCCAAAGGGTGTAAACTGTTCTATACTGATAACGCGCGTGCCGTTCGTTATTGGAAAGTTCCGGGCTCGCAGCGTTAAAGAAAGGAAACGCATCAAGGCAGATAACGATTATTGTTGTGTGGCAGAAGGGGCAAGCCAAAGGGTGTAACTTTGCCTAAGAGTGTAGCAAGAGCTTAGTGCCGCAACCCACCACCCCGTTCCACGCGGGCCGCTCATAACATCCATCCATCCATTTATGAGATATTCTGTAAGGGGTGTAAGGGGAAGGCGTAGGCGACGATTGTGTACAGCTTTTAGAGAGATTTACCTAAAAGATACCGTTTGCGTTGAATGGGAAGGGATGAGGAGCGAGGAGAAAGTTGATATCAACAAGGGACTGAGGCAGGGGTGCCCTTTATCCCCACTGCTGTTTAGATGTACATGGTGAGGATGGAGAGGGTGCTATAGAAGGAAGTAATACAGGGTTTATTCTCTCATACAAACAGGCGGGTACAGTAGTAGAGCAGCAGCTTCCAGGTTTATTTTGTGCTGACGACATTGTGCTGCTCGCTGACAAGCTAAGTGACTTGCAATGTCTGGCTAATATCTGTGGGTAGGAAGGCAACAATGTAGGTCTGAAATTTAGTGTTGGAAAATCAGGTGGTATGGAATTCAATGAAAACAGTGAAGAGACAGTGGCAATACAGGGCCAGGAAGTACCTCGGGTTAGAGAATATAAATAGCCTGGTATATGGATAAATGAAGGCAATAGATATATGGAAACACAGGAAAAAATAACAGCGAAGGGGAAGAGAAATGCAGCCATAATGAAGCACAGTGTGCTATGGGGATACAATAGGTACAAGGTGCTCCGGGGTATGTGGAAAGGTGTAATGGTTCCAGGACCCGATCCCGATTGACCAGAACTACTCTGCAATTTTAAACTATCACAGAGGAAATAGAATGAAGCTACCACCCCCAGATAAGAATCTCAGTAAGGAAGAACAGGTTATATGGAGAAAGCTGCAAACCTATACGTGTAACAACCTGCACATTCTCCATAAAATTCATCCCGAGAGATATACGGACACATGCCCATGGTGCAGAGCCACGCCAACCTTAGACCACATCTCATTGGCATGCACGGCATGTCCACAAAAGACGAACACAGAAATTACGGAGCATACACAATGGGAGGCGATGCTGTCCAGTTCACAGGAAGAGGTCCAAAGAGCCATCATCCGACAAGCAAGACGGCGCGTGGAAGCCAGTGGGGCCCTTGACTAGGGGCTCCACCCATTGAGCATTTTATTCTTCAATAAAGTTGTTCTTCTTCCAGGACTTAATGGGAACCAAAGGTCAGTGGGACGCCTCGCATTCGGCGCTATTGGGAAGACTACAAATGAAGCTGTGTAGGGTGATATGGGCTAGACTATTTTTGAAGTGAGGGAAGCTCATAGTAAAATTGATTATGAAGAGCGACTGAAGAATATGGAAGAAAGTGAAACGGCTGGGAGACAGGTATCTGTACAGGAAAAACATTGATTCACAGCGGAGTAAAAAGAACTAGGAAGCTTGCCAGCAAGTATGAGGCTTGTAGGGTGGGCAACAGCAATAAAGAATGTCAAGCAGAAAGTCGGAGAGGCTGAAATAAGCTCATGGGTGGCGGCAATGGAAAAGAAACCTGCCATGAGTAACTACTTAAGAGGAAAAAACGAAATCGGGAAAGAAACAATTTATGATAACTCAAAGGGAAGCTCATTACTCTTCAAAGCGAGATAGGGATGCCTTAGAACACACACCTATAAGCGAGATATAAGAAGGAAGAAAATGCATGTGCTTGCTGTGGTAAAGCTAGGGAAAATATGGAGCATGTTTTATTAGAATGTGAAGACATGTACCATGCGGTCGATTTAGGCACCACTGGCCTCCTTGAAGCCCTTGGGTTCAGCAAGAGCAGTGGAAAAGTAAACGTTCGCAACAGAGATTAGTAAGAGGCGATTGGAAGTAGGGAAACGACAAAAAACGGAGACGTAGAAAAGCAAAGTTCGCAATAGGGAGTCAGAAAATTTTGTTGTGGGAGTTCGGCGTTTTTTTTTTAAATTTTTTTAAAACCTAGGTACATGCTTAGGTAGGACATTACACAGTGTAATAGCAAGAGCTTGGTAGCGCAACTCACCACCCCGTTCCAAAGGGGATGCTCATAACATTCATCCACCCATCCATTTTTCTTAAACTTTCTCCTACAATTACTCAAGCATTTTTATTACATAAGAACACGAAATTATCATTGCTAATTAGACATTGTACTCTTGATCAGTAAGTTTGTTTTTTGTCATTATAAATACAAATAGTGCTCAGCATCATCGATTTTCCGTGCGACCTCGGGCACGGATTAAAAAATTTTACCGGTATTTTCGAGTGCACGGTAGCACGGATTCATTCATTCGTACACAAGACTGGCGATTCTTTGTTGCTAAAACTAGTTTATTGCGCTTCAATGTCTCGCATTATTTAACTTGGGGTGAAGTGATGTGTTTGGAAGCGAACATGTAAGCCCGAAAGCTACGTTTCGGTCGTGAGCCATGCGTCTGCATTGAAACAGGAACCAAATTCTGCAACTGAGGACAGCAGTACCGGTGAGTCTTATATTAATCGCTGCATAAATCATTATGTAATATTGCTCTCGTTAACTTACAGTCCACCTGCAAGTTCTTTCGTCCACAGAACCTAATACCCCTTTGATAAACTGAAGTACTGAATTTAATGTATTAAACAGTTGCACGCATAATTAACCTATATTTCTTACCTGTTGGTTCCAAATGTTCTTGCTGTTCAGTTTGGTTTACCTGAGAGCATTTGTTTTTTGTAGTAGTGAAGCGGTGCATCACGTTCATGCAGAGAAAAAATGCATCATTTCTAATAGCTTCATGTCTTTCATGCATTTGCTTGCGAAACCAGCTGTGCGATTTCTTCTAGTGTATAAATGAGCGCACAAATGTTCTCATTTGTGATCTTAATACTTAGGCTGTTGACATGCATTGTAGTTAGGCAGACGTCAATTTTAAGGAGAATAGCAATATTTACTTACCATGCTGCTTGAGCACCCTAGAACAAACAGTACATTTGCATGCGTTCTGTAGTTGCACCTTTTCGCATTTCATATTGCAAAATTGTGCTTATTCAATTTCTGATGCAGCCAAAATGTTCCAGACAAGCAGTAATGAGGACAGCACCAGTATAAAGCAACACACTCCACGCACTAAAGAGAAGCTGCTGCCTGCTACAACAAGGCCATTGTGTGGACTTTGGCTGCCACAAGGTAAACAAAACCAGGTTCAGAAATAAATCTGCTTGATATATGCTGTATTGGCTTGGTAGTCTTGAGATACATGTCATTTGTTTGAAGCAGATATGAACGTTTGTTCATATTTACAGTTCAACATAATTGGTTCAAACATGAAAGAAAACACACGAGTTTGGATAATTTCTGCTGTATCTCATGTGCCACTGTTCTGCCCCAACAGAGTCTGTGCCAAGTACATCTTGGTTATCACAGGAGCCCCATCTACAGCAACAGAAAGGGGCTGGAGCCGAATTCGCAAGGCTTTACACCACGAACAAAAAAGCCATTCTAGAAGTATTTGGATCAAGAGAGAAGAGCCTCTGCCATCATTCCACCAGCACGGATATAGGCCGAGTCAACCAGCTACCTCAACAACAAAAATTCTGAGTCTTCAGATGTACCTGGAACCTCTGAGCAAGCACAGACGACGCTGGCCAAGAGTTCAGTCAGCTTGCCCTACCTTAACGAGCTTCCTGGCCTTTCCAAATGCCATTTGTGCCAATTATAAATATTTTTTCAGTGGATGCAAGCTTTTTCATTCCATATTCTTGTTAGAGATCATTCCCCTTCCTCATCCAAACATTACAGGTCAACATTCTTTGCTCATACATAATACCAGTCAGTCTTGCAGCATAACATTTCTGTAGCAGTATTTTCTAGTGTATGTTGCCATATGCAATTCCTCTCCTGAAATAGCTGATGTGGCATTGGTGTGCACCTTTGCACCGTGTGCTATGTAGCCTTGAACTTTTCTTAATGTTTTTGACTTTCAGTGCTTGCAAGGTAGAGTAGCTTCTTTCTTGAATGCAAGCTTTCTCATTCCCATGTTTATTTCCTAGTCTCAATCAGGATTGCTATTCTTGCTTGACAGCAAGCATTTTTGCCCAACCTACATTGAAGCGAATGATTGCGGAATCTGGTTTCTCTGCTGGCTCGGTACTCATCACTGTGTTACATTTCTCAAATGTGGTGGCCTGGTCAGTTGCATTGGGCAACAGCCTCTCAAGGTAAGCACCTGCTCCTGCAGTCCACATGGCAACATAGGCTCCCTGTTCCTACCTGCCAGCCTTCTAGATTCGCCCGGGAGACTCCCGCTTTTTTACTGAACTTTCCAAATGTACATCACTGTCTTACATCTACCGAAAAGTGGTCTCTGTCCGCACAATAATGGTTTTTGCGAAACTGGCACCGCGGAATCTACAGCCACGTCATAATCGTCAGCATCACCAACAACGGCCGCACTAGCACCATCGGTATCACCGACTAACAGCCGACTACGGTGCCTAGTAAGCCGACCAAAGCCACAGCTAATGTAGCTCTTGTATTTCATGCATGCCTTCCTCCATGGTGCATCTTGTTGCTGCTGCTTGGTTCTTTATTCTATGCTGCTTGTATGTATTAGTGTTGGCTAGGCCATATGTGTGCGGTGCACCGTGTAAAGTTACAAGCCTCGTGTGCTTGATGCCATGGCGCTATCGAAGCCCAAGAAAAGGTATTTGCAGAAGTTTTTGCGATCTTATACATTTGAATTGCCGTGCTTTTTGACATCAAGAAAAGGAGAACATTTTGCATTTTGTATAACGTGTGGATGCGACGTCAGCATGTCTCACGGTGGCAAAGGAGACTTGAAACTGCACGTTTCCACGGCGAAGCATCAAAGCTATGTTCGCACAGCTGAGCAGCAAGACAGCATAGTGAACTTTCTCTGGAACAACTGCGACGACAGTGTCATGTGTAGAGTGCCTGTTTACGGGATTCTTCGTTGAACACGACCTACCCCTTAGTGTCAGCGACCACGTTGCGCCTCTTCCACGAAAAACGTTTCCGAAATGCGACGAGGCGAAGCATTATGGATGTGGACACAACTCTGAAGAATGCGGAGGTGGCCAACCTGAAATTTATTTCACAGGCATCGCTCTCGAGTCTTCGTTTCTTTATTTAGCGTTTCCCTCAGCTACTGCCCCGAGATTCCAATGAATCTGTTAAAGACAGATGCTCTCGAAGCTGAGCTTACCACACTACAGGCATACAGTCTTCAACAGGACATTCTGAATGGAGAAAGGTGGGACGTGCAGTGGTCTATGGTTGGAAAAATGAAAAACACCGATGGAAAACATGTTTCACGGAGTCGCTAAGGTGATGCTCAATTTACTCGTGATACCGCATAGTGTGAGAGGATCTTTAGCACGGCACAAACTAGGACTGAATTCCGCTTGTCAACGTGCAACCCTCCAACACAGGCTGCTAGCGAAGGGCCATCAGTCTGGACCATGTTTTAATAAGCAAAGCTACTCGGACAAATTTTTGAAGTGAGCAAAGTCTGCTACAAGGTCCCTGCAAAAGGACTCGTCGAACATCGCCTGAAAGTGAACGAAACCTAGTTCAGCGACGTAGAAAATCTTGTCAGTGACGCAGAACAGGTGACTTGTCATACGGCAAGAGTCACCGGCCACCATCAGTGACTCTGCAGCATGTTTCCCTGCTGCAAAGGGAATGGCACTGACGTGCACTGGCACCAAATTTTTTGCGAAACCAGCAGTATGCACCGTGACGAGGGCCAGTATGGAAGCTGAACCAAGGAGGGAATCTGGAACGGCAATCGCAGTCATGCTAGTGACAATGGAGTGATGACCGTAGTGCAGTGATGGTCTCGGCAAGTTCGTCGACCATTTGCTCAAGGCAAACTGCTGATCTTCGAGGTGCGACAGCAGAACGGCCATCGTTGCCACGGTACGTCTTGCTGAATAGTCAGCAATGCGGTCGGCCAGCTTGGCAAGATTGCAGGGCCATGTCTTCTGGTGTGGTAGTCAAGGTGACCACCAGATCCTGCGGCAGTTCATGCTGCAGCGGGCTGTTTGCACCCAACCTATAGCCACCGAGAAGCCACCGCATACGACGTAGAAATTCCAACAGTTGATGGTTACAGAGCTCCTCTTTGCTGAGAAGCTGCTGGAGGCACCTGTGCACAGACAAACTTGCAGCACCATTGTTTTTGGTGGTGTCATGGGGTACATCCACAGCACCTTGGAACTCGCCGACTACCTCTGCAAATAGTGCCATGACAGCATGGAAGAACCTCCCATGCTGCAAGGTAATGCGCCAAAGGTCAATAATAGCCCCCACATAAATAAACCAGGCTGCAGGATTTTGTGGTCAATAGCACAGAAGGTGAATTTGCACCCTGGCAAAGCCTTCTGTGCTGGCTGTCAGTCTCTCGTTCATGGCCTCATCCACGACATCATGCTCTCCGTACAATCACATCCGGTCACCACATTACAGGAACCAAGCAAGCTCTGAACCAAGCCACCTATGGCTGTGTGTGGAACTTGTACAGACAGTTCCCATAGCAGCTGAACTGTGAAGCAGCTTTACTGTCACATTCAATACGAGCTGCGAGATAGTGCCCATGGTTGAAAGGGCCCTCAAGACGACATTAGAAAAATTTGAGCTCTACGTAGTATTAATTACTGGTATTTGTCAAACCCATTTTTGGCTACGTCGGTGCCACCAGGCAATTGTGAAGATCCTTTGAGCACAGGCAGTGTTGCCGCTCATACTGAATGTGACTGCGCATTGCATTTTCTGCGAAATAACTGCCGCCGAAAATCTTGCCCCTCCGACCATGCTTTCAACAGAAAGTGCCATGCCAAGATACTACATCGTCGTTTGTTCCTGCTCCAATACGGCATAACAACACTTCCCGATCATCACCGTTGGCTGAAGACATTCAGCCAGAAACTTCATACTCTAAACAATCTGCAAGAAAAAGAAAGCTTTCCACTGCTACTTTCTGCAACAGTGAACAGGCCTTTCAGTTTCTTCTTACAACACTTTAAGAAACAATGGTTTCTTGGAACAGACACTGAATCAGTGTAGTTCCCACGTGCAGCAGTTCTGCATTTGGCCAAATGCAGAGTAGAAAAACAGAAAAACAAGTCGTCAGATTTTACCCTCGGCCATCCATTTTGCCCTATTTTGCCATTGTAAAACACGCTCTAGAAGCCTTCTGTTCTGCAGCGTAAGCTAATGAGGATGCGAGACTTCGCAGGAGCGTTCGTGCAAGTATGGGCTTCTCACAATCGGGCACTATCCTCTTTCCAGACAATAGCCACCATTGTACACAGTTTCTCAGCAAGTTTAATGCATACCACAAACAGGGGCCGGCGCTTACAGAATCCCATGGTGAAACGTACAGACAGGTGGAAACAACAACTGTCCCATGATCTCAGCTGGCTTGCTCACATCCCGTTGATGGCCAAAATCTGGATCTCAAACTGCAGGTCTGCATTTGGTGGGATCGTGGAGGGAAATGGGTTAAGGACAAACACATCTGGACATGCACACTGGGGCAAGCACTGCACCCATCGAAATGACTTTAATTGCCCGAGTCAATGCACTGTCGATTGCAATAGCACACACAAATTTTAATAGAAAGGGAAAACGGTAATTCACCCGACATCAGCAAGACATTACAAAGGACAACCATACTGGCTGCTCAGAAAGCTTCACAGTTGAAAAATTAATCCCAGTCCAAGAATCATGCCCGGGACCGATGTGTTTCTGTGGTGCTCACTCTGCCGTGCGATTTAACCAAGAGGCTAGGCGACAGAGTGAGGGCAAATTAGGCAGCACCATGAAGCACATGGACACCGAATATGGCAAATCCATTCTGCAGAAATTCACAAGTTGAACAGATTTTAATAAAACGGAATATTGGCATCTGCCACAAAGTGGCATGTTGCAACAAAGGAAGTCTGTTTCTCAGAGAGAGCTCTCCATTTGAAATTTTTGTCCTAGTCTGGGGATCGAACTAGGGAACTTGACTACAACTAAATCAGCGCCGCTAAACTAGAAAAAAAATGTTAGGCCACACCTCTTGGGGTGCATCCACTACCCAAACAATATTGGTCTTGTCTTGCTTGCATTTAATTTCTTGAATACTTTACACTCACTACTTTCCCGTTGAGAATGCTATGTCGCACTGATACTGTGCACTGTTAGATATGGGGCAGTTTCCTGAGGCTACTTCGAGTTCCCCAGACCACATCGAATCGCGTCACTGCTAAGTGAGGAGCGAAGAAACACGGATGCCACATTCCAGAGGAGGGCACGTGCAAACAAGTTGAAGGCCCCCACTTCGTACGCCGCCGGTGGGGCTATTCAATGCTTGACTCTGCTAAAAAGCGAAGGGATAGCCCGGCATTGTTGCAGGTAAATTGGGTCCCGAAGCAAGACGGCTGTAATGCGCCGTGACAACCTTCCGACTGTAATGCACCGTGACAACAAGACGGCTGTGATGTACCGGGAAGGCCTGGCAGCGCCTCACCGGCCGCCTTTGAAGAGAGCATTGCGCCACAGCAAGGCAAGACCGCGGGGAGCTGCCGGGTGTGACATCACCGCACAGAGCGGGCTCTCCCATTGGCCGAACATGACGCGACTTGGTCTTCGAAGGGTTTAAAAGAAGACTTCTACAGAGAGACCAGAGCATTCCCCGATTGACCTCTCTCAAACTTCTTGCCGCGGGCCGCAGCGTCCGAGTTGCTGCCGGCCCGTAATGACTGTACGACTGTTCATTGACGTCTCACTGTAAATAATGTAAAATAAACCCTCCCAAGTTTGTTTTTCATCCCGAAGTCCGTCCTCCAACCCCTACAGCACCCTGTTCGCAACCTGGGAGTGCTGTGTACACACTACTAAAGAAAGGAATGCAAGACAGACAACTGTAGCTTGGGGAAAAGATATGTCCCCAGAGGGTGCAAACTTAAATTGTTGACAAACAAACAGACCTTCGAGGCTATGCTCTATAGCGCCTATAACGATGTGGCCACGTGGTGAAAACTAGGTAGTGGCCAAACTGCATCCTTGAATTAAAGTCAACCCTCAACTTGACTACACTTCTCGTTTAGAAAGAAACATGTTCCTGCCTGTATTAAAATAATTACGGTACTGCATTTACGGCGTCGTGGCTTGCTCCAAAAAATTGGCTGAAGGCTTATCTTGGTTAAGCCTGTAAGAGTGCGAAAGCAATACCCTTGGCTGCGCCTTGGACATAGTTGCCCTTTGTTAAACTTATGGCTATACATCATCCGACATAGCGCAAGGCAGCGCGCCGACCACTGCGAGGAGCCGAGCTGTAGCCCCATTTATTCTCCCAACGCGATGTCACACCAGCGAGTGCCCTCCCTCGGTAGCACCGCAGCAGCAGCGCGCAAGGCTTCGCCTTCACCATCGATGCCGCGAGCTGGGGCCCCGTCTCTCGGTCTGGCGTGACGTCACACGGTCACGTGACACGCAGCTGTGTAAGGAGGCGCCACGACCACCGATGGGCCGAAAGTGTGAGCAATATTGCTTTCGCAATAAAAGATATGGGTGAAATTTATGTCACCAACTAAAACCTAGCAGTCTGCCTAGGAGAGCTTGTGTCTGTTCTAGACAAGCTCGTTAAATGAGACAGAGGGGGAACATTCAAGGAAGGGGCTCCATTGCCTACACAGCAACAAAAAGGATATCCCCATGCTGGAAATCCCTGTGCGCCGTATGCCTTGAGGCCGCAGATGGTGAGGCGCGACAGCTCGTGCTTCTGCATCGACAGGCAGCCTTCGTCCCAGCCGCGGATCACCTCGCCAACGCCCACACGGAATGAGAAGGGTTGCTGCCCAGGGTCACGTGTGCTGTGCGCCAAAAAAGGAAGCAAGAGAACGCTTCAAGGGGTGCAAGAATACACTAACTTGCCTAGGTGGCAGCACAGGCTGAACATTACAAAAGCCAGCGGCAATGAAGTATTGGGCTACATAGAAAGACTACTTTCAGCATAGAGGGGGAGCTGAGGGGGCAGACTTATTCGCAACCATGTAAGGCCGTCATACAATGAAGCCAGGGAAGGCATAGGGGAAATTAACCGTGCTTTTAATTGAAATGTACATTATATAGGAATGTATAGAAGTATATAGAAATATTATTCCACTAAGATCAGTTTTCCTCTCCTGCTTCCTTTCATATATTCCTTTGCTTCATTGTCTGTTGGCTTTACATGGTTGAGAGTAACAAAAAATGCGTGGCATCACTAGCACGCAGCAACAGGGGTCGTTACTCGTCCAGTTCTGAACAAACACCCCTGGATTTTTTGCAGGTACTGCAAGCTGCCACCTCAACCTCCCGACAGGCATACATTAGCCATTGACCCAATTCATCCTGAACGAACTATCACCAATCTATGCCTTGAGAATGCCAATGGGCTGGGCAAAACCAATTAGAGAACGAGAAATGAAACTTATGAGGCCTATCTGGCAGATTTAGATACAGAGGCACCACTGCTACTTAATGCATTGTAGCTTGCTCAATATCCATGTATGCTCCATTGGGTCCCTTGTACGATGTTACATTCTACTACTGTCATTTTTTAATATTGCAGAATACATTTAAACTTTTTTTAAAGCCCGTGCTACAACAAAGGCAGAAACTCCATTGCAGCTAACCAGCCAACGGGCGACAATGCAAGGTGCATGCACATTAAAATTACCCCTGCAAACAGCACTTGCACCTGAAGGACAAAAAGATTGGCAAGTTGGTGCGGATTCATAGCTACGCTAGGGTAGTGCGATAAAACAGACAAAAGAAAAGAGGAATGTCTTGTGTTTGCTGCATCTTTTGTCTGTTGCATCACTGCCCAAGCACAGATACGTGTCCATGTGAATACAAAGCACCGAAGGAACACTTCAGGTAAATATATATATATTTCAGAGAATTTAGGCGATACAACAAGGTGGCATTGCAGAACTACAGAAAATTTAAAATTTTCTACAGTTGAACAAAGCTCAATATAAGGAACTGTTGGACATAACGTAGCAAATTCAAGATGTCTCACCAAATGAGCATTTAATTGGATATAATACAATTTTTATGGTGGGCACAATTTCATTCTCACAAGCTTCAACACTATTTACAATTTCTTTAATTTCCGAATAATTGCAGTGGACTAGAGATGGACACTTGATTACACAATTCTCATTCTGTGACAGAACCAGAATATTGAACATGGGATGTCAGATTAATGCAATAATGTGCCTCTTGCAAGATGCTTGCAGAAGCCAAGCTACCTAGGGATGCAATACGGCTCAGAGCTGCTGAGACAAAAAAATAAAAAGCTTTGTAAAAGTGAATTTGTTGAAATTGTATTTTTTTAGAATCTACAGCTACTCTTGTATACATAAACCTAATTTTACACTATTTTAGCTACAATTTTATGTTACATACACTAGTTGAATCTTAGCCAAAGTTGCATTGAAATGGCACTTTTTCTCGAAACGTTTTTGGTCCCTTCACTAGTTTACTGGAGTGATATATGTCGTGATCTAAAACAGCTGCTGAAACTACAATTCCTTTCTTCTAACAAAGTCCGATCAGTGCATCAATGCTAGAAGCACATTGTTCATTTTCTGCCAATACACTTTAAATATTAGATTTTTTTCCTCTCCATAGTCGTGGTACAAACTGTAGAATGACTGATTTGAAAGCAGATTCCAGCACTGCATAGATTGCGTTTTCTGGTGTATCCCCATATCCAATTTATCATCTTTATGCTTAGGACTTTTTCTACAGTCTCCAGAAAACAATACAGTGGTAGCTTTATCTCCTGAGCTAGTTGACCAACAAGAATAATTGCTGCATATTTGAAATAAACATGAAAAACTAAACCAGTAGATTTTCACCATGTTTGGCCATAAAACAGGAAATATCACAATCCACGTCCTCCCTTAATGGCATCAGGGAAGCTACATACGATTGCCTATAGCTAGGTGACATGAACAGGAGGAAAACCATCATTGCCTCCAGTCTGATAATAGACTTCACAGCCAACAAATTGCCGAGGCATGCTTGTCCCTCTAAATAGATCACCAGAAAGTGTGCTCAACAGTACATGAATAAGGCAACACATCAAAAGCAAAACGTTGCCGATAAACTTTTCTTTTTGAAGTTTTATTCCCCATGATGAGTTAAAACATTGCACTGTGTCGAAGTGCACACAATTATACAGGCAATGATTCCACAATGGCCTTCCCAGTCTGCTGCCAACACATTGTGTTGAGAGGTGGTGGGAGGTATGAAAAACTCCCAATGACAACAAAACATCTTGCTCAAGAAAGGCTGCGTTCAAAAGTCTTAATGTGAATTTTCAGAGGCGGACCCTCGCAAAGAATTATCAGGCTCGGCTCAGAACGATAGGCGACGACTTGCACATTACTAACTGCTCTCGAAGCCCAGTCAATCAGACGGCATTCCGCTCACCTTTTTATGTTCGTGGTGGCACACTGGTTATATAGTGCAAGCAGGGTGCATAGTAACGTCCATTAACTCAAGAGACTGGTATTACCTTCGCTATAGCATTGGAAGAGGATGCCTACATTATTCAACTAACAAGGCAATAGTGTGTAGACAGTAAACATGCAAATGCAAGCCGGAGGGTCTTGAACAGCACACATTCACTTTTACGATTAGATTTAAAATATGAGAAATGTGCAAATGCCTGTTAATCTGAAAAACGTGAAAAGAGAGGAACAAAAAGAGTAAGCTGTTCATGCATCATGCAAAAGAAAAGGCTGTGTACTACTGTATGCGTAACTTAGAGAACTTCAGTCTGACAGCTATGCTTGAAATCACAACTTCGGTGGCCACGTAGTACAGCAATTGAAAGCACAGAAACATGGCCGCAGATTCTTGCAATACAGGGGAATACTTTTTCTCGTTCTTTCACTCATATCCCTGGATGACAATGTTCCTTGTTTTTTTTTTTTTTTGCTAAGTAGCAACAAAATGCTACATCTAACCTTTACATTCACAGGTGCACTAAGAGTGACAACACTTTATTAAAATACTTAGAGAGGTGATAAATGACAAAATAAATAGTTATACTAACCTTGCCTTACCGTCTTCTACCCACCTTCTGAATTTTCTTTCATGCAATAACTTGGGTGTATGTTCTAGAAAAGAACTTGCGCCGAGTCTTCAAATCTAACAGTGCTTCGATATGCATCCAGCAGTCTACATCTTGCCAATTACCCCCCTCAGTTTTGCACAGAAACCAAGCATCTTTTTTCCTGCCCACCTCTCGAGTCTCATTTCCAAGAGCTTCCCTGTACACACGAGATCTACACATCTCGCCAACTCTGCCGTTTAGCGAAACCTACGGGTTGTGCCAGCCAACCAAAAAGAACCAGGAGAAGGGGTCATCCATTGTCCAACGCTCACTGCACTCTGTGTGACGTGAACAGAATGGAAGCTTCAGAAGTAGTGCACAATGGGCAAGCCCTCCTCCTCCATTCTCTGGAACATGCAGCTGGCTATAGTTACCGGCTGGCTGACACGAGCCCTCGGTACTAGAAGAGGGCCACAAATGAACACACAGACGAGGTAGACAGGACGAGCGCCATGCGCCATCGCTGCGAGTGTTCGTCGTGCCTCGTAACCCCAGTAGCGATGCTTAACTAGCCCACTCTTGCAAGCCCCATGCTACGCTCTGCTGCACAGATTTACCGAGATGGAGTACATCGTCAACCCCATTTTTTTTCTGGTTGAACACGACTGCTATTAAACATAAGTACCATGGCCCCTATACTTTTATAAAACGTTATAAAGCCATTGATTGTCAAACACATGCACTCCGGCAGTAACGATGTGAAGGAAACAGCACTGCAAGTGTCGTTAGCAGCAAGCAAGGCTAAGCCATCTGTTTAGTGCTTCCGACCCCCTATAGACAATTTCAGAGAAGTGTCACAATCGCTTAATGTTTTACTGAAGTCCGGAACAAACACCTGGGCTGAGAAAGATATTGTAGTGAGTGACCCCGGATAAATTTTTATTACATTTGTGCACAATTATATTTTGCCCAACCTGAAACTCACACCAGAGGATCGAACGCACGAGCTATAGCCCCTGAGCTACACTGGAGTCTTCACAAGCTCTTAATGAGGGCATTTTCTTCATTAAAAATCAATACAATGTCATGGACCTAAGCATGCACACATACTGAGCATTACAAATATGCCTCACACCGTACAGAAGTAAAATGTGCACGTACTACAGCCCAGGACGGCAGAACCAGCGTCATCAAAAACTGAACACATTCTATGGAGGGCCGAAGCTAAACAAGCAGTCCAAGGCCATGCAGGGCAACGATACTTACCCGCTCCCAAAACACCACCGAGCATTAGCAATATTTCACAGCCGTCACAGGGAACGGGCCCCTATAACCTTCAAAAAACCCTCTGAAGAAAGGAAAAAAGGGGGAAAAGAAAGGAAAAGAAAACAGGAAGGCCATTGACGGGCAACTCACAGGCAACTACACATTGAAGGCAATTTCATGCAAGCCCAAACGAGGGCCAACAGCAATACATACTTGCGCAACCTGGAAACATACACTCCGGTGTGAGCAGTGCTAGCCGAAATTTAGTGGGCTTCAAATGTTTGGCACCAGACACATGGTAACAGTGGCCAGTCGAGGAGCTGTAAGTGATATTCCTTCCACAGTGAAAAAAATTTCCCCATGCCACCAACAGCTGGAACTTCCACTTTGGACATGCACCGCAAAAAGGCGCAGCAGAATACATTTAAAATTTTGTTACTGCCTAGGAACAAAAAGAAGTGTGCCCAGAAGCTCTGGAAGCACGTTCCTGTACTTTGGGTGCAGCCACATTACGATATGCCAATGCAACATGTCCTGTGGTTTGCCATCTCTGCCTGTTCTTTGCATTCAAGCTTGAAGGGCCCTATATTAGACCCCTTTGGAAATGTTACACCAAAAGTAGTAAAGCGTAATTAAAGAATTTGTTTAAATGGCTTAGTATGGATGAAGACAAGGGCCAAATAAAATGTTGGAAATTTTGTCGGTTGCACCTGCAAATGCATTTGCCTATTTGGCATAGTAACCTACGCTACCCTGGTCATATTTTGGTCCTTAAGTGGGAGGAAACACTACAGCGCCTACACACACCTTTTTTTTTGTAACTGTGGTGGAAACATGCAAGCATACTCCGAGGACAGTGGTGAGGATTTGGCAGTGGAAAATAAAAGAGTGATGGCGATTTGAGAGGTTATGAGCATTCAACTCCTTTCAGCTCACAGCTGCTCAAATCAGGGGTATCGGGAGCACATTGTCACCCTTAGCAATACCAGTCAGCAGTATTTAACTACTCCGAAATATGCACACATACACAAAAAAATCTGATGAAAATAGCTCAGCATTGTTTGAATGAAGCGATTTGTTTCGGCGTGTCTAATTTTACGATTTTGCTCTCGGGAAGACGACATTTATAATGAAGTGGTCTGCATAAAGATATTCCAGATCCCGGCAACTTTGTTATGAAGGCAACTGACTGCTGAAATATTACCACACATCAGAAGTATCAGTGCTTCTGGTTCCAAGTTTTCATAGCAATACTGAAGGTGCCATTTTACTTTACCAGCTCCAGCTTGATTTTACGAAATTTGACATGTACGCTCAATGACACAACTGCTTTAAATAGGCATATCAATACGTTGTAACTATATTGCTGGCACTTTCAACCAATAAGCAGCGTTCTCATTTTGTGTGGAAACCTCGCCGGAAACTAACTTGCCACATTGACAGCAGACATTGCCATCATGCTGTTTAATGAAAAATACATGTGTGGCAATGGCATCAGAAATGACGGCAGTAATTAAGGAGCCAAAGGCCTTAGTCTTCCAAATTTCTGGCCCACCTGATCATGTGTTGTGGCATAACAGCTTTCCGCACTTCACAGTGACACCAATGCCTGTCCTATATCCCATAAGAAAAGACTATCACTAACACAAAGTTTTCATCACATTAGGTCTACGCCATAAGGTCAGCTTGCAACACTGCCATCTGCAATGTAACGATGCCTAAGCTGAAGTCTGCTTGAGGAATGTATAGTCTTGTGAAGAAAGCTTGAACACGACAAGCCGGACCATGCCACACGATGCAACAAAGTGTGCAGTCAAAGCTGCGAATTTGCAGGAGTGTTAGCGTAAGTGCACAGGTCAACAAAGTTATACCACAAAAATTTGGAACTGGCTGCCCCGAACTTTGGCACACCTGAAAACACTGGCAACACAGATTAGACACACCTTTACAGTTAGGCAAAAATATTCACACAATTGTCAGACTCATCACGGCACCATGGCGCCACCTATTGCATTCGATCTACCTTTAACATACTGAAATCAGTGGACTGCAAGAGGGGTAAATACTTGCATGACAATTTCGCTGATGAAAAATTACACCTGCACGCAACTAACCAAATCTGTTAGCATGACTGTATGAACACCTACACGGGCAAATTATCACCATTTCAGGCTACCTTGCACTTCATAAAGATACGTTGTCAACTATAGTGCTTTTCATACTTCGCAGTAATTTCTTGCTTACACTGATTGCAACGGAATACTAGAACTCCACAAGAGGCTATGTCAATTGATGGATTATTTTTTGCTTCCAGTATACGGCATACTATGTTCTAGTCAGCAGTGCAAATGGTGCACTGTGGCCACAAAAAAGTGCAACTGCTCATTTGGCGGTAAATTTAGGTGCAGAGATGCAACATGTTCCATGTTATTGCGCCCTATTTTGAAACATCAAAGGCATCAACAATAATTTTCCATTCGGCCGAAAAATGTTGCAGGATTAGCAGAGAAAATGAGAAAAGTTAATACAGTGTCACAGGTATTAAGGTATTTTCACAGGTGTGGGCCTGTTTGTGTTATGCTTCTTAAAACTAAACAGGTTAAAATGGTATTTAAGTCTGGAGTTTCTTGTTCTGAAATCACGATTCGATTATAGGGCCCGTCGTAGCGGGGGACCTTGGATTGATTTGAACCAGCTGGGAGTTCTTTAATGTGCACCTAAATCAAAGTACACAAGCATTTTCTTTTCTTATTTTGCATTTTCGCTGCCAGAGCCAGGATCAAACCCATAACCTCGACCTAATCAGTACACCTCAGCCAGTAGGTTGGGATGGAGAGTAAAAAGTCCCAAGCAAACAGCCTCAACTTGATTTAACAAGGAGCCAGCACAGGAATTGCAAGCCTTTAGGACGGCGAGTTTGCATGAGCTGGTCGAAGTTCATGGCAGGAATGCAGCGTGCAAAGCACGAAAGTATGGGTGTGTGGTTAACAAAAAGCAGTACAAACAGCACTTTTGTTTACTCCTTTCCGCTGACCACACTTATCTCGCTGCACTTTGGTGCCCTGTGCTGAATTCATGCCATGAATTTTACGCCTCTCTAGCACATCTCTTTTGGAAAATGACTGCGACAACTGGACAAGCCATTTTCTTTCTGTTTTGTTTCCAATAAACTTCAGATAAGACTGATTTCCTCGTGAATTTCCAGGTGTGCACAATTTTTTTTTTCAACTTTATTCCCACTGCAACTAGTATTGACATTGGGGAAGCTAGATAAGGCAAACAATTTTTAGTACATGCCGAAGAAAGCTACTGTACTTAATATACACGACGGATTACAAGAGTTGCTTACAAACTTAAATTATGCAGAAAAAAGTGCTACTAGTATTTTCATACAGTAAGATTGAAAGGCCGACTAGTTGGTTTGACTTCATTGCGACTTCATAAACTGACATGGTTGAATTGGACTATGCATTCCTTGCTTGCCTTCCTTACTAATATTTTTGCTTACTTCGTTAACTGAAGCCCTTTGTCCACATCCCATCAAGCCTAACAAATAACTCATAGAAAAGTTTAATATGTTACTGAATGCTAAGAGGGAGTAAGGTGTATTGGTCACAACTTTAAGAGAAACAGTAGAAGACAAAGGCTAGCACCGAGTGTGACCTTCCACTAGCATTTCAGCCTCAGTGGCGTGTTCTGCAACTAGAGAAGTGTCCGGAGATAAAGGTCTGTAGGCAACGCAAGAAAACAAACCGATGTTTTAAGTCGGCGACGAGGCATGCTAGTTAAAATATATGAACAAATAGATTGAGTAGCGCTTGACGTCCCAAATAAGGCTACAAACGGAGTGCCAATAGGCACCGTAGTAGAGAGCTACGTTCGGGTAAATTCTGACCACGTACGGGGTTCCTTAAGTGCACCGAAGCGTCAGCACGCGAGCGTTTTTCGCAATCCGGCCCCGCTGGAATGTGGCCGTCGCAGCCGGTAACCAGAACCGGCGACCTCGTGCAACGGCACGCGAAGCAGAGAAAACAGCACTACGATTGTGAAGCGCATTTGCGGCACAATTCACACCTCACCACACTGGGGTTGTTTAAAACTAATCACTTCGCCAATAACGCCCGAGTTTGTACTACCGAATATGACTCCGCGTTTTGACACCGCCTAGGCCTGTTTCGTCGAACCGCGCCGGTAGCACTTTTAAACGCAAGCGACGCAAAATGAGCCGATATAATTGTTGCATCGAGAAATTAGAACTGTTACAAGCAAACGTACGCCGACGATAACGGCGGTCTCGAGGAAAAACAAGGAAACAAGGTCATTTCCTCTGAGCGAACTTCGAATGACAATGCAATTCGCGCGCACTAGATCGAAGGGTTTATATCGCTCACACGGCAAACTCCTATGGCACTAGACAGACGATTGCGCAGATTAGCGCGAATGGCCGCCGTTATACCAAGCTAAGCGTGCCTGAAGAACGGCTGCGGTTAACGAGCTCAGCAAAGCCGCTACGGCGAGGCAAGCGCGAGGCCTCGTTTGACGCCTCGCCGGCCTCGCAAGAGTTCACTCCCCCGCTGCCACCCCCCTCCTCTTTTTTTTTTTTCTCTCATAACAAGCTCTACGTAACCAAAGGCCGTGAAGACTGCGATGTTTCCTCATTCAGATCTGCGTCGCCGCATATCGAAAGTACTAGGGTCGAGCGTTCGGCTCAACTTGAAAATGAGGCCGCAGGCTACGCGGACGGCAGACATACCTCCAGAATTTCCTGGGCGGATTCGTTAGCAGGCCGGTGCAGTGGACGGTGATGCTGTCGCCGACGTTTGGTCGAGGCCCTATGCCCGGCTGTATGACTGTTTTGAGGACACCAGGCGTAACCTGGTACGACTGGGCCATCATGTTGGCGTACAGTTTTAGGCCGTGCGGGGGTCGAAGTCACGAAAGATAAGTTCCCGGGCGCGGGAACAAAAAGCAATGGAGGCTGACAGGCAAGAACCGCGCTGGCGTTTGCGATGCGTGCGAGGGGACGGCTGCGGCTGGATTCACCGTGCAGTTGGATTGGGCTGGAACGATCGTACTGACGATGGTGACTGCTAGCGCCGCTGCTGGCGGCGCGATATTTGAAGGCGGACAGTGCGCCGTTACGAGGGCAATTGCTGAACTATATTTTTTATCAGCGCTAGATCTTGTAGATAATGAGCATAGCCGAAATCTGACGCCCAGTGACTAGCGTCTTTATCCTAGCAACTTGTAAACATACTTTTGAGCTTCCCGCCACTGCTATATGTCGTTGCACAAGTTTGAATTCTGGGGTATTACGAGCAAAAACCACAATTTGATTATGAGGCGCGCCGTAGTGGTGAACTCCGGATTAATTCTGACCGCCAGGAGATCTTTAACGTGCCCCCAATGCATGGTACACGGGTGTTTTTGCAAGATTGCATTAAAACGCGAGTCGCTACATGGATGCTAGAACCACGTGCGAAGAGACTCATAGTGTCTCCTAACGATATCACTTACGATACATATAGGTGGGCCAGTAGCGCGCTGCTGAAGGAATCACAGAAACTTCGTATTCCGTTAAAAGACCGACTAACATATCTAGGCTGAAAACCTATAGCTGTTCTCGCTACCGGTGCCTCGCAGCTTTCCTGATGGCGCAAACGGGTTAGTTGCATTGCGCATTTCGCTATAAGTGGATTACATTGTTGCTGTTTTAACGGAGGGAAGAGGGGCTGGGGTATAGTGGGAATTGAGCACGCGCACATGTGCATCTCATCTAATCCTGCCCCTTTTCCCCATGTCGCTCCCCCTATTTCCGCTAGCCCCTTTTCGAATCGAGACAAATGGATTGAGTGGAATTTCGTTATGACGAAGTTGCATATCACATACGAAAATACCTTTCTTACAACCGATACTTGTTATAAGCATACACGCTGATATTGGCAAAAAAGAAAGAAAATCGCGATTCGGGCTCATACCTTGCGAAAGAAGCACAAACGTGATACTCTTCCGCACAACCTCCGCTTGCGTGAAAGCGCAAACGTAAGCGAGAAAAAAAAAATATGGAGAAAGTCATCGAGACGAGCAAGCCAGAAAGGATTTTGGTGGTCCGTCCACGTGCGCATGGGAACAACTAGCTTACATCGCGTTCTGCGCCATGCGTTGGTTTGGCCACTGCGGTCCACCAACCACCCGGCCGCTTGCGAAAACGCACATGCCCATCTTGGATGTTATTTGAAATTGATCTAGCCGAGTAGCCACCGACCGATTTTCGGACACGGCAACTCATATTTCCGCAGGCGATTTTCGGCCGCACCCAGGGCCGAACTCTGCTACTGCTGCCGTCTGTCTAGTCTATGCGCGTGATCTCACGCTCGATCGCCGATGAGGTTTTCAGGTACAAACACTTTGACGGCGAGCTTCCCGTGAAGCGTTTTGTCACGTGCCGCAGGCAGTCCGTCTATGATATCTTTCACCGCTAGGCCTAATTCCATCTCCGCTTCGTCGGTTTGGTGCCATGTCGACGTGGCGGCAAATTCGTTCACGGCCGCTATGTTTGCGGCACCGCGAGCGCGGATCATGTACAAAAAATCCAGCGGCACCACAGCGACGCTCGAAATTTCAGTCGTCGTTAGTGAGGACAGGGTCATGTGGCGGTGCCAAATGTCTGAAAAACGAGACGTACTAAACATTGGTCGGTCACTGTATTTTACATTATTGCTACCAGAATACACATTTTGAGATAACTTTAAAAAATTGTTATAACCGACAGTATCCAATCGCGCACTTTTGCTTTCATTATAGCGGGAGACTACTCCACTGAAGCAAAGCATGACCAACGAGATTTTGTACTTATTTCATTGTAACCTACAATTAATTATGCACGTCTTCTATCCGCATATCTGTACAAGAGGCTCAACTGTGCAACAAAGTAAATTGAATATGCTTGTACATCACTTGTGCAACAAATATACACTTATATCAAATATTGGATACAATGACGGTATTTTTGTATCAGATGTTTTACTTGTCCTGTTGAATGAGTAGGCTTAACTTTCGACGAGATGGTGTCACTGCATTGATCTGACCTACGTAGACACTAATCAGTGAATACAAGCCTGTGGACATTCAACATGATGCTGCTGCCACATGATTGCAGCCATCAATGAAACATTCAGAAGAGGTGGAAGAAGTCGACAATGAATGGCGCTACTTAAATTTAGTTATAAGAAGTGCTCAGCACAGGTGAGAATGCAGTGCATGCTGCAGTCCTTGCTTCGCTACACTTTCTCCTTGCTTACTGCAAGACTTTCAAGTAAAAAAAATGCTTGCATTCTTCTGGCTTAGTTGCAGTTTTTTTATAACTATGTTGCATAACATTAGAAGACAGGATAACAGTGGTGTTGATGAGAGCAAACGGGGCAGCCAATATTTTAATGCGAGAGTGTTAAGAGCCCCGTGTCGCAGAAGAGCCGGCATCTCACGTCCAACGTCAGACATCGTTCCGGCGAAAATATTTTCTAACCATCCATACCCAGCCCTTCATGTGGCGCAAGGAAGTTACTGAATTGAATTTCTCAAGCTAAAGTAAGTAGAAAAATCGTACAGGATGATTTACGCACAACCTACAGACAAGATAGTGTTGCATTGTAATTTGACAATATGGGAAAACATAATTCTGTTACACGAAAAGAAGCCCCTTTTCCAGAGTTTCTACCATTCATAGACCGGCCACGGTGTCTGCCACTTGCGCGTGGCAGTGCACACGCTTTCTTGCAACACCTCCAGATGGTGCTCGACTTCGCCGCATCGCGGCCTATGCAAGAGGCCGCATGTCTACCAGAAAGCCCGCCTTCGTGCATAGTGTTCGCCACCAGCACTTCCTGGTAAACATAACATTTACATATGCTGCAGTTGCCAGAAAGCTTGAGAAGCAGTCGGGGATCTTTGAATGCTGCAACGTTCCACTCTTAAAGACGAAGCTTAAGTGTCCTCCATATCTTTAGTTCAGATTAAGATGATTATAAGAACTTTATATTTTAAGACCAAGAAAAAAGTTGGGCAGACCATTTAATGAATAGAGTGGATAACCGGTGATCACTAGATTTACAGAATGGGTGCCAAGGAAGGGAAAGCGCAGTTGAGGACGGCAGAGAGCAAGACAGTGATGTGATGACATGAGGAAATTATGAAATTTATATAATTTCACAAAGAAACTGCGCTTTGTGGGCCACATTGTTCAACAGAACTCATGGCATTGTTTTCTTGCCTGGTTCACCTTGAAAAAATAAAGAAAATAAAAAAAATGGAAACCACCACCGCATTGACACGAGCAAGCTGCTGCATGGACATGGACTAGTTTCAAGTGTTGGCAACTAAAGAAAACAGTGTAGATGGCAGGTCGGATTGGACAACTTTGCAGGCTTGCATTGGCGCAAATATTTCATTTTGTCTTCCCGCTTTGACAAGATTACAAGACAGTTTCGCGTTATTGATATAGGACAGACATGAAAGAGCTCAGGTTGCGATGTTACCCCTGTTGCACCCCACTATCCAGGCCGGCAAAACCGGACGGAACTGGCAGCTCGCTTATGTGTGTACGATGGATGGATGTGTGGATGGATACAACTTTCTTGTACGTCCGGCAAGGTTTAACGTGACCCGGGCTCAGGTCTCCCGCGGGGGAACGTCAAGGCCCTGCCTCAACGCCGCCTCACGGGCTTGCTGGACTGCCCATGTCTGGATTCCGAAGTCTGAGCTGTGCAGAGCAGCGGCCCACCTTGACGACAGGGTTTCCGGAGCAACTGCCATCCTTCCTATAACTACATTGCACTCCCACAGCATGTGTTTGAGTGTTGCTGGTCCTTCCTGGCACAATTTGCACGTGTCGTCCTGATGCTTATCTGGGAAGATACGTGTCATACGGAATGGATTAGGGAAGGTGTTCGTCTGGAGTTGTCTCCAGGCGACGGCCTGCTTCCTGTTCAATTTGGGACTCGGCGGTGGGTATATCCTTCTGGCATTTAGATATGCACTGGTTATGTCGTTGTATGTGTGTACGATGGTCTTCAATCTTTTCCCCCAATGAACTGGGCAAGCAATAAAGCGAAGTATTTTGTTGAATGATGTGGACCGTGAAATCCTATCTCATTGTAAAACTTAAGTGCAAATGAAGTAGCAGTAAGCGTAGTAAATTAAAGAAGAATGTTAGAATAAAAATACAAGTCACTGTGCACGAGCCGTTACTTTTTACAGCAGGCAGTGAAACACACTACAATGTCAACATTTTACACTGCAAGACGCACACGGTGCAAAGTCCGTAAAAAAATCCACATGCCTCACAGCGCCGACTTTACAGGTGTTGGCACTAAAATGTATGTCTCCTACAAAAATCACTGCAGCAAACTCTTGCGCTTGCGTCTGTGGGAGCTGCAAGCATGCCGGTTTATCCACTTAGGGAATGCCGAGTACTACATGTACTTGCCTAAATTTTGTCCTCCTGGCTTAAAATGACATAGTGACTTTGCAAGTTGACTGCGTTTGACAAATCTTCCATTATAAATGCAACAACATGGAATGATTATGCAGATCCGCCGAGTCTTATTGCTTTTTGCTATTAGAAAGACGAGGCTCTTGAATTTCAAAAGATAAACTGTAACAAATAATGCCGTGGGAACGTCTGGAGCCACAAGCTTAAAGATTAGACAAATCCGTGTACCACACTTCATTCCCATGGCAGCTGATGAACGACTGCAGCGCCAGAGTTGCCTCGACTAAATTTCCAAGGTAACTACGTGAAAATATGGGGAAAAGGCAAATGAGAACAATGAGCACAGAATAAGCAAAGAATTGCACATAATCCTTGTTCGTCTCATTATGACGTCTCTAGAAACATTAGCAGTGAAATACCCATGCGGTTATGACAAACATTAGCCACGCTTTGCTGGACTACATGCACAACTGGCGTATTTTCAAGTACAGCGGACTTGCAATAATTTGAAGTCCAATAATTCAGAACTCCCGGTTAATTGAAATATATAGAAAAATTGCGGATGGTTCGCTGCATCTTTATGCATTTTCATTTTTCACTTAGTAAAGTCTAATGTCCCAAAGCTACGAGAGGCAACCTAGTTGAAAGGTTCACACTAACTAAGATGAGCAGTGGGTTTTTAAACTGCACCCAAATTTGAATGCACTAGCATTTCTTTGCATTTTACCTACACCGAAATGTGGGCACATTACTTTCTGGCTGCCTGGCCAGAGCAATTCAGTTGAAGAGCAGTGGATTAGACGTCATTCATAAAGGCATAAAAAGCCTCAACATGCTGATGTTTGATATCCAGGCTATTGTGCATATTGATGAAATGATGCTGCCGACCCAGTTACTACAAGTTACGCTGGGTATTATGTATGTCTGTTTGTATTAGTTCTAATAGTAATACATCTGTTCCAACACAACCAGATGTGCACATCAAATATACTTGTTCTGGACTGCATTTTATTCAACTTCAGATAAATGATTCAAGTATTTCTAGTTCCTAGGAGCAAGTTGAATAAGTTGTATAAATAACAGAGGTTCGAGGTGCCAAAAGAAAAGCAGAAAACAAACAAACCAGGGCAGCCAATCTTGATTAGCATATTTGTCACAAAGAGAGAATTTTGACAAATGTTGTAAAGCTTAAATGCAGAAAAAGACAATGACACAAGCAGGGACAGAAACGATAATTTTGAAAAAAAAAAATCAGTTTAAAGTGTGTTATTGAGTAGCCTGCATCACCACTTGTGTCATCGTTTCCTAGTGCATTTTAGTTTTAAAATACTTAGCTAGGGACACTTTGATGTTTCTTCCAAGAACTCGGAGTGAAGTAACACCAGCAATACGGGTATGGCGGCACTGCAATGATAGCATTTCCAGAATATGTAGACCAATGTCATCGAGAAGGCCACAGAACTGGCTAAGCACTACAAACGACTAGTAAAAGCTGCATTGCAAGGCACACAATGTTCAATGCGCCATGTCCTGCAGAAAATAATGTCAGCAGTGCTCCTCAAGGTGTGATCGTTACTTTTCTGCTACCCATATGGTATGCTCCCTTCAAGGAATGCACTGTTGTTCACTTTTGCTAACAAGCAATAAACCAGCCAGTTTCAGTGTCGTAGATTCTACTCCTTGTGCATGCAAGCAGAAACAAACTTATCTTAATAACCATGCTAGAGTTGTGCAAACAGTATATTTTCACCCGTTTAAGAGGACTGAAGAAAAAAATGACACAGATATAACAGAGCACAAGCTTGACCAAGAAAAAAAATCCGATCAATGCTCAAGGAACCAATAGTGGTTTCTAGTGGTCCCATCGTCACCCATAACAGTTCCCAAACTCGTCTACATTGTGATGTAGTGCTAGCAGCTTACTCTTTATGCAATGAAAAATGCTTCACAAGGAAAGACCAACATATGTTCAAGAAAGACTACGTGAGAACATGTACAGAAGGTAGACCACTGTAAGAAGAAAGAGGTGATCAGCAGTATGGAAAGTGCCAGTAACATGAAAATAGAATCTCAGTGTTGATCAACTGTTCCCTCTCGCACTGCTTGCCTCACAAAGCACAACAAACAAGGGCATCAACAACACTGCTAAACACACAAACCATCACTTTCAACAAGTGCGCATGCCTGCAGTGAAAACATCATGCACAAATGCTGCGTGGAATGCGCAAACCTTCCTATATGTGACACCACCTCTGAGAATTTCCTCATTCCTCCAGTGAAAGTGAGGAGGCGAAGCAGAGCACAGTCACATGCGTATACTTGTTCTTGTATGTACAGTGATCCACACAAGTTTACGGGACACAGGTTCTATGACAAATAGGAATTTCAGTTTTGTAAATGCATGGCGCTTCTAATTTTTAATGGATCACTGTACAGGTTGCAAGAATTATATACTACAGGTCGACACTTTGAATTAAGGGCTATGAGCCTGGGCTTCGTGGGAATCAAGCTTCTTTGAAAATCCCGTGCACCTGTAAATGTTTCTGGCTGACTGTACAGTCTGGCCTGATATAACAGAAAACACCCATTTTTAAATTCAAAAAAGCAAAAAACCTTGTTGCTGCACCGAACTATGAGGAAAATGCTGCACCGCTGCTTCATTGGAGAAAGTATTTAGCATACAAAAAACAACCACCTGAGGTTGATCGTTGCCGCATACACTTGCAGCGTTACAGGCGATAATTGTGCATGCCTCTGAGCATGCTCTCTCTCTCTCTCATCGCTGCTATCACACACAATTTGTCATGACATTACTGAATGTTGTGTTAACAAGGGAACACACTGAAAACATAGGCTATAGTCCCTGTCAATCCATTTTGCGAGACTTTGCATGACTAGCACTAGACACACTGACGTGGCCTACCTGGATGGGCGACAGCTATTACTGCACTGTTCAGAACGACAACATTCTTGGCATCGTGCCAGAAATGCTGTTGCTCGTGGATGCTAGTGCATTCACTGATAGTCATGCAATATCTGATGAAAAGTGATTAAATCCCCGAAAGCAAACAACCTAGAATACGACTTCTGTTCTTCAAAATTAAACCCCCAACTCATCTGTGCTCTAATCTTGCACTGTGCGCTGAATTTTGCATAACATGTTTGAATGTAGTATACACCGCTTGTTCTATCCAGAATGAGTCAAGAGGTATGTGCTGCTTGTGGCAATGTTGCACCAAAAACAGAACTTTTCGAGTGAGAGGAATGGTGTTCAGCACTGTTCCAGAGGACGAAACGCTCACGATAAAGAACTTGGAATGAGAAGGACAGTGAGCTCCTGATGGCGCCCGTCCCTTCTGATGAGAAAATAGCTATTTCAAACTTTCTGGTACTGTCACAAATGATGTGAACACCTGGTGTAAAGTGAATGAAGCCGACCACTACTGCGTTACTAAGCAACCACCAAATGCTGCCTGTGGGAAAAATTTAGAGGAATGAAGCCAGTGATTTAGCTGGAAGAGGTTTTTACATGGAGCTCCCTCATCAAAGTGTTATTCCATGGAATGCCCCACCGTCATACGTTGTAGCCACTGGAATGCGGTGCGGTACAGTGCACGCAAGCAGTGCACTGAATTACGAAAGATTGAATGGTCTTGGTGCATGCTAAGATGTCCCGATTATGCAACTGGTGCAACGTCAGGATCAAAATCAAGAGGGCCTGGGTTTCATCCCCACTGAAGCACTTTTATTATGTACTTATAACGATCATGCTCCCATAAAATTTTCCTTTATTTAAGAGTAAAACATCACTTTATGGAAATTCCATTGAACAAAAATTCCAGTTGAACAAATTCATCTAAAATCCATCATGAGTGCTACACTGAATCCTACAAAAAAATGTTAGGATGAATGCACTCAGTTCGAAAAAACCTGAGTTCTACAAATCTCTTTCAGGTGCACAACCAATCTACTAAGTCATCGTGTGGCAATTTTGCCCAGTGACAACCTTTTTTACCCTGTTGTACTTTCCTAACCTCAAAATATGCAGCCCATTCATGAATAATGTCCTGTTGAAAGATACATTTTTTTTTTTTACACAAATGTACAGATAATTGAAATGTACCCTAAATGCTCTGTAATTTTCACAATAAATAACCACATGTTTCATTTTATTGTTCCACACAAGCTTTGGTTGGTTCCTCATATCAGTCTGTTATGCTTCAGTACGTGTTTTACAAGTCCCCAGGCCGTTGGAGTGCACTGGAAGCATTTCTATGGTTCTCTTGGGGCATCTCTGCTTCTAACAAAGTACAGTTTATAACGAATGCCACTTCCTGTCCAATTGAATTCACTATAATGAGGGGTTAATTTAGTTCCAATATCCAGGCTACACACGCAAAAAGTAACATTATAACTCAATTGTGGAGCAATCATCAATTATACGCAGTCCAACTTCGATATAGTAAACATGGATATGCAATTTATTAGATATAGTGAAGTAAATCTAGAATGTTTTGCTACTATCCATGCGCAACAAATACATACTTATAGTGAATGCCAGATATAATGAATGTATTTTTTAATCTATTGAAACTGTCATAACAAGGTTTGACTGTGGTTAGCTGCACTTAGACATTCATTGACAATGCTCGCATTCACAGATATTCAGAGATGAACTGCCACAAAGGTTTTTGCATGTGGAGAGCTTAAATTCTTTTAAACGAGACTGTGTTTGAAGGTGTTTAAAGCATGCTCACTGGGACAGCTTGCAGAGTTGCAGAAGGTTGAATAGAAATCCAGATCAATATGCGGACAAAAAAATAACAGTAATAAGAGATGTGCTGGAGCAGAACATTATTGATTATGACTAGATTCCCAAAATTCTAGATTAAAATGGCTGCTACAAGATTTACATAAACTTTGTTAACATGGCAATGCTGGTTGCCATGCATTAGACATATTCTTCCTAATGCAGTACACATGAGATAAAAGGTAAGTTTACATGGACCGCTTATGCATGATCAAAGTTTAATAACTGTTAATATATGTGGTTTAGTTTCTAGGATACCTTGGCTAATGCGCACCGGAGCTAAGTGAGCACTGTACTTGTCGTCCTGTTAAAATTCCTGCACAAGAACACAGATTACATGTTCAGTGTATTGTGTAACAAAATATATGCCTATAAACATGTCTTTTACTACTGTGCACAGACCGTGCTAGTCTTTTTGATAAAATATTTGACGTGAGCTATAACAGGTGCGTGCCTAAAAAGCCAAATGCATGCATGGCAAAGACATCTTTGATCTTGCTTTCAGCATCGAAAGCAACATCTTGGTTATAACCAGTTAACATGATACTCGCACCTACGTAATGCACGCAACTTTACGAGGCTTGTTTGCTGTAACCACACGTTCATATGCAAAGGCAAGGTCAAGTACGGCTTCTGCTGATGCTTTTAAACAAGCAAACGTCTCTTAACCTGTGCTACCAAACATGCGAAAAAGCACGCAGCTAGGCTTCATCAACACATGCAGCATCACAAACAGGCACTGTCACAAAAAGCGGTGGCTTTTGCCAGCTTTGCAGCGCAGGTTAGGATTTGTGCTTCGGTCAAAATGCAAGGCCAGAATCTGCCGGTAAAGCAGCTGCATTGAAACCATGCCCTTCTGAGCCGTAACAGAATGCGAACAACTAACATTAACTGGAAACTTGCACGCCACTTGTGGTTCTGCATTTCCACATGTAAGCAAGTGGTGCAATTCTTTCTTTCGTGGTGTGATGTGCAATGACGGAAACATGTTCAGGAAATGATTGCGGAACAATGTCACGCCACACATCAGAGTAATAATGCAAAGTATGTTCCTGGCATTATCTTCCAACCTGGAAATATATAGGCAAGCAATAAGTGTTCAACAAACAGGCACATGATAATAAATAAGCTGCGGGCAAGGACAGTTCCAAGCGAGAGTGAGTCATGTACTGAGCACTGCCGAACAAATTGACAACCTGGTTAAAATAAAACTGATTTGAGCTCAAAACTTACACAGACATAGCATTTGGCATTGAGTTTTGTTTAACACCCTACCCAAACAGTTAATTTCAGCAAATTTACCTGCTCGACCCGCGAGGGTTCAATGAGTGCTTAGTGGTCAAAATACACTTTCAACGGACAGCAAATTCTTTGGTGCTTTGAATAAAATCTTGATCAGCTAAACTGTGAAAGATGTAGTGGGTTGTAGCAGGTGTTGAATTTCGTTTTTGTATAAGCTTTGTCAAAAAAAAAGAAAAGAATTGCAACACTGACTGCCACTGCTGTTATATTGAAATGAGCGTTATGCAATGTAAACACTGCACTTTATTCCACAAAGCACGAGCCTCTTTTTGAAAAGCTCATCCCGTGAAAACTTTGCTGCTGTCATCAACAAATGCCACCCCATAAAAAACATTTCTCTTCTCAGATTTGCCTGTAAAGCACAGGAAACATTGCTATCATATTATTTGATGTTTTAGCTAGCATCACTATTTGTGCAAATATATTGCACATTTTTTTTTCTGTGTATTAGCCTGAGAAACCACCTATCATTATATTCAGAACTATGTTTTGAAGATAACTCGATTCCTGTACTATGCGTTACTTGTTTACATCATATACGTTTTATTCTTTAAAATCTTTCTAATCCATCAAGAGCCTTTCCTCTTGTTACATCCGTGAATCTTAAAAGGATCCGCAAAATATTTAGTGCATTCTAGCAGATATTAAATTACAGTTAACAGCACATAAACAGAATTGAACAACACTCTTGGAGAGACGAGGACACCACCATACTTGCCTCTTTTGTTTCAAAGTGTCTTTTCATGCCGTTAATTGTAATAATTCCATACCAACCAACGAGTCCTAATCTGCACTTTGCCAACAATGCATGTCTGTGTGTGTTATCTACCCGTCTTACCCAGAAAACATAAAAAGTGCACATCTGCAACGCTTCTATATCAACAAATATTTTTTTGTCAGTGCAACCAATGGTGGTGCAATCCATTAGCTGCGCTCGGCAATAGGCGTATTGTCCTTGCGCCTGTAGATGGTGCCGCTCTTCTTTCCGCCGATTCATTTTTCTTCCCAGGTTTAGCATTGCCTCAACAGTACATACATTGCATTATATCCTGGACAAAATGGGAGAGTACTTGCCCCCATATGTAGCACTGGTAACATGGCATTAGTTATAAGAGTTGCTGTCAAATGCTACGCCTCGGTGCAACAATTAGGACAGTGAACAAGGAAGCGGAATAACTAGAAGTGCTGTGTCTATCCTTGTTTTAAGAAGACTGCAGCACTCAGTACGTGACCACGAGCTCCTCAAATTGGGTTGCCTGCCACCTTGGCCCCCTCCTCAACGGATAGACAGGGTGTGCAACCAAAAATACGGATGCAGTGACACGCATTTATGACACCACTGACAAACTTCACACATACATGAGCAAAATCATTCAACATACGTCGAATTCTAGATGTGCGATATTGAGCAGCGTACCTGCCATATTGGAGGCAACAGATAGGGCAGTATGAGCGAGTAAACATTGCTGAACGGCCCGTGAGTGATGTAGGGAGCCACAACAGACATTTGTGGCTCCCGGTCAATTATGGTTGATGGAAACACAATAAGATTTAAAAAAAGAAATGAGAAGAAGGAAAGAAAATTACAAGAAAACCCTTCAGCTCCTCTGGCAGAAGACAAGTATTCATGCAGCGGCTATGTAGAGTTGATGTCTTCTGAATTATGGAGCAACTAAAGGAGCCTTCGAAATTCATGTGGTCATTTCCAAGTTCAAAGAGTTCCATCAATCGGGATTCTAGGTCATGCAACAATTAGCAGGCGCAAGCACTGCAGAAGTGATAATGGCTTTGGCTTGTTGGCAAATGCATGCCGGTTAAGATTCCAATAAAGTGCGAGCAGACATCGTGCAGATAAAACCCCACATGCCGATATAAATCAAGAATGTGACTTCCACACAGTGCATTGTCTGAAAGCTTGCACCCTCCGGGACACAATTTTCACCACGCAACAATATTGTCTTCATGCACGCGTTTCTCCCCATCAACGCTGTGTGCCCGTCACTTTCCTGCAAGTAGTGCTATGCATCTCGTGAGCATCCCACTGTCTCCTCAAGAAGAAAGTACAAGGCGAGAAGCATTTAAAGAGAATGAAAAAGCAAACACACTCAGAAATGGTCATTATCACTGCACGGCAATGTTGCAGCACGAAAGGCACAATTTTACAATGTAGAAGGGATAACATCGCAAAGGGTGTAACTTCACACAAGGGTGGAAAATAGGTGCAGTTTTATACCACACAGGGTGTAAGTCTTTAAAAGAGTGTACCAGTGTGGCCTAGGGTGGCCTATTCCGAAATGCGAGCTGCTATGTGCAGGCAGCCCAATACTGGTCAGAGCTTCAATAAACATGGTCAGGCCACGCAACGCAAAACGGTACCTTTTCATACAGGCACTCTTTCTCGTGGTGCATAAAAAAATTAGAACTTCAATCGAAGGACGGCACCAGCAGAGCACAGCTCACACAAATTACACTGCGAAATCACTTCTTGGTCCATGGCACTTTCTCCAGCTGCTGCAAGAGCACATCCGCACAATGTTCATCCGGCAAATGGCGCAATGGTGCGTGATGCAGAGGCGCCGCAGTCCACTTCCAGCAGCGCAACGCAGTAACAATTTCTGAAAAATTCCAACTTGGTTCAGCATTGAACAGGTTAACAATCATATGAGAAAGGATTTCCAGTTTTGCGATTTCTTGCCCCTTTTACTTGGCTCGTGCCCCCTCTGGAGTTGGCCACAAAAGGAGTATCAGAAGCAGGAGCTTAAGTTTAGAATGATAAGTCTCACTGAACTTCCAAGGGTGCCACAGTACAGAGCTTGCCTCAGTGAAGAAGCTGTCCGAGATGTACAGACAACTGGAGCTCAGAGTGATCTCAGCTCTTGCGAAGCATGCACCTCTTAGCATTGCTGGACAGCCATGCCGAAATCAAACTGTTATGCATCATCCTCTCCGACCGCTAATTTCACCAGCGCTCTGCAGCCTTGTTCCACAGAAAACGCCAGCCTGTCCATAGGGTGTAGATGCATGCATATTTATCTTCCAGATGCTTCTGAAACACATGTTCTCTGCAGGGATGTTTTGCAGTTATGTTCAAATACTCAGATTCTTCAGCTATGCAAGGATGTTCATAATGGACAGCCATCTGCTTTCTTCTTCAAAGCTTGCTGCAGCACGGCGTTGCAGAGCGTCTTGCAAGTGGGAGCTAGATTGTCACCTGCTGCAAGGCCGTCCTTTCTCACATGAGACTTGCGGCGCTGGGACTCCTACAGCTCCAGGAGACGCTGCAGTACTTGGGTTGTGCTGTATAAAGGTTACAACATGTCAACAAGGTCACAGCCATCAACAATTTACAAACAATGTTTGCTGTACAGACGAATATTTATAGACCTTTCCTCTTTAAGTGGCTATGTGCATCATGGCACACTGGCAGCACTCGCTTGCAGATCTGTCCCCACTATAGCGTTCAAATCATCACATCTCCTCAGCACAGTGTCCCAGCACAGTACGGACCCAGCTTGGCACACCGGGGGGACTGCAAAGCCTCTTCAGACCTTGACAGCACCCGTAAGCGGAGGCATGGTGGAGGCTCGCTGCTGGAGCCGGCTGCTGCGAAGCGCCTCCAGTGCTCCGGACACAGCCGTCTTGGAGTCGAAAAAGTGTGCTAGGTGTTCGTCTTTGTGCAGGCACGCACGGAACTGCTGGAAACTGATGTGCCAGTGCCGGTCCCAAATGTCCGACGACACGGTCGCCGCCGCAACACTGCCATCTCGGGGAGTCTCCTGCAAGGAGGGGAAAAAAAAAATCATGCGACACTGTGGCAATCAATGTTATGCAAAGCATTGCAATGAGGACACTGGGCCACGCTAGCCCCTAAATCGGCGACCGATTGCAACTGAATCCTGCCACCTGCCCTGGCGAGCGATGTTAACAAATGTCTTAAAGAGACACTAAAGGCAATTATGGACCGTTAAAATACCATTCCAGAAAACTTGGAGCACTTGCTTCGTGCCAAGAAAAGATTTAGATTAAGTGAAAATCATGTTAGAAGGGTCCGCACCCCTTTAGCGTAACTCTAAGTGCGAAATGCCATAGCGAAACTGAGCAGAGAGAGAGCATTAGATTCACCGCTGCAGCTGCTCTTGGTCAAGTGGCACAGACCGTTTGGGCATTCCATGACAGCACATAGACGTGGCATTTTCTGCTACTTGCAGTTTGTGCGAGTCTTGTGAGCCAGCAAAACCAGCGCAATGCTACGTGATAATGAGTAGCATTTTTTCCGTCTTATAATGCAATGCAAGGATCTTTCTATTACGAGTGGTTGAATACTAGTGACAGAATGAGGAGCACTTACGTCATTGGGCTAGTGCTCGAATGACCTGGGGGAGTCTCAAATTGTGTGCTGCATGTACTTCAATTTTTCAATTACTAAAGCTTTGTTCGCAACAATATTGATGCTTAGACGTTCTCGAGTATTAATCCATCACTTTGGCTTGACTTAATATTTGCCTTTAGTGTCCCTTTAAGCACTGGGCCATGACGCACAACCCAACAGACAGGTTTGAGAAAGTGGATAGAAGAGACATTGTTACGCGAAGGACGAGTGCGATTGAGGCCGCTCCGTGAGGCCATTTGTTTGCGGATGGTATGACATGGCTAGCTTGTGCCTCGTGGCATAGGACTGCAGGATGTCCGTGATAACTTTTGATAGGAATGTCCGGCCACAGTCTGACAAGTTGTCGTGGAGCTCCATGTAATAAAATCTCGTCACGTAGAAGAAAATTGGCGACATCTGTGGCGCCAATTGTAGGAAGCGCTCGGGTGATGGCGTAGCACGTTGTGTAATCCTTGGCCACAGCTATCCACCTGTTCCCAGAGGTAGAAAGAGGAAAAGGGCCAAGTAAGTCCAAACCAACCCGAAAGAATGGTTCCGTGGGAATGTCGAGTGGTTGAAGGTGCCCAGCAGGGAGTGTCGATGGTGTCTGGCGTCGCTGGCATTTCTCACACGCAGCTACGTATCTTCGAATGGAGCGAGCAAGCCCTGGCCAAAAGAAGCGTCGGCGGATCTGGTCGTAGGTACGTGACACACCCAGGTGACCGGCAGTGGGGAGGTCGTGAAGTTTGTGGAGAACAGCCGAGCGAAGGTGTTTAGGGATCACAAGGAGTTATGCAGGGCCGTCGGGGTGAACAATGTGGAGGTAGAGTACGCCATCTTGAAGTGTGAATAAGCAAAGGGAACTGGCAGCAAGTGACAATTCCAGGCAGTCAATGATGAAACGCAAGGACGGGTCACGGCGCCGCTCGTCGGCGACATGGAGCAGTGGAAAAATAGAGAGAATACAGGTGTCGGTGTCAGTATCAGACGTAGAGGTTGCGTCTTCAACTAGGTAGCGAGAAAGGCAATCTGCGTCCTGGTGTTGGCGTCCCGACTTGTAAGTCACTGTGGAGGGATATTCTTGTAGTCGGAAGGCCCAATGACTGAGCCGGCCAGTAGGATCCTTGAGCGACGAAAGCCAACAGAGCGCGTGATGGTCTGCGATTACTGAGAAGTGCTTGCCATATAAATATGGGCGGAAATTTTAAACAGCCCAGACGAGAGCAAGAAACTTGTGCTTGGTAATCGAATAGTTGTGCTCTGCAGTTGTCAGGAGCTGGCTAGCGTAGGCTATAACGCGGTCGTGTCGGTGTTGGTGTTGCAATAAGACGGCGCCGAACCCGTAACCACTGGCATCGGTTCGGACCTCTGCAGGTGTGGACGGATCAAAGTGGGCCAAGACCGGTGGATTGGTGAGAATCGTGATAAGGCAAGAAAATGCGGCAGCCTGAGGGGATATGGCCCACCTTGTCAACCTCGGTCATGTGCTTGGCGACTTTCCGGCAAAGCGTGAGCACTTCCTATATGTAGGAGACATATGATTCGGTCAACGACTGGACACGGGTAGCAAGCTCTTTTCGCACAGCATGTTGGTGACCTGACGGGTTGCCAAATAGGTCACGAAGCCACTCTTTGAAAATGTCCCAGCTGGAGAGCTCAATCTCATGGGTGCGAAACCAGACACGCGGTGCCCCGTTCAGATAAAAGATCACATTGGCAAGCATGATGGTAGGGTCCCAGTGCTGGCTTTGGCTAACATGCTCATACATGCTGAGCTATTCGTTGATGTCAACGTCATTTTGGGCGGAGAATGTCCAGGATCACGGAGACTAGGAACCGTAACGTACGTTGTGGTTGGTGCCGCAGGTGTAGGTGGCGACGAGGTGGTTCCATTGGAAGCCATGGCTGAGGCGACGACGACTGTGTGGCCGCTTCGGAGTTCCGTGGCAAGGACGGGGAATGTTCCACCTCCATCACAATGTTATGCGAAGGACGAGTCAGTAAGATGAGCAACTATTTACAGGTTATATCTCCAACAGCGGTTGGAGCGTTGACCGGTTAGATTCACAGCGCGAGCCCAGTTCGTTCTTCCTCCTCTTCTCTCGAGTGATGGCGTTCACGCGCCTCGTTCAAACATTCAAATACCACACGCTTATAGCAATATAAACCACATTCACCTCAGATAATGCTAGATAACACTGTATGCAGGATGCCCCAGAATTAGTTAATTCGGGTTTAATGGCGCAAAAGCGACTAAGGCCATGCTGCGCCAGTCACAGGACAGTAGAACGTGTTAAGGCAGCAATAGCTGCGTTACTTTAATGTCTATGTAGATAACCGGTTTCATCTAAAAGCTCGAACAAGCTAGTGAATGGCACTAGTGGATCATTGCCCAATATTAAGGCAGATATGTAAATGATACAAATTTTTGAAATGTTTCCACCTCTGTGTTTCATTGTGTGGACATGACATAATGATGTGGCTTACTGTAAGCGTTTCATGACATTTCTCGCATGTTGGTGGGTTTTCGTTTCGAAGTATAAAATTGGGTGTTAGATGCGTGTGTCCAATTCGAAGTCCACATAACATTACCTCATAGAACCGTTCTTGGTGAATGCATGATTTCCACTCGCGAAGCAGGGGTTTAGTCATATGTAACTTGTTATTTACGCACGAGTCCCATTCTTGTTGCCATTTTGATGCTAGGGCCTTACGAACCGCTCGGATACTGTCTTTGTATGGAAGTGTTATGTGTGTTATCTTTTTGTCCGCTGCCATGGATGCGCTTCTATCTGCAGCTTTATTCCCTGCTATCCAAACACGGCTTGGAACCCAGCAGAATCGTATGGTTCCTCCGTATTTCTTGTTAAATACTGTGTTTAAGATATTGCCAAGCAGGGGTTCAGACGCGGTGTTTAAGTTTAGGGATCTTAGGGCACTTAACGAGTCAGTATAAATAATAGCATTCTTCTGCTTGTCGATAGTAATTTTCTTAACTGCCATCCATATCGCATAAACTTCGGCGGTAAACACTGAAGAAAACTTATTTATCCGAATGCTATTTTCCCCAATTTTTCGTTACAATCCCGACACCTACGTGTTCTTGTGTTTTAGAGCCGTCTGTGTAAAATTCCGTGTAGTTTTTATATTTTCCTTGAATAACTCAGAACTCTTGTATTATGTGTTCTTGTGAAATGTCTTTTTTCTTTACATGTGTTAACGTCCAGTCACATAGCTGTGTAAAATTGCACCACGGGGGCAATCTTGGTGGCCTTTCGGCAACCTGCAGGGCTTCGGGAGGAACATCATAAGTCTGACAGTATTGTTCGTGTCGTAAGATGAGTGGCCGAATCATGTTCGGTTTATTTGTGTAGTGTACTCATGATTTGCACTGTGTTACGATGTTGTAGCATATATGTTGTGGTGATGAACAAATTCTTAATACATAGCAAAGTGCAAGTAGTGCTTTGCTGTGCTGTAATGAAGGCTCATTAAAGTCAACGTATAAACTTTGTACTGGCGATGTCCTGTAGGCACCAGTCGTAGGCCGAGATTATGAACTGGACCAAGTCGTTTAATGTAGGACTGCCTAGCTGCACCGTAAACTACACTGCCGTAGTTGAGGATGCTACGTACAAGGGACCAGTATTTACGTAGTAGACATGTTCGGTCAGATCCCCAGTGCTTATGCAATAAAAAATTGAGGATATTTAGTGCTTTATTTGCTTTAATTTTAGTTGCATTAATGTGGGCCAGAAAGTTCAGTTTTGTGTCAAAAGCTACGCCTAAAAATCTGTAGTCTTCTTTGACCGGCAGCGTTGTACCATGCAATGTGAGAGCTGGAGTGCAGTGTAACCCTCGCTTCTAGGAGAAGAGAACAGTAACAGTTTTGTGTGTTCAGAACCGGAAACCATTTTTGTCAGCCCACTGCATAAGATTATTTATCGTTATTTGTAGTTGTCATTCGCAGGTGGGTAAGTTTGAGGCGCGGCAAGCCATTTGCGAATCGTCGACATGTATGACAGATACAGTAAAATGTTCCCACATACATATCGCGGCATCTGCCCCTGGTGCGGCGACACACGCCCTACACTCTTTCACATCTCGTAGGGGTGCGGGGGCAAACCTCAACACTTAAAGACGCCTAGCACGTCATTTGAGCAGTGGGAGGTACAGCTGACCGGCGATACCCTGACGGGACAAGAAGCTCTCGTCCAGCAAGTACGTCGAGCAGCCATGGCCAGTGGAGTCCTGGAATGAGGACACCACCCACTTGACCTCAATCTCAACCACCTCGATGGTTCAAATAAATGTTCTTTCTCTCTCTCTCTCTCTCTTGAGTGCATAACAGATGATGGGATGATCTTATTTACAGAGTTCACTTTGACTATGAAGAGCGTCGTGCTCAGAATGCAACCTTGTGGAACGACATTTCCTTGTGTGAATGTGCGAGAGAGTATTGTGCCGAGACATACTTGAAATGTTAGGTTTGACATGAAATCGCATAGACAATTTAGCATTCTTCCGCGAATTCCCATGTCAGCCAGGTCTCTCAAAATTCCATATTGCCACGTGGTACCATACGCGTTTTCTAAATCAAAGAAAACCGCAAGGCAGTATTGTTTGTGAAGAAACGCGTCATGTATTTCATGCTCTAGTCGCACGAGATAGTCAGTGGTGGAGCAGCCCTTTCTGTATCCGTACTGGTGCTTGTCTATTAGGCTTCTTATTTCAAGGATGAATGCGAGTCTTATGTTTATAATGCTCTCATATGATTTGGCTAGACAACTTGTTAATGCAATGGGTCTATAGCTGCTAGGGAATGTTGCGGGTTTACCAGGTTTTAGAAAAGGCACTACTACTGCGTTTTTCCAATCTGTAGGCATTACCCCAGACTCCCATACCTTATTGAAGAATTTAAGAAGTGCCTTAACCGATGCTTCAGATAGATGTGCCAGCATTGTGTAGAGGACACTGTCAAGACCTGTTGCCGTTTTTTAACCGGCAGAGAGAACTCTGTTCAATACATGCGTTGTGAGGGGGTTATTATACATTTCAGCTGAAGCCCCAGTGGTGGGCAGTCTCTTTTTCTTCGCCGACTCTTTAAGAATGTATGTGAATAGTTTGCTGAGCTGGACGTGTTGTAAAGGTGTTCACCTAATAACTTGGCCTGGTCCTGTAGTGTTGTTTGTGTGCCTGGACATGTAAGCAGTGGTATTGTGTATGATGAGTACTCTCCTCTAAAATTCCTCACCTGGTCCCACATTCGTTTTGATGTGACTGTACTATTGATTGAAGATATGTATTTTTGCCATGATAATTTCTCCGCCTTTCTTCGAATAAATCGTGCTTTGGCTTTGGCCTGTTTGAAATCTAGAAGATTGTTATAAGTGGGGTACCTCCATAGGATTCCCCAGGCCTTATTTTGTTCTTTTTTGGCTTCAGTACATTCATTTGTACACTAAGGATTTAGCTTTTTGCGCACAAAAATTCCCAGAAATCATGCATGAAGCTTTAAATAAAAGACACTGTTTATTCTATGCCAATATGACCAAGTGTGTGTTGTTCGAAGACTTGATGAGAAACTGTCAATAATTTTTTTTAGTCCTTGACATCCAATTAGTCAAATAAAAGTAATCAGCAAACATTTTAGTCATTCTAACTGCCAAGATGTCCAGGTTAGGGAGTTACGGAGAATCGTAAGAGACATTAGAATAATATGTTTCCAGCAAAGTACACATTGTAAGGGTTTACTTTTTCTAAAGAAGAAAGAAAACCCAAAATGCATCAAGAATACCATGTCATTGCACACTTGTCCATGGGAAAGCAGTGCCATCAAATAGTGTCAGTGGGAAAACAAGCTATTCATCTCAGGCTCACTGTGTAGGGCAGCAAATTTTCTTTATGTTGGTGCGCAATAACAACCAGGAGGTGTTGGTGCATCATGGAAGGTACGCGTGCCGGCACTATGCAATGTTACGACACAACTGGAGGGCAGAAAAAAGTTAGTCAGGAAAGAGCCAATAAGACGAACCAACTAGCCACCAACAAGTATTGATATGTTACATTTATTCTACAGTGGGCCCTTCTTCTACGGATCAATCTCTACTAATTGCATCTATTGCCTCTCCAACATCGAAGTTCCAGCCTTCTTTGGAAGTGTCAAGCCCTCTGTTGGACATGCAAAGAGACTCTGCCGCCTATGAAAATTGGTATCGCAGAGGCAAATTCGGCTCATATTGTATGCAGGTATTTTGCTACCAAAACAACACTGGATGGATCACTGAACGAAAATTCAAGGTCTTCAAGCAGGTGGCTGTCAAAACTGCTGAGTTTTGGTGGTGGTGTATGCTTAATCACCTGCCAAGGGAATCCAGGAGGGAAGCGTTGAAGCCCAGTTGGCTTCTTGTCCTGGGCGACCTTATGTTACCTGAAGACATTTCAAACACATTGAAGAAAGGACCCAAATATTCTGTGTCTCTTGGAGTACAGGGGCATGACTTGCTGGAGCTCAATAGGAGTGCAGCCAACGATGCGGAAAGAGACGACCGTGAACGGTGCCTTTTGGATGGTGTGAACTGTCTTTTGAAAACCGTTCAACATACTCATCTACAACATAAAGACTCAACCCATGACGTCATCAAAGACGCTCTTTCCCGTCTTAAACTTTTTTCCACTCTTGGTTGCGTTTTAACATTGCGTAATAAGATGAACCAACTAGACTAGCAACAATTATTGATGAGCTGTCATACTTGTTGCTTGGCCCAGTAACAGATGAACAGCTGGGTTTCCCAGTGAGACAATTGACAACGCTGCTGTCTCGCTGTAGTGCAGTCCTAGCACAATGCAGTGTCATCCCATTGCACTGTGTTATTTGTGGTAAAATAATCTCAGCCATTTCTGGTCAGAAGTCAGGATAATAGCACGACACGATAGAGGTTAAAATAAGCACTGCGGCTGAACTCACCTGATGCGTCCCATCTCCGCCAGAATGCTCACCCGCCGAGCCTTCTGGCTTGGTCTTGGCTTCATGGTTCATCTCTCCCATTTGCAGCAGCTCGGTTCCTGTCCATGCAGTTGTACGGTGGGAGAGGAACACCAGTTATAGGGGCCATGACATGGTCATTCAGATATTGTCAATTGATTATAGTAACTGAGAGTAGAGAGGCCCTTGTGGTTATAGACACACAATAAACTAGGCTCTCAAGACAACAATTCGAACTCGAAATTTCGATTTGAAATTGCTGCCTCCAAGCCACTGTAGTGACCACCATTTTGGCATGGATTGTGTGAGGTCAGAAAATGCGGGCCAACCGCAGTGTTTTCTGCTCAAAAACACTCCGAAACCACATTGCACGTCTTTCCCTGCATGCTCTGGAACCTAGTGGTGCCAAATACAATTTTCTTACTCACCAAAATGTGTTCAAATGTTGCCAGTTTGCTTTGGGATGTGTGCGGTTTAACAAGCAATACACAGTTCAAGCAGAATAATTTGGTGTCACGGTATCCTTTGCACGCTTAAAATGCAATGGCCAAGTTTCCCTTCCTTATAAATTAAGTGGTTGGTTAACTAAATGAACATCGATTGCGTTTGCCTCAACATACGCTTTTGAGTTGCTTTTGACGATGCCAATTTCAGATGATGCAAACATTACACGCAACCTGACATGGTTACTTTCATACTGATACTACTGCAATCTGTGTGAACAACGAAACATCAGTGCAGTCATCTGAACAAGCAATTTAATATTCATTAAACCATTCTCAGCTGAGGGACCAGGTAAAGGAACACCTGCATGACATTTTCAGCTCATCATTGTTTTTCTTTTTTGCATTAAATGAAGGGCCAAGCCCACCAAACCCTAGAATAAGCAGTGGCAAGCTTCAAGGTGCTCTTGTATATCATGTTTACTCCATTCTAACATGCAGCTTCTTTCAGGATAATTTACTAAAAAAATTGCAAGCATGTTAGACTCCAGTATAACACCAAAACTGTTATGGTGGTAAGCTATTGTTGTTGGCCTGCAGTAATACATGCTGTAATCCAAACCAATCCACAAGACGACTGAAGCTTTACGAGCGGCGACATTTCTTGTGCCCACTTTGCAAGTTTATAAGTTTGTTAGGCCGCCACAGTGTGCAAGGAGTTTAATATTAAACGCGTTTCCTCAACCGCCATTGAGGGCACCCAAGATTGGCTGTTATTATAGTGATAATGTGGCTTTCCACAGTGGCAGTAATGCCCAGTATCCTATCTATTCTTTGGATGCAATAAACGTTTTGTCCAAATGAGCACAAATTGCACTATGGAAATATGGTAAGCTAACACTCAGGGCCATTGCAGTTTTCATTCCTTGTCTTGAAATTCAGGTGCATGTTACATTTGAGAGTGCCTTAGAACTGAGTAAATCTATTAATTTACTACAGCTCAGGCTACTTATAACATAACTGCTCATAGTGCAGGACTGGCTATAATGTGCATTTTTCTGTCTCATTTGTTATCACACAGATCTCAACGTACAGTGCGTCCGTAAAGTCATGGTGTGCTTTTGACCGGTCATAGGAAATGACCGAAACAAGCTAGAAATGTGAAATCTTCACCAAATAAAAGGAAAGCTCTTGATGCTTCATACCTGCTCAGTGCAGTTCAATGTGGCCTCCATTTGTTGCCCTACACACATCTAAATGATATTCAAGTTCTTCTCACACACGGTTAAGGACGTCTGGTGTAACAGAGTGAATAATGTTTCTGATTCTCTGTTTTAAAAGATTTATGTCATTTATATGTTCACTGTACAAATGTTGCTTCACATAACCCCGCAAGTAAAAGCGTAATGGCATCAGATATGGGGATTGTGGTGGCCATGGATCGTGATTCTGTGTTATCACCTGCTTGCGCACCCCCTTGCACATCATACTATGGAAACTTGGAGAGTTTTCCTTTTATTTGGTGAAGATTTCACATTTGTATCTTGTTTTGTTGCTTTCCTGTGGCTGGTCAAAAGTGCACCATGACTTTACGGACACATTGTATATGCATACTGCTTACAGTGTAGCCGTGCGAGACGAAATATCAGTAATAATGTGGCTGCTACCAGTCTATCAGACAAGCGAGGCTGATAGGCTTTCTTTTCTGCGCTGCCGCCTTTTCAAGTATGTACCAACACATCCAATTCGCCACATTACACAGCGTCTTTGCATTTTGTCCCCATCGAAATGTGGCTGCCGCAGCCAGAATCAAACCCACGACCTTGAGCTTAGTAGTGCTACGCCATAGCCACTAAGCTACCATGGTGGGTGATGTCACAATAATGCTGACGACTCCAGGTCCGCCGTTTTGATACCAACTGTAGTGTTAAATCAAAATCTCTTGCAAGTGTTTTCCAACATTTACACTTGCTAAGTGCCATCCTATTACGTGCGAGAAACATGTGGCACAGTTTCTACAACTTAAAAGATACGTGTCCACACTCCTTCGGATGATCTAGAAGCACCAAGTGTAGTACTACAGTATGGTGGGGTACCTGTGCAAGCGAGAGCATGGTAAAAGTCCTGCTCGTCTGGGTGGCCCACAAACAGGTTGTACACAGTCTGCCACATCTGGACAAACTGTTCCTGCACATATAAAGGACACCAGGTAAGTAAAGAGGAGCAAAGAGTTGACTAAGAATGTACTTCAACAAGAACTGCATATACTGGCTTATTTGGTACTAGCCAAAGTACATATCCGCGCTAAAGAATCACATGGCAGTCACAAGTGTGCAACACAAATGCTTGAGTATAAGCTGTGGTGTGGGCTAGGCATTTTCAACCCCGATCTTGAGCTCGCCGTATCACTGAAGGTCCTACTTCCTCCACGAGATTTCAGAGTTGCAATGCGGCAGCAAACGCTTGTACCGCCACTGACTCGCGAGGGGAAAGGTGAGGTGTGATTGCGCTGCAGCAAAACTTCCACGATACTGCGGGCGCAACCAGTGAGTTATGCCACCCCTGATGCATGGAGGACAACACCACCTGGTGGTGTTGCAGAGAACCAAGCTTTGCATCGCATGACTGAACTCTCCTCTCTGCTTCCTGCAAGCACGCATGGCAGTGCATGCTTTTACACCAATGGAAGCAGCTTATACTGGCACTGATATCCAATGATCTTGGTGCACTGCAAGCACATTTCTGTTTTGTCAACAGTGCAGAGCCACGAGAGCTGTGCCGATTTTGCCCGACGCTTGTGCTCACGTGTGAGTTGCGAAACAGAAATCTGGGGACTGCGCCTAGGTACATGCTACGGAGGAGTGCATGGTTTGCGCTGCTCGTCCGTAGCCGATGGCAATGCGCATTACGCTTAACTTCCATTCAAACGGGATCACAGTGGCCGATACAGAGTCTGCCATGGGGAACAACAAATTAGCTGTAAGAATGTGTGATTATTCATTGGTTTGCGACCACTAAACCAACATCTACTTAAGAGCCCACCACTGTGCTTCGCGCCGGGACACTTTGCTCCCTTTGGCAGAAACCCTCCGTGTCAAGCCTAGTGGTGAAGCCTAGGTAAAAAAAACTACTGCAGAATTGAAAGAGGCAAATTATATAATAATGCAGATTAACCCTTTTAGGGTCAATGACGTAAATATACGACGCCGCGAACAAGTCTGAAAATGGTCGATGCTGTATATTTACGGCGCCGTCTGTAAGTTTAAAAAGCGCGACAATTTCCTAACTTTTTTTTTTCTGTCATGTGCTGCCACTACGTGGGATTACAAAATATCTTTCGCACGCCGCCCTCTCTCGGTTTTCGTTGCATGGTTTATTTAAGGGCTGGTTTGCTCCCGCGCGTCTATATACTACCGCTCGCGCATTGGCATGCATACAGGCGGGTGGGCAGCGGTTCAGGTTTTGTTCCACGGGCGGTTTTGGCTTCTTGTGCTTGCACAACTGATGGCTATCTTGTTACTAATCGCTCAAAGGGCAACCGCCTCTTTCTCGCTCGTTTAGTGCTCACAGCGGTGCGCATAGGATGGATACCGCCGTGCTGCGTTTCCGTTGCTTTTTTCAAATTTTCTGACACTCGCGAAAACTAAATGCCTCTGGTTGGCGATAAGATGAAAATTAGCGGAAGTTTGTCACACGTTGTGCTTTTTTGACGGGCACACAACCACACAGTTTTCTCGAGTGCACGCACCTACGCAGTTCGATTACACTATGGATGTACATATTAGATATTAGTGTAAGAGCAGGAAAATTTGTCTTGCAAAATATTCTCGTGTGCGCACATTCAAGGCCTTGAACTATGTGTATAAAAATGCATCAAATGTTTAATTCTTATAAGTTTATTTCCTTTTTTGTTGTTGTTATTCATGAATGAATAGTACATATATACCAACGCAAAATCTTTTTTTCTCACTTTACGGTCAACCTAGAAAAATTGCGGTAAATTTTTTTCGAGATAGGTCCCCAAGAAGATTTGGAATCTGCAGTAAAAAAATCGACCCTGGGCGGTCACATAAGGCGAAAAAAATCGACCCTCAAAGGGTTAAGAAAAATATAAAGGGGAAAAAATGTTTTGTCACGCATTCGAATGACTGACCTCCCAATCACGAGGGCAGCCCTGTGACTGCTATGCCATGAAAGACGAACAGAGGGAGAGCTTATTCTAGACTATTTATCTGTGGTAGCATAGTGCAGCTCGACCAGGGACAAACAGGCAAAATTCTGCATCCGCAGTACCTAGTGCAGTCCCCACATTCCTTTATTGCAACTCACGCATGCTCGCATGCGCCAGCAAAACACAGCCTACCTCTCTCGTGTCCGCGCCGCTGACCAAACCAAAACACATTAGCTGCAAAGGTCTGTGCTGCGGACGACAACGGCCAACGATGATGGCACAAAACTGAGGAAAAAAGCTAATGCTTTCAAAGACTCCTAGAGAAAGCTACAAACACTGATGAAGTTCATCAGTGTTACTACCTCTCAGTGTGTCGTGTCTCACAGCAGCAAGTACAGTTGAACCACAACATAACGAAGACGAATATGATGAAGTAAATAAGTTGTACCTTGATATAACAAACACAAATATCATCATATATATCAAGTATATCCAAAAAGTTTCTCGCTAATATAAGCACATAAAGAATTTGTGCTTATAACGAATACCAAACGTTCTAATGGTATTTACATGTCAAATGCGGCTTTGTTATAACAATGTTCAAATGCATATGATGCATATCTATTTTAGTTCACTAAGTGCTTTGAGGAGTAGGAGAAAAACATCTTTATTGCAACACCCAGTTCAGTGCTCCCATTGGCACAGCATCTAGGTTCAGGATTAGATTATAAAATATGAAGACGCCAACTAAACGGACACACACAAGAGAAGAGAACAAGACAGGGCGCCACTCGCAACTGTTTTATTTACAGTGTGTTTTGTTACAGTGTTACATTGTGTGTGTCCGTTTAGTTGGTGTCTTCATATTTTATAATGAACAGCTACCAACTAGCCCAACAAGAAGTGCTTTCAGGATTAGATGGTGCAGGTAGAAATCAACTTTGTAAAGCTGCTCGAACTGCTGGTCACAAAGCATTTCACCATTCATGCAGACATTGCTCATATGGAGTGCGTGCCAGGAAGCATAGTTGCTGAGCAGGTGCACCAGTTTTCAAGCTAATGTAAATTGAATTAATTATGAACTCTATTACTACAGCCAACTGAAAGTCGTGGGGACATTCGTCCCTCAAGTGTCCCCTGACATTTGTCTTGCCTGCACAACTATCACGTCTCCTGGTGTGTGGCTTCCCCACACGACACATGCACCATGGTGGTAGCCACTATTAGTAGGTGCACTGCTATGACAAGAGATGGAGCGAGTGCTCCTATGCTAGTACCACCTGGCAACATCCACTTCATAAAGGGTGAAGGAGCAGAGGGTAACCAGGACCTGTAGCAGCTTTTGTAGATAAAAGTTGGAGGGTTTTCAATGCCTTCCGAAGCTCGGACAAAGCATTTTCAAGGATCAAAGTGCAATGACGCCTGACAGCTTGAAGGAAAAACACTCTTCAAAAATGAGCAAACATTTTTTTATTGCACAGAGATGCTTGGTAAGCTATTTGCGGATAAACCATCACCGGCCACCAAAAACAAGATGGCTCCCCATCAAGAAGATGCTAATCAGATAGGATTGGCTTGACGTTTGGCTCGCATAAACCTCGTTGTCAGATTTACAAATAAAATCCTCTAATCTTAGGTGAAAGCAACACTCAAGAATTTTTAAGCACTCCATGAAGGTTAAGGGCGTTGAAGGCCTTGTAGATAGAAATGTCAGTTCTACATTCAAGGGTTTTCAAAGGTCTAAAGGACCGCTACGAACCCTGAGTAGCAGCGAAATATTTCTGGAAATCTCACAATTTTTTATTTGTCACAACTTCCTTGTTTATGTAACTTACTGCAGTCCTTACAGACCATGCAGTCACGACAACCTACCTGGTTCATGTCAGGAAGAGTCATGTCCGACGACTTGCTGGAAGACCTAGAGGGATCTCCACTGCTTCCATCTGGTGAGAACAAAAAAAAAAAAGAAGAAAGCGAATAAGCGCTGGTTACAGTAAAGATTGTGTTGACAAGACGGAACAGGAATGAAGGTCATGAGAACATTAGAGTAACTCTTATTCAAGCAAAAACTAAGCAGCAAAGAACAGGAAAAATGAGACTAAACAAGTAAGGTATACAAGAACTAGGCTGGAATAGAGAAGTGACTTGGAAAGTATACGCCACAATACTGACCCTAGCATTTTATGTTGTAGCATGTTGCTTTCTTTTATTTACAAATACTTCTCTCTCTATTTCGAGACATAGCAGGAGTTAGTACAAATTTCGGGATGGTACAGGAAGGCTAGTCTTAATTAGCAGATTTTCTGAACTGATGAGAGTAAAAAACAAGAATTTACGGCATCAATGCTTCCAAATGGCAGCATCAAATAACTTTTAATTGAGGCAGCAAATAGATGAAAACATGCTAGGTGAATTCTTTTGCCGTTGGCATTGGTGTCGCCGTAAGGTTCCATATAAAGCCCAAGTGCCATAACAACCTATCGTGCCCCTCATGTCGTACACTGTGGGTGCGAGGGGAAGCGTGCGAAGGTGAGCCGAGAAGGATGGTGGCTTGATGTGCATCATCCTCCTGCGTGCCCAGTGTTGGAGGTCACGTGATCAAAAGTGTGCTAGAGTTATGCAGTTGTGCACTGCTTAGGCAGGAGTACAGGGGGCAGGTCTCCCCTATCCTGGTTGTGGCCGCACATAGCTGCCTGTGCGAGTGAGCATGCCCCGCATTTCGGAGGCAATACCTGGTGAGTGCAGAGGTGCCAGGGTACCTGGTGGCTGCATCTGCACTGTCTTCCTGTGCGCCTTGTGCTGGAAGTCGCATTATCTCTCGTTTCGGAGACGTGTCCAAGGGAGTGGCAACAGAAGCACTCGCTCTTCTCCGTTTGTGCTCATCACGCCAGCGTTGTGACAGCAAGTGTTCGAGGTCATCGAGTGAAAGCTGTTAATGTTTGCCTCTGAGAACTGCTGGTTGATCGAGTTGGTAAGTGAATGTTGTGGGGATGCGTGACTCTCATGCCTCCCCTGAGATCTGTTTTTCCCGCATAGCGCGTCTCCTGCAGGGCGCCTTCGCCCGCCGCGTGGCCTGGCGCCCGCGGCGGTCGGAGTGGTTGAAGCGCAGTGCGAGAGATGGCGCGACTGTCGCGCTGCTGCGGGGTTACTTGGGCGCCGAAAGGGAAGGCGCTTGGTCTCTTTGGGTTCGGGAAGCGAGCGGGAGCGGACGTGCCCCCCCACACGCGTGCGCCGACCATGCTTCAGCGAGACCGTCTCGCGTGGCCGCCTTCGAACGTGCCACAATTCGCGTGACTGTACACGCGAACGACCAGGCGTTGGGATCCAGCATGGGGCGAACATATTCGCTCGCAATGCGGTCGCGGTAAGTCGGACTTCTAGATTTGTCGCGCGCCCATCGGCATGTTTTGGGGATAGCAGCTCGGCTAGCAGGCATTGATCTATGAAAGGTGCAATAAATGCCCTTGTGACTGTTTGCACTACTGTGTTGTCGTTCCTTTGTCCCAAGAGTACGGAGGAGAACCCCGTATCTCCCACATCTGGCTGCCCAACGTGGGGCCTCTTGGGACATCGGACGATAGATTTAACAGTTTTGCTTCGTTCAAGACCTTTGTTTGAACCGAAGCGTAGGCCTAGCGTGAATTTTGATCGCTAGCGTCGGCGGCGTGCTTTCTTGAGCGAGGCGGCGGTGGCTGTAGTGTGTTTGAACTTATCAACATGCTAAGCCTTTTCGCGAGTGTTTTTTTTAATGACATTCGTCGGTACGAGAGCCACGTGGTCTGCATCCTGGGAGAGCGAGGCTGAGCGCCCGCGGAGCAGTGGCAAGCCTGAAGTGAGTGAGTACGGAAGCCTCGTGGGTGGTCCGAATTTCTTATGTAAATAGCTTCTTCTATCTCTTTGACTCGGATGAAGTCGCGGCTCTGGGAGCCGGGTGGCCGCGGGCCACGGGTGCCACGACGGGCTGACTGGTATTGCGGCCTGGCACCGGGCGCTCCGACACCGTCTGGGACGGTGCGCGCCGTCAACTCAGATGCTGTGTGCACCGAGCGGAGTAGGACCACCTCACAGAGCTAACGTCTCCTCGCGGCTGCCTGTTTTGCGCCCATTTTGGGTGTTGTTTTTGGATGCCGGTTGTTGTCAGGGTAGCGACGATTTAGGCCTAAGGCTTTACGAAGCTGCCTGTCGCACGTGGAGGGACACAACCTGGTGGACCGTGGCGTTGAGGCGTTGCAATTTGCTTCCCTCATTCTATTTAGCCTCGCACGAATTGAAATTACTCGTTCGGCTCAAGGAAGCGAGCTTCGTTCACGTGAACTTAGCATCTGAGTAGCTGCCCGATCTTTTGCTAGCCGAGTTGAACATCGTACCACGTGGGCGATGCGCATGCAGAATTCCTCTCCCTTGCACTACTGTAGTGTTTGCCGAGTGTGTTGAGTTTACGCAGCGTGATTGGAGTCACCCCTGGCTTGCTGTCACCTGCACATCGTCTGCGCTGCTGCCCCGGACTACGATCGAGTCACCCCGGGCGATGGTGATGCTGTGGCCAGTTCGGCGCAGCGACTTCGGCGGCCTCCTGCATCCAGCTCACAACCCTCGGCGGTGGACAAAGGAGCCAGCGGTCACCGACAGCTACGGCGGCTCTTGCCAGCAGGGCGCGTCGGCGCGAGCGACACTTGCTCGTACCGACTACTGCGTCGTCGTTTCCGGAGTCCAGGCCTGAAATGATGCCGTCGAGTCTGCAAAGCTGCTGCTGTGACCGGCGGACGCCAGCGGTGTACCCCAAGGACAGTCGGCTCGCATGTTATGGAGAGCGTGTGGACATTTCCCCGGCGCGGCCACTGTTGCATGTACCACCTTGTTCGCGAAGCACGTGTTGAGGTTAGACTGTGTGAAATGTTTCGCCAGAATATGTAGTGATTTAAGCTTGGGGGGATGTGGGGATGCGTGACTCTCACGCCTCCCCTGAGATCTGTTTTTCCCGCATAGCGCGTCTCCTGCAGGGCGGCTTCGCCCGCCGCGTGGCCTGGCGCCCGCGGCGGTCGGAGTGGTTGAAGCACAGTGCGAGAGATGGCGCTAGTGTTGCGCTGCTAACGCCGCCGACAGGCAAGGTTACTTGGGCGCCAAAAGGAAGGCGCTTGGTCTCTTTGGGTTCGGGAAGCGAGCAGGACGGACGTGCCGCCCGCGCGTGCGCCGACCATGCTTCTGCGAGACCGTCTCGCGTGGCCGCCTGGGACACCGTTGGCGTGACTGTACACGCGAACGACCAGGCGTTGGGATCCAGCATGGGGCGAACATATTCGCTCGCAATGCGGTCGCGGTAAGTCGGACTTCTAGATTTGTCGTGCGCCCATCGGCATGTTTTGTGGATAGCAACTCGGCTAGCTGGCATTGATCTACAAAAGGTGCAATAAATGCCCTTGTGATTGTTTGCACTACTGTGTTGTCGTTCCTTTGTCCCAAGAGTACGGAGGAGAACCCCGTATCTCCCACAATGTTTATTTCAGTTTGTACGGCCGACAAAACTTCCAACGTTTACTTCATGTAGTGGCGTTTTGCTATTGTTGCTATATGTATCAATGCTTTCGCCTTTCGGGTGACACTGCGACTTTTCATTGTTCCCAAACAAAAACTAAAAAGAGATCCTGAAAGATGTCTGCCCTTATCTGCTCAGCTTAGTACAGACCGCAGTATGCGATGGTCCATTAAAGTGAGATGCCTCGCCACCAATTTTGTAGTGCGGCTAGTAGTGATCTTAAACCCTTTGTATGCCGTGCCCACGTACACTTGTGTCGCCGTCAATGCCCACCCCTGACAGGGCCCCGAATTAATTCAATGACGCATGGGGAACATCCGTAGAATGGTAGCACCACGTACTCAGAAGTTGCTTAAACTAAAAATCTATTGTAAGCTTTGTTTTCATAAGACAGATGATGAGAAAAAGCTTATTGATTGTCGGTGCTGCTTGCACCAGTCCACTGTGTGGACTGGTGCAAATAGCTTGAGTGTTTTTTAATGATGCATAACTTCAGGAACATGGAACAATGCAGAAGTACAAGAACTTACGAACTCTCATTCAGAGCACTTCAAACGTTGATTACGAGGTAGGTTTGAGGGACAACGGAATGAAATTATCCTAATTAAAACCTACGATCAGTGTAATTCTCAATTTATGTTTGAATTTTCAGACTGGGAAACTTGTAATATGTTCACCAACATATCACGATTTTAGCTTGCTGCACTTTGGAAAAGCACCCGACACCCAAAAGAGTTTAAGAATAGTTAGCCACAGAAGAAACAGAAAATGGCACCTCAGAGGAAGCCACGTGTGCTACAGCTAAGTATGGCACTCGCTCCAGAGCTGGAGACCTCATAATGGCAGTTTGTCATGAAATGCAAGCAAGCTGCTACGAGAGATAAAAAATCCATTAAGCTTGCTGCAGCATAATGTTACAATCATACAATGATATTAAATACATAATTCACTTCTGTCAAGCTTACAGGGTTCCAAGTTATCAAACACTTGAGCCTCACGATGCCACTGCTAGTCCCGGATTAATTCATGTGACAGAGCGTGATTGTGCCGCGGGAATGGTCATTTCAGGTTTGACCATGAACCAGGACGAATCTTTCAACCGCAAAGTTAGCTTTTCGAAAATACCGAAAAGGGTCCCTTTGTAGCATTCTGCTAAAGCCCCGCTGATGGCAATTAAAAGATTTTCCCTCACATTAAGGTTCCCTCAGCTTGCCGATTTTTGCATACCGTATTTACTCGCGTAATGAACCCACCCCCCACTTTTGTCGTCGAAAATTGAATTTTTTTTTTTTTTTTACGTCGCGTAAATAACGCGCACCCGCCCGCAGGGTCGGTGTTCAGCATGTTCGCGTTATCTCGGCTCAATTGGCCGGCGCTGTCGACTGTCGACGATCATAAAATTGTCTGATCGCGCAGTGATAAAATAAACATCATTTGAAGCCAACGATGCTGAACACCGGCGACGCGAACGCGGGTGACGCGGGCGTCGACTGCACGCTTTCGTTGATCGTTCATTGACCTTGCATGATTCGTTGGTGGATGCGCAAAGGGCTTTACTGGGGCGTCCTCTTTGAAATGGGGTGACGGCAGTTTCCACCACGCTCGGCTATTTTCTTTGTATTTCTCGAACCAATTTGTCAAACTTCTCTAGATTCTTTTTTTTTACAATGATGATGATGATGATGCAGGTTGCCGAGTGCCATCTATTAAATGCAAAGCATGGATGGATGGATGGATGGATGTTATGAGCGTCCCCTTTGGAACGGGGCGGTGGCTTGCGCCACCAAGCTCTTACTACTATGCTGCCTAATATCCTACCTATGTTCACCAATGAAAAAAAAAAAAAAAAACCACTATGAACTACCACGTCCAAATTTTCTGATACCCTATTGCGAACTGTGCTTTTGTACGTCTCCGTCTTTTGTCGTTTCCCTACTTTTCTTCCACCAATCCTCCAATCGCCTCTTACTGATGTCTATTGCGGACCTGTTTGCTTTACCACTGCTCCCGCTGAACCCAAGGGCTTCAAGGAGGCCAGTGGTGCCTAAATCGACCGCTGGGTAGACGTCCTCACATTCTAATAAAATATGTTCCGTCGTTTCCCTAGCTTTACCGCAGCAAGCACATGTTTCTTCTTCATTCTTATATCTCGCTTTATAGGTGCGTGTTCTAAGGCATCCCGATCTCGCTTCGAAAAGTAATGAGCTTCCCTTTGAGTTCCCTTTGAGCAAACCTCTGCTTATAGCGCCATGCATGCGCGGCGGCGGCAGAACGAAGTAAAGACAACGCACTTGGACAGCGTCGGTCGCCATTTCGCCAGTCCTATTTTGTTGCTGTTTAAGTGCTTCGCTACGACCTTTGCATTATTTCGTGCGTGCTGTGCATTTTCTGCGCGTTGTGCGATGGGGCGTTACGCTAGCTACACGGCCGGTTTTAAGCTCAAAGTCGTGGAGCATGCTTTGGAGCATGGCAATCGCGCGGCTGGACGGCATTTTAGTGTAGACCCCGTGCGTGTGCGCTACTGGAGGAATCAACAAGAGGAACTCAGAGCGACGAAGAAAGATCGCCGGGCCTTTCGCGGGCCGAAGCAGGGCAAGTTTCCTCGCGTCGAGGAAGAAGTTCTGAGCTATGTGAAGAGGCTCCGCAACGAAGGATGTGCCGTATCCCACGAGCTGATACAGAATCACGCGCGGGCCACTGCAAGAAGTCACGGCATTGCCGCGAGTGAATTTAAGGCGAGCAGTGGTTGGACGACTCGTTTCATGCGCCGGAACGTGTTGTGCCTCAGAAGGCGTACTACGTTATGCCAGCGGCTGCCGGCAGACTGTGGGGACAAAGTGCGTGATTTCCACCGCTTTGTCGACGACGGAAGACGACGACGCCGACGAAGTCGCAAGCGATATGAGTGGAAGCATGGATTCAGATAGCGAGCCCGAGTGAGACAGACCATAAGCAGCCAGCAGCATGAAAATAAAAATGAATTTTTAATTCACATTCATCGCGTACGTGTTTTTACTATAAAGGTAAGGTTGGGATTGCGATTTTCCTATCTTCATTGTGACATGAAATTTCGACCTAAAAAATATCTAAATTTTTTTTCCCCGCGTAATGAACCCTCCCCCCAAATTTATGTCAACTTATCTGGAAAAAAGGTGGGTTCATTACGCGAGTAAATACGGTAAGTTATCTCAGTAAAGGGGACAGCTGGGTGAGGTAATAATTTGGTGCTGTACTCGGTGATTAATGCTGAGTACAAGGCAGAATTGTGCATACACAAAAGCAGATTAGGATACAGAACAAACGCTAACAAATTGTTGAAATTCTACCTGAAAAAGCAAAGCAAAGCAAAAAAGAAGACATCATGTATGCATACAATCGCAACAAAACATTCAATGTCTCATTGATATCTCCTTTGAAGTGCGAAACTGAATTGCATACGAATGCTTAATTGTGAGTGGATACGCACATAGGTAGCCCTTTTTTTGTACTTATTTCAAGGAACACGGGCCGAGAAATGGCAAAGCACCAAGCACCTTTTACTTGGTTTGCTGCCATTTTGCAATGGCAGCAAACACTCCCTGGGCTCATGTACCCGGGTGCATTGTGCTTGACCACTGAGGGCGCTGCTCCAAGGTAGAAGTTGCAATATATTCTTCGAGCGAGAAGAATAAGGGGATGCAAGTGCTTCGATCTTGTGTTAGTTACAACAACAAAGACAATGAAGCCAGAGAAAGAATGGGGGAATCTAAGTGCACTAGGACGAGGGGGGGAGGAGGCGTAAGTGAGAGCACGGTAACGTGATCAAGCACGAGTGATTAGGGGGCTCTTTCCTGCTTCTTTTAAGCCAGACAGGAAAGGAGGGCACGTGCCACCTTGCTTGCTTCGATTCTGCCTCGGCTCGCGTCTTTCCTCCTAAGTTTTATGGCACACAGCATTATGATAGCTAGTGGCGATGTCGAACCCTTGCCTTTCAGTCGGGTTTGTCTAAAAAGCAGTCCATGGGAGCGAGAAATTTTATTTGAATTATCCGTTGAGCTGTTTTTGGAGTTCGAATTCACAGGAGCTCTTCTCTATTCAAATACACAGGATCTTGCCGGGACCAACAGTGCAGTTAGAATTATCCGTCAATTCGAATGAAGAGATTTCGAATTATCGGGGTTCCATTGTATGTGGGGCAAAATGGTTTACGCTTCTTAGTGGCCAGGGGGGGGGGGGGGGGGAGGTACTACCACACTCACAGCTGTTGCTCAGTGAGGCCGAGCCAAAGAACGAGTCGGTGTCTCGGTTGCGCTGGAGCACTGCGTCGAGAAGCTCCACGCGCTGCTGTAGCTGCTGCCGCTGCGAAACAGGCGTGCCGCCCTCCGGGGCAGACGAAGACAAGACCTGGTCGACGGAGGATCCCTCCTCCAGGGAGCTGAAGTACTCCTCGGCCTCGGTAGCAACTTCGGTGCTCTCTGCGGTCGGGACAAAGGAAAGAGAGTTGGCAGAAACGGCTGAACGTTGTCCCAATGATGGTCCTATTTGGGAAACTGCTCTTGTTTGGAGACAATGGCTTCAACGAGCATGCTGAAGGGGTCGCATATTTGCTTTAGTGTTTGCTTCCCCTGTACAGCAAGCTGGAAGACTGTGAAGGGCAGGCAATTAGGAGAAGACATGACAAATAATGACTGCAAGTTTCTCATTTATTCATTTCCATGTTAACCACTTCTGAATGGCGATAACTGAGGCACTCGTAAACTTTGCTGCCAGCTAGTGGTGGCTTCGCCTAGCTAACTTGGGCTGGTGAAGGCATCAAAAGGCAGGACCATGAAAGAGCCACTGCTGGGAGGCCACGCCTCTTTTCCCTCCCTTTCACTGATATTGCCTGCGAGCATTTCATGTTCAGACCTGTCCACCTTCCTAACTTTCCTCAAATTACACACCGTACCTGTTCATATAGGTTTCGGTTTCTACGGGTGCCAAGGTGTAGCAGGGAAGTGGAAGCAAAAAAAATAACACATCACCCATAGAAGCCGATCATCTAAGTAAGTGAACAGCTTTTTGATCCACTGAACAAATAAAAAAAAAAAAACATGGTGGATAACTGAAATACATTGGACAAACCAGCAAGATTATGCAGCAGGCATGTTTAAGACTATAATGGTGTTTTGATGATTAAAGTATAAGGTAGTGTTGTGTAATGCTTTTGGACAAGTAAAGCAAATATATATAGTGGGTCAGTCAAGAATTTCATTTTGTTCTATTTAGAAGCTTTTCTATGGTTGTGCTTTAGATGTTCTCAAAAATGCACTAAATTACACAATACTGCTTGTGTTTCTTCACTACCGCGTAAATGACAATTCTTCTCTGTCCAGCCGTCGCTGACTGGATGTGAGAAGGAACGCTATCATCCTTGTTATGCAGTGACGAACCCTCTCATGCATGCGCACCAAGCGGAGAGGCCCCTGCAAGCAAGTGACGCCTCTTCGCACCCCCTTGTGAAGCTACATGACCAGCCCGCCACACACAAATAGGAATGCCAAAGCGCGCACACATTTGGCCAGATAAGGAAAAAATGAATCTGGCTCCCAAAGAAAGCTATTTGCTTTAAAATTGTGGCACAGCCTCAAAAACACGCAACATGAAACTAAGTTTAGCTCCACAGTGCTGCATACTGACCCTGCTCGGGACTGTCGTCTGCAGAGTCTCGTTGAGAATCTTCGACATCGCCTGGCTGGCAGACGGCTAAGTGAGCGCCATAGAGGAGCCGCAGCCGGTCGTCCATATCGCCGCGTGAAGACATAGCAAGAATGCGGCAGAAGTCGGCCAGGCTCACCCATCCGTCACAGTCGGCATCGGCTAGCCGGAACAGACGCACGCCCAGACGACGTGGATGCTCGCCATTACTCCATGGGCCTGCCATGAAAAAAGTCACACTGCTTCAGTCACTGGAAGGATGCAGTGCTACTTTGACCTGTCCATCATATTCACATCTTCCAACCTGTATGCCTTAAAATCCAAAAGAGGAAAAAACAAAAGAACCATGGACGCAACACCAAGATCGCGGTTGGAGGGCATATTACGCATTTATTTTTCAAAGCTAGCCCTAAAAACACACATTTTGTGGTAAACGTGTGCACTTTATTACCTATGATTTGCCTCTGGGTACAGCATACAAGCAGCATAAAACTTGGAATAGCACAAATTGACAATCAACAAAGTTTTTTTAATCACAGTAACTCTTTCAGTGACTACGCTATTGCAGGTTTCGTCGGCTTCATGAACTTCTCTGAATTAACTAGCTCCAAGCGATAACCCATCTGGCATCATTTCACCATCAGAAGACTTCCAAGAGAAGCTTCAGAGACTGACAGGTGAAACATTCTCGTGAAGAGAGCACATTCTCCCAAAAACTTGATGCAACACTCATAAAATGTGCCCAAATTTGTAAACATTACAGAAAATCAAGGAGAGTTGGCAGGTATGCATATCGCATGCCTGAAACTCTCTTGCCGTGAAAAAGTGCTTCTCGAAGTCCTTTATCCCTTGAAGGGGACAAAGGACAAAGGACTGTATTATGCTAAGTTACTCTTGGTGTTTACAATTGTAATGTGGCGCACTCAGCATTTCACAGAATTTCCTCAACAATGATTACATACAGTGCAGCAGAAATTAAATGACAATCTCTTCCACAACACATCGCCTCACTGATCCGGCTTGATTTCCGGACTAGGATAAATTTTTGTTCGGCTCCAATACTTCTTTTTCTTAGGTATATGCATGAATTTTCTTTGTAGCTTTGTAATACACTCTCAAGTGGACACATGCATTTGCTTTACAAACTTCCTCCTCTTGGATGATTCCCATAAGACTCATTTGCCTTTGAGGTGAGGTGGTTCTTAGAAAAAGAAATGTTAGTCTTTGAGATGTGGTGCTGAAAACTTGTAACTTGTACGCGGACGGCTAACAGCCGTCCGCGTACAAGCTGTTAGCTTGGCAGCGGGTGACAGCAGCGTAGGTCATTGCTTCAGGCTGGGCCTGTGGCGATTTCAGCTGGCCTTCGGGAAGTTCCAGTGACCGCTGGATTTCTTCTATCACGACGTCCGCGATCGACGCAACCTGAGGCTGGGATCTTGGGAACATCCTCTGAAGTTCCTCTCACATGACCGCTCTAATGGTCTTGCGTAGGTCGTTGGTGGCCAATGATTGAACTTCGGTGTAGTTTGCTAGGCTTGCGCGGCGGTTGAATTGCCACTTCCGCATTTCCAGAGTTTTCTCGATGCTCATGGCCTCGTGAAGAAACTCTTCGACAGTTTTCGGTGGATTTCGCATCATTCCGGCGAAAAGTCCTTGCTTGACATGCACGCATGAGTAGGTGAAGCTTTTTCTCCTCGGACATTTCGGGGTCGGCGTGGCGGAACAGGCGCGTCATCTTTTCGGTGACGATCGCTATGTTTTCGTTGGGTAGTTGTACGCGGGCTTCTAGCATAGCTTTGGCCCTTTCCTTACGCACAACGCTCGTAAAGGTCCGCAGGCAGGCGCTACGGAACAGGTCCCATGTTGTCAGGGTCGACTCCCGGTTCTCAAACCACGTCCTGGTGGCATCTTATAAGGTGAAGCATACATGCCGCAGCTTGTCATCGGAGTCCCAGTCGTTGAAAGTCGCGATTCTTTCATATCTCTCGAGCCAGGTTTCTGGATCTTCAGATGATGATCCATGAAAGGTTGGTGGGTCCCGAGGTTATTGCAGCAGAGTGGGGGACACTGGGGCAGCCATTGGGGTTTCCGACTTGGGCTTGATCCCTCTTGTCTTCTTGGGAAGAGGTCCATATTCCGGTTGCAATCCTTGCTGCCCACGGCTTGCTCGCTGGTCCTTGGCGACGTTGGTGTTGCCTTCAGGTTTCGGGCTTGGATCGCGGCTTTGTGGGGACGTTCGGTACATGAACGCACTAGCACCTCCACCAGATGTCATGTAGTAGTGACGGTGACGAAGGCAGCAAAACGGTGATTAACGAACCTAGTGTTTTATTGGGTGAACTTGTGCCCTCAATAGCAGGCTACACTCAAAGAGCCATGATAGCGGCGAACACACTTGGCGATCGCCGAAAATCTGATCAGCGGGTCATGCGCGTCGGCTTTTATACATCAGTCGTCGAATGTTCCAGAGTAATCGCTGGGACCAGCGTGTCTTCCACAATGTTCTACACGATTTGCGTCGTGCATACATGCAATCAGACTACACAAGGTTTGGTGACAGACAGCGGATGGAACCATTGATAACATTCCAGAAACTTCCAATACATGCAGGCGTGTCCTGCGCTGTGCGATAACATTTGTTAGGCGGCGACAAGCGGTCACCAGGAAAAGATAAACAAGTACAAGTGTCAATATACGTAATGTTAAGTGTTTATTTTGAATACGCAGTCAATTTTTGTTTATCTCCTCTGGTTCTAATTTTATGCGAGCTTCCTGTAAATAATTTTTTGCAAAGATTTGCAAAATATCAGTTCCTGAAATTTCGCTAAACAGGGTACCAGTGGCTTCTGAAAATTCAAGGAATGCAATAAGACCAACCTTATTGCTCTGCCTTACCTGGAACAAGAGTTACGAGACTTCCAAATTTATTATTAGAAAAATACTTTCTCGAGTTTCAAGTTCAATACCTCACAGTTTGTGTTCTAGGTAGGGCAGATCAATAAGGCTGGTTTTATTGCATTCCTTGAATCGTGCAGGAGCCATTGATACCTTATTTAGAGATATTTAAGTGATATATGTAGTGATTTGGCCAATTCATCATAAAATATGACACATGAGAGTTGACTGCAAAACCAAAACTGTAATAGACAGTGTCGAAATTGTAGTCTCCAAATCTCGAAAGCCAAGCTTTGCTGCACTGCGGATGCCAGAAGTTTGTCATCATTGATCACTACCTATTGCTGATGCCCAAATCGCAACTCCAGCGACTTCATAGTTTAAAAATTTTCTTTTCTTTTTTCAAGTGAAAACAAACTGATATTTATCTCTCTCACCCTGATAATCTGGTGAGGAAATAAACAAGGGTATCACATTTCTGCATTTTACTTTTCAGGTTATGAAAATATGGGTGGGCATTACAGTTGAGGGCACATTGGAATCGAGTAGGTATGGTAATTGAAGATCGCTGGAACACACCGGAACAGTTCACTTCCTGCAGCGGATCGTTCCAACAGTCCTGCAGTCGGCTTTTCCTGCAGACCACTGTTGGTGTCAACGATGGCCATGCAACCTAACCACCCGCTCCCACTACTTTCGGACTCACCCATGGCGCCTAGGAAGCTGAGGAACTGGTCCATGTCCAGGTGGAACAGCTGCTCGCCATAGGGGGCGCCAGTGTCGACGTTGGGCGGAGCCACGCCTGGCGGTCCCGTACCCCAGCTGTGCTGGCTCAATTGCTGCTCCTGCAGGATATCAAAGGCCAGTTTCAATGAGGTCCAAGAAAGATCATCCATCGTGGGTTAAATTTCATGTAGTCCACGGATGTCAAATGGTTCTGGCAACATAACATTGCAGGTGGGTTTGAAAGCAGAAGAAAGTAACCGGAACAACAATGTTCGTGCTCACCTTTTCTGCTGACCCCACGTAACGTTATGATGGTGAAACCAATTAGCCTGCACTCTGTGAAGTGCAGTGTAATGGACAAAGAACAATAATAAAATGTTTCGGCAGAACCCATCTCATGATGAATGTCGACGTTATTGCAATTAGCGTTGAAGCAACATGGCGACACACCGTACTGCCACCGCAGAGATGCATCATGTGTGTGTGGCCGGGCTCTTTTATCACGCTTCCCTCTGGACACACTGTGCCATCTAGTGGCGCAGCCGCAAATTCTGTGCATGGCCTGCGTGTGAATAATTACTGAGACAAGATTGTCTGAATATACATGACACAAGTTTTGATTCTGCCCTGCACCAGAGAAATGTTTCATTATTTTTTGTCGTTGAAGAGCGGCCCACTCAGTTGGCATGAAAGAGGTTCATCGAAAAGCGGCCCGTACCTTGCGCGACATACCCAGTGGTCCGACGGTTGGTTTTGAGCCTAGTTCCCTCAGCACAGCAGCCCAATGCTGTACCCATTAGACAATGGACAGTGACCGAATTTGATGGGATAACCATAAGAGACATAGACCGGTAAGCAGGCACTAGAAAGTGCATGAAGTGTCCTAAGAATGCTGACTGCATTAAAAAGACATCATATAATGAATACAATGATTAACACATCAGCAGTCATGTTGGGGTACGTATTCAGTAGCATGTACTCAATGGTCCAAGTTGCCTATTAGGGTGCACATTCAGTGGCACGTATGCAGTGCCACTAACTGCTTTTGTCCTGCTAGTCTAGTTGGGTGCTGTGGGGACACTAGACTCTCACGCGTTCCCTGATGTTGTTTTCCCTGTATGGCTCTCACGTTTCCTGCAATTTGCTTCCTGTGTGCCTCCACCGGTTGGCGCAGTTGCACAATAGTACGATAGGAGGTGAGAGTGTTGCACTGCAAACGCCACCTAATGGCAGGGTTATTCGTGCGCCTCTTCTTTTCTGGCTTGGGGTCGGCGGCGTGCATAGACGTCTAGCACGCTGACCGCCATGCTTCGTGGGACCGTCCCAAGAAAGTCTTCAGAGGGGGCACTGGGATGGACTAACAGAAACATTCTAATGTGCCATTGTTCTCCTGACTGTACATGTGAACAATTAAATGTTGGTGTCCGGCACGGGCCGAACATATTTGCTAAATATCCTGTTGGGGTGAGCTGGATCTTGCGCGTTCCTATTCGGTACAAGGTTTGACTAGGCCGATGGAATTGATCAAAACAATTAACAAAAGAAACAAAAAAAGCAGCACCAATGAAAAGCACGAAAGCATGTGCGAAGATGGGGTCAATCAGCCACTGGAAGGCACTCAAATTGTATCAGATAATACGTATTCAGTGTTTAAGCATACATATTTGTGCAGTTTAGATGGAGCTTTCTGTCCTGGACAGACAAACTTGGCATGTGTGCTTCCAGTAGTTGTCAACTTGTCGCCTGCAGACCTGAACGCCGAACACCACTTCACCGGTCGTCAACTTCACCCGTACGCATGATCTCACAACCAATGACCGTGCGGAGTGGTGCAGAGTCACGCGATTCGCAGTCCCCACTTTTATCTGTGTCACGCAGACTGGCCTCAACAAGCTGATCACAACCCACAGAAACCACTTGCCATAAAGATGGAAAGACTGCCGTCTTCTGGAAGAAAAATGAAAAACGAAACTTTCTAAGCAATAGAACATTGCCATTAAGTACAATGTGGCCCACTACTAAACTGAAAACATCATTCATATTTAGGGCAACATAACTTCTATACATCTTCAGCTTGAGAGATAAAAAAGCACTTGATCTTATTCAAGAGACAATCTATCGATAAAAAATAATTTCCAGACCTTCATATACGAACTGAGTTGTTATCAGTGCTGGCAAAGTAATTTTATGTTTCTTTTTAATTAATAAGTTTACACCATACTATACATCTTGATTCCTAGGTACCTAAGTTACTGATAGCTAGCAACATTCTCGTTGTGTAATGTGAGAAGCATAAGGCCTTGTGCTAAAATTTTCTGATACTTGATATTTCATTCAATACTCAGCTTCATTTTTTTTTTAAATTTTTCGGCTAGTGGTGAGCCCTGCAGTGCAGGCGATGGCAGCATCTACTAAGACTGCAACTGCACTGTGAGATCAGCAGTTGGGATAGCAGTGCTTTTGGATAACACCAAAAAAGGCGTGCGACTTCAAAGGTATTTCGAGACAGACGGGAAGGAGGGTTGCAGAGTCGGTGGAAGTGGAGGGCTCAGAAGGAGCCCTCGGCCAGCGGGTCAACACGAGACGGTGGCGTCATCTCTGGATCTCTCTTGGAACACACACTTGCACACAGTGCACTCGCTGACGCAGGTAAGTGCAGCTGTTTTCTTGATTAGGATTCGTGCATGTTTGCCGTACTTCTACTGTAGTGTTCGAAGCGTGTTCAACGCCAACTTGTTTGTTCCTTTCGCATAATCGAGCAGCTTGGAATACCACAATACCACACAAGCAAGTTTGCAGAGACCGCTTTTGCAAAGGATGAAGCTCTACCCAGGAGGGATTCCTCCATGGTGTTGTGGCTGTACAGACTACACGCATAAATTTAGCCAATGTCAAAGCAATGAATTGTTTGTACTTTTTAAATGCAAATTAGCGCCTGTACAGCAGCGTTCCACTAATCGTTTTTCTTCTTTGCACATCTTCATTCAAGCAAGTGGAGAACTCTATTTTCAGTATCGTACAACCTCAATCAATATTTTATTAAAGAAGAAAGCAAAATCACACAATAAGCCACCTTGCCACTTGCAAAGAAGCTTCCATCTGCCAACAAGACTACTTGTCAAGGCTATCTAGTCATCTATCAGGTTCCGAACCGTGGCATTACATCTCGCTGCACAAGAATCTGTGCTCGTGGGTCTCATAGGCTTGGTTCTGCTGCACGAAACTATTGAGACAGAGTATAGAAGCGCTGTCAATAGCTCAATATCAAGTGATGTCTGCCAAGGTGTTTAGCCAGCAGCTGCCAGGAGGGAGTGTATGCTGGCAAGTGTGTGCGAGGTCTGACCTTAAGTTTCACATGGTTTGAGTGGGAGTTCAAAACTAGTCTAAATTAGTGAGAGAGACCCGACAGCTATGACCCTGATAAGCAATGTGGCCAACGTTTCATTTACGCGCGGGTGGGCACAGCTGAGCCTGAGCAGATGATAGTCGGCTTCTTCCTGAAGTGCGTCATTCTTGTCAAAACTCGAAATGCAGATTTTTGCTTACTTCAGCCTGTTTAGTAAACTGCGTCAATAAACATACACTGTAACAGCAGGAAGAAGTGTACTGATCCAAACACCCTTTTTTGATTGATGTCGGCTATTGGCCAATGGCAGCTCTCTATAGAAATCTGCCCACTGACGTCAAGGGGGCAGCCGCCAGTAGCCCCAAAAGGGTGAGGAGATGGCCTCTGTTGAAGAGTGTTTGAGAAAAAGGTGACTTTGTGCTTTGCTTGCGAACCCCCCGCACTGCGCACAAGTGCAATATTTGGCTGAGCAGTGTATGCTATCTACAGAATGTGTTTTTCCACCAAGCCTGAGGGGTGATTAAGGAATCCTTTAAAAGGCCATGACTTCCAAATGTTTTGTAAGCACCTGCCAGAGCCAAAGCTGTTCTGGAGCAGCGTGGCATAATTTTGGCCATTTTTCCCCCCCGCTCTTGGTGCAATTGGCGCAGCTGTACAGCCTCTGTGAATTCGGCCTCTGGTTCGGTGGTTCTTTATGCTTTATGCTGAAAAACACGTCAACATGCTTCAGCTGTGACCCTACCCTGATGAGTGCCACCAGGTCGCTGAGCTCATTCTGCGTCAGGAGTGCTGAGATGCGGGGGTCCAAGCTCAGGCTCCTCAGCACATTCTTCACACTGGCATCTTGCAGACCCTGCAAAGGACATTGTGCATGAGAAGCATTGCCATCACTTTTAGCAAGGATTCCACTAAAGTGCAATCCCCCCCCTCCCCCTCCAACATCTGCTAGATACTCCAACAAATTTTCTAAAAATATGCTATGAAGCTTGATTGACTGATAGGGTTAAACCTCCAAATATGACGCAAGAGCTATTAGAAATGACATAGTGAAGGGCTCCAGATTAATTTTGACAACTGGTGTTCACTTTAATCTAAGTACACGAACGTTCTTCCATTCTGCCTTCACTTAAATGTGACCACTGTGGCTGGGAATTGAGCTCACAACCTTGTGCACTGCAAGAGAATGCCTCGGTCACATTAGCCACCATGACAGGTGTGCAATGGCAAAAATTAATGAGAAAGGTCTATTACGGCACAGCTTGTTGACTACATATTGAAAAGTGCTCTACGTTTTAAAATACAGGGAGTGATGAAAAATTCGGATTCGGAAAAGTTTCTGGCAAGCCCAAGAAACTTCCGGCCATGTACCTTATCAAGCTACTACAACAAAATAAAAAGTTGTTTTCAAGTTGTTTCGATGTATGGAAAGTGTGTTTTTACATATTCAGATAAAAAAACGGGGGGGGGGGGGGGTGCATAATGCCTTAACACCAACATTTATCATTTTCCGTGTTATCTACTGCAAATGTGGTTCGTAACATTGTTATTTTGTACAGGAGAAAAACGTTCAAAATTTGCAGGCTTCCCTTTTAACGCACTCCTGCTACTTGCCATTGCCTTTTTTGTCCATTAAATTTGGTTGGCGCTGTCCACGGCCTGCCTATGTTTGTAAACAACGAAAGGGTTTATAAGCTACTGAAAAGATTTTGCACCAAAAAACAATACACACAAGAAAGACGACGACCCCACGGGCGCTCGTGGTGTCGTCGTCTTTCTTGTGTGTTGTTTTTTGGTGCAAAATCTTTTCAGTATGCAAGATCACCAACTAGCCCAGCAGTTAACTCTTCTAAAGGTTTATAAGCTGCTGTCAAGAAAATGTGAAAACATGTCTGTGTGCTGACATGTGCTGACCCACCTGGACAACACTGAGTCTGTGTTTGAGGCGAAGCTTCTCTATCATGGTCGACGTGAGGAAGCCGTACTTGCTGTACGAGTCATAGACTAGAGTCGAAATATCCACGGCTGCCTGTGGGAAACCAGAAGAGAGAGAATGTAACATTAAAGGAACACTAAAGAGAAATATATTTTGCACTTTATCAGTAAGTTACCATTCTACAATACCCCCTCTAAAGAAAGCCATTCTCACTGCGAGAGGAAGCTTGGCAAGCCGGAAAAGACATAAAAGCAAACGATAGGTGGAAACGCCGCCTCTACTTCAGTTCTGCCACCAACTCGTCATGGCGTCATAGATTGCGACGGTGTCCGCTAGGGCCTAGTTAAAGTTCTCAGTTAATATGGGCGCGATTCTATTCTAAAGAAGCCAAAGACTGAATTTGGCATGTTTCTAAAGAGTTTCCCTGCGACACAAGAGGCCAAAATATAAAGAAATACTTTGAAATCTATGACATTACATTGATACACAGGCGCTGGTGTTTTCAGACAGAATTCTAGAAATAAATGCTTAAACCTCATTTGCTGTCTTAGCAACCAACCTGTTTCTGCAAAATTAGTGAACATAAAGCTATGTGAAACCACTTTACTAAACTCAGCTGATGTGGTGTTTCTGTTTAGTGTTCCTTTAATGCCGAGTAGCGGTAATAGGGCTGTACCAAACAGTCGTAGTTGACATCATTGCAGCTGACTTCCATCAAATCGGCATCAGGTGATCCGTATTGCCGGTTAATTTGACCCAGTCTGAAAGCCTTTGTATTTTATTATGCAGCCAAAGACTAGTAACTTCCCACATAGTACAGTCGAATCTCAATATAACAAACGCGTACACAACAATTTATTAGATATAACAAAGTAAATCTAAAATGTTTATTGCCTATATCAGCATGTAACAAATGTATGCTTATAACAAGTATCAAATTGAATGAAGGTATTTTTGTGTTGGATACGACTTTGTTACAATGAGGTTTGACTCTATGTCGAACACTGAATAACTTGTACTGGAGGCAAGTGGCAATTAGTAGATTACGAGTATTGCACATCCACTTCCTGTCCAAGCTGCTTGGCATGTGTCACCGATACTGAAAGCACGCCTCCCGACACACCCACTATGAAGTAAAAGAACTTGGAAATCACTGGACTTTAGCGACTCCTTTGGCTCTGAACTTTTTTTACTGCTACAGCAGCAGGCTCTCGCAATGTACACCATCGTCTTTTCAAAAACAACAACTCTGCGATGCGCACAATGTTGTCTTTATATGTTATAATGCTGTTTTCCATATCAAACCATGGCACTTAAACAAAGAATGTCTGTTCAACGTTGGTGACATACCAGTCCAACTTGAAAGCTGTTTCTATTCTAAGTATAGTAGAACCTCGTTTGGATGAATGAAAGTTTCATTCAGATGAAAGATATGTACAGTAGAGTTTAACATTCCATTCCTTAGCATAACTGCTAGTCACGGGCTCATGCAGAGTCTATAGAAGTATAAATAACTCAAACACACTTTTATAGAAAATGTTTAGACTAGAACAAATATAACAAAGAAAAAAAAGAAGAAGGAATGATAATTTTCATATACGTACTACTTATACATACATCTTAAAGTTGAAGTTGGTTGATAGGATCTCGTTTCATATGATAAAAATGACCCAATACATTTACAGTTCTTTTTTTGCCAGTTACTACGTTCTGGGAAAGCATGACCATTTAGCACCAACGTTCAGTATATCGGCAAATTGCGATTGTGTGATATGTTTCTTGGCTGCTAGATCCCACGTAAACACGAAAAGGTGTGAGGCAGGCCTGAACGAGAGCCGTTGGCACAGCAACGGCAGCTTCCCCGCAGTACTCGCCTGCCATGTCAAGTAAAAGTGTCACCATGCAGTTGGTTTCAGACAGGTACCGGTATCAGGAAATCTCCTCCTGGGTCATCGCACGTCGTCTTTCACAGCTATCGCCACCAAGTCATAGCAATAAGCATCTTCAACTACTTCAACCTGTTTCATAGTGCGTGTGGCGTAAGAAGTGTACTGCATGCTTTTAATAAGGGATAACCCAAATGCACTGTCGGTTTCTGCTGCATGCGGCATGAAGCGAGAGCTGTGTTTTACTCTGGAGGCATTGTGGCATCGTATTGCAGCGTTGCCCACCAGCTCGGTTTTGTTTAGATTTCCCATCACGGTATTCAAATGACAATGTGCCTAACGGGTTGCTCGAGCCCCGCAAGCTTGTTGCACGTCAGTGTTGCGTGGCTGCTACGATTCTCGCTGAGTGGGCACGTCAAAACTTCCCGCCGCAATGCTCCGCCCGAAAAAGCTGCTGACCCAGGTCGAATTACAGCAGCAGGAACGTAAGCTTGCTGAGGCTGCAGAAACCACAGCGTGTGTCTCGGACTGCTAGGGCTGTACTAGATCGGGGCGTGTTGCCGTCTTGCGCTGCAACGCTTCGCATTACATAGATTCAACTACAGGCAAGTCTGCCGAATTTTTTGTTACTTTGGATTGTACATTTTCCCGGTTAGAATGTTTTGGCTTGCATTATTTTTTTACAATAATGCTACGGAACAATATGTGCGATCACGAAAAGGCGAGCAGTGCGAAGACGACGATGACGACGATGAGAAGCTAGCGCGGGCTGTTGCCTCTTGGCCAAGCACAGCGTACTTTCTTGTAAATATACTTGTACATAGCTTTTCGTCTGCGTCTTCCTACGTAACATATCTGGTGGAGGTGGACGTTCCCTGTACCTTGTCATGGAGCTTCACAGTGAACGGTACGGTGAACCTTCCTTCATGGCTCCCGGCGACGACAACCGGACTCCCCCAGCTCCGACACCTGCTGCCACTTCGACGACCTACATCACTCTCCCCGCTCCCCGTGATCCTGGCGTATTCTCGGGCAAAGATGGGGAAGACGTCGATGACTGGATCAGCCTGTATGAACACGTCAGCCGCAATAACCGGTGGGACCCTACTATTATGCTCGCCAACGTAGTCTTTTACCTCGGTGGCACACCTAGAGTTTGGTATCACACGCACGAAGATGAGCTCACCAGTTGGGATTCACTTAAGACACAGCTTCGGGACTTGTTCGGCAACCCCTACGGTCGCCAACATGCCGCGCAGAAGGCGCTTTCCGGCCGTGTGCAGACGTCAACAGAGCCCTATGTCACGTACATTCAGGACGTCTTGGCTCTGTGCCGCAAAGTTGACACCCACATGACTGAGTCAGACAAGGTTACCCAGCACCTCCACCAGATATGTTACTTAGGAAGACGCAGACGAAAAGCTATGTACAAGTATATTTACAAGAAAATACGCTGCGCTTGGCCAAGAGGCAACAGCCCGCGCTAGCTTCTCATCGTCGTCATCGTCTTCGCACTGCTCGCCTTTTCGTGATCGCACATATTGTTCCGTAGCAATACATTTGAACGAGGTTCTACTGTACCACGTACTAGCTAGCCCAACAGCAAACCTCTTAAAGTTCTAAAGTGTTCTTATGTTCCCTTTCGGTTCGTACGCCTGACTTTTCAGTCGAAAAGGGAAACATAAGCACTGACTTGAAAAGCGCTTATGTCTCTGAGCTGTTTTTGGGTCTGAGGGAGACATGCAGTCACCTGCTGAAAAATTTGAATCACTGCAGCGTTGTACCTTGGACTCGGTCGCAGGTTGAGATGCTGACCGAGAGCAGATGCCCGCCTGCGGGTTATGCACGTTTTCGAGGTAGCTGCAGAGCACCATCATGGCCTCGCCATCGTCCTTGCAGCTCAGTAGCCGCTCCTGGTTGGCCTCAAGCACGGCCAGCGCCACTTGGAACACCACCTACGGCCACATGGAGCAGTGCAAATGCTCGACCGTTCGATGGTTTTAGAAGTACTCGTCATGCTTGTCTGATAGTGAAGTAAGCAAAAAAAAAACCGCACCAATGCTGCGCTATTCGCATTATATTCACACTGACAGCTCCAGCCATAATGAACCAAACATTTGCAGTCTTGCTTTGACTTATCATGTTTGCTTGGCTACCATGTAATCATAGTATCAATGCTGTTTTTGCCGAATGCTAGAACAGTTTTTGTGCAAAGCATTATTTGCCTCGTACTAAAGTCAAGGTGGGGGCTGATAGATGGAAGCACACTGTGGGATAGAAGTTATATAAACCGGGATAAAGTGCCTCAGATAGGGATGAAGTGCCTCAGATGGGCTGGTTGACATTTCAATAGGTAGACCTATCTTTGTCAAAGATAGGTTAAATGTTGGCCAACCCATCTGAGGCACTTTTATCCCTGTTCATACAATTTCTATCCTACTTTTATACCAAGCACTTTGTGGTAGGTAGCTTCTTGTCACTCCTCATTTTGGGCCTCTTAAAAAAATATATTCTGTGTCCAACGGAGGAATTTGAACCGGGATCCACCAGAAGAAGATGCTCTACCTATTAGACCACAGACACACCTCCTCTCGTGCAAACACCAACTAGCTATTTAAGACAAATGGCGCGTGTGCCAGGTCACACAGAAAAAAATTTGCTCAGAAAAGCAAGACCACGTGCGCATGTGCCAGTTTCCATTGGGCTACAGATTCAGGAATGAAATGCATGGGTAATTGCCAACTTTACCCCAGTTTCTTATAAAAGAAAGAGCACCGAAGTTCTTCCCACCATTCTTTTTTTTTGTGGCAGCTAGCACCTTGAGACACTATGTGACAAGGCAGTGCCTTCAGGATCGACTAATGTCCCAATGAAACAGGTAGTGACATTTCTTTGTCAGAGCACCATAAATCACTTGTCATGTCGTCATTGCGGCCCTCTTGTTCCCTTGTCATTGTCGTAACCGCCACGTTTGTGACACTCTGTATGCAGATTGTGTCCGAAAAGTTCAGGGAGGCACCATACGGTGTGTGAAATTTCAGTCCGTTATAGACTGGTTCTGTGGATCTTATGGCAGTGTTGCAGGGAAGTCCGAATAATTGAGCAGGTCTCAAAAAATCGCTCGGTGGCTGTACTTGAATAAGCTTGAACTTAAGGTTGAAAGTTAGGTCACAGAGAGAGGCGAGAAGAGCACGGGTGGCTGAGTATAAAGTTGGGTAACGTTCATGTGAGCAGTACGTTGCACAGGATGCAAGGAAAGCTGCAGTGACAATGCATCGTTTTTCTCTATTTAGGTGTTTCGTGTATGGTACAGTGCTCACGGAATGAAACGTGACAGGGACCATTTAGTAGAACCCTGCATACGTGCACAGTACTTGAGAGTACCATGTGACCTTTGTTGACTGCTAGGAAAATGGTCACCGAAGGTGATGTGGCCTATGATCTATGTGTATGCGGCAAAACTACGCCGATTTAACACGAGCTGCAGCCGGTGGAAACGAAAGTGTGCGCATTAGTTAGCCCTAAATTGACGCGTTTCAGTCTGTGAGCACTGTACATTAAACGCGTGCATGAGGTCGGCTATGAACAACCTACCCTGCCGCATAAGTAAGAGAAGAGCCCACAACAGCTATCGCTGTATATAAAAGAAAGTACAGCCTAAAGCACAAAATTACTGTTGAAAGTTCCATTAAAACTTTCAAAACAATAACTGTAGTAGGCAGTCACAAAACAAGCTCAACGAAGCAAGTTTTGTTCTGCTGGCTTGGTTTTAAAAGTGCGCAATTGCGATTTCTCTTCAAACAGAAGGTTACAACCAGCCAGTTGCAAGCTAGCTCCAGCATTCTTTTTTTTTGTCATTGTTTAATGTGTGGTTCTTATGTCTTACAATGCAGTGTTGACAACTGCCACAGCCAAAGCATAGAGCATTAATTAGGCTCACATTTGAGGTCTTATGAGAATGAGATATTTGAGATGATATTAACATCTTTTTGAACCCACCCTGTCACTATTTCTATACTACAATAAGGCACAAATGTTTACAGCTTTGTTGAACCTTTTCCAATACTATAAACTTAATTTACCCTCTTAAAACTAAAAAAAAAAAATCACGCCGATTCCATTCATTGTGAGAATTGGTGTAAGTGAAGCTAAGGTGAGCCAGTAATGTGAAATGGTGCATCACAATAACAGATGTGCAGCACATTTTGGTGACAAACGCATTCCACAAGAATCCCGTCACAACAGCTGATTTTGGAGAAACGCAACACAATACTGTCACCAGCAAAAGCACGTAACCTTCTACGTCACAAAGAAACCTATACTAAACACAGTATCTCAAAGTCACTTTATTTACACAACAGTTTTCCATCCGTCACCATGGTAACGCTAGCTAGGCGATGCAGGAGCTGCCCAACTCCACCACTGGGTTATGCCAGCCTTCCGTGCACGCTGATGTGGGTTTTTCACTCAACAGGCAAAGATGCCCCATGTGCAACAAGTTTCTTTTGTGCTTGCGCGTTTTGTCCACTTCCAGGTGACACCACCCAAGCGATGCAACCCAAGCGATGCAAAAGCCTCTTAACTCCACCACTAGGTGACGTCACCCTTCGTGCACACTGGGATTTTGCTCAACTGATGAAGAAGCTGCCGCGTGCAACGAGCGCCTTTGGTGCCTGCGGCTGTGGCCTAATGGGTAGAGCACTGGGCTACTATGCTGAAGTAACCATTGTTATAAACCCAATGCCAGACATGCTTCTTTTCTCAGTGGAGAAGCATCTACTCGAGTGGATGCTCCTTCTGACTGACCCATGTCAAACTACAGAGTGGCGGGTCAAGAAATCTTCGCTTTAAGATTAAATTATTTGACAGTGGCTGGGCTCCGTTGTGTAGTGACCACATGTTTTGGCAAGTCATTTCAGGCAAATGTGCAGCCACTAATATTGTTGGTATCCTGCATCACATGACAGAAGCCATACCATCGAAACATGAAGAAGCCTCACCTTGGCACCATCGTAGAAAAAGCAGTCAACAATGTTGACAGCTGACTCGAACGGGATCACGCTGCACAACAAAGAAATGCAAATCAGTGGTCGTATTAAAATTGTGAGCTGCAGGCAGCACTTAAAGATAAGACAGAAATGTTTATGTACAAGCGCTACAAAGGTGTGCCTGAAAATGGGTAGATCAATAAAAGAAAAAAAAAAGACAGCAATAACATGATGTATTGAAATTCAAGATTGATTTGCAGAAGTTTCCGACGTGTTTTTTATGTGATCTTATATATCGAATTCTGGCTATATCGAACTATTTTGCAATCACTGTGCTGTTCGATATATCGATGTTCGACTGTATTATGTTATAGCTATGTCTTTAGTACCACAGAAAAACTACAGGTGGCACACATGCTGTGTTAGTGATGATTAAAGTGTGGTTTTTGTAAATTATTTCAATGTAATGTTGATTTTATCTTAACATCGAAATAACAGATGTGCGTTCATACTAAGGACACATGCATATGATACTTTGTTCAAAATCTGGATGAATCCATTGCTCTGAATTCATGCAAAACTCTCAAGGTTCACCAGTGCAATGCGTGCCATTATAGAATGAGCGCTATAAATATAGAAGGGCGTATCAGGTTGGATTGTGACATGATGTTGTGGCAAATATTCTTACTCGTGCTTCATTTATACTGTTGTGCGCTGTGCATATGCGATGTGAGCTGGCACAGTAGATGACAGAGACCCGTTCTGATTGTTCTTTTGCTTATATTCACCTTATCTTTCGTATTAGTGCATGTCGCCAGCATCTACCGCTGCTTAATTTTAGGCAACATCGTGCAAGTAGCCGCAACAGCAGCAACAGTGACACGCTCTCTTTCACATCGGCACGATAAGTTAGAGAGCGGGAAGTGCGGTGCGGATGTTCGAAACTATAGCAGCAGCGCTCTACGACTCGATGCCAAGGCAATTAAGCCAAGTCATCGCGGTCGATGGCAACTTTTCATCGCACTGAGGACCCCTTCAAGCCACGGAATGCTTTCGTAAATAAACTTTCACAACTGACTAGTTATTTCGATTCGTGTTCCCAATTATCTCTTCCTGGCTGTACTTTTGTAAAGTTTCATAATGGCCTACGCATTGTAGTAGCTAATTAAAGCATTTTTCAGAGGCATTCCTGATATAAATATTAAACCCACTGGTGGAGAAAATGCCAGAAAAGTAATCTCGACAGAAAAGCCTTGCCCTCGGTAAAGCTTGGCGCCTGTAACTTACAGCGCCAGCATAAAAAAGTGCGCATCACGGTAGCGGCCGTGGCGGCTACTTGCGTTATGATGCCTAAAATAGAGCAGCGGTGGACGCCGGCGACATGCACTAATATGAAGGATAAGGTGACTATAAGCAAAACAACAATCAGAACGGGTCTTTGTTCCTTCTCAGTGCCGCGGTTTGATGCCCCGCAGCCGTATGCTACTGTGCGACAGCGCCATGTGCTAGACTACCATCGGCAAAGCACGGTCCCCTTGGTCGCAACCGTCAGCACCAGAGCAACCGAATGGCGCACTAGAAATTTATCAAGCTTGACGAGGCCCTGGGTGAGAGTGAGGGCGAAGTTTGGTGTCACCCGGGGCACTCTTGTCGTCAGTGCACGAAGCAAGATAGCAGCGCACCGGTGTGGCCCCGCAGGTGCTCCGGCCACCTAAGCCGTGGTCCATTTACTTTTTTGGCCGACAGTACATCAGCCAGAACCTTGGAATGTCAACAGAAGCACAACTAGCTAAAGCCACCAAATGGTAAAGTTTGGTGGCTATCTTTGCTCGAAATAAAGAATGTTGCAAGTTAGCACCTGTGTGTGTCATGTCTTCCTTTCGTCCTTGTCTTTTCATGCGCCATAAGCCTCACGGTAAAGTTTTGTTCACTGACACTGTTAAACCAAATGCACAGAGAAATTAGTCTCAATGTATGTATTCTGCCTCTAAAAAAGCTATGCAATAGATTTGTATGGTGGATTCTGTTGCCATTAGAGAGTTTTAGAATAGGGGCCCCAAAGGTTTTGGGGCTCCAAGGAAATAGCGTTGACGCCACTGCGCATGCGTGAGATGCAAACTGCGTTTGGGTTTTGCGCTGGGAACGCTATTTCACCAATTTAGCGGGAGCCCAAATAGTGGCCCCAAAAGCTTTGCGTCAACAAAGATGGCGGCACCCATCGAAGCGACGGCTCTAACTTGGCACCGAACTGGGCTCGATTTGTGCTAATGCTTACAGTTCCTAAGCTAGGAAAAGTGACTACGGTTATCGCTTTCTCTCAACTAATGTGTGTAATGAAGATTGATTCATTAGACACCATTGGTTCCGAATTCGATTGTGGATTTTATGGATCGTAGTCCTAACACGGCTAAGCTTCGCTGGTGAAGGCATGTAAAGTTGGTTTGCTCAAAACTAAGCGAAACTAATTGTTTGCTGCTTACAGAATAACCTCTAAGTTGTAATTAAACGCGAGTACACGCAAGTCAAAATGACTATTCCTATCATAAAATGGTATATTTAATTTAATTATTTCTAACAGTTTTTCTTTGACGCTGTAGTGGTGCTGTAAGCGCAAGACGCTATCCGCAAACGCAAAGCCCTATTCTAGAACTCTTCACTCCTGCGTGTCCCAATGTTAACACCCGCAAAGCTCTCTGGGGCTGCAAACTATTGCGGCCCCTATTTTAAAACTTTCAATTACGAATTCGTGTTTGTTCTCTTTTGTTTCATTGCTATAATACCAATTTCAAAAAGTTGAGTTAGATCTTTCCAAGATAATTTTGTTTATGTAATCTGATTGTGGTTTTTGTGTCTTTCAGTATAAAGTTTTCTCTTTCTTGTTTTCTTCTTGTTAACTGCATTATGTAAAGCGTGTATCTTCGATGAACAGCTATGAAGCTGCCCTGTTTATTAGGTGGCCAGGTTCTTCTCAAGCTGCAACATGCAGCTTCTTTGCCTGGCAATTCTCGCAACTTTGCTGCAGAACAAAATTCAATTTAATGTCTGCCACTTTTGCGGTTGTCAGAGCAACAGTGCCAACCATGGCTGTGATGTTTCCGTCCTGGAACTGAATTGTTTCCAGAGTCATTCCTCTTTTCGGAAAGGCCCAGATAGAATGAGACTGGAATGGTGACCAATTCAGTGGGAACAGGGTTGAGTTTGTTTTAGTTGCAGTCGAGCAGTTTCGTTTGCACAGGTGTTCCCATAGTTTTCGTCCCCGAAGCACCACATGCACACAGCAGTGCTCAGGCATTTCTACCATGCCGCCTGAACAGGAAAAACACGCTGTTACCTTGCGGCACCCTGCAGGAATTAAAGGAAAAGGATGACGATGTGAAGGAACAGAACGACAATGTGCAGCCATTGTCCAGCCAGAACCAACGTGCAGCCTGGAATGGGAATCGTCTTGGAATTTTGAGTGCCACGAAATCGAAGCGAATGCAATTACTCCACCATTCATTCAACTGAATGAAACAGAATTGTCAGCTCCATTCCACAACCCGGCTGCTAATGTGCCACTACAAGCTAAGCACTTCTGTTGCACAGAAATGAGAGGCTGGCCTCTAGCCCAGCTCATTCAAGGTCTGCACCCAGGGATCACTGAACTCCACCCAATTGCAATGTCCGCACCTGAGGAAGATGGTGAGGAACCAGGAGAGTGAGATCATGGACAGCACGCCCAGCGAGTCCAGCTTGGTGTACAGCTCCGGAATGTGGTCCCTTGCCAGATCCTCCAGTACACCTGTAGGCGACGGTGTAACAACGTGCATTTATGCACATAAGTGTGGGACAAAAAATTCGGGATTAAGTTTAAGTACAAAAAATGAGAGTGCTAGCAATTTGCAAATTTCGCATTAGATGCGGCTTTGTAGCAATGCACTTAACATTGCTGTCAAGCTGTACTTGAAAGCAAAATTTGCCTGGAGGTGCGCAGTGTACAGCCATAAAACCAAGATAAGCTTCAGTAGAGAAGACATGTGAAACTGCTGATGATTGATTATTGATTGGTTGACTGATTAAGGGTTAACATCCCGAAGCAATGCAGGTTCTACGAGAGACAAACTGGGGTGGGGGGGGGTTCTGGATTAGTTTTGGCAGTCTGGGGTTCTTTAACATAGAAGTAAAGAATGGTACACGAGCACTTTGCATTTGGCGCCCATCGGCATGCAACTGCCATAGCAGAGGATCGAACCCGTGACCTTGCACTCGTCAGCGGAATGCCATAGTCCCTGAAACGGCCACTCTGATCCAGAGAGCAATGCAAAGGTGCACAGCAATGAACTGGTGATTCATGGAGCAGTCCAACGCACCCTGGTCGATGAGGGCACCAACCACCTTGGTGTTGTAGTAGTCGGGGAGTAGTCGCTCGCACAGGGCCACCAGGAGCCAGAAGGCCTCCTCCTCTGAAGCATACAGCAGCAGCACCGAGGCCACAATGTTCATTGCCTGCCAACCACAAGAGCGACAGCATACAAAGGCAAAGAAATTAAGATCATCCTGTGGAATTCTCTGAATATTGCAACACCTGCTCAAAAAATAGCAGTTAGTTACAATGACTCGCTTCTAACTGGACTTCCCTTCTTGTTCTGTTCTTAGCGCGTTAACATTAAAACATATTATAACACATTTACCTTCTGTCAAGTTTTCTTTGTCTATGTTTTGATGAAGTGACTTTATTTTCATTATTTTGCTACTGCTGACATTATCGACTCTTTTTGTAAAGATTAGAAATTGAGCCCATTCAGATTTTATTTGCTGAAGACGCGGATGACAAGCTTAACAACTAATCCAAGAAAGCTTAGGCTTTTGACACCATCCAAATGTTGGCTTGAGCATGTCTCCTGCTCTGCTTTTTTCTATAACAGCAGCAGACGGCCTGGAGAGCTTGGTGACAGGAAATTCTCAAATGGAGGCATTCCTTCAAATTCAATCATTCAGCTTCATATGTCCTCTCTTGCAAAACCATTGTTGCTGTTCAAGCTTGTATACCACTCTTGAAAAAATAAATAAATAAGAATTTTCAAGGAAATGCGAGAAGGATGGGATATATATAGAACACAATTATAGTTCCTCTGGCACACATCTTTTAGCCTAATTTTGTTGGTAGAAAGGACCACAAAGCACAAAACAGGATTAATTTCTCCACAGCAGAAAGCGATTTTTTACATCACTTGAAGTTCTTGCAAACAGATGGATACGCTCAGCTAAAACAAAAACTATTGCGGTCACTTTGATGATGAGAACCTATGAAAAATACAATGTAGCTTAACTTCAAGGGCATAAGAAAGCGTGCCCATGTTTTCTTGTGTGCAACTGACCGTTCCACTGAGTTTCTAAGCAGGGCCGCTCAGTTGCCAACATTATTGCACGGCAAAGTGGCCTACATAATTTTTCACTTATTCGCTATCTTCACGAAGCTGCATTTCTTACTGGCTTCAACAGAACTGGAACAAGGCCTCAAATGGCCGCAGTTCACTTTGGTGTCTATTTAGACGTCTACAGCAAGTATCGGAACACACCCGCAGAAACCAAACTGGCCAGGATGAAAACACCAGTTTGTGTGGCAGACGACAAAAGCATAGTGAGGGTACTTCAATACTTTTCGTCTGATGATGAAACTTCCCCCAAAGTTTCATACAGGGACAGAAGGCGGCACCAGAGGAACTGGCGCGAGTAGAAGGTGAAGAATCTGCCACGCCAGATGGCCGGGCTGTGCGATCATGTAAACCTTTCACAAGGAAAAGCGCCTCTCCCACATTTATTTCACCGTGCTTGTAGAGTGAACATGCAACAGGAACTTTTGGCAAAATAATTTAATGTGCGACGCGTTTGTGTTCAAATTATACATGGCACCATCTTATGACTGATGTTGCCCCCTACCCCGAGTAACCTTCCTTGCACAAGCTGTTTCGTTTGGCTGTCTCCATCTGCCCTTTGTCTAGTTAGTTGCATAAGTCAGTTATATTTCGTTAGCTAGTTAAGTGTGTTAGTTATTAGTTGTTTAGTTAGTAAGTTAACTATATTTGCTTAGCTTTTATAGTTAGGTAGGTAATCAATGAATATTTTGTTATTTCAGTTAATCAGTTGGTTAGCTTTGGTAGTTTAATTAGTTTTGTTAGTTACCTTATTTATTTACTTATTTAGTTGGTTTATTGGCTGTAATTAGTTTATTGGTTGAGTTGGTTTTGCTCCTGTAGTTTGTTGCATTACTTATTATTGAGTTTAGTTACTTAATGTAGTTGTTAGATTAGTAAGTTAGGCTAGTTATAAGTTTGATAATTAGTTTAGTAATGACCTATTTGTTTGGTTAATCAGTTAGCTGGCTCTGTTAATATTGTAATGAGTTTGTACTTAGTAACTATATGGCAGTAGTAATTAATTTAGTAATTAGTTCAGCAATCAGTTGGTTAGCTTTGTTAGTTTAGTATCTATCTATTTGGTTAGTTGGTCAGTTGGTTAGCATTGTTAGTTTGAAACACAGGTTTCTTTGCACACAGTTACATAAAAGTACGACGTGAACGTGCTCTTTAGTCGGTTTCTAACTATCAAGTAATCCAAGTGTACAATTTGAATTATGAATTAAGCTGCTGTTGCGAACGCAGCTGAACCTGGAAATGAAACAAGGCATTGTAGTTGTTTCGAAATTGCTCGGATTTAAGCTTCTGAACACCGTACAGAAACAGGGCGGCGACTTGCATGTTATGTGGACTATATTCACACACTGATACAAGCAGTCAACCAGAACACCTGTGGCGCCTATTTAGCGTCTGCTCCAGTCCACCTTCTAGTTGCACCAGCAATGCGGTGTGCCCACTGCGGGCGATATACAGGGCTGGGCAAAGATGCTTTGCAATTGTATCATGATACGATACAAGATACTATGGCAACAAGTATTTGAGATACAGATATAAGATACCACAGCAATTACTGTATCCAATATGATACATTCCATTTGTATCCTAAGATACCCCAATACACTTGAAAATTTCTTACTATAGATATACATAATGTAGCATCAAACGCATATGCACAAAAATGTATTGTAACGCTCCTGACACATTTGAGCGCACGATAGACAACATACTTCGTGGTCTAAAATGGAAGACCTGCCTCTGTTACCTCGACGATATTGTCATCTTTTCATCTGACTTCCGCCAACATCTTCATAGATTAGACGAAGTTCTCAAGTGCCTTGAAAATGCTGGTCTCCAGATCAATACAAAAAAATGCAAATTTGCAAGCAAGACAGTAAAAGTATTGGGCCACGTCATCTCAAAAGATGGCATCCAGCCAGACCCCGAAAAGATTAGTGCTGTTCTTCAGTTTCCTCGCCCCCAGCAACAGAAAGATCTACGTAGTTTGCTCGGCTTGGCGTCATATTTTCGTCGATTTATACACAACTTCACTGCAATAGCAGCTCCTCTACACAAGCTACTGGTTACCGGTGCCTCTTTCACATGGACTAGCGACTGCGAGTCGGCTTTTCAAGCTCTTAAGCAACATCTTACTTCCGGACGAGTGCTTTGCCACTTCGATAATCGAGCCCCCACCATACTCCATACTGACGCAAGCGCACAAGGTATTGGCGCAGTACTTCTGCAACGTAATGCAGCCTCTAAAGAGCAAGTCATAGCATATGCCAGCCGAACACTTTCTCCAGCTGAGCAGGACTGCACCATTACAGAGCAAGAGTGCCTGGCTATTGTTTGGTCGATTCAGAAGTTTCGCCCATACCTTTACGGCCGTCACTTCACCATTGTCACCGACCATCATTTCTTAAAATTCTTAACTCCGAAATTGCTTAACTCCGACCAACCTTGTTTTATATGAATGAAATGTCTGTTACTATCTCAAACTTTTTCATCTTTCTTGCTCAAAGTATAATACCGTATTTATTCGAATCTAGGCCAATAGTTTTTTCCAAATAATTATATTCCAAACTCTAGGGTCAGCCTAGATTCGAGGATTTTAATAAAACGGGCCAGTTTTTCATTGAAACTGCTAAATATGGTGCATAGCTAGCGCCATCTAGAAAAGTCAGTATTGCAGCCGCTGCTAGCCGTGCCAGTAGCCAACTGTACACAAGCGAGGTTGCCATTTTGACCTGTGTCGAGTCGGCCGTATCGGTGTGCGGTGGGGTGTTATCGCGATGGCACCAAGCAGGAGATTCCACTACAGTGCCGCTTTCAAGTGAAAAGTTGTGATAGCCGCATAGGCATCGTCGAACCTTCAAGCCGGGCGGGACTTCGGTGTCGACGAGAAAAACGTCCATCGTTGGAGGGGATAACGACAGCAGCTGTCTGCATGCGCTGCAACGAGGATGGCATTTAGCGGACCAAAGAAAGGCCGTCACCACGAAGTGGAAACAGTTTTGGCCGACTTTGTTCGGACGCAGAGAGCAGCTGCCCTTCCAGTGGCAACAGAAGTGCTCCAAGCGAAAGCTAGCGAACTTTCGAGGGAGCGAGGCCTAACGCCAACGGATTTCAAAGCCAGCTGGGGCTGGCTTCAGAAATTCATGAAGCACTTCGGCTTCAGCCTCCGATATCGCACTTCAACCACCCAGAAGCTGCCAAGCGATTTCGAAGAAAAGCTAATAGCTTTTCAGCGCTACGTGCTGCGAAAGCCACTTGATGTCTGCACCAACAAACTTTTCAAGGATCGTCTACGGAAATATTACACAGACTGGTTGACTGACGAAGATCACATGCTAATGGCAATGGGCCGCATCAGATGTGCATCGCTATCGCTGGCAGGCTGGGTAGCTGCAGCATGGGACGACATCCCAGGTACTTTGATCGTGCGGGCCTATAAAAAGTGCAGCATATCTAATGCGCTTGACGGTACCGAAGATAGTGCACTGTTTGAAGGTGACAGTGACAAGGAACACAGCGACGAGTTTAGCAGCGACGACGACGTTGAATGAGCTCTGCACGTTCAGATTCAATAAATGCTGTTTGCATTTTGTGAACGCTGTCCTCACTTTTTTTTGTTCGGCCTATATTCGAGGTAATATATTTTTTTTGTTGGCTTCGGACTTTAGGGGGTCGGCTTAGAATCGGGGTCGGCCTAGATTCGAGTAAATAAGGTATTTTCATTCCGGAACAATGTGTGAAACTTGCAGGCTGTCAGAACGAAATGTTTTCCGTTTGGTTCTGCTCCAGAACGAAAAAAAGAAAACTATGTGTAACAGTTCATAATGGGTTCTTGCATGCAAAGTATTATTTTTCTCAATAAATGAATGATGAGTTTTGAGATCATGCTCAGTGCCATGAGCCAAGGCATCGGGCAAGATATTAGAAGCAGCATGCCTTTGTATACACTTGCTGAACTGAGAGACCGTTGTTCCAATAAAACCAACTTAAATGAACATAAACGAACAACAAAACTTCAATAAGAAAGCGTTACACCCGTAGAAAACAAAACAATAAGCTCTTCTGTGCACAAGCCCTGAGTTTTTCTATGATGCTATTCTGCTAGCGTACCGAGCGACAGGCTTAGGTTTGTGGAGCGCTCGACCGGCTATCGCTCACACTATCCCTGCCTGAAATGTGCATCAACGCTGACGCTGCCTGATGTAGGTTGTTCCAAATTACCGACTTTCCTCTTGAACCGAAAACCGATAAAAGATATTTTAGTTTCCCTCCGAAACAAAATAAGACATAACATTCCAGCTATGTTTTTTCGTTCAGGTCAAAAAAATAGTTTTTTTTCGTTTTTGTTTTCGTTGCGTTCGGACACACTTTGTGAAAGATGCTGGATGCCAGGCAACCACACTCTTGCAATCTGCAGACTTCGTGACAAAGCACCACCAGAGAGAAACTTCAATAATGACACTATAGCGGCATGAGAATTTATGCAAAAGACGCCACACGCATTGGCACACGCAGCACACCACGGTGATTACACGCAAGTGGCACCGACGCAACTAAAAACAAAAAAATCTAGGAAACAAGAGGTTGGCTGCACACAGACGTTCGTACACTTGTTTTTGTCGAGACAGCATGAGCTCCACCACTAACTCTACTCCACCAATAGGGACGCAAAGACCTCATCGCCTGGCCTCGCTGGAGGGTTCTGGCGGAAAGGTAAATGAATGTCACTGCCTTTAGTTTTATTTAAGTGGCTTAGTGGCAGCAGTATCAGTTTGTGAAGTGGAGTTTAGCCAACGTTTATGGTTTCGCATGGTGATGTTGCGACAGCAGTATCTTGTATGTTAAGATACACGACACCTTTTTTCATGTATCGGAAATACAGATACTGATACATGTCTTGCCCCACGTATCATGACACAGATAAGAAATACCCAAAGAGTACCGTATTTACTCAATTCTAATGCACCCTCGATTGTAACGCGCACCCGTTTGCCATGACCTTAAAAAAAAAAAGAGAAGCCCTTTACAGTACCATGCAACTCATTCTTTCTTTCGGAAGTCCTTTACAGCACCATGCAAGTCATTCCTTCATAGAGAAATACAACTTTCTCTTATTTGGAAAAACAAAGAGTTACTCCAAATGCACTAAAGTTGCAATAAATAAATAAAGACGCAGTTTTGCCCAAAAGGCGAAGCATTGATTTTGATAGCAAATTAGTAGACAGTCAAACTAAAAGTAAGGTTAGTAGGTAGTTTTATCGGCCATATAAACTTTTAAACATTCGCTTGCTAAGTAAATTAACAAGCAAGGTGCCACACAAGTACAAGCAAGCGTGAACACGTCTCACTCAGTGCCGCGGAAACTTTTTCTCAAAACACTGGAGTGATGAAGTGCAGCAGCAGGAGTGAGCAAACTGCCCTCTGTGCAGCCTCTTGCTTCAACGCGAACTAGGCGACGAGAACACAGCACGATGCGCCTAGACGCATAGACCTGCCTCCATAGCAGATCGCTTTCAAGATAAGGGCCGTGCAGCCGCCGGAGTAGAACGCCTCTCCTGTTTGGACCAGTCCTGCACGCAAGTTTTGGGAACTCCGAACGCTCGTGATGCGGTCTGATTTCCGTCGATCTCCACACACGTGATCACTTTCCTTTTAATTGCGACATTGTGATGAACTTGGAAAGTCTTCGCAGTCGGCACTTCCATGCTGATAGAGCAAAAGTAGAAAATGGGAAGACTGACGGTGGACTAATCTAAGCCACGGCCTACAGCAGCTAGGCTCGAAGCATGTACGAGGTGGCCATTTTGAAATGCCGATGGCGATAGGCAATGCAATTTAGGGTCGTACTTAATTCTAACGCGCACGCAATTTATGGACCCATTTTATTGGAAAAAAAGTGCACGTTAGATTCGAGAAAATACGTTATCTAAGATAGTGTCTAAGATACATGTATCTTTGATACTGCCCACCACTGGCGTTATATGAAGCTCTCCTTTAGCGCTACGTGGAAGTTTTGTGACCAGATACAAAGTATTGAAGGACCCTGGTACAACTTTCAGTACTGGAAATGAAGTGCATACCTGGCAGTACCCAATGGCTGGATTGCGCCATGCATAGGCGTTGAGAAGCCTCCGCAGGGCATTGATGCCTTGGGGGCTTTGGAAGGCCGGGTGCTCAGGCAGCGAGCGGTGTAGGTCACGCTCGATCTCATCGCTGGTCACGCTGTGCTTGCCCATACTCTCAGACACTGCCCGCCGGTAGTAGCCGGGATGGATCTCCAGCTGTAGCCAACGGGATGAGGATGGTGTATCAAAAGAATATCACAAACCTGAATATCATACGAGGGGCCAACTTTTGCACCACAAAAAGAAGAAAAAAGAAAACGCATTTGATATTGCCAATTTCTTAAAGGCCTGCATGCCAAGTGTGTTGAAGTAATGAGAAGCTGTCGCAGCTCATAAAATTAAAGTGGGTAATACAGTGACAACTGGCCTTAGGTGTGCATCTGATGCTGTGATGCTTTAAGTGAACGAGCACGACAAAAGTGTAGTAAAAGATATGGCAGTAACGCGTGCATTCCATGCTGTATGTACTAGAGAAGCGCTCGAAGTAGCTCGCTTAAGATCAACAAAAGGAAGCCACAAGGTGTTGTTGGAGAAGATTTAAGTTGGGCGACGTTGCCTCATCGTGTATATAGCATTGTTCTATGCATGGCCAATGTAAATTGCAGCCAGTGTCCACATCCAATGAAATTTGCAAACTGAAGCGAAACCTCGTTGAACCGTAGTTGGCTGGAGCTCAGAAAAAATATGTACTAAACGATAGTACTGCTTAACCAAAATAGCATGAAATCACCCCCTTACTTGTCAAAACCACAATCTGATTATGAGGCATGTCGTAGTGAGGGGCTCTGGAAATTTGGACCACCTGGGGTTCTTTAACGCGCGTCTAAATCTAAGTACATGGGCGTTTTCGCATTTCATCCCCATCGAAATGCGGCCGCCACGGCTGGGATTCAATCCCGCGACCTCGTGCTCAGCAGCCCAATACCCATAGCCACTAAGCAACCAGAGTGGGTTAAGAATATGTCTATGGACTGTAATGCCGTATCTAAGCAGTAATTAAAGCAAGAATATCAACTGTGTGTTTCCCACTAACAGTAGACCAAACGCCTCTTCTTTTGTGTCTTGTAGCTTTACGCTCTTATAAAAAAGATTGGCAAGACTCAACAGGAGCTTGGCCAAAAGACCAACCGATTTATCTACGGAGTTTAATGTCCTGACACAATACAGGGGAACTAAGAAGTGCTATAGTAAAGTGCTTTAAACTACTTTTGGCGACCATGGTTTCTCTGATGTGTGCTCAATGCTCAGCAGATACTCCATTTTGTATTCGCCCCCCACTGGAATGCGTTCGTCGCAGTTTGAAACATGCTTTGTAGCAGAATGCCACAGCCACCCAGAGCGGGCCTCAGCCAGAAGACCAAACACATGCTCAGTCCAGAAGAATTTGAAGCTTTGGGAGAAACTAAACTAATTTCGTGTACCTCGTGAATGGCTCCCGAGTACAGCATCCAGAGCTCGCCTCTGAGGCTGTCTGGAATGCCCATCAAGACCAGCTCCTGCGCCTTGCTGGTACGATAGGTACACAGGCCCCTGGGCAATATGAGGAGAGCAAAAGCATTAGAAAAAAAAAAAACAGTAACAAGAACAGCAATGACAACAGCAGCAAGAACAATGATGGGGACGGTCACAACAAGAATGACAACGACTGCCACAATCACGATGCCAACAATAACAACAAAAACAGTGATCACAATGCGAACGACAACAACAACAACAATGACAACAATAATGATGGCACCAACAAGAACAACAACAATGGAAGCAACGACAATAACCACAGCAAAGTCTGCACTTAAAGGTGAATCTGTTACAATGCTGGCTAGCAAAAATTACATGACATCAGAATTAGCACCATTTTTCTCAGCATCACAAGCTGTGAACAAGCACAGTGACATGTCGAATGTCTGTGCACACACCACTTGCTTCGGGCTGAAGTGTGGCTTTGCATCATAAAGCAACAGTGATGGGGACAGGAAAGAATGCAGGCAGAACGATGAATGCCTAATGTGTAAAAGGTTGAAACACATTTTCTTGGACAAAGTTGTGGCCCACAAAAGAAAACTACACGGCTGCAATAGCAGTGAGACTGATAGCATGGGCGGTGGTGGGTGCATCAAGTGCTTCTACTACAATTGGCCCCCTATCTATTGTCCCCTAACCCAGAACCCTAATGGCCCTCTAACCCAGAACACGTGAGGCTCCACAAGAATGCGACATAGCACAGACACCCCAAGGAACACAAAGGGGCGTTAAGTGCCAAAACAAGTGCAGTGAGTTTCCGAAGTGCCTCAACCTGAATTCAAAGAGCAAAGTGAGCACACCGTCCATATTCGGCAAAGTGCTCCTCCCACTGCTTCTCTTTTTGGGTCTCGGCTTCCTGGGCCTCCAGCGAACGGGGCAGCTCAAAGCGTGACGCCAGCGACGCTTCCGGCTCCCATGATGCCGACGAACCTGTGGCAGCATTGTACAACATGGCAAATAAGTACTGCACAAATCCACAAAGTGGAGCAAGATGCCATTTACCAGACAGCAGTCCCAAGCTGCTAAGGAAAGCCATATGAGTTTCTCAGAAAGAAACCTTATCAGTTGATCAAACAAAAATTACAGTGATGTTTCACTTTGTGAACGTGGGTTACACGCAAGTGCATGGGTGCTTTTCCGGAGTTTCTAAGCTATGTCGCCTTGCCTGACACACCCGCATTGTCGCAAGCCACCTAGCACGTTCTTTGGGAATCTCCTGGGTAGGCCTAGCCCACACCTATTGCTGGTTTTGATCAGCTCCTGCCTGGCACTTCCCGATGACTTCGGGGTCGGCCGACTCGTGCTTGGCCTGCTGCCGCTTGCGTTGCTGCTCCGTCCGTCTTGCTTGGCGCACGGCTTCTCGATCACCAGAGGAACCCGATACATCCATAGTGTACACAGAGTTCGTAGCAACTGCCAGAGATCGTAAACCCGGTGCGCCCCTGCCTACCCTCCTCCGCGACGTTCCGCCTCCTTCCTCCTCCCTCGGTCCACTGCACACTCCTCTGTACCTTCCCCAGCGTGCACTCCCCCTCTCCACCTCCAGGCACCCTCCTCCGGCGTTTGCTTTACTATCCCAGCTCAGTGGCCGCCGACTTAAGACTTGCCGATTCCACGGAGGGGCATACACGCTTCCGTGCAAAAAAATTTCTTTACATATGTATGCCAAACCGCAAGTGTTAAGTGTTACACGAAAGATAGCAACACCATATAAGCAAGTTCGCACACCAATTGGAAGTACTAGGGTTCATGGCCTCGCTTGAATGCAGCAACTGCTGCTACTTTCAAGCAAGGTCGTGGCTGGCTGTGCTTAGGGAGGGCTCCCACACTAGTTGCGTTGCAGCACCATGGCTTCTGCTTCCACTGCCAGAGCTGTATAAACACCTGGCTGACATGGAACCGGTATAATGTGACACGAGAAATAAAAATTACGGATTACTGGTAAAAAAAAAAATTGCACACATAAGTTGTCGTTTAGTTGAATGAGATACTACATGGAAGGTAACATTTATTTTATAGTCATTGATCATTACATTTCAAAGTGAATTCAGGGTGTCGACGCACGTTGCATTGCCTTTACATTTGACATGAACCATGCCATCGCACGCCAGCCTCCAAACCTACGTGAAAACCACTATGAAACCACCCCTTAAGAGCTTCACTGCAAAATTTATACAGGTCCAGGGACAAGACCGGGAACCAATGTTTTTCCAGAGTGGTTGCTCTATTATCTGAACTAACCAGAATGACAAGGCTGAACTAAACAACAATTCAAAGCACAGGGATACTGAATATGGCAAATCAGTTATGCAGAACTTTGCAAGGTAAAGCAAGTTTCCCAAAAGGGGAAAAAAAATATTATGGTCCCAGGTCCAATTCTTTGACAAGCCTTAATTTTTCTTCAACTGCTGAGCTTTCTTTCTGAGAAACCAGAATGGGTTTTCCTCTGTAGGAGTGTACCAGGTGGATGATACATTTTCCCTTTCGGTGCTGTACAATGCGGTATTGAATGAAGCTTCACATTTAAGATGCACAAAACAATGCAACAAAAGGCAACAAACAACTGCATACTCAACACATCTGACCTCTGCCATTGTGTATACCTCACAGTTTCATGCTAAGAATGCTAGAGTGAGATTTTGCATAAGTGTTTGTGTGCACCATGGTTAAGACTCTCAGTCAAAACAGAAATGATGGGAAACCCATGAATTTACCTAGACTTCGTCCTTTGGCTTTGAACGACCTTGTGGATTATTAGATTTACTTTTATGATTAATTGTACCAAAATGACTAGTCTCTTCTAGCCTCAAATTTTAACCCTTTTAGAATTCCCAGAACCTAACCAACAAGAATAATTGTTCAGAATATAAAAAGATATAATCTAAGCTGGTGTTAGCTTCCAAACAATCTATAAAGCAACACGTATACTTGATGAAAGAAGGCATCTTGTATATTTGCAATGCTATATTTAATGTTACCCTTTAAACTATTTCGTGAACTAGGAGAATAAGGTTATAGTAATGCAACTTTTCTCTCCGGTAATCGCAAAACATTTGTTGGGTAGTTGAGGAGTGTTTGTGTTACAGCTAAGGGAGGTTCTTGGTTCAAACCTACCTGGTGATGATTCTTTATTTACTTTACCAAATTGTTCGTGCACGATGTTACATATATAGCCCTATTCCTAGCAGACAAGTGCTTGGTGCAGTAAAAGCAGCTCACATTTCTTGCAGTGTTTGTTTGGCCAGACAGTTGCCAGAAATACCCTTTCGCAAGAACAAATTTTAATCTTTTGTTATAGTATTAGCCCATTTGGACAATGTAACAATGCCTGCAAGAAATTCCTCGTCTTCAACATCCTCTTGTTATGTCCACCTGCAAGACGAAGGCATCTCCGAGCAATCTTCGATCACCCTTATGTGTCAGCTGACGTATTCCTTAATCTCAGTTTAATCATGCCACCGAATCCTTCGCCATTCACGATTACACTTACTTTCCCTTGACACTCATTCTATCACTGTAATAGGCCACAGGTTATCTCCTCTACACACCACATGACTGACTCAGCTTGTTTTATATTTTCTTTTCCGAGGATATCAAATAAGCTGCGCACTTACTTGAAGACGCAAGGGAGGTACTGTCTTCCTCTGGACAAGGAATTCTAGAGGGCGTGGAAAGAAAAATAATGGTAATGGTTTACAAACTACATGAAATAAGAGAACAAAATTTTTACACAGTAGAACCTTGTTGATAAAAATCTCCCAGGATGGCACAAAAATTTGTCACCCAAAATTCGTACCACCCAAAGACAAAATATTACAGCAGAACTCATGCCACAATGGCCGTTGACAGTAATGCAAATAGCAATTGAGCAATGTAGCGACAGACCACATTCCTGCAGTCAAGTTTTTTTAATACGTGAAGTGGTAATTCTGAGACTTTCGTAGCTTCGGTTATAAGCCACATACTACGATATTGTTCCAATTTCGTATAGCACTCGATGGCTTAGGTTGCCCACGAGCATGGAAAAAATAAAATTAAATTGTGGGGTTTTACGTGCCAAAACCACTTTCTGATTATGAGGCACGCCGTAGTGGAGGACTCCGGAAATTTCGACCACCTGGGGTTCTTTAACGTGCACCTAAATCTAAGTACACGGGTGTTTTCGCATTTCGCCCCCATCGAAATGCGGCCGCCGTGGCCGGGATTCGATCCCGCGACCTCGTGCTCAGCAGCCTAACACCACAGCCACTGAGCAACCACGGCGGGTCACGAGCATGGAGGCATGACGATGACTGTATGACGTTAATGTAGTGATGATGAAATGATGAAGAAGAAATGATATGAATAGAACGAAAAAGGCACACAACAATGATGGCATGACGAACATGAGGTGTGGAGTCCTAAATTATGACAATAATATAATGATGATAATGTGATGACGACAACGTGAGGACAATGAGATGATGACTGTATTACAACGATGATGTGACGATGATGATGGTATGACAACTATTGGATGAAGCACGAATGACGATGGCACAACTGACCAAGATGGCATGACAATGACAGTATGACGACAAATGCATGATAGCATCTTTGTGATGAAGCTATGACAACGGAGGCATGGCAATGGCGGCATAATCACAACTGAATGATGACAGTATGATTATGATAGAGTGATGAAGAAAGAATGACGCTGATGGAATGATCAAGGTGGTATGACGATGGCATGACGACAATGGGATGATGATACCGAAGTGATGAAGATGGTGGAACAACAGCATGACAAAGATGGCATGGCGACAACAGTATGACAACGGCATGACGAGAGTCAGATGTCGAAGTTACAATGATCGCAATCAAATGACCGTGAAGGCAGGCTGACGATGGTATGACAAGGAATGCATGACTACAATACAGTAACAATGATGGCACGACAATGGCATGAGGACAATGGGATGTTGTCGAGTGTATGATGACAAGGGCATGACAACAATAGCACGACAAGAGTCACACAATGAAGCTATAGTGACATGACCACAACAGCATTACAGTGACAGTCTCGCAGTGGAGCACTAGTAGTGACTGTCTGACGATGACGGCATGACAAAGGTGGCTTAATGACAATTGAATATGACAGTATGATTACAATGTAATGGTGATGAAAGACTGAAATCAATAGAATGAAGAAGGCAGGATGATGACAATGGCCTGACGACAATGGGATGACGCTACTGAAGTGACGACAGTGATAAAATGACAGTGTAACGACGATGGCGTAATGGCGGCATGACAAGAGTTGGATGACAAAGCTGGAATGACGACGACTTTATGATCACGAAGGCATCACTATGGTGGTGTGACAACGAACGCATGACAACTGTATGAACACCAGTGCGTGACAACGATAGCATGACGAGTGTCGGACGACAAAGCTGGAATGACAGAGATATAACACCGACGACGGCATCACGATGAGGAGCCCATACCTAGTGGCTCAAGCTGTTAGACAACTTAAACCAGTGGGTCAAGGTCTAAGGCATGACGATGACGGCATGATGAGAGTAAGATTACGAAGCTGGAATGACAACAATGGAAGCGCCACGACGGCATCACGACAAGGATCACATACCTACGGCCCAAGCAGACAGACAACTTGTGTCAATGGGTTGTCATAAGAGGCTAGATATATAGATGGATAGATAGGCTCAAAATGGCTGAAGTAGGCAGAGTGCTACTCGCTTTAAAAAATGGGAAATTAGGGGAGACATGGCAATAAAATGGCCGACTTGCTAAAAATGTCCAATTTCTTACATTCTTTTTCCACGATCCTAAGACTTTCCTTCATATCATGGTGAAATATTTGGAAGAAATATGCAGCAGAATTTCAAGAAAATTGCACTTTCTTAATGAGTCATCTTCGAAATTGAGAAGAAAATCGGGCTTTGAGAGGTGCTATCGCACCGCTGATCATGTAACAGTGGCTTTTCAATGACACAGCATCACCTTCTTGGCATTGCTGTAAACACGAGATCGAATATTCAGGTAGCTGGAGTGCTGTATTTCTCCATGCAGAAATAAAACCAACAAAAATTAGCGCGAAAAGAGAAAACTAGTGTTGCAATTCACTGCTGCAGTCACGTGGTGCACAGGGAGCACTCCTATTGGCTCATGCGAATTTGAGTCACTGCTGTGCTTGTTTTGCAGACATTTTGGCAGCAGTGTGCTGCACTCTTCGTGTGTTCGGAAGTTGACATTTCAAGATCTACCTGGTTATCTCAAGTTTCATCCGTTGCTGCACCCTAGCTGCTACTTGATGGTGATAAGATAAGCACATGATTTGCGCAAGCTAATAGAATCTGCTTACTTTTCTTTGTGGCGGCGAAGCTACTTTGTATTATGTGATCTCACGAGTGCAAAGGTAGAAAAGTTTCGAATTGTTATAGGTCACTGAATGCGAGGGATGGTGTGGAACACAGAGATAAGGCTTCTCATGAAAGTGAATACCACCGGTTTTGATGTGACAAGACTGGATAATGTGATTGCCGGCTCCTGATAAAGCTGCAAAGTGTTTGAAAACGGCCGACAAGTAGCCTTTTTTTTTTTTTACAAAGCTTTCCTTTTATAATTTTATAGTATATTTCTGGGGGGAGGGCTGGTGGCTTGATTCTTATCGTCGCGAATCGCACAGCTCAATTGTTCATATTGTTCGCTACGGCAGGAAACACGGTTTGCAAGATTTGAAATTTAGAACGTTGTAAGCTAATGGACTTGAGCCGGGAAATTTCAAAAATTTTTATAAGGGGTGATCATATTACCCAGATTCTGCTGCACCGGCAAGCCTTTAAATGAACGCCGCCAGACTGCGAGCTCAGACAGACAAATGCAATAATGAGTCATGGTTTGAAAAACCCATGCACTTTTTTTTATACTCACTTTTATGCAAGAGTAAATGCGATGGCTACTGTCTACTCCACAAAAAGTAAGAGCAGAGAACCTCATCACTGTTGCCCAGCACCAGAAGTAGCATGCCAGGTGATCAGCTAGACTAACATCTTCAGCCTATCATTAACACTTGTATCTTTCTCATCATAGGTAGGTTGGCGGCACCATCTGGTGTTGGAGGACGATACCACTGTACTAATATTACTACGGCCTACAAATGGGCGGGATGACAGAGGCTATTACACCATAACACGGAGGTCCTTTCAGTGCAAGAGCTCAGTGCGATAATGGGCAAGAAGCGGTATGCCTTGCTCCGCATGCGTGCCTTGCATGGCTTTCAGCAGAGGTGCAAGATGCCAGGGTGTGGCAGTTTTTGTTGCAAAAGGTTTGCAATGCGATGCTCGAACATCAGACAGGTTCCACACATTTCATGAAAGGTGCTGCATTACCCCTTCAATGGTTAAGGCCAGGAATATACGGCATGAATATAGGAGGTGAAGTGGCACTATATCTGCACCTAAAAGAACTGCGCAGTGTGCTTTAATATGCACTGAAAGGGAATGTGCAGTTTGCATCCAAAATAGTTCACTGTCCTTGTTGATGCAACGACACTGCGAAAGCACTGTGAGAGATTAAGTGCTTGCCGCTACATGTCTTTGCACATGCTAACTGCAATTTCCACTTTAATCAGGAATGATCCAGATTTTAAACATTGACGTATCTACGAGGAATTTAGCAGAAACAACGAGTTATCAACGTACTCCTTGTGCTGGGGAAGTTTGGCCAGGAGCTCGGAAATTTTCTCGATGAGGAAATCCCGCCCCTCGACTTGTGCAAGCAGGAAGTTTACCTGAAAGGCAAATGGCACATTTCACATGAAACTTAAAAGAACTTGCCGAGGGCCTAGTTTCGTTTGTCTCATGTCCGCCACCCTTCTTCCTTTCATGCTGCGTTTGGTTTTTGCCCTCATTAATTACGTCCCATGAAAATATACTGAGCCACAGGAAGAGAGTGACAACAGAATGTGTCAGCACAGCAGAAAGTTACAGTGAACTTACACTGTTGTTATCGTAACAACTTCAAAAAAAGGTTTTGTGCCCACCAATTCTTTCTTTCTGAACAAAATTTGTACCAAGGTCATGGTTTTTAGTCCAGACTGTTCAATACCAGCATTTGACTTCACTCCTTGCTCGATTCATAAAAAGAAAGCCACACAGTCTTGTACCCACGTATGAGCTGCAGCAAAGACTGCAACCTTTGCCACCTGTTCGCAACTAAAGAAAACAGTGCAAGTAGCAGACAGGGAAGGGTTGTGGCTCAGTGCACTGAGCTGTTTCGGTTCTATCAGGTTTCAGCAATTCTAAACCATTTTGTGATGTTAATAAAAGCAAGAAGACAAAACCGAATTTTAAAATGAAGTGCAAGCCGGCAAAGTTCCTTTACCACACCTGTTACCTATACTTTGCAAGTTCCTGGAACAGTTTCAGTTTTGAATCTGGGAACCTCATGTTACTATGGCTTCCCTTTCCCGTTTTTACTGTTTCGTACATAGTCCCATGTGCACACATAATACAACTAATAGAAGATGGAGTTTCCAACATTAAGCAGACACACTGGAGAATGATGTTTGGCATGTGTAATTCAGATGCAAGCGATTCTGAAGAACGGAGTAGAGTGGCTGCTTTGCTCGGGCAATACTGTGGCGTCCTTTTGCAACGGCGGTAGCCATTGTTTCCTTTACCACGGAACTCTTAAGGAACTCTCGGAAATGAGTGCTTGCCCAAGCCTGCCTTGAAGCCCTACTTTACTCACTAAACCCACCTCTGTGGTTCAGTGGCTACAGCGTTGTGCTTCTAAACCCGAGGTTGCAGACTACATTCCCGGCTACAGCAACCGCATTCCGATGGGGGCCCATTGGAATACACACGTGACGTGCTTTGGCTGCACGTTAAAGAACCACAGCTGTTTGAAATTGTACTCTAGTTCTCTGGGTCATTAAACCACATAGCTTAATTTATTAACGATTCGACCAGTGAATATAGTGCAGAATACCCTAGGCACACACACCTTGTTCCTGGTGGTGAGCAGAAGTGCGTTTGAGAGGGAGTGGTGGCTGTCCACTCTCTCCGTCACCTGTAGTAGCCGCAGGGGAAGCACCAGACACACCAGGTTCTTGACCTGCACGCGAAAAGACCCCATCAGGACACCTGATTGGAGGTGGTTTATGAAGCCCCACTCGTCTATAAACCAGGGACCAACTCGCATGAAACAAGTCCAAAAAATACACAGCCATGCCACCCAGCATATTGAACTTGCTTCCTTCAGTATGCCAATAGGATTATTATTTTTGCTTATTTGTGAACAGGGCAAGTTTGTTCAGGTTTACACCGGTGAGGGCACAAAGTATACATAAGCATCTTCAAACACTAAACTGCTGACTGAAAAATTGACTGAAGACGACAGTTATGAAACAAAAAAAGTCAATATTAAACACAGACTGCACAAACATTTCCTCAGGGGAAGTCTGTTCAAAACAAGTAGCTGCATGTCAACAGTGACAAAGACTAGGTAGAGTGGCGAGGGCAGTGAGAGTACAATACAGTGAAATCCAGATAATTCAAAATCTTTTAATTCGAACTGACAGATAATTTTTAACTGCTCTATTGGTCCGAGCAGAGTTCTGTGTATTTGAATTGAGAAAAAAACGCCATGAATTGGAACTCCAGAAACCGCGCAACGGTTGTTTCTGAACAAAAATGACCAACCCTTCCCCTACCAGAAAATAGGGATAAGCGAAGCTGGTCCTGCATGCACCTGACCTTCGTCACAGTTAAGTAACCCACAGGTAACGGTGCCGGATTGCTTCGGCCTCCTGCTCTCTCAGCTCGGGATCTTCTCGTTGCTGTCGGATTGCCTGGGCTCAGGCGGCTCTAACTCCGTTCCTTGGAGGAACGCACAACGCATAGCAGTCCCATCCATTTTTCAAGACTGAACTGAACGAATGGAAACAAAACCAGCACAGCATGCACGAAACCCTTTCCTGCCATTTTCCTCCCCGGCGGATGCGAAACAGCTCTGAGTGGTTGCGTGTGTGGTGTGAGAGTGCACCTATGCCACTGGAATTTTTGACTCACGCCCTGGCGCCAGCACAGCTGTCAACTCATCAAACCGCCCTTTCCTACAGCTGCTCTGCTCTGGGAGTAACTGGGTTTTTGTGTGACCATGACAACGCCCCTGGTGAACCAATACAAGCTTGGCTTGAAAATTTCTCACTCCCAAGGACCACTTTTTGGACAGACCTTAGCCAATAGTGAAGATTCGATGCATCGCTAGCTACTGTAATATTGCGTGCCATAAAAAATGACAAGAGGCACAGGAAACCGAGACCACACCGAAGCAAACAGAGCGGTGTGCGCCCTCCTTTCACATCTGGTTTAAAAGGAGCTGGAAGGAGCCTCCTGCACGGCGCACTTGCTCATGTTACTGCATGCTCAGCTAATCCCCCTTCCTCGTACATGCTCAATCCCATGATCTCGTCATTTCCAACCCCGGGCATGCGGGAGGATGGTGCGCATCAAGCCATCATCCTTCCCAGCTCACCCTCACATGTTTTCCATCGCATGCGTTTTCATGGGTTGAGGGAATGTGGCGTTTTTACATCCCTGCACAGTCAATAGCAGTTAAAAAATGAATAATGTTAAGAAACAAATAGCCAAGTGCAGAAAAAGGCCAAGAAATCTTCGCTTTATAATGGGGTTTGGTGTTTTATTGTGACAGAGAGGGAACAGGTAGGGGTATAGCTGTCAGTTCCTTAAAAAAAACACACACACAATTTTTCTTTTTTCTGAAAGAAAAACTTGTTTTTTACTTTACTGCTCGATTTTCAAGCGCCTGAACCGTCCTTCTTCAGAGTTTCAGTTTTCTGGGAAAACTGGGCTCACTGCGTTGACAATGCCTGCTAACACATGTAGGTCCTTTTTTGTTTTTTTCACCTTCACTTCTTGGAAGAACCAATAGAAGCACCCCTGCCCATCTTCTCTCTATCACCATGAAATACCAAACCCCATTTCTCTTTACTTTTCTTGAACACTTCGACTACCTACACCCTCCTATATGCACTAGCCTATTCTCCTTGTTTTCCTCCTTCACGGAAGGTGGGTGAGAGTGAGCGATGCATGCATACACGCTGCAAAGGAAGGTAGTTGTTGCTCTGACAAAGACAAGTGCCCTTGTCGAAACAAAGCCTCCAGAGACATCCCTTGTTCGACCCCTAATGGTCAACTCATAATGCTGTCACATGTAAATACAGTAGAGCCACGTCCTTACGTTATGGGAAAAAAATGCAAGAAAAAACGTACTAACTGGGAAAATGTACAATACGAAGTTACTAAAAACTTTGGCAGAATCAACTGCAGTGGCACGAGACACTGACACGCACCGAGCTGGTAGGGCCAGAACAGCCCGAGATGCACGTTCGTGTGGATTCAGTTGTTCTCACCCTCCTCGAATGCGGCCTGGGTCAGAAGCATCTTCAGGCGGGGCCTTTTGATAGGCATTTTTGACGTGCGGCAAGAAACGTTGCGGCAGAAGACGCCGACACACCTCAAGCTGGTGGGGTCTGAATGGCGAGCGGCGCGCTTTGTTGTTTTCCTATTGTATAGGTTTTTAAGACGAACCGAAACAAAATTGAGCTGGTGGGCTACAATGGAATGCGATGCTGACAGAGCAAAACATGAGGCTCACTTCATGCTGCCAGCAGCAGCAAATGGAAATGCATTCGGGTTGTCACCTATTAAATGCGTGCAGTATGCTTTCAATGGTACTACACCATGCTGTGGTGTGAAGCAGATAGATGAAGATGCTTATTGCTGGTGGTGATAGCTGTGAATGGCGACATGCGATGACCCGCAAGGAGAGTTGCTGGTACCAGAAGAGGAAACTGAGTGCGTGCCTGCCATGGAGAAAGGAAAAAACTAAGGAGAGGCCTCACCCAATCCCTGTGCTAGGAGAAAAGTGTTGAGGAAGTCATGTGGTATTTTTTGCTGTAGTGGCCATGTTGTCGGGGCACAATGGCAGTTTTGTTGTGGTGGTTTGTGCTCACGTGCGTGCTGCTCTGTAGATCTCATACTGTGGTAAAGGCGTCGCATATGCAGACCGTGGTAGCTAGACTGTGCTCTCCCAGTTGTTGTTGTAGCCAGGTGGGACTAGAAGAAGTAGTACCTTATTTACTTGCGTAATGAATGCACTCGTATAATGAATGCACCCCTAGATTAGTCGCGGAAAAATAGATTTTTTTCCCCTCGCGTTATGAACGCACTCCCAACTTTGCTACAGTGCAGGCCCACAAATGAATGGCCATGCTGTAGCTTTTTGTAGAGAGTACAACCTTTGACTCTCACACGTGTTTAAAGCAAGCGCACTTACTACTTAACACATCCTTTCAGCGTAAAGGCACCTCGGAGATTCGAGAGGGGAAAAACACAACTGGCACTCTGCAACATGCGCAGTTTACTTTACGCTGATGTAATAGGAGAGTGCGTACGTGGGATGTGCGGCCGGGCACGGCGTAGCGCACGGGAGAGACGTAGTGAAGAATTGCCGGCCGGCACTTGGTTGGCATAGTGGGCATAGTGTTGAATTTGCGTGTCTGTGGCTCGCTTTTCTGCCTGCCTTGGGTTTCAATGTGTGTGATGGGCCTTCAGTCGAGTTATACGCCTGCTGCGGGACATAGAGCTTATTTCTTCACAAAACAGAAATGCTGATCAGACACCGATGAACTTTGACATGCCGATGAGCAGGACTGTCGAGGAAAAGACACATCGTGCTTGTCAAGACACGCGTGTGCTTGAACATGATTCTTGCAATGATAGCATGCAGCCGAAAGCGGCTGTGAGAACAAGCTGGGGCACGATCGGAGATTGCTGTTAGGAGCACGCGTTCAGTTTCGCTGTTCTTTATTCTATGGTGGAACCACAATGTGGATGAAGCAGCCAGCGACCTGAACAGTAGGTCTGGTGGTTCCGAAGCGTAGCGAAGTTTACGTTTGCAAATGGTACACATGCATTTTTACTGCAATGATAAGTTATCTTCTGTATATTCCAAATCATTACCATGTTACTTTTCAATTTCCGCTGTTCCAAAAATGTCTCCGTGAAATTTACCCTGCATAATGAATGCACCCCCAACTTTGCTTCAGCACATTGGGCAAAAAAGTGCATTCATTACGCAGGTAAATACGGTATAAAGCGTAAAACGAGTGCACATAAGATTCTTTACACCATGGACCATGCCACGGACGATGGACGGTCTGGGAATATTGTTGCGGTCTTCGGTGGATTCATGCTAACGGGCCATCACAGATTGAAACTGTTGTGCTTCAGAATGTATGATAAACTCCTTGCAGGTCAGTGACAATCCTGCAGTGTCACTGCCTTTGACAGTGGATGATGTGTTTGTGGCATGCAAAACAGCCGCAGAAGAATGGGAAAAAAGCAGCTGCTATAAGTAGGGGGGTGCGAATACTTGAATATACGAATATGAATGAAATTGTAACTTCTCGAATAGTTCAATTCGCCAATCGAATCTGAAGTATTCAGTTACTCGAATGTTTGCTATATTCGACGAGCCTGGTTGGCGGGTAATATGCAAAACACATTTCAGTTCTGCTGTTCCAGCCTGATCTAGCGCACAGACTCAAAATAAACAAAGTTTGAATGCCACGAACCTGATAGCACGCAGATTTAATTGTGGTCGTGACACAGCCGAACCGTGAAACTTGACTAAAACAGCCTTTTGTTTGCGCCGCTCGCACAGGCTGCACCATGCCTCATTTCCTTCACAAGCACAAGTTGTAGATACAAATGAGAGAAATTGGAGACTGCAATTTGCGAGCACAAACTGAAACCGTGCTATTGCAAACTGCGAAACCGCACACCATGGCCCCACGGCCGCCACGGCATGCTGCGTTAGCTGCGTTGTGTTGCAGCGTGGCTGGAGCGGGCGGCACTCATGCCACCTCTTGGCCTCAGAGCCAATCAATTTCTCTCCTACTTTTGCAAGCGGAATAGAGGTGGCGGCAGTTTCTCTTTCCGTTTCCCCCGCGCACTTCGCGTCGTTGCCCGTTGGCATTGTTCTGCCGAGTGATCCGAAACCACCAAGTCCCTCACTATCGGAAACCAAACCGACATGCAGAATTTCATCTGTATTATCTGTCGGAAAACGTAGTCCGACGATCCTGCTCTCAGTCAGGGGTGACATGACTGAACAAATGAAAAGTGCCATTTTGAAACATTTCGTAAAGAACTCGGCCCAAGAGCCCAAGAACGTGCAAAAACTGTGAAACGAAACTTCAAACGCCATCGAGTAAGATGACACCACTTGCGAACCATCTCAAGAACAAGCATTTTTCTTTGCACAGTGTGCTTTTGAGAGACAGCGGGAAGCAAGGAAAACCAGACGGTGCACAGCCACTCATCAAAAGTGCGCTGAAGTCGGGCAAGGACCTATCGCAGCGCGAGAGAACGGCGATAACCACCAGGATTGCTCGGATGCTGGCGCTTGACGTTCAGCCTTACATCTGAGTCGAAAAATGAGGTTTCAAAGCTGCACAACGTTTTCAAGGACGATCATCCCAGAGTTGTACAAAGACACAGTCACAGCTGTCAAGGAGAGAATGCATGCGGACTTCCAGGAAGACATAGACTCGATCTCGTTTACAAGTGCAGTAACGGTGCGGTCCCTCAGACCACGCCAGCAGGCCCCTGTCCTGGCCAGCCGCGCCCAAGAGCGCCCAGCCAAGCCTCGAACCACCGCTTGCGCTCACAAGTCACTTTATCCTCCACTTCTTCGACTGCTGGCTCTGATGCTGGAGTTCCCATACTGCCCTTCCCTCTGTGAAGGCAATGATGGCACTGGCCCACGGCCGCTTCCAGCGACGGCATCGCACCCCCTGCAGAGGGCAAACCTTGCATACTGCTGCACCGAATGAGGATCAACGAAGCAGGCAACGTCCGAGTCACGAAGGTCTTCCAGGAACCCGAAGGCCCTACCTAAACCTGGCTGGCTTCCTGGATGAATGCTTCGCGAGGATGCGACAGACTAGGTGGTGGAACCTCCGAGTTGTCAAGGTCTTGCAGCAACCAGAAGGCCCTAAACCATTCACGGAGGCACACCTGGTCCGGTCTTCTTACTCAACCTCGTTTCGATGAGTGCATGCAGCAGGTCGCTGGAATAAGCAGCCGTCGGCTCGCTGCCATTTCACCGTACAGTGACCACACGGCTCTGCACCATGCAGCTAACAGAAGGGGAAGATCGCAGATGATGATAATTGTCGCTCGAACGGTGCCGCTTCCACTACTATTCACAACTGACCTCAAGTGCCCATGAGGTTCTTGTCATAGCCGTTGTTGAACTCTTTGTCTTCAACATCGCCGTCATCATCTTCTTCGCTGCCACTGCATGACAAGTGGTGTTGTGGTCTAACCAAAGTTACATCAGCCTCACCTACCACTACTGAACCTCCAACTCGAGATGAGAAGCTTTGCACTGGACAACCGGAGTGTGACCGAGTGCCACACTGCTTGCAACATCCTGGAGCACCTGCAAGCAATGATGGTTAACTGGGAACTGCCATTGCAGAAAGTGACAGTTCATGTGGTGACGGACAATCCACGAAACTTCCGTGCAGCCCTTATGGGCGTTTCTTGTGTTTCAATGCAGTGTATGGGCCATACACTGAAACAAGCTATAAAAGATGCCAAGGAAGAAACAGCAGGAGTTCCTGCCATTCTCAAGAAGTGTCGTGCCATTGTTGGTCATTACAAACACAGTGACCAAGCTGTGGCAAGACTGCAGGATTGCCAGCGATGGTTGGAGCTCTCTGTTTTGGAACTTATTCAAGACATGGGAACAAGGTGGAACAATGAGCATGACATGCTCTCGTGTCTTGTGCAGCTTAACCCTTTCGCTGTCGGATGTTTCTGGCCGTGACGCACCCCCAGTGTCGGCTTGGTTTGAGGGAACGAGCATAACAGGGAATGAACATAGCAATTTATTTTTGATTATGATTGGTATACAAATAACATAGTCAATGCAATATGCACATTTCAGTGTTCTGCAGCTGTTGTTAGTAAACATCATCATCATCATCAGCCTGACTATAAAATCTGTTCAACATCCGAATCTGACGATGCGGAACCCTCTTCGTCTCAAGCGACTTTATCCGAGTCCGAATCCAAGCTCGGCTCGTATTCTGAATCGGAATTCAGCCACCACTCCCATGAGCAGACGAAGGTCCCGCGCGCCGAGCCATCCGAAAGTAACCGCGCGCAGGGAGGATGCGCTTTCAGTCGCCCGCGCAACGGAGAGAAATGGGACGTTGCGTGATCAAGAAGACAGAGGGAGATGAAAAAAGGCTAAACAAAGTTCGAAGGGCTTTACGTTTACTGCTGCAAGTCGGAAGCGAGGGTGCGGCGAGAGAGCGAAAGCAGCAGTCGAGTCACCCTTTTTGGAGAGGCAACGGCACGTGCGCCTGAACTTGACGCGCCGTAGCAGGCACACCAACAGAAGAAAAATAAAAACCTTCAAACCAGCGGAGATTACAGAACAACCCTTGAACCCATAACCACACGCGCGCGACGCATGATCCAGCGAACGCGGAGCCACCGCGCCACTCAGCAAAGAGAAAGTGGGGAGTGGCAGTCGCACCGTACTCTTCAATACATGGGTTAACACAGGTCGGAGCGAATATACGAACTTGTAGAAAGAGTCAACAGATGGCGCGGCCAATCCAGGAGCGCCTGTTTTTGCGCTCAGGCGCGAAATTTTGAACGCACGATAGAGAACGTACCGGTACATCAGTGACGCCATGGGGGGGAAGCGCGATGACGTACCGGTACGTCAGTGACAGCGAAAGGGTTAAAGAAGCCACCTCTGAGGCAACTGTGCCCAACCTGACACGACAGGGGTGGAAAGCAGTGACTGGGCTCGGCAAAGCTCTTGAACCAATCGCATCGGCACCCAAAGATCTTAGTGGCCAGAAGTATGCAACTTTGTCATCAGTGGTACTACTTCTCTATGGAACATAAATGGTCCTGAAAGACTGCATTACAGCTGATGATGACACCTCAGAGTCTGCAAGAAACTTGCTGAAAAGCATGAGGACTAGGTTTCCAGGGCAGGACGAGCAAAAGGAGTATGTGTTGGCAACCGCCTATGACCCGAGGCTTAAGATCCTCTGTTTCAGGGAACAAGGCTCATGGAGCTTGCAAGAACTGAGCTGCAGAGCTCTCCAGAAGAAGCATACTGTACTGAAGTGTCAACATCTACAGCTCACAAGGAGCGCATCAGCAGTATCTGGGACAGCATTGAGAAGCTGGCAGCGTCACCAGAAAGAAGACACTGCTCCAAAACAGCCAACATCAAGTAGTTTCAGCGGTGCCTTAGAGGGCCCGCTAGCAGTAAGGACCAAGACCCTCTAGTATTCTGGAAAGAAACAGGCAAGCAACACTTCCCAGGACTGTGCAAGATGGCCATGAAGTACATGGGCATTCCAGCAACAAGTGCACCAAGTGAAACGTTGTTTTCTATGGCTGGCGACGCTGTTGAGAAGTTGACCCGTGACCAAGTACAACAGCTGCTTTTTTTGCATGAGAATTTGTAAATGTTCGAGCTTCTGTTTAAAATTTTGTTATTCGATGTTTGATGCGGCATTCGGCTTCCTTTTTTTTTGATTCAATTCGGTATTTGATTCGAGACTTACTGCTCGGTATTCGCACATCCCTAGCTATAAGTAATAAGGGGTTGAACCTTGTTTACCGCAGACATCTTATCTGTGAGCCCGAGGGGAACAGGGTAGCGAAGGTTGGCGGATGCCGGTGCCAGAGTGGAGAAGGCTCGACAGAAGAAGGTAAGCTTGTGTGTAAGTGAAACAGCTGATGGTTGCATGGTTGTATGTAGCGAGCCCGGTCAACGTGCTAGCCACACGCATATGCACGGAACTTTGTTTCCGTGAAGCTTAGCTTACCAAAATTAAGAGTACACCTCAAGACGCAGTCAGGTATCTAAATGTCTTTTCTGCTTGCCTCTGTGTCAGTGCACTGTGGCTTGCCACACCTTTGTGGTGCACTGCCGCCTGAAACTTGCTCAATAAAGCAAAACGATGCCTCAAGCCAGAAGTGGCATACCTGTTTGTTCTTGTAAACTGCAGATGGGCTAGCTGTAGGTCGATGTGTCATGGTGTACGTTAAGTGTGCTGGTCATCATCACTTGTGTGTCCTTGCAGTACAGTAAGAATGTGCAGATTTCATAGAAACCAGCAAAAGTAGTGGGGATCGGCCTCATGGTCTAATTTGTGGAATTCAGTATGAACTTCTTTCAATGCTAGAGCACAATACTCGGACGACATAGCTTTGGCAATGGTAATGCGATGGCACATCGCAATTGGCTTCGTCGACGGGATCGCTACGGTCTGTGCACGAGTGCACAGCCTGCTGGGGTTGCACATGGTTGCCCACCGGAGGCAAGAAACGTAAACAGGAGAGGAGAATCTGCGCTGACAAAATGGCAGAGTTAATCCGACTTCAGGCGTCATGGAGGCTTCACAAAGAGTGATGTCAGGGGGCTCTCCTCAGTTTCGCTTTCTTCTATAGTGTCGGCATTTTCCCATGACATGGGCGGGTCAGTACTTTGGGGAAGCTGCTGCAGTGGGCACCTACTACTCTCGATCGCGCATGCCTCGTGCCTGTTCTTGTTCACGTGAGATGTAGTGGCCAGAAAACGTATCATACAATCGCAGTTTTTGCATCAGTTTTTGGATCGCAGCATTAGTGCCGAAAGATCTGTGCTTTCTGGTAACACATCAACCAGCAAAAAGTAAGTGTAACTGTATAGAATAACTTTTGTGTTCTCGATCGCGAACATTGGCCCTGCGAAATAGTATGAAATTGGATTATATCAACGAGGTTTTACTATATAAGTGAAGTTAATTTTGAGAACTGTGAGCAATAGTCAAAAATAATTTGAGAACACAGGCAAAGAAACAGCAAATGAAAAACGACTTTTGTGGTGCATCTAAGGAACAGCCTGATGATGTCAGAGACATTATCAACAGCGCATTCTCACACACAGGTAGTCTCTGGTAATTCACAATGTTTTTCCTATATAATGTCTCCAAAACAAGCAAAAACAAGAGTACTACTAAGATTTTTGTTGAACACTGTGACAGCAGAGATATTGTGAGCGGTAACAAGCGGAGGGCAACATTACCCACTCAGCGGGCACAGGTGTAGAACGTGACCTTACATTTTACTTGTGCAAGAACAAGACACCGCAGAGCTGTGAAATGTGGCTTAAAATCACTAACACTGTGCATATTGAATGTTCTTCCGACACTTATGCATCCCAAGAAATCCCTGGAGTGAGTCATTAACCTTAATTCGAAGGCAGCTCACGCCAGAACACCACAACGGCCAGACATGGACAAGGGGACCAAGTAGAAATGATGACACGTGGACATTGCTGCATGCATTTCGTTTTGCTTTTCAGCCATTTCTTGGGCGCTACCAGTCTTGTGGTTGTTGTTCGTGCGAGACACGCTCGCAGCCTCATATCCTTGTTACATAATGCCTTGTGCAGCCTCCCGTACAAGTGCAGTGTGAATCAGCAGTTCTCCGAGGTTGTCAAGCGGCCAGCATCACCTAGAGGTAGCTGCTAAGCTCGAGACATTTGGCCACCTGTGCCAGGCGCACGCATGCGTGGTCTTATTGCAGTGCCGGCCCATAACAGCAGCAAGCAAAGTAAAAACGTAGATCTAGTCGCCATCATTCGAGAGGAGATGTGCAATTAAGGCGATTGGTGAAGAGCCCGGGGACTCGTCTGTGCTATGGTAAGTTCTCTGCCAAGACTTCACGAGGAGCCAGTAGTGGCGCTCTGCGGAGTGCTGCCGTTGTCTCTCGTGTTCCGTGTAGCAGTGGCCGCGCCTGTACACACCGATACCACAATGGGGGCGCGAGTGGACCTGTCACATGCGTGCTGCTGCCGCTCACAGTCGACAGGTCTCGAGCACAACCGCTACCGCTAGGCGATGCTGGTAAAGATCGCAACTGGCCATTCAATAACTCTACACAAGCGTGATTCACAATGTGCTATCAGCACGAATCAAAACGTGGACAAGTCGAAAACGACTTGGATGAGTTGCTGCACTTCCAAACTCGCCTGCATTTGTAATGGTGGCTTAAACAACTGAAATGTGCACTTAGAACTTCTTCATGTTTAGAAAACGGCTCCAGAGTGATAAAGCACCACACTTCTGCGTTATTATGTGAAAGAAGCATTCTCATGGGTTACTTTTTATTAGTGTTTCAATTTATGTTGATGGCATATTTAAGTGGTGTGTTTTTCTTCGTGCAAAAATATTTAAGATAATAAGAGGCTACAACAGAAGCCTAATGCATGCACTGCAGGCTTAATATACATAAATTTATGTGTACTTTAACGACCCCTGTCTCTATCATAATGAGCTGTGTCATAACTATCTTAGGATAAAAGGGTGGCAGTTCCAGCATCCCTAAAGAAATGATTTTATCTGCGAGTGAGCAAAAGGACTCACCCGACTCTCAAAGCAGATGTAGTTTGGTGATAGGTAGAGCTTCCCACGGACGGCCTGCTTGTTGTAAGGCGTCCAGAGGCAGCACTCTAGGCTTCCATCTAGCCGCTCGTCTAACGGCAGACGAAACATTGTCCTGCATGCAGACGGCACTGAGTTGCACTGAAAAATTCCTAGAGGGTGTCATCGTGAAGTTGGACACTGTGTAATGCTTGCACACACCTTACTGCAATCATTAATTTCAATTCAATTATCAATCAATTGAGCTCATGTGGCATTGCTACACGAGTGCCTCTTCAGTGCAGCTGGCATGATTATAAATAAGCAAGGGAACTTACTACTACCACACAATGTTAACATGCTTTCTTGCCTTCAGAGCTGGAGTTTCAATTGCATCCCGAGGACAATATATATTCTCAGATGATCAGTTTTGGTGATTCTATCACTTTCGCGTGACGTAGTACACAGTGCGTTAGGTGATCCTAGCGGTTTCGCTCAAGCAGCCAATGAACATGCACTGAAAGTGATATTTTCACAAGTGGCTGTCCAAGAATATGTCCCCAGGTGACCTTGATATGCCCACTCATGCAAAATTTTACTGACAGGAAACTGTCGATTAAAATAACATTGTTTGTTGTAACACAAACAGGAGGGCCAGCAGCGCACAGTGAATCCATATGTTGGCAAAAACACTACCGGTGAAAGCCAGCTCCAGACACAGTTACCAACATGAGCATTCAGAGAGCTCAATAATACAAGTACAAAACTGTGATCAGTTGAAAATGGCCTGCAAGTTATTTGCATTACTGGCAAAAAACAGTTCATTCAGTCCCTTCAGTGTTGAGACAGTCGGTCTTGATGCAAGTGGTTGGCCTTCTATGTGTGCACAAGAATAACAACTGCCATGGCAAATTGCCCTCTCTGTGTCTCTAACTCTGAGCACAAGGCTGCGAGTACCAACCATGGCAGCTGCTATGGTACTAGTTGCATTCAGACAAGGTCACAGAATGCCAAGGTGTACAAGTAACAAAGATTCCTATGCACTTGAAGGGACTGTATGCACCCAGATTTATCTAGAGGCCCATGTTTTGGGCATTGTGTGGAGACCCTTGGAACACATTCTTGGTGACTGTCCCCGATTATGCACAGAGGCAATCGCTCATTACTGCACTGTAGCATCCGCTGACGACAGACTATCGTATTTGCATGATTCTAAGGTGTATCTTACTTGAATGAAAAGTGTGTACAAATTTCCATGCACGTTACAATCATAGCTAATTCTACTCAACATCAAAAACAAAACTGATTTATATTAAAATAAGAAGCTCAATGGAAGGCAGCTAGCTACAGTGCCATAGAATGGATGTTGTTCTTTTATGCCTTGGTTTCGGGTCGCCGTTTTCCAGTTTGCTGTACGTGTGGCACTCCTAATGCATTAGATGGAACTGAAGATGACTTTCTGTGGTCGGTAGACAGCGAAAAGGAGGTGTTGTCGGACTCTGATAGCGACTAGCCGCTAAGATTCAGCCGTATGCAAATCTGTGTCCTTTGTAGGTTCCACAAAGTTGTTTGAACACGTTACGCAACGACTCAAGTTTTGCTACTTGATGTGCACGATAGAATCGGCACTAAGTTATTTTTTAAAATATTTTGGTGGTAATGTAACTCCGTTACAATGGAGGCACGGTAGAATTGTGCAAATATGGTACTTTGGAATGAACAATTCTGAAGTGTTGATCTTACTAGCTGACACAGCAGAGGGAAATGAAAGCATTGCTTTGATTCTTCAGGGTAACCGACTCATATAAATGGCTTGATAACCCTCACTGACGTTAACTGATCCTGTGCTGCGATCGTGAACGTTTGCGATTGTGTGTGTGTGCTCTACGTAGCCTCTCTCCTTGTTCTCTTTTTATTTCTACAGCACCCTTCCCCATCCACCAGTGAAGGGTAGCAAGCAGGATTTTCAGTTATAGTTAACCTCCCAGCATTTCTTTCGTCTCCTTTTTTGGGGCAGCCATTCCTACAATTGCATCATGTCACATCACACCGGCCAAGATGAACGGAAGCAAACAAAACGGGACCTCACCGGTAGGTCTCGCTCTGGGCCCTGGCGTCCAGGTCCCTCTTCAGCAGTGGAAGCTTCTTGGGGGCATTACAGCTGAGCTTTCGCGAAAGCTGCTGATCGGCCTCAAATGTCTCCTCGGAGATGAGCCTGCATGTGGCACAGGTAGCCCCCTTGAGCATATTGTGTTGCTGTTCTTGAACAGCCCAACACTTTCTATGCTACCTGCTAGGTGGTCAGCCCCATCGTAACATAGTGCATAGAGCTTTGCTTTAAAACATAATCATTAATGTATTTTTTAATTATTAGACTATGCATTTCGACTCATTCTGCAGTATTTGTCTTTTCACGCAATCCAATTCAAGGATTAGAATTGTGCTGTTCTGATTAGTTCTGTATTAAAAAAAAAAGCCTGGCATATACAGTCAAATCCGACTATATCGAACCCGTTTACATTGAATTATTCTGTATATCGAACAATTTCTGAACACGGTATAGTTACAATGAGTATATATAGCAAAAATTATGCTTACATCGAACAAGAATAGCAGCGACTCCCAATATATCGAACGTCAAGCGGCACAAATGTGCCCTCAGAAGTTGGCTTTCCCTCGCGGTGGTGGGGAAACCCATTGGCATGGCTCCATCCAACCACTCTCCCTACCATGAGCACGCTGCATCGGGCGAGCCGTTGACACCCCCTAGCAAAAAATGATCCTGGCGTGGCCGCAGCGCTTGCTCAGACAGCCAATCAGAAGCTCTTGTGCCCTCATCGTGCAAAATGGCGCAAGTGCGAATCGTGTGCGAGTTGCTCGCTGTTTTTCTGGTTCATTGTGTTTGCACCTTGTGGGCCTTCTCCCGCAATGTTGCCGTGAGGAAGTGGCAGAATTTGCCTTTAGCCGTGAAGCTTGAAATCATAAATCGGGTCGGACACGGTGAGAAGTCGTATGTCCCCGCAGCGTGCAAGATTCTGAGGAACACTCTCAGCACGATCTTGAAGGCTAAGGGGGAGATTAGGGCTAAGGCAGACAAACTTGTGACCCGGTGGCATATTTTGCTTTCCGCGGATGATTCCACACGCGAGAGAGAAAAAAAAAGCAGGGCGAGGAGGACGGCACTACTCCTGCCGGAGGCCCTTGCACACTATTGGTTCTCGCCATGAGGTGACGTATTGCCTGCGCCGCTCTTCCCATGACTGCCGGCAACGGCCCACTAAGCAGCTGTCATGCGCGCCGTGCACCACAGGTTTGTTTCGGTGGCGCCTTTCAGGCAAGAAGACGTGATAGCAGCAGCATAAATTTTCATCTACGGAAGCTATTTTCGCTACTTCTGGCGTGTGATGAATGCAACTCTTCAAAAGTGCCCTTTACGTTATGTGATGCACGAGTGGTGTGTATTCCAGTTTGACGAATGGATTACTCCATGCTAATTCTCAATTTAGTTGTGTCAAGTTTCGCGTATGTGGCTTCCACTTGTGTTCCTTCCCGCTGCTCAGAGTGCCAGCTGTGAATTTAATGCCGTAGGGTTTTCAGGATTTTAACTACTGAGCAACTCACAATCGCTGATGCGCCCTTCGTTGACGCCGTTACTGGCGCCACGATTCGGATGACTCTTACTGCGTTCGCGCCGATGAAGAAAGGACGCCAGCGTACGAAGTGCGTGAATGGTGCAGTCTTTGAGGGCGGCAAGTATGATCGAGTTCACAATACCGGCGAATTAAGAAACGATGTGTTGTCGAAGTACAGTGTACTAGTAATGCATATAACAGAGGCGTTTTCAGAAACTGGGAGTGACACTGATAGGAATCTGTTATTTTTTAAGTTTGGGGGTTTAATAAATTTAGCGCTGTGCGACTGTATCTCGGGTTCGCGAACTGACGACTGAAACGAGCCTATCACGGTAGACGACGTCGCTCAAACGAGTGCAGTGCACGACACTGCTACACACTTTGCACGGCCAAGAATTTATTAGTAGTAGCGTGATCATGATTTGGCCATCACGGGCCCTAATGCAACTGAAAAAGGAAAATGTATGCTTAAAATTGATAAGAATTCCATGCAGCTAGAAGATCACTGGGGAAGAATCAGCCTTCTCTAAACGTGAATGCTGCAGACCATGAATAGGAAGAATAAAACTTGTCCCAAGTTATCAGCTGGCATGGCTCCACCATCAGCCTCACACGTGCGATACCAAAATAAAATTCCCCAGTTCATTAGAATATCCAACATTAAAGCATGGTTTTTAATGAAAATTGCTAAATGGGATCGATAACGAAATGGCATCAGCATATGAACATTTTCCAGTGAATGTTCCATTAAAATGGCGATCAGAAGCGGCTTAGGTACATGAAATAGCATTGCCAGCATAGGGTTTAGCATGCTTCTTCTAAAATTCTGTGTATTTTGCTTACGTTGTACGGCAGATGCCCATGCAACACTTGCGTGGCCTGACATGCTAGCTGGTTGAATATTCAAACTTTCAAACAAATTTCCTTAGTTCACTTTCAAGAAAATAAAACATTCACTTTCATTCAGCATATTCTTCGGAGTCGACAATTCATGTTGTATTGGTAGTCTGACTGTAGCTGGAGATCCACTCGAAAGCGTCTTCGGCTATGCAGAGGCCAACATGGAGGCACTTGAAGCTCGCTGGGCAGTTCGAACTGGCGTACAGCTCACATGTGAATGTCCTGGAGCCCGCCACACCAGTTGGAAACACGTTGGTCATAGAAACGAATAGATTTCTAATGCTTTCCACTGAAAACACAAACCATGCGGAAGGCAGTTCTCATTTCTGCAAGTATTATTGACCCACTAGCAGCGCTTATGAAACAGGTGGCGTTGAAACAGGGTATCCAGCATCCGCACTCCCAAACAAAACGCGTGTGCGTGAAGCCATCGGCGAAAACCACGCGCGCGCGTCAGCTGCTTAGTAGGGGGGTTGCTGGCAGTCATGGGAAAAGCCGCGCAGGTAACACGTGACCTCATGGCGAGAACCAATAGTGTGCAAGGGCGTCCGGTGGGAGTTGCGCGATCCTCCTCACCTTCCTTTTTTCTCTCTCGCGTGTGGAATAATCCGCGGAAAGCAAAATATGTGACCTGGTGCCCGTGGCACCCGACGCGTACGCATGGCCGTGTACAAGTGGTTCATCCGAAATTGCTTCAGATGTACCAGTTTCCGTGGGCCCAGTGATGACTTTAAATTCTGATGAGTGTGACAAAGCCGTTGCTGGTGTTGCCGAAGTTTCGAGCGAGCTGTCAGAATTTCCGGAAGCCGTTGAAGAATCAATAGTCGACGAGCCTGTGAGTGCAGATGGTGGTGTTGCGACCACGGGAGAGCCAGAAAACGAAGACTACATTGCTGACATCGTATCGAGCACAGGTCAAACTGGGCACAATGACGAAAGTAACGACGGCCCTTTGCCCACATCCTCCGAGGTGATTGGTGCACTTGCATTAGTCCGGTTCTTCTACACAAATGTGGAAGGTTGTGGCCTCAGCTGCTTCGACTCTTTAGACAATGTGGAGAAATTGGTGTGTTGCAGGCAGTGAAATTGCCCATGCAGAAGAAAATACAGGACTATTTTATGCGAAACTAAGCTAGTTTCATCAATAAAGTGATCTTATAAATGCTCTGTGCTTTTATGACATCCAATTCTTTAGCAGGCTTATATCACATTATATCGAATTGATAGGCATTTTTTTGCGAGTTCACTATAGCCGGATTTGACTGTACGTAAAAAGATTTTGTCTCCAAGGCAATTTTATGACTGGGCACCATGAGATTACAGTGCAGAGAGGAGAGAGACACAAATGTAAATCCTGAACACCAGAGCTCCAAACACACGACCAGGATTGAGGATGCCAACTTGTAACGCCATATGTCAGCATGTACAGCAGTCAGAATGTCAAACATAAGACGTGTTGTGACTATTCACGTGTCGTGAACCTCTCTTAATTTCTTGGTCAGGCCTTAGGGGAGCCAAGATGTTTGAATTTGTTTGAATTCAAACATTTTGAATCAGCTAAAATCTTCGTCAAAGTTAAGCACCCTCAAGATAGGTTCGAAACGAATGGAAATTTAAATTACCCAGTTTCAATTATTAAGGGTTGCCAGTGCTAGCGTCACTTTTACTGCCCTTCACATTTTACAAGTTTGCTTCCAAGACTTCGGGGTTGGTTTAACGTAACCATTCTATTTGAATCACATTTCTTTAACATGCTTTGCCCCAGCTCAAGCAGTGCCCTACCACGGTCATCACGAGTACTGACAGATTCTGAAAAAACTTGTAGTAGGACAGGCCCGGAATTTAGCTGTTAGAAATAAATGACACATAAATGCTCAGGTTTGGCACGTGAAAAAGTACAAGGAAGTGAACTTACTGTCTCATGGCAAGGTTCGCCAACTGCTCCATGAGGGCGAACGTCTCTACGATGTTGGTGAACATGGAAAAATAGTGCTGGAAAAGAAAGAAAAAAAAAATTTCAATACCTGTTGGTTTTTACACAAAGCAGTCACTTCTTGTCACACCTCCAGTTTCCTTGGTTGTGCATTCAATGTATTCTAAACGATCACATTTATTTTTTTTCCCCTTGAAACCAATGCCTTAAAAGCATGTTTCTGTCACAGTCGAGTATGAAAACGAGCCTTCAACAGCCACACATTGTCTTCATTGAAATCAATCGTGGCGTGCTCCTATCATGCCCTGAATGTGGAAGCATGCCGTGTGGTCTGTGTACGGCGAGCCATTACCATGTGCAAGTCCCGTGCATTGAACGCAACAGTGGCGCAATTTGGCAGACAGAGCATGTGCCATCATCGTTATCCACTGCTCACTTCAAGGTACACTAACGCAGAACGACGAGACGAGGACAAGAAAACCACAACAGGAGCAGTGCTGCTAATTTCACTCAATTTTAGATGAACTGACTTGCCCAAATCAAGTTGTTAACACCCCTGCTCATTTTGCACCGTAAGAACCATGCTGACAAGAGTCGAATGCCTCGGTGAACAAAATGCAACAACCACAGAGTTTTCTAAATTGTCAGAGGGGGAAATCTGGCCCCACTGATACGCGAGTTTCCCAAAAGGTGTTGTTAAACTGTGGCAATATCAGGATATGAAAGGTTACACCAGTCTTTAACGTCTATACAGCAACTTTTGCACCTAGCAATTTGTGCAAGGTGTTGTGGGCATGTATTTTGGAAGTCGCAACAAATAATACCCTGACGAACAAGGAGAGCTTTGTGAGCATCAAGAAGCTTGTCTTGAGAAAATGGCAATGTCTGCTGTGAAGGTTGGCTGTTGCTGCAGTAAACAAATTCAGAGCAGGAGAAATTCTTAAATTCTGCTTAAAAAAAAAAAGGTTTCCGACCATGATAGGCCTGCAAACTACAACACAGTGTGAACACGAAGACAATTTATACTAGTAAGCAAACAGACAAGAAAAATAACTGTGCAAGGCTCTTCACAAGTGGCCACATGGCCACGTGTAAAACATTGTGGCACCCTTAAATGTTTCAAGTTCATTTCGATTGGTTGCATGTCACTTCGCGGTACTGTGGCATTCCCAGAAGTTGTTAAAAAAGAAGAAGACTCTTCATTTACTTTCTTCTGTCTGCTGGCGACCATGATGGTCTCTGGGAACAGGAAATTGTTGCTCCTCTCCAGGGTCTGGAAGACAATCAGGAGAGGACATGAGAGGCATGCTTATGGAAAGCAGTTATCGGGACTTCACCACCAAATACACACAGAAGGTGCCATAACTTCAGTGTTTTAAAAATTTTCAGTGATTCAGTGATAAACCTTCCAAATAGTACTTCGACTTATGGCATCTTCCGGAAAAACGATAATGCAATCTACTACTTCTTCAACAGATAGCACTGAGTAATCAACTTTTACTGTGCAAAAGCAATATGCATGTTTCTTTCATTTTGGGGTTTCAGCATGGTCCAACACACAATCAACACTTCAGACTTCAGGTACGAGGTGTCTGAGGGTATCTGAGGCCCTTCTAAGCCTGGTTTGAAAGTTGGAACAAGGCATGTTTTTAATACTTGTGGAGTTCAAGCCTCTCTGTGTGTGCTGAATGGTTTTTAAAATCGTGCATATCGGCAAGAATTTTGGATGCTTACTGTTTTTCCTATGGTACATTGCGTAACTAACAATAACCATCGGGCCCAACTGGGAGAAATTTTGATCAAAACACCTCTGTTGTCAGCATAAAAAATCTATTAATTGCTGCTGATTTTTCAAGCAGACATCTACTAGTACTTTTTAACGACCTGTGGCAATACTGCTCGATATCGCCCTCATGCAAAGAAGTTTATTTCTACGTGGAAAGTAAACAGTATTGCTGAAAAGGATGATCAAACAAATGAAAGAAACAGTGGTGAATTGACTGAACACATTATTATGGGGTATGGTGATTCGACTGTTTTGGGAATATTAGTCAGACATTTTCCATAATTACTTGATTATGGCACACTCTTCTGGAAAAATTTATTAAAATATGACGTGTTACGATCGAGTATGAAACCAAAACTACAGTAGTGACCAGCTGTTGTCATTGACACTAAAGGCTGCCACAGTTCAATCCAATCCAATCTGCATGCCAGCTGGAGCTGTAAAAGCTGCAGTAGCTGCAACATTGTGTATGCCCGGTGTGTGAGTTCAGGCTGCCATTGTCTCATCATCATCATGGTGGTTAAGGAATGTGGTACAGTTGCAGCTCATTTTAACGAAGTTATCTGATGCAAGAATAGCTTCGTTAAATGCGATATACATTATAAACATATATGTATGTTAGACTAGTACCGGCTAGACAATATTTTATTTACTTTGTTATACAGTTGAACTACGCAATAACGAAATTGGTGGAGAATGCAAAAATATTTGCTTTCGCGAAAATTCCGTAGTTGTGAAATGCGACAGTGCAGATAGGTAAAGAGATAAAGTGTTGCAAAATGAGACCTTACTGTCAAAATTCCGTTAGCTTACTTTGGCACGCTTGCTCGACGATATAGAACCGCATTGCTGACAGTACAAAGTGTGCCGTGTGCATCGATCAACAGTGGCAGGACTGCCATGGAGCAGTATTCTCGGTCAACTGCGTTCGGGGATACGATCACTTTTGCGAGATTATGTGTAACTTGGCACCGGACACAGAGCAACAGCGCTTCAAGCATGCAGCAACATTTCTCCAGTGTACGCTGTCGCCTGTATACGCCGACGCTTCCGGTGCCGAGTGCGAAAGTGATCGTATCTCATATACCCGAAGGCAGTCAATCGAGATTACGGCCCCTTCGCAGAAATTTACATGCGGTGCCGAATCCGCACAAGACGCCTGTCAGGTGGCACCAGAGCCAGCATTCTAGAAGCAAGGGATGCATATTCCCGGGCAACTGCTCAATAACAGCCCAATGTGTGACACTCCATGCTGCAACTGCCATCTCAAGTGCCATAAACAATTCCAAGTCGGTGGGACGTGGATTTCCTTGCTTTTGCAGCATTTTCTCGTCGAGGTGCACATTACGCACTGCACTAGGTGTGCAAAAAGCATCGTCACATGTCGGTAGCAACATGCTGCCGCTTAAAATGGGCGATGAACAAACAAGATGGTGGCCATGGCGTGTTCCGGCCCGATTGCTTCTGGCGCTTGGTTGTTCACAATTTGTAAACAAAAATGGCGGTGCCCACGCAATTGTATTGCGGTGGTATATTACGCAATTTTAGTGCTAAGCAACCGCATTTGAGCACACTTTGGAGCCTGCTAGCCTCACGGGTGTAGTAAACGTTTTGGCAAATTTCACTGATGTGGGATTGTAGTACAGTGACATTTCGTTGTCGAGAGGCATGAAATGCATTGAATCCTGTGGGCGTTTGCCGGGTATGCGAAAATATTTCGTTGTTGTGAGAATTTTGGAATCGCTGGATTTTGTTAACGTGTGTTTTGACTGTATCTGATAATTCGTTATATCTGTGCACAGCACTGAGGATGACATTCTCTGAGCGAGCTGTTCATTGTGTACTCCAAAACACATTTATGCCGCTTGGGGCATACCTTGTCCCCAAACAATAATCGGCATCCTGTAAGAAAAACATGGAGGAGGTCCCAGCACGTCGCAAAACAAGGCTGTCAAAGAGCACGGTTCTCATGCCCAGTTACTCTGCACTTGCATGTACCCCCAATGGTAAACATTTTCGTTGCAGGAAATCTATCTGACATTAAATAAATAATAATTAAATAAATTCAGGAGTTTTACGTGCCAAAACCTTACGATTATGAGACATGCTGTAGTGGGGTACTCCACATTAATTTCGACTGCCTGGGGTTCTCCTGATACACGGACGTTTTTGCGTTTTGGCCCCATCGAAATGTGGCCGCCAAAGCTGGGATTCGATCCCACGCTCTCACTCACAGCTGTGCAACGCCCTAGCCACTACGCATGCCACCACGGCGGGTAGATCCGAGAATCCTTGCTTGCGTTGCACTTCTTGAAAACTCTGCGTTCAATACTTTCCTGTCAAGAATGCAATGTCATGCTGATAGCCCACATGCCATTTGTGACCTGGAAGTACTGGGCATGCCACTTTAAAGAAAGGAAAAGCACACAAGACAGATGACGAATGTTATTTGGGGCCAACATAAGCCTCAAAGGGTGCAAAATTTTCTTGGAGCAAGATAAGAAGGCCTGTCTGCAGCAGAAAGGGTGAGTGATGGCTGTGGCTTGGATGCACAGTATTTAATTGAACGTAATGCATCTGCAAATATAATGCAAGGGTTGGCCTTCCAGTCACTCAAAATAAATATGTCAAACCACAAATGTAATGCAAGATGAACGGAAAAATAAATGGTACCTTTATTCAAGGAATCAATTCGGAAACGAGTTCGCTTCACTTATCCTCAACGTCTGAGGAGGAGACACAGCCGGTATTCTTGGGTGATCACTTTCGGCAATAGTTTCACTTTCACAAAATTTTTTGTGACTTGGCCCCGAAAGCATCCCCAACAAGTGTTTCTGGACTGCGCCAAGCTCGCTATCACTGTCAAGAGCGCTGTTGGCTGTATACTTCGAGGGGTTCAGTGACCGGACAAGCCAAGGGTTGCGAAAGCGAAACTATCTCCGAAAGTGATTGCCCGAAAACCAAGTCATCCGTGCCGTCCAGCTTGTTTGAGATTAAATTGCACAACCATTTCATTCTGAGGCAGCACTACGAGGTGCACAGAGCCCTTCCAACTGGCCTCGCATTTAAAGGGGGCCTCCTGCTGGTCCCACGGTCTGCGAATTGTCGGCTCAATAATGTGGAACCACTGAGCCATCACAAAGTTTCGAAGCTCCTCCACCATCAAAACTGCTCATCTTTCGAAGCAGGAGTCATACTGAACCTGCTGCATCACCGTAATGTTGCAAATAAACATGACTTGAAGCATGAAAGGCCGCAGTGTTCTGCAGCACCCTAACCGTAATACTAGTATGATGTACTGGAATAGGGCAGTGTGTTGTTCATTCAGCAAAACAATGCGAGAGCAGTGGTTGTTTTTGCGATGGCACCACCAGATGGGTGGCACTGTGATCTACCGATGTGCCTAGCACGAGAAACTTAAGTATGTTGTGCTAAAGTTTCTGCGCTTACAGACTAAAACACTCTTAAAACACAATTGAAATCAATATAATTTGCATAAATAAATAAGAGAAACTGTTAGAACACATCAATAACATCATCTAAGCTTGCACGTTTCCAATCACAGATCATGCAGTGTTCCTGATCGTCTGCTCAGCTCGGTTGCAGAAGACAAACTCTCGTCTGCTCGTTCCTTTTGGTAATAAGCATGCATATTTTTTTTGCTGCAAAGTATTTCAAAAGACACGAGGATGAGACAGTCCAGAAGAGCACTTGCCCCCTGCCAGGTGGGTTGCACTGGATCCCTTTCATGCTGAATCAACCAAAAAAGCGATTGCTGGGTTTCACTGAAGAAAAACAAATGCTCTGTGACGAATGCTGCCACCATTATTTCGACACTTCACCTGGCAAAAGGGCGCTGAAGGGCAAGAATACAGCCAACGCGCCTCATCTGAAGAAGCCAGGAGTTGTTCTAATCGTTAAGCACGAACCACGATGCACAAAAAACTTCTGCAAACTCAGTGACTTCTGTGCACATAAGAAATGTGCGAACGCAGCAGAAAAAAACTCGGCAAGCAATTGGTGAGCTCTGCACAGACACGCATGACCTCTGCGACGACAATAATTGTTGATCCCAGATGCCCTGTGTTGCAACACAGGGCACCCTTATGGCTCCACTTGCCAGCAATGGCTCCAGGCTGCAGCAACAGGTGGCACTGCAGCGGACTGGAGTGCTCGAGCACTCCAGGCTATCATCGCAACAACATCCATGTTTTGCTGCCAGATGACACACTGCCCTATTCCAATACACCATAATACCTGCCACAAGCACAGTGAAAATGACGCCAATTCCAACAATAACAAACAATAGACTGCAATAGACTTCTATGAATTAAATGAAGATATAAAAGAACAGGTTGCCAACAAAATGCTACTAGCCGCAAGATATTGAATATTTGTTTTAAATTTGTCAGTCTTATAATTTTCCAAATGTAAAGCGAGGGTCGAGTTCAAGCAACAAAAATCATGAAAGAAACATACGTTACAATCGAGTAAACAGGGCAATATATTTACTTAATTTTCGAACGAGAAATAATTGTCATTAGTCTCTCACTTACAATAAAGATTTCGTAAAGACAGTGAAGGACATTAATTTTTCTTCTCAAAATATATAACAATTGGGGCAATCATTTCTGTCTGTGAAAATCGGTCGTAAGTTACGAGCAAGGGCGTAATTGAGTAAATATGATATTTGCTTGCAGCTAAAAAATTCAAGGTCATCAGCACGAGCAAATTACTATGCTGTCATGGTCTTCCAGAGCATTATTCGATATTCGTTCCTTGAAACAAAGAACAACAATGCAGCTTCTACATGTGGCAGGGGTGGTTCACTGACTGACCGTGATGTCGGTCCATCGCAGCAGCAGTCGGGTGGTCTGTCCGAAGAGGAACGAGTGGAAGGCCAGGTGCTGCATGCTCAGGTAGAGCCAGCCCTGCTGTGGAAGACGACCCTTCCAGAAGCTGCATGAGTAGTCTGCATGCAAGACGACGGATGATGAGCAGGTGTGCCACTTTGATGCTCTATGCTCCCCTGCAGAAGATAGTCTGGCCTACTACAGCATGAGTTGGGTGTTGCATATCATCATTGTCATATTACAGCCACTACCAAACAAAAGTCTCTCCCAGCGATCTCCAATAACCTGTGCCTTGCACCGGCTGACCTCCTATGCCAGCAACTTTCGTAATTTCATCGCTCCACCTAACATTCTGGCATCCTCAACTGCACTTCCCTCCTGTAGGAACCCGTTCAGTGGCTCCAAAAGGCCACAGGTTATGTGACCTATGCCTTACATGGCATGCCCAGGTTCATTTTTTCCTCTTAATGTCAACAAGAATATTGGCTACCCCCGTTTGCTCTCTGAATCACACTACTGCTTTCCTGTTTCTTAATGTTACACCTACAATTTCTCAATGCGCCTAAATAAGCATGTCCAACATCTTTATGGCACAAGAAAAAGACAGAACGCTGACCAAAACGCATTGTGAATAAGTATTAGACATTTAAGCTTCTGTACGGAAACTTCGTTCACAGTACGGAAAACGAAATGCCTTATACTTATTCACAACACTTTCTGGTTGGCGCCCTCTCTTGTGTCATGAATTTACAAACCGATTAGACAAGATGTTGTCAAATGATATATTGCACGTCGAACAACCACATATGTGTACACTGTGCATGAATATGTATTCACATATGCAAAATATACACATGCTTTTTGTCATGAACTCCAGAAAAGTTCTATGCAGAGAAATACGCTGATGGTGGCTTGGATGTAGCTCTGCCTTGAACAGGCAGTGGTGTTTTGATGAGTGCAGTCTAAGGCAGCATCATGTGAGGTTAACGGAATCGAATTTATTTGCAACAATGTTTCAAGTGTTCGCGGGGAAGGTATTTAGACAGCTAAAAGTGTACTTCCCCATTTCACGCTTGTGGCTATGTAAGATGAAACATGAAGGACATGTTGCTTAATTGATCCCAACATAGGATTTGTGGGCAGATGACAATCCTACTTGGCAAATGCTTCCAATTTCAAAAGCTGCTCAACTTTTCATGAGTTACAAGGCCATGCCCCTTTACCTTTAATACCTGCAGAATGGTGACAGCAGAGTAGGCTTTGTGGCAAGTACAGCACTGAATAAAACATCAATGCCCAAGACACGAAAATGGGACACTGCACATGTTGCGACAATTGCTAAGTTTCCAGATTATGATAATGACAGGAAGTAACAGTGGCCTATCCTTGAATTCCCATTTCATTTTTATTGCACAGTGGTGATATACTTCAGTGCAGCAATATTTGCAATGCCTTTCTCTTCATCACCGAGGATTCATCATCATCATCATCATCAGCCTGGTTACGCCCACTGCAGGGCAAAGGCCTCTCCCATACTTCTCCAACTACCCCGGTCATGTACTAATTGTGGCCATGTCGTCCCTGCAAACTTCTTAATCTCATCCGCCCACCTAACTTTCTGCCGCCCCCTGCTACGCTTCCCTTCCCTTGGAATCCAGTCCGTAACTCTTAATGACCATCGGTTATCTTCCCTCCTCATTACATTAACGTTACACCTATCTTCCCTCTTTAACGTTACACCTATCATTCTTCTTTCCATAGCTCATTGCGTCATCCTCAATTTAAGTAGAACCCTTTTTGTAAACCTCCAGGTTTCTGCCCCGTAACTGAGTACTGGTAACACACAGCTGTTATACACTTTTCTCTTGAGGGATAGTGGCAACCTGCTGAGGATTACTTATGCAAAACATAATTGCCACTTAGGCTCCACAAATGCGGCTGCCACAGGTGTGTGCACTCACAGTTGACTAGTTTCTCCTGTGGGGGCAGGTGGAAGATGGAGGCAAAGCGGCTGGCGTTGAGCCGGAACTGCGCGTTGTCCTGGTCCACCTCCAGCAGGGAGACCTCGCGCTGCGCCACCAGGCTGCGAATCTTGCAGCACACAAACTCCGTTGCCTCGTCCTCGGAGTCGAAGGACTCTGCGTAACAATGGCGGCTGAGTGTTTGCAGCAGGCGTGCAGGAGACCGTCCTTGGTGGCATAGTGACAGCACAGCAACCCATGTCTGCTAACTAAATATTAGTACAAATCGGCAGCAATGACAGCGACAGCACAGCTGGTGGTTATTGAGTTTAATTACCTGTCCTACAATCGACCCTGCTTGTAAAGTGTCACTGAGCGTTCTATCACTTGTCACTGGAAGTTACAATGTGTGTCGTGTGCAGTCTGATAAGATGGACACCAACATTTGTGATGCAAAAATGAACTGATGCTGCAAGTTCATCTTTTACAGGTACGAAAACATATTGCTGACATCCCTAAGGAAACGATAGTGAAAAGGAAAACCATTCACATGCGACAAAATTAACACAATAAGATGCCATAGTAGATAGCTCCAGATTAATGTTGACTACCAGACTAACATGCACTCAAAGCACTCTATACCAGTTTTTCCGCAGTCCAGCACCATCGGAATGCAGCTGGTGTGGCAGGGAACTCAGCCTGTGACCTTGTGCTGGGCAGTACAATGCCTCATTTACTACGCCACTGCAGCGAGCAAATGCCTAACTCTCAGAGAACACTGCAACATTGACCCACAAACGGGATACGATAGATGCAGCTATGACCCGACAACAGCAGCGACTTACTGAGTGTCTCGAGGAGGTTCTGCTCAATCCAGGCCCAGTTCTGGAAGATCTCTTCACGTGACAGCGAGGTGGCCACAACTGAAAAATGAGAGACGGGTCATGATCACTTGTTTATGCACTGTCAAAACCCGAGTAACCATATGGGCTTCTCAGTACAGTCTTGAGAGTGATTTACAGTCTTTACTTACAGACTGATTTACAGAGAGTACAGTCTTGAGTGATTCTTAAGAGGCCTTACACAGGCTTTTGCACTTTATAATTGTACTTCATGAAGGATTACAGTTAACAACTCGCCCAAACCAATACCATATTCAGCTATCGCGTATGCAATAAAATGAGAGACAATAGCCGAAGCAACAACAAGAAAGTAAGACATAAATGACAACCACGAAGCAATAACTTTTACTTCACAGCATGAAGATCCTTGGCAGATAAACTGAACACAAATTAATTTACATGAACTTGCTTTAGCTATGGAGGTGTTACGATCTGCAAAAGCCTGTTTATTCTGTGAGTGTTGTTATTATGCTCAGAGGTTGATGCAATCAGATGTTATTGTGACCGCTATAGTGAAAAAGATTTTGATAGCTTTAGCATTTCTTACAACAAAAATAACTTGATGCACTGTACATATGGTGAACCCTACAGCTTGAACAAACATTTGTTATTTTGAGGCTTATAAAAAATAACAAAAACAAATGCTTTGGTATGCACAATATAAGTATAGCAGGCAGCTTGAACATGCAGTGAGTTACTGTGGTTTCATTTGGGAGTGACAAGGTACTCGAGAACATAATGATGACTTTGGGAATGCCCCAGTATTTTAGACAAGATCCAATATACTTGATTTATTTTCTTACGTTGTCTGCCTTGCGTCTGTTTTCAAAAACTGTTTAACCACCTTCAGACTCACTAAATGACTGAATTCACCTTCAATAATGGCTGCATGCTTCCATCACACGGTGCGTGTTCATGTTGGCCAGTGCTCCAACACTAGCAGCTTTTGCTGTGTCATTAGTACAGTGTGGCTGTTTGTTAGTCTTTCAAGACAATCTTAACATTCCTCACCTGGCTCTCTCTTCACAAACCTTTTTTTTTTCTTTCCACATAGAATATTTACCCCCCAAATACTAGACGAGCAATCTAGAGTAGCTTTATTGATGTCACTTGTGCTGCATAACTAATGAGAATAATTTATTTGTAAATGATTACACAATAACATTCACTTCACATAAGCACCAGTACACATTTGCTCCAATGGACTATACAAGGCGCCCTATGCTGTTGTGTCCAGATTGTGCGTAAATCATTTACATGTGGAAAGCTTTCTCATTTAACAGTGTACAGAAACTCGTAGAATGCCGCATACTGCAAAATTTGCGCTCACCATAGCTGACTTCAGAAAGGGGTGTCCGGTGCAGTATTCTATATGGGGCAGGCTGTGGGAAGAAGGGAAAAGCTTGTGATTATGGTTTCCTTGCATAATTGTGGTAGATATAAGGTGACGGGTCAGTGGACATAACTCATTCTGTGTAGCAATTACAAGCCATCAAGAATAACGCCTGCACACCTGAGTGGCAACCACATGAAAGGAGTTTCTCACATATTTTTTGGTCCAGCATACCCCTTCCACCTGTGCGAGCATCAGGATACTTAGCACGGTATATCCACTTCTACTGCTAAGTGCAAAAGATGCATTCTCGCCCCGATCGCAATGCAGTGGTTGCGCAGAGCGCAATGCATGAGCTGGTGTTGGTGAAAAATATGTCACAAACATCCTATGCCTGTTTCAGCAGGAACAATCAGGGGAACCAAGGGCCTTGATTTTCATGTTAGCAACAACCGTATGTAGCCAAGGAAAGCATAGGGAAAACTAGCTGTATCCTTTCTTTTTTAATTAAGATGTTGAATTAGAGAAATGAAAAAGGAAGAAAAGACAGTTTGCCTCCAGTGAGAGTTGAGATCGCAACTTATTAATTCTACATTTCAATTTAAAAAAAAAGTTCATAGTCACTTTTGCATCTGTTAAACAGTATGAAAGTGAAAGCCTCTGCACTCACGAGACATTCACTAATATACATGACATTCTCATTCAAATGCATTACTACTTCCTATTACTGTATTTGAAGGATTGCAACATGCCACTGATTGTAACGCGCAGTTGTATTACCACCCAAATATCCAAAAAATAACTTGGTGCCGATTCTGCCATGCACATCAAATAACGAAACTTGAGTCGATGCGTACCCTCTTGAAACGATATCATGGAACATACAAACACAGACAGATATGCATACAGCTGAATCTTAGCAGCTAGTGGCTATCGGAGTCCAGTGACACCTTTTTTTCGCTGTCCACCAACCACAGAAAGTCATCTTCAGTTCCATTTAATGCATTAGAAATGCCACACTTCTAGAGGTTTGCTCCACCATCATCTCAGGGAGGGCATTCCATGCACCATGGATTCACCTTGCGACGTCTCTGAGCATCGTTTTTTTCAGACAATCCGTTCTATGGGGGGTGGCAAGCTACCTTGCATCATTTTTTTTTTGTAAGAATCAGTTTTATTTTTGATTTTGAGTAGAATTACTTCTAATTGTAACATGCATGCAACTTGAACACACCTTTTATTTTAAAAATGTGCGCATTAGAATCGTGCAAATATGGTACTTGTTGTCTCCCACCAAAGGTGATGGACTCGACTCCTACCAGTGGTTGCGGGTTCGACCATCAATTTATGTGACATTGAATTTTGGTCTCACCAAAGGTCGAGGGTAAGACTCCCACCACAGGCTGTAAGTTCAAGTGCCTTAATTAACTTTACCTTATTAACACCAAAGGTCATGGGTTCGAGTCCCAACATTAGTTGCAGGTGGCACCATCAATTTCGGTGCCATTGAATTTTGATGCCATAATGCCGGATGGTCAATTTTTGATGATGGCAGACAACAGATTTTTTGACCCATCAGGCACTTAAGGCTTTCGCCTTAGTCACATTCGTCATCCGAATGTGATTGCAATAGTCGGTGATATGTACAGATGCGTTCAAGGTGAGCTGCAACACAGTGTCCACGGTTGAAAGGGCTCCAAGACTGCACGGCAGCACCGACATATAAAAATGAGAGAACTATGCAACATTCCAATTTATCAAGCAATTTCGTTTCATGTCAGCGCTGCCATGCAGTCTTAGAATCCCTTCAACCTTGGGCACTGCGTTGAAGCTCCACATTGAATGCGGCTGTAAATATGTGGAGATGCGCATGCACGCACACACACATAGACTCCAGGGCACTTGTGCACGCAAGGCTAAGGACCTTTCTCTTTCCCCTTTTCAAGCACCGTGTTTGCATCATGCGCACCAGGATAATGCATGGGAATCATACACATAACGAGAATAATGGCAATTAAGGCTCATTGCATTGATACACTTCACCGCCAGCTGCGGTGCCTTAATTGGGTAAAGTACTGTAGGCGTAATGCGGAAGATGTGGATTCAGCAAGTTATCTTTCTGCGCAGTTCCATTTTCCTTTATAGCATTACTTCTGCATTTCAATTAAATGTTGCAACTTACTTCCCCTATGCCTTCCCTGGCTTCAGCCCCTGGTGGCCAATTACAGATGCCACTTACATGAAAGAACTTCACGAATTGGCCCCAAGATAAAAGACATTTCTTGACACAACGAAACCTCCCTGAAAAGTTCAAAATGTTTAATCCGTGCTGCTGCTGCCCAGTTTTATTGACGCAAAAGAAATAGGAAATGTGCTAAAACTAAATTTTTGAGCACACAGAACTTGTCAGTGCCTCAGGCTATGTCACGAAGCATTGTGCCCACCACGACTCCTTAGCTCTCAATTTAGCGTGCTTTTGGTGAAAGCAGAGCCCAGGCACCCAACCTCGCACAGCCCCTGCACCTCCTGAGTGTACTCATATTATGGTTTCAGTGCAATCTCCGTCTCTCCAGAAGCAACTCGTGCAAAAAATAACACTGTGTATCTGTTGAGCTATCCATGGAGAGGTCATCTAAACACACAAAGACCTTCTAAGGTGGTGCAAATCTCTCAGTGCTCTGTCGCTCTGTCATAGCAGGGCAGCCAAGGGGAATAGGTGTGGCAGGTTTGTCCACATTTTGACAGGCAGAGAAATTTATGAATACTTGCTGTATTACGAATTGAAAGAAACTGACAACAGATAGCCAGTTTCTATAAGGCATAAAATGTCCGGTGAGCAAACAAGAAAAAAAATAAATGGCCAGAACCGAGTATTGGAAGGGCTGTTGTGGCCATGACCAGCATGGTATGTACGTCTGTCCAGACTATGACAGATGAAGAAATTTAAGAACTGTTCACAAATACTGAAATGGGAGAAAACAGAAAAATTAAAAATGAGGAAAGAAAGAAAAATCCGGTAAGGGCTTTGTAGTAGATGGAAAAATAATTGGGCAGTAAAGGGCTAAATCGATAATACAAGAGTATAAAAATATTGCCACCTTTGTCTTCTACACCAGGTCTACTTGTAAAATTGCATAATTCTACATGCTGTACCAGTTCTCACCTTGCCATTTCCTGTGTTATGTTACGTAATTACAATAACAATCAATAGTCTTAACCAATAAGTTGTATCTATCATAAACATTACGTTAGGTTTCTTTCAGCCTTTGTACTCCTGTATTTTGGTGCTTCAAGTGCTGTCATGTCTTGCAGTTCTACGTTCGAAAACTTTCGAAAAATTGTGTGACAGTGTTTTATTTTTCATACTTAGCTGTGATCTCTCTGCTTGAACTTATGCATGCAGTATCTTACCACTAAATACAAACAAATAAACTAAGCAGCTTTTACAAGCCAGATTGTGCATTTTCTGCAGATAATGGTTCTATATGGTAGTTATTACAAAACAGTGAGCGAAACAACAAAGTTTTCCTACAATACAAGCCGAGTGGGTGAGCAGCACTGATACGGCAGGTCCCCTAGAAAACATTAAAGAAAGCACTAACCTTGCTGTCAAATACTGAATCGAGTGTGCCTACGAGGACTGATGATAGACCCTTGGTGCCGTGACCTTTCCGCCTCTGCAGGGTGAAGAAGGCATTCGACTGCTCTGTCACCCTGAAACAGAAAAAAATGATCATGCAGGCAGTGAGTAAATTGTCCCCAGACTATTGCAAAGTCATTAAACTACGAGTTTTGACATCCTAAAGATGCGCAGTGGGCTATGAGGGCTGCAAGAGTAGAGGATTCCAAGCTAATTAGGCCACCTTGGTTTCGCTAAAGGTCAAACTGCAACAATATTTTTCACAGGGTAGAGAGCCGAATTTCAAACAGTGTAGGTATCGATCAGCCGCCATTAAACATTTTAAATGCTGGTGGATGTGTCATGAAAAGGTAGCAAAATAGATGCTCTTGATATTAGAATGAATAAAAAAAGAACGAAAAGAAAAAGAAAAGAGAAAGACACCATTATCGCTCGGGAGAAGTGGCACATGACCAAGAATGCTAAGAACCAGCGTGGTTCCTTGGCATCCTCTCCGAGGTTCAGCGGTGCCCCCGACTACTCGTGGTGCGCCGAAGCATCTCAGAGGCAATGTGTTGAGATTTGTCATACCACTAACCACCAGGTGAACACGTCATCTGCTTCGGTGCTACATAAGGGCTGCTAATAAAGAAATTAGAGAGTTACCAGCCCTACACCTTTGCTTAAGCACTATATACTGCTCGTTTATAACCAGTTTAGTCAAAGTGAGATTCTCCTGCAGTTGGCCTTTAAAGAAACACGGAAGAAGAATATTACGTTAGGCATTTATTTGAAAATTGTGCTCCGGCAGAAGCAAAACAAGCACTGTCACCATGAGAAGAGACTTGTGAGCCAGAAAATATGTGAAAACTAAAGACAGGTGGCACTGCCGTCTTGAAGCTTCCAGGCTAGCTCACCACGATGTCATCAATTTTTGATATGTCCATTCAAGTCCGGTTAATTGTTTATTGGCTAAAAAAAGAACAACACTGCATTCTAGAAGAATAAAATGTTGTGCGTGAACCCACTGTCTGTAAAATGTTGCATTGCATTCTAAAAGAATGTAGTGTTCATTCTACCATGTTTTAAAAGAATGCAAAGTCCATGGCCGACAACCAGCCCAGGAACAATAAAACCACAAGACTACTAAAGCAAACGTCGACACGGCGCTGTCTTCTGACCAATATGCATGTGAATCATGTATGCATACAGTAGCAGACACAAAGAAATCACATTTCGCATTTTGGTCTTTCAAGCTAGATCGCTCAGGAAGCTGGCCCCACATCATACCATACTGCTGGCCTCAAAGCAATGGCCTCTCAAAAACTCACTGTCACATTATTCGCACCACGTGGCCTGCCCATTGTCTACAAAACGTCACATGTTCCAAGAATTGTTCATAAAGACACAATATACATGAGCCAGTACGTTATAACATGTGTGCGTGTGGGAGAGAGAGAGAGAGAAAAAGTAAATCAGTTTAAACCAATAAAGTGTTTTTTGAAAGGTCTACACTGAATTATTTTGCACTCACAGCTTGATTACTAGAAAAGAAATTAAAATCCAACACTTCGATGTTTCGAGTTTTGAGCCAATATCCTCAGCGTTGGTCCCATCAGTGCGAAGTCCCAGATTTGAAGGTATCTTCCCCTATTTGAGCTGTTGTGGCGCAGTGGAACTTTCTGAAACTTGCTAGGTTCAACCTTTGACTCCTTTAGAATGCAATGTTGTCTCTATATATAGAGATGAAAAATTAACAGTGCCGAGCCAGGCGGTGTCAAAGTACCTGGCATCACGACTAGCTGGCGCGGGAAACTTCAAGGCGGCATCGCCAGCCATGCTTTGTTGTTGCATGTTTTCTATGAATTACCAAGCCTCCTCTTGTGGTTATGAGTAGCTTTTTCTGGTGTTGTTAAAGTTGCCGATACAGCTCAAATTAATTTTATCTTTACTGTCCTTTTAATGGTAACTGGGAGGGGTTAGTCAAGCAAGGCATGTGGCATGTCACTGCAGGTGTGATAATCGAGAATGAAAGGAGAGAGAAAAGAAAGAAAAATGCATACAAATACATGCGTGAAATACACTAGTAATCAGACTTGACAATATAAGCACTATGAAATGAACAATGTGGAAAGCAGAACAAAATGTTATGCATTATTGCACCCTTGGTGGCAAAAGTGCCCATCATGTAGGAGTACAGTGACAAAAGAGCAATTGACAGTTTCTATAAAAGTGAGCAATGAATTTCCCAGACGAAACGGCAATGTCATACTGTTTTGCCAACTACTGCATGAATGCTCATGGGATGCAAATTTAAGACCAACAAATTTGTTGAACAACTGACCAATTGACCGAACAACCAGACAGAGATGTTGGAGGGTACAGACTTGTTGGAAGACAGTGCTGTGTCTACGTCTCTTTCAGCGTTCTTGTGGTTAGTGCACTTTCTGCATTGCTCGCCTGCCAAGCAGTTCTTATTACAACACGCAAAAATCAGCCCATACTTTCTATGCGATATACTCCAATTTATACAAAAGCTGGCACAGAAATTTTAGTCAAATGCTTTTTTTTGTTTTTATGCCTTCTTACATACAAGACATCCACAGACCTCAATAAGGATGCATTTACAATTCTCTTAGTGTAGTACAAGTTTATCTGTGAGGCTTAACTTGATACCTATGCGAGAATGCAATGTTGGGCTGGTCAGTTTGACATGCTGATAGTGCTCTGTTTCGTTTTGCCATCATGTCTTTGCATTGGAAATGCATCGTCATATCTATCTTTACTGTTACTCAGGAAAAACTGAAACATTTCTGCCTATATGCACCAAATGAAGCAGACACATGGGGTAACAATGAATATGTAGATAGCTGAGTAAGAAATGACAGAGAAGGTGGGAAAGAAAAAAAGAGAATGATGGCATGCAGAGATTGATCCAAAGGTTCATGTTCCCCCAAGCGCATCCTGAACCTCCAGTGCACATTCAGAACATGTGTTCAGCATGTCGGACAATGAGCAGCTTTTCTTTTCAGTCCTAAGCACATGACATTGACATCCAGCACAGCTGTTTCAATGAGGAAACTTTGAGTTTGCTTCAGCAATTCTCATACAGGTGGATAATGTCTCTTTCCATTCGGTGCTGTTGTGTGCCATATGATGTTACAAAATTTACTGCTCACAAACATTTCCAACACCTCAAACACTGGGCAAAGAATGAAGTACTGAGCTTAAACTAAAATATCATTTAAAGTATTTATTTTATTCATAGCAACTGCAATGTTATACAAGATTTTTGCAGCTGGTCAATATACAAAACACACACACAATAAAATTTACAAAGCACAATTGCAGTTTCTCAGGTACACTGCAAGAAAGAAGAACAAGAAAAATACAAATACATATGTAAACAATATCACGAACAAAAATACCTTTCAAGATGTGACAAGGAATCCAGTGTTACTGTTTGTTCAGAAAAGTTATTTCGGTCAATTATTGTTCTTGGCAAGTAGGAATACTTAAAGCAGTTTTTATGTCATGTTAACAGGGTCATTGGTGTGGAGTTCCTGTGTCTACCTGTTGGAATAGTTAACAGGGCCGAAATGTAGGTGTTATGGCGAACATTCACTACATTAAAGACGAACTTCATTCAGAAAACATGATTTCCTTCTTAAATGTTAGTGCAACCACATGAAGTTCACTGCCCGAAAATTAATGAATTCTACACACATCTGCATCTGTCTATGCTCAGAATAAGTGAACAAACCACAGTGCATGCTAGACAATGTGAAACCACGAAATTCCGCAACAGCACACACTGCACCAAGCTAAAAGACATCTTTTGGATACTAACAGCGCCAAAACCCGAAAAAGGCATGTGAAAGACACAAAGTTTGAGTGGCCAAACTACTCTTATGTGTATTCTCCTGTGTTGTCCTTTTCTGATTTTACATAGCTAATAGTTGAAAGTTACCTTGATTTTATTTATTTATTAAATTATGGGGTTTTACCTGCCAAAACTCCGATTTGATTATGAGGCATCCCGTAGTGAGGGACTCCAGAAATTTGTACCACCTGGGGTTCTATAATGTGTACCTAAATCGAAGTACACGGGTGTTTTCGCATTTCGCCCGCATCGAAATGCGGCCACCATGGCCAGGATATGATCCCACGACCTCATGCTTAAGAGCCCTACACCAGAGCCCCTAAACAACCATGGCAGGTCAAAGTTACCCGGAACCAACTACTCCTTCAATATGTACTGTCGCTTGCCATTTGCCAATTTCAAATGTTTGTGATGACTGTGTTGGTGTTTGGCCAAAGTAGAGATCTAGAAAAGAAACTGCTCTAACCAAAGATATGATGCACACTGAGTCATTGTTTCTCAGGTCTCATTCAGTTGATGAGCACTTGAGGAAAAATTCATCTTTTTAATGTTATTGCATTTTACATTATTACATTTAGTTATTACATTTTTGCTACACAGTTATCATTGTACACCACCACACAAACACAAGTGGCACCTATTGGTAGCAAAAGCAACTCTTCTTGCAATGAAATTCTGTGCATTTCTCTGAAAACTACATTGCGCTATACTGTCTATGCTGTGCCTGTTACTGAATCTTTACTTCTTCTGTCACACTTTCACACTTTAGTGTTGCAAAGATACTGTCATTTGCACTGGGCCTGAGGTTGTCGTGAGGCACTTTTTTAATGTCACAAGCATTTTGCATGTGCGCATACGGCGCGACTCTGTGCAGGCATTGTTATTTTCTTCCACATCATCTGTCAGTGTTCCTTTCACAGAGCACTGATGAAGCAAGAAGTATGCAAGTAGCCATTATTTCCATTGCCCATGGAAAAGAAAAGCTAGATGGCGAAGAAGCTTTTTCTTCTTTTCATTATGGCAATGCTTTCAACCTTGGAGATTATTCTAGTCACGTAAAGCTTTTTCTCCTTTTAACACAAACAGTACTATCGGTTAGTATTGTGCAATTCAGCATGGCACTTGAGACCATAAAGAATGACCTTTTCAGCAGCCTATATTGGCTGGATATTGTACTTCGCTCTTAAGCCTTAAAAATCTAGCTGAGGGATTGAGCTACATTTACAAGCACTTTCCGTGGGCTTCCTTAAGCTATGCCAAATTGCTTGGAGATGTGAATTTAACACAACTCTGCACCTATTGCTGCTTATTTCTTGAGCTCCACACATATTGGTGAGAGCCAATGCTCTGCGTATAAACTGTGTGTTACATGTGTTAACTTGTTTGTTAACATGTGTAAGGTTAATTAGGTTAGGTTAACATGTGTTAGGTCAAACATATGGCAATTTGCTGCGTGCAGCATTTTCTTGATGCAACCGTTACCCTCTGATCATTGTTTCACTTGCCGATGCTGTACCATCATGCGGCGAAGTGCATTCTCATTCAGACAAGTTCTAGAAGAAAGAAGATTTTGCATCTACCTCTGCTTCGTTTGTGCTCAAATGACACTTCAACACATTTCTTTGTCCGTTTCATTCAATATGACACTCGGAATCACTGTTTACCTGGTTTATCTGGAATAATTTAGAGAGTGTTATTGTATGAGCATAAGCAAGCTGCTGCTTGAGTGGGGACTGGTGACGCTGCCTGATGGCAACTAAAGAAAACAGCGCAGATATCAAGTGCAGCAAGTCGACTTTGGAGGATTATGGCTAACGTAAAATCCTGTGAGATGTTCTTCCTTCAGTTATAATCACACAGTGGTTTCGCACTAGTCAAACATGAAGCCAGTGCCCTGGCTGAAGGTCACAGTGTTGCCCAAGTTATCTAGTATGCTGTTTCATCTAGCTGACAAAATTAATTCAGTCCAAGCAGCAGCTCACTTCTGCTCCAATGACATCCCTTGTAATTTTTTTTCTTTAAATCAGGCAAGCAGCGATTTTGTATGTGAACAGACGAGCACAAAAAGAACATACACAAAGATGGGACAGGAGCTGTGCCGTGTTCTTCTTGTGGTTATCTGCTCCGTGCAATAATCTGGTTAGTTACTGGCATGCTCCAACTAGCCCAGGAACATGCCCTTCCTAGGCAACAACTCCATGTGTTATACTGAACAATGTGGACCAGTAAATGCCATCCTATAGCAAAATATGAGCATAATCAAAGAAGCGGTTTCAAAGAAGGCGACAAATTAAGTGAATAATCCCCAGCCAATTTCAATTACATGCACTGCCTGCAAGCTATTAGAACATATAATCTGTATGTGTATATATATATATAACATGGAAAAGGAAAACCTATTCTATGCTAAACAACATGGTTTTCATAGGTTCCTGTCCCCTGTGACTCAGCATTATGAGACAATTTAACAATTTGTGGCAGCCGTCAACGATGAAGAAGACACAGATGTCACTGCGTTAAACTTTTCAAGTGCTTATGACAGGGTCTGTAATGTGAAACTTGTACGGAGGCTTTATGACACCGGTCATAGTTCGAAAGCTGTGTGATGGGTGCGGGCCTACTTAAAGAATAGACAGCAGTTGGTTAAATCTGGTGTTCCACAGGGGCTGGTATTAGGACCAGCACTGTGTATAGCCGTGAATATCAGCCCCTTGGTTGAACTATGTCTGTTTGCAGATGGCTATTAAATGTTCTGCCGAGTAGGAAACATTAGCGATCAAGTTGTATTGAATGAGTCTTTGCAAATCATTAATGATTGGTGTGTCTAATAGGACATACAAATTAATTTTACAAAGTCTGTTTGCATGACTACATAAAATAAAAACTGCCCTCACCTTTTTCATGTGTTATAAGCGGTGACATATTAGGATGTACAAAAGAAATTAAGTGCCTTGGTATAAGAGTAACAAATGATTTAAAATGGAGCTGCCACGTAGTAAATGTTTGTGGATCAGTGCAGGGGAGCTTGGCTTGTTATAAAGAAAATTTAAGTACGCCAGCAACGACGTGAAAGTAAGTGAGTATTTGGCAACTGTTCGCCGTAACCTTAAGTGTGCATGTATGGTTTGAGATCCTTACTAACAGAACCTCATTGATAAGTTGGAGAGAGTACAACGCCTTGCGGCAAGATTTGCCTTCTCCTGCTATAACCAAATGCAATCTGTTACAGACTTACTTCATAGAGTAAACCTTCCGACCCTTGCGACGTGTAGGAAGGTTGCGAGGTTAAAACTTCTGTTCCAACTGTATACGAGAGACTTATAAATGTGGATCCCAGACAGCATCTGCGACCTCCTCCCGGCAGAGTATCGAACCAGATAAATCATAATTATGCATTAATGCTTTATTCATACAGAGTTTATATCTTTAAACATTCTTTCTCAGTAAATAAAAACAATTGCTGATTGGAGTAAACTTAACTGAGAGGTGTTTGCGACTGACGATTCTTTTGAAAGAAATTTGCAAGTGTTGTATCACTGAGCTTTGAATGTAGATGCACATTGTACTTTCTTATCAAACTGTTTGTAAATAAAAATAATTATTTGTGTGCATGCCATTTTTCTTAGTTTGTACCTCTATGCTGTAACAGCCTGGAAAGGGCTCACAGTAGGGATTAAAAAATAAATAAATAAATAAATAAATAAATAAATAAATAAATAATGAAATAAATAAATAAATAAGCACTTTGTTTATGCAGGACAATGTATAAATGGCATGCACTTCACACTGAAAGTTAGTTGGAAGGTACACTCATTGCCATCTAACATTTGTCTTGGATTGGGAAGCCAACAACAGCACGGTATGCTTTTAGATCGTTCTTACAAGCCTTCCACTATAGTTTAACATCTATTTATGCTTCTTTGAGCGCTTTGTGCATTTGCCTTCCTTGCTTGCAAGAGCCTTAGGATGAATGTCATGTACAACGGACCAACTGTCTCATGTCAAAGACTTCAAGAAACTGTGACGGCCACGGGGAGGAGGAAAGATGCATTGTGACCGGCTGTTTGCAAAAGCAAAGTCAGCATTGTAGTGTCATTTGAAACAGCTGGACAGACATGTTAAGCACATGGTGCTGTGTGCTGGCATAAGCTTTGTTAATGCCCACATTCTGAGTGTCAAGCTTATTACCGGGGCACTGGAACCTTGCTATCGCAGGCGAAATTCTGATGGCACGTAGAATTCTCGGCTATTTTCATTGCCTACTGCATGACAAAATGCCAGGTAGCGCTAGTGCAGCCGGCGATTTTGCCACAAAAGCTTGTGCTTTGCAAGACAAAGTGAATACTGGTGTCGCTCGCACATGCCTGCATACAAAGATTGTGCAAGAGGTCTCTGGCTCAAATACGGGAAGCTTAAATATGCCTATCCTGCAAGATGCGTTATTAAGCGACAAACACAAGCTAAAGTCGACGCGTCGCGCCGTCCATGAATAAGTGCAGGCTCCATGGCCTGCTAAGCCAGAACCAGAACAATCGTTCCGCGGAAAGCTTCATCACTTTCCATTTTCGGCTCGACGTTACAGCCCCATGTAAGCGCTCATCGGATACTTAAGTCAGGAGACCCAAATAGACAAGACGACCGTGGGCTCTCAGAACGCACACACAATTACAGTTAAACACTACACAGCTACCAGAGATATCTATCTAATCGGCAACAGCTGCGCAGGCGCTATCTGAAAGAAGCAACAGTAGCGAGAGTCAGGATATCGATTGTGCCGATAGGATTGTGCGCGTGGTCGCATGGACACTGTTACCCCTTTGTGTTCTTGCTTGCAAGCTGTGATCGCTCTCATTCTGAAATTCTAGACACAGTCGCCCGGAACTTGGAAAGAATTCGCCGCGGACACGGAAATAAACAATCATGGAAACTTTCTCAGCAAATGCCAGGGAGCGAACGAGCATGGTTCTATCTATATATATGTATATATATATGTATATATATATATATATATATAACGCGGTCGTCGGAAACACACGAGCCAAACTAAACCTTTCAATTGCGCAATGTTTGTCGCGCGAAACGGCGGGCACGGTAGTTCCGGCAAGGCGAAATACGTGAAATAAATAAAAAAATGCACGACGATTCGCCCAGAGGCGACGCGAGCAGCTCGGCTTAGCAGCAGGTGAAGAGAATGATTAAACGTCTAGGTTACTCCTAGTCGCTAGCGTATATGCCAGCTGAAAGTGAGTCAAGCCCCGCGTCCGACTGCTTACCATAGAGCGTTGGCCAGAAGAATCTCCTCCGGTTTCATCCACATGGTGCAGCCTTGGACGCATCAGTCACGCGCACGACAGTGTCACTGAATCCGTGGAGTTGACGCGAGAGAAAAACGCAGACCGAAACCGTCAAGGAACGTTCACATCGCCGTAATGCTAACCCGACGACCACTGTTTACAAAAATCACCTGTGGCTGCTTCGTGGACGATCGATAGACAGATGAGCGGATGTGCTCTCGTTGCTTCATCCCCTCTACTTTCGGACGCCATCGTTGCAAAGAAACAGTGCACTTAATTATTAGAATTAAATGTGCTGGAGCCGTTGCAGCAAAATATATTTTAATATGTACGTATCACAGCGAAAACAAAGTAACGATAACAATGCCTTACTTATTTGAGCAAACTCTGAACGACGCGTTAAAACGTGAGTAGCATATCACGACACTGTTGAACAAAACACAAACTTCTTATTCTTATTTTCTCACTGGCAAAGTAGTTATTTCACGGCATAATTTAGATTCTTGAGTTCACAACAAAACAGCACAAGGCCTTGCGCAAGTCACGTTTTTTTACATAATGAGAAACAATGATGATGATAGCGTAGAGCGCGATTTTTGACAATTTATTTTTTACTAGCACTCTATACTGTATTACTCAAGCCTTTTACGCTATTGTTTCTCTATTCCACACACGGAGGAAAGAAACTAAGGAGAGGCCCTGACGTCACTCTTTGTGAAGCTAAAGTGAAGCCGGAAGTTGGCGTTGCTCATGGCGTTGCTCCGCCTATCGGGCCTGCTCTCCTCTCTTGTTTACATTTCTCGCGAAACCACGCCGCGCTGCGCGCAACCGTGCTGCCCGGACCCGCGCGCTCGTTAGCACGTTAGCAATCGTTAGCACGTTAGCATGATTGCGCCAAAGAGGGCAACATTTCCCGCGGATATTCCTTCGTCCGTAGCCATTGCCGTGGCGTGGTACATTGCGTACAGCGTTGCATGCGCGTTCATTTCACGAACTTTAGTTCCTCCTGTCCCACCTGGCCCCAGCAACATCCGGTAGAGCACTGTCCAGATAACGCAGCGCAACAAATCACGGAGACCAACGCAAACCTGCCCGCACGGCGCCTTTGCCACGGTACGAAACCTACGGAGCAACACGTGTCAGCGCACAGAACAATAACTAAGCCGCCATTGTGGCCCGAAAGGCGGGGCCACTACAACAAAGAAATAAAAAAAACAGCAAAACAAAGAACCTACTACGTCATTTCCTCCACACTTTTCTCCTAGCGCGCGGAGGGGGTAAGGCCTCTCCTCAGTTTCCTTCCTCCATGATTCCACACATCACTTCCCAGTTTTCTTTCTTTTTTCAACCCTTTAAGCCAAAGATTTCGTAGGATTGTAATTATGCAGGCAGTGCAAGCTCCGCAATAGCTAACTCTGTTGATTACTGATATGTTCACAGAGATTTTGGCGATACAGGAAAAATTGAAGTATCCATCACGAGGCTGCGCTGCCGTATATATACGTTAAACTTTGATCTACCCCGGTCTGGTCTGGTCCCCTCACCATATATGCTCATTCTGTGGCGAAGCGGATATTAATTAAGTAGACCATTCTGTGTTGTAGGCGTTTTTCTTGCATATAAGAACAAAAATATCGGAAACCTCGTTGGCAATATTGATCTACATTTATCTTTGCCTGTGATCCTAGCTTTCGGAGCCTCTCTTATTGTGTTTAGCCACAGAAACGTTTGCTTGGTCATTTAAAATCACGTCATTAAATCTAATCGATTACCACGCTAGGCTGAATCTCCTCCTCCCCGCCATAATTTTTTTTCTTTATTCATTTATTTACTTACCTAATGTTAGCTTTTTTTGATGAGTATTTTTTCTGATTGCTTTTTTCCTCTCACAATTTTTTTTTTATTTCTATAAGTTCCCAGGTTCTAACATCTAAATGGTTAATTCCCTTGCTTTTATCCACTTAATTTAACGACCCCATTCCTGACCAATCCCCCTATGGGTATGCACTACAACCGCTCAGGTCGACAACAACAACCCAGCCAGGCAACTTTTCGCTGGTCTCGACGATGGTGTTCAGGTTGGTGTTGGCGGCTTTGAAACAGAGCTCGCTTAATTATTCCTCGCGAAACGTCCCCAGACCGCTAAAGTGACCGTGGTAGATTCTCTTAAAAAAAAAAGGGGGGAGGGGGGGGGGTTGGGTAGTTGGAGATTGTGTGAATCAGATTTCACCAAAGTATATTGCTCGAAAAAAAAAATGTTTGGTGACGTAAGCGCCCTTAGAAATTTCGGCCGAAAAGTAAATGTTGGTTGGAGGTAAAATCTTTTTAAATCAAGTGTGAAAGTAGGTGCAATTACAAATCTTATTTTAGAATAGTTTGTTGACGTGGTTCTTTCATGCCACGTCGTAGTGATCACGCGTAAGAATTTTCCGCGTTTAATTGGCTAAGTGAAAAAGGCGGGAAAAACAAGTGCGCCTATTGTTTATGGTTTCAGTCACAACATTTTTTTAGTATTTTTTGTTCTTTGCTACAGTTTATGCTAAAGGCAATGTTCGACTATGAAATCAAGTTCTTTTCCGGAAAATTACTTCCGAAGTTGGCAAAATGTCCCCGTTTTGACAGTGTTCACACCTAGATTAACCATTAACGCCCTACCGATAAAAATTCATCAGAGACATCATACACAACGATCTTTCAGCTTGTGGCCAAGAAATCTTAATTCCAGTAAATTTTGTTTCAAACGCAAAAAAAAAAAACAAGTTTTCCAACCACTCTCACGGGTAGGCACTCCCGAACTGCGTCTTCATTTTTTTTTCCCTTTTTTTTTTTAGTGCATATGCACTGTGGCTATTTGCCAAGCGAACGTGTGCCGTGGCGCATGACATCAGCATGAATATTCTAGCCACCATAGTATAAATACATTGTAAAGGACGTATGTTCGTCAGGTTCCCCATTTTTATAATTTTAGGGGGCTTGGTGTGCTCCGCTTCGTAGGCGAACACGGCATGGGTGTGAGCTTTTTTGCAGTGGCAGATACTGTCTGACGTGGAGATGGAAATAATTAATAACACTGTGATATATTTTGTGCTGCTTCATAACAAAAAAAAAAAAAAAATGGCGCATGACCAGGCCCACGGACACTCACAACAGGTTATAATAGCCTGCAAAGCGAAAATTTTTTGACAATTGCCTCCCATGCCACGGTACGTTGGCGCGGAGGGTCGATGATTCAGCTTCTTGCATAACTCGATCCTAGCGCTGGTCCGCTGTACATACAAAACAATGAATCGGCACCGCGCACAATATCTCGCGTCTGACGACTATCCGATCCTGACGACCACCTAATAGAAGCAGTCATACGGCTTCCTTTCATCACGCAAATGTTTACTTATCGTGAGAATGCAACATGCAAGCAGCGTGAGCGCGTACGTTACTGCCATTTACCGCGCACAAAGCTGCATTTGTCCATATTTTAGGCCCATCCAGAGTTCATAATCACGGCGTTTGAGGCCCGCACGTGTTATGCAGTGATGACACAGTTGAGGAGTTATTTGTTTATTAAATTATGGGGTTTCACGTGCCAAAACCACTTTCTGATTATGAGGCACGCCGTAGTGTGGGACTCCGGAAATTTCGACCACCTGGGTTTCTTTAACAGGCACCAAAATCTAAGTAGACGGATGTTTTCGCATTTCACCCCCATCGAAATGCGGCCGCCGTGGCCGGGATTCGATCCCGCGACCTCGTGCTTAGCAGCCCAACAGCATAGCCACTAAGCCTACCGTGCCCACCGCGGTGAGATGGGTTGTGGAATTCCAAAAAAGTGTTCTCGCTTCAGATGAAATTTACTAGAATGAAAATTTCTTGTTCACAAGCTGAAAGATCAGTGCGCGTAATGAGCTATTTCACGTATTTTTATCTCGAGGACCCTCTTGCTTAATTTAAGAGGGAACATCGTCAAAAGGTGATTTTTTTGCCAACTTCGGAAGTAATTTTCTGGAAAAATATTTGATTTCATGTCGAATAATATGTTTAGCAGAAACAATAGCAGCGGGCAAAAATAGTAAAAAAGGTATTGTGCCTGAAACATTAACGACGTTTATGAAAAATATTTCACAAACCCACAATCTTTTGCTTATTTACTGAACCAAGTAAACGCGGAAAGCACTTGCATATGCTCACCTATATGACTTCACATGAAAGAACCACGCCAGTACAATATTCTAAACTACTATTCGTCATTGCGCCTAGTTTCACACTTGATTAAAAGAAAGTTTACCTCCAACCAACTTTTGCTTCTTCGCCGAAAATTTAAAGAACGCTTACGTCATTAATTTTTTTTTTTCGAGAAAAATACTTTGGGGAATCCCGATTCACACAATCCCCAAATATAATCCATTTTTTCCTATGAGACTCAACGAAGGTCGCTTCCAAGGTCTGGGACGTTTGGGACCCAGCTGCGGATAAGGGTGCATTTATAGATTTTACCGGTAGCTAGCTGATGCGAACGGATTTCAACCATTTCAACACACGAATTGCTGCAGCCAATGAACTTGATGGGCTGGCACGGCTCGAGAGAGAGAGAAAGAAGAGGAAAGAGATTACATCTGTTTTAAAGGGCACCTCACCATGTCTAGCCATATTGAGCTGACAAGTTCAGAGCATACAATGCGTGATAACGATCGTGTCTGCAAAGTATTACATCGCTGCGTGCCGCGAAAAGACTTGAAATTTCAAACCGAACGCCGTTTTTCCTTCTCCTCGCGGCCGCCGCGCTCCAAGTCCAAGGATGACGTACACGTGCTAGTGCGCCTACGTACATGTGTTTGCTGTGACGTCGCTCGTGGTGACACGTGACTTCGTGAATTATTCACGGCAACATCTGTTATTTGTGTAATATATAGTCACGCTACTGTATATATGACAAACGCTATTAAGTTTTATATAATGGAAGCAGAGAGTTGTTGTTCTGAGTGGCTGCGGAACATACCCACAGTGGGGGAATGGCCATGAATCGGGTGTTGAATTAGGTGCATAAAAACAAGAGAGCTAACAATTTAACGTTGGAGCGAAAAAGTAAACGTTTTGTGTGTGGAGAAAATAATAATCAGAAGAAAACCTCCGTCCTGTCGTTTGCGTTCTGTGTCCACGTCTATAGTGCGCCGTTGATCTCCTCAAGTAATAATTGACTTCCATGCGAGATTGCCTAAACGGAGATTTGTATTGTCGTGTCGGTCCTCATTCTGTTGAATTGCCTATGGAGCACCAAAATACCCATTCGCACATTCTCGCCGTATTCACTGACCATAACGCTGTCTTCTGGCCCTTAGCTCTGAAATAGCCCATGGGCTGGCTTGGTCATTGAGCTTTGAGGCTCCAAAGGTATTCGTATTCCGTGGTTTGCAACTCTTGGCGCCAGAGCCACGACCCTGATAGTTTGTGGCATTATCTGGCAACTCTGGCCATTCTGATACCGACTACACTGCTTAGGTTTTCTCTGTATTGCAGCTCCTCCGATTCGCCAACGAGCAACGTCCTGACGCTTCCACCGCCGTAATCTTAATCGCTAAAGTCCCGATTTACTTCTTGTCATTCCTAAACACCTCCGCCCATTCTTTCTAAGGGTGCTTCACGACGTAGTTGCTGCTGGGTATCTCGGCGTGTCTCGTACTTATAAGCGACTACGCCACCGCTCTTCCTGACCAGGATTTGCTCATTCCGTATGCGTCGATAGGTCCTCCCCGCTTGTGAACTTTGAGACTAGGGGTAGCGTTTAGGCAAGGAATCCATTCGTGCCATATGGATGAGTACGTCCGGGAGTAGAAGTGAAAGATAATGGGTTTATTTTACATTATTTACAATATTGAAGCAAAGTCGTCAGATTCTAGTCAGAGCTCACACATGTCTGCAGACGTCAGGACCGGTCAGCGCGTCTCACGGCACCAAAGGTTCGCTTTTAAAACGCCATTCTTCCCTAGATTCCTACACAGGGAATTCGATGACCTTGTTGCAGCCAATTAAAGGGGTCGTGCAGTTCACAGAACTGTACGTCTGGCTCTAATCCCAACCTTCGAAGCAAGGACGACGCAGTCTGGAAACAGATTTGGTGCGCACTCCTTCCGCCACACAGTTCATGTTCCCTCCACGAAAGTTGTGGACTGGGTTCCTCGTTCTCCGTGACGGCCATCTTGTAAGGGTCAGGAGATTACTCTTCACGCTCGTTACCGCTTCCACGGACAGTGGCGGATGCAGTCGCTTCCAAGTGAGCCGCCTGTTTGCCGGTCACAGTGGGTGTCGGGCCCCATCGCCATGTAGGCGGGCGCTGATGAAGGGGGCTGCCTCGGGCGAAGCACCCAAAGAATGCGAACTGCCGATTTGGGGCGCAACGGTGTCAAGTGAGAGAAAAAGGATGCATAGAAAGGCAGGGAGATTAACCAAAAGTAGTTTCGGATGGCTACCCTGTTCGGGGGGAAGGACTCGGGCGATCAAAAGAGAAAGACAGCGGAAGCGGGGAGAGACAGAGAGAAGTACAGACGAGCACAATCAAACCACGTACGCCACAGAACGGCAGGAGGGCGGCATTCTTAAAGTCTATCGCGGAGGCCCGTATACCGCATGAATCTTAGCAGCCCGAATAAAGCCACCGGCGTGGAGGTTCTGTGGCAGCACTGGCCGAGGGCATTTAGTACTAATAGTGGTCGATTGTCCGAGTGGTCCAGCATTCTACACATCACTTGCCTCTCGGCAATATAGCGTCGGCAGACACAGATAATGTGTGCGAGCGTGCATCCCAGCTGCATGTGCCACCAGGCACGTACCCAGGATTTTCTTTGGGGGGAGGGGCGGGGCAACCCAAGGTAACTTTTCTATGTAAATGAGGGGCGAGAGGTATCATTACTAGTACAAATGTGAATAATGCCCACCATTCGCCATAAAGACGCGTAAACCCGCAAAAGAGAAATGAAATAAGGTGCATCTTACAGGTACGCCTGTGAATTACACTTCTCCTTAACTTGGCAAAGAAGGAACCACATCAAATGGACTCGCGCATGAAAGAAGCACAGCAAGAACACTGCCAAGAACAAGTAAATAAGCGAAAGTGCAAAATTAAAATTTCTAGTAGCGTTCTTGGAATTAGCCCTGGAAAAATTATACATATACATATATTTGCGGAACAATCGCAGTTCTTTTGGATTCCTCGTTTACTGCTCTATCAAGTGCAAAAACCGACTCGTATTGTTCTTTAGGAAGTTGCGTAACGATGCATGGTCGCCAGTCCCGTACTGCTGCGTAGAATGTAGGACGCTGCGGTTCTAGACGTACTGCGCCCACGGCGGAAGGTTAGAACAACACTCACATTAGCACAGAAGAGAAGTGGCTATGCCAGGCGGCTCGACTGATAACGGTAGAAGCGTCATTCAAAACACACAGAATTATTCTCCACTTCCGGCGGCGTTTTCCCTGCTCCCTTCTTAAATAAAAAAGATGTTGATCCATAAATATTTTCACAATCAAGAGTTAAATTTGTTAATTTTCTCTTTTCCTTCCTGTTTGGCTGTTGTCTCGGCCCTCTCCCTGAGTAGATCACTTAATTTCTCAAGTCCTTGCGACTCTTGTTTCCAGTTGCCAATTTTGCACGAAAAGTGCTGTACAATTAGGGAAAAGCCAGACGAGGTAACGGGTGACAGTCATATTGCTTACGGGTTTAACGGTTATTGCAGGGTTTGATGATGGACGCTGTTTTCGTTACTTTTATTTTCCACCTTACATAACCCATATCGCGGTTACATGATTCCGATGATCTGCCAGCGTCGCGGTGAGCCGTCACTCGAAGAAATAATTAAGCAAAAGGAAAAGTTAAACGCAATTGACGTTTTCTCCAGCCGTAACTCGTTCCACGTACATACAGACCAGCCGACTACAAACTGAATCCCTTTCCTGGTCCCTGGATCAGTCTAAACAAAGAAGGTTGAACTAACGAAGCGACAGCACTGCGCGTGGTCGTTGAATAGACGGTGACAACTGAATACACCTCTAGTTAATCGCGCGGGCACCGAATCGAGGAGAAAACTGGCCTCCACACCCCAGGAGATGCGTATAACTACCGCCATCCAAAAGGAGTGAGAAAGAGGCAGAACAATGTTGGCCGCCGAATAGCTGTCAAGTCTCAAGATTGATTTGGCGTCGCTTCATGTGTGTCAGGAGTGGTGGCGTGGGCGGGGAGGGGGGTATGTTGTTTAATTTCGTGTGGAGCTACCCCCCCCCCCCCCCCACACACACACACACCACCTGGGTACGCGCCTGTGTGTCACACGTGGAGCTGTTGGTCATTCCAATAAGGAAGGCATAATGGTTTGTAAATGCGACGCCTAGCCACGTAGAGACAGTGCAGAACGGTCTGTTCACGTCGTAGTAATCCAGGAGGTAGATGTGTCTGTATATCTAGAGACAACGAACACAAATGACACATGGTGAAAACATTCGAGTCCCACACAGGCAACGTCCATTCACGGGACATCAATGAATGGTAGCCCAGTCCCAGCGTCTGGTCGAAAGACATTGACCACTTTTTTGTGCAGATCGGGTGGCTTCGTCGGCGTGGTCATTTCCGCTGTCGTTGCAGTGTCGTGGAAGCAATTGAAAGATTACGTTGTGCCCCTTGTCATGGCTTGTCATTGGGGCTGTGGTGCACTGAAGGGCTGCCTTGGAATCACACACACACACACACACACACACACACACACACACACACACACACACACACACACACACACACACGCGCACGCGCACGCACACGCGCACACACACAGACACACACACAGACACACACACACGCGCACACACACGCGCGCGCGCGCGCACACGCGCACACACACACACACACACACACAGACACACACACGCGCACACACACGCGCGCGCGCGCGCACACGCGCACACACACACACACACAGACACACACACACGCGCACACGCGCACACACACACACACACACACACACACGCGCGCGCGCGCGCGCGCACACACGGCTGCGCGAAATGTGCAGACTACCATCGTTCAGACAGCAAAGCTCATGGTCACAGGCAATGTTCGCAAGAAGCCGTCCAGGATGCCCGCTGGTTACCTGCCGCCGCTATACATATCCCAGCCGAGCCTTTCCGTAACGCCGGTTTAGACCTCATTGGCCCGTTTCCGTTATTCATACCGGGGAACTTATGCGTTGCTGTCACGGCGGACTACACGACCCGCTACGTTATTTATTAAACGTGCTCTTCCAACCGGTTGCGCAAGGGATGTGGCGTACTTTCTGTTACGCAACGCTCTATTGATACATGGTGCGCCACGTCGAGTATAGTCACAGAACCTGGCCTTTGTCCAAGGTCATTGATGAGATAATGAGTGTCTGCTGTACCCAGCATTATATTGCCACCTCCTACCATACACAAACCAATGGTCTCGCCCAATGTTCGCATCGAAGGTATACGTATATGGTCTCGAAATGCGTTTCACCTGACTACTACGATTGGTACCTTTTCTCTACCTTACAATACCTTCGCTTACAACTCTTCCAATCTCTACACTGCTGGCTATTCCCCGTTCTACCCCTTGTATGGCCGTGAACCTATGTCACCTACAGACAGCTTGTTTCCGTCCGCTACGATTTCAGTCAGCGAATATGCCCTCAATGCAATAACCCCTGCTGACTACGCCAGGAAACTTGGATGCAATCGCCTGCAAGTGTCTCGCACACAGAAGCGGCGCTACGACCTTGGTGACAGAGGTTTTCGCCCTGCTGCCCCGTGTTGCTTTGGTCGCCATCCCGCAACGTTGGCTTTTGTCAGAAGCCGGTCTCCTTTTACACTTGCCCATACCGCGTGCTTCGCCAAGTGATTGATGTTGTTTACTAAGTCATCCCACGCAGGCCCACTACTTCCTCCTCTACGACAACCAATGACATCGTCTGCGTCGCCAGGCTCAAGGTACACAACTCTCCGCATGCCACAGGTATTTAGCGGCACCGAGACGGCGCTAATGGCCACCGAGGGTAGAGTTGTGACGTGAGAGATGCTGAAGAGTGCGACGGCAGGGCGCCTCCGGGCTTTGGACGCGAGGCATTTTCAACCTTGCTTTCTGGCGAATCAATTGTTATATACACATAGCAAGACGGCTCTTCCTCAGTGTTTCTTTGCTTGTAACATTTAATAATAAGAAAAGAACAAATGAAATACAGCAAATAAAACAAACAGAACTATAGATTTAGCAAAAAAATCAAGAAAGGATATGGTCGGAACTTGGCACGGAAGCTGCATATAACTCAAAATAAAGGTCTGAATGCTGGGCAAACACTTTCGTCCCCGTGCCCAGTAGCCGAGGCACTAAAGATCATTTTAAACATTTTCGTCACCTTGGACTTGATACGCACGGAGTATTTGTCTTGCGTCTTCTGTGCTCTGGTGACAGGAATTCGAATCTCCGCGTACTATCTTGGTTGGCTTTATTGAAATTATCAGTATAGCAGGAGATTAGAATTTATGTCGCTATCCTGGCTGGCTTTACTGAAGTCATCAGAATACCTCTGCTCTTCCCTTTTCCCGCTCTCCAAGTGTAGGGTAGCCAACCGGGTACGTCCTCGGTTAACCTCCCTACCTTTCCCTCTTCGTTTCCCTCTGTCTCTCTCTATCAGTATGCCCGCATCCTACATTTTCAAAAGTGTAGAGGTTTTATATTAATGAAAACGACATCTAAGTTGCAGGCAAACAAATTTATTGAAAGCCCACATCCATTTAGAAGGCAATCATGCAAACTTCATTAAGAATACCTTTTTATTCGTTACAAACAGACTGTAGACTGGTGAAATGAAACATAAGAACCTGTCGAGAAAAGGTTCTAGCATGCATTTAGGTAATTCAGTAGCAGCAGTTTGGATAAACGTTGGGAACTAGAGATGTCGCTTTGTAGCCGGGAGGAGGCGGACACCTGCAACATGGAATGAAGAAAGTCCATTTATTTTTTCAAGTGCCCTTCTTTAAAAAAAGTTGAAGTGGCTCTAGAATTAGACAAAACATTTCGGTTAGGACGAAGCAAGCGCACAATTTACCATTTTACAGCTTTCTTTTGCTCCATATTAATAGGCAAAACAAAACTTTCAGTGGCTCCGCATCCTGCGGTCGCACGGAGCGGGGAAGAAAGTTCGGGGACAGCAACACCGTGCAGTATTCGACGCGAGGCTACGCTTCCGAGCTTCAGCGCCGTCATCATTGTCTGCGTCTACTCAGGGCAATTTTATTTCCAAATCTGCCGATGTCGTTTCCCTTAAAGGACCCCTCACCAGGTCTGGCTATTTCGAGCTGACAAGCGCAGAGCATACAACGCGTGCTAACGATCATGTTTGTAAAGAATTACATCGTTAAGCGCTGCGGAAAGGTTTGAAATTTCAATCCGAACGCCGTTTTTCGTTTCTCTCGCGGCGACCGCGCTCCAAGCCGGACGGTGACGTAGTCGCGTCCCTACGCCTACGTAGTCGTGTCCGCAGTGCGATGGCGCTCGAGGTGACACGTGACTTCGAGAATTATTCAAGTTAACATCTGTTATTTTTGTGATCTGGTGCTTGAATTGACGAATTGAAGTTTATAGAGAAATAATAAAACACACAAACGGAATGGTCGCGTTTTTTTTTTTTTTTGCTTCGCATTGAAGCAAGAGAAATCTACTTGATCCCACGGATTTTATACCGTGTTCCAGCGCGGGATCATGCTCTGCGACCCGCTTGTTCTTTCTCAGTATTCTTGCAGCACTGAATTACACCGCTAGTCAGGCGTCCTTGTGCACAGCGCGCAAAATCGTGCACTGCGCGAAGCGAGACATCAGAACAGCTTGCGCGCAACGCCGTCAGCGAAAATGCGCAGCGCCGAAAAAACAAAAAAGAACACCGGAATAACAAAAATTAAAGCGGGCCGCGTGACGTATGCGTAACGCGAACCTCGAGGTATGGTATGGGAGAATGCAAGGAAGGAATTTCGCTTGTGGAGGCTAGACGGGCCGAGTGGAGAGAGTGTCTCGCTATGCAGTGGAGCTCGCCTTGTGAAATCCTGGGATCGCGGCACTGAAATATATATATCTCGGCTATTAATGAGCCGATTTGAAAAGTGTTTGCGGTAGAACACTCCCTAGAGGACACGTAGCAACTTCCAGCGTATAACCAATATTTGCTATGGGGCCTGATGAGGGGCCCTTTAATTGTGAATGTATTGGGCTACAGAGATAGACCCTCGCAGAATCTTGGATGCGTCTACCAGATTGGCGTACGGCTGCATGAACCCCGGCAGTCGCGACGATGTCGTGTTCTACCACTTTTCGATATGAAAGAAGTTAGCTGTACAGTTGATCGAGGCAGCAAAGAAATAAATTCGCGGCCCCATGCAATGATCCAACCACTTCCGTGACACCCACTGCTACAAAATTCTTCGATTAGTGCTGGCTAGTCGCGCCGTTCATGGAGCTCAACCGACGAAAACCTGTTGTCGCTTCCGTGTCCCAACACAGCGTCATTCCCCCCCCCCCCTCCCCATACACACACTCACAAAAGAAAAGTGAAAGCGATAAGCATGATGATGAGCAAAACTTTTTTAACTCTCCAACATCCCGATAGTACTGTGCGGCTACGTACAATAATTATTTACCAGGGAGTGGCGGGACAGTTGGTGTTGGATATTGGAATGCATATAACAGGGCCCATTTAATTATAAAGTAACATATTCACCAGGAAGAGGTGGGCTAATTGGTGGTCGATATTGGAATGCATGTAACAGGGCCCATTCAATATGAAAGTAACATAATCACCAGGGAGAGGTGGGCTAATTGGTGATCGATATTGGAATGCATTCAGTACAATAATGTGCATTCCAGTACCATAATGAACACCCCGAAAGACAGCAGAACTTTCCCGCTGGGGGAGCGAATGCGTCATAGCACGGCCGCCCCCAGCAACCGAAAGATTTGCCCTAATGTATAGTCGCCGCCAATGCGAAAACTGTGTAAGACTTCTTTTTCAACCTTAAACAATTACCGTTGAAGCAAGGCTATGTCTAGATTGCATGTTTTATAAGAAGCGATGACCACTGTCAAACCTCTAGCGCAAATGAAGCTTTCGATACCAACATGTTCGACTTGTAAACAGCGCCAAACTATATATACCGCCGGTGCACTGCGAAGAGGCTCGCCCGTATTCGCGCTTCGCACACAGCGACGCCACGAATATCTGCCCAGCTTTCATTTTGCGTCGATTGGCTGCGAAGAATAGAAGGGCTCGAGGCCGTCATCTAGGTAGACAGACCTAGGTCTTAAATCTGCTGCGCCAAAATAAAGTTTATTCCTACTCCTCGAGAAGATTGTTTTCGGAGTGTCGCCTTCTGCTGCTCCGAAGCGACAACAGCTGGGTTGGGGCTAGCGGCAACGAGTCTGCCGTACCATATATATCTCAGCTGTGGGTGGTGAAATACTTCAATGACAAGAAGCAAGATTTGCGCTTTGGCGCGTTCGGCAAGATAATTCTTAAATGAGAGCAGCAGTGAAGACACAGAAGCTTCTCTCGGGTTGTCAATTCCCCTATAGACCTATAGACTGTTCCAACGATGTCTAAAACAACGGTAGATGCTCATGAGTGCGTGTGAGAAAACGGATGAGGAAGCAGGTGAATATTTTTGCACAATTAAATCTTTTATGCGTAAGCACTCTGAAGATACTCCACGCGATTTCTGGGGGCGATCTATCTATCTATCTATCTATCTATCTATCTATCTATCTATCTATCTATCTATCTATCTATCTATCTATCTATCTATCTATCTATCTATCTATCTATCTATCTATCTATCTATCTATCTAATCTAATCTAATCTTACGCCAACCCAGTGACCTAAGTTGAATACCTGATTGGGCCATTAGCTATGGGCTCGTGGTCGTGATGCACCATTCGTGGTCGTTGCATCGCCGTCTTTCCAGCTTTGTCATCCGACACTCGTTAGGCCGCCGTCGTCACGCCATTGTCGTCATACAGTACTCATGCTAGCGGCATGAGTACTGTATGAGTACTGAATTGCTGCATTCGTTGTCACACCCCCATAGTGATTATAGTGATATAGTGATAATGATTATAGTGATAGGATTATTTTTTGACCACCAGGGTCCTTTAACGTGCCCACAATGGACGGGCATTGCTGGATTGCTATTTGGATTACCATCGATATTCGTGGTGAGATGAGTTCTGTCGTGTTTTTTATAATTATATGGACACTCCAGGCGCATTTCTGCGGTCGGCGTCGGTGTCGCCGTGATGTTCTGTATAAAGTCCTAGGGCGATAACACCGTCGCCGCGCGCCGTATGCTGTACGTGCAAGTGAAAGCGCGCGAGGGGAGCCGATGATCGCGGCTCAATCGCGCGCGCGAGGGAGGTTAGCGGGGAGGCAGCGCAGGAGAGATGGGGGAGGGGGGGAGGCGGCGTACTTTGCGCGGTCGCGCGCGCCCCGTCTTGAAATTGATCTGCAGGCGAGTCATACCTTTCTGCGTGCTGTGTGCTTGCCGCTTGGCGGCACGAACACAGCAAAACTCGGCGCCAAAAGGGCGGCTGTGAATACGACAATTTGATCACGCTACGCGTGGACACGACAAGTGCCATCGGCTTGGTTATTGCGCAGCTTCGCCCGTCAATGCAGTCTTGTTTGCAAGAGCTTAGAAATAGTAAGGAAAGCTCTGTCTTCGATGTCAATCGTTACAAAAAAGTGCAACAATGAATTAGTTTAAACTTTACCTTATTCACAGGGGCATTCATGACAAAACATTCTTGGGTGTTACGTGCCAAAATCCCGATAAGATTGTGAGGCACGCAGTCGAGGAGGACTCCGGATTAATTTTAACCAAATTGGTTTCTTTAACGTGAGCCCAATGCATGGCACACAGGCGTTTTCCCATTTTGCTCCCACCCAGTTGCGGCCGCCGTGGCCGGGATGTGATCCCTGCGCTCTCGGGCTTAGCACCGCAACGCGAAAGCCACTACGCCACCATGGCGGGCCATTCGTGACGTGATTGTACATATCTTTTCGTGCGTTATTTCATGCGGCGTCACGTAGACCAATTTGTCAGTTCCATGTTGGTCCGCCAAAAAACCATCGTTGCCACTTGAATGAGAGATGCTGTGTTCCAGAATTTTCGGAACCAGAATTCTTCCTGACCGTGTCGGTCGTAAAATTTCACTTGCGTCCTAAATTTTCGTGACATTTAATGTTTCATGTTGCTCACGGAGACGCTAGCGTTTCAAATACACGATAATATCATCTACGTACAGGCACTGAAGAAGCAGCCCGATGAAAGGGTTCGGAACCACATTCATCATATTCTGAAATCAACTGGGCGAGTTCAGTCGGAAAGCTCACGGAGAAGATGTAATTGACGCTCCTGGACTGAATCTCGACATTTGTGGAGGGTAGACATACATATTCATCAGCAACCAGTCCATGAGCGTCAATTCCATGCTCTCCATAATTTTTCCGACTCAACTGAGAAGAGCTATCGATAGGACTGTATGTGTGTTGGAGAATTGCCAGATTTGAGCACAGGAATTACAGGAGCTTGTTCCCAGCAAGATTAAAGGCGGCCACTCTCCCTCCTGGCACTGAAGGTGGTAAAAAGGCACATTGTTGCCTTGTCGCCTAAATGTGATAACTCAGCGTAGCTGACGCAGCCAGGGCCAGGAGATGTTGCCTTGTTCACCAATGGTAACGCGCCAAGCGACTGCGTTTTCGAAAAAGGTTCGTCTGCTGCAGTATGCTCACTGTCGCTGAAACTTCCTGTGTCGCTCGGGGCAAAGCTGTGAGCATCGCTGCAGGAGCGTTCTTAGGGCATAAAGACTCCGCTATGTCCTACTAGTTGTAATTACGGGATAGTGTAAGAACTGAAAGGATGCAGTTGATCGGAAAGATTCTAAGGCGGTGCACAATGCTCTATATTCTTGACAGCCCTTTTCTGGGATGAGCTTTGGAACAGAAAGCCCGCCATTGCTTTCTGTCAAGCTTATCTAGGTGACGCTGGATATGTCTTTCTTTTGCCTAGCTTCTCGAATGTCATCTACAGACAGTGTCCTACGCGCACGTCTGTTCGATCTGCGGTGCATGTCTTGGACCCACTCATGCTCAATGATGGCCATTGAATGAGTTCGAGGTGGTTTCAGATGCTTAGCGCTGCTTTGTTTTGCTCGACTTATGGCACCAACAACTCCTCGTACGTCAATCCAGGTAGGTATGAATCTGCGATTGTAGCGTTTCCCAGTTCAACGAAGCGCACTTCGTTGCTTGTACCGCGTAGGACGGCTCAAAGAGTTGTAGGTTGGTACGTGACCACTGCCATGACTTTCAATGTCTGCAAACCTGCTCGACGTAGACATGCGGTGCGAGGAGATCATGGTCATGACGAGTCCGCTGGATCGGTCTTTTCTGCAAGAAGGTTGGCTGTCCATCATTAAGAGTTCCTAGTTTGTTTCGATGTGCTATATAAAAGAGGCGTCGACCGCGGTCTTGAAGGCCTCTTACCGCTCCAGGTGGTGTGATGCGCGTTGAAATTGCTGCTTAGTATGTGGGGTTTAGGTGTTCCATCTATTATGTCCTGCAGCCTATCCACATCAAATGCAGCCCGTAGTGGTATGTATGCCACAATCCATGTAACGGTCAGGTTGTTCCACTTCATTGCAGCATACTCGTTGGATGCATCGGCTGGTATGGCATGAGCATTGAAAGATAAACCATTGAGACAAACAAGATGAACATTGAAAGTGGAATCAGTGCGAACGACATGATAACTCTGCTGGTATACACTCCTGTCGGTGAAAGTGTAATGGTATATCCGAATGCCGGTGCGCACCCAGGAGCCTGAATGGCGATCACCGGAAAGCGGTGCTTGTACACAAATTGTCTAAAATCGGAGAGACGACAGCGAAGGTTGCAGACATTGCATTGAAATATAGCGGCCTTGTTGCGAATGTTCTTCAGGCTAGGTAATTGGGTCGTTAGCGCCATTTTGCCAGAACAGAAGAAAAAAAGTCAAGCAGGGTCAGGCTGGCGTTAGCCACGGGAGAGGGCATTGGGGCGAGGAAGCTACGAGAAACGTTGACAAGCGCAGATATCAATCAGTATGTGTTTTCGTGGCCTTGTCGAGTGTCGCACTCGCGTGTTTCGCCCAGGACGTAGAGACCCGTGTCTTTTCCACCGAACCAGTTGTGCTCTCCTGAACAGCTCTCACGGGAGGAGTTGGAGCTGGTAGGCCAGTCGGTAGAGGTGGGAAACAATTTGTTTCCTCAATTTGTGGGTAATCGGAGGTGGCTATGACTGCCTTTCTAGGTTCGGCTGCAGGCGTCTTTGCTTGGCCACTCTCTTGAGTTTCCGCTTGCTGGAACACTGCTGGCATATTGCTCTCCGTCGCAGCCGAGCGCGCGCGAAGCAGTTTCTCTCCGGCTCCGAAATGGGTAGGCCACGCGTCGTACGTACTGCTGAAGAGCAAGCAGCTTTCGATAAGCAACGCCGCGAGCAAAACCGGGAACGAGGTCGTCTACGCCATGCCGATGCTGCAGCCCGGGCACAAGAACAGGCTCCTGCAGCCGAGCGCAAGCAGCAACTGCGTACCGAGGATCCGGCAGCTTACCAAACCGTCGTTTAGTGAACCGTCAGAATTAACCCAGTGATAAACACCGAGGCCGCAATTTTTAGCTACGCTAGTTAACCATCTGTACGTAGTGCTTGGGCGGTGATATTTATGTATTGTTGAGAGCTCGGTTTAGCGGAGGCAAGTAATACACATTTTGACAGTTTGAGAACGGAGCTATTCAAAAGGCGCCGCGCGACTGGGACGGAGACAGAGAAACACAAACCACAACACAGCGCTTGTTTTGTGGTTTGTGTTTCTCTGTCTCCGCCCCAGTCGCGCTGCACCTTTTGAATAGCCATGAACCAACTCGCCGAAATCAAAGTTTTACTGAGAACGGAGAGCCGACTTGTTTTATTCTACAGTAAAAGTCGCTGTTTGCTGAGTGGCTGTGGTGGCGCCGCTGTCGGGAAGCCACCTCACTTCCAAGAAGGAGTAGGGGCAAATGACCCCCACATGGAAGCCAGGTGAGCTAACTGAATTTCCCAGAAGCGGGGGACAACGTATAGTGACGGACGGTCGTTACATTATTATGTATTTATGAAGGCTTGGGCGACAATGGATACTGTTATCAACCACTGTATTAGTTCTTAAAAGAGACGTGCTCCTGACACCTATTGCTACCATTCTGAAGCAAGTGTAACACAGAAAAAGCGGGTTTCAATAACTTACGTTCCTGGAGCGAATAGACTATTCTGAAGAGTGTTCATTGACTATAGCAACCAAGCCTATCATATTCCTGCAAGCAAGCTCAAACACCAGCTCTTCAGAGTTCGAGTTGAAAAACACCATTTCTTTGGTGTTGTCAAGGGAATATTGTTTAGAGTTTGCTAGGCAAGCTGCATTGACAAAACCGGCAATCACCAGAGAAAATTAAAACAGCGCCACAATCACGTAACTAAAGGACATTGATTGTTGAATGCCCTGGCCGAGTACCACATAAAAATAAACAGGTCACTACACTGACTGTAATTCAGCCTGTCATCGGTAAAAAAGATGGCATTCCGTTTCTTTTTAAATAGCTATATTGATGCGTGCTCTATGTAGACATGTAGAAGACGATGAGAATAGTGCTTTAACGGACTTAGTGTAGTGGGACTGGGGAAATGCAGAGACGAAAAATACATCTTTGTTCTGGTAGCTTTGCAACAGGCTGTTTCGCCATCTTTCCCAACGTATTGTTGTCTCTTGTTCGCGTTGAACCGCGACACTGGTAGAGGTGCGGGGTACACAACCCTGCCTGACGCTCCGGATTCCTCTTGGGTGCCGTTGATCCAGCCCGTCTCCAATTAACCGCTCCTATGCACCGCTCCACTCGGCGGTTGCTAGGCCTTGCTCCCGAGCTCCACCCCCTCCAGGAACGTTCGTCCGGGCGCTGTCTACCTCTGCCTGTGGCGATCGACAGTCCGCCACAGGTTCCACGAGTTCCACAAGACAACTCTACTCACTGTCCGTCCCAGGTAACCCTCCTGCAACCAATGGTTCCCGATCGCTTTCATGGTGGTGCATATGAAGACGTTGAAGACTGGCTTGACCAGTACAAACGTGTTGCCAAAGTCAATGAGTGGATTGCTCAACAGAAGCGTGTATTTCGTCTTGACAGTAGTGCTCGCACATGGCTTGAAAACCGTGAGACCAATATCACTACATGGGATGATTTCCAGGGTCAGCTCAGTGAAACATTTTCGAGTGTCGATCGACCGGACCGTGCCCAGCAACTGCTTGAGTTGAGCATCCAGACACCGAACGAAACCGTAGCAATGTTTTCCGAGGACATGACCCGACTGCGTCGTAGAGCTGACCTTCACATGCCTGAGGAAAAGAAGTTGCGATAACTTATGCGTGGCGTCAAAGAAGAACTATTCGCCGGACTTGCGCGCCATCCACCGAGTACCGTGGCTGATTTTATAAAGGAAGCCACTAGTATACGCACTCCATCTAAGGTGCAGACAGTACGATCGCTTGCCGTCAGCACTCCATTCAACGCCACCGAAACGACTGTTAGGAATCACAACTCTCTCCGTGACCTAATTCGGCAGATTCTCCGCGAAGAATTTCAGAACCTCTGGGCATCGGCAGTGAGCACACCCGTGGCGTCAGTCGCTGAAGTCGTGCGTAATGAAATTAGGCAAGCGTTCTCGGTAGGAGATCCTAGTCACGAGCAGCGTCCCGTGAGTTATGCCGATGCTCTACGACGTCAACCCTCTGTGACGCCCATGCGGTCGCACCATCAGCCGCCGAGAGCCTCACCTTTGTCGTCACCACCAGAGGCAACATTGAGACGTCCGCCCGTTGTTCCGATTCCGTCCTACCGCCAGCCGCCGTCAGCTGCATTCTGGTCCCCGCCGCAAGACGAAGCTTCGAGGCCTTCGCAAATTCTAAAGAAACCCGAAAAAAACGGACGTATGGCGCACTGTCGACAGGCGCCCCCTCTGTTATAACTGCGGAGGCATCGGCCATATTGCCCGCTTTTGCTGGTACCGCGACACCTCTTTTCGACCTCGTCAATTCTGGTCTGACGGTCGACGCACCTGTGTCGACAACATGCTACGACCCGACGATGCTGCTTTTCAAGGGCCTGCGGTAACGCGCACTCTGAACGAGGACTATCTGCCTAATCCCCAGACCGATTTCGACCGACGGTCACGCTTTCCGTCCCTTGCTGATTCATCTTCACCGAATTGATGTCCTTTTGCTGACCTTCAGGGACAGCAAAAGTCCAGGACAACTTTAGGTCGCCCAGCCCACCCCGTGGAAACTAGCGGCGGCGACCTCTGGGACTGGGGAAATGCAGAGACGAAGAAGACATCTTTGTCTTGTTGTCTTTGTCTCGTCTTTGTCTCGTCATCTTTGTCTCTTTGTCTCGTCTTGTTGTGGCGGGCTTACAACAAGACGATGAAAAACCCCCAATAACTCAGATGCAAGAAGCTGTGAAACCAACAAACCCTGATACCGACGAAATTGTGAATACCGACGAAATTGTGAGCGTAAATCTTATTGTTTCCGTTGACGGACAGCAAGTGGCAGCACTAGTCGACACTGGTGCCGAGTATTCCGTAATGAGTCAAGGTCTAGCCGTTCGCCTTCGGAAAGTAAAAGTGCCCTGGACGTGACCCCATATAAGGACTGCAGGTGGCCAACTGCTCATGCCTGCTGGAAGCTGTTCTGCAAGAATCACCATCGGAGATTCTTCTTTCGTGGCCACTTTCGTCGTTCTTCCAACATGTAAAGATTTGATCATAGGAATGGATTTTCTAAAATAATATGGTGCCATAATCAACATCCCGGACCGCTCGGTTACGTTTTATAAAAGTCCTAATTTCATTCCCTGCTTATCGCCGCAATGCAACTCGTTTACACTCATCGAAAACGACGTGGTCGTCCCACCTCGGTCTTGTATGCTTGTTTCCGTGGCATGTGACGTACCGTTTGATTGTGGAGGAGTTGCAGACCAATTAATACCGCTGTTATTTACTCATGGTATCTCCGTTGCACGAGGCATCGTAAATGTGGGTGATGGGCGCACGGACCTATTAATTAATTTAGCGACGTGTGGGTGATGGGCGCACGGACCTATTAATTAATTTTAGCACAGAGCGACGGCACCTACCGAGGCGCACGGCGGTGGCCTATTTTGTCGACATCGCTGATGGTCGTAGCTGCTTTTCAGTGCTCGAGGAGGCGTCTGCACAAGACCCGGCACCTGTGCTTGACGTAAACGCTACTTTACCGCAACACGAGCGAGAACGGCTTCTTGCGCTCCTGGCCGAGTTCCACGACTGATTTGCGTCGACGTTAAGGGTTGATCGGACGCCTTTAACTATGCACCGAATAATCACAAAGGACGGGAACGAGACCGATTCATCAGAACCCTTCTCGTGTGGCCCTAAAAGTACGCTAGGTGATACAACAGTGTAAACCAAATGCTCGAAGCCGATTGATTCAGACTTCGAAGAGCCCTTGGGCATCACCGGTATAGATTTGGCCAAGAAGAAAGACGGCAGCCTGCGTTTCTGTGTGGATTATCGAAAGCTAAATCAGGTGACAAAAAATACGTGTATCCGCTTCCCCGCATAAACGATTCATTTGTTATACAGGCTTCGAAATGCTCGTTATTTCTCTTCCATGGACTTAAAGATCTGGTATTGGCAAATTGAGATAGACCCGAGAAACCGCGAGAAAACCGCTTTTGTCACGCCAGATGGGCTACACGAATTTAAGGTCTTGCCTTTCGGCTTGTGCTCTGCAGCTGCTACTTTCCAACGGCTTATCGATACCGTGCTTTCTGGGCTGAAGTGGAAAACATGCTTAGTCTATCTCGACGATATCGTAGTGTTTTCCGCAACGTTTGAAGAGCACCTTGACCAGCTTAAAGCCGTTCTGCAGACAATATGGTCCGCCAGCCTCACCCTAAAGCCGAAGGAATGTCATTCTTGCTTTTAGGAGCTAGAGTTTCTTGGCCATGTCGTCAGTCATGCCGTTGTCCGCCCAGATCCTTACAACATTACCGCTGTCGCACAGTTCGCTGTAGCATCGGATAAAAAGGCTGTCCGGCGCTTTCTGGGCGTTTGCGTATATTATCGGTGCTTTATCGGATACCTTGCTCGCATTCCGTCGCCGTTAGCTCGCCTCACGAGGGATGACGTTGCTTTTGTATGGGGCGACGAACAGCAAGCTGCATTTACCGATTTGCGGACCCGTTTACAAACGCCCCCTGTGCTTGCCCTCTTTGACGAGGCAGCTCCTAGAATGCTTGAGACTGATGCCAGCAATGTTGGTCTCGGAACCGAGCTTGTGCAGTGCCAGGAGGACACAGAAAGAGTGGTCGCTTATGCAAGCACAACTCTCTCAGGTGCAGAAGTAAGCTATTGGACAACTGAAAAGGAGTGCCACGCTGTCGTATGGGCGGTTACAAAATTTCGCCCATATTTGTATGGTCGCCCCTTCAAAGTTATCAGCGACCATCATTCGCTCTGCTGGCTCGCAAATCTTATTAGAGATTCTTCTGAGCGATTAGCACGTTGGAGCCTTAGACTGCAAGAGTTTGATGTGACGGTCATGTACAAGTCAGGGAAACGCGGTACCGACGCCGCCTGCCTGTCTCGGTCACCCATATAGTCGGCTCCTTCTGCCGATGAAGAGGAGATAGCAATCCTCAGTCTTTTCGACACATCTACCGTGACGACCCTGAGCTGCTTGACCTGATTAATTTCTTGGAGGGACAAACTCAGACCGCGCCTCAGGCTTTCGGAAGAGGATTGTCATCGTTTCTCTTTAAGGGCCCATCACCAGGTCTGGCTATTCTAAGCTGACAAGCGCAGAGCATACATTGCGCAATAATGATCATGTCTGCAAAATATTACATCGCTACGCGCAACGGAAAGATCTGAAATTTCAAACCGAATGCCGTTTTTCCTTCTCCTCGGGCCGCCAGGCTCCAAGCCGGAGGATGACGTATTCGCGTCCCGGCGCCTAGGTACTGGTGTCCGCAGTGTTATGTCGCTCGTGGTGACACGTAACTTCGAGAATTATTCAAGACATCTGTTATCTGTGCGATCTGTTGCTTGAATTGATGAATTGAAGTTTAGAAAAATAATAAAATACACAAACGGAATGTCTGCGTGTTTTTTGCTTTACTTTGCACCGAAGCAAGACAGCTGTTCTTCCGCTTCGTCTGCTTGTTCCCACGACCGTGAGGTCACGTGCGCAGGTACCGAAACTACGCAATTTTCTACCGTGTTCCAGCGCGTGATCATGCTCTGCTAGCCGTTTGTTCTGCCTCAGTATTGGCGTAGCGCTAAATTATACTGCTAGTCATGTTTGCTTGTGCACAGCGCGCAAAAGCGAGCGCTAGAGGAACAAGACAACAGTTCGCGTGCGACGCCATTAGCAGAAATATGTAGCGTTAAAAAAAAAAAAAAGGACAGCGAGGAGAAAACAATTGAAGGCGGGGCCTGTGAGGTATGCGTTACGCGATCCTCGAGGTGCGATATGGGAGAACACAAGGAAGGAATTTATCTTGCGGAACCTAGACGGGGCGAGTGGAGAGAGCGTCCTGCTTGGCAGTGGAGCCCGCCTGCTGAAATCATGGATTCGCGGCAATGAAATATTTCATCGGCTATTAATGAGCCCATTTGAAAAATTTTTGTGGCAGAACGCTCCCTAGAGCACACGTAACAACTTCCAATGTGTAACGAGCATTTGCTATGGGGCCTGGTGAGAGGCCCTTTAAGGAAAAAAGTTCTATACAAAATGAACTTCGCTTCGATCGGCTCCAGCTATTTGCTCGTCGTTCCTACTGCTCTTCGTTCTGAAGTGCTGGAAGCATGTCACAATGAGATGACTTCTGGGCATCTAGGATACACGCGAACGCTGAAAAGAGGGCGACAACGATACTATTGGACAGGAATCCCCGTTGCCGTGAAACACCCCGTTCAGACCTGCTTAGATTGTCAGCGGCACAAGTCACCTACGACGAAACCAGCCGGTTTGCTACAACCCGTTCAAGTACCGCAAGCGCCATTTGCCCAGATTGGAATGGACATCCTAGCTCCTACCTCCAGTTCTTACTTCTACTGCGGGTAACCGCTGGGTTATTGTATCAACTGTGTTACACCGAAACAAAAGCTATCCAGAGAGGTACAGCAGCAGAGGTGACAGGATTTTTCATTGAGAATGTTGTTCTGAGACATGGCGTACCAACCATCGTCATTACAGACCGAGGCACCGTATTCACAGTAGCGGTTTTGGATCACGTCCTGATGCTCAGGGGCACGACACGTCGAAAGATAACAGCCTACCATCCACAAACAAATTGACTAACAGAGCGCCTGAAGAAAACACTCGAAAGCATGCTTTCAATGTACGTGACTATAGAGCCCAAAGATTGGGACGAGATTCTGCCTTACATCACGTTTGCTTATAACACGGCTAAACAAGAAACTACACGGATGACTCCATTCAGCCTTGTTCACGGACGGCAAGCAAGCACAATGCTCGATGCCATGCTACCACACGAACCTGACGACATTGACACGGGTGCTGATGCGTTTACGCAACGTGCAGAAGCCAGGCAGCTTGCACGCGTGCGAATACACCGGCAGCAAGGGTACAACACAGGTCGCTATAAAGCCCATCATATACCTGTAACTTACGAACCCGGTGTGCCAGTATGGGTCTGGACGCCTATACGAAAGCGGGGACTATCCGAGAAGCTCCTCAGGCGATATTTCGGACCTTATAAAGTGCTGCGACGGCTAACTGACGTCACATACGAGGTCGCTCCAGATAGCGCTTACTGCACAAGGCGCTGCCAATACCATTCTGAACTTGTGCACGCAGTGGGCATGAAGTCCTATGTCAGCGAGTGGCTGTACGACGGACTTTATTGTTTAGCCTCGGGGCTATGCTCTTATAGAGAGAGGGCAAATGACGCGTGCTCTATGTAGACATGTAGAAGACGATGATGATAGTGCTTTAACCGACTCCGTGTAGTGGTACTGGGGAAATGCAGAGGCCAAAAGGACGTCTTTGTTCTGATAGCTTTACAACAGGCTGTTCCGCCGTCTTGCTCAATGTATTGTCTCTTGTTCGCGTTGAACCGCGACAATACATACGCGATAAACAGCACGAGGGGCCGCATTCCTGTCATATTTTCATTGACGTTACGTCTTTCAGTGCATACATAAAGTGGTTGCTGTGTACGATGTTTTTGTGTTCAATGCACCCGTGAAGACGCAGAAACGTTTATGTACATTTAATTTCCACATCGATAGATGTACAATGCTCACGGAATGAAACGCGTCAATTTAGGGCTAACTGATCAGCATGTTTTCGTTTCTACGAATGAAGTTAGCGTCACATCGACGTAATTTTGGCGCGTACACTTACATCGGAGTCCACATCACCTTTGGTGACCAGATTCCTAGCGACATGACATGGTACTCTCGAGTACTTTGCACGTATGCAGGTTTTTTTTTTTCAATGCTCCATGTCGCGTTTTTGTCCGTGAGCACTGTACTATTTCTTGTACGTTATGAGCAAGCGTCGCTTCCTGCCTTGCTGCGCTAGTTTTGTCATAGCGGAGGCTTAATTGTGCTTCTTGGACGAGAAGTCGTCCGAAACGATTACAGACGACACGCCACCACTTGCGTCGAGCACGCCTCTTCGCACTGCGTCTCGCAGGGACATATTGTAAGGCTTGCAAAGTAGCCATGGATACGTCCAGTTCCTGATTCTCCAACAGCGAGCCAATGGACTCCGACAACGACTACACCGTCGTGGAGGGCAAGCGACTGAAGAGAAAATACCGCAAGACAACCAAAGACGTGAGTGAGCAGGGCCCCAACGGACCACCTACTCCGACTGACAGGATTGCTTTTGTGCCGCTCGACGTCTCTAAGAATTTAAATTCTGTACACAGACAGATTCTTAACACCTACCTTGGTAATGTGGCTCCGAAAGGAATTAACGAAGTGCGTTTCAACACCAAGAAAAATGTACTCACAGTAGAAGTAGCGACGCGGGCCGCCCTAGAAAAATTGAAAACCTAGCGCATACCAGGACGCATAGAAGACCGGTCGTTCGTCGTGTACAGTGGTCGCACTAGGGCAGGTGTTATCTCCTATGTCGTGATTGACATCAGCGACGAAGAGCTACAAAGGCTTCTGTCTTCAACAGTGAAGGTCATCGATTTTTACCGCTTCGGTAGCTCGACGAGCGTCAAGCTTCTTTTCGAGGGAGACACGTTACCTGATCTAGTCAAGGTGGGCTACGTGAGACACCCGGTGCGTCCTCAGGTGCCCCGATCATTGCAATGTCACAAGTGCTTAAAGCTAGGCCATGTCAGCGCTGTCTGCACAGGCCAGAAGGCATTCCTCCGCTGTGCCGGCAGCCATGACGTATCTTCATGCACAGTAAGACAAACGAAGTGCTCGAATTGCGATGGACCCCACGAGGCCAATTCCAAGGATTGTCCTAAACAGAAAAAGGAGAAAAAAATACTGAACCAAATGAGCAAGGCAAGTATGTCCCACAAGGAGGTGGCAGCGTCAGTGCAACACCGGAGGAGACGAACGCGTCGTCGGCGTGGACAAGTTGTAGGTCCAGACGAGAGCTTCCTGGCTCCAATTCCGCAGGTCCAACAGAAGGTAATTGAATCGGCATCGGTAGATATCTCCAAACCATTGCTTCAAGCGAGCCGCGTAAGCCCCGAACCGAATGTATAACCACGCTTACCGCCGCGCACACGGGCCTCAGACTGTCAGCGCGAGCAAGGACAGTGCACTCAGATATCACCATCGGACTCTGTCATCAAAGCCATGCTGCGACAAATAATTGCCGCCCTGCAGCTGCTACTGTCCGGTTTAAGCACGCCAGTGGCGCCAACAGCGGCAAAAATTATGAACGCTATAGACAGTCTCTTCGCTACTCTGCAGTAACTTACACCTCTGCTCGCGAAGATGACTGTGCTGTGCTGTGAAGTGTACACGTACGCATTACACAGAAACATTATGCTGTGCAGCCCTCATCATATTCACCCTACCACCACCCTCCTTCCTCTTCACATCCTATCTCTGTTATTCCCCAAACCCCTTCCCCATCGTGGAGTAGCAGGCTAGAGGCATTTCATTCAGGGCGACCTCTCCACCTTTCTGCCATTAAATATTATCTCTCTCTCTCTCTCTTATACGTTATGTCTCCGGTAGTGGTCATACACCATAATACCAGCAGTGTGTGTGTAGCAGGCACGTACCCAGGATTTTTTTCGGGGGAAGGGGGGTGGGTGCGTAGCCTAAAGTAACTTTCCTACGCAAATGAGGGGGCAGGGTACCTTTACTAGTACAAATGTGAATAATGCCCACCATTCGTCATAAGGAGGTGTAAACCCGCAAAAGAGAAATTAAGTAATGTGTAAATCACAGGTACGCCTGTGAGATATACCTCTCCTTTAACTTAATTGACAAACAAGCAACCACATCAAATGGACTCGCGCACGAAAGAAGCGCAGGAAGAACACTGCCAAGAACAAGTAAACAAGCGAATGTGTAAAATAAAGATTTCTAGAAGCGTTTCTTGAATTAGCTCTGGAAGAATTATAAATATATATTTGCACAACACTCATAGTTCTTTTGGATCCCTCGTTTACTGCCTCTACGAATTGCCGAAACAGACTCGTATTGTTATTTGGGATGTTGCGTAACGATGCGTGGCCGCCAGTCCCGTACAACGTCGTAGAGCGCGGGACGCTGCGGTTCTAGACGTACTGCTTCTACCGCGGAAGGTTAGGAGAACACTCACACAAGCACATCAGAGAAGTGGCTACGTCAGGCGGCTCCACTGATAACTGTAGAAGCGTCATTCTGTCATATGTAAGATGCATGCGGCAAAACATGAAAAGAGGACGATGTGCGCCGATCGGTCCGAACGGCACGAGCCCTCGAGGCGCGTGACCCGAGGTGTGATCGGGGGAGAAGCGGCGCCAAGCTGGGATTATCGACGTGGCTCTGGGCCGAGAAGGTTGGAGCGTCAGCATCGCACTGGCGACGGGAGCCATGGAGGTTCGGCCAAGCCCGTGACGCTGGCGATCCAGGGTGTGGCCGTCGACCTCGGCGATGTTCGAGCGAGGCTCCTTGGACTTGTTGCAGCCTCTCACGGCGGTGATGGGAACTCCAGGAACGATCCCCATTCAGAGGCAGACCAGCACGTACGATAGTCCCAGGGGCGTCTCGTCGGCACTCGAAGAAGTAGCGGCGGAACCCGGTGTTAGGCCTAGCCAGGGAGGCTGGAGTGAGTCGTCACCGACAGAGTTCGGGACACCGACATACGAGACGGACGAGCTGGCCGGCCGATACCAAGGCTGCAAAGGCTACGCAGTCGGCAGGAGCACCGACTGTGACCAAGAGCTAACGCACATCGGACTTGGAGATCCGTGTGACGACAGAACTTTGTAAGAGCGTTTCTTTTTGTTGGCGCGCAGCCATAGGCCAGGGTTGCCGGAATTTCGCGCGGAACGCGCTAAGGACTGACGTGGCCGGCAATGAGGACGTAAGTTAGTCATCATTAAGTGGGCGACAGGGTGTCCACAAACCGGGGAAACCGGGAATTCTTAGTGAATTTGAATGGTCTGGAAATACTCAGGGAAAACTCAGGGAATTTGTGCTTCTATTAGGGAAAATTTGCTGTAACATCATTGAAAGGGAACGAATGTCGTGTTAATGCTGGCTCCAGTAACAGAGGAATCGCAACGAATCGTCATTGACGCCGTGTCATCGGCACGATGTATTGCCAGAGTATAGTTAACGACCGATTTTCCAGACGCCCAATTTTTCGGACATGCCCGACAATTCGCGCGGTTTTGCGGCACCACCATGTACTCCATATAAGCAATATATATTGCCCTGACTGCAGGTCTGAAATGGCATTAATCAAAGCGACCACCGCCGCCATCTTGATTATCTCGTCGCCTCGAACCGGCACTCTCGCACGCACATCCGCTGGCAGCCGTAGCCACCACCGCGGCAACGTTAAGCCTAGCTGCTTCTACGTTCGCTATTAAGCTTCTTGCCGTGCGGTGCCGTGTTTTTCATTGAAAGAATTCGCCACTGTCAGCAATGGCACTGACTCCGCCTTTGTAATCCTCGCGATAAGCTTCGAAGCTCGCAGAGCACAATGCGTTGCGTGATGCCAGTCTCTGAAAGTTAGCTTCGCCTCAGTACAGTTTTGGTAGGCCGTGAAGCATAACAAGCGTGGGAAGGGGCAATTGTCACGGGACACTGTATGCATTCCTTAATTATACACGCGTGCATCCCCGTCTCCTGTCACAACACAAGCACCGATATGCCTAATAAGTGTACTGGCAGGCCTTCAGGGTATTTTTCGGACGTTCCGGTGGCAATTTTAGCCCTTAAGGGCAGTTAAAGACATGCATTCATTTTTTTTCGGACTGCCCGATTTTTCGCAAGTTTTGCGGCCCCTAAGGAGTCCGAAAAATCAGACGTTGACTGTACAACCGACCAAGAGGATGCTTCAAATGATCCATGGGGTGAAGGCGTGGTAGAAGGAGGATGAGAACAGAAAGGACCGACGCACTGAGGAATTAATGGGAAGCGTGCGGCCGCCTCTTTGAAGGAGCTTGAGCTCAAAAAACAAAGTGTTGGCTGACGCAGAGATGCAGGTATCCCTCACCCAAACCAAAATAAACTCTTTAAAGCAGTGAAGCCCAACACTGAGATGTTGTGTACGCGCTGAGAGTATGTCAGGACAGTTGAGGTTGACTTGCCAGCTGCAGAGAGACAATCTTAGTTGTGACAAAGTTCAGGCCTCATACTGATGAGCTTGCTATCAGTTGATAGAAAAAGCTCATATTCAAAAATATTTACTTATGTATACATCTCCTTTTCGTTCGTATCTGAAAATGTTCGACTCAATTTGGAATGAGTTTTACCATTGCTTTCGCTGTGCATTTTACTAACACCTTCCTTCTGTTTTCTTTTTAAAGAAAATAGATACTACTCCTTATTATTCAAAGTGGATTAAGTCATCTTTTTTGTTTCAGCCTGTTTACTAGAGAGTGACAGCGTCGGGCAACATGGTGTCAGCCTGTCTTCACATAAAACAAAGTTCCGGTTCATTCAGGGAATTTTGCAAAGGTGCTCAGGGAAAACCTGGAAAACTCAGAGAATTTGGAAATGTCAACTTGGCAGACACCCTGGCGACAAAGGTGCCGATTGCTCTTTATGGCGTTGCATTTCTTATGAGTGTTGTGAGGAGTTAACTGAGTTTTGAGTGAGTTTTATTTTGTATTTGTCCCGAGTAAAATCTGTTTGCTGTGCCCACCTGCGTCCCCCGACTCCATCTCTCCTAATATCTGCACGGCCCCGAGATCAGTGACAGGCGACACCAAAAGTGTTCGCGACACATTCACAACGTACGGAATCATTCTGCACTTCCGGAGGCGTTATCTCTATTTCCTTTTTAAATAAAAAGATGTTGATCCATAAATATTTCACAAACAGCGGTTAAATTTGTTAATTTTCGCTTTTCCTTCCTGTTTCGTTGTTTGCCTCGGCTCTCTCCCTTAGTAGATCGCTTAATTTCTCAACTCCTTACTACTCTTGTTCCCACTTGCCAATTTTGCACGAAAAGTGCTGTGCAATTAGAGAAAAACCAGACGAGGTAACGGGTGACATTCATATTGCTTATGGGTTTAACGGTTATTGCAGGATTTCATGACGGGTGATGTTTCGCATGATTTTATTTTTCACCTTATCTAACCCATATCACGGGTATATGGTCAGCGTCGCGGCAAGCCATCATTCAAGGAAATAATGAAGCAACAGGAAAAGTTGAACGCCAACTGGCGTTTTCTCCGGCCGCATACGGTCCAGCTCACTACGAACTGAATCCTTTTCCTCGTCCATGGATCAGCCTAAACAAGAAAGTTGAACTAACGAAGTAACAGCAATGGGCGTGACCGTTGCAATAGATGGTGACAACAGAACGCACCTCGAGTTAATCGTGCGGGCACCCAATCGATGACAAAACTGGGCTTCACACCCCAGGAAATGCCGGTAACTACCGCCATTCAAAAGGAGTGAAAAAAAAAGGCAACAAAATGTTGACCACCGAACAGCTGTCAAGTCTCAAGATTGATTTGGCGGCGCTTTAGGAATGTGTGTGAGGAGTTTTGGTGTAGGTGGGAGAGGGGGGGATATGCCGGTTAATTTCGTGAGGGGGCCCCCTCCCCCCCTTGGGCACGTGCCTGATGTGTACCACAATGGGGGCGTCACCCAACGAGATCTGTCGGTATACAGTACTATTTAGGCACTCTGTGGACTGTCATAGTAACGCGACGGATGTCGACACAATTGTATGTTTGCTACTGCTCATGGCGTAGAGCATTTATTGTTGCCAATAACGCCTCGTTTATTACAAGCGCACCCGTCCTTGCCATCCCATAAAGTGCTTAAGCGTCGACTTGGTATGTACACTAGCATTGATGAGAAAGAGAAAGAAGATATTAAAGGTAGACAGGTCAACAGAAAGAAAGGGTTCTTGTTTGCTACCTTACACTGAGGAAGGGGGAAAGAAAGAAAAGACAGAAATAGTAGCGCTGGAAGAAAACAAACGCTAGCAAATATATGGACAGTGTAGGTGTCACATAAAGACATATATACAACGTCAGACAATGCACAGCGTTACACAGTCACAATTCGTAGCGCAATTCACACTATCGTGGGTAACGCGCAAGCAGCTCTACAGCCACTAGGTAGAAAGTATGGGTGAAAAGTACCTTACCCTAGGACAGTAAGGGTTCTGTTATTCGGGTTGCAATGATATTTTGTGCAATGCGATGAGAACCCTACGCTATTGGACTCCATGACCATGCCTTTGTAGTTGCATTTATCTGTAACCCCGAAAACATGGTGGTAAGAGTCAAGGTTTTGATTGAGGGTCGTAGCGTGGTTCTGTAAAACTTACACAAGAAAGGTAGGCTCTAACTATCTCCCCCGTTATCTAAGAAGTATTACTTTCACAGGTCTTTCAATGCTGTAATTTGTGGCAACTCGAACTAATTATGCTAATTAAGTAAGCGCCAATTATGTTAACTCTGGTGCCGTTGATCAGGGCTGAAATTTTGGTCCCACGAGACGCAACGCACTTGGCGACGGCTGTTTCCATGTCGCCGACATCGGTTATGTTAACACGCATTGACTCCAACTCGACCATTAAGGATATTCGGAAAGTACCTTTGGCATATAGATACACCGCGTGACTGCAAAGGCGTCCGGTCATCTTCAGGTAGTGCAGATCTCGCGGGGCACCATTTCTGCTCTAATGCAAGTCGACACCGCTACCCCACAGTGGGCTTCCCCTCTACATTAGGCGAACCTTTCCCAAGTGACCCCCAGGGTGATTTCCTCCACCGCAAGGAGATTATCCGCCGCACCACACGAGATTTATTCCCACCATGTGAATGACTGACTATTACTTTTCTTTTCTCTCCTTATCTGTTCTTCCCTTTTCCTCCCTCCCCAAGTGTAGGGTAGTCAAGCAGGCACGTCCTTGGTTAACCTCCCTATCTATCCGTCTTCATTTCTTTCTCTCTACCCCCCCCCCCCCCCCCCCCGCCAATGTGGTCAAAACCTCCCAAACGGCCTTACTCGCCAGGAGGAGGTGGTGTTGTGGAGTCTCCTGTGTGGCGACGGCACCTACCCCATCGGTCACCTATGCCTTTTCACGAAGCCTCCATGGGCCTTTCGAAGTTACTTCACCACATTACTCAGATGAAGCATCTGCAGCTACAATTGAACACCTCTTGTGTACCTGTCCTAGCCTAAACCATATACTGTGACGTTACTTGTAAACAGTGAGACTTCATCCCACAAGGCCACCGGAACATGAGCCTCGGCTCCATGGGCCCCAACCGTCGAGTCCTACTGATGAAAAGAGCCGAAACCAGCCGGCATTTGCATATTGAATTGCTTATGCCATTGAAGAAACTCTCTTTTCTGTTGTCTGCAAATGCAAGCAGGTTACGTATAGCACAGGCCACGTGGCGTAAGAGTAAACACAAGTCCAACATGTGGAGGTGTCATAACTGAGGTGGCATGAGGTAATAGAACAGGATCATGATAATGGAAAGCGTTTGTTTACTGTGTGGTTATAAATTACGTATTAATTGTGCCTAGAACTGCATTTCCTAGCCGCTATAACCTAGACGGCCATTCATCTTCTCATGCGGTCATAAAAACTGAGTATTAAATTTACCAAAATATAAGTCAAAATAGCCGAAATGTAGTCTTAAAGAAGCTGGAAAGCCAACCTATTACATTAAGCGTCAAAAGCTCTTGAAAAGTGTCCTGTTTTGGGGACAAATAGGCCACCTATGGCAACGCTTTCACTACATAAGAAGAAACCGTTTCTTCTGCGCCTTTTCTGTTGCGATGTCCCTGCGGGTAAGATATGCATCATTTGGACTTCCATTTGAAGCTAGCTCACTCCTCGGCCTACAGTCCAACAACATTGCGTGTCACCTTTTCATAATACACTTTGCCAACCGGTCCCAAAAATGTTCTTCTAAGGCTCGACTTAGTATCGTCGACTGTCATCGGATTATTTTAGAGTGCTGACCCGCCTGGCCCACATGCGGCAAGCGTGGGGCCACCGTGAAGACCATTGTCTTGCGTCATTCTTAGGCACAATAGTTGGAATCGACCGCCGATCCCACCTAGAGAGAAGTACACTCGTTTTATTTTAATTTACTTTGTTCTTTCTGTAATGGCGACGGTATAAAGTGGCATCTCTCATTTTATATTTAGACTTTGTATTTGACGTTGTAAGAGGCAATGAACATATATGTTTTTCTTGTCAGAGATTTTCACTGTTTTTCTTAGTGAATAAAACCAACAGAAAGAAAATATCTGCATAGTAGAGTATAAGATCCCCTATAGTTCGGTGTAGATTTCTGTGTTTCTGCAAAATATTGCAGTGGATAATTCGTGGTCTAGACGAAAGGGAACAAAGACACCAGAGACGCAAGCACCGCTCGACGTTCGCTCGGCGAGCTCTGCCGAGCAGGACTTCTTCGACCTGCGACATGCGTCAGACGCAAAAGAGGAGTTCATTCTAAAAAGACTTGTTCATGGGCGAGTTACCACGTTGCTCTAGAAAAGTGAATGTTGTAGCGCAAACCGATAGCTAGTACATACCAAGGAACACACATGAACTAAGCAGGCGCTGTGTACGCTTTGTGTACTCTAATTATGGCCCGTGGAATTGTGCTGGAATACTGAGCTTCGGGAAAGAGAAAAATGACGGATTGGCTCAACCAACACGAAAAGCGTTTTGAGGAGAATTCAACGGGCTGAAATTCGACGTTAAAATTGTGGCCACGCGGACGAAGACGTATATCATTTCCTACTAGAACGCCCTCAGCGTAGGCCAGGACAGCGATTAAAATTGTTACTAGTGGCATTAAAGGAGTTATTGAGCCCATGGCCAACAAGCTCCATACATTCGCGGCCGCGGAGTTTAACAAACAGCGCACGTGACTATGTTACAGAGGTATTGTAGCGACGATACATCCTGCTGGTGCGCCGCGAGCCATGTCTCAGTAGTGACGTTTCTTGTAAGGTAGTAATCAGCTGAGATTCATTGGAAAATAATGTGACGACCCATTGCTACAGCGTAAGGCTTTTGTATTTCATATCTTAATGTACTTTTCACTTTCTCAAAGCTGACTCCCTTTAAGCACTACGATGACGCGTGCGAATCACATAAAATTACCCGTCGAAGAGATTCCGAGTGCATACATCTGATGCGTAAATCAGAAAGTGTTGCAGAGAGCTCTGCGATTGCAGAAATTGGAATGTGAGACAGCCTACACTCTCGTCGCTCTTACTATGCTGGTTTAACGAACGCAGATGCGGTGCTTTGACTCTGCAGCAGGAATCACCTGTGCTGACGTGAATACGACCTCAACATGTAAGGTGTAAGTATGTGACAAAATTATTTGCTTTACTGCAATCACTGGCACGTTGAAGAAACAAGCTAGTGCAAGGTACAAGTATGTTTCAGCGTTTGCGATAAGCCGAATATATTATTTTCCCGCAATTCAGTGTTAACTGAAAAACTTCAGTGAAAACATGTTCACCAGAGCTACGGCGATGGGCGTGCAGCTGCGAGGGCGCAGATGCGGTCAACCGAAGGACCAAGAACCATGCGCTTCAAAGATCCTAGCAAAGTTGAAGTCATCCTACTGCCCTGCTGCCCAAGCAGTCATTGCTTTTTGGTCATTTGCGCTCGCTCCGACAAGCACAGCAACGGAAACAAGAGAGATGCTGCAACGCGGTGGACTTCTATGTAAGCTTCTCTTTCTGTTGATCGTCATCATCAAAATCCTCTCCTTTTCTTCCCCGCCCTATTGAAACATTCCGTGACCAGTACAATAACTTCCTAATTTTTTCTACGTGCTTTCCGCATAATAATTATAAAATTTATATGGATTCCATATGAATTCTGTTTCACACCCCTAAGAATCGTACGGAAAATGTTCCGGAAATACATAATGAATTATTGGACTGCCATACGGAACGTTTCCATTACACCATCACAGGGCAGGATGCCGGAGCAAGCTATAGCTTATAGGCCAACCTCCTCTGCCTTTCTGTAAGTAAGTGCATCTCTCTTTTCTGGTGACAGGACCACTCTTCTGATTAAAAAAAAAAACACTATTATTATTAGGCCGGCTCCTAAGTTTTTGCGAAATGACCTGACCCCACGCGCCAAAGGTCCCTATGCGGAAGTCGTTTGCGTAAAGAGGATAATAGCGAAGCAGGCAAGATAGGGGGAACTCAGCCAGATATAGTTAAAAGGAAGTTGACTCAGAGCACTTCCTGGCGCAGCACCTTGACTAAATTTATATTCCTTGCTGTTATATCATGCTTCCGAAACTGTGACCATAGTTGCAAATTGGATGGTGAGAGATGCGTATTTATTGAGATTGCGTATACACGACGTGAATGCTGTCACAAAATCCGGTGCATAGGTGAGCACCATCGATTGCTTTGGAATGTGCGGGGACGCATGTGTGTACACCGGGAACCTGGAATTAATAAGTTCGACGACTGGCCGATCGTGCTTGAAACGTTGGCACTATGGTGTTGATTTCCTTTTTATGCTAAGGTTCTCCAATTTAAGTACTCGATAAGTTATCATGTTTTTTTTTCAGCTGGAGTGTTTCTATTTATTCACCTTGACTACAACGTGGCAATATGCGCGCGCACTAGAGATGCCAAAATACGGCGAAAGTATAAGTGGCGTCTACGACAGGCCACATGTGTAAAAAATACAGTTAAGTTTGGCGAATTCATGGGCTGATGTACCTCCGGAAAAAGTTAGGTCTCTCTTGCTCTTTGTGGTAAAAGCACTTTGGGCCAGAAACACCAACGCCAATACAATGAGTTGAATCATTGCGAGCTTCATTTCTTGGTATACTGCAAATTGAAAAGAAAAAAGAAAGCAGACATTTGCACAAAGTCCATGTCTCAAAACCCATTAATTTTAACATATTACAATAAGAAAGGCATGAACTATATCGCTGCTAGATGTATCCCACGTGACGGCTCAGTAAGTACGACGTTCCGCTGTTGAACAAGAGGTCGCGGGCTCTACTCCCGGCTGCGGCGGCCGCCATTTAAACAGAACGAAACGCAGGTGGTCAAAATTATTCCAGAGCCCACCACTACAGCATTCCTTATCAGCCCCCAGTGTTTCTCTATAGACCATTAACCCACAGGTACATTTTTTTTCGAGATAATGAAGTAGCAAAATTGTTTCCTACGAGGTCTGAAAACGAAATTTCTCGCAGAACCCATCACACGATCAATGCCAATGCTAATGCGATTAGTATCGAAGTACTGACCAGCGATGCAGCGTAATGCCAAATTCTTCAGTTCTGTTACCGACACTTTCACTTCTCTCAATCTCAGCACTGCTCGATCAATGCGCGCTCTGGTTCCATTCTGCTCACTTCAATTCTTTATCAACGCCCGGCTGCTTTTTTATGCTAATATTTTCAGTGCTCTGAAGCGGACTTCTTCAATTACCTGCTGCCGACTTCTACATGTCCTTTTAGACTAGAAAACCAATGCCTAAGTAAATATATTTGCAATACTACCGCTTCTTGAAAAGATAGTCTAGAGCCTGCTTTTCTCGTTCCGCTTGAAGAGAGTCTCACAAATTTTACTTCAAATAAGCGATTCATTCTTTTTTTCTTGCGTTACCGAAATAGAAAACCAACTAATTAAGAGGTTGTTGTTCCGTTTAAACGGTAATTACGTTCAGATGCTTTCCGCTTTTTCTGGTTTCGTGTTATTGATCAATATTGACATGTTTACTTATTTACCATTTCTCCAGATATGTGTTTCAGCCACTCACTTTTAGGTCATGGCTGAGCGAAAGACGCGCATGGATGATTCGGAGGTTACCCGAATGTTATCGTTGATTGTATCTGTTGTGTATGTTCTCGACGAATTTATGTAAGACTGTATGCGCGACACGAATTGTGTTGCACTTCCTGGAACGCATGCGCGCACCAGTGATTACGCTGCAATGTTCGACGAGTCGTGTAAAAAAGCCGATGCGCTTGAGCTGCAGATGGGATTTCGACCATCGCTCGCTGCTAACGCTGTACTTCGAGTGACACTTGCTTGTGTGGGTACAGCTTCGCCCAATAAAAAGTTTCGTGATTTGCAGTTTTGCTGCTAGGTTCTTCACCGTCACTACAACGTGACAATATCACGTTACAAAATCCTAGTTAGCAAAGGAGGTGCTGAAGTGAAAAGTGTCGTGGGGACCCCTATAAAACCAGTGCACAGTATTAGTAACAAAAATGCAGGAGCATCGACAAATTCAAACAAATAAGTTACAGTGATTTTAGACATCTTATACAAAAAAAAAGAATTTTAGACATATAATTATTTTTAGATCTACTAAATGCTAGAAAAACAAAACATTCAAAATTAACAGTAAGAAAAGCCCTATAAGATCACTAGAACCACGATTCTACTGTAGTTGGAATTAAAGCTGGGATTTGAATTGTCATGTTGTGGGCACGAGAACAAAACTCGGTGGACTGGCATACGAAATAAACTGGGTATTCAATTCATTTTCCGTAAGTTCACAGATACGACTCTCAGGTTGGGCTCGTTTTCTTCCAACAAGTACCACCAGAGCATTGCTAAATTTGCAAATTTTGTATAAAAAGATAAAATTTTCCCATCAAGGCCAGCAAAAAAAGAAATACTAGAGATGGGCAAATATCAAGAATACAAGAAAACGAAGCGAATGCGAATAGTAAGTATCGAATGTCGAATCGAATAGTCAAAAGAAGACATGTAAAAATATAGCAAGAATATTTAATTTTGGTTTTTGCTTGGTATCATGCCTGTACGGAATAGCGCAAAAGAAAGGCACGTAACCATCATGGACAAAGGAGCAGTTTTAAACGTGAGAGCACAAATTGTCATTCAAAAAAGAGCACGAATAGCCTCCCAACAACTTTAGAACCTGGTTGAGAGCAAGCTTTTTCAGAAAGAATGGCTGCTGTATGAAAAGGTTTTCAAGAACGGGGAACAAATGATAGCCGCTGAATCTGCTGAAGGACTTCTGTGCCGTACGCAGAAATAAGAGGGACCGTTGTAAGGAAAACATCGCAGGTTGTACCGCGAAAGATAAAATTATAAGTTCTTATGCAGGCTTCCCCCGTGAAACCGAAAACAGAGCTTGCATTACTAATTGTGTTTCTGCATTGCCTCCAAAACATTTCTTGGTATATCTTCCACGATAATCTGTGATGCTACGTTTAACAGACAGAAAGCAACAGCGAGAGAGAGTAAAACATCTTTATTAATAATGTTTTAATGGCGAGAGCAGTGTGGGAGGAACCCTCAGTCCAGGGTCCCTAAGATGATTCCGGCGATGTTTCGGGCCCGTTGTATCACAGCTCGGAGGACCTCGGGAGGTCCGTCGCGGAGCGCATCGTCCCACAGCTCTTTGTTGCGTAGAGGGTAAAGGAGAGTTGGCAAAGGAGGAAAGAGGTTTGCAGTGCACTCAATCGTGACGTGGAAGATTGTGGGCGAGCTGCCACAGCCAGGGTAACGATCTGCATAACAGTGTGGGTAGAATTTATTGAGAGAGACAAGATTTGGAAAAGCTGCGGTTTGTAACTGGCGTAATGCCACTGCTTCCTCCCGCGAGAAGAAAGGCGGTGGCGCGGCGTGGGTGCGACGAATGCGTGTATAATGACGGAGTATGTCTTCGTAACGGAGCAAGGGATCCCCCCACTTTGAACTAGTCGCCTCACCACGCCGAGTCGGCCGGAGGGAAATTTCTCGGGCAACCGCATGTGCGCGTTCGTTATGGTGTATCCACACGACGGACGGCTCCGCGCAAATCTGTGCCGCGGACGCTTATTCCGCCGCCCGTCCGGCTGCGAAGCGCATCCAGACGACGGACGGACTGAGTAGACGACCGCGCCGGAAAAATAAAGATGGCGGCTACGCCCGAAGCAACTGCCGTCCGCCTCGAACCTGTCAAGTCGTCGTCGTCCACTGTGTGGCCCGTAACTTTCAAACTGACGATTGTATTTGGTTTAAATTTGTGTCCAGAAGCTTCGACAGCAATGTATTAGTGATGAGTGGGCACCGTTTCCGAAAGCGATACTCAGATTCTCGGCGTGTAGGCTTAGAGTGGCTGTATTGGCTGAACATGGCCTTGAAGATGTTGCGGCGGCCCGGGCGGATCTCAGTGGCCGTAAGTTAATATAATTGCTTGTTTCTACTCACTCTAGATGGCGCCGTCGGTGTAACAAAGACTTTGTCATAGGTGTTTTCACTCTGAATGAAAATGGAGATCGAAAGGAAACGACGGTTGGCCGCAATGGCTGTTGTTTTGTCCGAATTGGACACGAATGGTGTCAGCAGCGATGAAGCTGTTTCAGAAAGATCCCAAAGCCGCGCTTGTTGCTAGACTGTAGAGCATGCTAGGCTAAATCCGCAGCATTCGACCCCCAAAATCCGGATGCGAAAAATAGCTCGGCATTTTCCGTCCGTGGGGGTCGCGGACGACGCGCGGACGGCACAAATCCGTGACGCGTAGTCACGTGATGCGCAGTCCGTCGCGAAAAAGACGGATTTCGTCCGTCGTGTGGATCCACCATTACCCGGCAGCGAGGTATGACCAGGGGTCCAGAGTAAGTGGATGCGGGGAGATGTGGTTGGTGTATTTTGCGGGATCTGTTTGAGAATTTGGTGCGCCGCTCTCGGGATGCCATGTCCTGATAGGAACGCCCGGCATGCCTGTTGCGAGTCCGTCAATATATACACTTCCTCAGGAACACGGATGGCTTATCGAATTGCAAGAGCAACACCGAGAATTTCTCCGTAAACGGCATTTGTTCCGCGCATTGCAGCAGTCTCTCAGCGATTCGGTGCCATCCAAAACTACCGAGGTATAGCCCTCTTGAGTGCGTGATGTGTCCGTGTATAAAGTATGTGTTTCCGGGATTGCAAGCATGCGGCCAATGTATCGTACACGGTCTTTGCGCCGCCCTTTGTCATGCTCGGGGTGCATATTACGTGGCAATGGATGAATACTTAGTGCTTGGCGTATCGCTGACGACAAGATCGTTGGACGGGTTTCAGACTCAAGGGGTGGGACAGAGTATCCTAGCCGTGTGAGAAGATGGCGGCGAGTAGGAGTGAGTAGGAGGCGCTGGCGATGGCTGACCCAATGTGCCTCTACCAGCTCGCCTAGTGTGTTATGTGTCCCCAAGTTAAGGAGACGGCGTGTGGAAGTATAATTCGGGAGGCCATGGGCCAGCTTCGTCGCTTTGCGAATCATTGCGTCTATGCGAAGTTGTTGCGCTTGGGTCAACCGCTGAAATGGGAGATGGTACGTAAGGCGACTGATCACGCATGCCTCCACCAAGCGCAGCAGGTCCTCTTCTCGAAGGCCCGAGCGCCTGTTGGAGACCCTCCGGATCATGGCCAGAATTTGCTCAATCTGTCTGGATAGAAGGGAAACAGTGTAGTTTGACCTGCCATCCGCTTGGACGTGTAGGCCGAGGATACGAGCACGATTAACCTGTGGTATCGGTGTGCCATCCACGTGCACAGTGATAGGGGGAGTAGAGGAACGGCTCCGGGGGCGAATGATTATGAGCTCCGACTTTCCGGAGCGCATCTTAAGCCGCATTTTTTCGCGTACTCGGAAACTGTATCGACTGCTTGCTGCAGTCGGTCCTGGATGGCTCCGTCGGAACCCCGTGTCGACCAGATAGTAATGTCGTCCGCATAAATAGCGTGGGCGACATCAAGGATCTTGGTCGAGTAGCCGGGGGAGCCCTGCGAGCGCGATATTGAATAGAGTAGGGGAAAGAACTGAGCCCTGGGGTGTCCAACGTCCTACAAGGCGAATCGTACCGGATCGATGCGGTCCCATTCCTACGGTCGCTGTGCGATCTCGAAGAAATGCGCGGATATAGTTGTACATACGAATTCCACATTGTGAATGTGCAACATTGTGAAGGATGAGGTCATGTTCAACATTATCGAATGTCCCTTTTAGGTCTAAGGCGATGAGTGCTCTCGTTTGGGTGGACGACGGAGGTCCTATGACTTCCTCCCGCAATTGTAAAAGCATATCTTTGGCAGACAGATGAGCCCGATATCCGAATTGAGAGTTAGAAAAGAATGATTTTTCTTCGAGGAAGGGCTGCAGATGCCGCAAGAGTACATGCTCCGTGAGCTTACCAATGCAGGATGTTAGGGAGATGTGTCGTAAGTTTTCAACCTTAACAGGCTTGCCCGGTTTGGGGATCAGTGTGATGTCGGCGTGTCGCCGTGCTTGGGGAAGCATGCCCTTGAGCCAGCAATCTTTGAAGATATGGGTGAGGTGGTTAATATCCGCGTCACTGAGGTTACGAAGGGTGGCGAATCGGATGTGGTCGGCTCCCGGTGCCGTGTTGCGGCGTATGTCTTGTAGGACCACTCGCACCTCGTCAGATGTGATGTCTGCATCGAGCAATTCGTTCGCCTCGCCTACATAAGGATAGTCAGGGTACTGCGGCGGCGGGTCTGTGGGTATGAAATGCTTCTCTAGCTCTCCGAGGAGTGTCGAGACATCGTCCCTGTACTCGTGCATTAGGATGTGCAGCTGTTGAAATATTTTTCCCTTTGTTGTGGTGGGATCTGTGAGTGAGCGAAGAATCGACCACGTTTTTGCTGTGCTCAATGTGCCTGAGAGGCGATCGCAAAATCCTCGCCAGTTATTTCTCGTAAGGATCTCTGCATACTCCTGAGATTCCCGTGTAATTTGATCTATGCGTTTCCTAAGTTTTCGGTCGAGGCGTTGTCGTTTCCATCGTCGTGTCAACCCTCTGCGGGCGTTCCAAAGATGAAGTAAATGCGGGTCTATGTCTGGTGTCTCGGTTGTGGTGCGCAGTGTGCTCGTGGTGGCCTCTAGATCTTGTGCGAGAGAGTCAAGCCAGCGTTCGAACCCTTGGCGCTCAGGTGGGTCCTGGCGACGTTCCCTGAATTTCGCCCAATCCGTTATACGCATATTGCGCTCGGCCCGGCGCGCACCCCGTAATGACAAGGTGGTCGCCACAATGTAGTGGTCACTACCAAGGTGCTCCTCTAAAGGCCAGTGCGCAACGACTGGGCCAGTATTGCGCACGAAGGTAAGGTCAGGGCAGGTGTCACGAGATACGCTGTTGCCTATCCGCGTGGGGTGCTCTGGGTCGGTAAGCAGTGTGTATCTCATGTTACAGATGGCATTCCATAAGCGGGTCCCTTTAGCCTGCGATTTAACGTAACCCCATGCAGTATGCGGAGCGTTAAAGTCGCCGGCCACCACACAAACCCGTCCAAACCTACCAAATTCTGTTAGTAGGTGCTGAAAACAGTGCGTTCGCGAACGGGGGGAACTGTATGCGTTGAGTATAAACAGACTCTCGCGGCGTTTACCTTGCGTAATTATTTCCAATATTTGGTGAGGAATGTCAATGTTAGTGGTATGCATGCGACATGTAACATGTTTCGAAACTAAGGCTCCCACAAGAGGAGAGACACCCGAGAGCGTGCTGTAGCCGGATAAAGAAGGGGTGCAATTGACTTCCTGTAAGAGGATGACATCGGGAGGGTTCGTGGATGTGGCGATATACTGCTGTAGGGAACCTCGTTTTCGGCGGAATCCCCTACAATTCCACTGCCACACCACTAGTTGCTCCGCGTTACGCGGCGCCATCATCATCGTGAGAGGAAGCAGGCGGTCGTGCATAGGGATGCGGGCGCCGGGTGCCCACATTTGAAGGTTGCGGCCGAGAGGCTTGGTCGGAAAGCGCGCTTTCGTTGTTACCGCAAAGCTCAGGAACTTGCATGCGTGCGAAAGTGCACTCTATACATGATTTCACTTGCTCCGTAATCCCTATTTGAAGGGCCTCCATTTGGTGTTCTATCCTGTCCAGAGCCGCCTGCATACTAGTGCTCATGTCTGCCACCAGCGCGTCCATTTGTTTTTGCAGGCGCCCACAGCGCGCCTCCATGTCACGACGTAGCGGGCTATTTTTATTAGAGGATCGGGATTTGATAACGAATTGGTAACAGGGGAAGGGGTAGGGAGAGATTTACGGGGCGGAGCGAGCTGTGGGGGACCCTCCGCCCGACCTACCTCCCGAGGCGCCTCCATTGCTGTTTTCTTCTCCGGAGTCCGCTGCACCCCTGAAGGGACCAGGGTCACCTTGGCTGGGGCGTTAGTCTGCAGGGCCTTCTTGTAGGGTTGTTGGGAAGATGGGGAAGGAGGGCGCTTCTCTGGGAGGCGCACCGATGCCTCGCGGGATCGGGACCGAGACTTGGAGAGGGTCCGGAACTTGCGACGGGATCTCGAACGGGTCTCCGACTGGTCTTGTCTGGTCTCCTTCGTTGGGGCGCGCGACGTTCGGGTCTGCGCCGTATCTGTGGTAGTGGTCGGGTCGCTGGAGGGTTGGAGTTCACGCTGCTCTTTCTCGAGAGCTTTCCGCACCCAAGCTTTGTTCAGTGTCTGCCTAGCACGCCGCGGGCAGTTTGGATCCGCTGTAGGGTGGGACCCGTCACAGGATCTGTAGTGTGGGGTTTACGGATGTGACGGGGTGGGGTTGTAAGTGCCGCACGTCGCGCAAATGACCAAGTGCGGCGTAGGACAGTAATCAGCCCAATGGCCGAGCTTGTGACATATCTTGCAGACCAGCTGGCGGGGTCGATGGGGGTAGCAGCGGAGTTCTGCACCATAGAAACGCACGTAGCGAGGCACTTTAAGTCCTTCAAATGTTACCAACGCAACGTTGGTTTGACCCATCATTCGTGCTTGAAGTATTTGAGTTCCAGGAGCCAAAAGCTCATCCACTAGCTTGGAAGACGGTGTACCGGGCAAAAGACCAGGAACAATTCCCTTGCAGGAGTTGTCTGGGGCCGCAAAATATGTTGTGATGGGATAGACCCGCTGACCAAGGTTCAGCTCTCTCACCTTGTACAATGCGTCGGCTACGTGTGACTGGGGTGTGCTGATGATTGCCAAGTTCTGCTGAGGTCGCAGTCGGAATATGATGTCCTGACGATCGTCGGTGGTCAAGCCGGCTGCACTCCATAGAGCACTGGCGAGTTCTGGGCGCGTCCACTTATCGAGGCAAAGTCCTCCGTGAGGCCGCAGAATTATCTTTTCGTCGTGCAAAGGAAGTTGAGGCAGGTTCTGATTCCGACTGCGCTTGCGTACGGTAGGCTGGGAGGCGTCCGGAATGCCCAAGATGTTCTCAGAGGGTTGCGTCTTAGCGTGCGTTTGACGAATGCGTCGCTCATGTATGACTGTCTTCCAACAGCCACCTGTGTCATCGTCAGTTTTGTCGTCGTAAATGTTCGCGGTAGTATCCTCCTCCTTCCTTTCCACAGTCGGACTGTCTACATCTCGTTGTTGGGAGGGAAAATTGGCGACGATGGGATCGGCGGCCACTCCCGCGGTATCCACCTCGGGCGTCTTCGTTGTTGTCGAGGAACGCGCGGCGGCGTTCTCCGTCGCCGATTGCGTCTTCTGCTCGTTGGAAAATGACGTTGCGGTAGATAAATGCTCCATCTAAACAGAGCGGTGAATTGGCGGAAGGTTTTTGCACGCCCGTTTAGAACATGGGCCTCGGAAGAGCTGGTCGCTTGGCGCTCTTGGTTCATGGTGTAGAAAACACGCCAAGGCAGCTATGGCCCCGGTAGGGGCAGCCGCGTTGGAACTGCTTCAGAGCTGTAGAGGCGCGGGGAGCGGCAAATAATCCCGGGAAGAAAAGGCGGTCGGTGGGAAACGGCGAGAAAGCCGCTTCCCATATCAGCAGCAGCGAAACTTAACAGTCCGTTGTTGCTAACTATTTGGTTAGTTTTGAATATACGAAAATACCAAATAGCTATGTCTTGAATATGAACAGTTCGAGTGTGTAGTATTGCACTAGTATTCGAAACTTTGAAAGTTCTTGGCTGTATCAAAAAGTATCCCCTAGTCATGTATACAGATTATTTACGACATTTAAGTAGTATGGGCCCCAATAGGGATCAGTCTCTAAAAAAATGAATCTAGTGGTATGCTACTGCGCACCGTCCTTGGCGCCAACGTTTTAAACGAGTTACAAGATTATATGAAGTTTTTCTTGACGTTTTTTTTTTTCAGCACTCCTGTTTTTTGCTGGGTGATGTTAACCGCCCTAACATGATTTGGAACACTAGCCTGCTTCTTGTCGCCCTTCTCGACACACGTTAAGGCACTTATTGATCAGTAATATATTGTCGATTTTCTGAATTTGTCTAATAAGCTATGAGGACAACTATTGATGTAGCTAACACTCTTTATTAACATTAGCAGACATACCTGATTGGCTTGTTGTGTAATTTAATTATTCAACTGATATAGGTGACTAGAAAAAAAGAACTTCCAAGCTGTTAACAAATCATGCACTTTCATCGATGTCCTTTTTTATTTCGACGACCGCTTTGTTCAGTCTGTTTACTGCAGAAGTTTACAGTCTCATCACCAAATACAGTACTAACCTTATTACCCCAAATCCGGGAGCTGCATGGTGCAATGCCACATTAGACGTTTGTGAAATCCTAAAAATGACTATCGATCGCTTATTGATCGATAGTCAACTTTTTATTTGGTTATTTGATGCCAACTTGGATCACTGGGAATGAGCAAGTAGGTGCGTGCCACTGTTCAATGAACGTCTTTGATGCAATATGGGTAACTAGGTATGCGCCACTGGGAACGTGCCGCTCCACAATGACGAAAAAGATATACCTTGATCTTCTCCGATGTTGAGCGGAATCGAGCCCACGTCACAAGGGTCCCTCAAAGACAGCAACCCGATGCATTTGCAGGCTGCTCCACGAACACAATAGGTTTGGGAAGCTTTTCAACGAACGACTTTCCCGCCAACGCTTTAGTGAGCTCGGCCACGAATGCACTGGGTTTGTATCTCTCGCCAGTTTGGGTCGATGGCTGTGCGGCAAGCCGTGCTGTGCGACAAGCGAGCTAGCAGCTATCAACGTTCGCAAGCACCCGTCCACTGCGGTTCTCCTTCACACGCTACGCACGGACTTCTCGGTAGCGCCGCTAGTTGGCGCAGCGTGTCAAGAAAGAAGCGGTGGAGAGGAGCCCGGTTGGCGCATGACAAGCGTGTTTAAGCGTCCGCACCCACTTGCGCACCACACATTTCGGAGGCCACGTGCAGACTTTGCGGCAACGCCACTAGATGGCGCCCAGTGTCCTTAGGGAAGCGCGAGAGACGAGTCCCGCCGCAGTACACACGTCGCTCATTTCGACGGCGGCCATAAGTCGCGCTCCTGTTCTGATTCAATGCTAAACGCGATGCCGTCGTCTGTCATCGTGAGATGGGTCCTGCCGCAATGCTTCACATTTATTAAGACCTTCGACAAAGTATGCTATAAATTACCATCGTTTAAGCAGCGCCTACTAAATCTAGACATTAGCCTGCTAAGCGGTTCGATTGCTTTCTAACTAATCGCGTGCAATATGTAAGAGCTAACGGTCATAACTCGTCGCTTAGTGCGGTACAGGTCGGGTGTAGACCACAGCGGTCAGTTCTTGTGTATCTCTTAATCTTATTTGAATTTAAGTCAATGACCTTACTTCCACGTACTTTTTCTTCCAACATTCACTTAATTGCTGACTGCATCAAATTTCTCCATATAGCAAATGAGGTCATTCCGGTCTCCAATGCAACCAAAAAGCATAGTCGATTGACGCAGTGCATGTGTCTGGGTGAAAACTTTTATTGTAATGAGGTCTGGAGGCTCGACTTTTAAGCCAAGGCTTAAACGCTTCCACGTTGGCCCTGTCAGGCCAAGCCCTTCAGCGACATCATGGGGCCTCTGGACGGCCCTTAGTTGGTCTTGAAACAACGGGCTTTGAATCCTTTTTTCCCAGAGTGTTCAATCTTCAACGAAATTGGAGAGAGTCGCGGGACACCCCGCCAAGCATATGTCTGATTCCAACGATGCCATTACAATCGTTGCAATCCATCTTGATTTCCCTCTCTGGATATATTTTATTAATGTGGTACGGCGTGGGATATGTGCCTGTTTGCAATAAGCGAAGTGAGACTGCCTGAGCCCTGTTCAGTTTTGAATGTGGCAATGGGAATTGCCTTCGTCCTAAATAGCAACGTTTGGTTATGACATTTTAAGTTAATGAATGGTCTTTACATTTCCTGGCTTGATGGAGAACAGCTCGGTTGTGACTGTCACGGTTAGCAAGTCGTCGTGCCAAGTCATGAGCAACCTCATTGAGGTTTACCCGAGTCTCGTCCACTTTCCCCATATGCGCAGGAAACCATCGGATTTCAGTTCTCATAATCCCAATGTTTTCAAAAGGTTTGGCTGCAACTCCAGCTACGTAGCCTTTATCAAAACACTTTATAGCAGATTTCTAATCGCTGTAAATGCAGGCCCACTTATCACTCCTGATGGCTAGAGCAATTGCCGCTTGTTCCGCCACCATGGGGTTTTTGGTAAAAATAGCGATAGCGTCTTGCACGTTCCCTTGATAATTTGATACAATGGCCGTATATGCTTCTTTACCTTTCACCCAGGCAGCATCAACCATATCTGCCAGTTGGTTCTGCTGCTCTATTTCCTGCAAGAGTGCTTCAGTTCTTGCATTTCTCCTTTTGATATTATATTCTGGATGCATGTTTCTGGGGAGAGGGTTGGTTCTGTTCTTGTTCCTAACTTCAGTCCTTAACTGTACTTCAGCATCTATTGGGCTCCTTGATCTATTCAGTTCTACACCCACTGCCTGTAATATGTTCCTGCCAGCTCGTGTTTTTCTCACTCTTTCGTGTTGCGCTAGCTGTTGGGCCTCCGCGATTTCTTCCATTGTGTTGTGCCCCGCTAGACTAATGAGTTTGTCGGTTGCAGCGTTACTGACTATCACTAGGGCTACTTTAACAAGCCTCCTGAGCATCACATTAAGTTTGTTAAGTTCTGCTTGCTTCCATTTGAATAATCCAACCACATAAGTGAGGTGACAGAGAACAAAGGCATGTATTAGCCTCAAAGCGCTGTCTTCTGCTAAGCCTGGGTCTATTGGTAAGTCTCCTTAGTAACCTAGGGACTTCATTTGTTTTATTCGAGAAAGGTTGTACTGTTCTATAGTTAGCATTGTTTCCTTCTATGCAATGCCCAAGAACCTTGATTTTTTCAACTAGCCTGATTGCGGATCCTTCATGAGTGTATAAGCACACTCTTGGTTCATCTTCCGGAGTGTAACCTCTTGGTTGACGACCTTTTCTACGATGTTTAATGACCAAGAGTTCTGATTTGGCTGCCGAGCATTTCAACCCCAATGTCTTTTAGTGTCTTCTCTACAACATACAAGCTTTCCTGTAATCTGGTCTACGTCTGTCCTACACTACCCTTGACACTCCATATGGTTATGTCGTCGGCATATACCACATAATGTATACGCTCAATTTTCTCCATATTGTTTGCAACCTTGGACATTGCTAAATTGAATAGCATGGGTGAGAGCATAGCCCCTTTTGGAGTGCCCCTATTTCCCATATTCCTAGCTTCTGATTTAAGCTCTCCCAGCATGAGTTGTGCAGTTCTGTTTCTAAGAAAGTCCTTAATGATGTTAAAAAGTTTCTTACCTAACGCAGTGCGTGGCAACTGCCCCTTAAATGCTAACAAATGTAAAGTTATGCATAAGCCTACAAGTTTTACCAGTCCTTTATCATACTACCTCTGTAATATCCCTCTTAAGTCTGTCAACTCTTGTAGTACCTGGGTATTAATGTTATGCCTAGCTTACTTCAGACGCTTCATGTTGAATACATGATTAATAATTCCACTAGAATATTAGGGACACAGGTCGAAACTTCTCAAACGCACGGCCAGTGGCGTAGCTAGGTCATCTGGCACCCGGGGCCCATAGATCTTCTGTCACCCCCCCCCCCCCCCCCCATCGGGTGTAGTCGAGGAAGGCGAGGATATCAACAATTTCCGGGTTTCAGCACCAGTACAGCCGCCTTGGATACCGCGCACGTCCCCCGCGTCCCCCTCTCCTTCGCTTTCTTTCCCAGAGATGGCGAATGCAGCAGGTATACACGCTGCTTTTTTCTGCGCCAAATACCACAGGGTGACTCAGAAGGGTTTGGGTGCTGCACTGATAACTTGTGATAAGCGCATGTGCGCATCTACTGTCAGACTGTAAGGCTTGGCAGCCAATACAAATGTGGCATCGTGGCAAATACGGCTGACGTCACAAGTAACAAAAAATATCTTTGTAACGTTTTAATTACCAATTTTAGCGGCAACATTGCATTTGCAAAATTGAAGGCCGATCTTTATATCTTGCCCAACAACAACTTCACAAAAATCCTCGTAGGCACTATATGGCGCGCAGTATTGTGGCTGTGGGCAGCCCTGAACGAAAACAAAAATTAAATTGTGTTTCAGTGACGCTGATATCCCCACCATATTAGAAATACGCAAAACGCCACCTGCCTCCCTACTGCGCGGACGTTAATGCTATGACAATTACGAGTTCTCTTCATTGTGATAATTAAAGCCTTGTTTTTATTTGTTGCTATACGGACAAACGTGATTATCCGTGCTGCGGTACCACCAAAAGATTGGGAACAGAATAGAGCACGCTTGGCGGTGATTCTTGGCGTCACCATAAAATTAAAAAAAAAAAGACCGCCATGAAGCCCGTCCTAGCGAAAGCTTGCACTACTGTTGGTCTGCACTCGCAATGAAGAGGATTAAGGGATCAACGTCACTGGTTCACTATCTCATATTTCTTTCGCTGCTGCCATATACTGGGCGCCGCCTGCAGTGCCCAAGTACTGTAGGTTGTAGCACGCAAAACGATTTTGTTTAAGAAGTTTTTGTTGAGTTAATAGTATGACTTTGAGTCCTCAATTCTCGAATTGAAGTGCTTCCTCTATAAGTACTGATTAAGGGATTATTAAGGATATGATTATTACTTATCTGCCATATTTTTCGCGCTACCGAGTTCCTAGTAATCACAAAAACACAACTTCATAGAATCTCGATCGGGAAATATCCTTACAAAATGCACCTTTTTAAATAAAATTCTGTGCAGCTGATACAGACACTGTACTTGTAACATGAAGTCACGCAACAACAAAAGGTTTCTCAAACTTTCGAGGGTAAGAAGGAAAGCGTGAAACATAACGGCAGGTTTCACAGCGGCTTCTTGGAGCGAGCGGGAGAGGGAATTAAAAGCGAGCCGAACATCGCTGCGGACCCGCGACTACAGCCTGTCGAGTCAAAGGCCGCAAAACTCTTCGGTCGAACCGAGTCTGAAGACGATCCAGAGAATCCCATTCGCGACTTTTGACGGCAGCACTTATGCAACGTCGCTCTCAACGAACGCTTCGCCGTAAACGTGAGCGCCGGGTGCGCTGGTTGAACGCCCTCTTGCTGCTGTCTTTGTTCGCTCCGCGTTCTGAACGGAAGAGGGACCCAAGAGCCTCAACGCCTTACAACGCCTGACTGTACGTGTAGCGACGCCTGCCCCCAGCATGAACGCACGGCACGAGCGCACCCCACATGAAACGTTCCGCTAAGGCGAGTAGTTTAGCGACCATTTCGTGAATTAAGTTTTTTATCCCGCACAATCGTGGAGGTATATCGTGGGGTGTTGATAGAGCTGCAGCCGACAATTCTGCGGTGCAACGCATCGGGTGCATGAGCTCGGGCTACTGGATACCGGATCATTCTTTGCCATTTGCGCCCAGTCAAGCAGGCGGAAAGAGGGGTGTCTTCAGGCGTATATGACACCCCCCCACTGGCCCCTTGCACCGGGGGCCCTCGGCCCCCCGGCCCCCCCTGTTGCTACGCCACTGCGCACGGCCTTCCTTAAAATTATTGATTTAGAAAATATTGTTACGTTCCAAGCTTGAGTGCGCTTTACCATGAGAACCTAATTGGCTCTAACTCGTACAGGACACGTTCGTTCGTTTCTTCCTTTCTGATTACAACTAAACTGTCAGCATAACCTCAGTGAAAACCAGTCTAGCCAATTCTTCTCTTGCGTCACGTGGTAAAAATATCTCGTTGAAGTCTATTTCACAAATTATACTACAATTCTGCGCCTCATGACAAATTAATTTTTAGACCACAGTATTTCTCCAATGCCATTGACCACTGTCATAAAGTTACCACCGAATTCTATAATACTCAGTCACTTCACGGATCTTTTTCACCTGTACGCCTTAAAATTGTGACCACCTTCCCGAGGACATTGAAACTAATAATTATAGCCGACTCTTTCGACAGGCTTTAGCTGGCATTGTATAACAAGGCTTAATATTGTGTTACAAGCGCTTATCGGATACACTTTGTATTTGCTTTACTTGCAAACTAATCACAGTTAATATTGTGTATTTAGGAGAATTTCTGTCATACACTTATTCGCTGTTGTAGTTGTTTCTTTTATTTCTTGTTTCCTTGTGCACACTCCGTTCTCTAACACCTGATGGCTTTGATGATAAAATAAATAAATAAATAAATAAATAAATAAATAAATAGAACTTAGTAACAAACGTTCTGGTCCCTTCCGTCCTGCCCGCATTTCAATGTATGTTGATGATACGTTAATAGGCACATAGATGACGAATAAACTTTCTCTACACTTCTGTTCCGCCCATGCTGTTGTGGTTCTATTGTTCTCGAAGCAGTGGAGGCTTTGGTGCTGCTCTTCTATGCGCGAGGTCGGGGGATGAAATCCCGGCCGCGGAGGCCGCATTTCGGTGGGGCAAAAACGCCCGTGGCCCGTGCATTGGGGGCACGTTAAAGGATCCCCTAGTGGTCAAAATTAATCGGGAGTCCCCCACTACGGCGTGGCTCCTAATCAAATCGCGGTTTTGGCCCGCAAACGTCCAGAATTCAGTCATTCAAGCAGTGGGCGCGCGGTTCCTTTGTATAATACGTGGAGGGAAAGACTGGTGAACGGCACAATTTTTAACCGCATGGCATGGCTACGCCTCCAGCCACGATTCCTCCAAAATCACCACGATCGGTAAAATAATTGCTGCAATGAGCAATTTATTTGGTGAATTACAGTTGAAAGGATAAATCATTTTTACCAATATGTACTTAGCCCCGTTGAAAGCAATAAAACGATGCCAAAAGGATATGCATACATACCAAATGTCGACCTCGCTTGCGAAGCGCCTCTCTTTCCTGACTTATAATGTGGTGGGCGGACCTATGCCCCGGCATCGTTTCCTCGCGTTATTTATACTCAGAATCACCTGATCGGCGCTCCTCATTATTCAACGGTGCCTCCGGCATTAGTCAGCTAAAAGATTTATTGTTTTTTTTTTCTCAAAGCAACTTAATTTAGTAGCGAGAAAATGCAGAAATAAGCGTGCATGAACACGACGCCCTGGTTCCTCGCTTTGGGGATTCACGTGTTACCATCACGATTAATTATCTCAGAAACGTGCATAAAATTTAGCGCTAACAAGCTGTATTTTTTTAAAGTGCGGAGTTCTCAATTTCGCCTGCGTAGAACGTCTTGCTTGCAACCTACGTCAAGCATGATGTCGTCGTTTGGTGGGCATTGCCAAAGTGCGTTTTACATAAACGTTAATTGCATATATCCCAAACAAGAACACGGCAGTACCGCGAATGCTGCTCATTATACTTTTCGGATAAAATTTCCGTCCAGATAACGCGTAAACATGCCAATTAGTCTACTAGTGTTATCATATTTTCTTCTACGCAGCAATGCCGTTTCCGCATAATTTAAAAAAGCGTGTTTGTGCCGATGACTCATATGCCACCGTCTAAAGTTCAATTCAAACGTTAGCGTTTGACCGCGTAAAATGCCTAGTTTATGATAATGTCGATACACAGCAAGCTCAATTCAAAATATTACTTTTGCAATATAATGGTTGCCAAGCGGATAGCTCGCAAAATGTGTGTTATCCTACCGAAACTCAACGAAATGCGTCACGTTTACGCTCGCTAGACATGACGCAGAACCCAAGAACATTGACAACTTGCGCGGTGCCTGTGCATGTCCTCTGTGATCGGGGCAGCACCCGCGGCAGGCTGAGGGTTTCGGAGGCAATATTCGGGGACGTGTATCTTATCCGGTAACCGTCTGCCCGCGTCAACGGCTGAGGAGTTAATCAAATGCATTTATTTAAAAAAACGAGGCAATTGCCATCCTTGCAGTTTTGTAAGGATTAAGATTGCTGATAGTATATTATTCATTTACAACCTATTTTGTCAAGGTGAAACATTGTTGCACTTGTCCTCTGACGATTGATTTTCGCTTGGAATTGTGCACAGTACGGTTTTCACCTACAGGCGTGATTGGCCGCTTGGTGACGCAAATGTGTAATGGAGGTCGTACTAAGATGAACTTCCGTGTACTGGTCGTGGCTGTTTTATTAGTGTGGAAACACAGGATCACGAAAATTCGCGAAACAAAAACGAAATTTACCGATAACTGAGGAAAACCTCGAAAACACAAGCCCAAAGCCCAACATGGTGTTAGATACCCGGTGCTTTATTATTATTTTTTCTTTTCAGCCTGAACATAAAGTTCGCAAATCGCCTGTAGCTGATAGCCTCATCCTACGTACCACTCATTGAGCCGCATCGCCTGAAGTGTCGGATATTTTTTACACGAGAAAACAAAGTCGCTAAAAGCTAATTACGAAAATTTTGCTAAATAAATATTCGTGACTATTTACTTCAGAGAACATAACTCATGAATTAAAGTGGTCTGCTCACAAGTATAGGACTTGTGAGGCTTGTAGCAGTTTCGAAATACTCGTTCGAATTCATGGTTCTCGCCGCAGCTCAATTGGTAGTGCATCGCTCGCGTAATGCGAAGGTCGTGGGTTCGGTTCCCACCGGCGGCAAGTGATATTTTCGTCTAATTTCGCCCCCCCCCCCCGCTTCATTCCCACTGTTTTCTACCTTTCAGTTTCAAGCGAAGCTGATAATCCCTATGCTTTCCTTGGTTTCATTGCCTCCTGGACTTAAACGGTCGTGATAAACAAAAACCGAGCCACTGTCTTTGCTTTCTCCAGTTTTGTTCTCAATAGGTTTGACGAATATGTCTTGTACCACGCCGGCACAAGAGGCATAGAAGCCTTAAATGTAGCATATATGCGTATGCACTGCTTATTTGTGCCCTCGTACTCTTCATATCTGCAACCTTCCCTCGACAAGCATCACACATTGCGTTCACGCTCGTTACACAGGCACTAACAGCTTGAGGCGACAAGGCCGTGCGCGTACCAACGCTTGCTGCTGCAACTTGGCTAACTCAGACAAGCTCCGTGACATTTAAATTCGAGCACTGCGTTGAATGTGCGCGGTTTCCTTAGTAAAGCAAAATAAATAACCGCAAGCTATGCGGTTGCGTTGTAAAGTGTACACTCATTTTCAGGTCGCAGTTGCTAAGTTAATTGAACACACTCTGAGAGACGAAAACAGCGCCTGTACTGTAAAACGAATAAACGCGGCGTCTCAGCATTTTTCTTGGTGCCCTGGAAGAAACGTATAGGTTCTTGCAGACGTAGTTACAATATGTTGGTTCTTGCATCACGCCGAGTGACCTCGTCGTTGGTGGGGTGACTCCTTTGAAGCAGGGCATGACACCAAAGATACCGCAGTTACTGCGTTTCTTTGATGCCGTATTCCTAAGAGCAAAAATTAGATTCGGAGAAAATTGGACGTTTTTTAGACGTTCACTGAAAGCGTCCAAGAGAATGCCTAAAGGGTATATTCAAAAACGCCAAGCGCCATTTATCGACTTGTCGGAAAGCGCCGTCCACCATTCATGGCGCGGCAAAACAAAACTGCTGGCTCAACGGAATATAGCTACACGCATAGATTCTGCTTTCAGCCTTGTCATGTGGCATCATCCCACTGCAGTTCGGTGCTATAAGTAGAGCGATGGATTCGCGGCCACACAGTTCACAACCTTTGGCTGAGTTTCTTTTTTAAAGCGAAAGCTTTACTGGCCACGAACTTGCGATTTCGCCGTGACCGTGCTCCGAAGAGGCACACGACGTCATACCGCGTTCCTCCTCACACCGCATTCCTCGTCGTTGCGTTCGCCTCCGCTCGCTTCGCCAGCTGCGTTGCATGCTTGATAACATGTCGGAGGATTTAAAGGGAGAGCTCGCGTGCGCCGCAACCACAGTTGAGGCGGCAGTACGGACGGCGACAATTCTGATAAGCAGGAGGAGGCCCGGAATCGACATCGGAACGAGATGTAGAGGAAACGAATCGCCCGGGAAACAGACGAACAGCGCGCGGAACGACTGGCTAAACGCCGGAACATAGCTAGACAACCAGACTGACGCATAACACGGTTAGCCAAGGCTAACCATGCTATGCGTTAGCTTACGCTAAGTATATCCTGGCATAGCCGAGCTAAGCCACTGCCACTTTTCTTTCTTGTTAGTGAGCACAACACAATTAGCGAATAAAATCAAATCCGCACTTTAAAGCAGTGGACGTCGATGCTGGCAGTGTGACGACTCGTTGTTGCTGCCAGCCATTTAGAGTAAAGCAAACAATTTACATCTCGGTGCCTCGTGTATTTACTGCGAAGATACTGCAGTAGGTGCCATGATAAGTTGAAGGTGGCAGGAAACAATTATGGAACCGCGCCAGTCCGCCCAAATGTCAAGCTTTCTACAACAGTAGGGTCCCTCCTCCCCATTTCCACCCTACAAAACAAACACAAAAATTTTCTCTGTAATATTTTCACGAGGTCGCCATCGTTTAAACTTTCGCTCAAGGGCAACGTTAGATTGGTAAACGTTAAAGCACTGCTGGGTGATAACCGCTCACTTTGAAGTTTGAAAGAATTTTAGTAGCTCAAGTATCTTCTGCGATATGATTAAAATACGTGGCGAGTCACTGCGGCAGGCATTTCGCTATAAATTTGTTACAGACCGAGTAAAAATGAAAAACTGTAGAGAAAGATTTCGCCAAGCAAATTCGAGCCATGTAAAGATCTGTGCGGCTCCTATCAAACACATCTTACGAATTCCGGTAACGTTTGCATGCCCAAGAAAGAGCTACGAAATACTAGACGAAAGGAGAGCCTCTTGAATCTATGAACCTCCTGCCAACTTGGGTTAACGAGTATGTGCCACCGTGTGTGCAGCGAGTGAGGGAATAATTTCAAGTTGAAGTTCATGTTTGATTCATCAACGATGTCAGTTTTACAAAGTATTGTATACAGAATTAGCACTACACAGGGAGCCCCAAAGTTACCAACTGTCAGGGGGACTCCCATACTTGAACAAAATGAAAAGTAAAACGAGATATAGATCAAGCATTGGTTACGGTGACTTTACAGACAATTTGACAAAAATAAGGAACAGTGCAAAAAATAACAAAATATAAAGCTGTCTGTAAGACATAAATTGTGAAGAAAACTTCTGCAGTGAACAAGCAATGCAAAGTTGCAATACAATAAAGAATAGGAGTTATATAACATGTAGTTTAATAGCTAAGTCAATTATCCATCACAAAAGTCAGTTGTTAGGATGAAGAGGGTTGCTGCAAAAAATATTTCTTAACTTGGGGGTTCTTGAATATATGCTCTGTGGGGGATGATGTAATGGTATGTGGAATATAGTTCCACAGTTTTATTCTCGCAAATGTGGTAGTGAAGTTACCATAGTTTGTGCGCACTTTAGGTAAAAGACGATTATCGATTTCAGAGAACCTAGTAGTGTTAGTATTTACAAAAGTTTCAATAAAAGCCATCTATGTGCGCAATATTACGAAATAATTTATAGAGCACGATTGTTAACTTGAATTGAAAGAGCGGATGAAGAGGATGAATGTTTAAACTGCAGTAAAGTGGCGTTGCATTAGATAGGAAGTGGCTGAAAGTCATGACACGAAGCGCCTGATTCTACAGGCGTTGAAGTTGGCTGAGGTGAGCGAGGTATGTGTTACCCCACGCTGATAGGCAGTAAGATAAATGGCTATGAATGTGTGCATGATAAAGGGAATGGATAATGTGCGGTTTTCGATTATGGCACGTATTCCAAAAGAAATCTTACGGACAAGTGACTGCGCATGGAGATTGAATTTCAGATGCCTGTCTAAAACTACGCCAAGAAACTTTGTGCCATCAGACTGAGGCAGGGGTGCCCTTTATCCCCACTTCTGCTTATGATGTACATAGTGAGGATGGTGAGGGCGCTAGAAGGAAGTAATATCAGGTTTAATCTCTCTCTCTCTCTCATACAGATAGGCGGGTGCAGTAGCAGAGCAGCAGCTTCCAGGTTTATATTATGTGGACGACATTGTGTTGCTAGGTAACAAGCAACGCGATTTGCAACGTCTGGCTAAAATCTGTGTACAGGAAAGCAACAATTTAGGTTTGGAATTTAGTGTTAGAAAATCTGGTGTTATGGTATTTAATGAAAACAGTGAACAGACAGTGGCAATACAGGGCCAGGAAATACCTCGCGTAAGAGAATATAAATATTTGGTATACGGATAAATGAAGGCGATAGATGTATGGAAACAGTGGAAGAAACAATAACAGTAAAGGGTAAGAGAAATGCAGCCATAATGACGGACAGAGCGCTATGGGCATACAATAGGTACGAGGTCCTCCGAGGTATGTGGAAAGGAGTAATGGTTGCAGGACTTACTTTTGGAAATGCGGTTGTTTGCTTTAAATCAGGGGTACAATGAGGACTCGATGGGAAGCAAAGGTCAGCGGGACGCCTCGCATTCGGCGCTCACGGGAAGACTAGAAATGAAGCTGTGCAAGGTGATATGGGCTGGACTAGTTTGGAAGTGAGGGAAGCTCGCAGTAAAATTGAATATGAGGGACAACTGAGGAATATGGAAGAAAGTGAATGGGCTGGTATGGTGTTTAAGTATCTGTAGAGTAAAAACATTGATTCACAGTTGACGAAAAGAACTAGGAAGCTTACCAGCAAGTATGCGGCCTGTAGGGTTGGCGACACAGCAACAAAGAACGTCAAGCGGAAAGTCAGAGAGGCTGAAATAATCTCATGGGTGGCGGCAATGGAAAAGAAACCGGCCATGAGTAAATACTTAAGAGGAAGCTTTAGCTCGGGTCCAACTCCGACGCGGCATATTCAAATACACGTAAAACGCAAGAACGTTTTTCTGAGATAAGACCTCGGCCGATTTTAACGATATTTGTTGCATTTGAGAGAGAAAGTTAAATTCTAGTGACTGTTGGAAGCCGAATTTCGATTTAGGGCTTGAATGTAGTTAAAGATATTTTCAAATATTCGACCGCTTGAAAAAGAAATAGAAGTACGAAGTTCACAAATTCATAGCTGTGCAGCAAGAACAGATATCGCGGTTCTGTAAACGGCATCCATTAGATCATTCAAAGCGGACAAATTCGATATGTCATATTACATTTTAGGTGAATTTGTTACGTTGGTTACAAGGGTTGTGCAAAAGCTGTATTTCCATATTGTTAAATTTTTTTGTTCATGTGTAACATATAAATTTTGTCCGCTTTAGATGTACTATTAGATGCAATTCACAGGATTGTATTATCGTTTTTGTTGTTGAGTTACAGAGGTGTGAACTTCATAGTTTCGTTTTTTGAAAATTTTGGGTTTTGACAATTTTTAATTAAAAATTGCGACCTAACTGAAAAATTCGACACCAACAGTCACTAGAGTTCAAGTTTTTCTTTTACCTGCAACAAACCTCGTCAAATGTAGTGCTGTGGTTGCCGAGAAAAACGAATTGTCCTTTTACATCTATTTATACAGGAGCCCCCGAGCTAAAGCTTCCTCTTACGAGGAAAAAAATGAAATTAGGAAAGAAACAATTTAAGATAACTCAAAGGGAAGCTCATTACTTTTCGAAGCGAGATCGGGATGCCTTAGAACAGGTACCTATATACCGAGATACAAGAAGGAACAAGAAGCATGTGCTTGCTACGGTAGAGCTAGGAAAACGGTGGAACCCGTTTTATTGGAATGTGAAGACATCTGCCCAACGGTCGATTTAGGCACCGCTGGACTCCTTGAAGCCCTTGGGTTCAGCGAGAGCAAAGGCAAAGTAAACACGTCCGCAACGGAGATTAGTAAGAGGCGATTGGAAAATTGGTGGAAGAAAAGTAGGGAAATGACAAAAAACGGAGATGTACAAAAACAAAGTTCACAATAGGGGGTCAGAAAATTTGGTTATGGGGATTCACCGTACGTTTCTTTTTTCTTTTTTTTTTTGTTTAACCTAAGTAGGACATTGGACCGTATAATAGCAAATTAAGAGCTTGGTGGTGCAACCCACCACCATATTTCAAAGGGGACGCTCATAACGTCCATCCTTCCGTCCGTCCGTCCGTCCGTCCGTCCGTCCGTCCATCCATCCATCCATCCATCCATCCATCCACCCATGTGCGCGTAAAATGAGCCCGTTCGCTGCCTCGAGTGTTTGTCCACGTTCCCGTGCACGGGCACGCCATGCATTTCGGAGGCCAAACTCGGTACTCGCCGTGGCTTCGCTAGATGGCTCCGAGTGTTGTTAGGGAAGCGCGAAAGAGAAATCCCGCTGCAGCACGCGCCTCACACATAACTCGTTTTGACGGTCACAATACGTTGTGTCGCCATACTTATTCAACGCTAAACGCATTACCGTTGACAGTCATCGTGAGATGGGTTCTGCGGCAATTTCCTTTTTCGACGTCTGACTTGTTTTCTTGAGGACGCAACAACTATGGGGCAGTGTATTGGAAAGAAATTCTGTTTTGGATGCTTGAGGCGAAAATTTCAGAGCGGATGATCAATTTTCGAGGAAACTTAGTCTAGGCTCTAAGCGCTCGTCGCGAAAAGTGGCTCGGGGTAGCTTTCAATTTCACAGTAGTAGACCTGTTGCGAATGCCACCTGGGACGGATATCCGAGGGATATCCAAGCATCGCTGATTCATCGCAGTAAAGCGAAGTTTCGCTGCTTATTAATGGCTGGACGATGAAGCCTTTTATGACATTTTATTCTAAGTAACTGCCGCACGGCGACAATGGTCGAACAAGCAACATACAGCCGCCTCGCAACTAAGATGGAAGACGTGGCCAGTGTTGCTAGCTCACTGTGCACTTTGAACATGCCCTATTCCAATTACTTCATTTAAACATACCAACTCCATTTCAGATCATGCCCGAGGCAGCAATGAACAGCGTTCTTCAATTTCATGGCGAAGGGTACGAAGAGTAGTTGCACTTTGTCTCTTTAATCAATGTACAAATCCTTATGTGCTTTGTCAGTTCAATGGTAATGCCGAATGCAATGGGTGCAAGTAGTCATCTCACTACGGAACACAGTGGTTTCAGACGAAGTATAATACAAAATGAGACAGTTTAGGAATAGTGCCCCCGAATGCTCGAGATCTCGAGCAGCGTTGCGCACGCCTGCTTTGGGGTACACGGGAGGTAAGAGAATTAGAAAGAGTTTTGCGTGAAGGAACTAAAGAAAATAGGAATATTTGATTTCTGAACCAAAGTGGACTGCCGTTGAGGCTGCGGCCACTGAGCGGCATATGAACAGTGACAGTAGCCATAATGTTCACAAGTATTCATGACATCTAAATATGTACTACCCATCACGGAAGATAGGTGCACTCCGACAGCATGACCCAGCAGGGTGAGAGTAAACTTGTATTTTCAAATAAACAAGATTCGAGTCCGGCGTCTTTTTAGTGGGTCTGGGCACCCGCCGCGGACGCGGTTCCGAGACCAGGTGTCAAGTTCGAGCTGAGCAGTGCGGTCTTGCAGCGCGAGCGGAGGCTGGCGGTGGAAGAGACGGAGGGGTCGGCCCTGCCCGACTTGTTTGTTAAGTCCCGGCACTCCCATAGCATGTGATTAACTGTGGCAACCCCGCCACACAATGTGCATCTGTTTGTAGTGTACATGTCTGGATACATGGCGTGCATGAGTCTGGGGTTTCTGTAAGAATCCGTTTGCAATTGTCTGAAGTGTACAGCTTGCGTCCTGTCTAACCTAGCGTGAGGGAATGGGTATACGCGTCTTTATAACTGGTAGTGTGTCATGATGTCGTGGAACCTGGCCATACGATCCTCCCACGCCCAGACGTTTGCAGTACCCCGCGGGGGCTCATCCTCCGATGATGCTCGGTGAGTTAGGCCTCGAGCAAGGTGTTGAGCGGCTTCGGTGGGGGTGCTCAGTCCAGTGTGTGCCGGGATTCATAGCAAATGCCTTCGGTTATCGAAGTCGGCCTCTCCCTGGTGTATGGGATGTCACTGAAATATGTGATACGCCTCTGGCGAGATGCGCCCGTTTGAAGAAATATTTTTTTTTTTGGGCATGAAGTGTACGGTGACGAGTTCTTCATTGAAGAAGGCTCAAGAACGCAATTACGAAGCATCGACAACAAGCTAACGGGATAGGTATTGAGCAACTGCCAATATATGCCTCCTGACAGAGAGGTGCAGAGTTGTCACACACATCACTGAAGCATAGAGTGAAGTTTAGACATGAGTAGCCCGTGCGCTATCCAGTCGTCAGGAAGTATTTATAAAAGTGATTTGACGCATTCGGGCTTTTGTGCGCAAGGCAGGGAGGCCTATATATTAAGGCGAAAACCTTTACTAGCTCATGAGTTTTCGGGCGCTGTCCGTGGTCGACGCAGGAAAGCGGTGATCACCGGCGAGGCTAGCAAGGACAGAAGGCGCCACTGGCGACGGGAGCAAGTAGAGGAGGCGCCATGCCAGTAGCGCTGTGCGAGTGGGCGCGTGGGGGTGCGCGCACATCAGCGATAAATCTTGCAGCCATATGGCTGTGGTTGCATCCCATGCTTGCGGCCACGGCGGCGTCCGTTCGCCGAACAGTTCAGACAACAGCAACAGATGCAGTCATAGATAGGCTTCCGCCTGTCGCAGTTTAGCTCAGCAAAGTGCGCATGTGTTTTGGCGTATAGGCTGGCAGATGCAACTCCAATCCAAGCCAACGGTAAGGCGCTCCGCCTCTGACACATTCATGTGTTTGTAAACGAGAATGAGCGTTTTCATCGTAGCGAGGCATGCGTCCACGAGCAAAGAGCCAGAAGGATCGAAATTGTTCACGCGTTCAATGTCTGCACCTGTAATCGTTTTGCAACAGTACTGGGACGAGTGCTAGAAAACGCAGGGCGTGCGTTTGTACGCCGTCGTTCACTTCGCACTATTATCTCTATTCGAAGAAAGCGTTTCGACACGTTCGTGCATTTGCGTAGATCAGTATATCTTCCGGCTGTTTCAAAGCGTGAGCGATACCACGAACCCATGTGTGCTGCGTGAAGCCACGCCAATCCAAGACAGTGACAATGGTGAGCCACCTGTGTGTTACCAACCCGCCGTGGTTGCTCAGTGGCTATGGTGTTGGGCTGCTAAGCACGAGGTCGCGGGATCGAATCCCGGCCACGGCGGCCGCATATCGATGGGGGCGAAATGCGAAAACACCCGTGTGCTTAGATTTAGGTGCACGTTAAAGAACCCCAGGTGGTCAAAATTTCCGGAGTCCTCCACTACGGCGTGCCTCATAATCAGAAAGTGGTTTTGGCACGCAAAACCCCAAATATTATTATTATTATATGTGTGTTACCATAGGTAACACACAGATGCCCCGCTAGGCACTTATCGAAACAGGGCGGAATTCGGCTACGAAGGCGCAACACAACCGCCGGCCCGTGCGACAGAGAGGCTCGACACAACGCCACCAAAGACCCACGGCCGCTAACCTCGCCAGTCGGTTGCGCGAGAGCGCGTGCCCTTAGCGTCGAAAGTAACGAGCACGAAGACAGGCGATACGGCGACGATTCAATGGCCATCATGGCATCACCAATCCAAACACATACCTAGTGGTTCAAGCTATTTGAAGGCGTCACGATGATACTCACGAAACACAGAGCCTCTTAAAAACCTCTTGAAACGGCTACAAACGGCTATAGACGTCTTGGTCTATGACAAGACTGAAAATAGAATTTATTCTAAACATAAGCTCAGCAGCTGGAATATGCTAGTATATATTCTATCTGCGGTAAAACCCACTACTGGTGTCACCAGTCTATTACGGTAAAAACATTCAGAACGTTTAACTCAAGATCTTTCCTAGATCTTTTTGTCTGAAAGTTGATAAAATGCCAAACGGCGTGTTAAAAGTGCGGTTACCCTCAGCCGTCGGCGTTAACGAATAAAAGACGCCAGAGACAAATCGAACTCGTAGGAAGCAACATAATAAGTTGGCTTCAATGTTAAATAATTTCACACCCGAACTTCAACAATCAAGGGCGTGTTATTTTCCATCGGGGCGCGCACACGACGCCTGGAAACCATTCTTCTATGCTCGCACAGCAGCTACTGACAGCAGCAGGAGCGAAACGCCGGTGTTGCAGTGACCACAGCGGTGCCACAGAGCCAACGCACTGCGATCACTTTGGCGGCAGTCAGCTAAACACGCTCCAAATTGGTCAGGCATCTCATTTCGTGCTGGAAACACTGGGAGGCAGGAAGTTTGAAAAAAACGGCCACTGCCACCCGCCATGTCTCGGTCGTGGGTTCGTTTTTTCCAGTTGTGCGTAATTCTAAGCCGTTGTGTACATCTATACTGGATATTAACTGGAGTCATTTAGCTGTGCTGACGGTGTTTGCCGTGTATTTTTCATCAGTGCTTAGTGACATCCACTGTATTGCGTGTTTTCGCCGACGGCTTACTACCACAATGGCGGGATCTGCGTTCGCCGCCTTCGTTGTTCTAGGTGCGTCTTTGTACGTCGCACGTTCGGATAACGTTTCTTCCCTCGTAAGCGAAATACTTTGCACTTCATTTTTCGTCAGCAATGTGAATACTTTAGGTGTTAACCGCGACAATTCTTGGTGGATGGGCTCTACTGTCCTGTGGGTTTTCGCCATTTTTACGTTTATACGAGGGTTCTGCTTGTTAGTATTTTAGGTTAACGTTGCACGAATCAACCGAAGGGAGTACATTCGAAGAGGACGCGCTGGCTGTAATCTTGAACCAGACTGAACTGACTCTACTTTGTGTCCTTTTGTTTTTGCATGGGTTACAGCTTTGCGTGCGCGCGCGCCTCAATGACTATGCAGCTTGTAGCGTTCCCACTTTATAGCAAAACAAAAATATAACTGAAATGTTTACTTCGTCTATACAATTCCAAATGCAATCGGCTGGTGATATAAAAATTTCCCTGGTGTCTTGTTCTAAATAAGCGCAAAACTATTAGCCTAGTATGTGGTTCATCTGGGAGTGCAATCATGACTGCTTTGGATTTATTAATGAATGACTGTGAGTCACCTCATTTGTAATTACAAATCTCTCTTTCAACTGACTTGATGCTCTCTTATTTTGTTCTTTTCACTCCATAGACGGCTGGGCATTCTTCTTGTCTCTTGGCGCTAGCTGGATGACGGGACCTCATCATGATCACTGTAAGCCAATGTACTGTACCCTCTCTGGTCCTCCCAGTGCTTTGTGCATGGGTGAAAACCAGGGAACGCTTCGTGGTAAAATAGCTAGTTGGTGTCTAACAAGCGGGCATTTCTTTGGCCTGGCCCCTTATAAGCTGCCACTATTATAACCATTTCTCAGTGCCAGTGCACATACACTGTTATACTGTTAATTAGTTTCTCGAAGCCTTACAAACTGTAGGTAGTCAGTTCTATGTAAGAACTCACAAATGAACTCTGTTGTGTCGTCATTTACCAGTATTCCATGCATGAGTAAAAATTTGCTATAGCATTGTACCTTAAACCTTGCTTCCTTAATGCACAAATGTATTCTAGCCAGTATGTGATTAGTTCTGTATTCGAAATGTTTTCTGCGTGATTTAGTTTCCTTACAGGAATTTACTGTACAGCATCAGCAAGCAGTCTAAATTAAGATTTATGTGTGCCATGCAAAAGGTATGCTTTGCCGCTACAATTGATAAAACATGGTCTGAGGCTTCCATACAAGAACGAACCTCAATTTCGCTCTACCACCGTCAGCACTTGGCTGGCGCTTGCAAAATGAATCACATCAGGTAGCTTGTGCCGGACTGTTTTTTAACCTTATTGTGAGGAGATCACACAGTGATGTGTAGAGGCGCCTGCGCCTGAGATATAGATTGAGCTGCAATATATGTGCGTGTAGAACAGGCATGATGCTGATGGCTCCAGCAGTTTGCAGAGGTGCTCTTAAAATTTTGTCTTAACTATAATTTTACATGTGCAGTTTTTGTCACCTATTTCAATAATAACATTGCAGGTGTTATCAGAATTAAGCAATTTCTTTACATAAATGTTAATTGCATGTATCCCAAATAAGAACATGAAAGTATCGCTAATGCTGCTCATTATACGGTTCGGATAAAATTTCCGTCCAGATAATGCGTAAACATGCCAATGAGTCAGCTAGTGTTATCCTTTTTTCTGCTACGCTGCAATGCCGTTCCGCATAATTTAAGAAAGCGTGTTTGTGCCGATGACTCATATGCCACCGTCTAAAGTTCAACTCCATCAAAGCGTTCGACCGCGTAAAACGCCTAGCTTAAGAACATGTAGATATAGAGCAAGCTAAATTCAATATATTACTTTTGCAATATAATGGTTGCCACACGGATAGTTTGCAAAATATGTGTTATTCTACCGAAAGTCAACAAAGTGCGTCACTTTTACGCTCGCTAGACATGACGCAGAACCCAAGAACATTCACAACTTGCGCGGTGCCTGTGCATGGCCTCTGTGATCGGGGCAGCGCCCGCGGCAGGCTGATGGTTTCGGAGGCAATATTCGGGGACGTGCATCTTATCCGGTAACCGTCTGCCCGCGTCATCTGCTGAGAGTTAATGAAGTGCATTTATTTAAAAAAAATGAGGCTATTGCCATATTTGCAGTTTTGTAAGGATAAAGATTGCTGATAGTATACTATTCATTTACAACCTATTTAGTCAAGGTGAAACATTGCTGCACTTGTCCTCTGACGATTTATTTTTGCTTGGCATTATGTACAGTACGGTCTTCGCTAAAGGTGTGATTGGTCGCTTGGTGACACGAAAAGATTAATGGAGGTCATACTATGATGAATTTCCGTGTACTAGTCGTGGTTGTTTTATTAATGTAAAAACACATGACCACGAAAATTCGCGAAAGAGACACAAACGAAATTTACCGGATAAGCCGAAAGCCCAATATGGTGTTAGATACCCGATGGTTTATTATTATATTTTTTTTCAGCCTGAACATAAAGTGCAAAAATCCTGTGTAGCTTATAGCCTCATCCTACTACTCATTGAGCTGCATCGTGTAAAGTGTCGGATATGTTTTGCATGAGAAAACGAAGGCACTAAAGGCGTAATTACCAAAATTTTGCTAATTGAATATTCCTAACTATTTACTTCAGAGAACATAACTTAGGAATTAAAGTGGTCTGCTCACAAGTAAAAAGACTTGTAAGGTGTGTAGCAGTTTGTAAATACTCGTTCGAATTGATGGTTCTCGCCACAGAAAAATTGGTAGAGCATCGCACGCGTAATGCGAAGGTTGTGGGTTCGGTCCCCACCAGCGGCAAGTGATATTTTCATCTACTTTCCTTCCCTCCCCCCTCCCTTTGTTGGCCCCGCTGTTTTGTACCTTTCAATTTGAGGCAAAGCTGATAATCCCCATGCTTTCCTTGGTCTCATTACCTACTGGACTTATACGATCGTGTTCAACAAAAACCGAGCCCCAGTCTTTGCTTTCTGCTGTATTTTTCTGAATATGCTTGACGAATATGTCTTGTAGTACGGCGGCAGAAGAGGCATAGAAGCCTTAAATGTAGCATATATGCGTATGCACTGCTTATTTGTGCCCTCGTACTCTTCATATCTGCAACCTTCCCTCGACAAGCATCACACATCGCGTTCACGCTCGTTACACAGACAGCTAACAGCTAGAGGCGACAAGGCCATGCGCGTACCATGGAGTGCTGCTGCTGCTCGGCTAACTCAGACAATTTGCGTGACATTTAAATTCGAGCACTGCGTTTGATGTACGCGGTTTCTTTAGTAAAACGAAAGAAATAACCGCAACCTATGCGTCTGCGTTGTAAAGTGTAGACTCATTTTTCGGTCGTCATTGCCAAGTTAATCGAACTCACTCTAAGACACGGAACCAGCGCTCATACCGTCAAACGAATAAACGCGGCGTCTCAGCATTTTTGTTGGCGCCCTGGAAGAAAGGTATAGCCTCTTCCACACATAGCTAGAATACATTAGCTCTCACGTCACGCCGAGTGACCTCGTCGTTGGTATGGTGACTCCTTTGAAGCAAGGTATGGCACTAAAGATACCACAGTTACTGCGTTTGTTTGATGCCATATTCCTATGAACAACCATTAATTTCGGAGACAATTGGACTTTCTTTAGACCTTCACTGAAAGGTCCCAAGGGTATGCCCATAGGGTATATTCAAGAACGTCAAGCACCACTTATCGACTTGTCGGAAAACGCCGCCCGCCATTCATGGCACGGCCAAACAAAACTGCTGGCTCGACGGAATATAGGTACACGCATAGCTTCTACTTTCAGCCTTGTTCTGTGGCCACCGCAGTTCGCTGCTATAAGTAGAGCGATAGATTCGCGGCAACACAGTCCACAATCTTTGGCTGAGTTTCCTTTTTTCTTTTTTGCTAGCGAGCACAGCGCAATTAGCGAATAAGATCAAATCCGCACTTTAAAGCAGTGGACGTCGATGCTGGCAGTGTGACGACCCGTTGTTGCTGCCAGCCATTTAGAGTAGAACAAATAATATACATTTCGGTGCCTCGTCTATTTACTGCGAAGATACTGCAGTAGGTGCCATGATAAGTTGAAGGTGGCAGGAAACAATTATGGAACCGCGCCAGTCCGCCCAAATGTCAAGCTTTCTACAGCAGCAGGGTCTCTCCTCCCCATTTTCCCCCTACAAAACAAAAACGAAAAATTTCTCTGTAACATTTTCACGAGGTCGCCATCGTTTAAACTTCCGCTCAAGGGAAACGTTAGGTTGTTAAATGTTAAAGCACTGCTGGGCTATAACAGCTCACTTTGAAGTTTTAAAGAATTTTAGTAGCTAAAGTATCTTCTGTAATATGATTAAAATACGTCGCGAGTCACTAAGCAGGCATTTCGCGATAAATTTGTTACAGACCGAGTAAAAATTAGAAACCGTAGAAAAAATTTCGCCAAGCAAATTCGAGCCATGTAAACATCTGTGCGGCTCCTATCAAACACATCTGACGAATTCCGTGAACGGTTGCATGCCCAAGAAAGAGCTATGACATACTAGACGAAAAGAGAGCCTCTTGAATCTATGAACCTCCTGCCAGCTTGGGTCAACGAGTATGTGCCACCGTGTGTGCAGCGAGTGAAGGAATAATTTCAAGTTGAAGTTCAAGGTTGATTCATGAACGCTGTCAGTTTTACAAAGTATTGTATACAGAATTAGCACTACACAGGGAGCCCCAAAGTTACGAACTGTCAGGGGGATTCCCATACATGAACAAACTGAAAAGAAAAACCAGATATAGATCAAGCATTGGTTACGGTGACTTTACAGACAATTTGGCAAAAATAAGAAACAGTGCGAAAAATAAGAAAATATAGAGCTGTTTAGTAAGACAAAAATTGCGAAGAAAACTTCTGTAGTGAACAAGCAATGCAAATTTGCAACACAATAAAAAATAGGAGTAATATAACATGTAGTATAATAGCCAAGTCAATTATCAATCACAAAAGTAATTTGTTAGGATGAAGAGAGTTGCTGCACAAAATATTTCTTAACTTGGTTCTTGAATATATGCTCTGTTGGGGATGATGTAATGGAATGTGGAACATAGTTCCACGGTTTTATTCCCGCAAATGTGGTAGTGAAGTTACTGGAATGGCCTTCCCGCCAACATCGCTAATACGACTTGTCCATCTTCGTTCACCGAACTTGTAACCGACCATTTTTTTAAATAATTATTTCTGACGGTGTTTTGCTTACTTATAAAAACCCACCCCTTATGTAATGCCCCTACGGGGGACCTTTAAGGTAATAAACTGAACTGAACTGAACCATAGTTTGGGGGGGGGGGGGGGGGGTGCGCACTTTAGGTAAAAGACGATTATCGATTTCAGAGAACCTAGAAGTGTTAGTATATACAAAAGTTTCAATAAAAGCCATCTATGTGCGCAATATTACGAAATAATTTATAGAGCACGATTGTTAACTTGAATTGAAAGAGCGGATGAAAAGGATGAATGTTTAAACTGCAGTAAAGTGGCGTTGCATTGGATAGGAAATGGCTGAAAGTCATGAGACGAAGCGCCTGATTCTGCAGGCCTTGAAGTTGGCTGAAGTGAGCGAGGTATGTGTTACCCCAGGCTGATACGCAGTAACATAAATGGCTGTGCATGATAAAGGGAATGGATAATGTGTGGCTGAAAATGCGAGCGGGTTTTGATTATGGCGCGTATTCCAAACGATATCTTACGGACAAGTGACTGCGCATGAAGATTGAATTTCAGATGCCTGTCTAAAACTACGCCAAGAAACTTTGTGCCATCAGACTGAGGCAGGGGTGCCCGTTATCCACACTGCTGCTTATGACGTACATGGCGAGGATTGAGAGGGCACTAGAAGAAAGTAATATTGTGTTTAATCTCACATACAAAGAGTAGTAGTAGTAGTAGTAGCAGTACTAGTAGGAGAGGAGCAGCTTCCAGGTTTATTTTATGCGGACGTCATTGTGTTGCTAGGTAACAAGCAACGCGATTTGCAACGTCTGGCAAAAATCTGTGTACAGGAAAGAAACAATTTGGGTTTGAAATTTAGTTTTAGAAAAACAGGTGTTATGGTATTCAATGAAAACAGTGAACAGAGGGTGGCGATACAGGGCCAGGAAATACCTCGGGTTAGAGAATATAAATAGCCTGGTATATGTATAAATGAAGGCAATAGATGCATGGAAACACAGGAAAAAACAATAAGAGTAAAGGGTAAGATAACTACAGCCATAATGACGGACAGAGCGCTATGGGGATACAATAGGAACGAGGTGCTCCGAGGCACGTGGAAAGGTGTAATGGTTACAAGACTTACTTTTGGAAATGCGGTTGTTTGCTTTAAATCTGCGTACAATCAGGACTCGACTGGAACCAAAGGTCAGTGGGACGCCTCGCAATGTGCGCTCACGGGAAGACTACAAATGAATATGTGCAAGGTGATATGGTCTGGACTAGTTTTGATTTGAGGGAAGCTCGCAGTAAAATTGGTTGTGAAGAACGGCTGAGGAATATGGAAGAAAGTAAACGAGCTGGGAGAGTGTTGAGGTATTCGTACAGGAAAAACATTGATTCACAGGGGTGAAAAAGAACTAGGAAGCTTACCAGCAAGTATGGGGCCTGTAGGGGTGGGCAACAGAGCAACAAAGTAGGTCAAGCGGAAAGTCAGAGAGGCTGAAACAACCTCATGGGTGGCGGCAATAGGAAAGAAACCGGCCATGAGTAAATACTTAAGAGGAAGCTTTAGTTCGGGCCCAACTCTGACGCGGCTTATTCAAATACATGTAAAACGCAAAAAACGTTTTTTCTGAGATAACACCTGGACCGATTTTAATGACAGTTGTTGCATTTGAGAGAGAAAGTTAAATTCTGATGACTGTTGGAAGCGGAATTTCGATTTATGGCTTGAATTTAGTTAAAAATATTTTCAAATATTCGACCGCTTGAAAAAAAATAGAAGTACGCAGTTTACAAATTCATAGTTGTGCAGCAAGAACAAATATCGCGGTTCTCTAAACGGCATGCATTAGATCATTCAAAGCGGACAAATTCGATATGTCATATTACATTTTAGGCGAATTAGTTACGTTAGTTACAAGGGTCGTGCAAAAGCTGTATTTCCATATTATAAAATTTTTTTGTTCATGTGTAACATATAATTTTGTTCGCTAAGATGTATTATCAGATGCAATTCACAGGATTGTATTATCGTTTTTGTTGTTGAGTTACAGAATTGTGAACTTGATAGTCTCGTTTTTTGAAAATTTTCGGTTTTTGACAGTTTTTAATTAAAAATTGACGACCTAACTGAAACATTCAAAAACAACAGTCACTTGAGTTCAAGTTTTTCTTTTACCTGCAACAAACCTCGTCAAATGCGATGCCGTGGTTGCCGAGAAAAACGAATTCTCCTTTTACATGTATTTAGATAGGAGCACCCGAGCTAAAGCTTCCTCTTAAGAGGAAAAAATGAAATCAGGAAAGAAACAATTTATGATAACTCAAAGGGAAGCTCATTACTTTTCGAAGCGAGATCGGGATGCCTTAGAACACGCACCTATAAAGCGAAATATAAGAAGGAAGAAGAAGCATGTGCTTCCTGCGGTAGGGAAACGACGGAGCATGTTTTACTGGAATGTGAAGACATCTATCTGCCCTGCGGTCGATTTAGGCACCGCTAGACTCCTTGAAGCCCTCGGGTTCAGCGATAGCAGTGGAAAAGTAAACACGTCCGCAACGGAGATTAGTAAGAGACGATTGAAGATTGGTGGAAGAAAAGTAGGGAAGTGACAAAAAACGGAGATGTACAAAAACAAAGTTCACAATAAGGGGTCAGAAAATTTGGTTATGGGGATTCACCGTAGGTTTCTTTTTTCTTCTTTTTGTTTAAACTAATTAGGACATTAGGCAGTATAATAGCAAAAGCTTGGTGGTGCAGCCAACCACCCCATTTCAAAGGGGATGCTCATAACATCCATCCATCCATCCATCCATCCGTCCGTCCGTCCGTCCGTCCATCCATCGATTCATCCATCGATCGATCCATCCATCCATCCATCCATCCATCCATCCATCCATCCATCCATCCATCCATCCATCCATCCATCCATCCATCCATCCGTCCGTCCATCCGTCCATCCATCCATCCATCCATCCATCCATCCATCCATCCATCCGTCCGTCCCTCCGTCCGTCCGTCCGTCCGTCCATCGATCAGTCCATCCATCCATCCATCCATCCATCCATCCATCCATCCATCCATCCATCCATCCATCCATCCATCCATCCATCCATCCATCCATCAGTCCGTCCGTCCGTCCGTCCGTCCGTCCATCCATTTATCCATGGGCGCGTAAAATGAGCCCGTTCGCTGCCTCGAGTGTTTGTCCACGCTCCCGTGCACGGGCACGCCATGCATTTCGGAGGTCAAACTCAGTATTCGCCGTGGCTTAATTCGCTAGATGGCTCCGAGTGTTGTTAGAGAAGCGCGAAAGAGAAATGCCACTGCAGCACGCGCCTCATACATAACTCGTTTTGACGGTGACAATACGTTGTGTCGCCATATTTATTCAGTGCTAAACGCATTACCGTCGACAGTCATCGTGAGATGGGTTCTGCTGCAATTTCTTTTTTCGACGTCTGACTTGTTTTCTTGAGGACGCAACAACTATGGGGCATTGTATTAGAAAGAAATATTGTTTTGGATGATTCAGGCGAGAATTTCAGAGCGGATGATCAATTTTCGAGGAAACTTAGTCTAGGCTCGAAGTGCTCGTCGCGAAAAGAGGCTCGGCGTAGCTTTCGATTTCAATGTAGTAGACCTATTGCGAATGCCGCCTGGGACAGACTGATATCCAAGGGATATCCAAGCATCGTTGATTCATCGCAGTAAGGTGAAGTTCGCTGCTTATTAACGGCTGGACGATGAAGGCTTTTGTGAAATTTTAGAGTCCTAAGTAACTGCCACATGCCGACCATGGTCGAACAAGCAACATACAGGCGCCTCGCAACTAAGATGGCAGACGTGGCCAGTGTTGCTAGATCACTGTGCACTTTGAACATGCCCTATTCCAATTACTTCATTTAAAAATACCAACTCCATTTCAGATCATGCTCGAGGCAGCAATGAACAGCGTTCTTGAATTTCATGGCGAAGAGTGCGAAGAGTAGTTGCACTTTGTCTCATTAATCAATGTACAAATCCTTATGAGCTTTGTCAGTTGAATGGTAATGCCGAATGCAATGCGTGCAAGTAGTCATCTCGCTACGGAACACAGTGGTTCCACACAAAGTATTATACAAATTGAGAGAGTTTAAGAACAGTGGCCCGGAATGCTTGAGATCTCGAACAGCGTTGCGCGCGCCTGCTTTGGGGTACGCGGGAGGTAAGAGAATGAGAAAGTATTTTGCATGAAGGAACTAAACAAAATAGTATTATTTGATTTTTGAACCAAAGTGGACTGCCGTTGAGGCTGCGGCCACTGAGCAGCATATGAACAGGGACAGTAGCCATAATGTTCACAAGTATTTATGACATCTAAATATGTACTACCCATCACGGAAGATAGGTGCACTTCGACAGCATGACCCAGCAGGGAGAGAGTAAACTTTTATTTTCAAATCAACAAGATTCCAGTCCGGCGTCTTTTTAGTGTGTCTGGGCACCCGCTGCGAACGCGGTTCCGAGACCTTGTCTCCAAGCGGCTTCCTCGGCTCGCTGCATGGCCCAGAGTTGTGCTGTCAAGTTCGAGCTGAGCAGTGCGGTCTTCCAGCGCGAGCGGAGGCTGGCGGTGGAAGAGACGGAGGGGGTCGGCGCTGCCCTACTTGTTTGTTAAGTCCCGACACTCCCATAGCATGTGATTAAGTGTGGCAACCTCGCCACACAATGTGCATCTGTTGGTAGTGTACATGTCTGGATACATGGCGTGCATGAGTATGGGGTTTCTGTAAGAATCCGTTTGTAATTATCTGAAGTGTACTGCTTGTGTCCTGTCTAACCTAGCGTGAGAGAATGGGTATACGCGTCTTTGTAACTGGTAGTGTGTCATGATGTCGTGGAACCAGGCCATACGATCCTCCCACGCCCAGACGTTTGCAGTACCCCGCGGGGGCTCATCCTCCGATGATGCTCGGTGAGTTAGGCCTCGAGCAAGGTGGTGAGCGGCTTCGGTGGGGTTGCTCAGTCCAGTGTGTGCCGGGATCCATAGCAAATGCCTTCAATTATCGAAGTCGGCCTCTCCCTGGTGTATGGGATGTCGCTGAAATTTGTGATACGCCTCTCGCGAGATGCGCCCGTTTGAAGAAATATTTTTTTTGGGCATGAAGCGTACGGTGATGAGTTGTTCATTGAAGAAGGCTCAAGAACGCAATTACGAAGCATCGGCAACAAGCTAACGGGATAGGTATTGAGCAACTGCCAATATATGCCTCCTGACAGAGAGGTGCAGAGTTGTCACACACATCACTGAAGCATAGAGTGAAGTTTAGACATGAGTAGCCCGTGCGCTATCCAGTCGTCAGGAAGTATTTATAAAAGCGATTTGACGCATTCGGGCTTTTGTGCGCAAGGCAGGGAGGCCTATATATTAAGGCGTAAGCCTTTGCTAGCTCATGAGTGTCCGGGCGCTGTCCGTGGTCGACGCAGGAAAGCGGTGATCACCGGCGAGGCTAGCAAGGGCAGACGGCGCCGCTGGCGACGGGAGCAAGGAGAGGAGGCGCCATGCCGGTAGCGCTGTGCGAGTGCGCGCGTGGGGGGGCGCGCACATCAACGATAAACCTTGCAGCCATGTGGCTGTGATTACAACCCATGCTCGCTGCCACGGCGGCGTCCGTTCGCAGAACAGTTCAGACAACAGCGACAGAGGCAGTCATAGATAGGCTTTCGCCTATCGCAGTTTAGCTCAGCAAAGTGTGCATAGATTTTGGCGTATAGGCTGCCAGAAGCAACTCCAATCCAAGCCAACGGTAAGGCGCTCCGCCTCTGAGACATTCGTGTGTTTGTAAACGGGAATGAGCGTTTCCGTCGTCGCGAGACGCGCTTACACGAGCAAAGAGCCAGAAGGATCGAAATTGTTCACGCGTTCAATGTCTGCACCTGTAATCGTTTTGCAACAGTACTGGGACGAGTGCTAGAAAACGCAGGGTGTGCGTTTTTATGCCGTCGTTCACTTCGCACTATTATCTCTATTCGAAGTAAGCGTTTCGAAACGTTCGTGCATTTGTGTACATCCGTATATCTTCCAGTTGTTTCAAGGCGCGAGCGATACCGCGAGCCCACGTGTGCTGCATGAAGCCACACCAATCCAAGACAGTGAGAATGGCGAGCCACCTGTATGTTACTATGAGTAACACACAGGTGCCCCGCTAGGCACTTACCGAAACGGGACAGAATTCGGCTACGAACGCGCACCAGAACCGCCGTCCCGTGCGACGGAGAGGCTCCACACAACGCCACCAACGACCCACGTCCGCTAACCTCGCCAGTCGGTTGCGCGAGAGCTCTAGCCCTTAGCGTCGAAAATAACGAGCACGGAGACAGGCGAAACGTCGAGAATGCAATGGCCATCATGGCATCACGAATCCAAACACATACCTAGTGGCTCAAGCTATTTGAAGGCGTCACGACGATACCCACGAAACACAGAACCTCTTAAAAACCTTTTGAAACAGCTACAAACGGCTATAGACGTCTTGGTCTATGACAAGACTGAAAATAGAATTTATTCTAAACATAAGCTGAGCACCTGGAATATGCTAGTATATATTCTATCTGCGGTAAAACCCACTACTTGTGTCACCAGAGTCTCTTTTGGTAAACACATTCAGAACGTCTAACTCAAGAACTTTTCTAGATCTTTTTGTCTGAAAGTTGATAAAATGCCAAAGGGTGTGTCAAAAGTGCGGTTACTCTCAGCCGTCGGCGTTAACGAATTAAAGACGCCATACATAAATCGAACTCGTAGGAAGCAACATAATAAGTTGGCTTTAATGTGAAGTAATTTCCCACCCGAACTTCAACAATCAAGGGCACGTTATTCTTTTCCATCTGGGCGCGCAGACGACGCCTGGAAACCATTCTTCTATGCTCGCGCAGCAGGTACTGACAGCAGCAGGAGCAAAACGCCGGTGTTGCAGTGACCACAGCGGTGCCACAGAGCCAACGCACTGCGATCACTTTGGCGGCAGTCAGCTAAACACGCTCCAAATTTGTCAGGCATCTCATTTCGTGCTGGAAACACTGGGAGGCTGGAAGTTTGAAAAAACGGCCACAGCCGCCCACCATGTCTCGGTCGTGGGTTCGTTTTGCCAATTGTGCGTCATTCTAAGCCGTTTTGTACATTTATACTAGATATTAACTGGAGTCATTTAGCTGTGCTGACGCTGTTTGCCGTGTGTTTTTCATCAGTGCATAGTGACATCGGCTGTTTTGCATGTTTTCGCCGACGGCTTACTACAAAAATGGCGGGATCTGCGTTCGCCGTCTTCGTTGTTCTCGGTGCGTCTTTGTACGTCGCACGTTCGGATAACACTTTTTCCCTCGTAAGTGAAATACATTGCACTTCGTTTTTCGGCAGCAATATGAATATTTTAGGTGTTAACCGCGACAATTCTTGATGGATGGGCTCTTCTGCCCTGTGGGTTTTCGTCATTTTTACGTTTATAGGAGGGTTCTGCTTGTTAGTATTTCAGGTTAACGTTGCGCGAATGAACCGAAGCGAATACATTCGAAGAGGACGCGCTGGCTGTAATCTTGAACCAGACTGAACTCGCCATATTTTGCGTCCTTTTCTTCTTGCATGGGTTACAGCGTTGCGTGCGCGCGCGCGTCAGTGACTATGCAGCTTGTAGCGTTCCCACATTATAGCAAAACAAAAATATAACTGTAATGTTTACTTCGTTTATACAATTTCAAGTGCAATCGGCTGGTGAAATAAAAATTTCGCTGGTGTGTTGTTCTAAATACGCAGCAAAACTATTAGCCTAGTAGGTGGTTCATTTGGGAGTGCAATCGTGACTGCTTGGCATTTAATAATGAATGACTGTGGGTCACCTCATTTGTAATTACAAATCTATCATTCAACTGACTGGATGCTCTCTTATTTTGTTCTTTTCACTGCATAGATGGCTGGGCATTTTTCTTGTCTCTTGGCGCTAGCTGGATGACGGGACCTCATCGTGATCAGTGTAAGCCAATGCACTGTACCCTCTCCGGTCCTCCCAGTGCTTTGTGTATGGGTTAAGACCAGGGAGCGCTTCGTGGTAAAATAGCTAGTTGGTGTCTCACAAACGGGAATTTTTTTTGCACTGGTTCCTTATAAGCTTCCACTAATAGCCAATTTCGCAGTGCCAGTGTACATACACAGTTATACAATTAATTAGTTTATCGGAGCCTTACAGACTGCAGGTAGTCAGTTCTATGTAAGAACTCACAGATTAGCTCTGTTGTGTCGTCGTTTACCAGTGTTCCATGCATGAGTAAAAATTTGCTACAGCAGTGCACATTACACCTTGCTTCCTTAATGCACAAATGTATTCAAGCCTGTATGTGATTAGTTCTGTATTCTAAACGTTTTCGGCGTCATTTAGTTTCTTTACTGGAATTTACTGTACAGCACCAGCAAGCAGTCTAATTTAAGATTGATATGTGTGCTGCAAAAGGTATGCTTTCGTGCTGCAATCGATAAAACATGGTCTGAGGCTTCCATACAAGAACGAACTTCAATTTGGCTCTACCACCGTCAGCACTTGGCTGGCGCTTGCCAAATGAATCACGTCAGGTAGCTTGTGGAGACTGTTTTTAGCCTTACTGTGAGGAGATCGAACAATGATGTGTGGAGGCGCCTCCGCCTGAGATAGAGATTGTACTGCAACATGTGTGCGTGCAGAACAGGCATGATGCTGAGGGTTCCAGCAGTTTGCAGAGGTGCTTTTAAAATTTTTTCATAACTATAACTTTACCTGTCCTGTGTTTGTCACCTATTTCTATAATATCATTGGAGGTGTTATCAGAATTTAGCAATTTATTTACATAAATATTAATTGCATATATCCCTAATGAGAACGCGGAAGTACCGCTAATGCTGTTCATCATACTCTTCGGATCAAATTTCCGTCCAGATAACGCGTAAACATGCCAATCAGTCAACTAGTGCTATCCTCTTTTCTGCTACGCAGCAATGACGTTCCGCATAAATTAAGAAAGCGTGGTTGTGCCGTTGACTCATATGCCACCGTCTAAAGTTCAATTCCAACAAAGCGTTTGACCGCGTAAAATCCCTAGTTTTAGAAAACGTAGATATAGAGCAAGCTCAATTCAAAATATTACTTTTGCAATATAATGGTTGTCACGCGGATAGCTCGCAACATATGTGTTATTCTACCGAAAGTCAACGAAATGGGTCACGTTTACGCTCGTTAAGCTTCACGCAGAATCCAAGGACATTGACAACTTGCGCGGTGCCTGTGTGTACCTCTGTGATCGGGGAGGCACCCGCGGCAGGCTGAGGGTTTCGGAGGCAATATTCGGGGACGTGTATCTTATCTGGTAACCGTCTGTCCGCGTCATCTGCTGATGAGTTAGGGAAGTGCGTTTATTAAAAAAATGAGGCTACTGCCATCCTTGCAGTTTTTTAAGGATTAAGATTGCTGATAGTGTACTATTCATTCACAATCTATTTAGTAACGGTGAAACATTGCTGAAGTTGTCCTGTGACGATTGATTTTCGCTTGGAATTGTGCACAGTACTGTCTTCGCCTATAGACGTGATTGGCCGCTTGGTGACACGAAAGGTTTAATGGAGGTCGTACTAAGATGAATTTCCGTGTACTGGTCGTGGTTGTATTATTAGTGTAGAAACACAGGATCACGAAAATTCGCAAAAAGAAAACAAACAAAGGAAATGTACCGATAAGCCCAAAGCGCAATATGGTGTTACATACCCGGTGCTTTATTATTTTTTTTTTTCAGCTTGAACGCAAAGTTAGAAAATCGGGTGTAGCTGATAGCCTCATCCTACTACTCATTGAGCTGCATCGCCTGAATTGTCGGATATTTTTTGCATGAGAAAACGAAGTCACTAAAGGCGTAATTACAAAAATTTTGCTAATTGAATATTCCTAAGTTTTTACTTCAGAGAACATAACTTAGGAATTAAAGTGGTCTGCGCACAAGTAAAAAGACTTGTAAGGATTGCAGCAGTTTGTAAACACTCGTTGGAATTGATGGTTCTCGCCGCAGAAAAATTGGTAGAGCATCGCACGCGTAATGCGAAGGTTGTGGGTTCGGTCCCCGCCAGCGGCAAGTGATATTTTCATCTACTTTCCTCCCGCCCCCCTTTGTTTGCCCCGGTGTTTTCGAACTTTCAATTTCAAGCAAAGGTGATAATCTCTATGCTTTCCTTTGTCTCATTGCCTGCTGGACTTATACGATCGTGATGAACAAAAACTGAGCCCCTGACCTTGCTTTCTGCTGTTTTGTTCTGAATATGTTTGACGAACATGTCTTGTATCACGGCGGCACAACATGCATAGAAGCCTTAAATGCAGCATATATGCCTATGTAGTGCATATTTGTGCCCTCGTACTCTTCATATCTGCAATATTCCCTCGACAAGCAACACACATCGCCTTCACGCTCGTTACACAGACTGCTAACAGCTACAGGCTACAACGCCGTGCGCGTACCATCGCTCGCTGCTGCTGCTCGGCTAACTCAGACAAGCTCCGTGACATTTAATTTCGAGCACTGCATTGGGTGTGCGCGGTTTCTTTAGTAAAGCGAAATAAACAACCGCAACCTATGCGGTTGCGTTGTAATGTGTACACTCATTTTTAGGTGGCGATTGCCATGTTAATTGAACACACTCTGAGAGACAAAAACAGCCCCCATACCGTCAAACTAATAAACGCGGCGTCTCAGTATTTTTCTTGGCGCCCTGGAAGAAACGTAGCCTCTTGCACACATAGCTACAATACGTTAGCTCTTACATCACGCCGAGTGACCGTTACTGCTTTCATTTGATGCCATAATCCTAAGAGCAACAATTAATTTCAGAGTGTATTGGGCCTTTCTTTTAGAAGCTCACTGAAAGCGCACAAGGGAATGCCTATAGGGTAGGTTCAAAATGTCTACCGCCATTTATCGACTTGTCGGAAAGTGCCATCCACCATCTTGTTCGTGGCGCGGCAAAACGAAACTGCTGGCTCGACGCAATATAACTACACGCATAGCTTCTACTTTCAGCCTTGTTCTGTGGAGTCTTCTGACAGCAGTTACTTGCTATAAGTAGAGCGATAGATCCTTGGAAACACAACCTAGAGGCTCAGTTTTCTTTCTTGATTTTTTTCTTTTTGGTAGTGGGCACAGCACAATTAGCGAGTAAAATCAAACCCGCACTTTAAAACAGTGGTCGATGCTGGCAGTGTTACGACCCGCTGTTGCTGCCAGCCATTTAAGAGTATAACATCTAATCTATATCTCGATGCCTCGTGTATTTACTAAGAAGCTGCTGCAATAGGTGCCATGATAAGCTGGAGGTAGCGGTAAAAGAGTTATGGAACTGCAACGATTCTCCCAAAGCGTGCTACCACAACAGCATCTCTCCTCCCAATTTCTCCCCTTACGAAACAAGGAACAAAAATTACGTCTTTGAATATTTTCACCACGTCGCCTTCGTTTAAAGTTCGCTGAAGGGCAGTGTTAGCTTCCAGAAATTTATTTTTGAAAACTATTTGTTTAGCCTATTACGACGGCTATTCTTTTAAATGTTGGAGCACTGCTGGGCTATAACCAGTCGCTTTGAAATTTTTAGGCCTTATAGTAGCTGAAGTCTCTTCTGCGATAGGATTAAAATACCTCGCGAGTCACTGCGGCCCCCATTTCGCTATAAATTTGTTACAGACCGAGTAAAAATGAAAAATTTCTGAAAAGCTTTCGGCAAGCGAAATACGAGCTGTGAAAACATCTGTGCAGTTTCTAAAAGAAATGTGACGAATTCCATCAACGGTCGCATACGCAACAAACAGCGACGCAAGACTCGACGGAAACAGTGGATAAGCTGGAGAAGAGCAAATGTAAATAAATAACTACCTGTGATGGCGCAGGCTTTAGACAAATTAGAATAACCCAGCTGACGCTTGGATATAAAAATGCGCGGGGCTTAAGAGACTGAAAAATGAGGATCTCCCTGCAAAAGCGAACGAAATTGCGAAACAAATCTCACTTCTTCCGTTGTCCCGAAATGAGCTTGAAAAACGTCCATCGGCTACCCGCTAAATCAGGCAGGACACGTGGCGTTGCCGTGCGATTTGCGAGCCGGGAATTGAAAGACAAGTGGCCGTCAAAGAGGCGACTGCTGAGAAACCAAAGAAGCAGTGCGTAGGTATGTGAGAACACGACTCGACAGTCGCACGAACTGCGCGACAAAATCGGGCATGGAAACGGTAAATTGTTCGTGAGACATGCAAGCAACCGCAGAAAAAGTGACGGCCATTCGAGGAAGCGAGAACTTTTGACATGAAGGCGAGAGGCATTTTGCATACAACACTCGTGACTGTCACCCAAGATTCCGTACTCAACTACCGGATTCTTACGCTACATCTAAATTTTTAGGAAGTCTTTCTGCTTTTCATTTAAATGCGAGGAGCATACGTAACAAATCTGATGAATCTTTCATTATCTCAATTAAATCGTTATTTGATTTAATTTGCTTTAGTGAAATATAGTTCTCATGAGAAGATGATTGTATTGTCATTGACGGTTATGACTGCATCTCTGCATGCCGATCACGAAAGTGCGGTGGTGGCGTCCGTATGTTTATCCGCACAAACCTGCCATACAGAATAATTCCTGAATTTTAGATCGTAGACGATAGCTATGAGTTTATAACAATAGAGTGTTTGACATGTTTTTTTTTAATGCGAGGGTAAATGCCTCAGGGCATACAGGGGTATGGAATGGGGGTGAATAAGGATGATTAAATGAATGAAAAAAGATTTGCTGATCTAATGAAGTCCAAGAGGGATCGATAATGTAGTCCCTGCGTCCACGCAGTGTAATCGCTCGGATCATGCGGCGAGAGTCCCGCTGCTGCGAGGTGTCGGAGCGTCGTCGGTTTCAGTGCAGGCAAACCCACAGCAAGTGGTGGATGTCGCTTCAGCATTTCGCGACTTGCAGAGTGGACACCCAGGGCGAGGATGTAACGGGCGAAAGTGCGGCCCCTTCCGAGTCACGGCAGGAGTAAGGGCAACCCCGACCCGGATCCTCCGAAGCGCATCCTCCTCTGCACGGGTAAGATCGCGTCGTCTTAAGCTTGTCTTGTTATTGGTTAGTAATGTATACTTCCATGCTGGAAGATTGTCGACGTTCGTAGTCATGGTAGCGCCTCGAGTGTCAATATGTGGCATCTTTTAAGCTTTCTTGCTTGCTGTCGCTGCAACAAAGCTTAAAGTATGCCGAAGTGGGGGAATCACGATTAACTTATTACTTTTGACCACCTGTAATGGAGCGTCGCGACTGTAGGTGGTCAAAATTAATCGGGAGTCTCCCACTTCGGCGTGCCCCATAATCAGATCGTGGTTGGCACTCCAAAGAACATAAATTGGGAGTTATTGAAGAAATGCTGCTTGAAAAGTGAAGCGCCGAGCACGAGCGCGTGCAATTGGAAGCAGATTATTGATCCGAGTATGTACGTGTGACGATGGTGTAATCTACAGTGGAGGATTAAGAGAACTGTAAAAAAAAATTGTGCAGAAGACAGAGAAGGTGGCAATCTATCTAACAGCAAGCACTGTCGAACCAGATTCCGCTCACAGCGACGAAATGCTGATTTTGTGTGAATACGAAGTATGCGTGAATCTGCTACAGTGAAATCTAGTTAACTCGAACTCACTAAATTCGAACCTTGGGTTTATTCAACTTGACCCTGCCGTCCTGACAAAATTTTGTATATTTCAATGAGCGAAAGCGCCCGGTAATTTGAACGCGTAAGCACTTGCGGAGGTCAATTCAAACATACTACGCCGCTGACCATGCTCTCAGCAGCGCAACAACTCTCGGGGCGGTGCCTCCGACCGGGCTGTGCGCCTGCTGCTGCTCGCGTTGGCAGTACCGTAATTTGGTGCGCGTAACCCGCATCAAAACTCAATATTGAACAGACAAAGAATAATTATTGTTTGTCTTTCAGTGACTTTATTTCCTTATTTTTCAAGCTTATTAAAGCGCTCTTTTTAAGTGTGGGCTCCTTAAGTCTAGCTCTTCATGACGACCTTTTCCGTCAGCGAGGAGCACTGTTGTAACTGCCCACTGATGGCTGCTGCGTGCTGCTGAACGCCTTGTCCACGCACAATGCCTTGATGATTGCCTTCCACTACGCTGACCTTTGAGCTTGCCGTCGAAGCTCTGGGAAAATAAGAGGGGAAGAAAAACGCCGATAACATTAAGGATAACTTTACAGTGACGTAATAATAATAATAATAATAATAATAATAATAATAATAATAATAATAATAATAACTTTATTTGCATCCGAAATACACGATGCCGGAGGCCTACAGAAAAAGCTATCGCATTGCGGCTTGACAAGGCCGCAGGCCCCCGCACTGGAAACTTCACGTAGCAGTCAGCAAATTATATAATATATATGAGTTATAGTCAGCACTCACTGAAATCCATGCATACAAAAAGATAAAACTCATTCCAAATTCAGACATCGCCATACAAATTACAGGTTATGAAGTAAAAACATTCAGCTTTCAAGACACTGTTTATCCATACAAGAACGCCACCAGAGACCAGCGCACACAAAATGCACCGCAGAAAGCGCAGATAACTCCGCAGTAAAAGTGCAGCAGAATTATGCACTAATTATACTATTCTTGTTTCCCTTTTTGTTTTGTTCTTTTACGCACTAAAATATTTCCGAAGGTCCGCAAAAGTAACTTTGTCGGGCTCTATATTTTGTAGCTGTAGTGTATTCAATAACCTTGGCAGCCCGTTTTTTAACATTTGTAAGCCATATGTTGTCCTACAAGTATCTATTGCCCATGTTTCAAAATTTTGCGTATCATATGTAGTAGAGTGATATTTCAACTTCGCTAACTGACGCAAGAAACAGGTATTATTTTTTATCTCTTCTTTATATTGCTTTTACAGGCAATAATCATAAATATTGTTACTGGCATTGCGTTGTAGCTGCGAAATAAGGGCTCAGTATGATAGTACCTGGGTACATCCGCAATAACTCGCAGAAAATCTTGTTGCAAACATGGATTTTTTGCAGATTGGTTTGCGTCGTAGAGGTCCAAACTAGGGGACAATAATTAAGTCTGGAACAAAATAAAGTATTGTAATTTAGCATCATTACACTGCGTGGTAGTATGCTTGCGTTCCGATATATGAGGCCAATTACTTGGAAGCGTTTTGTTGATAACTTATCTATGTGCTCGTCCCAAGACAAGGTATTGTGGAAGACAACACCCAGTGTTTTCATAGAAGGTACTATTTCAATTGGAGTTGAGTTCAGCAGAACCCTTTGATTGAATGTTATGTTCTTGTTTCTAGTGTGTAATAAGACTGCCTTTGTATTCCGTACATTTTTTAAGGCATTTTCTTCTGTCCACTTTTCAAATTTACCCAGGATTCCGTTGGCATTGCGAACTATTTGGTTGGGTTCTTTTGCTGACAAAAATATACTCGTATCATCTGCGTAAATGACGAATTTTACTTCTGGACATATACTTACAATGTCATTTAGATAAAGATTGAAAAGAAATGGTCCCAAGATGCTGCCTTCAGGCACGCCGCAAGAAACTGCTAATAGATCCGAGTGAAACCCTTCTATGTCTACAATTTGTTGCCTATTTCTTAAATATGAGTGGATTACAGAAGCAGCAACACCTCGCATACCGTATCGTTCTAGCTTCCTAATGAACAGTTCATGATTAATAAGGTAAAGGCCCTTAAAAAATCTATAAAAATGCCCAGTATTACATTTTCTTTTTTGATTTCATCTGATATATACTCTTTTTGTGCAAGAAGTGCCGATTCAGTGCTCAAGCCTTCACGGAAACCATACTGGCAGTCAATTAAGATGTTGTGTTTCTGTTCGAATTTTTTCAGTCTCTTGAGGATTACCTTTTCAAAGCCCTTTGAAAACACGGGCATTATAGAAACAGGCCGATAACTGCCCATATCGTTTTTATCACCCTTCTGATAGAGTTCCTTAACACGAGCAACTTGCATTTGGGGTGGAAATATCACTTGTTCGAGGCATAAGTTAAATATGTACCGTATACACGGAGCAAGCAAAGAGGTAGCATGTTTCAAAGGCTTCGCTTGCATCCCGTCAACATCCAACGCACTGCTGCTATTTAGGCTTGTTATTACCTCTGTCACTTCAGCTTCAGTGACAGGGTCAAGGAACACCGAACTGTTATTGTAGTAAACATATTTAAATCACTCGTTGCTGCCATTTGACCCGCGGTGTTCACAATATGCTCCTTGAAAGTATTGGCTAGCGCCTTCCCTGACAACTCGGTGCCATTGTATTTTATTTCACGAACTGATTGGTTTTGAACATTATATTGTAACACTGCGTTCAGCTTCTTCCAGAGAGCATTTGAGCAGCCAGAAAGGGAAGTAAATAAATTATTAAAATGCTGTTTTCATGCTCTTTTTAACTCTTTGTTTAAACTGTTACGGAAAGTTTTAAACTTCTTCAGCGCGTCTGGATCTCTGTTCTTAATAAATTTGCTAAACATTGTATTTTTCTCCCGAATTGTTGCCGCCAGGTCGGAGGTTATCCAGAGCTTACAAATTTTTCTCTTTTGTTTTAAGCGTACAAGAGGAAAGCTCTCTGTATATATGGGTTTAAGGATTTTAAGGAATTTTTTGTAAGCTGCGCAAGCATCTGTAATATTACACACAGTGTCCCACAGTACCAACGAAAGTTTGCCTACAAATGAGGAAAGATTTTGCGGCGTAATACGCTGTATTCAATTGCAGGCGAATTTAGTTTCATGTTCACCTTTTTACTACAGATAAAAAAATAGGCAAATGATCACTCAACTCCGCCGCCATAACTCCGGCTCTGATTCTCTCCGGCGTTACATTTGTAAAAAAATATCAATCAATGTTGACGTATTCAGTGTCACTCTTGTTGGAAGATTAATAACACTTGTAAGGCAATTTGATTTTAATAGAACATCCAGCTTAACCTTTGACGGATCACTGCTCAACATATTAATATTCACATCACCACCAAAAATGAGATCGAAATGGTGATCATTTACAAACGCAAAAAAAACCTAAGTATTCTAAAAATGGTGTCATCATTCCGTTCGGAGGCCGATAGACAACAGCGATTACAATCTTTTGCAATTTCAACGAAATCAACTTACAGTCACTTGTGCTTACGCAGAACGTCTGAACTAACTCACACGAGAAAGTATTTTTTACCAAGATGCATACACCACCACTGCGACTAATGGCCCGGTTAGCATAGAAAGTTTGATAAGAAGGATGACGGGAAAACATTTGAGTCATCTGTGCTCCATGTTTCTGTAAGCATTATCACGTCAAACACGTGATCAAGCTACAGGAAAAAAAAAAAAAGAGTACGTTCGGGTACTTTATGCTTTACTGATCGTATAATTAGATGAAAACACTTCAGTGATTTCATATATACTGGTCCCAGGTGCCTTTCAAAGCCATGCGACAGTACGTAACGTTCCCCTTCGGCGCTATCCATGATTATCGTTTAGTCATCTCAGAAACTGCCATGCTCCTTATCTTAGTTTCCTCAAGTCGCAAGAATTTGAAACGGCCACCGCATTCTCGCCGTCAGTTTTGCGCACGAGGACTCGTCCGTTGTGATGCCAGACGTACTTGAAACCGTTTATCTTTGCCCAGTTTTTCATCTCAAAAAGAAGTGCACGAGTTCGTTTGGTTATGTTTTCTTGCAAAAGCACCTTATCATCTACACTGCTCAACTTCTTCCGGTTTTGCGACCATTCATCTCGTTTAATTTGTTTGGCAAAGCAACAAATCACACCTGGCGTTTTTCCTTCATTAGCGGGCAGTCGATGGATCGCCACAATATCACGTTGCAAAAGTTTTGCGAGCTCGGCCTTTCCTGCTAGCGCATTTATTTCTTCCAATGAATTCTCATTGTAAGTTTGCGGAATTCCGTGGAATTCCAGGCTTAGTTAACGGCTTTGCCATTACAAGTAGTCCACCTCGGCCTTAAGCTGTGTGACCTCCTCCCGTTCTTCAAGCTTTAGTAACCTTCCTTTGATATCCACGACATCGCGTTCATTTTTTTCCGTGCGTGCTAGAAGCTGATCGTACTGCTCGCTCATGAAGTGAACAGCATCTTCCAAGCTTTCAACAGATTCTTTTAGGGGTAGCAATTGGTCCAGCTTGTCATTGATAGTCTTCAACCACACGCGTACATCATCTTGCGCGTCAGGTTGTTTGACCATCTTTTCTGCCAGCTGTGAACGCGACGTAGAGCGTCGGCATGTTGTGCATCGCCATGCTCTGTGATACGCTTCACCCTTCGATTTTACTGTGGTGTCGGAAACGCCAGCACACTTTCCGGTATGGTACGTGCAATCACATTCACTGCATGTCATTGATTTCTCTGAATCATCGCACTCTTCTTCACATACTTTGCACTGCCCTGCCGGAGACATATTACACTGTGACAGCAGCAGTAGTAGTGATATCAAAAGTAAAAGTAAGAGCTACGCAAAAATAATATTGCAGTTACTGATCTGCAAAAGTACAGAGGTTCGGGCTTAGGGTGCTGAGATGAGGCTTATATTGGTCGTAGCGATTCTGATAAGATAAGCACCTTAATCGCTGATAAAGGTCGCATCAATTTCCATAAGGTTGATCAGGAACGATAAGAGTTGGTAAGGGTCGGATCATGTCCGATAAGGCTGATAAAGACAGATAAGGGTCGGATCTAGTTTGATAAAGTTGATCACAACCAATGAGGGTTGAAAGGGGTTTATACCGGCCGGATCAAGTTTCATAACATTAATAATGAAACCGGGCTGCGTGCAGATGAGCTAGTTGCACAATACTTACGCACACTTCGACAACCCTCAGAATAGTTCGTGTGAATTTTTTTAATATCCAGAGACAGTCTGTGGTGGTTCAGCGTTCAACGGTTTCATCGTTCAACGGCTTTGAGTTAACAATTAGTTTGGTATCTTTCAGTTTCTACGCTTCTAGCTAATTGTTGTGGCGCGCTGTGAACCTTTTATCATATGTCCGCTACGACGAGTAAGCGAATAAACAGTTTTAGCTGAGCGTCGCTTACGTTCAGATTTCACGTGCTGAGTATTTGCATATATTTTACATTCTAAATACGCACGTGTAAATTTCCTTGCAAATTCCTACCAAGACATAAAGTGGAAGCTGTCTCACTCTTCGCTAAATGGGTTTTACATCGAAACGACGGAAGCGTTCGACGTTCCGCTGTGGGCAGGAGCGTTATGCACAAAGGCTGTTTAAGCGTTTGTGTGCCAGTTCCTGTCATACACTGAGGTCTGAGCCGAACAGATCGTAAACGCTCAAATAAAGCTCTCTAATAGAGCGTCATACCGCATGCGCAATGATTGCCTACAGCACCTTATGTTTTACGTTCAATTGATTGGCATTGGCAGCAATAGCAGCAGTGTGCATCTCAGCGCTCTAAGCCCGAACCTCTGTACTTTTGCAGACTGCACTCAGGTGTGACGTCGGCAGTTCTATGCTGGGACCTTCAAGTATCCAACAAGAAAGATCACGGAGCGCCTATCTGCAGTGAATCTTCGCCGTATCAGCCGCTGCTGGCGCTGTCATCTACCAGGAGGCTATAAGACTGATCCCCGAAAGCGCGCCCATCATATTGGCAGCAGTGTGCATCTCAGCACTCTAAGCCCGAACCTCTGTACTTTTGCAGATTAGTAACTGCAATATTATTTTTGTGTAGCTTTTACTTTTCCTTATGATATCACTGCTACTGCTGCTGCTACAGTGTAATATGTCTCCGGGAGGGCAGTGCAAAGTATTTGAAGAAGAGTGCGATGATTCAGAGAAATCAATGACATGCAGTGAATGTGATTGCACGCACCATACATGGAAAGTGTGCTGGCGTTTCCGACACCACAGTAAAATCGAAGGGTGAAGCGTATCGCAGAGCATGGCGATGCACAACATGCTGACGCTCTACGTCGCGTTCACAGCTGGCAGAAAAGATGGTCAAACAACCTGACGCGCAAGATGATGCACGCGTGTGGTTGAAGACTATTAATGACAAGCTGGACCAATTGCTACCCCTAAAAGAATCTGTTGAGAGCTTAGAAGATGCTGTTCGCTTCATGAACGAGCTGTACGATCAGCTTCCAGCACGCACGGAAAAAAAATGAACGCAATGTCGCGGATATCAAAGGAAGGTTACTAAAGCTTGAAGAACGTGAGGAGGTCACACAGCTTAAGGCCGAGGTGGACTACTTGGAATGGCAAAGCCGTTAATTAAATCTGGAATTCCACGGAATTCAGCAGGAAAGGCCGAGCTCGCAAAGCTTTTGAAACATGATATTGTGGCGATTCATCGATTGCCCGCTAAAAAAGAAAAAAAAACGCCAGGCGTGATCTGTCGCTTTGCCAGCAAACCGCGCTTAAAGGGACACTAAAGGTTACTATTAAGTTGAAATACCATCACAGAAACCTCGAAACGCTTGTTTCGTGCCAAGGAGAGACTTATTTTAAGAGAAAATGCGTTCTGAAGCGTCCGCGTACCTCTAGCGCAGTTCAAATCGCCCGCCCTCCGATCGAGGAGTACTGACATCATGGTCTCATAGTGACGTTGCGCCATCGGTGAGTAGAACGGCGTCCGCAGACGGCGCTACGGCTTTTCTGCGCAAAACGCAAACGCGCGGCCAGAAACAGAGCCAAGACAGAGCCGACAGCCGAGCGAAAGCGGGAGTATGGTGGCTAGCGGAAGGAGAAACGAATTACGTCCCACATTACGTCCCACGGCACACGGAGAGTCCGTTTTCGTTAAACTATAGGCTGCGGCGAGCTCGCAGCGTGGTTGGCGTGGTCTGTGAGAAGTGACGAGCCTTTTCGCACTTGCAACAGGGCATAAAAAAGTGCGAATCGACGCAAAACTCGGCCTAGAAACGTGCTTCGCCACAGCCAGGGCTCAATACGACCTAAGCTGGCACGACCCAGATGTCGTTTCCCGCACCGCCACCAGGCGCCGCTACTATACCTCAAACTCCAGCGCAAGACGCCCATAAGCTGGTACTTCATTCTATGACGCAAACTTCGACGCTCGTCGCAATGGACCCTGACACCGACAGATTGGCTCGCGATGGTGGGCTCAACTTCAGCGATTTGAACACCGACGAGCGCGACCTGCTGCTGAGGGCTCGCACTGCCGGCGTCGTTGCGTACTAAGACGGCGGCCTTGACACCGGCTCTCCGGAGCGGGAAAGCAACGAGGGCTTCCCACGACATCACATGGACGTGGCATTCTCGCTGCTTGTTCCAAATGAAACTTTCGCGAGCCAGCAGAACCCTCACAGCACGACGCGATAACGAAACTACTGAAACTCCAAAGCGTGCGCGGCGCAGAGTCGAGCGAAAACGAAACCTTTCGAACACCCATATTACTGAAGGGTAACCTCAAAATGTTATTTTTTCTTAGAATCGAACAGACGTAGACAAGTAGCATTTTTTTCCGTCTTATAATCAAATGAAATGATATTTTTAATACGAGTAGTTGAGTATTAGTAACACAAATTATGAGGAGTGCTTTCGTCATCGGGCTAGTACCGGAATGTCGCTGGGGGGTCTCAAATCGTGTCATGCATTTACCTCAATTTCTCGGTTACTAAAGCTCTGTTCGCGATTATATTGACGCCTTAGACGTTCTAGAACATTGCTCTACCACTTTAACTTGAGTTTCTGGTAACCTTTAGTGTCCCTTTAAGCAACCGCCCACATACAAGCAAACCGCCCGTAAGAGCACCGGTAGGAAGGCTCCGCGTAAGCAGCTTGCTACAAAGGCTACTCGCAAGAGTGCACCTGCCACAGGAGGGGTTAAGAAGCCGCATCGCTACAGGCCTGGGACCGTGGCTCATCGTGAAATTCGCCGCTACCAGAAGTCGACCGAACTTCTCATCCGCAAGCGGCCGTTCCAGTGCTTAGTGAGGGAAATCACTCAGGATTTCAAGACCGACCTCTGATTCCAGAGTTCGGCTGTGATGGCCCTTCAGGAGGCCAGCAAGGCCTACCTGGTCGGTCTCTTCGAGGACACCAACCTGTGCGCCATCCACACCAAGCGCGTTACCATCATGCCGAAGGACATCCAGCTGACCCAGCGCATCCGTGGCGAGCGCGCCTAAGTTCGGCCGCTGTCTGCGCCGCAGCCTCGGTCAGGCAAGCAACACAAAATAGAGCGCTGAGATGCACACTGCTGCTACTGCTGCCAGTGTGATGGGCGCGCTTTCGGGGATCAGTCTTATAGCCTCCTGGTAGATGACAGCACCAGCAGCGGCTGATACGGCGAAGATTCACTGCAGATAGGCGCTCCGTGATCTTTCTTGTTGGATACTTGAAGATCCCAGCGTAGAACTGCCGACGTCACACCTGAGTGCAGTCTGCAAAAGTACAGAGGTTCGGGCTTAGAGCGCTGAGATGCACACTGCTGCTATTGCTGCCAATGCCAATCAACTGAACGTAAAACATAAGGTGCTGTAGGCAATCATTGTGCATGCGGTATGACGCTCTATTAGAGAGCTTTATTTGAGCATTTATAATGTGTTCGGCTCAGGCCTCAGTGTATGACAGGAACTGGCACACAAACGCTTAAACTGCCTTTGTGCATAACGCTCCTGCCGACAGCGGATCGTCGAACGCTTCTGTCGTTTCGATGTAAAACCCAATTAGCGAAGAGTGAGACAGCTTCCACTTGATGTCTTGGTAGGAAATTGCAAGGAAATTTACACGTGCGTATTTAGAATGTAAAATATACGCAAATACTCAGCACGTGAAATCTGAACGTAAGCGACACTCAGCTAAAACTGTTTATTCGCTTGCTCGTCGTAGTGGAGATATTATAAAAGGCTCAGAGCGCGCCACAACAATCAGCTAAAGTGTAGAAACGGAAACATATCAAACTAATTGTTAACTCAAAGCCGTTGAACGATGAAACCGTTGAACGCTGAACCACCACAGACTCTCTCTGGATATTAAAAAGAATCACACGAACTGTTCTGAGGGTTGTCGAAGTGTGCGTAAGTATTGTGCCACTAGCTCATCTGCACGCAGCCCGGTATCATTATTAATGTTATGAAACTTGATCCGGCCGGTATAAACCCTTTTCAACCCTCATTGGTCGTGATCAACTTTATCAGACTAGATCCGACCCTTATCTGTCTTTATCAGCCTTATCGAGCATGATCCGACCCTTACCAACTCTTATCGTTCCTGATCAACCTTATGGAAATTGATGCGACCCTTATCAGCGATTAACGTGCTTATAATCTTATCAGAATCGCTCCGACCAATATAAGCCTCATTGCTCTTTACCAGCTTATCCGCCCGCGTCAAACCATTATCAACCACGATGAGATCCATATAGCCCCTCACCACTCCTTATCCTTATCAACTCAAAACTGCTTATATGTGTTGCACGACGTGAAGCGCATGAGCCCCCAGAGGTTGATGGCATTTCGGTCGGTGAAGCAACACCCCAACGGAAGGCCCCTGCGTGAACACCGAAACGCATCGAGGACGTGACGCGCTTGGCATTAATTCTTCGCAAAATCGGAATTCTCCTGATGTCTACAATGTTCCATGTCAGCTCTACATGTGGTCCTAGGGATGGCTTTTATACTACCATCATCAAATCTTTCTCAACAAAGCTTTCTTAGAAACTGTTCCCCTTAGTAATTTCTTTTTTACCGCCGGTACAACAAATTCATGTGGTTCAGACATAGTTACACGTATACTTGTTTATATTTCTTTCGTGACCGGCTTGCACCGGCCAACAAATGTTAAACGTTATTGATGCAGCACGCACCTGCATGTATCGGAAGTTCCTCGAATGTTATCAACAGTTCTGTCCGCTGTCTGTTGTCATCGAACCTTGTGTAATCTGATTGTTTGCACGACTCAAATTATGTAGTACTTTCTGGAAGGCACGCGGGCACCATCGATTACGCTGGAACCTATGACGAGTCATGCATCAAAACGATCACGCTTGACCCGCTGATGAAGTTTCCGACGATCGGCGACTGTGCTCGCCGCTATTCTTGTGCTTTGAGTGCAAGCTGCTTTTTGGGCACAGGCTTGCCTAATAAAGAGTCGCTGATTCACAGACAAAGAGTTGTTGAGAAAGAGTTGGTTCACAGTTTTTGCTGTTGTGATTTTAATTCCCACTAAAACGTCATAGTATTAGCCTTCTACGAGCCTGGGTGTTTAGCCTAGTGGGTAGGACAATCGGTTTCCGAGCTTGGGGTAACTCACCACCACCAACGTTTTTCCTTTCGAATTTGTTGCATTGTACATAAATTTCTTCATAGCAATTTGTCTTACGTGACAGACGGTTGGACAGCTTTTGTTTTCGGGCGGCATATGCATGCTTGCGCATTCAAAATGAAAAATTGCGGAACGACCCATCTCACGATGTTTTCGGACGGTAATTCAATTAGCTTTCAAGAAGTGTAGAGGCATACCATATTGGGGAAGTCACGTTTACTTGAAATATATAGTGGTCATTCTGCGACTTCTGATGTTTCCGCTATATGCAGCATACACTGTCTATAGTACCTGCCCAATTTGGCATGGCACTAGTTTGCCGAGGTTCCACGTGGGCATGCCGACGACTGTGTGACAACTACGCAGTGACAATGATGGAATCACGTAGAAGGAATGTCGTTCACGAAACAACAAAGCCGGTATGACGACGGCGGCATTTCGATATTGAGGTGACGATTCTGAAATGGTGACGGTAGTACAACGATGGCAGCGTGACAAAGACAACAAGAGGACAATAGGATAGCGAACAATATGAAAACAACCAGGTGACGAATCAGGAGCGACAACGCTGGCGCGGCCACGCCAGTTTGACAACGATGCAAGGAAGCGACTGACGACGAAGCTTTAAAGACGACGGCATAACAACGGCGGCATAATCAGGATTGAGTGACGAAGGCATGATTGCTCTAAAATGACGGCGAAAGAACGATGTGGACGGTACGTCGAAGACAGTATGAGGACGACGGCATGACAATATAGGGATGTTTCTGAAGTGAGCACGATGGTAAAACGACGGCGTGAGAACGACGGTATGGCGACGGCTGTATGACGACGCTGGCGTGAGGACGACGGCATGACGAAAGAGGGATGACCAAGTTAGAAGACGACGGTGGAACCACTATGACGGCATAGCAAAAACGGTATGACAACGAACGCGTGAGGACGACGGCATGACAATGATGCATTGACAACGATGGCATGACAATGGTATGTATCCGATGAGATGATGACAAGTGTATGACGACGGTCGCTTGATGACCCTGTATCACAATTAATATGATGACGATGGCTTGACGATGATGGTGTGACGACGACGGCATGACGAGAGCCGGATGACGATGGTGAAGTGACGGCAATGAACGACAAAGACCGGTATCACGACGACGATATGACAATGAATGCTTGATGACAGTATGACGACAATGGCGGCTACGACGGCGGGACATCGACAGTGTGACGACGAATGCATGAGAGCGACTTTCTGACATGGACACAATGATGACCATGTCATACAACGGCGGAATAATCACGATGGGGTGATTATAGCATGATTACGCTAGAATGGAACGACGTCGACAAGGAACGACAAGGAACGACGTCGACGAAACGACGAAATCAGTAATACGACGACAGCATCACCATAATGAGACAATATTGATGAAGTCATGACGATGGTAAAACGATAGCTTGACAACGACGGTATGACGACAATGGTATGACGACGATGGCGGCATGACACGAGTGAGGTGACGAAGACGCAGTGACAGAGATAAAACCACCACGACCACATCACATCACGGCAATGAGTACCTGACGACTGTGACGACAATGGTTTGACGGCGTCGCCATGATGAGAGTCGGATGGCAAAGCAAGAATGTCGGCTAGTGCAGAGTAGAGTATAACCCCGGGTCGACGCTTGGCCAGCGTCACGACTCGTTAAATCGTCGTTTGCCGGCACTTTATTAAAGTTATTCCTATCCCTATCCCTCGGCGATTCAACGACCTTGACGGTATCACGAATGCGCGCGCATACTTGGTGGCTCAAACTTGGACCACTGGGGCAGCGTAAGAGAACAGATAGATGGGCTCCAAATGCCTGGAGCAGGCAAACAATGCTAATCACATAAAAAATGAAACGGGATGCTACGTGGAATTATCTCAAATCTCGCGCTACTCCTTGCGAGTCACAATGTCTTTCACGTTGGGTTATTATCACGACCATACTAGGTTGAAGCGAAAGCGAGCTCCACCGCACGTACGACATAAATGGCGATTATTTTTATTGTTACCGTAGTAAGCTTTATTATCGTGTACCACACATTGTGCCCAGCAGGTGATACGTCAGTGTACAGCTAGCTGGACCGAGATGAGGCCTGTTAGAACTGCCTCTCGTGTCACGCCATCGGCGATGGCCTCCAAACATTGTACAGAAACAGTCGACAGTGAATGTCGATATAAGAGAATAGTAGTACACTTCTAGAAAGTTATTCTCTTTATTAAAGGAATGAAGTGTTTCAGGGCGTGCTTTTGTTGCAGCGAGAACAGAATTAGCGTGTGTTCTTAATTTCGTGATACTGTAGGGAACAAATTCGTTTACCAGCGCGTCTCCTGCAGTAGTATAGGTGGTTATACATATGAGCACGCTTATAATGAGTGTGTTGTCTCCAACGGCGCGACGGCCGTCGTTGAAGGCCTGCGCCATTCGAGCCCTCTGCCGCAGCCGCCACATAAGCATATAGCGGCTTGAGGACAGGAGGGCTGCCTTTCCCGAAAAAGAACGACCACAACAGCACGAGGCCGTCGCAAGCAGTCGTAAATAACAAATGACGTGAATGACGTTGAGGAAGGCTGCGAGCAGCTTGTGCGTGAAGGCATGAACATCAGTGTCAAATTCTCACGTGTAACATTTGAAGCTTTCACATATCCGACGTTTCGTGCCATCATTATAAAAACAGCGCAAAAGCAGACTCAAGTCATAAGAACAAACTAACAAAGAAGAGCTCTTTATATTTTTGTTCTATCTCACTTCACCTCTGTTCGGAACTTGGGAAAAATGGCAGTTAGATTGTGATCACGTGTTCAAGTAAACCTAGATGTATGTGTGTGCCGCTTTTATTAACCCTTATATGGAAGGCAGCGCTTGTGCTCGTTCATTTGTTCTTTCCGTCCTCCGTCTGCTGTTGCGCTCTTTTTATAATGGATTGCCAACTAGCCCGGTGTCACACACTGCTTTCTGCCACACTGTCTAAACTATGCTGTGGCGATGGCGTTACAAGTTTCCGGTGAAATCGCGGAACTCCAACCACTACTCACCTCCGAAAGACCGCAGTCGTTCAGCGGCTGGCACATCGTACTCAGCGGCCTGTTGACGGAGCTGAATATAAGGAGAAAGGCAGGATTTTCAATTCCTCAGGTCAATCTGGCATACGACTTGCTGCCCGCGAAGTCGGAAGTAAAAGGAAAATAAAGAGAGGACAGGAAAGATTGGAAGTGAGAGAAATACGAAGGTTGGAGCAGGCACGTACCCAAGGGCGGGCCCAGGGGGGCCCGTGGGGGCCCCCCGTCCACCCACGCCACCACTCCTCACGCACATTCCTAAAGCGCCGACAAATCAATCTACTTGTCTGTCAACATTTTGCTGCCTTTTACAGCGAAAGCAGTGTCTGACAAACTTCTGTAGTTTTTTTCGGCTTCCGTTATCAGAACAAATCATCATGCGGGCCGATCCTGTGATAGTGAAAAAAGGGTGCAAGATCAATGGCACATACCCCTATGGACTCGGGAACCTGCAATGCGCCCTTCTGAGTCTTCGGCACGGGCCCACGTATGGGGATTACTTAAGGCCTGCTTCAGCTCTACCGCGGGTCGGCCCGGCATTGCACTACTTTCGGGATGGACAAACGTATGGGATGCGCTTAACGCCTGCTTCACCTCCGCCGTAGGTGGGCCCGATGCTGCAATATCTTTGGAATCTGCCTACGTATGGGAAGTTCTTAACGCCTGCTTCACCTCCACCGGGGGTCGGCCCGGCATTGCATCCACTACATTCGGGATCGACCGACGTATGGCGAGCTCTTAACGCCTGCTTCACCTCCGCCGCGAGTGGGCCTGGTATTGCAATATTTTTTTTTTGGAATCGGCCTACGTATGGGGAGTTCTTAATGCCTGCTTCACCTCCGCTGGGAATCGGCCCGGTGTTGCACTATCTTCGGGATCGGCCCACGTATAGGTAGTGCTTACCGCCTGATTCACCTTTGCCGCGGGTTGTCCCGGCGTAGCACTACTTTCGGGATTGACCCACGTATGCGGGGTGCGGGGTGTTTAACACCTGGTTGACTTCCGCCGCGGATCGGCCCGATATTGCACTATCTTCAGGCCGACCCGCAGCGGAGGTGAAACACTTTGCTTTTCGTTTGAGAGCTTTGACTGTCGTCAGCTTTCGCTGCCATTCCATCTTCACAGAGTGGAATGGTTGTCATTTTTCACTCCTTTTGGATGGCGGTAGTTATCGGCATCTCCTGGGGTGCCGAGACCTGCTTTCTCATCCATTCGGTGCCCGCGTGATTAACTCAAAATGAATTCAGTTGTCGCCATATGTTGCAGCAGGCAGAGTGTAGTTTATTGTTTTAATTATAATATTTTATTTTATTTATAATGCCCAACACAATTTTTATCTTACCATCTATTCAACGATCAGGCGCATCTCTGTTGCTTCGTTAGTTCAACCTTCCTTATTCAGGCTGATCCAGAGGCCAGGAAAGGAATTCGGTTCATAGTCATTTGGTCTGTATGCTCGTAGAACGAGTGGCGGCAGGAGAAACCGTCAGTTGCGTTTAACTTTTCCTTTTGTTTCGTTATTTCCTCAAGTGACGGCTCGCCACGACGCTGACAGGTCCTTGGAACCATATATCCGCGATATGGGTTAGATAAGGTGGAAAATAAAATATTTCGAAACAGCGTCCATCATCAGACCCTCCAACGCTCGTTAAACCCATAAGCAATATGACTGTCACCCGTTACCTCGTCTGCTTTTTTCCCTAATTGTACAGCACTTTTCGTGCAAAATTGGCAACTGGAAACAAGAGTCGCAAGGGAATGAGGAATTAAGCGATCTACTAAGGGAGAAAACCACGGCAACAGCCAAACAGGGAGGAAAAGCGAGAATTGTTTGTGAAAATATTTGAGGATGAATGTCTTTTTATTTAGAATGGAAGTAGCGAAAACGCCACCTGAAGTGGGGAATAATTCCGTGTGTTTTGAATGACGCTTCTACAGTTATCAGTCGAGCCGCTTGACGTAACCACTTCCCTGCTGTGCTAATGGGGGTGTTTTTCTAACCTTCCGCGGTGGGCGCAGTACGTCAAGAACCACAGCGTCCTGCGCTCTGCGCGGTTGTATGGGACTGGGGACCACGCATCTTTACGCAACTTCCTAAATAACAACACGTGTCGGTTATGGCACTTGGTAGAGCAGTAAACGAGGGATCCAAAGGAACTGTGACTGTACCGCAAATATACATTTCTCTACAATTCTTCCAGAGCTAATTCAAAAAAACGCTACTATAAATCGTTATTTTGTGTTTTCGCTTGTTAACTTGTTCTTGGCAGGGCGCATCTTTCATGCGCGAGTCCATTTGATGTGGTTCTTTGTTTCCCAAGTAAATAAGAGGTGTATCTCAAAGGCGTACCTGTGACATACACGTTATTTCAATTCTCCTTTGCAGGTTTACGCGTATTTATGGTGAATGGTTGGCATCATTCACATTTGTACTAGTAAAAGTGCCCTCCCCCTCATTTGCATAAAAATTTTACCTTGAGTGCCCCCTCCCCCCCACCCGAAAAAAAATCCTGCGTACGTGCCTGGGTTGGAGGGAGAGAGACAGGAAGAGGCAACTACCGATTTCCCCCGGGTGGGTCAGGCCGGGGGTGCCGTCTACGTGAAGCCGAGGCCAAAGGAGTGTGCTGCCGCCGCCGAGGGCCTGTACAGGTCCAAGCACCCGGCATTGGCTCAACCTCCGGGATCCCCTTTTCCCCGGACACGGCTAAGCCGCGCACGGTTAGACGCGGGAGGGTCCAACCCTCGTATGTTCAGGAACATGATGTCGCAAAGCACCCAACGCTTGCTTACGCAGACGCTCCTGCGGGGCTTACTCACCTGAAAACAAGCAATAGCCACTGATGCTTCACTGTCAGACGAGAAGGCTGGCGTAGGCATTTTTTTTCTCCTTGTATTAGTTGGTCCGTTTCCATTCGCCTTCTGGATTACACGCCTATTTTCACAGCAGATTTATTGGCGATTGTTGTACCACTCTGCAAGCTTCCCACTAATCAATCGTCAGCTGTCGAAGTCACAGATTGTTTAATTGTATGTTCGTAGCTTTCCACGGCAATGAATACAGCTTTCTCAAGTGTGTTCCATAATTTAGACCCTACAACATAGCAAAAAATTAATTTGCTGTGGGTTCCTGGCCACCGCGGTTTATACTTAAACGAGAGTACAGATTTACTGACGTCTTTAACTGGACCTTTGATTCCTGTTTTACGGTATACAGCTTACGTCACTGCATCGAGAAGCAAAAAATTTTGCCTACAGAATTATTTAAGCAAGTTAACACTGATGACATCTCGGTTTTTGCTGCAATAAACACTGGTGTCCTTTTCGGCAGCTGGAAGTTAGATACACCATATTAAGCTGTCGCTTCCTGCAATCGAATTTTTATTTACTTAGAGCTGGTCTGACGATGTCCCCTCTATGCCACAATTATAAGGAAATTGAATCCACAGACCACTACATTTTATCAAGCCGACCATATTCAAACCAGACAAATATATTACTCGACGCTTCATTCTGAAAAATTGGATAAGGATTAAGTATACGGGTAATATAATTTGGCGCCTCGACACTAGTCTATAGACACAGAAACGTTTGTTGCGCAGTGTTTAATTTTTTAACTGAAACAAAACGATTACCTTGCTACTCATACCTTTATTTTAACGGTCAGATCAGCATTCATTTCACTGAAATAGGTTTCTCCAAGTCCTGGATTCACATTGTATTTATTCTCTCCTTGATTATGACCCCTTTTAAAACTCATCCTTCGGTTTACTGCCCGCTCACATACTAGTCTATTATTCCAATGTCTCCTTTTCTCTTTTTTATTTTACTTTGCGTGTCTCCTCGTATAAGAATTTTCTTGAGCTACCTTCCGCCGCCCGATTCACGGCCTTACTGGGTTTCGAGCAGTGGCAGATGACCACCATCATCAGCAGCAACAGCAACATAAAGAGGAGCAGTAGGAGCGAGCCCCAGTCACAAGCCGTGACAGGGAAGAGGGAAGGCGGCCTAGAATCCGGGCCAACCCGATGGTTTATGGAGACGGTCAGCAGAAGGTCCGGTGGAGGCCGTACTCCTGCTTATGCGGCTGCGATCCTCAGGCTGAACGGACGCAACTGAGAACCGCAACAACGACGTGACAGCGCTTTCATCATGAGGACGTGCCCCGGCTCCTGCGGCTACGCCCCGCATCGACCTGACGTCATCGCCACTTTCAGGCCAGGCTAGCCGCCCTCGAAACTACCAACGCCAGACCTTTCGCCGCCGTCTTATTTTTTTCTTCGTTCCTATAGATTTCCTGGAAGTAATCATCGCCGCTACTGCGGGAAGTCGTCCGGACCACGAAGAGATCAACATCTCGGCAAGTGCTTCCGTATCCATCCATAAAACGCCACATTTCGTGTCCGGTTCGCCGGCCGCCGCGTTAAGCCTAACGCCGGTTCGGCAGCCCGGCATCTCTACCAACTCATCAGGCAGCTATGGAAATAGAAGTGGAGGGGACTGAAATCGCCCCAGCAGAACTAAACGAGGCCGGATGGCTAGCCGCCCATAAGAACCTACAGCAAAGCAAACAAAGCCTTAACTAATCCAACGCCATACCACGTACAAGAACTAATTCGGTAGCGCAGACGCCGTCGTCCCGTCCGCGTCGGCAAGTGCCGAAGCCCCCACCGCTGCCGGAAGACGACTTCAAAGTGGTTCTCCGACCGCGTGACGGATTCAATACAGCCAGCTGGAGCTCCGCGCTCATCACCGACAACATCATGAGAACGGCCGCTCTGGAAGCGGCGACGCAACTAGAAGACACGATCGGAATCAACACCAGCCAAAATATTATTGTCAGCACACCAAGAGAAGACAACGCCGTCAAGTACAGCCAAATCAAGGAGCTCAAATTACAAGAGAAGACATTCAGCATGACTACCTACATTTCGGCGCCCGAAAACTCGGCCAAAGGAATCATCCATGGGATTCCGGACTACGACACACAAGAAGACATTATTAGAAGTTTGGTGCGTAATACCCCCCGGGTTCTGCACGCCAGGCGCATGGGCAAGACGTCCTCAGTTATCATCGTTTTTCAAGGTGAAGAAGTACATACCCCACTACGTCAACTACCGAAATACTACGTACCGATGCCTTCTGTACAAGAAGATCGAAGTGTGTGGAATCTGCTGAAAAGTCGGCCACCGGGACGATGTGTGCCCCACCCCGAACGAAAAATGTTGTATCCGGTGCGGCAAGCAAAACCCGCCAACGGACCACGACTGTGAACTAGAATGCGCTATCTGCAACGGCAACCATCTCTCCGGCTCAAAGCAATGCAAGAAGCATTTTCAAATCCCCTACATCATCCGACAACGACAGTGACAGAAACTATCAGTGGAAGAAAAGAACCACCCCAACGAGGGCAGGCAAAGTAGATCGCGAGAACGCCGATCGACGCAGAACAGCCAAGAAACCAGTGCAAGCTTTTTCCCGGAGGATCGAGCAGTAGAAGCCGATCTCCATCTTACCCGAGACTAAGCTCAACTCCGAGTGCCACCGACTCCGATGGGATATCGCGGAACCGGTCGAGTTCCGGGAGACGAACGACCCCGACTAACAGCGGTCCACAGGTGAGCTGGGCTAACATGGTCTCTTCTCCCAATGCTCAGTATCCTAAGATGCAGGCTCTCGAGGCAGAACTCCAACAAATGAGGCAGTTAATAGAACAACAGAGAACCGAAATCACTAAGCAGCGTGCAGAAATCACCCGACTACAAAAAAGACAACAGGAGCGCAGTCAGACGCCGCGCCCAACCCCACCATCTAATCCCTCGCACAACACCACAGCACCACCACAGAAACGTAAGGCAGAAGATCATACAGACAACTCTTCAGACATATCCCCAAGATTCGAGAAACTAGAACATATGATTACCGAACTTGCCAACCAGATGCTTCAGCAATATCAGGAGAATGGTGCCCACTTGCAACAAATAAGCGCACGTCTAGACGCTCTGGAAAGCAGAACCACCAACCTAGAGTCTCGGGTAGCCGCGAGCGAAGCCAAAGTCCTTCGTTGGGAGTCGAGTTTCAGATCCACGGCCTCCGGCTCCCTTAAGGGAGGGGTATCCGAACCCTATGACCATCCATACCTATCCGAAATCTCCAAACCGATCGCTGAACCCCCGCCACCTCAAAATGGCTCACACTCCTAACTACAAGATCTGGCAGTGGAACTGCCGTGGGTTTCGCCGCAAACGGGGAAACCTTCAGCAGTTCCTTGGGGGTAAGGCGGCCCCGGATATCATTGCCCTTCAGGAGACGGGAGACCACGCAAAATTGGCAGGACAAATCTTACAATGCTTCTGGGTCGGATTCCACCACCGCTATTCTAGTTCACAGAAATCTAACAGCCATTAGGCATGATATTGAAGAAGTCGACATAGACCACATCTTTATTTAACTCATTCATAAACGTAAGGAGGATGAAAGCATATTCATTCTTAATGTCTATAGTAGCCCAAAGTGCCGACGTCACAAGTTCGGAACTCTATTCAGGAAGGCTCTCAGAATCTCCCAACAAAAGGCCATATTATTATTAGGTGACTTTAACGCTCCCCACACTGCATGGGGATACCGCACAGAGGTAGTCAAAGGTCGTAATCTTTGGCTAGAAGCCCAACAACAGGGACTGACTCTCATCACAGACCCCCAGACACCCACCCGTATCGGGAATAGTGTCAGTGTTGACACCACTCCCGACCTAACTTTCATCAAAAACATAGGCAACTATGATTGGACTAATACCGGGGAAAGCCTCGGTAGCGATCATTATATTATAGAAATCCACATTCAGGCGGGTCCATCCCGCAAGAAGGGCAAACGAGTTTCGCTCACGGAATGGGACCGCTTCCGCCAGATTCGGGAGACAGCCGCCACCGAGCATATAAACGATCTCGAGGCCTGTATCGGGGATCTCAGAGATTGCGTGAAACGCGCCACGAGGGAAATCCCTGAAGACGATGGTCTGGTCGAGGTAGATAGCCGCCTCCTACACCTGTGGGAAGCCAAAAAGAGCATGTAAACCCGCTGGAAAAAGAATAAACTAAACCGTACACTCCGCTTGCGCATCGCGCAAATCAACATAGAAATCGAGGAATACGCTAACCAATTAACCAAAAACCAATGGGAAAAGGTATGCGACAGCATGCACGGACAACTCGGTCTAGCCAAAACGTGGAATCTCCTCCGATAGCTTATGGACCCGGATAAGAGTAAATCCGAGCAGAGGAAATGCCTCAATAAGATCACTCACCAATACCAGGGCACGAACGACGAGCTCCTAACAGAGCTCAAAACCCGGTACATAGGCACAAATGCACAAATCCCCCAGAAGCCATACACTGGTCCGAAGAATCTTAACCTAGACGCACCCATCCTAGAGGCTGAAGTACGAGCCGTCTTGCTGAAACTCCGAACCAAATCTGCACCAGGCCCCGATGGCATAACAAATAAGACTCTCCGAAATCTTGACGACGTATCTATCACTGCCCTAACAGAGTACTTCAACCGCTGTTGGGAAACAGGTTCTATCCCCTCGCAATGGAAGCATGCACAAATAATATTCATACCTAAACATGGTAAGCGACTACAGCTCGAGAACTTACGCCCGATCTCTCTGACCTCATGCGTAGGAAAACTCATGGAGCACGTTATACTTAACCGCCTCCACAATTTTGCGGAGGACAACAACTTATTCCCGAACTCAATAATTGGCTTCCGTCCAAAACTTTCCACGCAAGACATCACGCTTCAGCTTAAACATCAAGTTCTGGACCACATACCCAAGAATGGTACCCGGGCTGTCCTGGGCCTTGATCTTACAAAGGCCTTTGACAACGTAGCGCATCAGGCTATACTAGAGAATCTGCAGTACCTAGGTGTGGACCAGAGGACCAACTACATCAAAGATTTCCTCAACCACCGCACAGCGGAACTAAGAATAGGAGAACTACAATCGGACAAGATCCCTCTTGGAAGTCGTGGCACACCGCAGGGATCAATCTTATCTCCCTTCCTCTTTAATTTAGCGATGATCCGATTACCGGAACAACTTAATCAGATTCCAGATCTACACCATAGTCTGTATGCCGACGACATCACGCTGTGGGTGGTTAAAGGTAGCGATGGAGATATAGAAACCACGCTGCAACAAGCTGTAGACACGGTTGAAAAGTACGTTACCGACAAAGGCCTCGCCTGCTCCGCGCAAAAATCAGAACTCTTCCTACTCAGAGCCCCTACAAACCGCAAATCCGACACTGCGCCACCCCCAGAAATCACTATGCGAGCCGGAGGAGGCGCGATCCCGGTGGTGACCACCATCCGTGTACTAGGCCTCTTCATGCAAGCTAACGGGCGCAACGGCAACACAATTCATAAACTTGAAGCATGCGTTCAGCAGACGATGCGACTCATTTCAAGAATTGCCAACCGACACTCTGGCATGAAAGAAGCCAACCTCATAAGGTTGGTACAAGCCTTCGTTCCCAGCCGCATCACCTACATCACCCCGTACCTCTGCCTCAAAGCAGCTGAGAGAGAGAAAATAGAGGGAATTATCCGGAGGGCCTATAAACAGGCTCTTGGGCTACCTATAAGAACGGCCAACGTTAAATTGCTAGCTCTAGGTGTGCACAACACCCTAGATGAACTTATAGAAGCGCACCTTATATCTCAATACGAAAGGCTAGCTCAGAGTGCCGCCGGGCGAAACATCCTCCAGAATCTCGGCATCAACTACGAGTCGATGCAAAGCATTAAAGTAGACATTCCTCACGATCAGAGGCGCCATATCAAAATTAATCCACTCCCTAAAAACATGCACCCCGAATTCCACTAGGAAAGGAGGGCCGAGCGGTCCAAAACCCTACATCAGAAATTCCACACCTTCAATGACGTGGTCTATGTCGACGCAGCAGAATACATAGAACGCAACTGTATGTCTCTTGCAGTGGTGGACTCCTCAGGTCAAATACACGCTGGTGGTTCAATTCGCACCAGAAGCTCCGAAACAGCGGAAGAGGCGGCTATCGCTCTGGCAATAGCCTCCACACATTGTCATTACATTATTAGCGATTCCAGAGCAGCAGTACGCAATTTTGCGAAAGGTCGGGTCTCGGCTCCCGTAAAACACATAGTAAACACCAACCAACACCCACGACCAATCCAGATCATTTGGGCACCAGCACACTCCTCCCTACCCGGCAACGATGCCGCCCACACCGCCGCTCGAGGCCTCGCCAACCGAGCACCTGGACGGCTCACGCTAGGATCAGAGAGGGATCGCATGGTCAGTTACCAGGAAATAACCCAGCACTACAGGTTAGCCAGGGCAGTGTACCCGCCAGCACACAAATCGCTTAACAAGCGACAAGAAGTAGCTTGGAGACGACTTCAGACGAACACCTACCCCCAATCCCGTAGCCTATCACTACTACTACCCGGACCAATACCCTAATACATGTAAGCATTGTAAGCAAAAAGCGGATCTATTCCATATTATGTGGTCGTGCCCAGCCGAAAATCACACAAATCACGAAATAAGTAATACTGAGCAGTGGGAGGCCGTGTTGCTCAGCTCCGACCCTGACCTGCAGGCCAAGGTCATATTGAGAGCCGAAGATGCCGCCCGAGCCCAGGGGCTCGTGGCTGCCTAACAACAAGGTCATCCGTCAATACCTTGTTTTTCAATAAAGTCTTTACTCACTCACTTCCTTAAAGGGCCCCTCACCAGGTCTGGCCATTTTCAGCTGACAAGCGCAGCGCATACATTGAGCGATAACGATCATGTCTGCAAAGTATTACAACGCTACGCGCCGCGGAAAGATATGAAATTTCAAACCGAACGCCGTTTTTCCTTGTCCTCGCGGCCGCCGCACTCCAAGCCGGAGGATGACGTAGTCGCGTCCCTGTGCCTACGTACTGGTGTCCGCAGTGTGACGTCGCTCGTGGTGACACGTGATTTTGAGAATTATTCAAGACATCTGTTATGTGCGTGAGAAATAAAACGCAGAAACGGAATGTCTGCGTGTTCTTTTTTTTTGCTTTACTTCGCACCGAAGCAAGAGAGATGTACTTCCGCTTCGTCTGCTCGTTCGCACGGTCATGCGGTCACATGCGCAAGTACCAAAACTATGCCATTTTCTACCGTGTTCCAGCGCGTGATCATGCTCTGCGATCCGCTTGTTCTACCTCAGTAGTCGTGTAGCACTGAATTGTACCGCTAGTCATGTGTCCTTGTGCAGAGCGCGCAAAATCGTGCGCTGCGCGAAACGATAACAGCTAAAACCCCTTGAACTTCGTAAAGTAGCGACACGCTTTGAAGAACGCCGCCTCCTCCTCGCGCGCTCTGGCCGAGGCCGACGCGGCGTCGCTGTCGGCCTAATAGCTTCACGTGGGCCATGGAGGAAGGAAACTGAGAGGCCCTACCCCCTCTGCGCACTAGGAGAAAAGTGTGGAGGAAATGACGTAGTAGGTTCGCCTTTGTTTTGCTGTTTTTTTATTTCTTTGCTGTAGTGGCCCCGCCTTTCGGGCCACAATGGCGGCTTTGTTATTGTTCTGTGCGCTCACACGTGTTGCTCCGTTGGTTTCGTACCGTGGCAAAGGCGCCGTGCGGGCTGGTTTGCGTTGGTCTCCGTGATTTGTTGCGCTGCATTATCTGGACCGTGCTCTACCGGATGTTGCTGTGGCCAGGTGGGACAGGAGGGACTAAAGTTCGTGAAATGAACGCGCATGCAACGCTGTACGCAATGTACCGCGCCACGGCAATGGCTACGGACGAATATCCGCGGCAAACGTTGCCCTCTTTCGGGGAATCATGCTAACGTGCTAACGATTGCTTAGTATTGCTGCGGAGCGCGCGGGTCCGGGCAGCACGGCTGCGCGCAGCGTGGCATGGTTTCCGCGATAAATGTAAACAAGAGAGGAGAGTTGGCCCGATAGGCGGAGCAACGCCATGAGCAACGCCAACTTCCGGCTTCACTTTAGCTTCACAAAGAGTGACGTCAGGGCCTCTCCTTAGTTTCCTTCCTCCGTGACGTGGGCCCTCGCACCGGCTTCGTTTGTTTAGAATCGTCCTTCAGCGCCATTTTCGCTTGAGAAGCGTACGGAGTGGGCAGGAGCTCATGTTGGCGCCGTTGCTACGCTCGAGCGTTGGGGGCGGCGTAGCGTCGAGGAGGGACAGTGAAAGAGGAGAAACGAGGAGGAGTGTAGGCGGAGGAGGAGAGTGTCGCTACTTCACAAAGTTTAAGGGGTTTTAATAACAGCTCGCGCGCAACGTCGCCAGCGGAAGTGCGCACTGCCGAAAAAACAAAGTGAGGAGAAAAAAGTGAAGGCGGGGCCCGTGACGTATGCGTCATGCGATCCTCGAGGTCAGGCATGGGAGAACGCAGGGAAGGAATTTCGCACGGAAACTAGACGGAGCGAGTGGAGAGAGTCTCGCTATGCAGTGGAGCTCGCCTGCTAAAATCATGGGTTCGCGACACTGAAATATTTTTATCTCGGCTACTAATGAGCCAACTTGGAAAATTTTTCAGGCATAACGCTCCCTATAGGACACGTAACAACTTCCAGCGTATAACCAAAATTTGCTATGGGGCATGGTGAGGGGCCCTTTAAGAACGTAATCCAGCCCAACCTTTTTTGACGAAGACAAAGAAAGACATGATAGGTCGGGCGCTGTCCTTTCATGTATTTCTGTGTCCTCTTCAAAAAATGTAGCGCTGGATTGCTTTCTTAAGTAAGACAAAATGCATCCCCAACTAGCCCTGCAACGTGCTTTGTTAAGACAACATCGAGCCGTGCTACGTGACGTCGGAACCAGCGGCGACAGCGCGATGCCACGACTTCAATGAACTTGTTCTCAATACCATAATGCTTTCTCCTCCTTGTTCTACATTGCTGTTAACTTGTATTGTGTAGCGTGTAACTTACAGCGTGTTAGTGCTTTGTTATGTGTATTCAGGGGGCTATCCTATTGTGTTAAATTATGTCGGTTTTGAGCCTCGTTTCATAAAAGCATATTATTCAAAATGTTCCTGCGTCGCGCATTCCAGCTAGGGACCATGGCAAAATATTGGCCAGCTTGTCAGGATCATTATAATTGATTTCTCGCTTCACAGGTATATTGATTATGAGAAGATGCCTCGTGCTGCGAGTTATTTGGGGCTCAGCCCAGAGGAGTCACTTGCCTTTTTTCGAGCGTGTCGGTCGCGGCTGCACCTTCTTGGACAGGTAACTATTAAAGGCCGAAAACAGGTCGAGAAAAAATTGCACGGTAAACCAAAGGAAGCAGTTTCTTCCATGCTCCGTTAGTGCTGTCTAGCAGTACCGGACAACGTGCGGAATGATCTACACTGGGAAAACGCAGCGTTGCAGTAATACTAGATCAGGAGAGTATCATAGGTCGATCAGCTTCTTGTCAGCACACTGTGGTCAGTGTGGCTGCAGGCCTTTGTTGGAAAAAACACAGATTTTTTAACGCAGTAACAGCAGGGACGCGAGGCTGGCCATTTCGGCATACCATATAAAGAAAAGTGCTAACAAGAGTATCAGTAAAACGTCAATCATCTTGCATAACGCTTTGTACATTGATGGGGGATTAGCAGCCTACATTTCCTTTGCTTATTCTTTTCGCCTTGCCTGGCGCTTAAGCTTCGCCTCTACGAGTGGAACGCGATAGCATTCAAAGATTCATGATTACTTCTCACGCTTCCCGGAAACTGAAGCTTATGTAACCACAATGTTTACCGGGAAGCGCTGGCGGCGAATGCTAGGCACGAAGGCGAGTTTTCTGGTAGAAACGCAGTCTCTTGCGTGGGCCGCGACGCGGCGGAGCCGAGCGCCATCTGGGGGTTTTGCAAGGAACCGGGCGCGCCGCTGTATGGCTTTTCAGATTCGCGCGCGCCGCGGCGCGCGCAAGTCTCAAAGGCCATGGCTGCTATACGAATGGCAGAAACGCTGGAAAAGGGATTTGTGTTTTGAGTTTACTAACAGAATGGTTTTCTCGTGTATTCAAGTTACAATCAGGCGCTATCATGTCTGTACGTGATGCGTAAGTCGTACTTTACAATTTTCTGACGTATTTTACCTTGAGAAATTCGATTAGTTCAGTAACTTCCTTGCGCTGCATGACGGGCCTGCGTGGTTGGGTATGCATAGTTCGAAAATATTTTTGCCGAAACGACAGTCGACATTGGACGCCGACGCAGGATGTTCTGCGACACGGGGCTCTTAACGCTGTTGCGTTAAATGCACCGATGCTGTTTAACCCCAATAAAATTACAAGTGTCAGTCATAGTCTGTCGTGCCCGCGATAGCGCGTCTGACAAGTAGACTGCTGTTAGTGCGCATCTGCGCAGAAGTGCTTAAAATGCGCTCTGTACGCTATCAGTATGTTCCTGATGTAACCAAGAGCCCGTAAGCTTCCAGCAATAAACGCCGTTTTCTCGTTGGAACCCTTGCCTGTTCAGTACAACCTTCGTAAAATGCAGTCCTTCGGCCAGCGCTGCCAGTGGATCGTCTCTCTCGGGCAGCGGGTAGTGCGTAATGTCAAGTGAGGCGTTTATTGTCTTATAATTACCACATAGGCGTGTGCTGTCATCTTTCTTCATCGCGGGCACTACGTGCAGGTACGGTATACTCTCTTGTTAACACGGGCATCAGAATTCCTAGTACGACCAATTTTGCTATCAAGGCTTCTACAGCTCACTGCAATGCGAACGGCACATTCCTTGCTTTTAGGAACCTCGGCCGGTGGTCCGGTTTGAAAAACAGATCGGCCCGTTCGTCTGTGATAGCACCCAACTCGTCCTTACAGTTGTGTCCTTTTCTAGCAACGCATCGAGCTTTTCCTTCGTTCGGGAAGACAAGTCGAACACTACTGACCTTGAGACACGGTTCAGAGCCCGAATCCTGTTCCAATCCAGACATACTCTGTGCAGCCGCTCTCGCCCTAGCAGTGGTGGTCCTACTTTGTCGACCAGGTAGAGCGGTAGTTTCGCCCTCGTCCATCGTGCTGCATCTTGACGATCACGACGCCACAAGGTCGGGCGAGTTCTCCGGTGTAAGTGCGTAAGGTGACGTCAGTTGGTGTGTAGCTGGCCTATGGCTTATAGCAAGTATCCTTAATGTGAGCGCATACAGCATGATTGTGGTTCGGAGAACCGCAGCGGTAACAAACCAGTAGCGGTTTATACCGGCTGCCGCTTGCACCTCGTACAGGTCAGCCTATGTGCCCCTTCATACTGCCTTCTTCCACTTGGTGCAGCTGTGCGCCCAGTGACTCCACGACTCGAGTATCGGCGACTTCTTTCTGGGCTGCTTCCATGGCCAGGACGCGGTCGACTGGTTTCGAGAACTTTAGTTTGTCGTCCTCGGTGAAGAGCACTCGCTGCACGTGCTCCCGCAGTAGTCCGTAAATGAAACGATTCCGCGGCGCTTCGTCTAAACTGGTTCCAAATTGGCAGGTCTGAGACAACTTGCGAAACTCTGCAAGATATTCGGGCAGGGACTCGCCGTCATGCTGTGCTCTGTGGTGAAACTTGGTTCGTTCGTCGACTATGGACGGCTATGGAGCCAGGCGGGCGTCCAAGATGGTCTTAAGTTGCCCGAAACTTTTCGCCGACGGCAGGTCAGGCACCGTCAACGACTTCAGTAACCCATACGTTCGCGGGCCGATGGTGCTGAGAAATGCGAGCAGCTTGTCGCTGTCCAGAACCTTCTTGACAATGAGAAAAGATCTCAACCTCTCCTAGTATGCTGTCCAGTCACTTACGGTAACATCAAACGACTGTATCTGGCCCAGCTGTCCAGCCGACTGCGTTGTCGCTTCTCCTTCTTCAACAAACCGACGACTGCCACCATCCCATCCTCGTCGCCAAGTGTAGCGTCTCTGCCAGGGACTGAACAGGCAAAGGTTCCACAATGGGATGAAGGCAGTCGTAGGTCAGGAATGGACCGATAGTGCACAGAGCACGACATTTTAAGCATTTCTGCGCCCATGCGCACTAACGGCAGTCTGCTTATCAGGCGCGTCATCGCGGACAAAACAGGGCCCGTCGTGTGTCTTTCAGCGTCGTCTTTTTTGCACTGTTTTTGGTTCTCCAGAAATGTATGCCAACTCGTCCAGTTCTTTGTTCACCTTCGATTGTTGTTGCTTGCTGTAAATGAGTTTATCGATACAAATACCTACCAGTGACCGCGGTACTCATCTTCTCTCTTGCTTTGCCCGGCCGGTGATCCCGGCCGAGCGAGTGAGTGAGTGAGTGAAGACTTTATTGAGCTCTAGTAATTGTGTTCTGCGGCTTGAGCGGACTCTACAGGGAAGTCTTCCTCCTTGTGTCTTCACCCGCTGCTTCGCCCGTCCTATATCGCAATGGTCGGCTTCGCTGACCTCTGCTGTCTGTCGTGCACGCTGCACTAGACCTAGCTGGTCTTCGTAGCGGTCTAGTGCGGCTGTCATTGTCAAACAACGGCTGGGTGACATCCGATGCGCTCCCGGAGTGAGTGCGACGAATTCGGGGCCCGAACCGAGGTTATGTGAGTGGCAGCGACTGTTCATTCAAGGCCGAGCGAATACAGCATCGGGTTACTGTCCTCGGGGACCCAGGTTGGTACCGACCAGTAGTGAAACTTTAATGCGATTATAGCATTCTTTGGAATTCACGTGACAGAAGGTAAGGTGTGCAGACACGGACACGAGCTAACCAAACAACAGAAAGTTTGTGTTGTCTGGTTCTCTTGTGTCCGCCGTTTTTAAAGAGTGGAGGGCCCCTCCATTCTTTTAGGAGAGGAGCGCTCTCCTCCCCCTCGGCAGGTCAACTATAACACTGCGGTACCCATTCGACAGGCGCTGGAGGCGATCTTATTACTGCCCTAAAATCCTGAGAGATGCCGCACCCCCGAAAAATAATCCACTCCGTTCTTTCTTTTTTTTTTTGCCGTTCCGTGTTTTGCGGGTACTGTGCTTGCGGCATTGAAGTTAGGCCTAGCAGCATGCTTGTGCCGATAGTGTGACCTCTGTGCTCGAGCGCTCGCATTTGTATCTTATCGGCTCATCCGATGCGCTCCTGGAGTGGGTGCAACGAATTTAGGGCCCGAACGGAGATGTGAGTGACAGCGACTGTTCATTCGACGGTTCTGACGACGAAAGAATTCAGTGCTAATAAACGCATGTTTATTCTTTGAGTACTATTTTTTTTTTCAACTTTTTTTTACTGCAAACCGAAAGTTAGCCCACCTCACATTTTCACTCGATTTTCTCTGGATTTCAGGTGGGCAATCCCCCCGGGATTTTACAGTAGTAGTGCGAGACAATTCTAACTCTCCAATTTTTAGATTAACGATTAATATCGATTAATCGGCTCACGTGGCATGAGCAGAGGTAGGAAAGCAGCTGTTGTACCGATGCATTGCATTTCCCCGCGAGGTAACGCACATGACACTCGCCACACTTGTTCGACAAAGATTCCTGGCACATCATCTGTTTCATGATCCATCTGAACGTAAAGCTACCCGCTCGTGAATTGAAGGCTCACCTTGGTTCCTTTAGTTTACCGGTTAATTTCCATTCGTATACTTGTGCATTATAAGTGCTTGGTGCGTTATACCAAAGATGCGATAAGGTGGAGGGGGTGAGCCCTCGTAAGAGGGACGGAGGAAATCGCCGAGCTGCGTATCCAACTCAAGCGGTCAAGCGGAGCTTAAGTTGGATACGCAGCCATGAGTGGCGCGTTTCAGCGCGGCCGCGCGCGCCCTCTCTTGCAGTTCATTTGCGGCGGGGTACAAGAGCATCCGCCACGCGTGCAAACGGACCGTGGTCCGAATCCCGGTGCCGCGCAATTTTCCACCGGATTAAAAAAAAAAAAATCCGCGGGTTCATAAAATAAACAGGCCTGGAGTGCGGCCTGACCCCGGTGACCAGAACCGGCAACGCACTCCCTCTCCAGAGCAGGACTGGCCGCACCCTGGTGCAGTAATTGGCCACAACCTCGTATATTAATACAACAATCGAACCCCGGCCCTCAGTCCCCAGCGGCTGCGAAGCAACTGACCACGGCGGCAGTCAGCCCTGTACGCAGCAGAGGGTGTTAAGAATCTAAGCATCCAGAGGGGCCGCCATTGGGATTTGAACCTGGCAACGTTTAATCTGCTCTTTTCTTATCCCTTAACGTTACACCCATCATTCTTTCCATAGCTCGTTGCGTCGTCCTCAATTTAAGTAGAACCCTTTTCGTAAGCCTCCAGGTTTCTGCCCCGTAGGTGAGTACTGGTAAGACCACGACCTACTGCATACAGTAGCTCGTGGGTAAGACACAGCTATTATACACTTTTCTCTTGAGGGATAATGGCAACCTGCTGTTCATGATCTGAGAATGCCTGCCAAATGCACCCCAGCCCATTCTTATTCTTCTGATTATTTCCATCTCATGATCCGGATCCGCGGTCACTACATGCCCTAAGTAGATGTATTCCCTTACCACTTCCAGTGCCTCGCTACCTGTCGTAAATTGCTGTTCTCTTCCGAGACTGTTACACATTACTTTAGTTTTCTGCAGATTAATTTTTAGAACCACTCTTCTGCTTTGCATATACCCGTGCGATGCTCTTACCAATTAAGCAACCGCGGCGCCATTTTCCCATCTACTTTCTGTGGTATTTATGCAGTTATTTATGTTCCCACCAAAGCTGTGGCGAGGACAAGGGGCGTCCAGAGACCCTCGCAAATCTCTATAGGGCCCCCCCTTTTTGCGATGAGAACTCGTATGAACAACCGAACAGCTGGCCGTGGTGCATCTCTACCCATTAGAAGAAAAAAAAAAGAACGGTGGCTTTGAGGCGGCACCATGGATTCGAACACAGTGCCTCCCGCATATGGCGGACGCTCTACCATCTCGCCACCGCTGCGGTTTTCACCAGAACACTTACAACGCAGCACCTAAATTAGGAGGAAGTGGAGTAAATTCGTTTGGTATTATAAAAGGACGTACCGTCTTCACGCTTCCACTTGAAACTTGTTGAAATTCGGCCAATATTGTGAAATTTAATTTCTTGAAAACGCGACCCGTCGAGTTACGCTGGTGTATTGCGGTGACGTTCAACCGAGTCATGGGCATGGCAACTAATGGTAAGCACATGCAGACCTTATGGAATGCGTAACAAACGCCTCATATATTTTCCGAGCGTGAGTATCGTGGTAGCTGCGTGAGATAAGCGTCTTATGGAAATGAGGGCTGCACCCGCCCTGGGTACAATGGATCGCCAAGTTGCTGCCCGTCTTCGCTCTAATTACGTTGTTAGCGTGCTCTCGGAAACGCTCGATCTTTGAGTATAACTTGAGGCAGCGCACAGACGAGGACAGAAAAAGGAACACAACAGTACAAGGGCTGTATTGCCAACATCTCATCCTGTTGTTTGTTTTCGATTCCTGTCCTCGTCTTCTTCGCGCTGCTTCAAGTAACACTCAAGATGAACCAACTCACCCAACAAAGTTGTTGCTACTTTCTTTTTTGTCACGCACGTTATATTCCGCGCTCTTTCTCCTAATGACGTAATTGTGGATTTTCAAAGCAAATATTTCGGCGAGGTTGGAGGTACGTCTCAACAACGTACGCGCCTATTGTAGAACCTCCTTATATTCTACTATCTTGTCGATTTCGAGGCCCGGGCTTTCTTAAAAAGGGAAATTCGGGTTTTTTTGCACCGAAACCGCCATCTGAATATTAGGGAAGCCGTTGTTGGAGCCCAACCAAAGCCAAGTACTGCAAGCGTTCTTGCATTTTGCCCCATGGAATTGCGGCCGCCGAGGCCGGGATTAAACAAGGGTCAGCTCTAGCGTAAGCCATTAGATAAAGGAGCAAAAAGCCACCAGAGATTGTCAAGTTCAGCGATAGATTGTGTGACCATAAGCAATCGCACACGCTTTCCCAGATGAGCCCACTGACAACAGGGAAAAGTCTCTTGCAGCAGAGGCGTCAGCGCGAGCACCCAACAATTCTGCTGTTCGGTCACGTGACAAGAGAGCCCCCCCTCAGCTCCGCGGCGCATCCTCAAACGTAATCTGGTTTCTAGAACCATGGCCTCCGAGATTTACCCCCGCGCGCGTGCGCCGCGGTGGATCTCGGAGGCCATGCTAGAACAGGCTTGTTTTGCACCTTCGCTCTTTCTACGCACCGGCGCTCCCCCCCCCCCCCCCCCCTCCGCCGCTATGAGGTCAGATGGACGACTATGAATTCTGCCGAAAAACTTGCTTTTTACCATAGTTGCCCTTCAGGACTTGCGGCAGTGACTGCATGGTGAAACCTGTGAAACTAGTGGTCTGCGGAAGTCGCAAGTTCGTCTCCCACAGGTTGTAAGCCATCTTCCGCTTTCATTTTCTGTCCTTTATTATTAATTTGAAGTTTCTTGCAAATTTAGCCCACATTCAACATTCTACCAGTTCAGTAATAACCAAACACCTTTCCCTATACTTTTTCTTGGGAATCAGTGTCTGCTGGCTTCAATGGCTGTCACTAAAAATCCCAATAATCTTTATCTGCGAATCTGCTTTTTTCAAGGTACTTTAATACGTTTTATTGCAACAGCAATTATATGGATACTCCAGACGAATTTCTGCAGGCGTCGCTGTGATGTTCTGTATAAAGTCCAAGTGCGATAACATCGCAAGGGGCAGTGAAGGGGGATGGCAGCTCATCTCACGTGCGCAGGGGTGGAAGGTGGGGAGGAAGCGCACCGTCAGCAGGGGAGGGGGGCAGGGCTTCTACTTCGGCAGCGTATGGCGCGGCTGAGCCCCATCATGAAAGCGATCTGTGGAGGGGTACAGTCAAGGTGTGCCGAGGGCTGATGACTTCGTGTGCGCTGTGTTCTCGCCCCTAGTTCGCGTTGGAGCAAGTCGCAGCACGAGGGGCTATTCGCTCACTGCTGCTGCCGCTCTTCTTCATGCTAGTATTCTGACAGTGTGTCTACAGTCACGCAGTAACACCTGTTCATGTTTCCCAGTGCGCGCTTGACAACGTGCTTGTTAATTTCGTCATGGAGTGAGACGTGTTCATGTTTTTCAGTGCGCACTTGATATGTTTGTTGTTAATTTAGTTACTAAACGAACGTTTACAGAAGTTTACCCAGCTCATGAAATGACCAAGCTTACTTCATGCAGCTGTCTAATAATTTGCTATCGCAATCAGTGCTCCTCCGCCTTTAGGGCAAAACCGACTTTTTCTTACGCTTGTGAATGATGCGTCAGAAATGTGTTGCAATCTAGTCTTAGTCATGGCTGGGTCAATCTTGTGGGAACAAATGATACATACCAAATGTACTTTAAGAAGAAAATTACAAAGACAAAAAGAATTCTTTATTTTTTCTCATAAAGCAAGAAACAATACTAAAATTCAACTTGAACTCAACTGTTCAAACTAGACCAAAATCAAATCTCACAGTCGTAATGCATCCAGCGAAAAGACAAATATTAAAAGCTTGTTTTTAACACTTGCTACTTAAAAAAAATCATCACTTGTTCAAGTGCTGTGAGCAACTGCAATACACATTCACACACATTATAAAGCAGAAAAGCCTAAATGTTTCACTCTATGATAAACAAAAATTAAATTTACTGGGAAGACACACTGTGTAGCTAAGCAGTTACAAAAATACCATCATTATATGCAGATGTACACGAAGACGTGCACTAATGTGTCACCAGTTGACATACGTCATGTAACATTTTTGTATATTTTGCACATGGCATCATCAATTTATTACCTTTCTGTAACACCAAATGCAGCTGTGAGACAACTTTGACAGTCACTAATAAGTTTTAATATTGTTCACAAATGAATCCCATTTTGAAACACCAGTGTGAACATGGAAGTACTAAAAACAGAACGAAGAAAAACAGCAATACAGGCAAAGCAAACTGAGCAGATTTCTGTGAATAAAAATTATTTTTCAAGTCTTGGTGAGCAATTGTACCTGAACAACTTTTTATTCACGAGTGGAATGGAAGGTGAATGGTTGCGTACTGTGGTACATGAGCGAACGGTTCACAAGACCTACTTTTTTTGCAAATAGCAGAGCTGTTTATGAACACTGCAAAAATTAGGTGCTCATGCAAGTGAATCACATCTCCCTTTACTCCAGCCAGCCTCAAAATTAATCAAGGCATAGAAGAAATAAAACAACATAAAATTAACATTACCTTAAAAATGAGCAACGATAACAGTTCCTTTTCACAACATAATAATGAGCCAATGCCAGTGAAGACATGATAACAGGGGTAGCATCAAAAATGCACGACTCCTCACTGCCGTCTTTTGCTGCCACACAAAGATGATGCAACGACATTAAGAATCTGCGTGGCCGTACAGTCTAATGAAGAAACAACAGCAGTTCGGACGAGATGATTTCCTGGGCACAAAAATTTCAAATTTTCCAAGCTCGGACACTGTTGCAAATGCCATTTATTCAACACTGCAATGCCCATTTCACTTGAAAACTCATACTATGCACCTGCCACATCTTCTCTCCATCACTGGGCACGACCATACCAAACAATGCATAGTGATCCATGGTTCCTAAAAAAAAACTACGTTCAACGCAGCACAATGTCGTTTCAAGTGCCACAGTAGTAAACAACTAATGTTCTTGACTAGCAAGGATTTTGTACTGCTTGCACACACACACATTGAACAGACAGTGGCCAAAATGTGTCTCAGGAAGGACTACACAAGTGACCACTGATAATGCAAACCTATCAAAGACATTTAGGCTACATTAGCTGTGCAGCAAATGCATCCCAAATGACTTTCAGGAAAACCTAAGATCCCACAGCGGCAAGTATATGTACAGTCATACCTTGATATTCAACGAACTCGAATATAACAAATCTAAATGTTTCTCGCCAAAATCAGTATGTTACATGTAAAACAAGACTTCGGAAGTTCGAGTGTACAACAATGAAAAAGACAAACAAATAAAACCTTGTTTCGAATGTTGAGCATGAAATGAACACATAAGAAAGCAAATAAAAAAACTTTAACAGCAAATAACTGCGCTGGGCCAAACGCTGACATTGCGCAGACAAGCAAACAAATTATGGGCAACCCTGGACTTACACTGTTACGAATTTCCCAACATTACGATAATTTACGACGTATAAGTGAGGCCAGACTGCTCTTTTCAAACATGGAGAAAAACAATCTGTGGCTTCCTTCAACATGTTATACGTTGCAATTTAGCAGATTTCATACTAAAACTGCACCACTAGGCACCAAACTGCTTGTGCATTACTTAAATGCGTAAACTATTGAAAACTTAAGAAAACAAAAACTCACAATGCTGATAATCTCCATGTCCAATTATCCCATACACCACCATATTGTTACTAGATTGTATGTGCTTACTTGATTCTATGCCCTCCTTACTCAACGCCCCATGTAGGGGCCTTGTAAGATATTTTACAAATAAATAAAAATAAAATTAGATCCTATTTAAAGTCTTGTGCAACTGCATATCATCACATGGGATTGCTGAATACTAATGCTAAGTGGCAAAAGCATATTTTTTTCATTACAGTTAAAGACAACCAGAAGTGCAGCTTGTGGTATCAATCCAACATAATGCATTGCTACTGCAAGGAGTGAGCTGTGTGCAAAACAATAGAATAAATTATACAAAACAACCAGCCAATGGAATGAAGCTCAAGTCAAGAATTAAATGCGACTCTTCAAAAACTTCTTCACAAAGGATCACTACCATACTGAGTGCCTTTGTATGCAGATTTAAAAGAAAAAGAAAAACATTATCGGATGGTAAGATGAACTTTACAATGCTCCTGTAATTATAGGGGTATGCGACGTGTAGACAAGATTAATAGGGTAATTGTCACGAGGACAGCGAACACTTTCGTGCAACAAATGTGCACTTAATATATCATAGTTGGCTTACACACACTGGACACATAGTAAAACTAAGCAGCTTGATACCTCTGCTAGAGTGACAGCATTACATGGCCAATGGGAGAAAAGCAGGCAGATTGTCTGCTGACATTTAGCACACGCTCACTACTCTTAAGAACAATCTTTCTCAATTTAAAAAAAATTCATACATACAAAACAAACAATTTATGCTTTCCAAGTGTTGTGATGCTTTGATGAATGCCTGTGAAGATCAAACAATGTGATTTAAGTAAGGACTTCCTGGTCCATGCCAGCCTTATGTGCAACATTGAGCATCCAATCTCTCTTGCAGAAAAAAAAACAAGGAAAACAATAAAGCTTTGCAAAACAAGCTTTCATTACCATCTTTAGGGACTAGATAAATATTGTGGACAGAAACTACCGAAAAGGAAACAACAAAGCTTTTGTAAAACAAAAAAAGTTGGCGTATACCAAAAAGTAGCATCAAGGTACAATCTGTATATTGGTTCCTCAGAAAGAAAGCTCTGCTGCCAAGGAAAAACTCGTACTGGTTTTCGGATCCAACGTGACACCATTAGATTTGTGGAGCCCACACACATAAGCCAGCACATTGAAGAAAGCGTAAAATTCTTAACGTACAAACACTGTACATATCAATCACATCAGATTATCTAAACAGCTACATAACCACTGCACAGGTATTATGGAACGACCATGTATCACTTGGCCATGAACAAGCGTGAAAACACTGACGACACCTTGGCAGAACTGTGAAAACCTGACGAGCCAAAAGCCTTCCTCCAGTGCACTAAGCCCTGGGTGGTGTGTGGTCGCCTTCATCTACAGCAGCACTCACAGATATCTCACTTGATTAGCTCACCCAGCCACAGCACCCACTGCCCTTCTGCCACTAGACAGTAGCACATCCTATCTTATCTATTCACTCACTGCAAGCTGCAAAGCTGATTGTCATGTGATGCTCTCTAACCCTTGGGTCGCTACTTTGCCGACAGGTATGCACTGATTTGATGTTATGCAACCAGCCTATGAAGTGCCGAAACTGCGAACTTGTGACTCTGACAATCACAGCGATACCAGCACATTATAATGCTTAGTGTCAGAAACAGGAACAGTGACAGGAATATCATTTAGCGCATTGCAATGCTTCGTACTATAAACAGTGAACCCAATAGTACTAGCATTTTTGTAACATTTCGTATCGGGAGCAGTGAAGGCGATGCAAACGCATTTTAAAGCTCAGCACCATAGTGGCAGATCTACTAAGGCATTACGTTTTGCCCTGAAAACTGCAACAGTGATATACAGTAGAACCTCGTTTATACGTTTCGGAAGCAAACGCGAGAAAAAACGTACTAACCAGGAAAACGTATGATCTGAAGTAACTAAAAAAATTCAAAAAACTCAACTATTGTTGACATCTACGAAATGCAAGGCGTCACGCAGATCGTTGCAGCACGAGACGACGACGTGTGTCAAGCTGGTGGTGCTCCGGCTGCCCGAGACGCATATTGTTTTTTTATTGCGTGGTGGGGTGACGAGAAACAGAAACAAATCGAGCTGGTAGGCGACACCGGATGCCGCTGAAGCCAAACGTGATGCCCACCAGGGAACGGCGGCACACTTCGGCAAAAAATCGCACAGTACACTACCAATGGCACTACGCAGCACGCGCTGTGAAATGGATATGTAAAGATGCTTATCGCAAGAGGTTTAGCAGCGATAGCTGTGAATGTATCGTGCGACGACCCAGGCGGATATTTGCAGGTACCGGAAAAAGAAACTATGCGCGCTGTCGTTCTCATGTGAAGCTGGCAGCTATACACTGCTCTCGATCGCGCACGTCTCGCGCCTTTTCGTGTTCACATGGGATCTAGCGGCCAGAAAACAATACGATCACAGCCTGCAGCAGGGAACTGTGGCGCATTTCGATTATCAATCAAATCAAATTAAATCAATTTACCTCTCTAGTTTACATACTGGATGGCCATTTTAGGCTAAAAGCTACATACCTCACCTACTAAAAGCATGCGCTAGGCTTCCAACGGCACCACGTGCTGTTAAACAGATAGGCGAAGATGCTTATCGCAGTAGGATTGGCGGTGATAGCAGTGAATGCCACGTGCGACGACCCCGGAGATCTGCTGATACTAAAATGAGAAACCGACTGCGTGCCGGTGTTTTCACGTGAGACGGCCGGGCTAGTATTGTGATGAAGCCGCCGTGGCGGGCAGCTATGTACTGTTCTCAATCGCGCGTGCCTCATGCATGTTCTTGTTTGCATGGGATCTAGCAGCTACAAAATGTATCATACGATCGCAGTTGGCACTGGGAAAACATACGAAACCAGAACACATCAACAAGGTTCTACTATGAGCACATTGTAATGCTCAGTACCAGAAACAGTGACAGCTATACTAGTGCAATAAGACTTAGTACTAAAAACAATGGCAGCAATATGTACAAGCGCATTATACAGCTTAGTACAAGACACCGGGAGAGTGATATACAGGACCGTGAAAGAGTGGAACAAATTATCACCCAGTGTGTTTAAATCTAATAATTTTTTGCAAGAGTTAGAATTTTTTTTCAGCTAGCAGAGAAAAAAAAATTTTTTCCAACTTACAAAATTATTAATGCTACATTTTTCTATACCTGGGCTACATTTTGTAAGTATTGCAAGTACTATGTTGACCAAAATCAAGAAAGGGGCTGATAGATGGAATAGCACAGTGTGGTATAAAGTTTGTAAACAGGGATAAGGTGCCTCAGAAAGGCTGGCCAACATTTCGATAGGAGGACCTATCTTCATCTCAGGCGGCCTCGTCATCCTCGGCGTGTTAGTTTTAAAGGGTTAGTGCAGTGACGTCACGTGCGGGTGTTGTCGCTGGCGGCTGGTTTTAAAGGAAGAGACTTCAGAGGTAATGAGCACTGTCGTCCGACGTCTGTGAGCTTCGTTCCCAAGACGAGGGGACAAGAGTGGGAGAGTGGGAACGCGGGGAGAAAAGAAAAGAAAGAAAAGCAGAGAAAAAAAAGCCAGGACGACACCAAGACAAAAAAAAAAAAGCCAGGACGACACCAAGACAAAAAAAAAAGGAGTGAAAGAACAAGAAAGAAAAAAAAGAAAGATAGGGGCATGGGAGGGCGTTGGGGAGGCGAGAGGTTAGGAAGCATTCAGGGGTGTCGGTGGCGGCATATTTTTGTGGCATTAGAAGAGCCGGTCAGGCGGTCAGTGCACGAGTAACACAAAAGACAAAAAAAATACATGAGTTGAAAGAGTGACTTGAGTAGCATAGCAGCTATACGTCAAGTAATTTTGAAGCAGTTAAGATGGCGACGAGGAGTCTGCGGTGCAACGCATAGGGTGACTGAAAGGCAGCGGCATGCTCTTTCAAGGGGCATTGCCCCAGATGCTCAACATAGCTGTTGTTACGGCGGCATCCAGAAATGGCGATACCCTGGGTTAAGGCACCGAAAAATATATGCCAATATATCAATATGCCTTTACAGTGGTCGGCTCGATGAACATTGTGCACCGTTTTGTCGGGTGCAGTGGTAGCAACAGTGAAAAACTGTGCATTGTTAGCCAAATAGAAGACTACAGATCTCTGAGTTACAATGCCAAGCAGTCACGCATCGATGAATACTTGAAGTGAACATTTCGAAGGCAAAATAAAGTTGCAGTGTTGATGTGGTGACATATCGTGCGCTTACTTTGCTTTCTTTGCATGCATGCTTTGCTTTGCATGTTTTTGATCATTCAAAAACCCGGTTCATTGGAAGAGTTTTTGTGGTCTGGGGAGTTCGAATTAACGAGGTTCTACTGTACTATGACACTCTAATGCTTAGTATTAAGAGTGACAGCAATATTATTAAACATAGTATGAGAAGCTGGGACACTACCAACAGCTAACTCATTATTATCCAAAGTACAAGTTCCTGTATTCCACAGAGTACCTACAAGTAGAAGAAAGCATTGCATGAATAATCTGCTCAATAAAGATCACAGGTCTTCCTTTCTTTTCTTTCAAATCTTCTGCTTTGATCCATGCAGTTTGCTGGCTCAACTCTGATGAATTTCTTTTAACTTGTGCTTGATTTTGGTTTCAATGACTATCTCTCTGCAGCAGCTACCTTGTGAGGCACTGCAATTTTTTAACGCTTGGTGGCTTTAGCATCTCGGTGGTGAAGCTGACTGGAGCATCATTTATCTGAAAGAAAAATCTTGCGCTCAAACTGTTTGGTGCACATTCTTATCTTAAGGCTTTAAAGGGGCTGACAAGCAATTTTTAAGGACCTAGTTTTTATGGCGCAATGCAAAGCTCACCCCCAGTAGTGTTTACACCTGAAGCAGTTACTTCCAAAAGCGCACGGATGTTTTGTAAGCAGAATTTTTCGATCTGGGCTGCCTCTAAAAAAGCAAGAGTCCCTCCTCCAGCAACACTGAGAAGTGAGAGTGATGTTGATAGCCCGCCTCATAAATTGTGAAAGCTGCCCATCATTCTGCTTTCACATGAGTGAGCGTAACTATGGTTAGCCACCTAAATTTTAACCTTTTCAACCACTTTTGAAAATAAGTTGCTACAACAAGTTCACATTGTTGTACAGACCTTTCTTCTACTTGTAACGTGTTTTTCCCCACATAACTGCCTATGTCTTGGCTGGGTGGACCCCGTCGTCGTTCTGCCAATAGATGAGCCAAGCCAACTCATTGAAAATGAAGGTGAAGGAAGCGCCAATTTTCTAGTTACTACAAACGAAGGCCTATCTGCACATTGTAAAGGAGAAAAAAACTTAACAGAGAAAAAAGTGTACTGCATTCCAATACTAATGAAAAGACCAGGAACAGCATACACTAATACATAGAACATCACATGACAGGCCTCTTATACATTTCACGTTGCTGCCACGTAGGGTGTCAAAGGTCATTTTTTGCAACTTTTAGAGAAGAATTAACAATATAAATATACATTTATTAGGGAAAACATAGCTCGTTCTAGCTTCTATGACAAACAATCTTCCCATCAGCAGGGATATCTCGCTTCATGTTCCAAGCGCTTGTCTGTCCCTTCACCTTACCAACATCATGATTACGTGATGATGGTCATAAGTGTGGTGGCACTATGACCTGTGAAAATTATGCACAGTAATGCCATGAGCTCAAACAGTTGTACATGCACTGCACCATATGAATAGCGTGAAAGAATCTGCCTTCAAAAATCAGATGCAGGCATGAATAGCACTGAAGCTATCATGCAGGTAGAGGTTAAGTATGTCATCTCAATGAATGTTCAATGCTGGCCACACTACTGCAAGATAAACCACAACACAGCTTCATGCACATGTAAACAAACATCCCTCCTTAGGTGCCTTCCAAGGATCCACATCTCTTGACAAAGCTTGCAAAAGAATGTCATGACTGCTGACACAATGGCATAAAAATGTGTGCACAAGAACACTCGGCCATCTGGTGATCGAGAAAGAATGAAGCACACTTTGGCAAGATTCCACGGGAGTTTTTCAATGTGCCATTACCACGTGTGAGCAGAAAGAATATGTATAAGACAGTGCGACATCACTGCACATAACAAATCAGTCGCTGCTCTGTTGTGACACTGCCAGACGCTGTCCAGAAGTGGAGCATCAGCTGAATTGTGTCCCCACAATGCAATCGCAACAGATGGCAGAATCTATGTCCCTCGCCACAAACGCAATCCATGTTGTTGCACATACACTGAAATCATACACTGATGTTCTGGATGTTCTGAAGTGTAATGCAGCTAATGCTGCTAGTGTGTCTGGCACTGTAGACGTTTGCCAAGCACTGTCCTTAGGACTGCTTTCTGGCTATAAGCTAACATTAAGTGGAGTGCCTGTTGTTCCTCCCAGTTGAATCTCTGAAACTTCCAGGCACAGTTTCCATCAAAAAGCCAAGATGCTTTCTGACACCCCATGCACTCGGGAAGTGAATCACTGCACAAAGCTTGTGATTACAAATGAATTGAACTTAAACTATTCTAAAAGATGACTGTTGCCAACAGCGTCCAGTTCCACATCTCTCATTCTGTGAAGATTTTACATACCCCGAAGACTTCCACAAAGTGTCATGTCATGAAGACCTTTGAATGAAGGCTACGTGCCGTGAAGACTCATGCCAGAAAGGCGACACGGCATGAAAACAGAGGCAGCCTTTCCTCGCTTCAGTGGTCCTTCCCACCGGAAGCAATGCACTCAGTCTTCCATCAGGATTTTCAACATTTCTTGTTGCATCTTATTCGGTGGCAACTCAATGCAGCTTTTAGGCCTAGCTCACACAAAGCTGAAGAAGGTGGGCAGCTTGCCTGTGCGCTTCTGGCGCCAGTAGTCACGTCCCAGCTTTGCAAGGATGGCGATGATGGCAATGGCCATGAGGACGCTGAGTGCATCCAACAGGCCCTGCGTCCAGTCCGTGGGCTGGGGGCACAAGTCCGACTTGGGCAGTGAGTAGATGGTCCTGCCTGTCAATGCCCCCGGACTGCCATCTGAGCAGCGGATCTCCTCCACATCCTTCACCTGGTGAAAGAGGAGCACAAAGATTCTGGTGGTTGGGATTTACTGCCCAAAATTATGGTTTAAGCCACAAAGGATACAACCTATGTGCACCTAAGTCCCTAAGTCTATGCACCTAAACAAACTATGCACCTAAATACAAACCAACAAGGGCTTTTGCATTCCATTCTCATTGGATTCCATTCTCATTGGAATATGGCTGCTGTGGTCGGCATCCAATCCCATGACCTTGTATTTAACAGCAGGATGCCGCAGCAGCACCAGTGGTAAGTGTAAGTCCAGTATGGCTGGAGCTGTGATCATGAATGCATCAGAATGTGCCTTCACAGAGATAAACTGAATTAAGGATTCACAGCTAGAGAAACAGGTGTGGCGTCCTCCCTTGGGTGTTGCCTAGAAGCCTGATAGCGTGCGCCCACATGAGAAGCAAATAAAGATGGTGCCTAGCCGTAGCACGTGGAACCACGGGTCATAGTTTTTTTACAGAATCGATTAGGGTCAGCTGTCTCCTTTCCTTTGCGCCTGAGGCATAAGCCTACAAGTGGTGACCAAGGACGAACACAATGCCTGATCCACCCGAACCCTCCACGCATCAGGACTCACATCCGCAGGCTGTCTCGTCACTGCAGCTTCACCTCCCACCCTTCTGGCCCCAGAACCCGCAAGTTTGGTTTCATCAGTTCAAGGCACAATGCAGGGCATCAATCCCAGGGTTAGTTCTAGTAGTAACAAATAAATACCCCAGAAAGTGGATGGGAAGATGGTGCCGCGGTAGCTCAATTGGTAGAGAATTGCAAGCATAATGCGAAAGACATGAAATCGTTCCCCACCTCCGGCAAGTTGTTTTTTCATCCACTTTCAATTCAATTAATTTATAACTTCTTTATTTCAATTAGTCAGTACAAGTAATTTCCCCTGTGTTGTTCTTGGTATTTTTGTTTGTTGGCTTCTTATGATATGATTAATAAAAATGGGTGCCCCTAGGTTAACCCCCTTTCTTCTCGTTCATTACATAATGAGGGTCTCGAATCCAGTAACACTGATGCCTTCAGGTAGCACATGAGGGTTTATTGACCTGTTGCCTTCACCCAAAAAACTATCACACACTCGTGACACCTATGGCAGGAAGGATGTTCCACATCCGCCGCCAAGGTTTATGAGTGGTGGCGCTGGCTAACGCTCTCAGGGTTAGTTCTAGTAGTAACACATAAGTACCCAAGAAAGTGGATGGGAAGACGGTGCTGCGGTAGCTCAAGTGGTAAAGCATCGCACACGTGATGGGAAAGATCTGGGATCGTTCCCCATCTGCGGCAAGTTGTTTTTTCATCCACCTTCAATTCCATTAATCCATAATTTTTTTATTTCAATTAGTCAGTACAAGTAATTTGCCCTGTCCTATTCTTGGTGTCTTTGTTTGTTGGCTTCTTATGATACACCTACAGGCCTGGCGATTTCGCACCTTGAGGCCCGCATCGATGAGCTCGCCGCCTCAATCTCTGCACTCCAGAGTGCCCCCTCCCAGGGTACCTGTTCGCCTTGTCTCGGTCATTGCGCTCTTTCTCACACACATCAAGCGCACAGTCCCAGCCCTCCATCTCTCTGCTAGTACCACCAGCGTTTCCGACACCGAGTCATGAAGTGCACACCTCCCTGTTCGTGGCCAGGAAACGCCCGCCAGAATCACTGACAGTGGCGTATGGCATCACTTGTCGTCCCAGCCGCCTTTTTATGGGAACCGACAAGCTCTCCGGCGCCCGGTTCCTTATAGACACAGGTGCGGAAATCAGCGTTGTTCCGCCAACTAACATGATCTAGGATTGTAGCACGAAGTAACCCGGACAGAGACTAGAAGCAGACAGGACGATCGATCCAGATTGTCAAGGCAGTCACTTCGTGCTGCCAACGCCTCGTCTATACCGACATACAGACTCCGATCTCTGACCCTCGACTTCTGCCTTCACCGCACTTTTCGATGGGTCTTCGTCATTGCATACGTGGTTCAACTGATCATCGGATCGGACTTCCTCTCTTACTTCGACTTTCGACGTCAGCGTGCGGCATCGTTGCCTCACAGATGGTCTGACTCATCTCTCTGGAGTCCTGTCCAACCTTGCTCCCATGAGCATCTGCACACTGATACCTTCCTCTCCGTTCGAAAAGATTTTGGTGAATTTTTCGGAGTTAAGAAAGCCACGCAACTTCACTCAGCCGCCTAAGCATACGGTGACACAACACATCGTCACGCGTCATCCACCAGCAGCCGCTTGACTATGCCGCTTGTTTGGGGACCGCCTAGCTATCACCACACGGGAGTTTGACCACATGCTGCAGCTCGGCATTATATGCCCAATGTCCAGCACATGGGCTTCTCTGCTGCATCTAGTGCCCAAGCGTGGTCCCGGTGACTGGTGTCCCTGTGGAGACTATCGAGCGTTGAATGCCAAGACTGTCCATGGCAGCTATCTGCTTTCTCACACATAAGACTTTACATCACGCTTCAACAGCTGCGCCATTTTTAACAAAGTAGACCTGGTTAAGGCCTACCACCAAATTGCCATCGAACCCGCCGACATACCTAAGACCGCCATCATGACGACCTTTGGTTTGTTTATGTGCGGATGCCTTTTGGACTCGGTTGTCCTGGTACCGTGACAGCAGACCATGGCTGCCAATTTGAGTCCTCCCTGTTTCTTTGCCATACATGGTTATATTGTGCTTAGTTTTACATTGACGATATTAAGTGAAGGACAGGACGTGGATGGACGTAGCGGACGTCCGCATCCTGTCCTTCACTTAATATCGTCAGTGTAAAACTAAGCGCAATATAACCATGAACGTTCACCAACTAGCCCCCTTCATTGCTTTACTAAATTGTTTGCCATAATCAAATTCTCGGCACCAGACATTGCTGTACCACTACGTATCACCTGTGTGCCAACAGCACGGTGGAACGCCTTCACCAACAACTGAAGGCCGCCCTAGCTAGCCGCCTCAATTGCACCACCTATGAAGCCACTATGAAGCCAACAGATAATGTGAAGCTATGGAAAGCATAGCGAAATTTATTTACAGTTCTTAATTGAAATGTAGAAATGATAAGCTAGAGAAATTAAGGTGGAAGCAAAAAGAGGCTGCTGCCAGTGGGAGCCAAACCCACAATCTGCGCATTACAGATGTGTTGTATTACCAATTGCACTAAGGCAGTGTTCGTACCCACGTCCACATTGATGGATATTTATGTATGTCACAGGATTTAGCACTGGGAGTGTTAGCCATAGCCACTCAAGGACATTGTGGTGGATGATGGCTGGTATCCACCAATATCTCAAGGCCATGATGCTATCGTCTGCCGCCATGGCCTTGAGTGGAGCGTTAACCCTTTAAGGGTCATTACCATACAAGTACGGCTGCAATCACCTAGAATTTGTTTGCACCGTCTTACACAAAGCAAGGTACCGTATTTACCCAAATCTAATGCAAGGGCACATCCTTCCTCTCCTTCCTCAGTCAGTGTTTCTTTCATTTGCACTATTCCTTGCTCTAGCGAGACCAAGTCACTACCATTAAAATTCCATCATGCTGAGTGGAACAAAATTAGTACGCTTGTTACGAGTGAAGCACCTTCTTGTTGTCCTGCAGCCAGGTGGCGAAGTTGACGGTTTCGCAGGTACAGAGCCAGGGATTGCCGCTCAGACGCAGGTCGTCCATCTTGTGGCCACTCAGGTGTTGAAGCACGTGCGAGGCCAGTCGACTCAGCCGGTTGTTGGTCAGGTGAAGCGCCATCAGTGACCGCAGGGAGCGGGTGCCCACTACCTGAACAGTGGGAGCATGTTTGCTTTGCAGTTGGCACGATTAAAGGGTAGCTGTTGACAAATTACCCAAAAATTAAATTCTGGGGTCTTATACGCCAAAACCACAACACAATTACACGGCACACCATAGTGGGGGATTGGATAAATTTTGACCATTCTGGGTTTCATTGATGTGCACCCATGGCTATTTTTGCACTTCACCCTCGTCAAATTCTTGACACATTACTGCCTGAACCATTTCACCCAAAGAAAAATTACGCAGATCCAACACACATGTTGGAATCAATGTTAAGCGAGACGTTAGAGAAGAAGTTAACTAAATGCTATACAGTTATTGACGACCTGTAGAATTGTGTTTACTTTCATCCTATACAGCATGTAATCACATGCATTGTTTGTTTATCTACCACAGAGGTCACAACTTTAATCTCATAAAATTAGTGTGTCTATGCACCACACCGCTCGCAAGCTATTCCAAAATGCAACCACCAAATCAAGAACGTGCACATTGTGAGATGTCCATGCAATGACGTCACTAACACAAAGGCGATATAGGATGCTTTTCGAGGGAAGAATGGTGATGGCAGGTGTATGGAAGGTGAAGTACAACACATACCTAAGAGGATTAGCCAAGAATAGAATGGTTAAGAAAACCGTTAAGTAAATTAAGGAACCTGTTGAATATAATGCACAATTTCATTAAGGGATCAGTACATTTTAGTGATACCTATGAGCCAACATTACATTTTCAGCCTTTATGCAGGACTTCATTTTTCTTTATTACACAGAGCTGAGGTGCACTTAACCACACTACTTCGCTGGTCAGCATACAGGGGTAATACAACATTGTTTGATGGCTTTGAAACGCACACGTAAACTTTGTACAGTGAAGCCTCGTTAAACCGTAGTTTGCCGGAGCTCGCAACAAGTACGTACTAAACGGTAGTACTGCATAACCGAAATAGAATGAGATCACCCACTTACATGTCAAAAACGGAGCTCAGAGAGAGTGCAATAAAAGGGCAAGGAACATGCAGTATTTATTTCTTTGGTGCGACAAAAGCCTGTTATTTTCGTTGGATGCCACGGCGGCCTAGCAGCGACGACAGTGGCCTCAAACTCCCTTAAGCTGCAAGCCAGCTCTTCCACCAGCCCCCTCTTCTCAGCAAACACCCGCATGAGGCTGATGTAACGCACAGCTTCTGCCGCTGTCGGGCCTGAATTGCCCATGCTGTTGCCTTCCGTGTCATCCTCATCACTGTTGTTAGGCGACACTTCGGTAATAATAACAGAGGCAATGATGGCAAAAAGTCGAATCTCGAAAAGTTGAACCTCACAGCCGACATCTATTCGTGGTCCCAGCAGCACTGCCAAGCATCTTGTCCTTTACATTCCAAATGCCACACACCGTAGTCAACGGTAGATCTCTCTCGTGTGCCTGCACCGACTTTGTGCCACGTTCAATTGCACAAACGATGTCCAATTTTTCTTTTATGCTGAGCACCCGCCTTTTGTCCGAGCTTTGGCATGATGCGAGTCCTAGCTTGCACGACGCCACAACACAGGCCACCACTAGCCCACCACATCACTTAGTGGCTCGGCATCGAAATGTGGCTTCACCCTTCCAAGTGTCCTCTGCGTTTGCGCTTGGAAGCCGTCCTGATCTCTGAGGCTCGTTCTTCTAGCTGGCCAACCTACCACCATGATTGTGCGAAGTGTTAACCGATACGTACGCAATAAGCTGGTACGGTTAATGTGGATACAAAATGCATTGTGTTCAATGGCCGCTGAGTCGGAGATTTGACTTTACAACATTTAAAATGAAACTACTGTTTAAGTGGGTACGGTTTATTGAGGTTTTACTGATTATATATATCCAAGTACATCTGCAGAGATACGGACTGACCCACGTATTTTCACTTTGTCAAGGGCACCGACAAGAACAAGCTGTCCTTGCCTGACCCATATGCGCACCTGTGAGTTGTTAAGAGAAAAATATGAGGACTGCACCAAGGTATTATGGACGAGGGCGCCCTTTGTTCCCTTCATCCCAAGCCAACGGCAACGTGCACTACACAACAACCGGCACTTCATTTCCGTCCAAACGGGATGGAAAAGAACGGGCAGTGGGAAAAAGGAGGGCAGCAAAACAATCTTCAATTTTCTCAACTGTCTACCTGTCCAAGAGTTTGTAAATGTTTGCCAAGTGACAATCAAATGATTGCTATAAATAATGGATAATTAAACTGCATTTCACAAACACACACACAAAAAAAAAACAGTCACAAAGCGCAAATATATTGTGAAATGAAAGACAGTCAAATGTGATCAGCACTGAGCTTTGTGAGCAAAATTCAGACATGGTGGAAAGTTTGGCCTCCATTTCGTCTGATGATAATACACGCTTATCCATCACTGAAATGCAAACACTTTCACATAGGTAATTTACCAGCCTAAGTTGACAGTGCACTTCTATTATCGTCCTTCTAAACACCCTTGCGAAAAGATATACATGGCTACTGTAAGTTCCCGTTAACTTAAGTTCACACAGCATTATGTTTGTTATGTTAAAACAAGTTTTTAATGCACAGTAAACTCCCATCGGTGTTTTGTATTGCTTAAGAAACTTTTCTGAATAACCTTGCTCAATGCAAGTACTCTCTGGTTTATATGGTGCAGGTACCATCAAATTTCTTTTATGAGCGCATTTCTTTATGTGATCGTGTGCCACCCTCTCTCTTAAAAGCTCTAAAGCATTTTCGCAAAAGGAATTTATTTTTCATAAAACTTAACACAACACTTATAAAATCATAGGACAAGTCCAAGTTGGTAAACATCACAAAAGATTTGGGAGACCTGGCAGGCATGCACTTAGCCCAATGCAGTCCCAAGACAAGTAATGATTATGCGTGCACGATTACGACCACTGTACACAATACACCTGCTCGTGCTGCGGCTCTTCACTTTCTTTCACACCACAAGCAATGCAAGGGCTTGCTAGGCTTTCCTGTGAGAAGGTAAGCCTTACTTGATCAATGGATGAAATCTCGTTGCCATGAACATCAAGCATCAGCAGGCTGTCCCAGCCTTCCCTACACAAGAGAAAGGCAAAACAGCACTTCACAATAACAAACATGTAACGGATTTCAGCGAAGAACAAAGCTGTGTTTTATTCAGGGACTATATTCTCGAGCAACCACTTTTAGTGACAGTAGTACCCCCTTCACGCGATTTTGCATGGCTCCACACCGAACACATACAAGTAGACAGCCGAAAGCGTTCGGGGCAATGTGCGAGGATAGTGAGCTTGGCAAAGCGCTAGAAACGCTGTTGGCTGTATGTGCTGACACATCTGGTGCCGGGTCTTGTGGAACCTCCCGAATGTGATTGCATCCCAGAGACAAAAGTATGGTTGCTAGGGTAACTACAGCTTCCACTGAGCAAGACAGCCAACGACAATGACACGCCAAATTGCAAAGAGGTAGGCATAGGCAAAGAAAAACTTGCTCTAAATAAAAAGGAATCCTCAGAACCCAGTGCAACGAACAAACGCACTAACAGCAAGAGGTAGATACGACCCTCACCATTAAACACAGTAACAATCTGACTTGTGCCTTGTGAGTTCCTGTCTCTTTTCGATCACCACCACTATGCTCACCGTTTTCACTCTTTGCAGCACAATGACTTATGTGGTTTTCTGCATAATAAACTTGCCTTCTGTGAAAACTATCACATGTTTGTAATAAATGTTTGGCTTGCCTACAGGACTTCTGCTGTACCATATTTTTCCTGTGCTTTGTCCTCTTTTACCTGCTTTCTCTACACATGATAAAGATGGAGCAATATGACATTAAAGGGGCACTAAAGAGAAAAAACGAAGTCAGTTTAATCTGATACAGTATTTTTAAGACTACATTTTCATTAATTACGTGGGAACAGGTTAATTATTAGAAGGGAAAATTAAAGCCAAACTTCCATTTGACCAAACAGATGAAGGTTATGAATTGAGAGATTCAACTGTACCTCATGAGCCTTGACAGCAAGCAAGAATTCCTCTGGGCTGCTAGGCTCATCAACCAGGCGGTTATGCTACTCATTAAAACTTAGTACTGGATGCAGCATGTACAACCAGCAGTGGTACCATTACATGATAGCCCTAACACTACTCTGGCACAGCCAACACCTAATCACGACCATCAGGCTTCTACGTCTCTAACTGTCAGAGTTCAACAGAACTCACAACTGGCCTCTCTTTGGGCAGCAGTTTCAAGCCATCGTCCTCAAGAATTCAACTTTGACCGAGGTAAACACAAGTTTGTCTATTTAAGATTGGTGCATACTAGGCCAGCCGCTGCTGCTACTATCGTCGAGCTGCCCGCAAGTTTGAGATGCTATCGAGTCGCACGCAATATTCTCGCTGCACAATTTTCTAGAGAAGACATTATAGTCAAAGGCCATGTCAAACAGCTTACTGGCTCCAAGCCCACCCGATCAGCAGCCAACGTCTACAGTTTGTGTCATTTGTATGATGGAATAGAAGCTAATATTGGAGTGCCTAAAGGGAGACTAAACAAAAAGTCATGTAAGCTGCATTAGTAGATTACCCTTCTACAATACCAATAAGGCCACTCTTGCCAATGCGGAAAGCTTGGTGAGCTTTCTTAGAAAAGAAGCAAAAGTGACAGACAGATGGCGCTGCCGCCTTCATGTCACACATTTTGATTGTGTCTGCTCGGGCCTAGTTACGTTTATATCAGTGAAGACCAACTCTGTTGCATTCTGGAAAAGCCAAAGGCTGAACTTAGCAAGTATTAAAAGCTTTTGCTGAAACACAACAGCGCAAATACGAAAAAATACTTTGAAATTCGGGACATCACACTGACGTAGCGGCGTTAGAGTACTGGAGCAAAATATTAAAAATGGGAATTACTTTCAGTTACTTGTCTGCTAATCAGCCTCTGACTGCGAAATTAACGAAAATAGTAGAAATGTGCAAATACCAAATAGTAGATTATTTCTAGCCCTTGTTGGCTAGAGGAAATGATGGTGCAGCTGGGCAGACATTTTCCATGTCACAGAACAGCTTGGGCCCCTCTGCTTTATCTACCCCTCCCCCCCCCAGCTAGAAAGATAAGTGGAAGCTTGAGAACATTGGCATTGAGGTTCAATTGTATTATTTTGCCATCGTCATGATGACATGATAATAAGCTCTGTTCCTACCCCAATATTTGCAATATATGACACATACCTACTCCTCTTAACACCCACACTAAACAATCAATCACATATGTCCTAACAGCTTTGCTACATTATTTTGCAAATGTCTGTAGACGTGTCACAGCTGATGATGATATGCGGTGCTTAATGGCATAAGGGCCAGGTCTGGCCAAAGAGTGCCATGCAAGCAATAGTTGTCCAGAAAAGCAATGCCAGATTACTTATTAAAAGCGAAGCTTTTCTTTGCGCATATCGCCGAGTTTCGTGACTGTGGCTGTTTCCTTGCTGAATAGGCCAAACTATCACAGCAGAACACGGGAGCCACATGCGCCGCTGGGTTCCCTGCAGCACCACCAGATGGGGCTCCCCTCTGCACATCCATGGCAGTGGTGCCACCGCCAGCACGGGAGAAACAAACAAGGAACCAGATAGCCCGCCTTCGCGCATCCGCAGCTGCACAGTAATGAGGAAGTAAACGCGTCTAGTGGATAGAATGGATTCGAATTGCGCATGCTGCCTCTGAAACCATGATGCTTTCAAGGCATCTGTCGTACTCGCCAGTAGTCAGCAACTCCTCTCAACAAACGGCTCGGTATAATTTGTGTGTGCCCGTGCTTGCATGTGTGTGCGCATGTGCATACCTGCATGTGTGTGTGTGCTCATGTTTCGGCTCTTTATGCACGCACACAAAGCTTCACTGTATGTATAGAGATACTAATTCATTGGATCTGCTGCAACTTTTTTTGTGAACGATGTTGTATTTACATATCAGTCTTAGCTGTGTTCCTTTATATCTTGTAAAACACTTGTGCTTCCCCGTAAAATTATCCTCTGTAAAAATCTGTAAAAGCAGTCACATGTGTAAAAAAGAGTATGTAAACTGTTCCTGCTGTGTAGAGTGACAGCCACACCATCAAGCTGCTGATCTCAGTAGCTTTCATGGCTACTTCTCTTTTGTACATTTTCGTTCAAGCAAAAGAAATTCAAGTACAACCTCTTATTTATTTATTTATTTATTTATTTCACAATACCGTCAATCCCGATAGGGATTATTACAGGAGTGGGCACATGATCATCAAAAAAAGTACAATATATGAGCAAAATAACACTGAACAAACAAGAAGTTAGCATAGAAAAACATCAACACTTAAATTCATTGAATAACACATTGGTCTTCACACTATTGCTCTTGCAAAAAAAAAGAAAGAGCTAAGTTGTGATCGCGACTGTTTTTTCTAAATGATTTGTAAATGTTTCTAATGTGGGCTGGGCATTGTTAGCAGGGTTTAAGCAGTTCCACTCTCGCACAGCTCGCGGAAAGAATGAAAAGAGAAAAGTATTGTTGTTACAAAGAAATTCTTCTAGCGTGATAGCATGCTTATGTCGAGTCGGTCTGGTGTGTTTGCACTTTACAAAGGCAGCGGGGTCCAACTTCAGCGCACTGTGTAACACCAAGTATGGGAACTTTAATTGTTGAACCTTAGCTCAAATTCCGAGGCAGGTCATGGCTGCACGCCTTTTGCATGAAGGGCACTCTTAACAGCAGTCTACCATAAAAAAGAAAAGAGGGGGAGGGGAGAAGAAGAATGTGTGACACCATGCGTGCACTCACCCTTTCGAGGTCAGCATAAGAGACTTGATGCGGTTGTTGGCCAGCCGCAGCATGCGTGCTCGCAAAGGCAGATTTAGGGGCAACTCCTCCAGACCTCGCCCTGTGCAGTTCACGTCCACGGTAAGCGCCTCGGCAATTTTGCACGAACACTGTTCGCAGAGGGCAAAGCCGAAGAGGAACGGGTTGCGGCCCTGCACACATCGGTGCGAGGTCAGTCAGAATCAAAAGGATGGCCAAGTTGGTGCGGTTGCACGGCGCGACTCGATGCACAAAAGGTGGGACAACCGATGAAGGAGACAGATGGATGTGCATTTCTAGAATAAGTTTATTGCATTAAGCAGCACACCCACACACACCAAAAGAGAAAAAAGAGAAGGAAGAAAAGCCATGACCAAATACGCAGGAGTAAAGCTCTCATTTATGTGACAAGCAAAAACAAAATGTCTAATATAAAAATGCATACCATTGAAAGTCAGGCTCCTACACCTTAAGATTTCTGAATAAGACCCTTTGAGTGTCGGGCTTTTTTCCAACTGCTCTCAGCCCCTGACTGCCTGCTTTTTTTTTTTTTTCAGCATGAAGATCTGATGCTACATAGAAGCTGACTCTTCATCGTCGCTGTCTTCTAATAAAAACACCATAAACAGTTATTAATTCCTTCCACAGCATGGAAATATGCATGCAAAACAAGTACACAAGAGGAACGAGGACAACCGAAGGACAACCTATCAACTGAAAGGTCGCACAGCGGCAGAAAAATGCGACCACTGTGTAACCGTTCTTACAATAAACATTAAAATTTACTAAGTTGGCACGAACCGTGCGATCTCGCAGATAACCATAGAGCATGCTGGGTAAGGCGTCCAGCCCTAGCTTCATTTTGCTGAAATTGCGCATAACGAAAGGCTCCGATTGGTCATCCGAAAAATTATCCCAAACATTAAACAAAAGACAAATAATGTCCTACATGAAATAAACATTATAGGCCCCAAAAACGATTCGTCGCAGACAAACATTATTGAATATAACTCAGTAAGGATATTGTAAATTTTTATAGAGTGAGCAGCTTTTTTTCCTTCACTGAAGCGATTACGGCAACTGTAGGCACAGCAGCTCATCATGAAGAGTGAAAAAACCGTAAAGGAAGCGCACTGTTCTTAACGACGCACTCACGACGGAAGCAACTGTACCCATATAAACCACATACTATCTACACTATGGCGCGTGTTCATTCATGGCATTGAAAATGGTGCCGGACAGGCTCCTGAAGACACGCGCTTTCTTCTCGGATGAAAAAACAAAATGGAAAAGCATGCGCTGTCACGTGACGGCAGTAGTCCAATCGGAAAGAGGAGATGGGCAGCGGAAGGCATGGGTAAGGGAGGAAGGCGGAGAGCCCGTGTGGCGGTGGAAAAGTTCAAAGAATGGCACTACTTTTAAACATTGAGAGGCTTTACAGTAGTAAAGCTGGTAGCAACATCTAGTGACAATTTGTCCAACTACCATGTATTTGAAAAATTTTTGCATTGTGTCAGTGTTATGGTTGAACTGAAATCATAAAAGTACTGCACGTTAACAGTTAAGTTGCTACCGAAGCTTTGCACCAGCATTCAAGGAGAATATGGTAAATTACTGCAGTGCTAATGATATATATCAGTGTATATACAATATACATACAATCAGTGATATACATTGATGCATATTGATACATCAGTGATGCACACTGATACCCATTGACACAAATATATCAACAGCCGGTGGATTTAGTGCATCTGAGGGCTCAAAGAACGTTTGGAGTGTGATTCCCAGGCCTAGATTAGGCCTAGATTAGTATGCAGTCTTTCTGTAGTTAAATTATTTGTTCATGCTTCTCATGTGTCTGCAATATTTAGAAGGCATCTTTGTAGTCGTCTCTCTGTTTCTTTTTTTCTGTACACCCTCCCTCCCCCCTCCCTTGTGCCACTTTCTGCAATAAGCTCTACTTGAAAGCATGCATTCAGTTGTCCCCAGTCTTTTGTTCTGTGTACCCCATGCCAAGGATGTCAAAGGCAATTATACAGGTGGGTTGAAAAAAAAAAACCTAGTTAATGCAGGCAAAATTAATTCAACTTCATTGGCATTCAAATTGAAGGAGGTGTTTAATGAAATCGGTAAATTTAATTTGGAATTTACCCCAAACACATTGAGAAAAGGAACCAATGAAATAATACTGAAATGATAAGCCAACTGTACACAGCCCAGTGCGATTAGGTGAACCATGCATATTGCCAGCAAGTTTTCAAAATAAAATTCAAGACTCGCTGCTATAGTATTGCCTCTAAATCCTGCATGCTGCCTTAGAAAACTTACGCATGCATGCATACCTTACAGTCCAACAGATTCTTCACCTCTCTCACAATGTTTGATATTATTGAAAGGTGTACCAAAAAAACAATATATGGGTTGTCACCCTAAACAAAAACGGCAGTTTTGCTAATCATTGACAGCACTAGTCTAGCATTGCACTCAAGCTCCTTGGACAATGTTTTAACAATTTGCGGAGGCAAGATGACGCTGCACGTGAGACAACTGCTGCTGCATAGCAGAAACAGTGCCCTTGCACCAACTCAGAATGGTTACATGATGAGCGCAGCCAGCAAAGTTGCAGGCATCGCCAGCTCGATGATGCATTAGATGAGACCAAAGTTTGTCACCCAATAAAAAAATTGTGGCAAAACTAATCTCACGGTGACTGTCAACAGTAATCCTAATATTAAGCAGTCAAGCAATGCAGTGACGTACCACATTCCCGAAGTCACATTTATTTGACACATGTAGTGGTAATTCTGGGACTTTTGTTGCTTTGGCTGTATGCCTCATAGTCTGATATCATCCTAGTTTGATACATGCGCCCGTCTGCCAAAGATGTCCATGGGCATGGTGGCATGGTGACGACTGTGTGACACTGACGCAGTGACAATGAAATGACGAAGGAACAATATTGATAGAACAGCAAAGGTGTATGTATAATGACAACAGCATTACGACAATGAGATGCTGATTCCTAAAATTTTACAACGATGACATGAGGCCAATGAGAAGATGACGACTGTGTGACGAAAATGGCGTGATGATGACAGTATCACAACTGGATGAAAAGTAGGAATGATGAGCACGGCACAACCAAGACAGCATGACTACGACGATATGACAACGAATGCATGATAACGTTTGGGTGACAACGCAATGATGATGATGGAATGGCAACAGCATGATTCTGATAGAATGATGAACAAGGAATGACATCGATGAAGGAGAGACATCGATGGATCAACAAAGCTGATATGATGACAGCATGACAACTGAATGACGATACTGAAGCAATGATGATAGTGCAGTGACAGCGTCATGATGATGGCATGACAACGACATGATAAAAGTCGGATGCTGAAGTTATATTGAAGACGATGGAACAAGCGCAACGGCAGATTGCAACGGTATGACGACTGTATGACGATGATGCAGTGACAATGATAGCATGACAATGCATTGGGACAATTGTGTATGATGACAATGACATGACAATGACTGTATCACGAAACCTGTATGACGATGATGGTGGGACAACAGCATGGGAGTCAGATGACGAAGATGGAGTGACGATGACACGACAGCATTACGAAGATCGTTTGACATCAGAGGCATGACAGAGACTGTGACGATGATGGCGTAACGGCAGCATAACTACGATTGAATGACAACAATGTGTTACATGCGATCCCGAAAATTGATGTGCATGGAATGACAAAGATTTGATGACGTTAATGAAGTGATGACAAATGATAAAACAGCAGCATGATGACAACAGAATGATGACGACTGTGTGACAATAATGGCGTGATAACGATGGCACGACAAGAGTCGGATGACAAAGCTAGAATGATGACGATGCAACAACCATGACAGCATCATGACCCCAAACACATAACTAGTGGCCTAAGCTATCAGACAACGGGGACTACTGGGTAAGAGTAAAAGGCATGACAACGACAGTAAGACTAGAGTCAGATCAGGAAGCTGGAATGATGACGACGACTGAATGACCATGCTGACATGATGACCTTGAACACATAACTAGTGACCCAAGTTATCAGACAACTGGGACCATTGGGTCAGAGTAGAAGGTGTGACAACAACAGTATGACGAGAGTCAGATCAGGAAGCTGAATGACGACTGAGTGACTGAGACGGCATCACAGTGTTGCTGTGACAAGGAATGCATGACTGCTGTATGACGACAATGCAATGACCATGACAGCATAATGACCCCCAGCCTAGTAGACCTAGTAGACCACACTATTAGACAAATTGGGCTATCGGATTGGCATAGAAGATGTCACAACCAGGAGCAGATACCTAGTGGCACAAGCAGGAAGACAACTTGGGCAAATGGCACAGTGTAAGAGGACAGACGAACAAACAGGCTCAAAACGGCTGAAGTAGGCAAGGAACGCTTTTAACATTAAAAAAAAAATTACAGTCGAACCCCGCTACAACGAACGCCACTTCAACGAAATTTCCAGCACAACAAATCATTCTCGGTGCCCCATCAGCGGTGTATAGAAGTCAATGCATAAATATTTTCACCATAAGAAGCACTTTTTCTAGTGCTGTTCTGCTTCAACGAAATTTGACAAAGCAACACCAGGCTTGAAAATTCAATTTGTTGCACAAGAAATACAATTTCAAACATTTTGGTGCATTTTGGCACATAAAACTATGTCTACAAAGTTTAAATTGCGAGTTTAAATTTCACCACCAGAAACTGATGCTGATGACCGAGCATGAGGGCCGCCACTGCTCGATGGCAACGGCGATGAGACTGGCCTTCCTTTGCCACTGGCTTGAAACTTCTCAGTTGCAGTGAATCCGAAGCCAAAGCTCAGACATCTAGTCAGTCAATGCTGCATCTCAGCAATGTCAGTGCGTAGAATGTGTGGTTCACTCAGGGAAGCCATTCTGTGTTTTAGTGTGCTTTTCGACATAGCAGTGCCACAAAAAAGTGAAAGTTTTCATCCTTAGAGGATAAAGCTTGCATTCTGGCAGAAGTCACAAGTGGACAGACGAAAGGCGACATTGCAGAAGAGTTTGGAATTTCCCCCAGTTTGCTTTCTCCCATTCTGAAGTCTAAAGAAGCAATAGAGGAAGCATTTGCATCAAGCACATCAGCTAAGCGAAAGAAGCTGACGCCGCTGGCGCATAAATAGCTCGACAAGACTATGTACATGTGGTTTGTGGAGATGAGGGCTAAAAAGGTGCCCATCAGTGGAGGCTCCGTACAGCAGAAGGCCCTAAATTATAGTTGCCTGCTGGGAATCGACAACATTAAGGCATGCACCGGCTGGCTCAGCAGATTCAAGGCCTGCCATGACATTGTCGGCAAGGTGCTTTCTGGCGAGTCAGCATTGGCAGAGACAAGCAGTGCATCCACCCGGATGTCAACAAATGTGTCGTCATTGTTGAAGCACTATGCCATGTGTGACATCTACAACGCTGATGAGACAGGCCCTTTTTGGTAAGAAGCTGCCGTCGAAAACCCTCGAGATAAAGGCCACAGTGGCAAACACAGTAAAAAGCATGTGACCGTGCTGCTATGTGCTAATGTGGACAGATCTGACAAGTGCCCACCGCTGCTTATCAGGAAGAGCACAAGGGCCCGTTGCTTCAAAGGCGATAGGAGCCTTCCTGTAAAATATGTGGCCAACAGCCAAACTTGGATGACGCAGGCTATTTTCTCGGAATGGGTCATTGCATTTGGATGCGACAAGAGGAGGCAAGGCCAGCGGGTGCGCTTGTTGATGGACATTTGCTCTGCTCATCATATTCTGGAGGCAGAGCTCACAAGTGTAAAGCTCAAGTACTTTCTGCCCAAGTGCACTTCAATAATCCAGCCACTAGAGCAAGGCGTAATAAGTCTGAAATGTGCCTGCTGCCAGCGAGTGATGCCACGTCTCCTACTGGACGTGTAGACCGGTTGAGACACAAAGTTGGACCTATACATGGCGCTGCAGGTCATGGCTGCTGCATGACCTGTATCCGGACATCCAGTGATCGTCAACTGTTTCACGCACGTGGGCTTCAAGTTCAAAGATCCAGACGGCGACTCCGCTGAGGATCCTGCCGACTGCACTGAAGCAGTGCTTCCGCCAGCAGAGGTAATGGCGTCTCAGGTGGCCCTTCCAGATGCCTGAAATGTGCCATCTGGTATCCAGCTGGAAGATTTTATTGACGCCGACACTGATGCGATTGCCCATGAGGAACTGAGTGATGACATTATAGTAAGTGTTCACAACGAGGAGCAGTCTGATGAAGACAAAATGCCAGGCCTGCAGCCTCCATCGGCCGCAGCTTGCTTGCTGGATGCGTTTGATGTCATGGGAAACTGCGTGGCTGCACACGGTGAGGACGTCACCATGCAACTACCCACTGAATGCGAAAATCGTGTCATGACACTCCTTGGAAGAAAAAGGATGCTTGAATTTTGGAAATAAGTTTCTGTGGTATGCCTGTCCAGGTTAGGTGTATTTTTGTGAATTTCACAACAACAAAAATTTCGCTTCAATAAATTTTTTTCTCCCGCACCATCAACTTTGTTGTTGCGGGACTCAACTGTATTTGCCATATTGTAAGATGTGCCCAATTGAAATGCGCACCCGCTTTCTGTGTTTGAAGCAGAAAAGTAACAATGACATTATAATTTCTAAACGAAGTAAAAATATGACGCGTAAGCAATCGTTTAGCTAGGAAAACGGCCAGGGGTCTAACATGGGTTGCACAATGGTGGTCGGTTTCCTAAAGTCAGCTTTACTGCAAAAATTAAAGACACCTTCACGGCAATACAGCTATGTCGTACAAATGCCATGCATACAAATGCCACGCATTTGTATGCGTGATGGTTTTGGTTTTGTGTATAATTCCACCGCTCAGGCAATTTCCGGCCCAATCTTCCTTTAAAAGAAAAACGGCACATCATGTAAATACCATAATCGGACAGTGTGAGCTATGGCAGCTCTGCTTAGGCAATAGCTGCCACTAAAGTGGGTGCTATTGGGTCACCATAGTGCTTAGGCACGTGCACGCCGACTGGTCTAGTTAGACTTATCCAGCAAAGGCCTATTTTAGGAGCGAAATAACGAAAGACTGGGCCCACAGAAGTGCATGGGCATCGGCCAGGATCACCAGTCGGGATCGAATTAACTGAAAAAATCAAATTAACTGGAGTCGAATTAACGGAAGTCTACTGTATCAAATCATTTGTTTCATCAAAGTTCGACTCTTCTAGAAACCAAACTGTGCACATAAAGCATGTGATTCGACCCACCCACCTTCCATTGCAGTGGTGAGGCACACTCGATGGCGCTGACATCGTGGAGCTCGACGACTGGTCCGTGATTGGCCGCTCGTGCGGTAAGTGATTGCAGCAACATGTTTCGGCGCTTAGCAAAGTCATCATCGCAGTGCCACGAATTTCCTGGTGAGAAAAATTTCCCATGCTGTTTACTGTTTCTTACACTGACATGTAGCCTCACCACCAATGCAGCATTTTCTTTTTTGTTAGTGTATAGATAAAACCCATAAGTGGGTGACTGTTGGTTGCAAAACAGAAAACTGGACAACTCAGCAAGGTGGACATGTTGGTTGAGCATTGCAAGCGTGTAAGCACACCTAACAGGTGAGGACATAAGGTGCACTTTTCTAGCAGGTAAGAAAAAAAAAAGTCAGCAGTTTCACCTGAATGACAAAGCACTGGCAGCAATAGCAAGGTTTAGTATAGTGCTCAAGCTCTGTGGGTGCTGCAGTGGCACACACCACCTAACGTGACCCACACCACCAAAGGCATACACCAACCACGACTTTAAACTCGTTTCTAGGATGGCCCAGTTTAGTACAGCTTAACCTCAATATAAATATGCCACTAAAATCGGCACTTCGTTGTAGTGAAATCCGACATTCTATGCAATTAAGAACAGTCGTCGACAAATTTTTCTCATATGGAAGGGGCCATAAAATTTTCAAAATTATTGACCAAGCAGAATGAACGAATTCCAAGGAGATAAAATAATTTTGTTGAATTTGAGAGTTGGTAACCAAAGATAAGGTTTTGTGCTGTTTCGACGATATCTTTACATAGGCAGTACGAAGTGAAGTACGCGAAGCTATTTAGTCCTCTATGCCACAACGGCTGATAGCATAATGAAGAGTGCAGGCTGAGGGGAGCAAACACCTCGTCTGCCTCTCACTTCAACACATTTCTGCAACTCAAGATTATGTGACATGCAGCACTAAATGCGCATGAGCACAGCATACATGAAGCCACAGCAGTGTCAGCTTGCCCAATCTTTACACCCACTGCAGATTACCTCTAAAATGGGGCACGGGCCTCGTATCCATACTGACAGCCATGCACCGCTATGGCCTGGCTTGACAAAGAGACGTGCGCCCACCCGCCTTCTGTGCCCACCCGCCTTCTGTGCCCACCTGCCTGTGCCCACCTGCCTGTGCCCACCTGCCGGTGCCTTTGCGAGAGCCAAGTGGTAAAAAAAAAAATGTGGCTCGTTTCTTCTATCTCCATGGCGACGTCGATTGGCAAAGATTACCACCACGGTGAGCTTCTTGTTGACTGTATGTGGAGACCACGGAGACAACATCACTCTTGTGCAAATACAAGCAAATCTTATCCCCTCCAACCGTACCAAGAGGCAGGGCATTATTAGAGATACTTTCTTTAAAGCTGCTCTAAGCCTAATAAATTAAATTTTTTTGTTGGCTGAGCTAATTTTCCAGACTGCGATTTTTTGGACTGTATTTTCGTCCCCGTGGTGTTCGGAAAATTGGTCAGCAGCTGTAATTCGTTATATATAAAGAATTTTATTAGGTACAGTAAAGCCTTGTTACTACGAACACCACATTAATGAACTTTTCAGATTAACCAACTTTTCAGTAATCTCCTGCTCACTTTTTATAGCTTCGATGTTAAAATCTTTCAGTACTACAAACTTCAGAATACCGAACTTTTCAGAATAACGATTGTTAATCAGTTTCCCTGTAATGTTAACGATGCCTCAGTATTACGAACTAATATTGCGAAACCTGGGGATTCTTAGATTTCCATGTATTCTTCACTGCAGCCAGAACAGTAAGCTAGCAGACAACAAGGTGCAGAGAGCGGACATCGTGGCGTTCGGGTTCAGAAAACCTAAGACAGGGCCCAATATAAAAAGAATCTGGGCGAACGGCGGCGACAACGCATCCGGTTTTGGAAGCGCATGCTCCGCCCAGAAAAGTGTCGCCTAGCAACGGAGGCACGTCTATTCCTTCATTCGCCCTTTTCTCTGCACACACCTGTTTCTTTCATGCTTTTTCTGCGGCCATACTAGCAACACACACGGTGAAATGCAACCTCCATACTGGCGGGGATGCCGTACGGTCGCACTTTGCACTTTCCAGATGGTGTCGGTTATGTGCACTGGCGCTTTGACATAGTTCAGGTGTCTGCCTCGAGCAAGACAATTGCAGTGGCCACGGCAATAAACGTGAAAAACTAACAAAAAGCAAGAAACATTGCGCTTTGGAGGCGAGGTGGAGCTACCTTTTTGTTGGTAGTTTTCTCTGCATCAGTGTCTGTTTTGCATGCATCCCCCTTATCATACGATGCTTCGGTGGTGCATGGCGGCAGAATCTATGCATAATAGCAACACCTGATGCCGAGAGCCAACAGCATGGGTAGATCATATGGTGACAACTTATGAACTGATGGGTTGATGGACGGAATGGTTATATTTAGGATTCTTACTATAACTTTCTTTCGGAATAAACAATTTACCTCGGTCCCCTGAAGTTACTCATGTCGAGATTTCACTGTATTGAAGTTTGCTATATCGAGATTTAACTGCATTACATTTTCTCCAGACTTGGCCTATTTTACTATTACACTGTTTCTGGGATTGGCCCAACACTGCGGAAGCTATGCGAGTAGTACAGTCATAGAAGTTTCCCTCAGAGCGTTCTGCAGTGTAGTTATTTTTAACTTGCAACACCTTCAATGGAAAAACTTTGTCATATACAGTGAAACCTCGTTAAACCGTAGCTGGCCCAAGCTCAGAAAAAGTATGTACTAAAAGGTAGTACTGCTTAACCAAAATAGCACAAGATCACCCACTTACCTGTCAAACACGGAACTCGGAGAGAGTGCTATGAAAGGGGAAAAAACATGCAGTATTATTTTTGTTGCGCATTATTTTCGTGTGATGCCGCCACGGCCTAGCAGGGACAACAGCGGCCTCAAACTTGCTGAAGCTGTGAGCCAGCTTTTCAGCCAGCCCTGTCTTCTCGGCAAACACTCCCATGGCAGATTCCTCGTTGCCATTGCATATTCTCAGTGCACAGGCGCGGTAGCGCTGCAGAAGTCATGGGGCACCTTTTCATTGCGGGGTGCTGTTCTCGTCACGACAATTGCATTCATGAGGCTGACGTAATGCGCAGCTTCTGCCACTGTCGGGCCTGAATCGCCCGTGCTGTCGCTTTCCGTGTCATCCTTATCACCGTCGCTAAGCGACACTTTGGCAACAACAGAGGCAACGATGGCGAAAAGTCAAACCTCGTAGCAGACATCTCTTCGCGGTCGCAGCAGAGCTGCCGAGCAACTTTGTCGCATTCCAAATGCCACACACCGTAGTCAACAGTAGACCCATGTCGCATGCCAGTGCCGACTTTTAGTGTCACATTCAATAGCACAAATGATGTCTCATTTTTCTTGTATGCTGAGCACCCGGCATCTTTTTTATCCGAGTTTCGGCATGATGCGAGTTTTTGCATGCACGGCGCCACAACACTCTCTGGCACGGCGGCAAAATGATGTTGATGAGGCTTCACATGCAAACACACACAGGGTACTTGGAGGCCATCATACAGATCTCTGAGGCTTGTTGTTCTGCCGGGCCACCTGATGGAGACGACGCACCGCCATGTTTGCGCAACGAAAAGTGGAAACACTACGTGTTTATGCGGATACATAACACATTATGTTCAATGGCCGCTGAATCGGGGATTTGCCTACTGTTTAAGCAGGTACGGTTTAACGAGGTTTTACTGTGTATATATATATATATATATGCAACTAAAAGTTGTGGCTAAAAGGTTATGTCAAACTAGACATTATTTGTTCACAGATTTGCTTCTAGTATGCAGCATACTGGGCCTGTTCGATTGGTTCTCCCGGAATGGCCCGGACTGCTTGAGATGCTGCTTTCAGCCAATGAGCGTTAGCACACACAGCTTTTCAGACAGTCCTGGACCATCCAGGACGAGGAATAGAAGAGGCCCAACTATGTTTTGGTCGCAAGTGCAAGCAGCACTTGACAACTCTGGTCGCAGAAACGTTCCAATCCTGGATGTTCATATCTGCAACGCCTTTCATGTAACAATTATACATCCAATTTTGTAACATGAAAGTATGAGACTTAACATTACACATGATTGCCCGACGCATACCTACATCTTTCTGTCGCATGTGATCCACTATTTTTGTTTGCGAACACAAGCCGTGAGAGGAGCCTCTGTAGCATCGCAACACTGCCCACTATTATGAAAGACTGCAGTGTAGGCCACACCAAGGCGAAAGCAGTGAGACGGTGTAAGGTTCCATTTGACTCACCAGATAGGTAGAAGTGCTCCAGCGCCGTGTTGTTGGAAAAGGCATGCGGCGGTAGGGTGCTGAGAAGATTCTGGTTTAGCCACAGCGTCTTCAGTTTCTTCAGAAGCTCCAACCCTGGCACCGAATGCAACTGCGTCGAACACAGAGGGCAATTGCCAGTTGTTAAGAACGAGCTCGGGCACCAATGAGCAAGAAAGACCTGAAAAGAATGCTCAAATGACACTTCTGACTTCTCATTTCTTGCACTAAATCTAGTAAGGAATGCTGGCAAGTCTCAAAGCAATTTAAATAATTTCCTATTAGCTTCTCTAGAGACAGCATTGTTTTCATCTCACAGGAGGTAATTGTGTCATTCCACAGAGAAAGTGGTCACGTGGGATAAAGGCATCGCAATGTTCGAGCACTTACGTGGCCTGATGCAGTAGCATTACCTACAACCGAGCAAGCTGGAGCGAGTGCTGAAAGTTTGCAGTGTCCTGCTCTCACATGACTACCTTCTGTGTCATGACGTAACAACATGATACGCCTCCCAGGAAATGAAACCAAAACTGGTTCGTAGGCCATCGCTGAGTTGCTGTGGAAGGCCATGTGCCCCCATACCACCGACACCGGGGTTGAGTTAGAAGAAGAGAGAGAGAGAGCCGAAAGTTTGAGGTAATTCCATATGTCCATAAGGTTTCGCATGGGATGAAGAGGGTGGCCAGAAAGTTCAGTGTTGATGTCCTTTTTTCAGTGCCCTGCAAGTTGTCATGTTTCTTCACCCTTTCTAAAGTAAATAAACTCAAGAGTGATAGATGTGGCATAAAACACAGACGCACGTATGTACCATGTAGAATAGAGGTGGTGTACGCGTTTCCACTGACTTGTGGAATGTTCTATGTGAGGCAAACTGGAAGATGTATTAACATTCATTTAAAGGAACCCTCTAACTGATTAAAAGATGGCAGCGGAAAGCACTTGCCAGTTCATTGTAGGTCCTGTGCGAAGAAGTGCAAGACGATGTTTGATAAAACGAAGGTGTTAGGGCAAACAAAGGGCCAAAGGGCACGTGAGATCTTGGAAGCTTCCTTGATAGCAAGACATGGCCCAGGTAGGTGCGTCAGCAAACTGTCAGTACCTTTTCAAGAAAGAGCTTGATTTTTTGGTGTAGGTAGAGACTTGGCGAGGGAGTGTTCTAGGGTCACGCAGTTATGATCTGGCTCGGGCATGCGCATAGTTCGAAGAGGCAGCTTGTGCGATTTCAATAAACCAGTTGTTAGTCTGCGTTCGTCCTGTCTTCTTCTACCTCGGTGTCTCATCCCTAGTGCAGTTTAAGTTCACGAAATAATGTCTTACCAACTAGCCTCCCATCTCCTCGAGTTGAAATTTATGCTCATGTGTCCTTTCCTGGACACATGATCTTTTGTTTTTATCTTCTGGTGCGGTCGAGAGAACTGCACTGCTCTTTCAGCAACTGCGGCGCCGGTGTTGTATCCATTGCATCCCGGGAGGTGTTGGATGCCTGCACTTGCAGGCGGCTTGTTCGTGTTTCAGGCCTCAACTGGTGAGTAGAGGCCTTATGGCTCGACTGCCCAGGAGTCACCAAGCTCTTTTGCCGGGTGGGTGGAGTAGCTTTATCTACTGCCACCGTGGGGGTAGAGGACGCAACCGAAGGCTCGCTGCGAATGGCCAGCGGAAGTGGTGAAGGTCAATGCAGCGCTGCCCCCTGACGCATCGCATCCGCATAAGCTGTGCAGTCAAAAATTTCGCATCTTCTGGCTTCCTCAAAGGAAACATTTTCTTTTATTTTCAAGGTAATTATTTATTTCTCTTTTTTACATGTTTCACAGCATCAGGGATATGCCAGGTGGTTGCCTTTGCAGTTCACATAGTGGGGTTTTCAAGAACAGTTATCGGAGGGGTGATCTTTGTCACCACATTTTGTGCAGGTGAGTTGACTTCGACAGCTTTACAAGCCGTGGCCGTACTTCTGGCAATTGAAACACTGATGAGAGTTAGGAATGTAGGGTCTGACGCTCATTTTAGAATGACCTGTCTGAAGGGTCTCTGGTAGAACACTAGATAGAGGCAAGGGCAATGATCAGATGTTTTGTTGCAATTTCGTTGTCATCTTGCCTGATTGGCATTTGAATGGCATTTTGGTCTTGCCAGCCTTCCCATAGTTCAGCGTTGGTTAGTTGTAACAAGTCTGCATCTGACATCACGCCTCTGTGTTCAGGGAGCAATGCGGGGTCACTGTTATTGGGATGTCAGCACAGGCTGTGAGTTCTGCAAGCTCGTCATGTTGCATCTTGTCACGAACCTCAAGGAGGAGGTCACTGCTTGCCATTTTGCCTGGTCCCTTAGGAATTTCGATACAAGGCGACATAACTCTCACTGGTTTTGAGGTTTACTGATGCGGATAATGTGGTATCATAGGAAATATTTTTTATGTTGAACAAAAAAGTTCCAGGAGCCTTCAGTGTGTACGTTGTTTGCAACGATACGATTACATATCAAAGGGAAAGATTCTCTGCATGCTGCATGTAGTTACTTTCACAGCAATGGCATCCACGCACCATGGACAACAAGGGGCACTACGAGTTTGATTGAGCAATTAATTGCACCCGCCAGCCATACATTTCTGCTATAACCCAATGCTCCATACACTCAAGGTTGGATATATACCCCACCAGGTTAAACCAAGCCACCTGGGAGAGAGAAAAAATGGGAAGAAAGGAGATCACAGGACAGAAAAGGTAAGTGATTGGAAAGCGATACATACAGAAAGAGGCTACTACCGGTTTCCACCAGGAGGGTCAGTCTGGGGGTGCCGTCTACGCAAAGCCGAGGCCAAAGGGGTGTGTTGTCTACGCCAAGGGGCCTTAAAGGTCCGCACACCCGGCATCAGCTCAACCCTCAGCATCCCGTTTTCCCCAAACATGGCTACGCCACGCATGGCTAAGCGCGGGAGGGTCCAACCCCCGTGTGCTTGGATCCGTGGTGTGGATGCTTGCTGCCGCAGACACCCTTGTAGGACCATGAGGTATTTAAAGAAACCTCTTTAAACTAGCACATTCAATTAAAACACCAAAGGGTGTGTGCATTTTTCTTTATGTAGAATATTTGTAAACCTTGGGTAGCACGGTGCTTGTCTGCATAAAGATGGTAAAGCGGGCAAGTTGGACGCGAACCAATGTGACCAGCGCATAACAGACAAGGACTACTAAAGAACAACAGTTGCCCTGTGATCCCTGTTAGATGTCATTGTTTGTTTGCGTGCTACTTACAATGGCAAATCAGTCCTGCGGAAGCTTGCGAGGTGGAGGAAGGTTCATGAAAGGGAAAGTTAATCAGCTAGCCCCCTGGTTAGTTGAGATGGTAGAGCAACCACTCTGGAAAGACATTGGCTACGTGTTCAATCCCTGGACCAGGACAAATATTTCTTCAACTGTGAAGCTTTATTTCTGTGAAACCTACATGGCTTTTCTTTGCCGCTTAGTACTACAAGTCCAGGTGTATGTTAAACTTTCATGTACTTACAGCGGTTTGTCCAAACACCTGGAGAAGCAAGCTAGAAGACTTTAACCTCAGACTGACCTCTCTGCTTTTCCTCAAATAAATCGCCTCTATCTCTCTCTGTTGTTTGTTGGCACCTTCTTATAAAAATGAAAGCATAGAACTTTCTTCTGCGGTATCGAAGTAAAGTACAGACAGCAAGGTGTGGCTTCGAGCGAGTTGGTTCCGCATTATTATGACCAGCACCTAAGGGGGTACAAAACACACAAAGTGACGAACGCAGGAGTGAGACAGGACAAGCAGAAAGAAACGGATGAAGCATTTAGTCCATTTGCCTTGTCTTGCATCTGTCCTACTCTTCTTGCGTGTTTTGTATCCCATTAAGTGGTGGCTGTAGTAATAAAGTACCGACAGTTCCATCTGCATAAAGGCACAGGAATGCACTCTGGGCGTGGCCTCCTGACCTGGTTCCTTGAGAGGTCCAGCGAGCGCAGTGCCATCAGATGTTCGCCAAAGAGCGCCGCCGCTTCATCGTCCGAAGCGGCCACACGTTCTAGCTTGTTGTTCGACACATTCAGATGCAGCAAGGGCGACGCCATGCTAAACCAGGACACGCTGAGCTTCAGAAAATGGTTGTGCGATAGGTCCACTGTGTCCAGCACCTTCAGGTCGTGGGTCAAGTCAGCCGGCAGTGTAGTCAGTAAGTTGTGCGAGAGGTTCAGCAGTTTCAGATTGGCGAGGGGTGTAAACCACGCCTGTGGGAAAAGCAAGCGCACAGGGCAATGACGTCATCACCTTCACTACAAGACAAGATCACTGCATGATGCATCTGAACCTCTAGCCATGGATATTTTACAATTTTTTTCTTTTAATCTTTAACATAGTTTTAACTTGTCCATGCGGCACTTTGTCCAACAACACTTGAAAAGATCTGGCGTTACATTGGTGTTCTCATTAAAGCAATGTAAAACAAAAGGCACTGCATGTTGTTGATTGCATCACTGCCGACACTTCCCATCAGAATACATACTTACAGCAATAACAGGTCTGTGGCCTCTCTGGTTAAACTCTGCTCCACAAGGTGCCACCACCAACACGGCTGCTCAGATTTATGCCCCCAGTAACCCAGCACTATGTGAACGGTGATTACGCATACAGACAAGCTATAACTATTAAAACGTATGACCTGAATGTGCAAAACTGTTGAAGACAGCCTAGATAACAAGGTGCAGAGCTTGAACTAAACCAGATGACAAAATGAACCAATACATAAAAGTCGTAAATTGCCCGAAACAGGTACACAAAAATACAGGAACAGCATACAACATATATGCTCTTGTCTACACTGAAAAAAAGTATTAGAAAATAAAAATTTGCATAAGTGGACAGGCCACGCAGTGCATGACAGCGTGTTTTCAAAACTGAATAAAGTAACGTTTTCCCCAATTCATATGTTTGTGGGATACCCACAACACACAATATTCACCACAAAAATTATAAACTAAGGACTGCACAACGAGCAATGGAACAGATAATGATAACAGGCAAAACATTAAGTGATCAGAAGACAGCAGTATAGATCATATATTCTAGTTGAGATTTATGGGAAGAAGTAGAATTGTACACGTCATGTAATGGATACAGATGACAACCAATGGCCTATAAGAGAAACAGAATAGATGCCAAGAGAAGGATGGTGCAGCAAAGGATAGCAAAGGTCCACATAGCGTGGTGAGGTTAGGAAATTTGCTGACTTAGGATGGAGTCATCTAATGTGAACAAGTGAAAATCCCCACCAGAGAACCTGTGGTCGTGGAAGTGAGTCTATATGAGCTGCTAGCAATTACAGTAGAACCCCGCTGTTACGTTCCTCACTGCTGCGTTTTCCCAGCTGCTACGTCGTTTTAATCCAGTCCCGGCGTAGCTTCCATAGGATCCAATGTATAAGAAACCCCACTGTTACGTAGTAGCTGTGAAAATGTTCCCGCATGATACGTCACAACTTAGCACCCCGAACCCACCTGGGCTATGGTAGGCAATGCACTCCAACCGCCATTTTGGCTTTTGACGAGTTTTCGTGAAAAATGCTCTCTCTATCATCACTGTGATTATGGTCACTGCATGGTTGTTGGACAGGTCGACTCCTCTTCTATCGTGCTATCGTCATTGAGCATTAAGCCTCGTGAACGTCGAACTTGCGCTTAGATGGCGTCGCGCAAGCGGAAGGTGCTTTCCCTTGAGAAAAAGCTGGACACATTAAACGCAGTCGACAGGCAGCCAGCGCGGAAGAGAGTCGACATTGCCAAGGACCTTGGTTTCCCACCCTCGACGCTTAACAGCATCGTCTCGAAGTGTGCCAAGATAGAGGGGAATGCCGCGCTCTTCGGCCCGAAAGCAAAGCAGGCTCGTGGTGCCAAGTATGGAAACCTCGACGAGGCTCTTCTTACCTGGTTTAAGCAAGCTCGCGCTGCCGGTGTCAACTTCGACTGCAGCATTTTGCGCGAGAAGGCGATCAACATAGCCGACAAACTGGGCATCACCGACTTTGTGGCGTCCAATGGCTGGATCGACCGTTTCCGGAAGAGGCACGGCATTGCTTATAATACGGTAAGCGAAGAAGCAGCGAGTGTGAACATGGAAGCAGTGGATGATTGGAAGGCCACCCTATCTGGAATAATTAAGGGGTATGAGCCTCGTGACATTTACAATGCCGATGAAACGGGCCTCTTCTTTCGGGTGCAGCCATCTAAGTCATTAAGCCTGAAGGGCGAAGCATGCCACGGAGGCAAATGTAGCAGAGAATGACTAACTGTGCTCCTTTGCTGCAACATGGATGGCTCAGACAAGCTCAAGCCATGGGTAATTGGCAAATATCGAAACCCACGGTGCTTGAAAAACACTTGCCTGCTGCCATGTCACTACCGAAGCAACAGTCGTGCATGGATGACATGTTCTTTGTTTGAAGAATTTCTTCGGTACTTTGACAAGATGGGTGCCCAGTGCAGGAGTGTCATCCTATTTCTGGACAATTGTGCTGCCCACCTGAGAGACCCATTGTTTCTTCGGAACGTAAAGCTTGTGTTTTTACCACTAAATATGACAAGCCATTTGCAGCCGTTGGATGCCGGCGTCATAAAAAACTTGAAGCATTCTTACAGAAAGTGCATCGTCAAGCGTTGGCTCGTGCATATTGATCGCGGACAGCAGCCTGCGACCATTTTGGTGCTTGACGCTATGCACTATGTTGCTTCAGCGTGTACTGCAGTGAGTGTGTCAACTGCACAGCACTGCTTCGCGCGGTGTGGCTTTCGCGTGGACGGTGAGATGGAAGCTGCCACGGAAACTGAAGAGTTACAAACTGCCGCTTGTGAAGAAGAGCTAGCTGAGGCAATGAATGCACTGGGTGCCATGGGAGTCACATACGACGACTACGTCGCCGTGGATGCTGCCGTTGAGACATCAGAGTGTCAGAGCCTCGCCGAGATCGTTGAGAACTTGTTCGCGAGTGAAGCTGCGGACTGCGATGATGACGAGGAGCATGAGCCGCATGATGCCGGGGAGTTGCCAAATCCTAGCTTTGGAGAAGCCGTCGCGGCTCTGGATCTCCTCCGCAGGTACGTCGTACTTCACAGCGACGCTGACAGCAACATGGCCTTCCAGGCTATTGAGAAATGTGTAGTGATTTCTAGCGAGCGAAAGAAACAGCAAGCCACCATTCTGGACTTCGTAAGCGCACTCTGTGGAAATAAATTGTCTATAGTTGAAGCTGCACTTTTTTCATTCATTTTCGGAGCTTTCCTCACTGTTGTGTTTTCCCGGCTGTTACATTTTTTTCCCCCGGTCCAGTGAAAAATGTATGAACGGGGTTCCACTGTATTACAAAACCTTGTTTGTAACCACCTTCTTGACACTTGCTTTGTTTTTATTTTTTTTCCAAATACTATATTGAAACCTGCTTAGGCAATCTTTAGGATGGTGCAGAGTACACTTGTGGTCTTGTGCTTCACACACACACACACACGTGCACATACACACGCACACACACACTTTTCTTAGCCCTCACCAGGCAAAAATTGATAGATATATCATGACACTGGTCTCCTAGCAACAGAAATGTGCTTTCTCGAGAACTAAAAGATAAGCAGTGTCCACAATATCTACAGAATGTGCAAATGAAATTTCTTGCGTTAATCTGTGCCCAACTGGCCCGCAGCCATGTTGTCATGAACATGCTGCTAAGCTAGCTGGCACATTACTAATAAAATACAGCACACAAATAAAGAGAACAATCAAACAAGGCAGCAAGTACCGGAGAAGTGCGAAGAGGCAAAAACTGAAGCTAAGAATTACCAAGAAGCCACTGCAAAGGGTGGCCATGCTTAGGACAGTTCCATGATTGGTGTTCAGGAATGGTGCATGAAAGTGCATCCTAGCAGCTGCACTTCAAGTGACAAAGGAGCAGCACGGAGCATGTTGGCTCAGTTGCTCCTTCGATAGTTCCACATATTCAATGCATGCTCAAGGAACTTGCAGTGTACAGGCACATGTGTGTGGAAGCTGACTGTCTTGGGTATTAAATAGAATCCTTAATATGCTTCAGTACAGGATTAGAAAACAAACAGGGGCAGTCAATAATCTTAGTTGGCATTAGGAGGAAGAAATGAAATTGGGCTGGCCAAGTAATGCATAGGGCAGATAAGGCATTGTCTATTAGAGTTAAAGAATTGGTGCCAAGAGGGAGGAAGTGCCATGAAAGATAGCAGAGAACTAGGTGGTGCAACGAATTTAGGCAATTCGCAGGCATAAGATGGTGTCAGCTGGTGCACGTACTCAGAGATCCCTGGGAGAGGTCTTTGTCTTGCTGTGAACAGAAATAGGTTGACAATAACTGATCTACATTAACAGACACAGCTTGGTCAAGTCCTTGTCATACATTGCAGCTCACGCAAATAATATTTCAAGCTCTTAAAGTTAAAGGTAGAGGAGGAAAACACATTGGTCGTACCTCAGTTACCACTGCAAAATGTGGCACATCTTCCAGAACAACAGAAACCTGAGCCACTTGGTGGGAATTCACAGTGCGAAAGGCCAGGTGTGCAAAACACCAAGAGGCACAAAGTTATAACACTGTGTCATAATGTGCCTCAACAAAGTTATAACATTATCTCATCATGCGTGTTGGCATTTCAATCACATTAACAAGGACATCGAATGTGATGTGTCCCGAGTAATTTAAGCAAGTTACATAAATGTTCTACATAATCATGCCCACAGTGCGTGGAAACTACGTAATATTTTCATATTTTGAAATGTCACACAAATTATGGCTTTTTCGGAAATTAAACCATGCACAGTGAAATCTCGATATAATGAACTTCAGGGGACCGTGGTAACTTGTTCGTTATTCTGAGACCGTTATAGTCAAAGTGCCAAAATAAACCATTCTGCCCATCAACCCATCAGTTCATAAGTTGTCACCATATGAGCTATCCACGCAAACGTCGCTGTTGGCTCTTGGCACGCGCTGTTGCTATTATGCATAGATTCCATTGCCATACACCACCGAAGTATCGTATAATAACAGTGATACGCGCAAAGCAGACGCTGATGCCGAGAAAACTATCGACAAAAAGGTAGCTCCATGTCACCTACAAAGCACAATGTTTCTTGCTTTTTGTTTGTCTTTCACATTTCTTGCCATGGACACCACAACTGTCTCGCTCGAGGTGGACACCTGAATTATGTCAAAGCACAAGTGCCCATAATCGACGCTGTTGTCTGTAAAGTGCGACTGTGTGGCATCCCCGCAAGTATGGAAGTTTCATTTAACTGCACACGTAGCTACGGCCACAAAAGAGGCACGAAAGAAAGAGGTGTGCGCAGAAGAAAGGGTAAAAGAAGAAAGAGACATGCCTCCGTTGCTAGGCGCTACTTTTCTGGTTGGAGCATGCGCTCCCAAAACGTGATGCATCATCGCCTCCGCTTGACCGCATTCTTTTTTTCTTGGCCGCCATCTCAGGTTTTCTGAACCCATGTGCCCAACATCCGCTCTCTGCGCCTTGTTGTCTGCTAGTCTACAGTTTCGGCTGCCGTGAAGGATACTCGGAAATCTAAGCATCCCCAGATTTCAAAATATTAGTTTGTAACACTGACGCATTGTTAACATTGTTATCATCACAGGGAAATGGAATAAATATCTTTATTCTGAAAAGCTCGGGATTTTGAAATTCGTAGTACTGAAACATTTTTACACTTAAACTATAAGTCAGCAGATTATTTTTGAAAAGTTTGTTAATCTGAAAAGTTCGTTAATGTAGTGTTCGTAGTAATGAGGTTTCATTGTAATTCAGAATATTCTAAATTCCTACCCTGAATTACCTTGGCAACGGAAACCTTTAGGGAGACAGTCTATAAATGTCATGAACATTCTATGTCATTAACAGAACAAATAATGCTAAATAGTAGGTCTGATGTTAACCTTACTGCTGCTTTTTCTTGTTCAGGTGTATTTTTGCTGCTGTTTCATGTATCTCTGCTTTGTGTTTCTGTTCTTCATCTGATGTATTCTGTACAATTATAGACCTTTTCATCAGGCAAGGAGGAAAGTTGTGCCACGAGCCTTTCCTTCTCTCTGGCTTCTACGAGCTGGCACAGCGCTACTTGAATGTGTTGCTGCCGTGGCATGCTGTGGGATGATTCAAAGGTGTTTTAGCTCATTCTCCAAGAAATGTATGTGAGGTCAGTTCATACAAGGTCTCCAGAGAACCACTGTGTAGCCTTAGGATGCAGCGGTAAATGCAATTTGCGGAAATTTTTCTAAGCTGCGCAAGCAGGCGACATGCCTCGTCATCCACGATTTGTGTACATGTTGTGAACTATTTTGGCCAAATTGGTTTCCACTCGACGAAGAGCAGTAGCATTTGTGAATTGCCAATGTGAATCAGAAAATCTTGTCACTGCCTGATCGCTTGGTGTGAGAATGGAAACATGAGTTCTTGTGTACGGCCAATCCGAAGCAACCCCAAAACATCTAAGTGCCAATCATTATAGAATATTTGCATCAGCCGCTGATATTGTTCTCACGCATTTAAAATTAAATTATGGGGTTTTACGTGCCAAAACCACTTTCTGATTATGAGGCACGCCGTAGTGGAGGACTCCGGAAATTTCGACCGCCTGGGGTTCTTTAACGTGCACCTAAATCTAAGTACACGGGTGTTTTCGCATTTCGCCCCCATCGAAATGCGGCCGCCGTGGCCGGGATTCGATCCCGCGACCTCGTGCTCAGCAGCCCAACACCATAACCACTGAGCATCCACGGCGGGTGTTCTCACGCATTTCAAATCTACTATGCTATGTCTACATTATCCACCTGTATAAGGCCAATGGCTGGCTCAACACCACTATCAATGTGGTTGGTAAACCAGCATGATACATGCAAGCTTTGTGCTTCGGCATTGCCTCATTACCCTGCAAAGCAGTAATGTCCAAAGGGAATCATGTAAAAGGAATGTGACGCTATTTGTAAGGAAACAATTTCCGTAAGACAAGCGAGTGTGTCATAGAGATTGGGCCCGAAAAGACAGAAAACAAAAATCTGTACTCATCCTCTTACGGCTTGTAAAATTTCAGTTACCTTTGTAGTGGTCAATTGACCAATTTGGTCACCATCTATTGGGGAAAATAAAAAAAAGCACTAGCTGAAGTCGCAAGAAGACCATACATCTTCATGTTGCATGCTCAGCCCATCCAGCTACAGAACAAACGAGATCTATAACCCAGCAGCTACAACTGTTTCAGGTGCACATGCAGTCCGTAGCTGGCCGCTCAACCACTCAACAAGCGTGATTCACACTGTACGGTATGCTGTTATTACCAACCAAAACTATTTCGCTCGGGGGCAGAAGCTGTGTCCAACAAAAAAGGTAGTCGCGCAATGTATCTACAGATAATTATTTCAAAGCTTGTCAAATCAACAACGGAACTTATCACGGAGCAATACGGTACCCACTCTATTACAACCATCCCCTATGTTTTTAACTACTCATTGGTGCTAAATCACCGCATCAAATTACAGGGAGAATGTCGCAGCAAGGGCGCATTTGTGAACAAAATTTTTATAAGTACACAACTGATCTCCAAGGCTGATTGTAGGTTCAAACCCATGGGCACACATCTAGATGGGTGCTCCATCCGCCTCACTGGCAGGAGAAATTCCGATGACAACAAATAAAATCACTTCAGTATGTCTCACAGGACCATTTATAATGTAGAAGATGCTTCATCATACTAAACAAGACTGTGCGAGCCCAAGAACAACCTAGTTACCGAAGTTGGTATCAAAGAGGCTCATTGAAGAGCGGCACACGCCTGCTAGCACATATCCATTGACTCAAGATGGCATCAAAGAGGTTCATTGAAGACGAACACTAACCGAGTGGCTCATTCTCAGTACTCCAAGTTGGCGTAAAAGAGCTTCTTTGAACAGCAGAACGTAACCAGTCCCGCGTCTACAAGAACCCATGTTGGCGTGAAAGAGGTACATTGAAGAGCGGCATGCATGTACACTTCGCCCCATACTCAGCGACCCAAGTTGATTCGACGTTTTGTTTCAAAACTTGTTAATTCAGCACAGCAGCACGTTGTGCTACCCATTCGGCCATTGACTATCCAGTGACCCAGGTAGGCAGGAAAACGGTTAGATGCAAACCTACATAGATACAAACATACATAGATAGACTGATAACTACATAGCCCCCGGAAAGTGCGTGAAGTACCCTAAGAATGCTAACGCATTAAAAGGTCGATACATTTGTTAGGTTGTGTATAGCTATGAAATGTTTTGTATAGTTTTGTTACGAGTAGGAAGGCTTTAGTCAAGCATCCATACATACCTTTCGACTGACCTTAATTGGTATGTGATGTACCATGAATCAGAATTCAATAAACAGAAAAAATTTGGGTCCCGTGAAGATTCTCACCTTGTCGACAGCCTGCAACTGGTTGAATGCCAAATTTAGCCGGGTGAGGTTGCTGGCACCCTCCAGGTTCAGGTCCTTGAAGCGGCATTCGTGCACCGACAGGGACTCCAGCTTGGCCACAAATCGGACTGAGCCCACCGTGAGGATGGTCATGCTGATATTTCGCAGTGTCAGGCCGTGGGGCGCCACCTCCGGTGCTCGGACATAGCACACGTGCAGCTGTGTGAGGTCCCCGTCTCCCGTGCACGTCCAGAGGTGTTCGCCGTCGGCTGTCATCTTGCCAAAGCAGCCACACGGGTATGCTTTGTCGAGCTCGTCTGCTGTGCCGAAGGCGCTGGCAAGTGCACATGACGACAGAAGGAGGAGAAAGAGCTGCAGCTGCTCTGCGGCCAGTGACCGGACAGCCATGCTTCACAAGCTTGAATGGCGGTGAAGGTGCAACGTGACAGCCTGTCGTAGCCTGGACATCAGAGGTGTTACCTGCAATTCGGTTCAATTCCTTTCTTCCAGAAAACTTAAATTTACTTCAGTTTCCTTTGTAAGGAAACTTTTATTGAATTCATCATCTTTTTGCAGAAAACCTTAATCAAATTTAATGTTTGAAGTGCTGACAGTGGCAGAGCAATGGTGCCAGAACATGAGGTGGCACTCATTGGCAAAGGAATCGTGGCATTTTCTTTAGGCTGAGGTAATTTGAGACCACAAAAGAATTTTTTTTAAGAAATTAGTTCCGAGCCTGCACTGAGGAGTATTTTACCGATTTTCAAGCACTGCTATAGAGGCTAGCCACTTCGATGCAGCAAGGTGAGGTCAACTAAATTTGCGAGCCCGGCAGGGGTATAAGATGTAAATGGTGCCTTGAGTGCAAATCTGCCCCATTCTCATCTTTTTTTTTAGCCAGATATGGTGGTTCAAAACACAGGAACATACAAGAAAATTAAAATCATGCAGATTCAATGCACATATTGAAATCTATGTCAAGTGAAGCTTTTGTGAAGTGATTAATCAAATGCTATAAATTTACCTATTTCATTCCCGTGTCTGTGGCGCAAAGGAAACTGGCGCGGGCGCATGTGCTCTTGTGCACCCATGCTACGCAATGTGACGCACGTACCAATCATCCAAAAGAGCTAGTTGGGGTTTGCACGATGGAAATATACATGTAATTGTGGCCTAATACTATGATCATCTGGCTGCTGCGCTGGGAAACTGAGGTTTGATCCCACAACCAGGCATGCAATTCCTTTTTTTTTTTTTTTTTTTTTTAGTGTGTGAGCTATACAGCTAGACAGCAGCAGCACGTAGCAGCCACGGTCAGGAAAGCCTCGGAGGGTTTGCAAAATAAAGCTTCACTTTCAAACCTTTCTGTGCAGAGATACTGCAAGGTTAATCAAACTGCAGCACTTGCAGTGACGAAATAAGTTTTAACAATTTTGCAGTGCCCACCACTGTTTCATTTTTGATTAAATTTCACAGCAGTATCACACTGCTAAGCAGAACATCTAGCATCTTCATGCACCTGGTTCATCCAGTAAGAATGAAAACCCCCCGTCATATGTGCACTTCACAAAAAGATAAACAAGCTAGAGCAGAGTTGCTGATCGGTTTCACCGAACTAAATGGTAGAAGCTTGCCCCGAAATTAGAGTGTAAAAAAAAAGGCAGTTAATGTATACCCTAGAGAGGTTATCCGAATGAGAATCCGAGTCTTCCATGCTATGCAATATGACTGCATACCCTTCTCTACTGTTTAACCCAACAAATCCCAACACACACTTCCACATCAAGGAAGATAAGTATAACTTGTTCACTTTTGTTTCTGGAAATAGGAAGTACATCCATGCTTTAAAAAAAGGCGCTGGGGCAATGAAATCTTACTTGAGCAAGCAATTATTGTTTGGCTTTCCGAACGATTCGCAAGCAGGAACACGCACCAGCGCATTAAAACCCGCTATTGCACGGGCCTTGCGTTAACCTTCCCGCGCTTAAATCGGAATAATGGGGCATTAAGCTCAGCGTAGCCCAAGCGGTTTGTTGGCCTTCATGGGGTTCCCGGACACATGGGGTTCCCGGACATTCCCGGACACGTGCCAGTGGCATAAAATTTATCCCTCAGGACCGAACGAAACCGCGGAACGTTAGGCGACCGATACCATTTCAAATAAAACTAGCTTCGCGCCGGTGTCGTCTATTTTACTTGAGACGAGGCCGCGTAATCTCTAGGTTTTGAACGTTGCAGCTCGATTATCTTCTTTAAAAGGCGGAGGCAAACGAACTGACAGTGACGTTCGAGCTAGGACAGCGCGGACAACTTGGAACTGCGTATCACATAGCGCAACAGGACGCGTCGAATGCAGCAACAGGTTCAAAAGTGCGTTCTCTAAACGCCGGGAAGACGTCTTTCGCCTAGCGTGCCGTCAGTGTGTCAGCGTGTCGCAGGTTTCGTCCATACTTCACTGACGGGCATCGCCCGCATGAAAACGACGCCATCGGAATGCGCTTAGCGACGCAGCAGTCCTTGAAACACCTGTTGCACGACATATCGCCAAGGTTTCACCGCCTCGCGCCTATAAGGTCGGCAATGCCGCTCGCGATAGACGCGACCAATAAAGAGAACCGCCGCAGTTTCAGTTCCTACCTGGAATAATCCTTCGGGGATCTTTCGTAGCAGCGACGAATCCCGATAAGGCGGTCCATCAGCAGTACGTAAACAAAGTTGTTGACCTTACCCGACCTCCGTTTTTTACGACTATAATTGGCCCGACAGTCTAAATTAAAAGCTTCAAGATGCACTCTGTCGGTCAACCTCTACGCGACAATTCCACTGTGAAAGGAAGAGACGGAAAGAAAGCATCCTGAACGCCTGAAAAGAAGTCTATCACCGAGACCGATAGCGAAACAGCAACAGTAGAGCGGGCGCGGCCATGTTGGAGGATTGCTGCCGATGCCGATTGGATGTTTGAAAAAGGCTCGGAACCATCGGTTTCGTTTCAAGCGCAAAGTGTAGCAAGATATCGGTAGTCACGCATCTTGAAAACGAAACGATGATCTATGTACTGCACAGAATACGCGGCTGGAGAGAGTCTGCATCTAAGCATGCGCTTGAAATGGGAACCAGGAGGAATAACCTTTATTTATACAAATGAGCCGATGGTGGAATCGTCCGAGGTGGGCGGCGTGCCTAGTCCAGGATGCCGTGGGCCTGAGCCGATAGCTTATCTCTGCTTACCAGCCGATGCTCGTGTCCAGGCCTCGGGCTTGTCAGCTGGGCCTCGTACTGCTCGACGGAAGAGGAAGAAAACAGGGCAATGGCTTAGGTAAAATATAAAACGGCCGTGGCTTAGCCTGGCGATTGCGAAGCAATGTGTTATTCTTGGTGAGAGATTTCTCCTGTCTTTTCTTCGAACGCTCTTGTCTCTGCTGGGGTGTTTCTTCTGCACGCTGTTTTCTTCGCTTTTCGTTTTCCTTCTCTCGAAACGCACGTTCCTTCTCAAGACGCTGCTGCCGCTGTTCCGGGGTTTCTTGGACACGCCTCTGCCGTTTAGTCGCGTTCCAGCGTTCTGAACTAGTAGAAGGAGACTCACTGTCGGGCAAACTCATAATTTCTTCCTTTGCTTCTGCTGTTTCCACAGAGGAGGTTGCACGTTGTCGCCGAGCTGCATACTGGGCACGCCGCTTAGTCGTTCTTCTTCCGTCTCCGTAGCTCGCTGATGCTTCCTCTTTGCATTCTGCCGAGCTGCATTGTTCGTAGGCACCATCGTAACATCTGGCTGTATGACTGCCTTGGCGAGAGGAGCGGAGCTGTTTTATACAGCTGGTGTGGCGTCACTCTGACCGTAGCGCCCCTGGTGAGAGGAGCGGGAGTTAGGCCGCCGTTGGTGGCTACCGCCTCGCGACGGCGTGAGATGGGGCCCCGTTTTTACACAGCTGGTGTGACGTCACTCTAGGTCACGTGGTGTGACGTCACGCAGCGAGGTCACGCTAAAGGTCAATGGTGCCTACCACCGCCTCGCCACGGAACGGGCTGAAGTGCGACCTAAAGTAGTATTGCTTCGCAATAAAAGAGAGAGAGGGAGAGAGCAGCTAGACACACCACTCTGCGTTGGAAGGGGGTAAAGGATAAAAGTCTCCATAGCAGAATGCAAAAAAAAAGCAAGAAATATACATACATTTAAATTTGATCATGATATTTCCAGGTGAGACGGTGGCGAAAACTTCCTTTCTATATCATGTATATAGTGAACTTCAACTGTTTAAAGCCTCTCAAGAAGGTACGTCACGAAGGTAAATGAAGAATGAATCCAAGGCTTGCGCGGCTATAAGTGTAGTGCGAGCAGAGCATGACAATTAAATCTCGTCGATTTGGTGTGTGTGTGTGTGTGAGTGTGTGTGTGTGTGTGTGTGGGGGGGGGGGTGCGCGCGCACACCGCCGAAAACACCGCCGGAAGTGGATAATGATTCCGTGAGTTTTGAATGGCGCTTCTACAGTTATCAGTCGAACCACCTGACGTAGCCACTTCTCTGCTGTGCTTATGTGGGTGCTTTTCTAACCTTTCGCGGTGGGTGCAGTACGTCTAGCACCACAGCATCCTGCGCTCTACGCGGGCGGGCGGGCGGGCGTGCGCTTCGCTATATATTTATTCAACGAAGCCACATACCAAGTGTTAAATAGAAAAAAAAAACAAATGAAGCTAGCCTACGCAAAGGAGACTTAATTCACGATTTGAAACGCCTGCGAAATATTAAAAATAAACAAAGAGAAAGCAATGTTCTGCTATCAGAAAGAAATAAATACCAAGTGAAGTATTTCTACTAAACCGGTATCACTTTTTCCCAATGCGACGTTTCTTATTCAAGTCACTCTCCGATGCGCGTCGTCTGCTTCTTTCGCGAAAAGATGAAATCATGCATTGCTGTCTTTCCACCGCGATGACACACGTAATGATACACAAGAAAAGCCTTTCGACATCCGGTTTTTGTTTTGTTTTGTTTTTCATTTCCGAATTAGTGCGCGGCGGCATCACGACGATTTGAGAACTACGAGGCATTCAGCGGTAATGATGATGATGAATTAAAGGCATCACATTTGAAACGGAGCGGTGACATATAATCACCTACCTGCTTGATTTATTCAGGTATGCTATGCACTATTTTCACCTAGCATATTAGTATACATCCCCTTAATCTTTTTTTTTTTTATTATTCTTTAGATCTCCCTTGTGCCGCTAACTATGATCGACTATAAGACATCCGATCGTATCAATCTCTTTCCTGTTTTTTTTTTTTTTTTTTTTTTTCACCAATACTCCAAACATCTCTTCCTTATCTCGAATGCTGACCGGTTGACGCTTCCGTCCACTTTAAACCCAAGCGCTTCTGGAAGGTGTGCGTTACCTGCGGAATTCTCACGGGGTGGATCTCTTCGCATTCCATTAAGATATGCTAAGTGGTCTCCAGATTTTTGCTACAGCATACGTATGCCTCATATAGTTCCAAATATTTGCTCCGGTGTGTTTTTGTCCTTAGGCAAAGCCCTTTGTGTTATAGTACAAATTTACAATAGTACAAATTACAAGATACTTGCGCACTTTAGCTGTCCATTTGTTTTCATCTGTGTTCCTGAGTCATTCTTAGACACTAATTTTGCTCTGTGCTTCTTTGAAATCAAAAGAGGCCCAACCAGGCACGTACCCAAGGGGGGGTCCGGGGGACCGCCCCCCACCCTCCGAAATTAAGCGGCATACACCCCCCCCCCCCCCCCCCCCTTCACACACATTCTAAAGCACCGCCAAATCAATCTTGAGACTGGACAGCTATTCGGCGGTTAACATTTTGCTGCCTTTCTTCCCCTTTCAGATGTCGGTAAATATGGGCACCTCCTGGGCTGTGAAGGCCAATTTTCTCATCGATTCGGTGCCCGCGCGACTGAACTCGAGATGCGTTAGTTGCCACTATCTATTGGAACGGTCACGCGCATCGCTGTTGCTTCGTTAGTTCAAACTTCTTTGTTTAGACTGATCCAGGGACCAGGAAAGGCATTCAGTTCGTAGTGAGCTGGTCTGTATATGCTCATGGATAGAGTTGCGGCCGGAGAAAACGCCAGTTGCGTTTAACTTTTCCTTTTGCTTCATTATTTCTACGACTGACGGCTCGCCTCGATAAGGTGGTAGATAAGGTAGATAAAGTGGAAAATAAAGTAACGCGAAACAGCGTCCATCATCAAACCCTGCAATAACCGTTAAACCCATAAAAAGTATCAATGTCACCCGTTACCTCGTCTCGTTTTTCCCTAATTGTACAGCACTTCTCGTGCAATATCGGCAACTGCAAGCAAGAGCCTCAGGAGTTAAGAAATTAAGCGTTCTACTCAGGGAGAGGGCCGAGACAACAGCCAAACAGGAAGGAAAAGCAAAAATTAACAAATTTAGCCATTGTTTGTGAAAATATTTATGGATCAAGATTTTTTTACTTTAAAAGGAAGTAGAGAAAACACCGCCGGAAGTGGAGAATGATTCCGTGTGCTTTGAATGGCGCTTCTACAGTAATCAATCGAACCGCCTGACGTACGAGATCCAAAAAAAACTGCGCAAAAAAGGGACAAGACAAAGAAAGAACCACACGACACGGGCGCAGACTAACAACTCAGTTGTTAGTCTGCGCCCGTGTCGTGTGGTTCTTTCTTTGTCTTGTCCCTTTTTTGCGCAGTTTTTTTTGGATCTCGTAATGCCATACCAACTAGCCCCTCACCGTACGCTTCTAGACGCCTGACGTAGCCACTTCTCTGCTGTGCTAATGTGGGTGTTTTTCTAACCTTTCGCGGTGGGTGCAGTACGTCTAGCACGACAGCCTCCTGCGCTCTACGCGGTTTTACGGGACTGGCGGCCACGCATCGTTACGCAACTTCCCAAATAACAATACGGGTCGGTTTTGGCACTTGGTAGGGCTGTAAACGAGGGTTCTAAAAGAAGTGTGACTGTTCCTGAAATACATAGTTCTCCATAATTCTTCAATAGCTAATTCAAAAAACGCTACTAGAAATCTTTATTTTACACTTTTGCTTGTTTACTTGTTCTTGGGAGTGTTCTTGCTGCGCTTCTTTCTTGCGCGAGTCCATTTGATGTGGTTCCTTGTTTGTCAAGGTGTATCTCTCAGGTGTACCCGTGAGATACGCCTTACTTCATTCCTCTTTTGCGGGTTTACGCGTCTTTATGCTGAACGGTGGACATTATTCACATTTGTACTAGTAAAAGAACCCCCGCCCCCTCATTTGCATAGGAAAGTTGCCCTGGGTTAGGCGCCCCTTGAAAAAAATCCTGGGTACGTGCCTGGGCCCAACCCATGTCAAAATGCATTGCCTCATTTGTTTTACCATGGACTCCCAAAGCCAACCTGCCTACCGATCTTTGGTTAACTTCCAACCCCGCCAAAATATGAGATTTTAAACGTTTTTTTTTCTAACGTTAGCGCTGCCATCATTACTTCTTTCCAGATTCCACGCACCACCTCATACTTATAATTGTGTCCACACAGTGCTCTGTGTTTCATTATTGCTGCATTCTGCTTCCCCTTTATTTCAGATTTTCTCGGCGGGTGCTTGAGTAAGTATTTCGTTCGTTTATGTATACGCCGAGGTACTTATATTGCTAGACAATGCGTATGGCTTGCTGTTGCATTGACACCATGTAATTACTCCTCTCTTCATTGAAGATCATAATTCCCCATTTCACTGCGCTGGATTTAAGCCCCAGATTAGTCGCTGCGCTGCCAGAGATATTTGTAAGTGTCTGTAAATCTCTTACATTGTCCGCTACTGCCACTATGTCGTCTGCACACCTCAGTCCGGAGACCTTCTGTTGCACCACTTGCATGCGGGATAAATCAAACCTTAATTCGCTGTTTTCCAGTCGCCTTCTTATGCCCTTAAGGGGCCCCTCATCATCATCATCATCATCAGCCTGATTACGCCCACTGCAGGGCAAAGGCCTCTCCCATACTTCTCCAACTACCCCGGTCATGTACTAATTGTGGCCATGTTGACCCTCCAAACTTCCTAATCTCATCTGCCCACCTAACTTTCTGTCGCCCCCTGCTACGCTTCCCTTCCCTCGGAATCCAGTCCGTAACCCTTAATGACCATCGGTTATCTTCCCTCCTCATTACATGTCCTGCCCATGCCCATTTCTTTTTCTTGATTTCAACTAAGATGTCATTAACGCGCGTTTGTTCCCTCACCCAATCTGCTCTTTTCTTATCCCTTAACGTTACACCTATCATTCTTCTTTCCATAGCTCGTTGCGTCGTCCTCAATTTAAGTAGAACCCTTTTCGTAAGCCTCCAGGTTTCTGCCCCGTACGTGAGTACTGGTAAGACACAGCTGTTATACACTTTTCTCTTGAGGGATAATGGCAACCTGCTGTTCATGATCTGCGAATGCCTGCCAAACGCACCCCAGCCCATTCTTATTCTTCTGATTACTTCACTCTCATGATCTGGATCAGCAGTCACTACCTGTCCTAAGTAGATGTATTCTCTTACCACTTCCAGTGCCTCGCTACCTATCGTAAACTGCTGTTCCCTTCCGAGACTGTTAAACATTACTTTAGTTTTCTGCAGATTCATTTTTAGTCCCACCCTTCTGCTCTGCCTCTCCAGATCAGTGAGCATGCATTGCAGTTGGTCCCCTGAGTTACTAAGCAAGGCAATATCATCAGCGAATCGCAAGTTACTAAGGTATTCTCCATTTACTCTTATCCCCAATTCTTCCCAATCCAGGTCTCTGAATACCTCCTGTAAACACGCTGTGAATAGCATTGGAGAGATCGTATCTCCCTGCCTGACGCCTTTCTTTATTGGGATTTTGTTGCTTTCTTTATGGAGGAGTACAGTGGCTGTGGAGCCGCTATAGATATCTTTCAGTATTTTTACATACGGCTCGTCTACACCCTGATTCCGCAATGCCTCCATGACTGCTGAGGTTTCGACTGAATCAAACGCTTTCTCGTAATCAATGAAAGCTATATATAATGGTTGGTTATATTCCGCACATTTCTCTATCACCTGATTGATAGTGTGAATATGATCTATTGTTGAGTAGTTAAGAGAGAGTTAGAGAGTTGAGAGTTAAGGGGCCCCTCACCAGGCCCCATAGCAAGTTTCGGTTATACGCTGGAAGTTGTTACGTGTCCTTTAGGGAGCGTTCTGCCGTAAATTTTTTTTCAAATCGGCTCATTAATAGCCGAGATAGAAATATTTCAGTGCCGCGAACCCATGATTTCAGCAGGCGGGCTCCACTGCCAAGCAAGACGCTCCTTCCACTCACCCCGTCGAGCCTTCGCAATTCCTTCCCTCCGTTCTCCCATACCAGACCTCGAGGATCGCGTGACGCATAAATCACGGGCCCCGCCTTCATTTTTTCTTTTTCTCCTCGCTTTTTTCGGCGCTACGCATTTCCGCTGACGGCGTCGCGCGCGAGCTGTTGTCTCGTTCGCGCAGCGCACGATTTTGCGCGCTGTGCACAAGGAAATATGACTAGCGTTATAATTCCGTGCTACACGAATACCGAGGCAGACCAAGCGGATCGCAAGAGCAGGATCACGCGCTGGAACACGGTAGAAAACGGCATAATTTCGGTACCTACGCACGGGACCGCACGGCCGTGGGAACAAGCAGACAAAGCGGAAGTACACCTCTCTTGCTTCAGTGCGAAGTAAAACAAAAGACACGCAGATATTCCGTTTGTGTGTTGTATTATTTCTCTAAACTTCAATTCGTGAATCCAAGCAACAGATCGCACAGATAACGGATGTCTTGAATAATTCTCGAAGTCGCGTGTCACCACGAGCGGCGTCACACTGCGGACACGACTACGTAGGCGCAGGCGCACGAGTATGTCATCCTCTGGTTTGGGGCGCGGCGGCCGCGAGAAGGAAAAACGGCGTTCGGTTCGAAATTTCAGATCTTTCTGCGGCGCGTAGCGATGTAATACTTTGCAAATACGATCGTTACAGTGCAATGTATGCTCTGCGCTTGTCAGCTTAAGATGGCCAGACCTGGTGAGGGGCCCTTTAACATAAAGCTTGAACAACGACGAAGAAAAAGGACATCCTTGTTTCAGTCCTTGGTGAATTTCGACCACTTCATTACCTTTTCGACCTTTTCATACAACTTGTACTCGGTTGTCTCTATGTATCTTCCTCAGCAGCTCCACGAAATCGTCATACATACGTTTGTGCTTAAGAATATCCCATAACTCCTTGTCTACGTTGTCACAGGCTCCTTTAATATCTAGAAATGCTACCGATAAAAGTCTATTCTGAGATGCTGAAATGTCTATACACAGAGTTAGCACAAACATATCCGCTAAGCGTCTGCCTGGACTGAACCCATTCTGCGGTTCCCTCAGTGCATCCTTCTTCTCCACCCACTTCGACAGTTCCAATTTTATGGCTTGCACTGGCATTCTATACATTATCAACGTTACTGTAACTGGCTTGCACGAGCTCGTCTTATCCTTATCTTTGCCTTTGTAGATGACCTTCATCTTGCTTTTACGCTATCCAACCGGAATTTTCTTCCTTCTAATCACTTGTTCTACGGCATTAGTCATCAGTGCTTTGCTCTTTAAACCGAGGTTTTTGATTAGCTGTATTGGGATTCTATAAGGTCCTGCTGCCGTATTATAAGAGACATTTTCTTCTGCTTTCTTTTCAATAAAAGCTTTCTGTTAAATTTCGATCTCAGGCTTCTCTGTTGTTCCTGTCTCTTTGGACTCCTAGGAGGCTGTGTTTCGCTTCAAACTTGAACCTTGATCGGCTGTTTCTCAGCGTGGTCGCAAGGAGGCGAGCATTTAGTTGGAGTCGCCAATAGGTGTGATTCCACGCAACAGGTATTTATGAGCCTAAATTGCGCTTACTTTTCTATTCCTATTTAAGTTATTGTTTTCTAGTTCGGGGCCATACCACCAGTGGCGTAGCTAGGTTTGTCTGGCACCCGGGGCCCATAGGTCTTCTGTCATCCCCACCCCCCGGGTGTAGTTGAGGAAGGCGAGGATATCAACAATTTCCGGGTGTCTTCAGACGTATATGACACCAAACAACGTATATGACAACAAAGTTCACAATAAGGGGTCAGAAAATTTGGTTATGGAAATTCACCGTGTTTTTTTTTTTCTTTTTTAACCAAGGTAGAACATTCCACTCTCAGAAAAGTTTACACCCTTCGAGTCGTATCTTGCCACACAACAAGAAACGTCATCTGTCTTGTCCGCATTTCCTTTCTTTAATGCTGCGAGCCCAGTACTTCACAGTAACGAACGGAATGCGCAATAAAGCCGGATTTAAAAAAAAAATAGGCGCCCTGGGCTAATGCGCATGCAGGCCCCCTTTCCCTATACTGACCCCCCCCCCCCTCTGTCGCCTGCTACGCTACTGGAAATATGCCATATTTCATTGTAATTCCACCAAATTAAAAAGAACGCAGTACGATCAACGGGATTATTATTATTGTTATTATTATAAGGAAAACAACAAAATTTGCTTGAAACGCGTGCTGTTGTAAACACCAACACATATGTTCACTTTGTGATTAACTGCATTCTGTTTTCAGCAAATGCTACGCTTTAAGGAGAAGTTTAGTGCACTCAAAACGAACAAGAACGTAACACAGCTCAGATGTCGATCCTTCTGAAGCTAGGCTTTGTCTGCATCACTAAGTTTAATCCCGTGAGGAGACGCATGGTTGTATTCAAAACATTCTTTATTAAAATTCAAGTACCAAATTGCAGTAATCGTTATACACGTTACTCTATAAATATGCAATAGATATGTACAATACTTAAGGCAATACAGATGAAAATTACCAACTGTAATTACAAAAAATTATTTGAAGATATTTTCGTTAAAAGTAAGACAAACAAGGACGACACCAAATAAACGCGGCACTAACAAAAAACAACAAAAAATACAGTTCTTTATAAGCACGCTAAATATCACAAGAAGAATAAACAAGAGACGAACAACGAAGATTTGCATATCTTGAATTACACTGCTAAGCGTTTCATTGGCAACGTGGAGGCTGGCAGGCGACACAACGAACTTATTGGAACTATTCATGTATAGCGCAAAGAGTCCTCTTTTAAAATGGCATCTTTCGCGCCTTCGCTTTGGCGAAATCAGATATAGTCTGTTCGAAGGATAGATAGCGGAGGAGGTCACTTTCAATGGACATGATAGCAAGCGAATTCACCTTGTCGTCAAGGAGGCTCGAACGAAGGCGATTTTTTATCAGCGACAACTTGGAAAACGATCGTTCGGTCTCACAGTTTGCCACGGGTATGCTTAAGTACATTCGCAAAGCAATAGAAAGGTTCGGAAACACATCAATAAGCTTTCTTTCGTGCAGCAACTTCATTATTCCCAGGGGACTCGTGTCCTGGCACACGGAGTTGTGTAGAAAGTTCGCAAACTGAACGATTTCAGCGGAAAATTCTGGCTCCAAATAATTTTTGTAGGTTTTCAGCAACTTATCAGCCTGCTGTGCCAGAGAGGCCTCGCTCCCAACTTCTGTCAGCAATTTTAAGAATCCGAACCTTTCGCAGAGTTCAGTGTAGGCAGCCTTTCGCACTCGCAAAGCAGAGCCTAGACTGTCAAGTACAACATTGTAGGTCTCTACGATAAACTTTTTTTCTACCTTGTAGCGCACTATCGCTTTTTCCGTCCGGGTGCTTACTCAAAACGATGCGTTTGCCCTCATTCTGATAACATTGATTGGTACTTAGCGTGCGTGCTCTCTCTTCGAAGGTATCAAAGAGAGGTCGCAAAGAGTTAACAAAGCCTTCTAGAGAGCTCAGCAGGTCTACAGCAGTTGAAATGTCTAGGCCTGGTTTCTGAAGTGCTACGCTCGTTTTGTCAAAGCGCTCCAAGATTTCACTCCAGAAAATCACCATGAATGCAGCCTCTAGTTTTGTCATTTTCTTGAAGAAAGTGTGCGCTTCGTTCCTAGTGCCACCGTTTTCTTCCTCGTTCTTTGATACAGCTTCAAGGCAACACAAGACTGCATTGAAAATTTTCAGAATAGCCTTACATAATTCAACGTGTCTTGACCACCTGGTCTCAGAGAGACTCTTCAAAACAACCTGCTGGCCAGTTCCGTGCATGCTGTCCAAAAGATACCTCAATCGCTTAGGTGTGGCAGCAAAGAACACAGAGAGTCCCTGAATTACAGTGAAAAATTTGACTGCCTCAAGGCAACTGTCAACGCTGCACGCGCCAACTAAGTTCAGTGAATGACCAGCACACGGGACGTAGACTGCCAATTCGTTCAGGTGTTTGATTTGAGTTTGCAGTCCTTGTATTTTCCTTACATATTACTCGCATTATCATAAGCTTGGCCCCTACAATCATCAGTTGAGATGCCATTGGTCGTCAAGAGGGACATCACGGTACCGAAAAGATCTGACCTACTTTTTCTGCCGAGCGCGCGCGAGGGTGCGCAGCCACTAGGCAGGAATGGGCCCTGGAGACAGCCGAGAGCGCGGCTGTAAGCCCCGCATTGCTTCTTCACCCTTCTTATTATTTTTTCCCGCCTTCTTTTCCTTCTCTCCCTGATATTTTTCTCCCCACTCCCCTTTCCCTGTGCAGTGCTGTTGAGGTGTCCTCCTCTGAGAGACAGTTACGGCACTGCACTTCTCTCTTCCTCTCCTTCAAAAGTCACTACACACACAGACAGGCCTTTGTGTCCAGCTCTCCAACTTCCCCCTTCACTCTTACACAACCCTAGCACGAACAGTGAACATTCCATGCCCCACGGCACGCGGACAAAAGCACGTGTGACATATTCTTTCCTTTCCTGCCTAGACTCTGCCATCAGACTCATCATTATCTGCTATCGGACTCATCCTCCGCTGCCCAAATTACCATGACGGTAAGGAAAAGTCGAATGGGAGGCACGGTTAGGTACTGCATCACATCCTTTCCATGAGAAGGACAGCGGCGGGACTATTTGAGAGGTGGAGGGTGGCGTGGTGGTGACGAGGGGCAAGGGAGATTTAGGTCCTCATCCCACATTGCATGTTTTAGGTGTTTCCCCTTGCCCCTCCTCTCCAGACAGCACTGGGCATACGGACTGACAGGAAACCGCGAAAACTCTTCCAAGAAAACGCACCGCGCTTCGTAAGAAAGAGGGCCCCGCCGGGGTGGCGGGGCATTCCTGTTTTTGCCGCTCGACAAGCTCTCCCCAAATGATCAGGATTAGGCAGGGGGCCCCGTATGCTCGTTCTGGTTTTCTCGCTTCATACATGTCGCTCGAAGTTCAGTTGCCCATATGCATGGTTCCATATACTATGCAGGTTAGAATAAATGGGTCCCCTTCTCCTACTGTCCGAGGTGAGGCCCTGGGCTGCAGCCCCCAATTAGCCCCCCCCCCCCTAATCCAGCGCTGATGACATACACTGTTAAGCAAAATTACACCCTTTTGCCACACAACGATAATGGTCATCTGTCTTGTCCGCATTTCCTGTCTTTAACGTGGCAAGCTTGGTACTTTCCCGTAACGAACGGCATGCGCGTTATCAGCATGACATAGCATTCCCGACAGGAAAGTAGCGGGCGCGGCGTTTTCAAGAAAGGAAATGCAAGCAAGGCAGATGACGATTATCGTTGTGACAGATACACCCCAAAGGGTGTAACTTTGGCTAAGAGTGTACTCATCATCTGTCGTGCCCGCGTTTCCTTTCTTTAATGCTGCGAGCCTGGTACTTCTCAGTCACGAACGGCATGCGTGTTATCAGTGTGACGCAGCATTCTCGACAGGAAAGCAGCGAGCGCCGAGTTTTCAAGAAAAGAAACGCAAACAAGGCAGATGATGATTATCGTTGTGGGACAAACGTACACCCCAAAGGGTGCAACCGTTTTAAGAGTGTATGCGTGCGTCATTCGCCAGACATGCCACCGAAGCGAGCGAGGCCGGCTGCGCATGTGAAGCTCGCCTGCTCGGCGACCTGGGTTTTTTTTTTTTTCTTTTTTTTTTTTTAATGTAGCCCGTTTGTCGGGCTCCCGGCATTTTCTTGCGCTCCGTCTGCATATCGGCACCGCTGCACTACTGGACTACAGCAAGGTGAGGAATTTTGTTTGGCAGCCTGCGACGCACTTCAAGCATATTTAGGCTTACTACACAAAACTGAACCTATATATAGAAGCGCAGTTATCGAAAAACAGCTCCGCCGTCCAGGCCTAGTTAACTTGAGTTAATTACTCGTACTGGAAGATGTTTGCTATGCTTTCTACGAGCCCAAGCATTATTATAACTTATTTCGGTAGTTCTTGGGCACGCTCACCGCATCTGGCTTTGTGGCGAAAAGCACTTGTGACGCAGTTTCGCGTGTACTGAATCTTACCGGGACAAGTTGTGGCGCTTTGTCTGACCCCCAGACATAATTGTAACTAATTTCGTTACTTTTGAGGTACTTTTCAAGCACAGTGGCAGAGCTCGGCGTAGTGGCGCAGTTCGCTTCGCGTGTACTGAATCTTACTGGGAGAAGTTCATGACGCATTCTCTGACCCCCAAAATTATTTTAATTCATTTCGTAACCTTTTGGGATACTTTTCAGGCATGCTCGCCGTGCCTGGGGTTGTGAAGCTGCTCGCAAGAAATCAAGGCGGCCGTGGTGACAGTTTTCCGTGTATTGAATTTTAGTGGGACAAGTTCGTGACGTTTTTTATGGCCGTGCAACAACATATACCTTATTTCGGTACACAACCTTGTAGAAATTGCGACGAGCGATTGCCAAGAGTGATAACACGGCTGTGTACCTGTTCCTTGCGGCGGCAGTACGCGTAAAAGATAACGCCGAGGAGCTCAAGAGTTTGACATTTGTCTTATGAGGGATTGAAAACAGGCTTTGCACCCACGAATTCGTCTTGAGTACGACTAGAAGGCATTCTGCGAGCGTGTAACATGGTCTGGCTGAGAGCCTGCGTTGTAGCCACCTCTGTGTACTTGGCATACCATCGCGTCAACTGAGGCCAAGTTGTTTTGGAAACGCGCAGTCACACGCGTATTTGTGCTCTTGAAGTGCAGGAAATAATGCCCGGGAAGGGAGGGATGCTTGAAAATCGGATGTTTTCTTCAGATTTTATGGCGTTGTTTGGGAGGAGTCTATTTGCTACGAAATGTATGTGAAAGTGAATTTACCTATTCTCGCTCATTCACCAATTACGCACGTTTCGCCTCTACACGCAGTATTCCTGTTAGGTCATATATACCAAAATGATACGTGCTTGTAGTTAACTTTTTTTCAGCTGATGGGCATCCGGTGGAGCTTCGTACGGCAACGACTGCTGCTTACCTGGAACCACAACTTTGGATGAATGCATAAGCCCGGAACGAGCATTTATATAGAGCAAAATAAACATTTCATCATTTCAGAAGACGTCTTGCGTTTGCTTTATGAAATTGCACGTGACACAGATTCGGTGGAGGCTTGTAAAGATCGTTCGCAATCATTAAATACTGAATAATAAAACCATTCCGCGCCAAGGCCGCGCGTGGTTCAGCAGTAGAAGAGGGAAAAAAAAAAAAATGCTGCGCCGATCTGCGGAGCCGGCGTGGCGTGTACAAGCTGGCGTTCAAAACGCGCGCGCCCGAAACCGGGAAGTATTAAACCATCCGCTTGGTGCGCTACAGTCAATTAGGCTGCTGAGATCTATGGGAGTGTCCGCTCTTGAATTTCTTTCTGTATGCCCAAGGCGACTCCGCGGAGTTCGACCGTGCACGTGAAGTGAGCAGCGGATAGGTGCGCACCCGCCTCGGGTCGGGGACCTTTACCAAGGCCAGCCAACAAAAGGGGTTACCGGGAGAACCGGAATTCAGTACGCGCTCTTTCGCCGTCCGAGAGCCACGAGAATAGTGGTGCCAACTTAGAATGCCGTATTGTCCCTAGATTGCAAAAAAAAAAAAAAAGAAAATCCCTAAAGTACAGTGACGACGTTATGCTTCACGGGGCCGCGGAGCTTTGTACACGCTTCTGTTCACAGCTTTATGTATTGTTGAATGATAAATTGGTTTCTATTACTCGGCTCACCTTGCTCGTCGCCGCACGTTGCACAAGTTACCATTTGCTTTGGTAATGCGTCTACTACACACTTTGCAACCATGAACGTATGAGGTGCTGTGAAAGTAGAAATATTAGTTTAAATTAGGAGGACGCAAGCGTTTGAGGCCCCCTAGCGCTAGGGGGCCCCAAGCGGTTGCGTACGTACGTCCCCCGAATCTAAAACGGTCTTTCGAAAACTGCCAAACATAAGTTCTTAAACGCGCAAAGGATAAGGCTGACCAATCTTCATAAGCTTCGATTTCACACGCGCTGCGTAGCTGTTGTAATACCCGGCCACAACAATTACTTGCCGCCTTTCGCGAAGACTAGCAAACAAGGGTTTCCAAAGCGAAGCATAGGCGGCAGCGCTGAACGCCCTGTTTGTTCCGAAAAGTCGCAGTTTCGCCCGAAAGGCGAAGCATCGATTGCGATAGCAAATTCGCAAACAGTCATACGAAGTACCCACATCTGCACCCACACCTGAAGGCCGTGCGCAGTCGCCACATAAGCAGTTGCACCCCAAGTGGAACGCCCCCTCGCCTCCCCCAGTGCCTCGCGCTCGACGGAAGCCAGCGCATTTCCTTCCCGCTTTCCTTCCTTTCGCGCGGGCGAGATTGAGCCGCGAACGTCGGCTCCCCTCGCACGCTTTCACGTTAACACCGGCGACGGTGTTAACTTTACGCGGTACATCGCGGCAACGCCGACTGTAGAAATGCGCCTGGATTGTCTGTATAATATGATAAACACTATGTTATTAGAGTCATGTGAACAACATGAAAGGAAACAAGCAATGAAATTCATACTTTCTGCTGATCCCAGCATAGTGCAGGATGTAGAAGTGATAGGTAGTGCAAAGTGCAGTGATCATAGGTTAGTGAGGGCTAGGATTCACCTCAATTTGAAGAGAGAAAGAGCAAAATTGGTCATGAATAAACAGGTCAACCAACAGGCAGTAAGGGTAAAAGCGGACAAATTCAGGCTGGTACTTGCAAGCACAAGTATGCAGCCTTAGAGCAGAGAGATGATGATTACATAGGGCTAATGAATGAAACCGTAACTAGGCTGCAATTGAAGTGGAAGCAAGGCACCAAGGCAACCAGTAGGCAAGCTTTCCCAAGTAACAAACGACCTAATAAAGAAATGACAAAGAATGAAAGCGTCCAACTCAAAAGATAAGATAGAAAAGATAGAATTCGCGAAACTGTCAAAACTGATCAACAAGGCGAAAATTAGCTATATTCGAAACTATCACGCGAGAAGGACTGAAGAGGCCGCAAAAAATAGACGCAGCCTGAAGTCAGTGACAAAGAAGCTTGGCATAGGACAAACGAAGATGTATGCACTGAAAGATAAGCAGGGTAACATCATCAGCAATCTCGAAGATATAGTAAAAGAAGCGGAAGAGCTCTATACTGCTCTGTACAATACCCAGAGGAGTCAGGCTACCTCCATTAGAAACATCAGTGAACAGGATACAGAATCTCCTCCTATAACTAGCAATGAGGTCAGAAGGGCCTTGCAAGACATGAAACGAGGAAAAGCGGCAGGAGAAGATGGAATAACAGTCGATTTAATCAAAGATGGAGGAGACATAATGCTTGGAAAACTGGCGGCTCTTTATACGAAGTGTCTATCGACTGCAAGGGTCCCAGAAAACTGGAAAGATGCAAACATCATTCTAATCGACAAAAAGAGAGATGTTAAAGCACTGCAAATTTACAGGCCCATTTGCTTACTACCAGTATTGTATAAAATATTTACCAAAATAATCTCCAACAGAATAAGGACAACATTCGACTTTAGTCAACCAAGGGAACAGGCTGGCTTCAGGAAAAGATACTCTACAATGGATCACATCCATGTCATTAATCAGGTAATCAAGGAATCAGCAGAGTAGAATAAGCCTCTCTATATGGCTGTAATAGATTACGAAAAGGCGTTTGATTCAGTAGAGATACCAGCAGTCATAGAGGCATTGCGTAATCAAGTAGTACAGACCGCTTACGTAATTATCTTGGAAAATATCGATGGAGATTCCACAGCTCCCTTAATTCTACACACAATAAAAGTAGAAAGATACCTATAAAGAAAGGGGTCAGACAAGGAGACACAGTCTCTCCAATGCTATTCACTGCGTGCTTGGAAGAAGTATTCAAGCTATTAAACTTGGACGGCTTAGGAGTAAGGATAGACGGCGAATATCTCAGCAACCTCCGGTTTGCCGATGACATTTTTCTATTCAGCAACACTGCAGACGAGCTACAACAAATGATTGAGGACCTTAACAGGGAGAGTGTAAGAGTGGCGTTGAAGATTAATATCCAGAAGACAAAGATAATGATGAATAGCCGGGCAAAGGAACAAGAGTTCAGGATCGCCAGTCAGCCTCTAGAGTCTGTGAAGGAATACGCTTACCTAGGTCAGTTAATCACAGGGAACCCTGATCATGAGAAGGAAATTCATAGAATAAAAAAAATTACCGACGATTACGTTACTTCCTAATGCGAAATTTGAGCGCAGCAAATAAGCTGTTTCACCTTTTCGATAGATTGAGGCAAAGAAATCGAGCAACACATGTAAGCTTCTGCTTCGGCGGCACGCACCTCTGGATTCTGACGGCGACGGCGCTGGGCCTCTGCTCTGGCAGCTCGTTTAGCAGCAGCAGCAGCAGCAGCAGACGGAGGACTTCCATCGGTCGTCTCGCTCATGGCTCAGAAAGAACTGGCAGATAATTTCGCAGTGGCGAACGGCAGCGGCAATTTCGGCTCGGGCGGTGCACATATACAGATCCGCCGCCACCGATCTGGCTCTCTGATTGCCACCGCACAGGGCGAACGGCAGCGGCAATTTCGGCTCGGGCGGTGCACATATACAGATCCGCCGCCACCGATCTGGCTCTCTGATTGCCACCGCACAGGGGTTGCATTGGAGGAGGAGCGAAGAAAGGAATTAAGTTCGAGCCGGCGCTTTGACAACCGGAGACTCGCAGGAAGAGGGGGGAGGGGGGCGGCGTGTACACCCAGCGGCAAACGATGGGGGCAGAAGCGCGCGCAGCAAGCGGACAACACGATAAAGGGAGGAGGGAAGAGATAGCAGCGACTGACTGATGCCGCTGACGCCGATAGTGAGTCAACCCCAGCTGCGGAGTTGGTTTCAGGGACAACGCCGCCGATGCCGACACAAACAATATGATACCCTCGCTTCCGCAGCGCTAAGAACCAGGTCTAGCCGTGGGAAGGTGGTCACGTATACGTCGACGTGCCGGGGCCTACGTGAAATAACCGGCGCGTCGGCAACTCCGCCACACAAGAACAGGGGGGGGGGACCCTTTCCTCCTCTTTCTGCATGGCGGCGACGGTGTTCTATGCAGTCACGTTATCTTGACTCTCTAGCGGCGTCAGCGGCATCCAGCGGTATCAGTCGGTCGCTGCTAGCGCTGGGGGGATGAAAGGGGGGCGGAGCTGGTTACGAGGCCGACGACAACGCCGACGACGACGCGAAACCCAGGAACGGACGCCAAAGAGCTGCGCTCTAAAATTGATTGTATCGCATACAGCAGACATCGCCAGCTCCTGACTGGAAGCTTACCATAATCATTGAAAAGGAAGGTGTAAAACCAGTGCATTTTACCAGTGCTGACATATGGGGCAGAGACTTGGAGACTGACAAAGAAGCTTGAGAACAAGTTAAGGACCACGCAAAGTGCGATGGAACAAAGATTACTAGGCATAACATTAGGAGGCAAAAAGAGAGCGGTTTTGATCAGAGAGCAAACGGGTATAGACAATGTTCTAATTGACATGAAGAGAAAAAAATGGAGCTGGCATCTCATGGAGCTGGCATCTCACACTGTACCACAGTAAAGCTGTGAAACTCTTTCCCAATCCTCTCCCATTCAAACAGCGCCAGGGCTTGCCGAGAGCTACAAGGAGGGGTTGCAGTTGGCTCAAATGGCATACACCCTTCTGCGCCCAGCATATCGACTAAGGGGCAGTTGAGATCATCAAAATATTTGACGGCGTGGTTTATTGGAACCTCCTTTGCACGCACTGAAAAATGGCAACGACATAAAAGTATCGAACTTCCAGTAACTTGGCCGAACATATTTTCCCAGCGTAGTCAAACACAACTGGCAAGTTCCTCAGGTTTCTTTTGTTTGTTTAGAGAGAGTAACGTTAGAATACCTCGGGTAGATCTTACGAGTCGTTCGTACGCCCCACGTTCTTGGATGAGATGTTTTGGATTCGCATTTGCCGTTGTATGCACAGGAAAACTACCGCGGCGTGCTTGCACTTCCCTGCGATGCCAGCACGACAATCGCAGCTCCCCGCTAGGATTTGTCTGCTGTCGCCGACCTTCAAGAATCAGTCACCTATAATTTCATGCGTCGAAACCGTAGATAACGAAGTAACTTATGCTGAGCTTCACGCATCTCGCTGGTGCGTTGATTTTCGCTTGCAGAATACACCTAGCAGTCACTTCCGATCAGTGCGAGTTCAACACTTCCCTCACGTCGTGGACGTGCCCCACTTCAAATAGACGACTTCCTTTCTCTAAATTCTTTTCATGAAAAAAGCTGTGAAGATCTTGTAATTCCCGAAACCCGGCTAAAATTAATATCGGCACGCTGTTTGGTGCCATCGCTACCGTTTGACAGGGCGCCAAACACGCAGCGCGAGCTGCTGACGCCGTGAGTAATCCTACCGCACTCGGGCAACTATTCGTCAGATAGCGCTAGCTGCCCGAAAGACAGTGCGCCGCCTAGCACTTGCAACGTGCCCATACCCGAAAACTCCTAGATCTAGGGATAAATCTCGAGAGTTGGCATCACTGTACGACCGAGACCTTCTCCCCGCGCCCACGCTCGGCTCGAACCGCCACGCGAGGGGACGCGAGTTTCCACCCAAACAGACCAATGAGGCGAGCCCCTGGTCTGCTTGAAGACGATGGTCAGCAAGACTGTGTTTTACGGTCCCGCTGTTGTACGGCGCCACCAGAAGAAAGAGAGGGAAAGCGTCGGCCAGCGCGCGCCAAGTTCCAAAGCGACTTCGCCGCACTGCGGCCCCTATGCCCAAAACAACTAAATGGTCAAACGCAATCCCCACGGCCACTCCGTTATAGAAGCCCCTATACAACTAGGAAACCCAACGCCTTTACATCACCAAAGTGTTGCACGAATTAAAGCTTTGCGATGCTAAAATTTATGCCATCGACATTTCTAAACACGGTGATGTACGAGGACTTCAGAAAAAATTTCCTTTTCTGCAATTCGTAATTATTACTGTATCTGCTCATCTTGTCTAATGATTCCTATACTATGGCATCTTGTCACAATTAGCCAATTTTTCTAATGCAATTTCTGTAGTGCATGAATTTCTGCAGCGCAAGCAATTTCTGTACATGTAATTTGATTCTGTGTCTCCCCATTTCTTGTGTGTATCTGTCTTCCCTTTAATTGCATATTTGGGAGTGTGCATTACGTTTTCTTATGTTGCATAACTAAAATGCGCAGCAACTTGACATACATCCATTCGTTTTATGCGCCGACACTGTGCGACTGTACGGGGTGATGAGACTAGCCAACTTCCGGTTAACACTGCTTACACAAGAAAAAGTGAGAATTTGTTCATAGAATGCACACTATTCTTTCCGCACTATCACAGAATTATAGCTGACTCTTAAGTTTTATAATTATTTGTCTTTTTGAAGTTCTGATTTGCACTAATAATTTTTTATACAACCACACCTCTCCCCCCTAACGAGCAGGCCTATAACTACTGGATTCTTGTATAGTCCTCAAAGTGGGTGAATGGAAATGTCTGAGGAAGAAGCAGGCAACTGAAAATAAGATGCCAGAAACATTCCCCTCCTTTGGGTCAACTGCATTGGATTTTAGCCACAGGAACATATGCAGGGCCGTATGCGACTTCCTTGGTGACACAAGAACACTTAATTAACCGATTTGTTATTTTATAAAATTCCAATTTACGTTACCTTTCTGATTTATTATTTATTAATTTACAAAAGTCCAATTAAATTGTTAAAATTTATTACCTTCTAGCTTCGTCTCCTTTCAAAAACCCCCATTTTCCTATAACTGTTTTCCATTTAACCGCTGGCTTCTTGGCCAATCTTCCATAGTGGGTATGCACCATGGTATACGAGGCAAGCAAGCAAGCAAGATGACGGTTTTCCCCGAGAGAGAATGCTGTTGTCGCAGTAAACGAGTTCAGAGCCAAAGGAATCACTGAAGTCTGCAGTCCTTTATTATTTTTACTGGTGTCAGGATTTCTATTAACTGGACATCCCTCAAATGGCATGAATCTGCGATTACTACAAGTGCACTCTTGTAATAAAGGGTAAAGTTGATTAATTAAACTTACTTATTTTATTAGCTAATAGGTTATTATCACATTTATTGACATCCGCTGCCGCCACTCATAATGCATTCCAAGCCAAAAAAAAAATGTAAAAATTGTTATCTCCACTTGTTTTCCAAAAATGGTCACTTTCATATAATTGTAACATAGTTTTTTAGATAGAAAAATACCTCATTTAGCATCCATGAAATCTGCATCGACAGCAGCACACACCTCATATAAATACCATTTTAATTTTTATGTGCTAGCATTACGAGTGTCACGTATTTGATGAAAACTCGTCTGGCAAGGAAACATACTGGTGAAAAAAATGTACACTCATTACTATTATTAGCATTGTTACTTTCTTTTTTATTTTATCGTTGGCGATTACGTTTTTTGCACCAGTTCATATTGGAAGCGTTAAAGTGGAAAAAAGTGTACGTGTCTGAAGCTAAACTCGTGGCAGAAGTAGAGAGGGGATGGGATGGCTTAGTGGAGTGTGTTTGCGCATATATGTATATCTTTATAGGGCAAGTGAAAGTGCGTTGCTTTGGACCACCATCGTTTGTACTTCGCTCCTTGAACAGGTGGAACGCATGTCAAGTTAGCTCCTGACACTTTGCCAATGTGGTGGACACTGTTTAAATCGTGGATCCCAGACCTCAAAAAGGTGCAACATAATGCTAATGCCTTTCTGTCACATTTACCACCAGATCGCCACTGAATTTTTCATTTATGAATGTATATGAGAATTAGGCACCATCTCATTTATTTTACTTCCCCATTAAGAATAAATGTTTCCATTATATATGGGATTGAATAGGGTGTTTCCCCAAGGGTTGACAACCCTGTCTAGGCTGCGCATATAATGCATCAAACCAAGACCGAGCTGCCGCGGCCGCCATTTTGGTGCACCACTAGCACTGTGCAACCTGTGAATTGAACAATGTTGCATCCATTGTGTTTGCCACATTATCCCTACTGTCTGGCATGAAGAGGTTGATGAAGTGTCCTCTATGTTTCCAAATTTCTCAAAGGGACCTTCAATAGCTTTTCAAAGCCATGTCGGGCGATGTATGCATGTGCTTGTAGCACACATGCACACAGTACAAAACAAAAAATTCAGAGCCCTTCCACTGTGCGAAGATGGAAGACCAGCTAGCTGTATTGCTCAATAGCTATGGTAAGTTATATATGGTAGTTATGCTATATTGGTTGAATAAAAGCACAAACACACAACTTCATTGTTTGTCTTCTTTTTTTACTTTATACATATATACTGACGTTTCGACACGCGTCATAGACTAGTGTTTGGGCAACAGCATTTATTGCTCTGGTTTACTGTTCTTGTCATCACAAATTTGTTGCTTGTTCATCTTTTTCTTGTATATTTATTATTTATTTTTACTACCTTTATTAATTATTTTTTATTTTTTTAACTTATTCCTTTTTTTTTTGCACTTTGTACATGCACACTGACATTCTGACACGCATTGAGCCCACAGGGGTATGTGCTTGGACCCTTTCTTCACTGTCACCAGTATTGGCCTACATAATGATTTGTTTTTGTAAACATCTCGGACACATTTTTTTCCGGATCCTAGCCATAGCATAGACTAAAAGCAAAATGGACACATCACGATTTCTTCAGTAAATCAGTTCAAACTCTCAATATCACTTAGACCGAGAAAAGGTGTATATTAATAATTTATTGCAGGACAAACACCTGAAGATACACTTAAATTTATGGTGTCGCAATAAGATGTTGGCATTGCAGTTTAAATGCTAAGTTACCAAGGGAATGTATGGTCCTCATTTCTCCCGCAATTACCCAGCCTTTTTTCTGTCAGATAAATGGCGATTGATAAATACTCACTCATCTACGTTGATTTAGCTTCGACATTTCACATAACCCTAAACATTAAGTAGGTGGTGCAGAAACAGAAAAAAAAATATGACAGTCACTTCAGCATATGCCAAAGAGGGTGAAGGTGAAAGCCTTCGCACTCAAGAGACATCCATTAGTTTACTTGACGTTATCATTCGAATGCATTGTTACTTATTTTCTACTACTAAGGGTTATGGGTTTGAGTGCCTTAATTAAAGCTACCTTAATTAGCTGCACCCTAATTAACTTCACCCTAATTAACACTAAAGGTTGTGGGTTTGAGTGCCTTAATTAAATCTATTATAATTAAATGTGCCTTTCTTCAGCCTGATGTGGCAGAAATGTGGAAGACGATGACGAACGCGTGAGCAGTGGCACGAGCGCTCCGATTAACTGTGCCTTTTATAGTCGTTAGCAGCATCAATGTGGCAGCAATGTGGGAGAAGACGACCATCAAGGTGCAAGCAGTGGCATGAGCGCTTCGATTAACTGTGCCTTTTTTTTTGTCATGATTAGCAGCATTGATGTGGCAGCAATGTGGAAGTAGACGACGAATGTACGAGCAATGGCACGAGCGCTCAGATTTTATGATTTTACTATGCAACCTTGAACCATAGAGATCTAAGACTTTAGCCTTAAAAATTAAATTATGGTGTTTTACTAGCGAAAAGCATGATATAATTATGAGGCATGCCGTAGTGGGGGGCTCCAGGATAATCTGGACCACCTCTGGTTCTTTAACATACACCTAAATCTAAGTACGCGGGTGTTTTCACATTTCGCCCCCATCGAAATGCGGCTGCCATTGCCTGGATTCGATCCAGTGACTTCGTGCTTAGCGTGCTAACAGCATAGCCACTAAGCAACCATGGTGGGCGTGCAGAGACAAAAATTTAAGCCCAGTGCACTTGAAGCAAATATAACATATGGATGAAGAGACTATTCGGATGATGTCCAGTCCAGTTTGGGTAGCAAACTGAACTGGACTGAGTCCAGTTTGGGTAGCAAACTGGACTCAGTCTGATTAACCTCCCTGCCTTACCTTCCTTCCTTCACTCTTTCTCAGTGGAGCTAAGAAATGTGGTGTTGTGGATGATTTGCTTTCAACATCAAGAACTGCCCAGCTAAATAATCACAGCACCTTTAAACATTAGACAGCTTTAGCTTTCGCATATAGTACATGCCGCCCTTTAAAGAATACTGGGTTACCAGAGAAGTGAACAGCAGCAACATCTTGTGGCTCTCTGTCCAATCACAACATGTCAGCAACAATATTTTTTTACAGTATGGGTGTATGTGGTTCCCGACTCTTTACGCCAGGACGCTAATTAGTACATGTTTTATAATTTCAAGAGTAGCTCTTGTGTCTTCTGATCAAACTCTGCGCCACAAGACAGCGCAACGAATGCAGTTTCTAATATTTGCATCCCTGTTAAAAGCTGGTATTGCCTTAAAGGGTAATACACATATGGACAATATACATGTACCAAAAAGCACTAGTGCCATCACCAGTTAGTTGCATGTAAGCACAGATTTTATTTGACATGGGATTAACTTGTACATGAAGAGGGGTGACTAAATATACTACAATGAGGAAAGACACCTTAATTAAACGACCAAAGTGTATATAAGCACAGGAAAAATGTACATTTGTCTTTGACAGTTGCGTTTGGATAATGGTGTGCCCACGCAGACTCTCTCCTCTCATGACAATCACAGATTCGTCGAGTTTTTATGACAGGTTCACCAGTTCATGAAGTGTGGATTTTCACCCTTTTGACATATCACAGCAGTTCACGCATGCCACAGCCCAAAACTACAAACGTGCACACACAATAGGAACAAATGTTTCACTCAAAGAGTTGCACCGAAGAAAAAGGAAATCCCACTGTCTGAAACACTAGTGACAAACATCTCAGTTCCAAAATTATTTCTGCGCCTATACAATGTCCCTCAGTTCCATTCTTGGAATCCCAAGTATGGGTGTGTAAATACAGGGTTTTCATCATTTGCACAATGCAAAAATAATCATGTTCATTGCGGTTTCAAAAACAAAAATGTGTCACGGCACAGAAGTAGGTTTCTTAAAGCTCATGTTGCACATTGTATAGAGAAAATGAGGATGAAGCATCAAATGAACAAGTGCAATATCCCTAACCTACATGATCTCAGATTGGTTGTGAAAGACTATTATGAGTTTCCTTTTTGCAAAGCCACATAAGAAGGCAACTCAAAATGTATAACGAAACTGCCCACATACGTAATATAATCTATGGTATCTCGGGCTGCAAATGCATTTTTCTGGCGTTTTTTCCAGTAAGATGCAATATAGCTATTCTCAAATGTACTTGAGGACTGACATGCCCTAGAGCCACTAGAAGTGTAATTTTCTCTACAGTCCACACCAGCGCACAAAAGAAGTGACGTAACATAGAAGAGTGCTGTGTATGTCTTTTTGTCAAACCCCTTGATTTACACACTGTTAGTTGGCCAAATTTGCGAAAGACACAACAATCAAGAAAGCACTGTGAATATTAGCAATAGCTGTGGTCCTTTTTGGTAGTTCCTGACACTACACAGCGTAGTTGGCCAAAAAGGGCCAATTACACTCCCTGTAGAGCCTTTAAGAGCAGGCAACTACATTTGCAACACACCAAATAATGTATGAAGCTCTCTGGCAACACCAGACGACCACACCTTTAACCAAGTGTGAGGCTGTCGAGGCCTCAACTTGCAAGTGAGATGCAAGATGCTGTCCACTTCCTGTGTACATCCACCTTCATTCATTTTTTCCTGTTGCCAGCCAAAACTTGTTTTCAGCATCTAGAGGGTGAAGTAATCTGCTTGAAATATGTTCGGTTATGAAGCGATTCATGAGGTATTTATAGTGCCCCACTGTTCTAAATCACAAAGGCATGGAGACCTTGAGAAGAGAGACTTCCTTATCGTGTAAAACAAAACAATTCACTCACATTGTGCTATTATGAATGGTGGAAAATTGTGCGGTGCTGTTACTGTCTGAGGATGCTTTGATCACTATGTGAGCCAGGACAAAAATCAATGGCACTGAATGTGGAGCCCTCGTTGCATCTTTTTTTTTTTTTTGCAGCATAGTTGTTAGCCAGGCTTGTTGGTATGGCAACGTAATGCGGCAAAACAGAAAGAAAATGGAACAGAGATAACAAAAACGGTCGACACATGCACTGCTAACCTGACATAGCTCGTGTTATCCGTTTCTCTCATCTTTGTCCCGTTTCTGCGCTTCTTGCCATATTATGTCCTTTTAGCACTGTACGTAAGAAGGTAAAAGTGAAACGGACAATACTCAGCAACATGTTCTGTAGAGAAGAGCCCATTACATGATCACTGCAAGATTTAAAAAGATTCCAAGAATGCGCAAGACATCCTACCAACACTAGCGAAAAAATGAACACTCACAACACTTTTCACATCCGCTATGAGCTATAGTGAGTAAGCCTTGTGCATCAACATCTGCACACACAAATTTGAACAACCTGCTCATTGACCTGTGCCAAAGGCATTTATCAAACACAACCTTGTGTTGTGGCTCAAAATGTTTGTGTATACCAATCGGCATGCATTTCACCCACAATGTGGCTCGCTAATTGGCTGGAGTTTAAGATTTAAAAGTCTCAAGCAGGGACATGTTATCAAAATGATCCCATGATAATCAATTCTACAAAGAAACTGTGAGGGAGATAGCAATGTTTTCCGCTTGTTGGGAAAGAAAGAGAACGAAACACTGAACACAAGTTTTCTTTCCTTCCCAAGAATCTCGCAACCTGCGATGGCAGCAGTTTACAAGACAATGGTGACAGCCTAATTTTTCAAACGTTGAAGCAAAGGGCAGTCTTGTGCAGATATAGTACCGAGACGTAGTTAATTTTCAAGACAGCCAAGCTCTGGAGGTGATTATGATGGCACATTTCAATAGAACTCAGTTTATGCAAAACAAACAGTCGGAGATATCATGCAGTGAGAAAGCTTTCTGTAATAATGAGGTAAATCGCATGACTATGTTAGGACATGCCTTGCCCATAAGACATGGCAACAGGATATAAATTATGCACATCAGGAGAAATGTGTAACGCCTTCAATTGGGCTAAGATTAAATGACTGAGAAATGGCTGTAAAAGTACTGAGGAATAACAAATGAAGTCACCAGCTGCAATCCTACCTTCGAGTGGGGTCAATTGGACCTTTCCAGCAATGGCAGACTGTCACTTAAGTTGCTCATTTTTCTCAAAAGTTTGAAGGAACATTGTCGCTGAAACGTAACATGGCGAATGCCTCTGCTCTGATATTGCATCAAGGACAGTAGCAACGGAGAACATGTTAGACCTCGCAAGAGGTGCTCTGCAAGTCAAAAGCCAGTTCCTATGGCAAGTTTTCGTTGGCTGCACAGTGAACGAGACACAAAAGTAGGGTTGCCACTTGTGTGGTTTTTGAGTGGCACTACCAGCCTTACGTAGACGTCGTCTTTTGCAGGATAAACCCGACATACGTTTACTCATTTTCCCCTTGCCCTTGTGTCAACAAATGAAAAATGCATGCTGCGAGAACAACTCCAGTTTCACAGGGAATTAAGAAACAAACTAAAATGCAGGTTATGCTTGAGTTCTCAAGACCAAACACGGGTAAAGGTCCAACAGTGCATTTTAAAGTTTATAATAAGCACGACTGCTGCACATATTCCAACAGCCTTTCGTAAAGTGGCATAAACACGAAGCATAACAATTACGGAAAAGTTGCGATTCAGGTTGTACATAAGTATTTTTCACAACTTGCTTTTCGTTTAAATGATATTTGCCCCTCCACCCTATTTATTGTCTGTCTTTTTTTTTGTCTAACATAGGTTGCAAGCCTACACATGAAGCGCGTGCTCAGGTTTCAGTGCTTGGCCATCGCTAAGTGTGCGAGATTTGTCCGACCAACACGTAGTGGAGAAACTTCATTTATTACTATCTGTGTTCTAACCACTCTATCTTACCCAACCATCATTCATTATCCTTAAGAGGCAGCTAGAATGTCAGACTACAAGGCCAGAATAAAATGTACATTGGAAAAGATTGAGCACGATAGCATTTACACATACTCGATCGAAAATACGATGCAGCATCAATGCATTGCCGACTGGGAGACACACTCCTATACCTAAAGCATATCATAGAATGGATCGCACCAGAACAACACACTTGTGAATGCCAGAACGAACCTGTATTCTAGCTCGTTCTTACCCGCTCATGTTTCTTTTTGGTCTGACAGCAGCCCAGTTCAATGCAGTAAATGACAACTGAGTTTCAGTAGACAAAGGCTGCAACTTAACTACAAGTACTCTAATCAACAATTCCTTGAAGTGATTGTTACCAGATGAACACAATGAATGGCATTGTATAAAACTGTCGATTCCTCAGAAGACTGCTGGAAGGCTAAGTTACAGCCTGAGCAGGGTGTTCAAATCAAATCAAAAAGAGAACTGTGAAGGAGAGAGCCTTTCATAATAAGTGTAGTACACCTCTCAGTTCACAGACGTCACTCGGAGCAAGAGCAAGCAAAACAATGCAATCAAAACACACATATGTGGACATTCTTGCTACTCAAAGTGCAGCTTTCAAACACTGCTGTATTCTTTGAACACCCCAACTTGTCTGAATTTGTCTATGCAAATCTGACCGAACACCCACACAAATGGCATCTCGCAACACGGGGAGTGTCTAGCCAAGGACTACAGATGTCATTTTATCCACAATCTGTTCGACAACTTTCACAGTTGCGTTTGCAAACATGCACGACATTTAACAAATAAACACAACAGAGATTCACACAATTTTGGTACTAAAAACAAGGCTCCATTATCAACAGCGGCAGCTACTGATCGTTTTGATCATTGTGCGTCAGGGACAGTAGCATCAACATAGCACCCAAAAATAAAATATTGTGGCGATGCATAACATTCTGGTGGTGGATGGTGAGTGCTGCACTGACACGGAGCACCTAATCAATATTTTATCTCTGAGGTATGCATGCCTATTTATGCATCTTCATTTAATAGAGGAAGGCCTGATACATGTTGTCAGTAACTTTAGTTGAAAAATACAGATGAAGTCGAGGAAGTTAATTTTGCCTAAACATCAGCTGTCTGTTTTCTGTACATAAAGAACTGTCACACTGCACCGCTATTAAAGCCTAATGAAGACAAACTTTGGCAGGTTGCTTAATGATTTTGGAAAAAAGAAAAAGCATTTTGGGGAATAGCATGGAACACACAGGTGCCACAATACCTGCGTCTATGTGCTTCAAACACTGCTTTCTCTTACGTGCAATCAACTGGGAGCTAATTACCAAACTTATCACTCGCCTACAAATGCAAAGCCATGTGAAAAAAAAAACTGACAACAGGTCAGCAAATTTCACGATAGAAACTCTGCTTACGGATTAACGAACAAGCGACCTGTTAATGTTACCAAGACCAGTTGCCCGCTGATGTGTATCCGGTCGATCTCTCGCGCACTAGACTCATTCGTATCATCTCACGTGATGGCCAAGCTAGCAAATCGCAGGCATCGACCAATTGATGCTGATGCTACTGAAAGGACGCCATTCTCCAGAGACAGAAAAAAGCTCGTGGGGCAAAGTACATCACCACTCTAAGATATGGCAAAACAACTACTAGCATGCAAATATAAGAGGTGCCCAAATGGAATGGCCCACAAAAGACACCAGCAAGGGCGACAAGGAAAGAAACAGATCAACAGGCCAGCAAACAAGATAACCACCAGAGTCAGCTTCCAAGCCAAGCCAAATTCCCTGGCCAGATGTAGCCTGCAGCAGAATCAGGTGAGCTTCTCGGTCTCTGCTGTGTCCTGCGCGTCGCCGGATGCATCACCGTTCGTAGCCTGAACTGGGTATAGGCCCGGCTGTGATGGGAAATGTTGGATGTGCATGTTATCTCCCTGGAGAAAGAAGAAGAAAGAAATTATTATGAAGGATCAGCGAAACAAAACCTCGGTGTCACCATTTATTAGGGCTCTGGAATGCTTTTCTTTGAAACCTGAGCAATATGCTGGAATACGTGTCATGCCCTTCGAGGAACATATTTCCAAACACATTTTATTGCGGTAGCAATTATATGGACATCCCAGGTGCATTTCTGCCGTCGCTGTGAGGTTCCCTATGAGTGAAAGCGTGTGAGGGTGAGCCGGCGAACGCGGTTAAACCTTGCGTGTGCAAGCGAGGAACATGGCCTGAATGAGTGCCCTCTCCTGTGGCACGCGAGGCAAGGGGAGTCAAGTGAGGGTGGAGGGGCATTCTTCTCCGGCGGCTGCAAGGGTGTCTCGATGTCCTCCCCGCCCACCGCTCCATACAGAGTGGAGACATTGCGGCGACTACTACGGTGTTGGCCACGCAAATCGCAGACACCGTAGTAGACACCTTTGGCAGACGCCGTAGGGACATGTTGCCGGCGCTCATGCGTCTTGAAAGCAATCTGCGACGTGCGACCTGTAGATGAGGCCTGTGCAGGCCTCATCTACAGAGCAATCTGCTATGTCTGCAGAGTGCGCATAGTGCTGGTAGCTCTGTATGTGCTGCGCTTTCGACATTTCATTCGCGTTGAAGCGACAGATGCATGGAGGTCAATTGGATTCCTAACTCCAGCATTTTCACAGACAGTTTCTGCTGTTATTGAGCGAGATGTGTTCATGTTTACCTGTGCCCGTGTGACACCGTGCTGGTTAATTTAGTTAAAACACGTTGACGGGCTAGTTGGTTTGAATCGATGATAGAATGGGTAAGCGCAATTGAACAAGGACGTAGAAAGAAGCAGACACGCAGAGACAGCACTGTCTCTGTGTGTCTGTTTTTTTCTACGTCCTCGTTGAGTCACGCTTACACATTCTAACGTTGTTAATTTAGGTTGTAATTGGATGTTCACAAGTTTGTACAGCCGATAAAACTGCTACCCTTATTTCGTGCAGCTATCTACTAATTTACTATCGCGATCGGTGCTTCGCCTTTCGGGCGGAACTGCGAATTTTTTTTAAAGTACCTGAATCACACATGCCAACGTGCGAATTTGAAAATTCGTAAGATCCTGCGAACACTGCACCAAGCAGAAAAGGGGGTGGGGGCAGGGGGGACTGCACATACTTTTTGAAAGCTTTCCCTGAGCACACAACTTTCAGGGATATATACGAGATTCATAAGCAATGATTTACCTTTAGATGCAGCCCACACGCAGCAAAAAACTTGGCATAGCAAATATAGTGGCATGCGACCGACTGTCTTTGGTATTGCAGATTTTGACTGCTTCAGGAGTTGAAGTTTGCATGAAGTAACCCTCCAATGTCCTTTTGCCATCAGAGGCTTCACAAAAGAAGGTTTGGAAACAGATGAGCGAAACTTTTTCTCGAAGAGAATTCATTACATTTGATGCAGCATTTGTAAAATTGCACAACAAGCCCAATTTCATAAACTCTGCTGAAATTTTGGGAAGTTGGCAGGCATGCAATATGAACAGAGGTAGAACCAATTCTATACTTACTATCCCCATTCCCGTTCACCTTATCGGTTCCCTTAGGCAATGACAGCACTGGTAACAATGCTCTGGATTTGGTCATTTCTTTCCCTTTTACAGCAAAGTTGTTAGCCTTTAGTTGGCTGGAATTTTTCGTGGCATGCTTGCCCAAAAGCAAATGGTAGCTGGAAGGCTGTGTTCAAGTTTCCGTTTAACATTTTCTCGTATAATTGAATTTCAATCTGATGCTATCATGCCTGCAGATTGTGTTGGAGCCGTACCTGAAAAATTCAATTAGTTCAATGACGCACTTGTGCTAGGCAAAGGGCCTGTTGTACAGTACCGCCACCGAGCAGCCGCACCCACTCAGACTGACATCAATGGCAGCTGGAAAAGGGCTTTGTTTTTCAGTTTCTCTGTTGCAGTTTTATGTTTTCTCATATATTCAAATAATAATCGGAAGGTATCATGTCTGCAGCATGTGCGTAAACCGTACTTTATGGATATTCCAACAGAATTTACTATTAAGCATTCATTTAGTTCAATAATGCACTTGCACTTGGCAGAGGGCCTAGAAGAGTGAGGATATATGCTGCACTTCTGCACAGATGCGCGCGCACGTGACGTGCATAGCTTCGGGTGGTGGTGCTTGTGTAGTGCCATCTAACGTCAGCAACAGCTTTGCTGTACATCCACTTCCACTGGGTTTATTGGAGGCCAATTTTTGTTCTGACTTCCCGCAGTGCAGTTACAGTAATCCTCCGAGGTTGCAGTCAGCAGACAAAAATGCCGCAGAGTGACAAAACGGTGGGGACAGGATGGGCAAGACACCTTAACTGCCACTTCCTTGCCATCCTAGAATGCCTAGAGGGGTGTGCATCCATGTGTGAGCTGCTTCTCATAATGATGAGCTAAACGAGAACAAGGCAAAACTGGAAGCCAACATTTTGACAAGTGGACTTGTCTTTTTCAAGGCAACATATGCTTTCCTCAGCACAGTACATATCGGTACCCCCACCCTACCCTACCTATATATACTGTGCCGAGGAATGCATATGTCACTTTGAAAAAGACAAGTCCACTTGTCAAAACATTGGCTTCCACTTTTACCTTGTTCTTGTTTTGCTCATCGTCTTGAATTTTCATCTGCAACTTTCCCTGTGTTTTCCCTCTTTTTCTCATAAGTAATTCATGGTTGTTAGTGATCAGCCAATGGTTAATTAAATTAAATTATGGGGTTTTACGTGCCAAAACCATTTTCTGATTATGAGGCACGCCGTAGTGGAGGACTCCGGAAATTTCGACCACCTGGGGTACTTTAACGTGCACCTAAATCTAAGTACACGGGTGTTTTCGCATTTCGCCCTCATCGAAATGCGGCCGCCGTGGCCGGGATTCGATCCCGCGACCTCGTGCTCAGCAGCCTAACACCATAGCCACTGAGCAACCAGCCAATGGTTAGTAATAGGTCAATGGTTTGGCCTTTACAGGCCATCACACCTGCTAAGACATTGCCGAAGTTGCGTGGGGCAGAAAATAAGAAAAAAAATGTTTTAAGAATTTTTTAAAATTTGTGCACTCTCTCAATTATACATGCACAGACATCAGAAACACCACCAATAAATTGAGACAATGGTAAAACATTACAAAAATTGACGTACAAATGAGAGGAATTTTGGCAGCAAGAAATGATAAGCTTTCTAGTCTTTCAACTGCAGACACTGTGCTTTGTCGTATTGGCGAGTGATGGTGCCACTGTGCTGTTTTGCCATAGCAGTGACAGATGACGCCACTATTCCTTTACAGCAAGTTTAATAATTTTTATTAGAACCTGCTGCAGGCAATGTGCACTTCATATTTACTGAGGTCGAAGCCAGCCTAAGTAATGCGTGCAAACAGGATATTATGATAAATGAACCAAAAGGTGCTACTTTTGTGCAAATTTTCAGAATGAATTAGCAAACAATATGGATGGTAGAGTCAAGCATCACGGCGCTTCTAATTATGGAACACTCGGCGTGTGCCCTTCCCAGTTTTCATGCCTCGTAAATATGATACAGTGCTACCCCATATCATGAAACACACTACAAGCAGGAACAAAAAGAAAAAAAAATATTAATAGAAGTGACTGGACAAGCATCAAATTTATGTGTTTGGAAGTTCTATCCACCCCCCCCCTCTTTTTTTTTGCTGTTTGTCCTTGACTAAACTTTTCCCTACGTTTTGCAAAATTGACACACCAACTCAACCAACTTTCAGATGTGTTAAAAAAGAGGATGCTTGAACTCCGGAGCTCCTATCTAAATACATGGCCACGAAGAAAGAATTTTTCTTGTCATCCACAGCACCAACTTTGATGAGCTTTGTTACATTTAAAGGAAAATATCAAATCTGGTCACTGTAGTAAGTGGATTTTCAGTTTATGCCATATCTGTGTTATTTAGAGAGACTCTTAAGAAATTGCAAAGATAAAGAAAAAACAACTCCAAGTATCGAGTTTACAACTCTGTAGCTGAGCAACAAAAACAACATAATATCACAGTTCTGTAAACTGCACCACTCTGTATTAAACACCACTCTGAAATATACCACTAGTTTGAGAGTATGACTTTTGCAAAACATGGTAAACATCGTAACAATTTCCCATAAGCTGTAAACTCGTATATTAAATTTGTTTGCTCGAGATGCTCCAAGGATACATTTACAGAACTGCAATATCTGTTTTTGATGCAGAGTTATGGATTTGTAAACCTTGTGGTCCTATTTCTTATCTTGCTGATTTTAAGCATTTCCTCGTACAAAAGGTATAGTCCTAAGATTCCGTTTCCTTCTCGGAAACATTTAACCTTTTCAAATGCAACAAATCTCAATCAAATCGATCACGCAGTTGTCTCATAAGGCGTATCTGAGTTTTACATGTATGCAGTGTATATATTTGAATAGGAAAATGGAGTTAACCATGAGCTAGAACTTCCTCTTCAGCCCTATCCCCCTTAATTGTAAAAAAGGATTTGGTGTGCCCTTCTGGAATAGCACATCAAGCTACCTGCTAACAATACAATTGAACCTCGATGTAACACCCATATATGTAACAAATTTTATATGTAAAATCTGCAATATGATTTTTGTGCTGATATCAGTATACGCTTATAACCAATATCGCACATAACGAATTTATTTTTGTGTCAGATGCGAGTTTATTAAAACAAAGTTCACCTATGTGTTTTTAATGCCATGCACAGAGAAAAGAGAGCTGTAAAGCCTTGGAAGGCTTGCTATGCTATAACTGGTGATGGCAATATCAGCTTCCTGTGTCTCGCACATGCACAAAGTCGGGTCAGTAAAATTACCGACAGCCCATTAACTTGCTAATACGGGCCAGTTAATGAACAGCAACGCCTATTCTTGAAATGTGTCGCAAAGGCACCAGTGCACGGCCTGCACCTAAGGGAACAAACAACTGAATGTGTCTTAAGGTTGTATGTAGAATGGCAAAAAAAAATCACATTTCACAACAATAAAAATAAGCATAATTTATCCCTTAAATGAGAAATTATGTTGCAATACAGCACATAAATTTGCTCTGCCAGTGACATAAGGCGACAATCGGCCGTTCCACTGTGGCACAAGAAACTGGGGGGGCAGAGGCTGTCATTGAAACTTGGTTGTAAACTCTTAAACGAGATCACTAGAAGCATCAGCGACTTACCTCTCTGGCTTCCTGCTGGTGGAAGAGCTTGCACAGCAAAATGGTCAGAGTGATGCCCACAAAGAGGAACATGATCCCGCTGCCAGTGGCAATGATGCCAATCCACGTTGGTATTCTGCATACCAGGAGACATTCAGCAACGTACAGAGGCCAAGACAACTATGGACTTGCATCCAGGTTCAACATAGCACATGGAAGCGAAAGACAGCATGAAACGCAAGGAAAGGCCAAAGAAGGTATATATACAGACAATGGCATTATCTACCAACAACTTAAAAGCGCAAGGCCGTTACAATGCTAAGCTTTGTGGTTTTGGTCTATCTGTGCCTGAAATAATGTTCTCTGTAGCCTCTATTATTCGGTTCAGGCACAGAACTGCTTGTTCCACAGCACACATCTATCGCGCAGAAACCAGTTGATTACGTTGATAAATTGTTGCTTTTTTTTGTACAGATTAATTTTTATTTCAACTTTTCTCACACCCTTAAATTTTCTATGTATGTGCAACAACTTCTAGAGATTCCAAATAAATTCACCATGTCTTTGTCCCTTTCTCATAACAACCAGATTCTGCCAATGCCTTATTGTGGGTGTGTGCCATGGGCCTTCAGATCAACAACTTTCAACCGTCTATTTACATTTCAAGGCCACACATGTACACACTGATTTCTTGCACTCAAGATAAGCACCTTACAGCTTAGTGTATTTGCTTAATTATCATGTGCACTTTTTTGTTTTCCAGAAAACATTTACGAAAAAATGACATGCACAATATATTCGATAATGAAAAAAAAACTACAACCATGACAAGCTACCCCAATTGCCATTAAATATTTCTGTAATCCAATCCAATTCACATGCTGCTGTATCTGCGTAAGCTGTGATACATAGGTTTGCGCCTGCTCCATCAGTTTGTTAGGCACTCTAGATGTTATAGTTGTGCTGCCATGGCCTCCAAGGCATATAAGAAACTTGGTATCTTAAATGCCCTAGACTGCACCAAAGATTATATGCTCTGGGCAATTGATATCGACAAGGAGGCCTCCAACACTGACGAGTGACATGCAGTCTACTGTAGCTCAGATTACAATGTGCTCTTTTTCGAAGCAAAATCAAATCACCTTTACTCCCTCTTACCATGAAGAAATGATAAGTGAAAAATCAAGGGCATTACATTTATAATTTCTACAAGTACGGAAACTGGGGTGTGCGTAATACAATCAAGGGTACATTAGAATTGAGCAAATACGCTATGTGGACATTGAAACAAAAGCATGTTAAAGCAATTCTGAAACACCTTCCATCTGAGCACAACTTTCATGTATTTCGGATATGCCAACTACTTTCATGGAAGACCAAGTAAGGGCTAGCCAATATACCTTCCTCTGGCTACAGTTCCTGCTAGTATGGTGCAGCTATTCCTATGCTTAGTGATAACACATCTCGCAAATGAGGAAAACAACCCCACTGGCTGCAACAGAGGGTAATAAATCTAGACATACAATCTGATGTTAGAACAAAGGCAGAGGCATTGGCGTGGCCAGAGGGGAGGGGGGTTTAGAGGGGTGAAACCTGCCCTGCCCCTTTTCCCACGGAACAGAAAGTTTCAGGAGGCAGGTTCAGAAAGAGTGACATCGATGAAAGGAAAACGTTGAATGTGATAGCAAGTCGAGGCCTAGTGGCAGTCTGAGTGGGGCTGATGCTACACGTCTGCTCGTGTCTGAATCTGGAAGCGACTACATTTGTGCTTGTTGGCAGAAAGAATTTCGTTGGCCACACTGGCGATGGCCGACACCTGAACATTTCCCAGAAAGGGGGATGGTGCAAATAAGAGGGAACAGAATTGGAGAAACCACTGAGTGGGGAGCAAAAAAGTACAAAGGGCATATTTAGTGATTACAGTATTTACAATAATGAATATTAAAGCAACTTAGACATTTCACCTCCCATACAGGGGACACACAGGCTAGAGGGCAAATAGGAGAGCCGTTACAAGAGGTGCATGCCGACAGGCTATTGTATCTAGTAAGATTACAGAAATTTTTCAAGGCCTTATCTTCATTCACAGCCAGTGCCGAGGCATTTTCGAAGTGAACACACATTCATTCATATCATCACTTACCCCAGGCGCACATACCTATGACATGCACATAGTGATTATGGGAGCGCTTTCCAAGAGAGAGAAAAGCTTTGCTGAAAGGAAAATCAACAAGGATGCAAAACGCTGTCTAAAGCAACTGCACATTTCTCTTTGTTGAAAGAATGATGACTGTCTTTGCATGGAGAACGACCAGATGTTGTTTTATGCCTAGCTGTCAATGGTTGTGCACGCAAAGTGTGCCACTGATGAGATCCTCCGTAAATAAGGGATGCACAGCCTGACCTTGCTGCTCGCAAGCACATTTGAGGCATGGACGCAACGAAAAATAAAAATTTTCGTCTGTGGAACCCCCCTCTCTAAATCCAGTGTTTAGGATCGCAATGTTTAGGACACCAATCCTTGCGCCAAATGGATACAAGGAGTGCACCTCTTTCAGAGGGAAAAGTAGGAGAAAGGTGTTGACCAGTGTGAATAAAAGGCGTCAAGAACGAAGGTGGCAACAAAATTATGGACACGGGGGAGAGCATGTCATCACTGCCAGATCACTTGACATCAGACGTAAACATTAAACGGCAAAGTAAAAATGTACATCCACATTGTTCAAGCACGCTTTTCCAGGGAATGCTAGGAGTTTGTTCTTGCATGGTGTATAACCTCCATATTGTATATATCCTACCATATATATCATACCATATACATAGGATATCATAAGAAGCCAACCAACAAACACACCAAGGACAACACAGGGTAATTACTTGTACTTACTAATTTAATTTAAAAAATGACAACTTAATGGAAATGAAAGTGGCTGAAAAAAAATTGTCGCCGGTGGGAACGATCCCACGTCTTCGTATTACACGTGCGATGCTCTACCATTGAGCTACCATGGTGCTGTTTGCCCATCCATTTTCTAGGGTATTTGCGTTTTACTACACAAAATAACTCTGGGAGTGTTAGCCAGCACAACTGCTTAGAAACCTTGACGGGGGCTGTGGAACATCCTTTCTGCTGCAGGCGTCCTGAGTATGTGATCTTATTGAGTGAAGGCAACTGGTCAATAAATCCACACACACTACCTGAAGGCATCAATGCTGCCAGATTTGAGACATATATATATATATATATATATATACACCAGTCTCGCTTTCTCTACCTCTCTCTCTATATACATATATGAAGCCAACAAACACTGGCTTTAAGGACAGCGCAGGGGAAATTATTTGTAGTTATTAATTGAATTAAAGGAACGTTAATGTTTCATTCAGTGAAGCACAAATAATTTCCCCTATGCTGTCCTTGGTATTTATGTTTGTTTGCTTCATATGATATCGATAATTAAAATTGGGCCCCTTGGTCGATTTCCTTTATTCTTATTCATATTATATATATAAGGAGAGGAAGGAGCGGTAGTGGCCGGCGAAGAACGTCCCCTCCCCCCTTACTGCAATAAATTTCTGGCTATGCCACTGCAGAGAGGGTTCTCCACACTCTGCAGTGTACACGAATTCCCGCATTGAGAACCAAAAGGAAAAAAAAATTGGGTGTTTTACAAGCCAAAACAACTATGATTGTGAGGCAGGCCACAGCAGAAGAGTGCAGATTAATTTTGACTCCCTTGTGTTCTTTAATGTGCACCTGAATGGAAGTAGATCAGCAGAACCATGCGAAGACAGCAGAAAATGAAGCTAAGGAAAACATAAGGAAAATTAACCTCATTTCTTTATTCAAGTGTGCTATTAATCATGAACAAAGGTTGGAGATTCGATAAACTTGATGTACTTAATACAGGCAAAGGCAAATGAAAACAGAAAGAAAATACCTCTTCTGCCGCTTTCATCCCTTTTTTTCTGTCTTAGGAATATGAACCTTATTTCAAATATAGCAATCATAATTATTTCTCAAAAATTTTAATCAAGCAAGCAGTTAATGTCTCCTACACTTTTCTTGGCATCACTGTCTGTCGGCCTCTCATGGTTACAAAAATCAAGGCCCTCGTTATACTTCTCAATTCTTCTCGCTAGTCACTGTTGCGTACTACTAGCAATTGAAGTGCCGTCAGGTAGCATGATCTGCCTTCAAACTTTATACTCTGACAGGGAAAGTAGTTAGTACTACACATAGAATGTATGAACTTATGTTACCCTCTGTCAAAAGAAAGCATTATTATTATCGCTGTTCTTGTTTGCATGACATGATAATGATGACCGGATCATTAGGGAGCTGCAATGGCCAGTGGTTGTACAGCCAAATACAGCAGGGAAGTTCCCACAGCAGCCACTGGTGCTACAGTCAAGTAAGCCCTCCTAGCTGCAATGTATAGATGATCCAAAGTTCCAACCTCAAGCTCACAGCAGGCTGTGCTCTAAATGTGAAAACAAGAACACTAGCATGTTGCCAGCATCGAAACATTGAGCAGCTTGCAAAAATGTGCACAAAAGGCAGTATATCAGTAAGGAGATGAATTATTCCGTCAAATTTAGTCTACTCAGAAGCTGTATATTCAAACAAACCATTGCACCTGCCAATTTTTTCATGCACCATTTGCTCAGACGAAGCCGCACTGCTGCTACCGCTGGCACCAGCCAGCAATTATGACAGATGAGAAGACGGGCGGAGGGCAAAATAATTTGCTGCAAAATAAATGGCCCCTACATTACTGCTATATTCTCGCTATATTGAACAATCAACAAACCTTCTTCCAGAATATGAAGCTGGCTTTCCCACAATGCCCTTCGTAAAACTAGTGCCAATGCAGTCAATCGCTTTATTAGCGTGCGTGTACAGACAGGTGCAGCAATGGCGTACAGGTAGAGCATCCGCCTCGCATGCAAAAGGACAGTGGTTGACATCCCGGTGCCGCGCAATTTTCCACCGGATATAAAAGAAAAAAAAATCCGTCTTGATAAAATTGCATAAACAGGCCTGGAGTGTGGCCTGACCCCGGTGACCAGAACCGGTAACACACTCCCTCTGTAGAGCAGGATTGGCCACCCTGATGCAGTACTTGGCCACAACCTCCTATATGAATACAATAATCAAACCCCGGCCCTCAGTTCCCAGCAGCTGCGAAGCAACTAATCGCGGCGGTGGTCAGACCTGTGATGCAGCAGAGGGTGCTAAAAATACCTGGGTCTGAACAGGCCACCATTGGAATCTGAACCTGGCAACGTTTAACGCTAGAACGTCATCTAGTGAGGCGAGTCTAGTAGTGCTATACGAGGAATTAGCGGGCATTAAATGGGATATAATAGGGCTCAGTAAGGTTAGGAGGACAAATGAAGCATGTACAGTGCTGAAAAGCGGGCACATCCTATGCTACCGGGGCTTAGTGGAGAGAACTAGGAGTTGGATTCCTGATTAACAAGTATATAGTGGAATCGGCGATGGGTAAAGTCCAAACAAAATACGCTATACTGATGGGTGACATCAATGCGAGGGTAGGCAAAAAGCAGGCTGGAGACAAGTCAGTGGGGGAATATGGCATAGGTTCTAGGAATAGCAGGGGAGAGTTATTAGTAGAGTTTGCAGAATGGAATAATTTGCGGATAATGAATACCTTCTTCCGCAAGCAGGATAAATGAAAGTGGACATGGAGGAACACAAATGGCAAGAACAGAAATGAAATAGACCTCGTACTCTGTGCTAACCCTGGCATCATACAAGATGTGGGCGTGCTCGGCAAGGTGCGCTCCAGTGACCATAGGATGGCAAGATCTCGAATTAGCCTACACTTGAGGAGGGAACGGAAGAAACCGGTACATAAGAAGCCGATCAATGGGTTTGCGGTAAGAGGGAAAATAAAGGAATTCCGGATCGACCTATAGAACAGGTATGCGGCTTAAACTTAGGAAGGGGACCTTAGTGTTGAAGCAATGAACGACCGTCTTACGGGCATCATTGCGTGTGCAATAGAAGTCGGTGGTACCTTCCTTAGACAGGATACCGGTAAGCTATCGCAGGAGACGAAAGATCTGATCAAGAAACGACAATGTATGAAAGCCTCTAACCCTATAGCTAGAATAGAACTGGCAGAACTTTCCAAGTTAATCACTAAGCGTAAGATAGCTGACATAAGGAAGTATATAATTTGGATAGAATTGAGCATGCTTTCAGGAATGGAGGAAGCCTAAAAGCAGTGAAGAAGAAACTAGGAATTGGCAAGAATCAGATGTATGCGTTAAGAGACAAAGCCAGCAATATCATTACTAATATGGATGAGATAGTTCAAGTGGCTGAGGAGTTTTATAGAGATTTATACAGTACCAGTAACACCCACGACGATAAGGTGAGAGAGAATAGTCTAGAGGAACTTGAAATCCCACAAGTAACACTGGAAGAGGTAAAGAACGCCTTGGGAGCTATGCAAAGGGGGAAGGCAGCTGGGGAGGATCAGGTAACAGCAGATTCGTTGAAGGATGGTGGACAGATTGTTCTAGAGAAACTGGCCACCCTGTATACGCAATGCCTCATGACCTCGAGCGTACCGGAATCTTGGAAGAACGCTAAAATAATCCTAATCCATAAGAAAGGGGACGCCAAAGACTTGAAAAATTATAGACCGATCAGCTTACTATCCGTTGCCAACAAAGTATTTACTAAGGTAATCTCAAATAGAATCAGGAACACCTTAGACTTCTGTCAACCAAAGGACCAGGCAGGATTCCGTAAAGACTACTCAACAATAGACCATATTAACATATTATCAATTAGGTTATAGAAAATTGGGCAGAATATGACCAACCGTTATATATAGCTTTCATTGATCACAAGAAAGCGTTTGATTCAGTCGGAAACTTCAGCAGTCATGTAGACATTACGGAATCAGGGTGTAGACGAGCTGTATGTAAAAATACTGAAATATCTATAACAGCTCCACAGCCACTATAGTCCTCCATAAAAAAAGCAACAAAATCCCAATAAAGAAAGGCGTCAGGCAGGTAGATACAATCTCTCCAATGCTATTCACAGTGTGTTTACAGGAGGTATGCAGAGACCTTGATTGGGAGGAATTGGAGATAAGAGTTAATGGAAAATACCTTAGTAACTTGCAATTCGCTGATGATATTGCCTTGCTTAGTAACTCAAGGGATCAATTGCAATGCATGATCACTGACCTGGAGAGGCAAAGCAGAAGGGTAGCTCTAAAAATTAATCTGCAGAAAACTAATGTGTAACAGTCTCGGAAGAGAACAGCAATTTACGATAGGTAGCGAGGCACTGGAAGTGGTAAGGGAATACATCTACTCAGGGCATGTTGTGACCGCGGATCTGGATCATGAGACTGAAATAATCAGAAAAATAAGAATGGGCTAGGGTGCGTTTGGCAGGCATTTTCAGATCATGAACAGCAGGTTGCCATTATCCGTCAAGCGAAAAGTATGTAACAGCTGTGTCTTACCTGTACTCACCTACAGGACAGAAACCTGGAGGCTTACGAAAAGGGTTCTACTTAAATTGAAGACGACACTAGCTATGGAAAGAATGATGGGTGTAACGTTAAGGGATAAGAAGAGAGCAGATTGGGTGGGGGAAAAAACGTGAGTTAATGACATCTTAGTTGAAATCAAGAAAAAGAAATGGGCTTGGGCAGGGCATGTAATGAGGATGGAAGATAACCGATGGTCATTAAGGGTTACAGACTGGATTCCAAAAGAAGGGAAGCGCACTATGGGGCGGTAGAAAGTTAGGTGGATGGATGAGATTGACAACATGGCCACGATTAGCACATGGCCGGGGTAGTTGGAGAAGTATGGGAGAGGCCTTTGCCCTACAGTAAGCGTAGCCAGGCTGATGATGATGATGGTGCATAGTTTGTATGCTTTACGAGAAGGAATATATGAGTGTGGCTCTTGTGATGAAATTAGGCGCGACAGCCGAGCGCTAGCACACAGAGTTTGTGCCTTATCCTCACTTAAATGGTGACCAATGCCTTCGGTCGCAAGCACACAATGTGGTGAAGTGACCTTTCAAATTAAGAAAATGATCTATTGCGTTATACTCTCAGATGTTTAATGCTGTTTTGTATGAACAAATTCTGGGGTTTTACGTACCAAGACCCTGATTTGATTTATGAGGCATGCCCTAGCGGGGGACTGCGGATTAATTTTGACCACCAGGACATCTTTAACATGCCCCCAATGCGCGGGACGCAGGCCTTTTTGCATTTCGCACCCATCGAAAAGCAGCTGCTGCAGCCGCGATTTGATACCACGACCTTAAGAGCGCAACACCAAAGCCGCTAAGGCACAGCGGCAGCTTTAATACAGTTTTCACACATATCCTGCTCACACACAGTCCATCCGCACCCTCTAAAGTTTCTCTCTCCCAGAGTTAATGAGCTTCTGCACAAGTTCAGGTGCATAGCAGCACTCAAACATTTGTGGATGTCAGTGTGCTAAAGTACCATGCCATCTGCTGCAACATACATATGGCCCAGAAAAATTAGAATGATGTGTAACGAAGTGGTGGAAATTCACCAAGGACTGAAGCAATGATGTCTTCTGTTTCCACTGTTGTTCATGCTTTATGTTAAGGGCATAAAAGGGCGCCTGGAAAAGAGAGAATTAGGGTTCCATTTATCTACATGTGTAATGGACAAATGGTGCAACAGAAGGTCCCCGGATTGATGTATGCGGATGATATAGTCCTACTAGCGGACAATGCAAGAGATTTGCAGACGCTTGAGGATATGCATGGCAACACAGCAACAAATCAAGGCTTTGCCCTGGGAAATCGGGAATTATGATTTTTAATGGAGAGGAGTGATTATGTGGTGTCATTTCAACAGCAAGTCACACCCATAGTCAAGCAATATAAATATCTCGGCGTATACATAAACTAACGAAAGACTCACTAAGCACCCACCAAGATAATTTGATAATAAAGGGGAAGCAGAATGCAGCAAAAATGAATAATAGAGCACTTTGCAGCCACGATAAATATGATATGGTGCATGGAATCTGGAAAGGAGTAATGGTGCCAGCACTAAGATTTGCAAATGCCATGCTGTGCTTAAAATCAGGTATCTTGTCGAGGTTGGAAGCTAAACAAAGATTGGTAGGCTGGTTAACTTTGGTAGCCTGCAGCAAAACCACAAATGAGGCATTGCAGGGTGACCTGGGTTGGGCCTCGTTTGAAGTCAGAGAAACGCAGAGCAAAATTAGTTTCAAAGAAAGGCTCAGGAACATGGACAAAAATAAATGGGCGACTAAAGTGCACAAGTATCTGTGCCTGAAAAGCATGGACACAGAATGGAGGAAGAGGTCAAGAAAATTGGGGACCAAGTACAGGGGAATTGAAAGTGTAGAGAGGCAACCAGGAGCACACAGAAAGAGAGAGAAACAGAGACCGTGAATTGGATGCAAAGAATAGAAACAAAAAAGACCATGCAGATTTACAAAAATGAGAAGAAAGAAATTGGAAGGAAAAATCTGTACAATAACAGGAAGGGAAGTGCCCTGCTATTTGAGGCCCAACCTGGTTGCCTAAGGATAAAAACATACTGGAACAAGTATTGGCAAGCAGATGAGGCATGTGTATGTATGTTGCGGCAAAAATTCGGAGACCCCTCAGCACATCCAGTGAAACTTGTACGTAACATACATCTTCCAGAAGCACTTGGATTTAAATTGATGGAACCATGAACTGGTCAGCAGTCAAGATAAGCAAAAGACGTTTAGAGTATTGGTGGAAAAAAAGCAGGGAAGATACTGATACAATCGGGTTCGTCACAGGCATAGGTAGCAGTACAAAGTAAATAGAGAAGTTTTGAGGAAGAGAAAGAAAGATTATAAAGAGATGTATACAAAAATGCAATAGATCATCAACATCCCATGACATTTCCTAAGAAACAAGTCATCCCCAAAATTATGATTATGTTTGAGTGAAGCTGGCAATTCACATTCAGCAGTCTACCGGACATAGAGAAATCGCTTCAGGAAAATGCCACACATTATTAACAATTAATATGACAGCTAGGAGCGCAACAGGCAACATGTGGACTGCTTGGTGTCTCTGGCTATACATAGCTCACGTTTGGCAGAAAAATAAAACGAAAAAAGAAAAAAATCGCTCGAGAACATACTTGTGCATCACTATAATGTTGTAACATCACATGTAGCTATGCATAAATCATCACTGCATAATCATATATCATGAAAGCAGGGCGGATTTTTCTGCAAACATCCTCTGCAGGATGACATTCTGGCGCGATGAGCAAGGGAATGTTTAGTTCTAGCTTTGATGACACACACATTATATATATATATATATATATATATATATATAATATTCGCATTTTCTCTTGCTGCAGAAGAAATGAATGCATTTTAAAGCATCATAAACAGGAAGTTATCATTTACGTTGCTGTTCTTTTTTTTTTATGTACCCTACCACAGAACACTTTAAATTCTCGTTGAGCTTGTTCTGTAACGAACTGTTCAAGTGAAATCGACGAGCGATTACGGTGAGCAGAACCAGTATACTGTACATAAAAACTACACAGCGCTTGACCTGAATTGACTGAAATGCGACTGAAAGTGCACTCAGACAAGGACATAAAACACGCGTTGACAAGCAGTGCGAAATGCAATTCTTCGCCAGCGATGACGCCAATCGCCAACGTCCCCTTCGGTTCCGAAACTTCACCTTAACATCACTGATCCGGAGTCGCGGAGCACGGCACGCCCAAATACGTACATTTTGAGCTTGGCGCGCGGCCTTTCGCAATTGCGAGGCACACATGGGAGGAAGCCTCGCAAGTGCCTGAAGGAACGAAACAATCGCACGCTTGGCCGCCGGTGTTTTGCTCACCGCTTGATCACCTCATCCTCGCGAATGTTGGACCCGAAGAAAGCGAGCAGCAGCACGCCGGTCAGCACGAATAGAAAGCCGCTGATCAACCCGCAGAAGGACAGGTGGGCCAGGAAGCGAAACGGTTGCTTCATCTTGGTCACGGCCCGGTACAGCTTGGCGAGGGCCATTCCGGTCGCTGGTGCCCCGCCTCGCGCGGTCGCGGCAAACGGCCTCTAGAGCATAGCGTCGCGATCACTGGCGTTGGTTTGCTGAGGCGACGCAGAGAACAGAAAAGGCAGTCTCGCAAGTGCCGGTCGTTCAACGAGGCCTCCTTTTGCAGGCGGGAGAAGGCGGGGCCCGCTTCGCCAAGTGAGACAGACCGAAGCACGAAACTGCAAAGAAACGGCGCCGCAGACACCGCGCACGACGGCAATTTGTCGCTCAAGGGAGCACGACGCCAAAACAAGACAACGCAACGCGTTGCCAACGGATTGGATTGGCTGGGCTTTCGACGCCGCACATTGGTCAGTTCCAGTTCACAAGCCACGGCGCGAAACATAAACGTGCTTTCGTGTTACTACCAAAGACGTTCTACAAAACTTGTGTACTGGCAGTCCCTGCAGCCGCCTACGAAAGCTCGTGAAGCGTGTGCGTCCCCAGCTCGTGAAGAGAGGCGGCCGCGGAATACACGCAGGATTCGGTTACATTCGTAGTTCCGCGATAAAAGCCCGAGAAGAAGTGACACTAATCTCTGAATTCAGTATATCAATATCAGATGTTTCATGATGCTGGATGTAAAATTAGTATGCAGTGCGTTTCTTGAGAAAACCACCTTGACAGTATTGTACCAAAATCAAAGTGTTCTTAATAGAGCATTGAGAATACATAAGGCGTGAGGGCCTTTTTTGGAACTATCGGCAGTAGATAAAAAAACACGATGTGTCGTTTCTCCACGTGTACACAGCCATGTAATAGCCCTCACGGTAGATACAACAAATGAATAAATGATGACCGCCATATTTAGAAGTTGCTGGTGGAAAGTGTACTAGCTCTTTAAAAAAGGTGGCTGACGATGTTTCTCGCCGATCAGGGGGTTGAAGCGTCCCGCCGGTAGCTTTTCTCCAAGTCTGCGACAAGCGATAGATGCAGAAACTTTTTTCGACAACAACACACAATCGTGCACTGAAAAACAGCGTCTCCCGTATTTGGCCGGTGGACTTTAAGAATCCTGTCCACAAACTACTCGTCTAATCGAAAGCAAACATCGCTCACAGGGTAGCATATTGTAATCTAAGTTGTTTGAGATGTATTTAAACATCGGTACTTACCTGCATTTTGTAGAATGAAGCAGAAACTGCTTTCGGCTACGAGCACAGATTTTGCATACGGGAGCCAAGCTGCTGATCTGACAGATTGCGCCATCTGACGGACGGCGAGGGAAACAACTTCTCGACTCAGGGGAAAGGGGGGCATAAGAAAAAAAGCGCGCTTGCTTCGAAGATGCAGTTCGTCTGCCCGTCGAAATGAATGTCGCAAAAAGAGTTGTTGCTTTCCGCCGTCTGTGGGGCGCCGTTTTACTCACCGACGGCAGCAAAGGGCGGTGATGGCGTACGCAACGTCACCACTCCCCAGTTAGGTGGCGGGAGATTTGAATTTCAAAAAAGGGTTTCGGACCCTTCAGAAGGAATTTTCTCGTAAACTACGTCTTTTCTTGGCACTAAACAAGTGTTGCGAGGTTTCTGGAATGGTAATTAAACAGTACACTTGCTCTTGCTTCACCTCCGCCGTGGGTCGGGCCGGCATTGCACTATCTCCGGGATGGGCCCACGTACAGGGAGTGTTTTTTTTTTTTTGCTTACCACGTCAACAACGACAGGAAGATGTCCTTGGACGGTAGAGGTAGGTACACAGCTTCGCTGTAAAAACGAAACATTGTATACACGCCACGTTTTCAAAGTAGTGTCCGAGTCCTCACTCACTTACAACCGCTGTTACGATCGCGCTGCGGGGCCTGGCGATCTACGCAGAAGCGACCTCCGAACCCAAGCCCGCTGCAGCGACTCGCTTTGTAAGGACGACAATGCGCCTCGTCAACAGCCCGTCGGCGCCAGCGTGTCTAGACACGGTCGGCGGACCAAGTATTGTTAGTGGATTCGCCGTCACGGTTTGTTTGGAGCAGGGAAACTCCTGGAAGATGTTTTGCGGTGCGGTCTCACGGGCCCCAGAAGCCGTCACAGTCAATGGAGAAACGCGGCGGCCACTGACTGCGGGGTCAACTCTGGGATCAAGAGGCGCCTGCTCGGGGCAAGACCCCTGTCTGCGAGAACCCTCTCACCTCGGTGTGTTCAGTGAAACCTGTGCGGCAGTGAGTGTGTAAACCCTCCCCCTCAAAGGCGGGTTGGTTACGATGACTTTGGACGCTCCTATTGGTCGAAGGTTGAACGGCCGTTTTCCCTCACCTAGGGATCTAGGGAGGACAGGGTGTTTTTAAGCAGCCGTTGCGCAGCTGCTGGGGGTGCATTCTATTTCAGTCATGCTAGACTGATGAACTGTAACGTTCTCCACCATTCATGTAGATATTGTAAATAAATCCCATATTCCTCGTTCTCGATGAGAACAAGTCCCTCCCTTCAACAACGTCCTCAGTGTGGATGAGTTGGACGACTGCATGGGCCAGCTACCATCTATTTCATGCCCGACCCCAACTCTTACACCGCATAGACCCACGGAAAGGCACAGTTATCCGGGCACTCAAACGAAAACATGCGGGAAAGCTGCGAGAACAAAACTAGATCATCTTTACAACCAGTCAAGACCGCATTACATACGCTAGTTACTTCCCAAACAAGTTACAAAAAATATTGCTTCCGAGTTCTTCCTAATGTTTGTTCCCAATATCACTCAAGCTGTAACTTTTAGTACACTGAAGCTTTACTTGTCATTTCCAATTGCGACGTTCAAAAGGCAGATACAGGACAACACATTTGACAGTCATCTTGTGGCGCTGAGAGCTCTCTTGAACGCCACCGGTCCGCGAGTACCGCAGCGCATCCGGCGCGCCGCGAATACTCCGCATCCGGCGCGCCGCGGAGACGATACTTGCAATGAGGTTCTGTCTGTGACAGGAAGCTACTGCGTACATATGGACCAGTGCATAGTATGGCGTGGTGCGGTTTGATGTGGTGGGGTGGGCCGTTGCGAACATGCACTACAGCTATTTTAAAGGGATACAGAATAAAAATCAAAGAATATAGAGAAAGCCCCACAATTGCATTCCTAAGACACGATTGCTATAGTATATAGTCATTATTCGGGTTACTTTTGAGCGGATGGCTTTATTTTTGACTCTCTATGAGCGGCCACCGCGTCACTCGTAAAGCGCTCCCAACAACAAGCCGGCGGATCTGACGTCACACCTACCCTCAGCAGCCGCAGAGCGCGCTGGCCGGCTGCGCAGTTTTGTTTTCCTCGCGCTGCGCAGTGCAAAATGCAAAGTTCTAGTGAGAGCGATAGCATGAGCGGAACTTATGACTCCGACTTGGATGAGCGGCCTACTGAACGACCACGAACGATAAAGGCGTATGCCTACGATCCGTCCGCGTCGTCAAGCGAAATTGACGACGACCCGCCGCAGCAGTCCCCCTCCGCGGTGCCGAGAGTCTGGACCAGCAAAGTGGTGTTTACACTGTGCATTCCATGTACGCGCGTTCGCCTCTAGAGATCAGGGGCGCAGTCATAGGTGGAAACCAGATCTAAACGCGGTTCCTGCGGCTCGGATCGCAAGCTCGCACCTGTCACGAATGAGTTAGCGAGACGAGAGGCGCACGCCTCATTGACAGTGTTGCATCCGTGGCGGTGCGCCCAGCGTGATTCACTCACGCAAACGCTTTGCCATGTTTGGCTTCAACAGAGCGAGGACGCTTATGCTTCAGGCTATGCAATGTCAGGCGACGTAAGGAATTTACTCTGCGTTCTGCGCTAAGCGGCTTGCTCCGCCCGCTTGGATGGGTAGCTGCTAGCGCGTAAAACATGAAAGCCACCAATGCACAATACAGGTGCCGTGAGTACACACTGTACAAAAAAAAACGTAGAAATCGTTGAAGATATTGACGCGTGTAGACCTCCCTATACTTACGCCATCGGAGCAGGTGTGGCCGGCGGCGTGAGCGTAACAGTCGGCTGCCGACTCTCGCGCGGCAGGTGCTTGATGCGCGCAAGTAGCTGTTTTGAGAATAGACGCGATGAAGCAACGGGTGAGGATTGATGCCAGGCATGTCCAGTGACTGAAATGCGCCTCTGTAAGCAGGGAACGTCTTGTTATTCACGGAGTGAACGAGTACATGCGCAGCGGTTTCAGCGTCCCGTTGTTTCATCGCAGCCGAGCACTCCTTCCCTTGGTGCACATGAGATGGCGACACCAGTCTCATGTCGGCGAATTTTTTTTCGTCAGCCGTCGCTTCAGACGATGCAGATTTCGATTCATCTGGCAGAATAGGCCAAACATCTGGCTCAGAACGTCGTACAAACGACAAATTACGGTCAAACGGCACCTGTGCGCAAAACTACAGCGTGATCAAGTACGCGAGAAAAAGACTACCGCTGCCTGCCGTTTTCAGATGCGCACAGCAGACCCTCGGCATTTTGCGGCGTTGACACGGCTGCTCCACACATCAAACCACAAATCCACGAGATGAAAGACGAGGTTTTCGAACAGCTCACACGAGGAAGCGGTACAAATAGGACGGTCGAACAAAGAAAGCGCGTTGCTGCAAACGTCAACTCGCCCCTTCGCGCGCTCAGTGTGGACGATCGCTCGCAATGGGCCTCGAGGTGGGTAAGCGTGACGTTATATCCGGTTTTGCCAGAGCTTTCGGAGGAGGCCGGTAGGTGCTGTGATTTGAGAAATATTCACTAAAATAATTACTTTTCGCTCACTTCTCCTCAGAAAGAGTGTTGTTTTGGTCGCTCTCGGTGCGACAGCTATCACTGGAGACAGAAATCTCGGCGACAAATTTTTTATTCACTATCCCTTTAAGATTGTGGCTAGTATCATCTCCAACAAATCTGCTTTGCCGGTATATCCATTTCATGCTTACTACATCTATTCTCGATTACGGGAGAGCCTGCATTTCTTTTTTCATTCATTAGCGCTCATCTCCCAGGTGCACGCGTCTGACCGGTTTCCTTATTACAAATAGAAACATATCACGATAAGTGCAAACCAAGTAGAGAAGGCCGTGAAAAATGCGCACCGCACGTCACAACCCGACGGGGCTGCGCTATAGAATACCACGCAGCAGCGTGCCAGTGACTATCTAAGGTTGCCCAACGTTCCTGGGCAACTTGGCCGAACTCCGCCCACGGTCTCCAATGACCGAATTTGGCCACGCGTTCGGCTCCGTCATCTCCAAGTCTCAGACGACGCTTTGCGCACCTGTTTTAAACCATGTACCAATATGTCGTCGTGTTGAGGTTGCATGCGACTTGCTGAGGTTTCGCACCGGATCGTCTAGCTGTCGCCAAGAGGAGTTTGAACACATGCTTGACCTTGGCTTCATTCGTCCCTCCTCGAGTCCTTGGGCTTCGCCACTCCATATGGTGCCCAAGAATAGCGGTGACTGGCGCCCCTGCGGCAATTACCGTGCTCTCAGCAAGGCCACCGTCCCGGTCCGGTAGCGAATACCTATACTTTCTCATACTAGTTTTTCTGAGGGATCTCAAGAAGAAGGTCTCCACTAGCCATTTTAGTCACTTTATAATCTGACCCCAAGGCTTCGGTCAGAGATTTTTCTACTGTGAATGGTGAAATGAATCTGGCTTGTTTTTCAGAGTTCTCACTGTGTACTACGTGGTATTTCTGGTAGGTCTCTTTAGTGCGGGTGAAACATGTGCTTAAGTCTTAGGTGTGTCCCCTCTTCTGAGTGTGACGATCAAGTAGGCGGGGAAATGCGGGTGTTCCTATAGTATTTTGGTTTGTTTTCGGCAGCAATGGCGGTCACCCACCACGGAGCCCAACTTGGGGACGCTGCAGCACTTAACGGGTAAGGAGGCTGCAGGCGCCAGCCGTACATTGCCACTATAACCTAACATATTATACCCAAGGGAGGGCACATACACAAGGTTAATCCTAGCCGCCTAGGAAAATTAGGAAGCGACGGAAGAGAAGAGATGAAAGGACAGTAAAACAAAGATGATAGGACAGAAAAAGATTGAAAAGGCGGACAGGAAAAGGCGACTGCCGATTTCCCCCGGGTGGGTCAGTCCGGGGATGCCGTCTACGGGAAGCAGAGGCCAAAGAGGTGTGTTGTCTCCGCCAGGGGGCCTTAAAGGTCCGAACATCCGGCATCGGCTCAACCCCCAGGATCCCCCTTTCCCCGGACACGGCTAAGCCGCGTACGGCTACATGCGGGAGGGGCCAATCCTCGTGTGCTCGGGTACGTGGTGTCGCAACACACCAAACGCCTGCTGACGCAGACGCCCCTGCGGGGGCAACACGCCATGCATGCTAAACAAACAAACAAAAGTTTCACTAATACATATGCGCTCCATCTCGATGCAATATAAAACGGTTCCGTCAGCTCTGTGGCACTGTAATTCTCTATTCTCCTCAGAATCCTGATCCTCCGAAGCCGCAGAGCGTACATGCAAAATATACAATGCGCAGGTAAATTCGCAATACCGTTGCTACTTGTGGAAAGCTCATGTTCCCATGCACGATCAACAAAGCAGCGGCTAATCTGCCCGTTATGCGACTTCCCCTGCTTGCTACGTTGTGCACTGGCTTTTCTCTTCAGGGGGCGCATTTCGGTGAAGGCGAAGTGCAGAAAATGGCGGTGTACCATGCATGGAGTTGACATGGGACAACCACAGGTGGTTCCACAGGTGGTCGCAGCTTGCAAACATATTTCTGGTTCCTGCGCAGTGTGCCTGTGATCAGTGGGTTAGTTTTCAAAACACGTTGTTCAATCTCAGCAAGTCGTAGAGCACTAAAAACCGACAAGGCAAAAATTGGCTTATTACGGGCCAATGTCCTCCACAGAAAGCGAACTAGTAACCCATATTGGCAAATCCGTACGAAAGTTGGTCCAATAATTCCCGTCTTGTTGAACGGCAGTGCCAATATTGTTTACTGACTGTGTAATGTGGGTAAACGTTGGATCTCTATCAGAATGGCACAGCCAATATTCGCGCCACGCTGTTAACCTTAGGCCATCATTGGGCCAGGAATCAGAATGGCACTGCCAATATTGGAACCACGCTGTTAATCTTAGGCCGTCATTGGGCCAGGAACTGCCAATACGTTTCCAACGTTGGCCCGACCTGACGTGCCACCTGGGTCACATTCAGGACTTTATGTTGGCGCTGCACGGCTGCACCATTTTTACTACGGTCGACCTGGCGAACGCCTACCACCATATTTCTGTGGAACCCTCATATATTTTAAAGACCGTCATTATAACGCCCTTTGGCCTGTTTGAATATCTGCGCATGCCTTTCGGTCTTCGTAATGCGGCCCAGACCTTTCAGCGTTTCGTTGACCAGGTATCACGTGGCTTCACGTGCTGCTTTGCCTATCTTGACGACTTCCTCGTCTACAGTACCACCGCTGGAGCTGGCAAGCTCCATCTACGTCAAGTGCTCGCAAGACTCAGCAAGTTTGGTCTTCTCGTTAACGGTCCGAAGAGCGAGTTCGGCGTTACGGAGTTGGATTTCCTCGGCCATCGCATGTCAACGCACACGGCATTCGTCCACTCCCGACCTGCATCACAGCCATCCGTGAGTTTCCTTGGCCATCCACCACACGTACGTCGCAGGTCACGCGCGTGCCTCAAGTGCCAACAGTTTAAAGTAGTGTTGCGGAGTTACCGCTCGGGTATTGGAATGACTCTGGAATCGTTCCACATTTTCGCGACCCCGGAATGTAATGGGAATGACGACAACGTTTGGAGGAATGGAATTACCTCTTTTTTCGAAAATAGAGCGCTTTTTCGCACACGCGCTGTATTTTGTCAAAATATGCCGAAGAACCGACCAGCCCACGTTCAAGCACCAGTAAGTTAGAGCCTTGAATTTAACAATGAAGGAGTATTTTTAAGATGGCTTCGCCGATTACAAGCACGGTAAACTTATAAGCAACGCGCCTACTACAAGTCTGTCCTTATATACTGTGTCGCTCCGAAGTTAGTCTCGATTCCTCGCGTAACCGCGATTCTATGCCGTTGGTATCCGTCGTGCGGAACTGCGGCGGCGGCATACTCCTTCCTCTCCCCTGTATATATTCTAAATTCTCTCGCTATGATTCCCCCCTCACAAATAATGCGTGATAATGGCATCGAAGTCCTTGAGCAGCGAAGACAACGCTTAAGAATTCGATTTCTTACCATGCTTATTAATGGAGACTTATCAATTAATCCTGCATCGTATCTTTTCAGTACAACGTCTAGGCTTACTCGACACCATCATCCGAATTCACTAACACCTTATTTTGCATGGACGGATGTATTCAAGTGTTCTTTTTTTCCCCGAACTATAACAGAATGGAATAACTCGTTGTTGCCTGTTTCAATTGATTGACTCATTGTACTACTGTTGTGTCTTGCCACCTTACTTGATTGAATAATGCATTGTAATATTGTTGTGTTTAACCACCCTGCTTGGACCTGTTCTAGGTCTGCAGTATGAAATAAATAAAAATAAATAAAATAGTGGCTGCCGATCATTTTTCTGCCGCAGGCCAGGACCCAAGCTTACGCGACTGCGAGGTCTGCTCTCACCACGTCAATCAACCGTTGTGAAATACCTAGCTCTGAAGATAAACAAAAACAAAACTGGCACATCATGTAAAGAACGCCCACGGTGTCCCGAAGCTGCATCTTAAAAGACTTGGGTTTGGTTGATTCCTTGTTCAAGGTATCTTTGTCTTATTGCATTTTGTGCTGCTTGCTATTTTGCTCCTTTCGTGATCTCCCTCTCCTTGCTTTTTCATTACACGACCTTTCTCCCACCAGGGAAAATGAAATCCTGCGTACGTCGCTCCTTCTAGTACAAATCGCTCTGCCCGTAAACACCGTTGCCTGGCATATAAGACCACTCAGCAAGGCGGCAGTCTGCTGATAGCATGTTTATTTGAATTACGAAGCAGTTCACTCCCACAAGGCCTGCATTGCGTCGCCACGTGCGATGAAGCTTCGCAGAAGGAGCATGCTCTGTTAGGCTTGGTCACACATAGCTCCGTATGATTATTAAAAGGAAATTATTTGCCACACGACAGAAGCGTGACGACGCAGTTTATGCAAGAGACGTACTTGCCCATGTGCTCGACGGAGCTTTTGCGAGAACCGTGCTATTTCTCCAACCTGTTGTCAACTAAAGAACAAATACAATTTTTTCAGAAGTTATTAGCTGGAAATGACATATTCGTACAGTACCTCGTCGCAATATTCTTTTGTTCGCGCACCGTCTGACGAAAGTACGCAATCACCGCACTTTTAGGTCTCTCGCTTCGCCAGAGCGAGCATGGCGAAATTCTCGGAAATCGACTGTCCAGACACTGAACAAATCACGGAATTTGAGGATGCGCATCGTTGTCCATCGTCCTCTAAAGCGGCCAACTTTTCTTTTTTATGCACGCTTCAAGGAATGCATGCAATACTTCTTCAACGCGGCGTCGCGGGCGGTGGTGGTGATAACACGCTTTGCAAATTTGGAATGGCAGGAGGCATGACTTAAAAACACCGGTCGCGGTAGCTCGGAGGCTATGGTGTTCTGCTTCTGGGCACGAGGTCGCAGGTTTGAATCCTAGCCACGGCGACCACATTTCGGGTGGGGGGGAGGGGGGCGTAAACAGAAGAAAAGATGACAGAAAAAAAAAGAAGGAAGATTTAGGTGTACCTTAGAGAACCCCAGGTGGTCAAACTTGTTCAGGAGACCTCCACTAGGGCGTCGCTAATCGCCCAATGTTGCTTCGGGACGTTGAATCTTGAGAATAAATTGTTCAAAATGGGCCTAACCGAACTTGGTCGACAGTGGCCACCAATTCGGATGCAGTGTGCGAAAGCTCGAAGTCAATATGTTGTAAGTAGGTTTGTTCCTTCGCTTTCTTTTTTCTTCAGTACGAACGTGAAACTGATGGCCAAACTACATTCGTTAAAAACCTTCAATATACTAACCACCGCTGCGGGCACACTGTGGCATCCAACGGGAATAGAATGTTGACGACACAACGGAAAACACAAAACACAAGGCCACCGATTCGCCGAACGTGCCTTGTTAACAGTCCCTTAAAAATTAATAATGTAAGGAAGAAGTGCGCCGTGCAGAGCTCCGCAGCCGGATCGCCAGCGCTACTGAAGTGGGGCTCGGGCTAGACGCTGTTCCTCAGTGACTGGCTAAGCCTACGCTGTGGCGTCTTCCTGTATAGGCGTCCTTCGCGTCGTCCACAGTCGTGTCGGACTTCTTTGCCATAATTGGTATGCCATATTCCAGGTCACGTTGCACGCCTGTGCCGCGGCCGTCCACTTCATCCATGTGACGACCCACGCACAGCCGCGTACGACCATCCGCCGCTCCAGACCGCGATTCACCCCTTCCCCGCCCAAGCCTTCGCCAAGTTTCCGACCGCCGTTCTCCTTCTCCTCGTCGTCGCTCGCTCTCCCCGATGGGTCGACGTCCCTCTCCTGCTGACACGGAAAACTAAGTGGCGCAGTTCCTGAGGAAAGAACTGCGTTATCGCCCCCTCTTCTTTCGTCGCCCAACGTTATTGGTGTCGCTGTTGAAGGTGTCTCTGTGCTTGCCCTCATTGACACAGGTGCCGCCATATCTGTGATTGCCGAAAAACTATGCCGCTCAATACGAAAAGTCACGACGCCTTTCTTCGGTCCTCTACTCCGCACGGCCACAGCACAGCACGTCCAGCCGGTGGCTGCATGCACCGCCAGACTTACAATTCAAGGAGCGCTCTACAGGCAGGTTGCGAACGTAGTTCCCGCGCCTACTAGGGCGCCCCTCGCGGCGGCGAGCGCGGAACCGGCAGGATACGACCGGCCCGCTTGCGTTCGGAAAGCCTGTATGTGCAGTGTTTCGCGCGTAGTTGTTGCCTTTTCTGAGCAATGCCGAAGTGCAACCCCAGCTGTTGAGTAGTGGGCTGCAACAGCACGTACACCAACTCACGAGGAACAAAGTTTTACAGGTTTCCAAGGCGACCGTATGAAGCAGAACGGCGTCAACACTGGATAGCGCTCGTCCAATGGCATAAGCTGTTTTATGTTCCGGCGTTATGCCAAGTGCGTTATAACTCTGAATTCTTTGCTTTTACAGCAATGATGGCAGCAACGGGACACTTGCAGTTAGTGGCGTAGCTAGGTCGTCTGGCACCCGGGGCCCATAAGTCTTCTGTCCCCCCCCCCCCCCTCCCCCGGGTTTATTCGAGGAAGGCGAGGATATCAACAATTTCCGTGTGTCTCCAGACGTATATGACACCCCCTCCCCCCCACTGGCGCCTTGCACCCCCCCCCCCGTTGCTACGCCACTGCCTGCAGTGCGTACAGGATATGCAGCAAACAAAGTAGTTTGTTCCCACACTGTACCGCAGTAAAGCTGTGGAACTCTTTCCCAATCCTCTCCCATTCAAACAGCGCTAGGGCTTGCTGAGAGATTTGAAGAGGGGTTGCAGCCGGCTGTGCTGGCATACACCCTTCTGCGCCCAGCATATAAACGAAGGGGCAGTTGAGATCACCAAAATTTTTGACAACGTGGTTTATTGGAACCTCCTTTGCACGCACTGAAAAATTGCAACATAAAAGTATCGCACTTCCAGTAACTTGGGCGAAAATATTTTCCCAGCGTAGTTCATCCCCTTTTTTTGTGTTTGGGGAGAGCAACGTTAGAATACCTCTGGTAGGTCTTACGAGTCGTTCGTACGCCCCACGTTCTTGGATGAGATGTTTTGGATTCGTATTTGCCGTCCTGTATGTACAAGGAAACTACCGCGGCGTCCTTGCACTTCCCTGCGATGCCAGCACGGCAATCGCAGCTCCCCGATAGGATTTGTCTGCTGTCGCCGATCTTCAAGAATCAATGTCGCCAATAATTTCACGCGTCCACACCGTAGATAACGAAGCAACTTACGCTGAGCTTCACGCATCTCGCTGGTGCATTATTTTTCGTTTGCGGAATAAACCTAGCAGTCACTTCGATCAGCGCGAGTTCAACACTTCCCTCACGTCGTAGACGTGCCCCACTTCAAATAGACGACTTGCTTTCTCTAAATTCTTTTCATGAAAATAGCTATGAAGATCTTGTAATCCCCGAAACCCAGATAAAATTAATATCGGCACGCTGTTTCGCGCCATCGCTACCGTTTGACAGGACGCCAAACACGCAGCGCGGGCTGCTGACGCCGTGAGTAATCCTACCACATTCGCGCAACTATTCGTCAGATGGCGCTAGGGGTCGGAAAGACGGGGCGCCGCCTAGCACTTGCAACGTGCCCACACAGTCGAGTTCGTCGTTCTACCCCGCTGTTCCCACGATATTATTTTAGGTTGGGATTTTCTCTCCCGTCACCAAGCTGTTATTGATTGCTCCCGTGCTGAAGTCGCCTTCTCTTCGCTTGGCAATGCCATATCTGATTACGTTTCACTTTCCTGCACCAAGTTGTCCCTCACTGACGACATCCAGATACCTCCGCACGCATCCGTTCTGGCACCTGTATCCTGTTCCGTTGCCTCCGACTCTACCGTACTCTTCATACCTTCGACTGCTTTCGTTCATCGCCACCTCTCACCACTCCAAACTGCACTGCTTGGCCTTCAAGCTGGCGCGGCTCACCTTCCTGTGTACAACCACTTCCCATTCCCGATTACGTTGCTTCGCGGTGAATCTCTCGACACTGTGGAGCCTTACGGCACCATTACCACGTTAAAACTTCCTATTGGATCGGCAGAGGTCAACACCCTCTACTGTAGTCCCGTAACTGCCACATCGCCTGAAGACGTTTTCAACCATGTCATCGACAACGCCTTAAACCCCAAGCAACGCCATGACCTTCTTCGTCTCCTCGAGAAATTTCGCCCTGCTTTTGACAGCCGTACCACTTCGTAAAAACGACTGTATGTCACCGGATTGACACCGGTTCTCACTCACCGCTACGGCAGCGACCCTACCGCGTATCGTCGACAGAACGACGCGTCATTGATGAGCAAGTAGGTGGCATGCTAAAGCGTGGCGTCCTTGAACCATCCGACAGCCAATGGGCATCGCCAGTTGTTTTAGTTAAAAAGAAGGATGGCTCGATCCGCTTTTGCGTGGATTACCGTCGCCTAAACAAAATAACCCGAAAGGATGTTTATCCATTGCCGCGGATCGACGACGCCCTAGACTGCTTACAAGGTTCAAAGTTCTTTTCCTCCCTTGATCTACGCTCTGGTTATTGGCAGGTGCCTATGGCTGCAGACGATAAGCCTAAAACTGCTTTCATCACACCAGATGGCTTATACGAATTTCGTGTGATGCCATTCGCACTTTGCAACGCGCCCGCAACTTTTGAGCGGATGATGGACACTATTCTTCGAGGCCTCAAATGGAACACGTGCTTGTGTTATTTTAATGATGTAGTAGTGTTCGCACCAGATTTTCCTACTCACCTTCATCGCTTGGAGCAGGTTTTACGCTGTCTTAGTGACGCTGGCCTCCAACTAAACCTGAAAAAATGTCACTTTGGGGCACGCAAGCTGACAATTCTCGCACATGTCGTGTCGAAGGACGGCGTTCTCCCTGATGCCGCTAAGCTCCGTGCTGTTAAAGAATTCCCGCGGCCAACGTCTCTAAAAGACTTGCGCAGTTTCACTGGCCTCTGCTCGTACTTTCGCCGCTTTATTCGAAATTTCGCTTCGATTATGGCACCACTGATAGAGCTTCTTCGGGGAAACCCCAATCTTTCCGCGTGATCCCCAGCTTGTGATGATGCCTTCGCGACGCTACGTCACGTGCTCACAACACCACCGATATTGCGCCATTTCGATCCAACTGCTCCCACGGAAATCCATACGGATGCTAGCGGTGTTGGTCTTGGCGCTGTGCTCGCCCACCGAAAGCCCGGCTGCCAAGAATATGTTGTTGCTTACGCGAGCCGCACTCTCACGAAAGCTGAAGCGAACTATTCAGTCACGGAAAAAGAATGTCTAGCGGTCATCTGGGCCACAACAAAATTTCGTCTATACCTGTATGGCCGGTCCTTCGATTTCGTTAACGATCACCACGCACTTTGCTGGTTGTCGTCTCTCAAGGATCCCTGCGGCCGCCTAGCCCGGTGGGTACTGAAGCCCCAAGAGTACGATATCCGCGTTGTCTACCGCTCAGGCAAGAAGCACGCAGACGCCGATGCTCTTTCACGCTCTCCTGTCCACGCCGACATTGTCAGTGTCTCCGTCCTAGACGACCCACTTCTCCCATTCGCTTCTGTCGACATGGCTTGGAGCAGCGCAAGGACTCCTGGATTTCATCTTTGATAGATTACATCTCTGATTCACCTGCACGCCCACCATCCCTAGCGTTACGCCGACAAGATTCGCACTTCGCCATCCGCGACGGAAACGTCTATCGCCATAACTACAGTTCCGACGGCCGCAAATGGCTGCTTGTAATACCCCGGCAGCTCCGCACTCATGTATGTGCCGCTTTCCACACAGCCCCTCAGTACGCTCACGCTGGTCTCTTCAAGACCTACACCAGACTACGTCATAGGTTTTATTGGCGCGGTATGTACACATCTGTGCTAAAGCACATTCGCTCTTGCACAGAATGTCAACGCCGCAAACCTGATCCCTGTCTCCTTTCCGGACCAATGCAACCTTTGCCGTGCCCTTCGCGACCCTTTGAACGGGTTGGGATAGACCTATACGGACCTCTGTCATACACAGCTGCTGGCAATCGCTGGGTCATTGTAGCTATAGACCACCTCACGAGGTATGCAGAAACGGCCGCTCTACCAGCCGCGACCACTCGTGACATTGCCTCCTTACTGCTTCAACGCTTCGTTCTACGTCACGACGCTCCCCGCGAACTCCTGAGCGACCGAGGCCGCGTCTTTCTCGCCGATGTCATTCGAGACCTTCTCGCTGAATGCCGCGTCATTCATCGCTGTACCACCGCATGTCACCCGCAAACAAACGGATTGACAGAGTACTTTAACCGAACTCTTGGCGACAGGCTTTCGATGTAACGCCTCCAACCACACCAACTGGGACCTCATCCTTCCCTATATGTCACGTACGCCTACAACACGGCACCCCAGTCAACGACGGGCTTTTCTCCCTTCTTTCTTTTATGTGGCCGCGAACCATCATTTCCCATTGACACTATTCTTCCTTACCGTCCCGACTTATCAGAGGGTAGACCGGTTTCCGAAGCTGCCCGGTATGCAGAAGAATGTCGGCAACTAGCTCGCTCCCTTACAACGCAAGAACAAGCGCTACAGAAATTTTGTCATGACGACGGGCGCCCCCACCACCAGTTTTCGCCTGACGCTCTCGTTCGGTTGTGGGTGCCTCCTCCAAGTTTGTATCCCGATACCATGGACCTTACCGGGTTCTACGCCAAACTTATCTGGTGAACTACGCTATCGAACCTCTGACGCCCCCTACGGACCTGCGTCGCCGAGGCCGCGAAACTGTGCACGTAGATCGGCTCAAGCCGTATCACGAGCCCTTCGTCCTCACGACGCCTTAGGCCTCCTGTGCGGCTCCGTCTTCAATAATAATAACAGGAGGCGTGAAAGAACCGATGCAGAACCACAGTTCTTGAACATAAATGTATACTGAAATGCAAGGCCAAGATATTCACAAAAGCATGCATATAAACCTCACATTGCTTGAAGGCTTGCTCATCATCGCCATCGATCGTGCAACGTTTGAAAACACACCCGCAGGAGTTGGTATGCTGTGACAGAAAATAATATTGATCTTCTATGTCGGTGCGAAAGGCACATCAAAGGCCCATATGTCACATCAACGCAGTACAGACGACGTGGTGACGACTTGAAAAGATTGAAATTTAAAAAAAAAAAGACTGGGCCTACACCGAGAACGTACCTGTGTTCCTCTGAAAGCTGTGTCTAAGGATAACGAGCTTAGTCGGTGTATATCTGACGTTCCTCACTGGAAGCTTTCGAGGTACACAGTATCAAAAGTATTCGGTGAACACACCAGCGGTCTTGCACCAGCCTCTGACGTAGGCCTTAACCTCCTAGTGGGAAGAGAACTCTGATGTAATCCTTATCCGTCCTCACTTGACGCTGGACTGGCTGTAAACACACACATAGCTATGATTGTAGCCAAAGTGGCCGGGTCCTGAAAAATGACGTTTTCTAAAATAGAGGCCTGAGTACTAAAAGATATGCTGCAGGAGAATTGCGAGCTGGGTACGTTGGTGGATGTCCATATCGGAGGCAAAACCAGCCTGCTCAAAGAGAAAAAGTACACAAAAAGAACAAAACGCCGATTTATTAGGAAAACGACGAACCTTGGTACAGCAGAACGTAGGAAGCACCAAAAACGTATTTCGCATTCGAATTAGAAACAACCGCTGTGTAAATTAATCATCGCCTACTATGCATAAATCATTGTAGTTTCCATTTTAGTTATTTTTGTATAGTTAAAGGCACGCGTTTGTGAACTCTGTCACCGTGCTTGTTTATTATTTTTTTGGGGGGGAAGAGGCTCCTACTTTCTTATAGTAGCCTCCCGCAAGACGTATTCAAAGGGACCGTGAAATTTAATCGTCTGGTCAGAAGCCATTCTCAGCAGAAGAGATTCGCAAGGCTTAACATCTACTATTCCCAGGGCACCCAAATGTCCGCGAAACCAAACACCAAACTTACACAGCATTAAAACGAAAACGCAGATGTAAAATAATTTATCGGATTTGCATGCTACAACGTATTGTACTATGCAGCTTCTATTCAATTGAGTAACTTTTGCTTGTCAGCACTCTGCAAACCTTTGCACTTTCAGAAAAAGCGGACATCCCGCCTAACTTGCCCAAAATTCTTCAGTGCCTTCATGGATGGATGGATACAACTTTCTTGTACGTGCGGCAAGGTTTAACGCGACCCGGGCTCAGGTCTCCCACGGGGGAACGTCAAGGCCCTGCCTCAATGCCGCCTCACGGGCTTGCTGGACTGCCCACGTCTGGATTATGAGGTCTGAGCTACGCAGAGCGGCGGCCCACCTCGACGACTGGGTCTCCGGAGTAACTGCCATCCCTCCTATAACTACACTGCACTCCCACAGCATGTGTTTGAGTGTTGCTGGTCCTTCCTGGCACAATTTGCACGTGTCGTCCTGATGCTTATCTGGGAAGATACGTTTCAGGCGGAATGGATTAGGGAAGGTGTTCGTCTGGAGTTGTCGCCAGGCGACGGCCTGCCTCCTGTTCAATTTGGGACTCGGCGGTGGGTATATCCTTCTGGCGTCCAAATATGCACTGGTTATGTCGTTGCATCTGGTGAGCCTGTCCCGTTCTGCTCGAGAAGCGTTCGCTATCGTGCGAGAGGCGTTGCCCTGTTCGGCGCGGCGGGTAATGTCTCGCGCCGTCCGGTGAGGCGTCTCGTTTAGTTTCGGGAGCGCGTCGCCTTCCGAGTGCCTTCATGAGTAAAAAAAGAAAAGAAAAAAAAAAACATTTTGGAAATTTTTAGCACTACGTCATGTGTGAACACTGCTGGTTCTTGTGGCCCTTGGGCAATGTTCTCACCACCATCATCAGTCAGTACAGGCACCTCGAATACCTTGTGAATTATTTCCGAACTAATGTTTCTATCATAGGCGAGGAGAACGCGCCGACAAGCTAGACGAGAGAGTTGGGCACAGTTTATATCAAGCATTAACTCTTACACAGATGAGAGAAAAGTCTGGAATAGAGTTAAGAAAGTTAACGGGCAACAAACGTATTCCTTACCTTTAGTAAACAGCCACGGAGAAAGCCTGGAAGATCAAGCCAACTTTCTTGGTGCACATTTTGAATACATATCGAGCTCCTCGCACTACTCCGAAACATTCCTAAAGTACAAAACGCGAATAGAACAGCAAAAGTTAGAAACAAAAGGTGCTAAAAGTGTGGAGTACAACGAACCATTTTGTATAGCAGAACTGCAGGCAGCACTAAACTGTTCTAATACATCCGCCCCAGGTTCAGACCGCGTAATATACGAGATGTTGAAACAACTACCCTCCGAAACACAAAAAACCCTCCTTTACCTCTACAACGTTATATGGTTTTCCGGCGAGATCCCCTCTGTTTGGAAGGAGGCTATTATAATTCCAATTCTAAAGCACGGAAAGGATCCTTCCTCTGTATCAAGTTACAGACCGATAGCATTAACAAGTTGCCTCTGCAAAGTTTTCAAAAAAATGATTAACTGTCGCCTACTACACTTCCTCGAATCAAACAAATTGCTCGACCCATACTAGTGCGGGTTTCGGGAGGGTCGATCCACCAATGACCATCTCATACGTATCGAGGCACGTATCCGTGAAGCTTTTGTTCATAAGCAGCTTTTCGTATCAATATCGTATCGTATCGTTTGGTATATCGAATATCGTTTCGTATCAAGCATATGATACTACGTGGCGGTTTGGGATATTGAGAGACCTCTCGCAGTTAGGTATACACGGTAATATGTTCAATGTTATCGAAAGTTATCTGTCAAATCGCACATTCCGTGTTCGAGTGGGCAACGTTCTGTCACGAAAATTTGTACAGGAAACTGGAGTGCCGCAGGGCGGGGTGCTCAGCTGCACGCTCTTTATAGTAAAAATGAATTCTCTTCGTCTACACATACCACGTAACATCTTCTATTCAACATATGTTGACGATGCCCAGATAGGATTTCGATCAATTTCTCTCGCAATCTGTGAGCGACAGGTCCAGCTTGCTCTTAACAATGTTTCCAAATGGGCGGATGAGAACGGGTTCAGACTGAACCCACAAAAAAGCACATGTGTCGTTTTCTCAAAAAAAAGAGGCCTGCACCCTGATCCTGAAATTGTGTTGCATGGTGAGCATCTGCCTGTAAATAGGGAACATAAATTTTTAGGCATAATCTTAGACGCGAAATTAACCTTTATACAGCACATAAAGTATCTTAAAAACAAATGTATGAAAACAATGAATATCTTAAAGGTGCTGTCACGCACAAACTGGGGCAGTGATAGAAAATGTCTCATGAACTTATATAAAAGCCTCATACGCACACGACTAGACTATGGAGCCATAGTTTACCAGTCGGCTACTCCAACTGCTCTGAAGATGCTAGACCCTGTCCACAACTTAGGAATTCGCCTATCAACAGGGGCCTTTAGAACAAGCCCAGTGGAAAGCCTTTACGTTGAATCGGATGAGTGGTCACTTCATCTGCAGAGAACGTATTCGTCGTTCATGTATTTTCTGAGAGTGAACGCAAACAGTGAGCACCCCGCGTATTCCACTATAAATGATTTGTTCAGTTCTCAACTTTTTCGCAACCGGCCCACAGTGGCAAAGCCTTTCTCACTGCGTGTTAGAGACAAGCTGAAGAAACAAGGGTTCCACTGCTTGAATACCACCTTATGCCCCTGTTATACGGCCCCCGCCCTGGCTGTGGCAACCTATACACTGTGATACATCTTTCGTAGCTGTTACAAAGCGCGCGCCTGTCGCGCATATCCGAATGCACTTCCTCTAATTACAGCACAAATACTCCTCTCCTGGATTTTTTACAGACGCATCGAAGTGTTATTCTGGCGTGTCTTACGCAGCGGTCGGCCCATCCTTTTCGGATTCCGGTGTTATGCATCCTAGCACAAGTATTTTCACAGCAGAGGCCTACGCGATATTGGCCGCCGTTAAACACATTAAAGAAAATAATATCCCAAAGGCAGTTATATACACAGATTCTTTGAGCGTCGTAAACGCTTTGAAAACTGTCAAAAAATATCAAAACCCTATCATTGTATCTCTTTACTCAGCATTACTAACCACCTATGCGTCCAAGCAGCATATCGTGGTATGCTGGGTGCCGGGTAACCGAGAGATAGACGGAAACGTGTTGGCTGACCAGCTAGCCACATCCGTCCACGCGAACGCTTCCAACACTTCCACGACTGTCCCTGTAATGGACCTCAAGCCCTCAATAAGAAAAAAGCTAAGGGCTTTCTGGCAGCGCTTGTGGGACAAACAAACAGAAAATAAACTACATGTTATCAAGCCGTATCTTGGTAACTGGCCGCCGGTATCAAAGAATCGCCATACAGAAGTGACACTTTGCAGACTCAGGATAGGACACACATACAGCACACACACATACCTCTTGTCCGGTGGCGATCCACCCATGTGTGATAAATGTGGTGAGCCACTTACCGTGCTTCACATCCTGCTGCAATGCACTGAATTAGACGCAAATAGGAAAAAGCATTTTCCATTACCACACCGGCAACAAATTCCACTTCATCCTCTTATGATCATAAGTATAGAACCGCTCTTTAAATATCAATCCTTGTTCGAATTTTTAAAAGTTGTACACAATTTTCATGTTATATCACCAGGAAGTCCGTAGCACGGCCTCTTAACTGAGGTCTCTGCTGCGGTAACTGCATTAAGAGAAAGCACCTGCCTCCCAGCCTTTGGGCTCAAAGGCCTCCCGGAGGCATAGGTGCTATTTCCATGTTCTTGCTTTTTAGCTCCATGTTCATTTATCATGCGTACTATATCCATAGACAACTACATATATCACTATCATAATTTTATTCTATATATCATTTTACGCTTCTATGATACGGATTGATTTTAGGCCACTTTACAGCCATGTTACATCCAACCATCGCAACTCACAAATCAGCGCCTAACCCAACATTATCAGTCATGGCGCTCTTTGGCCATACCTGGCCCTTGCGCCACTAAACAACACACATTCATTCATTCAAGTGCATACGACTTGAAAAATGCTCTGAAAACAGTGTCGGTCAGCCAGTTTCTGAAGGTTTCACATAATTCAAGCTATGACATTGACGATAGCAGCTACTTGGTAGACTTCTTTGCTAAAGAAGTCAAGGAGGTACAAAGCGAAATAGCAGACTCAGTAGCGAGCCATGACATTGGTGAAATAGAACCTTTGAGTGAAGCTGAAAGCGACATCGTGGCCCACTTGGCAGGCTTTTTGGTTCGTAATTTTGTAAAGACACCAAAGGCTTGTCGTTCGTGTGTGGAAATCCTCACAACTGATGACTTTTCCGAGGAGCATGCTCTTGTTAGCATGAAAGAATACGTGAAAGATAGCAAGAACCTTGTATACGTAAGCCATGTTGTGTTAAACTTTGTGTCTTCATGTGAAGCTGTGTTCAAAAAATTTTCCGAAGAAAAAAAAACATTTGCCGTCTAACACAACCAATCAAGGCACTAATATGCCTGCTTGAGCACAATGTTTCATCACGATCGGTTGTATGCGCTGAAAATCCAAATGTCATGAAAAAGCTCCTGGAGAGTTTTGTGACGTTGCGGCTCCGCATTTATTTGCACTGGCTGAGCCAACCAAATAGCAATGAGGAGGATGGGTATGGCAGCAAGACAGTTGCAGGTGTTAACTTGAACTGAAATTATTTGATCTCTTAAGCAGCACATAAACTTACTCCTGTTGAGTCTATGCACTGTTACGTTTCGCCTACGACGCGCGGTATAGCCGGCGCGGATGCAACGGACGCCGGGGCTTCGTTCAAAGCGGCGGACATTTTGGCCCGTTCAGCGCCGCCGATACGCCTCCCCGCCAAGCGCGTCCAGGCGTGTTTCAGTGCCACGTGTCTTCGTGTGTGCGTGTGTGTGTGTGTGCCCACGCTTGTCAAAGCGCGGCAGCCGGGGAGAGGAGCTCCCCAAGAGTGAAGCGAGGAGGTCTGACCACGGCGCCGGCCTGGCGATGCGTCACTACACTCGTCTCAACCTGTCTCTCAGCGTGTCCGTGGCGCCGTCACGTGCGCCAGTGACGAGGCGTTCCTTCTCGCCCTCAACTCCGAGACTATAAGAGCAGCTGCCCCCGGACGCCGAGAGAGAGGCTCCGATTTCTTAAAGCCCCTGAAACTTCGTAAAGTAGTGCCACTCTCCTCCTCCGCCTTCACTCCTCCTCGTTTCTCCTCTCTTTCGCGCTCCCTCCTCAACCGTGGCGCCACCTACATTGCTCGAGCGCAGCAGACGACCTATCGCAGAGTGAATGCACGCATAGCAAGGCAGTGCTCTTTTGGCGTTCACGTTGGCTTTCCAGCTCCGCGTAACTTCGTGTACAGCATAGAATTTCTAGTCGGATGTTTATACAAATTCGGTAACGACAGCTTTTGTTTCATTTTTTGATAACTATTTCTTAAAAAAGTATCTGAAGGAGTGTTAACGCTGTGCGCTGACGACTGCGAATGTATCGCGTGCCCTACAATTAGGTACGCAACATTTGTCAAGGGCGTGTCGCAAGATCTTGTTGCGAATGGTTGTAAATAACACGTTTACCATCGAATGACAACCTCTTGGCTTCCAGCAAGCCCTCAGCCTAAAGAATCCGCGCCGCCCTTACCATGTGAATTCGCGGCGCGTATCAGCTATGACGTACAAAGGCTGACGGAGATCACTGCTCTGGAGGTTCGAAAGTGTATTACAAGCTGCAGTGCCTCCAACGTGCGTGCTTGCCAATCTAAGAGCGCGCAAAGCCCCAGAGGTGGGCGCTGGTGCTATTATGCTTCTCGTGTATCAACGCCGACAGAAATACCGCGGCCGATCATCGAGTCGGGACTGTGCGTACACAAGAAAATAAAACGAGTTTTTAGCATTCGTGCGCGAAGCAGGAGCGCGATAACAATGCTTGTCTCAATCTCAAACAAGACCACTGTGGCCTTCAGTAATTTTTTCAGGTTAATGACTTATCACGAATAACAGTTCATCGTGCGTTGGTTCGTCCGTTTACTAAGTGACGTACTTGTCGCGAACCGAGTTGCACTGAGGTGCATGCATTGAGGACGTTTGCACTCCCTTCGAAGTAACATTTGCGAGACATGAATTTATTAGTGAAGTCATGATCGCGCAAAGAATCCCCCCGCCATGACGCGGCCGAAATTGCGGCAAGTGAAATGTTTTATCCATAGGTTAAAATGATATGAAACGGCATTCTAGTTGCAAGTTAACAGTTTATTTTCACATAGATGCATGACAGATTTGCCTTTGCAGTCACAAGTGCGTGTGCACCATTTATTGTCTCATAGCGTAAATAAACGCACCAGCAAGAGTCCTACAGCAAGCGCGTCTCAATTAGGCATAGTGACTGTAGAAACTATAATAGTGGCATAGACGAGCAAGCGAACGACTATATGAGCGCGCGAACTAAACGAGCGAGCAAACGACTAAACGAGCGTGCGAACGAACGAGCAAACGACTAAGCACGAACGACGACTAAACGAGCCAGGGAACAGGCGGGCGACCGCACGTTTTCTTTGCGAGTGCTCCACCGCCGCATCTTAAGCTTCGCACACTTTAAAGCTCACGCGAATTAGCACATCCGTCTCAATTACCGATGATGCGGTCGCTCGAGGACGATCGCACCGCGTAACACGGTTTCAGGAGAGCACGCACGCTTTTCATCGGTGCCTCTGTATCGCAAATCCACCGGGCGACCGCCAACGAGGAACACGAACAAATGTGGCAAACAAAGCTAGCCTATCTAAAGAAGGCTAGTAATTAAGTAACCACAAAAGGCAGAGAGTTGCTCTCCTGAGGCGCTTTCATGATCGAGACTGAAATTTTATCAAAAGGACTGCGCTGAATCTTAAAAATTTCGTAATCACGTTATCGCACGCAACCTCGCGTGCCCGCGAACTCCAGCCGGTTGGCGTTCAAAACGATTAAGCGCGCCAAATATGACCAACACGACCACGTAGTGCACATATAAGCAAAGCAGACGTTGCGTAAAAATCACGTTAAAGCGTGCGTACAAATGACAACATGCACAGTGAACTGTGCAATATCTACTACGTTATTGCCCGCAGCACAATACGCAAGCCTGGCACATACAATACTCTGAGAGAGCCACAACTTACATCACATAGTCGCGCGGAGGAAGTTGGTCGGAAGTTCTCCCTGCCGATTCGGTGAAGCCATGTCTTTCTTCTTAACCCGTTGCGCTTACCGGACGGTATCGCGAACATATTCTTGCCTTTGCTAAAACTACATTGGCATCCATACGCGCAGCAGGTCATGGTAACAGAAAATGACGTGAAGCGACGTCGCACTTGCCACAAAACATCCATCAAGGTGTTCACAAGATCAAAACAACACAGAATAGGAACGGAAGGAATGCCGCCAACAAGCGCCGCTTCTCGAGCAAAGATGGCACTGAAGCGCGACTGTAAACAAACGAAGCCGGCGCAAGGGGCCACGTGATGCCATTAGGCCAATAGCGACGCGGCGTCGGCTTCGGCCAGAGCGCTGGAGGAGGAAGCGGCATTCTTCAAAGCGTGGCACTACTTTACGAAGTTTAAGGGGCTTTACGATTTCTTCTGTCGAGTTACGTGCTCTCCCGTCTCTCACTTCGGTCGACCTGACCGCCCGCTCTTTTGCGATGTTAGAATAAACCAGTTGTTCTGTTACCAGTCGACTCATGCTTTGCCGGGACCTTCGGATGCTTCCAGTGCCCCAGGCCGCCAGGCCAACGCTACCCTTGGGGCTTGCGACCCATTTGCAATAACGGGCGTCAGCGCTGAGTTTGCAACAACTCGTGCCAGCGGTGCGATTCCAACAGCTGGTTGCCAGCGGTGAGATCGCGACAACGGAGGCCAGCAGCGAAGAGATGCAGTTGACTGTATGCTGAGCAGCACAACGACCATCCGGGAGCAGTGCAACGAGCCCTGTGTGATGACTGGTTGCCTGCAGCGGAACGACTGCGCTGAATTCTTGGCTGCGAGGTTTGGTGAGTGCGGGACTTTCTTCTACTGAGTTTTGCCAGGCTTTTGTTAGTGTCAGAAACAGAGCTGGTAATTGTGGTTGTCGTTGCTGCCGGGTTACATTGCGGCAAGACAATAGTAGGCAGTAGAGAAAGCAGCATTCAGAGCAGCCATGGATTTGAAGTCGTTGCGCAAACCGATATTGCTGGAGCTTGCAAGAGAGTTGGGTCTGGATGTCTCAGACAAACTCAGAAAACCAGAACTGCTAAGGGCTATTCTCGAGTTAGAAGCTGAGGATGACGAGCTGTCGGAATGCCTTGAGACCATTGAGGAGCGGGCAAAAAGACAGGAGCGCGAACTTAAAGAACAGAAAGAGAGACAGGAGCGCGAACTTCAAGAGCAAAAAGAGAAACAGGAGCGCGAACGAAAAGAACAAAAAGAAAAAGAAGAGCGCGACCGTCAACATGCTTTGGAAATGAAGCGTCTCGAGGTAGAGATGGAACGCGCTCGTAATGGAAGTCAGGCACACGGTGCAGGAGAACGAGTATCGTTCAAAATGACTGACCTGATGCGGCCGTTTAAGCTTGGAGAGGACATTGGTTTGTTCCTGGTTAACTTTGAGCGAACGTGCGAGAAGCAGGGGTTCTCTCGGGAAACGTGGCCACAGCGCTTGCTCACTTTGTTACCCGGCGAGGCGGCCGACGTAGTCGCTCGCTTGAAGAGAGAGGAGGCAGAGGATTTCGACCAAGTGAAATCGAGTCTGCTAAAAAAGTACAGGCTGTCCGCGGAGGCGTTCCGTCGGAAGTTTCGGGAAAATGAGAAAGGCAAAAGTGAGTCATATACAGAGTTTGCCTACAGGCTTATGTCAAACATGCAGGAGTGCCTCAAAGAAGAGAAAGCGTTTGGTGACCACGAGAAAGTTCTGCAGTGTTTCGGGCTAGAACAGTTTTATAGTCGGTTACCTGAGAACGTGCGGTACTGGGTCTTGGATAGGCCAGACGTTAGTACGGTGGCTAGAGCCGCCGAGCTAGCCGAGGAGTTTGTGACGCGTCGGGCTCGCGGAGCTAAGGACGGTCAAAAGGGTGAATTTGGCTCCAAGTTTGAGAGGCCGAAGTTCACAGCCATGAGAGCAAAGGGGGACACACGTAGTTCGGATGCGAGTGAAAGCAGTCCGACCGAACGTAAGGAGACGGCGGCAGCCGAAGCCGAACGCAGAAAGCGGTTCGAGACGAGGCAAGCGCGCGTTTGTTATACGTGCCAGAAGCCGGGTCACTTTTCGGCGCAGTGTCCAGAAACAAAAACAAAAGTCGTGTTTTTGTCCTTATGCAGCACTGACGAGAACTTGAAGCTTCTCGAGCCTTACATGCGAGACCTCCTCGTGAACGGGAAAGAGTGCCGAGTGCTTCGCGATTCCGCAGCTACGATGGATGTAGTTCACCCCTCCTACGTTGAACCCGATATGTTCACGGGCGAGTGCGCATGGATCAAGCAAGCCGTGGAAGCTCACAGCGTGTGTCTGCCCGTAGCAAAAGTGCTGATTGAAGGACCTTTCGGAGCGCTTGAGACGGAGGCGGCAGTGTCATCTATGCTGCCCCCCCAGTACCCGTACCTATTTTCGAACAGGTCCGATCACCTCCTGCGCGAGAAGGGGCTTTTGTTTGGTGAGGCTAGCGTTCAGGCCTTAACCAGATCGAAGGTTCGGGAGCTCGCTGCAAAGGCAGTAGTTGCGGGGCCGACGTTGTCGAACAATGAGAAAGAGTCAGAAGCGCAGCAAGCTGGTATTCAGAGCACGCCCGAACTGAATAAAATTGAGCCTGTAGCGTTAAAGGCACCAGATACTGGAGAGGAAAATCCCGATGCGGGAAAGTTAGAAGAGCTATCTGCAGATTTGCTCATCGCGCCTACGTCAGATGGACTTAATAGGTTGCTAAAAGTCAGCCGGTCGGCTTTGATAGCCGAGCAAAAGAAGGATGGCAGCCTAGAAAACATACGCTGCATTGTCAAGGAAGGTGTCGCCAAGAAAAATGCTCGCTTTGTGGAAAGAGGTGGGGTCCTGTACCGAAAGTATCTAGACCGCAGAGGAGTGGAGTTCGATCAGCTGATCGTGCCTCAGTGCTACCGTCAGGATCTGTTGCGCTTGTCGCATGGGGGTTCGTGGTCCGGACACCTAGGAGTTAAGAAAACTAAGGACCGTCTCTTGCAAGAGTACTATTGGCCAGGGTGTTTTCGGGACGCGGACCACTTTGTGAGGACATGTGACACCTGTCAGCGGGTAGGCAAACCAGGGGACAAATCGAGGGCGCCGTTGAAGTTGGTGCCTATCATTACGGAGCCTTTTAGACGGCTCGTTATTGATACAGTGGGACCTCTGCCGGTAACAACCACGGGGTACAGACACATTTTGACTGTGATCTGCCCAGCGACAAAGTTCCCTGAAGCAGTGCCGCTTAAAGAACTCAGCTCAGTTGAGATAGTCAATGCACTACTGTCCATATTTGCGCGAGTTGGTTTTCCTGCGGAAATCCAATCAGATCAGGGCACAGTGTTTACTAGCGCTTTGACGACAGCCTTTCTCGAAAGGTGCGGGGTAAAGCTGTTACACAGCTCAGTGCACCACCCCCAGTCGAATTCCGTTGAGAAGCTCCACTCCGTCATGAAGCGCGTGTTGAGAGCATTGTGTTTTGAACATCAAACTGACTGGGAGCTGTGTCTGCCTGGGGTGATGTTTGCATTACGGACCGCGCCGCATGCGGCTACGGGGTTTTCGCCAGCTGAGCTGGTGTACGGTCGCTCGCTGCGGTCTCCGCTTCGCATGCTTCGAGAATCGTGGGAAGGCAGGGGCGACGACCCAGTCGTGGTGGAGTACGTGCTTAAGCTCCTCGAACGCTTAAGAAGGGCACAGGAGTTGTCAGGTGAAGCAATGGCAAAGGCCCAGCAGAGGGCCAAGGTTTATTATGATCGGACAGCCAGGGCCCGTCGTTTTGAGGTGGGCGATGAGGTCATGATATTGCGCACATCGCTAAAAAACAAACTCGACGTGCAGTGGGAGGGCCCAGCACGGATTGTTCAAAAACTGTCGGACGTTAACTACGTGGTCAGTCTGCCAGGAAAACGGAAAGCACAGCAAGTTTACCACTGTAATCTGCTCAAACCCTATAAGCAACGGGAAGCAGTAGTATGTATGATGGTAAACGCTCCCGAAGAGCTACCGGTCGAGCTTCCGGGACTAGGCTCGGTAACGAACAGGAAAGACACCGATCAAGTCATTAGTGACTTAATCAGTAAAGCATCGCTGTCGCCTGAGCAGAAAACCGAACTACACCAGCTCTTACAAGAGTTTCAAGGTCTGTTCTCTGAGAGGCCTGGTAGGACTTCTGTCCTTACTCATGACATAGAACTTACCTCCCCAGAGCCAGTACGATCCAAGGCGTACCGGGTGTCACCCCGCCAGAGCGATATTATGGAGGCTGAGGTAAAGAAAATGCTACAGCTCGGTGTTATTGAGGCGGGTGAGAGTGATTATACCTCCCCTTTGATTTTAGTTGAGGTACCGGGCAAGGAACTTCGTCCTTGCGTCGACTACCGCAGGCTTAATTCCATCACTAAGGATCAAATTTATCCGATCCCTAACATCGAGGAGCGCCTTGAGAGAGTGAGTAGCGCTCAGTTTATTTCCACCCTAGATCTTGTCAGGGGTTATTGGCAGGTTCCACTTACAGAAGAGGCTAGTAGGTATGCGGCGTTCATTTCACCAATGGGGACATTCCGTCCTAAAGTTTTGAGTTTTGGTTTGAAGAACGCGCCATACTGCTTTTCAAGCCTCATGGATAAAGTGTTGCGGGGACAGCAAGAATTCGCTTTACCGTATCTAGACGACGTAGCGATATTCTCCGCATCCTGGCCTGAGCATATGGCCCACTTGCGGGCCGTGCTAACCCGCCTGCGCGATGCGGGCTTGACAGTCAAGGCTCCCAAGTGCCAGTTAGCACAGGCCGAGGTTGTCTACCTCGGTCACGTGATTGGTCGGGGTCGTCGCCGCCCCTCTGAAATAAAGGTGGCCGCTGTGCGAGACTTCCCGCAACCGCGCACGAAGACCGATATTCGGTCGTTCTTAGGTGTCGCCGGCTACTATCAGAGGTACATCCCCAGGTACTCTGATATCGCGGCTCCCTTGACGGATGCTTTAAGAAAGACAGAGCCGCAAACAGTCGTCTGGGATGAGACGAAGGAAAGAGCTTTTAGCGCCCTAAAGAGCGCCCTAACAAGCCAGCCTGTGCTACGATCGCCCGACTACACAAAAGGGTTCGTTGTTCAGTGTGATGCTAGTGAGCGAGGCATGGGCGTTGTACTGTGCCAACGGGAAAATGGAGAAGTAGAACACCCCGTCCTGTATGCTAGTCGTAAGCTGACCAGTCGTGAGCAGGCGTACAGCGCCACCGAGAAAGAGTGTGCGTGTATCGTGTGGGCCGTTCAGAAATTGTCATGCTACCTAGCCGGCTCGAGGTTTATCATTGAGACGGATCACTGCCCTCTCCAATGGCTGCAGACCATCTCTCCCAAAAATGGCCGCCTCCTGCGCTGGAGCCTCGCTTTGCAACAATATTCCTTTGAGGTGCGTTACAAAAAGGGGAGTCTCAACGGTAACGCCGATGGCTTAAGTCGAAGCCCCTAACGTGGGAATCAGCCTCAAAATTGTTTGTTACTGATGTTTTTCTTCCTGAGGCAGGATTTTTAACATATTGCTTTTGTGTAGTGTTTCAAAGTGATGACGTGCTTTCTAGTGCAATTTTCCGATTTATGGACGCGTTCTGAGTGCTGCTAAACTACTGTAAGGAACTAGGCAGTAGTATAAAAGGGGAAAGAGCCTGGCAGGGCTTAGTGAGGGTTGTGCCGTGCTTGCTGACTGAGCGGTTGACTTTCGGCGTAGTTCTAACGCTTACCGGGAACGAGAACAAAAATGTCAGCTCTCCCGAAGTCACATTGCAGTGTCCTGTGTGAACCTGAACGAGAGAACGAGGCCTTCTCCGTGCGCTGCGCTCAAGAAACGCCGACGGACGCCCGACTTCGGTTATGTGCATCATCGAGCGACATCCCTCCGGACAGCGGATGCAGTCCCCTGACCATCGGGATCTCCTTCCCCCGGCGGGGCGGTCTGTTACGTTTCGCCTACGACGCGCGGTATAGCCGGCGCGGATGCAACGGACGCCGGGGCTTCGTTCAAAGCGGCGGACATTTTGGCCCGTTCAGCGCCGCCGATACGCCTCCCCGCCAAGCGCGTCCAGGCGTGTTTCAGTGCCACGTGTCTTCGTGTGTGCGTGTGTGTGTGTGTGCCCACGCTTGTCAAAGCGCGGCAGCCGGGGAGAGGAGCTCCCCAAGAGTGAAGCGAGGAGGTCTGACCACGGCGCCGGCCTGGCGATGCGTCACTACACTCGTCTCAACCTGTCTCTCAGCGTGTCCGTGGCGCCGTCACGTGCGCCAGTGACGAGGCGTTCCTTCTCGCCCTCAACTCCGAGACTATAAGAGCAGCTGCCCCCGGACGCCGAGAGAGGCTCCGATTTCTTCTGTCGAGTTACGTGCTCTCCCGTCTCTCACTTCGGTCGACCTGACCGCCCGCTCTTTTGCGATGTTAGAATAAACCAGTTGTTCTGTTACCAGTCGACTCATGCTTTGCCGGGACCTTCGGATGCTTCCAGTGCCCCAGGCCGCCAGGCCAACGCTACCCTTGGGGCTTGCGACCCGTTTGCAATAACGGGCGTCAGCGCTGAGTTTGCAACAACTCGTGCCAGCGGTGCGATTCCAACAGCACCCAACGTTTGTATGCATGTGGCTGATGAGGCTTCAGGCAGATGCAAGCTTTGGTGAGCTGTATTTACGATGTCATTTTATATATTCTCTGGCTGTTTCCTGTGGTTTTGTGCAGTTATGCTTTGTTAATAAACCTTTCCTTTCTTTTTGAAATATATGTCAGTGTTGCTCTCGTTGATTTTGGAGTGTCATAACAGAATTTAAGTGTGCTTTCGAGCAAAATATTCTGCACTGCTTAGCGTTCGCGCAGGAAGTAATCACAAGCCGAGCGCCTGAGTCTGTTTAAGAGACCCAAGAATTATCCTAGATGGCTGCATTGATAATAATTTGTCAGTGTGTAAGAAAGTACACCACACCTTGCATTTATAGCGCACATGCTCTTTTGCGTTGGTACATTTCGCACGCGCGATGTGTCCCTCCACAAAAAAAAAAAACAGAAAAGAAATCGGTTAACGCTAACGCTGCCGTGTCTTTTTTTGCCTTGTTTCCTGATCTTGCAATTCACGACTTATCTGATCTACAACGTAGTTGAAAACGCCTTGCGGTGATTACGTCCTTCTGCGCCTGTATTTTGAATGGTAGCTCCATAAACGTTTGGTTTGGCCCACAAGCGCGAACTTTATTTCGAAACATTTCGTAAAATAAGCGAAGACGCACCGACAACAATTCGCGGTCTTCGAGGCTCGAGGCTTACTCTAGCACTTGCTTTATCACAAACGTTCAATTCACCTCTGCTTTTGAGGTGAGATGTAAATATAATGATACACACACGCGTAAAACCGCAAAAGAGACTAACTTTATTAGAATCAGCAAACCCAGATCCTAAATTTGCGGTGTCTGCCATAGCGCGCCGCTACGTGCTCCGACACAATATGGCGGCGCTGCCGGATGTGTCACCACCCCGTACGGAGTAGCGCGGATCGAGGCACCCTAAGATGCGCAGAGAGAAGGCCTAGTGGTGGCAAAACCAAAAACCAAAATGCCACGTGACCAAATGCCACGTGACTTACCTGAACTCTGATTGGCGGACGCGCCGCGCGACGCGCTTTTTTTTTTTTGTTCTACTCCGAGCAGCAGCACGTGGCGGCGCGATTTCGTGACGGATCATGCTGGGCACGCGTCGAAATGACGCCCGCGTCCCACCATCCGCGCGTCAATCGCGCCTAAAATCGCGCCATGCGGTTCCGCCTTAAGCGTACAGTAGGGAAAAAAAGAAAATAAATACAAAGAGTATTGGAAAACGCTTTAAGGTCATCAAAAGCCTTATGAAAGAACAACAGAGGTGGTAGTGGTGGTAGTTCGCTGGGTTTATTCTGAATCATTCTGTCTCATTCTCGGCATCATTCTCCGCAAGCACATGGTGCCTGCAGTGATTCCTTCTTTGATTTCTGGTTTCTGCAAGGTAAAATAGATTTTTTAATGAATAATGCATATGCATCAACGTTTTACAGACACGACCGAAACAACAGACTGCGAACCCAAGTCCAGGAATTCGGTGCACGAACATATTGTGCCTTCATCGGCCACAAATGCTGCTACCACGAAACAAAAGGTGTTTCTTTTTCTTTTCTCTGTAAAATGCAAGCCTACGGCAACGAAGCGAGACTGCCAAGATAAAAAAGAAGATATCTACTAATGGAGGCACACATGAAGCTTTCAACGGTGTGGCAGTGTACGGCAGCAACGTACAGCAATGCCGGGTAGGGCCAACGCCCTCTAGAAAAGCTCCCTTTCCAGTTGGTGTTGGTAGGGCACGTGCGAACATTAACTGGAGCCTACGCTCGAACTTACAACGGAGAGCAATGAATCGCAAGGTGGCGCGTTGTCGCGGAAGCGGCAGGCCTGAATGCAGTCGGGTCTGCAAAAAACAATTAGTCCTTTTCGTGAGACGTGGTGCGAAAAGGCGAAAAAGATTACCGCGTGAATTAATCTGAGTGCTATCGTGCCAACACGCTATACTTTCGAGCTCAGGGTGGTAAGGGAAGAGTAACGCGGTCAGAAACACGGAGGAAGAAGAAGAAAAACAACGACCACCGTGATCATACGGTAACACGTCGCGCCAAACACGGGTTTTCTTTTATTGCGACAGCATTCAATCAATTATTACAGTTACCAGAGATGTATGTACAGACGGTGTTCCCGTAGTTAGAAACTGAAACGGGATCCTTGTCGGAAGGCAAAGTGCCGAGAGAAGGAACGAGGAGAGGTAGTGAAAAATGTCCGGCGAGGGTCGCCGTGACTGGGTGCAGCGAGCGCTGACGTTAACACTGAAATCGCCGAAACACGCGAAGAGCACACGCCGGAGAAGACAGGGAGTGGGGCAGAGTAGCGCCGCCCCAATGTTCTCATTTCTAGGGATTTCTCCCTAGATCAAGGGGCGTTGGCACCGACTTATAGATTTGGCGTTTTGGGGGCAATAAACAGGAATTTTCAAAACGCATTGAGAGCTATTCTCAACGATAGATTTATGCACCTGAAACCGCAGTTCGTAATTTTTAATTTAAATTCTCGCTATTCCTAACATCGTCGTCGGCTGGGATGCCGTTGTCATGCCGGGCGTAGCCATTAAGCGCGACGGACGTGATAAGAAATCAAGACTGCATCGTTAGAAAAGACGCCCTCTGCAGGTGGGCAGGTGTTGCAATGCGGGCTTGTTTGTATGTCATCTTGCAATGCTAGTGCCGGGCACACAAGGCCAGGACAACACAAGGAGAAACGGCGCTGGTGTAAATGCCAACCACATAAACAACGATAACTGGTTACTTGTTCCCGTTTTGTTTCTGTATCTTGTCGAAGACTGTTGTTTACCGTAATGTACGTCTACGCCGGAAGAGACAAAACTAATTTGAGTCATAATCGCTCTCCAAAAGCCGAAGAGCGGTGTGGTGTCGTAGCTTCTAAAAATAAGCTTGATAGATTTTAGTGTCCAGTGTCGTCAAAAGCGTTTTGTCAAGCTGATTTCAATGCTTCAAGAGGTGCTCCGGAGCGGAGAATTCAGAGGCCTAGGAAGGAAATGCATAAAAATCTCGTACGTAGATTTCAGCACTTCGGACGATGCATTATAACGTATGGTAAATTCTAACTGTATGCTAGTCCATTTCTGACCGGTCTTGCTATGAACGATACGAATCGGGAAAACTTCAAGCGAGATGAGCCACCGCCGCTTGAGGACAATAGAGGGTCAGCAGGAAGGGACAGGTATGAGTCGATTCTTATTGACTCTCGCCGCATGAGAACCGTTCAGGTTCAGTCGGGTGAAATATGAGCTGCAACACGACACATGGGTTCAATAGGGCGCCAAGACTGCACGGCGGCGCCGACATCCGAAATATTTGTGTAGCAATTACCTTTAATTGTAACGGTGTTCAGCTCTCCTATGATTCGTATGCCGGCGCTGCCATGCATTCTTGGCGCCCTTTCGAACACGGCCACCGTGTTGCAGCTCGTAATGCACGCGACTGTACACAGATTAGCACGTACCGTGCGTTTCTGGGCGTTTGTCTGTCTTTCGCGCCATAGTAACGCAATTATTAAGCGCGACGTAATAGAGCGGACTCGTGAAAAATGCCCATAAATATGTAAAACTAGGGATTTTATTTTGTCAAACTAGACGTTCTTGGGGAGCTATAGGGCTCACTATAGTAAGCACCATCCTCATATTTAGTGCCCGGCCACTCAGGCGCCACATGCAGCAATCCCTGGCAGACACAGAGACGTTCTTGGGAAGTATACGCAAGACTTTGGAGCGCATTCTTCGCCGTCCCGTTTTCTGCGTGCCTACGCTTCGCCATTTCTCAGAGCTTCTCTACGCGCCCAGCGCGTCGTAGGGGCGTTTCGACAGCGCGGCGTCATCCTGCTGCTTGTTCAGCGTGGCGTCTATCGGCTTCCTGGGCCGCTATCTTGTACACGTTCGAAAAGCCGACGTTCGATTTCGCCTCGCACGATTTTCCAGGCTGCGCCGATATCGCGGCCTATGCCAATCTAGTCAACTCGCAAAAATATAAGGCGAAATCGAACGTCGGATTTTCAAACGTGTACAAGATAGCGGCCCAGGTAAACAGCAACGCAGGCCATCTGTACAGTACGCGCCACCTGATATTATATATATATATATATATATATATATATATATATATATATATATATATATATATATATATATATATATATAGCAACTGAGGGTGGTCTGCTCAGAACCACTGTTAGTCGCACTTCGCTTCTCGAAGATGCAGGACATGTGTCGAGTGAGCTCCTGAACAACACTTGGCAAGTGGTGCGAACACGGTGTAAATCATGCATGCGGGACCTCAAAGAAGTGCGACGTAATGCTAGCGCATTTCTCCCGCACTTACTGCTAAATCGCCACCGAATTTTTTTTTGCAATAATTTAACGTGTAATTAACAGAGTAAGCAAAATAACCTGTCATTGTGCAGTGGTCTTCGGCTGCTAAAGCAGCAAATAAGCCCGGTTTGAAGGTTTTGGTAGTATTGTTTTTCTCTTCTAAATATATTTTAGGTGTCATGCTATATATAAATACCAAGCTAAGTAAATGTACTTTCTAGAGATGTAACATTTAAGTACAAATGTTAGGCAGTACTATGGAATATTATTTCTAAGAAAGAAATATTTATTCAACATTCGACGAAGCGTTGCCAGTGTTACACTGATAACGTAAAAAGAAAGAATAGATAAATAATCGGAAATACGCAAAATGTTTCCATCTCAAAAACCTATAATACGTGTAAGTTTGAATGTTCTACGTCATAACGGACAAAATATTACTTGCCAATTAGCAGAAACTGCCTTTTTCCTTCAGTGGCCAGATATATTTGGCCCCTTTAGAAAAGTTCAAAGCACAATACTAGAATGAAAATGAGTAAAAATATCTGTCATAGTGCATCCCTATTTAGGTCGGGTCTTACAAGCTCTCGGAAACCTTCGGCAGGTCATTGGAGAAAACATCGGTAGCATATTCTGCAAGTCCATTACTATTATTATCGAAGGGCATTATTTAGTAGATACGCTGCTGCGTACTTGTGTGCAAATCATCATGTCCTGATTACGCAATAGGTGTCGAAGAAATTATTTTTAAGCGATAGAAGACGCCGCGGGCGCGGACTAGGGCACTGAAAATAAGGTGCATACGTTCCTTGCGTTTAGGTTAAATATAGGAGCTGTTGGCATCGATTCGGTGAATGGGGCTGTTGCTGTCGTACATTCTGATAGTGACGGAATTGCGTGAATGACGTCTTGCGACTCCACAGATGCCTTCACTTACCGAAAAAGCTTTCCTGAAGCTAAACATTGCTTCCTGCGAAATAAGAATACGAGAATTAAATGCAAGGAGAAAGGGAACAGAGCAAACACAAAAAGAAACGAAACATGGCGCGTGTACACGCGGAGAAAGTAGTAATAATTATGTAGACAAGAAATAAGATACCGAGTTTGTGTTGAATATTAAAAAAAGGAGAATAATATTTTTGGTGATACGTCCTGCAGTGCCTATGGCGATTGCTGCTCAGCAAGACTCAGGGCGGAAACCCGCGGACACGGGGGCAACGTTGTCTTAAGGCGCTGTAGCCACATTGTTTGGCCCAAAACAGAATGAATGAATGAATTAATTAATAAGTCAATCAATCAATCAATCAATCAATCAATCAATAAAAGAAACACACAAAGAAGGCCTGTTCTCACAGGATTTCGACGTGTTACATTGGCCACCATAATATGCAGGACGAGCCACACATTCCGTTATTTCGAGAAAGCACAGGCCAGCCTAAAATACGTAGCAGAATTCTTTTTTTCCATGACCGGTAAGAAAAACGTCGAAACCGTTCGCGCGGACGCCAGTGTGCGTTCTTTGGAACCTCGTTTAAATAAATCGCTTTAGATTACTTAAAAAGAAAGAGAGAATATTTAGTAACTACGTGTAATTCGAAAGTACGGCTCTCACCGCAATTCACCACGAATTGCTCGTGCAAATCGTATGTCTAAGGCAAAGCGAAGTGAGTTGCGAGGCGCTGCACATCATACCCCAGAAGTGTGGTAATGTGTGCAGCTCGCCCCCCTATAAGTAGGTAATGTTACGGTATGCTAGTCGACGTTGCGTTAATTTTCGGCGAGTTTTCTGCATACTGCATATGGAAAGAATGCCGGGATTCGCCTACCAGACTAGCTTGTGGCTCAGAGGTGTTCGCGAATCGCGAGAGAAAATCTTCGAATAAGCTACGTTTACTGCAAACCGGGACGTACCCCCACTCCGTATTCTATAAATAACGTTCTATAAATAACGTGCGCGATGGCATCATTGACATCAGACACATGCTGGCGGGCTGTCCCGCGACTCTCGCCGAGCCCGAAGAAAAATGGCTTTACTGGCACAAGATGATATCAAGCTCTTCATATAAAGATCAGCTACGGGCTGTCCAGAGGGTCCACGATGACGCCATAAGGCTCGGCCTGGCGGTGCCGACGTGGACGCGGCCCGCCTCGGTCTGAAAAGACCGGGCTTCAGGACACGAATAAAGTTTTGTGAATGAATGAACAAATGGCACTTACCGGCGTGCAGATAAACCTGGCTAGTGTCTGGACGTTCAGGCGGTTGTATTGCATGATATGGTTCAGCCGATTCTGAAGCTGCGACAATGGACATGTTTTGCTAGAGCTTTAATCTGACGACAACATGCTGTTTGATGTATACGCTCAACTACGAATACCACGATGTTTTTGCTAGAAATTAATTTTCGACTCCTGGCGTGAAAGATAATCTGTAGAATCTCGTACTTACAGATGGTGAGAGGTACATCCACATGCATCCGAGTACTTGCACTCTGTCCCGAATTCTCAGCGCTAAAAGAAAACGAAAAGGAGATACAAATACACGAACAAATCAGATAAAAAAGTTCAGCAGAGGCACTTGAGACTGCTTACGTGTGGGAATAGGTAAGCATTACAGTCGCTTTGGTGAAATGTTTTGTTCGTTTTTTTTTTCTGCGCGGTCCTTGCCCGCGCAAAGCTCTCGCCTGCGTTTTAACTGCGCCTCGGTAAGGCCAAATGAAAACGCGCCAGGCGTCTCAACACGCTAGCTTGCCCGCGAGGAGTTCGCAACTCGAAGGAGCGCTCAGCTGTATTCGATAGGACATTAATGCTTTTTTTATTTTATACACTCATTTTATACGCTCATGACGTGGCGCCACTTCTTAACCATTGGCTGCCACGTGACGCGCGCGATGCCGCACGTGCCAGGCACGCATTTAGTCAACCACAACCGTGGAGCCGACGTGGCGTTGGCGACGCGTGCTCGTCTCCCACGCCGGAGGCCCCGGTTCGATTGCCACCCAGACCGAAATTTACCTGACAACCTTTTCAAAGGCATTCAATTACTTTGTTTACAGGAACCTCCCCGAGAAATTTTCCACGATTACGAGTATTTTCTGATATGGTTTTACTCTTTGCCGTCGGCCATTTTGGTACCATAATTCGGTCACGCCGCCGACTACGACGCCGGGTTTTCGCGTAATGGGGCATATAATGCTTTCGCATCAAAAAATACAAATCGTCTGTTCGAAGTCAGAAGCTTACAGATCGTGGACGCTGCGGAAGAATCGAAGGTCCTTGCAGAACGCCCATGGGGCATCATAAAATTAATTCTCAATCAGGAATGAAGTTCTAGATCGTAAAAAAATTCACAGTGACCTGTGTGCTAATGCTAGACTCATGCTAAACTTTGACCATTTCATGACTTGAGAGTGCATCTGTGTCTAAGTACAGTAACTTCCACTCCATCCCGACAGAACTGCAGCTTTCACAAACTGTGGCCGTCCAAACCACGCCGTTAAGCTCCGAAAAAGAAGGCCACAGACTTAATGAGTCGCACTGTTACGGCCTCATTACGGATTCAATAAAGCAACCGCGTTTTTGTGGCCGTGGCAAGGTGATGAAAATGTTAAGGGCTGTTCAGGTATCCAGACACTGCAAAAATATTGTCCCCGATTCCACACAGCTTTAGTGTTGGGATTGCAATACCCGGCTGTGTGTTGGGCATGTTTGTAAACGTACCTGGAAAACATTTTAGCGCAGGCAGACAGAGACAAAATGAACATGTTGACACACGGGTGCGCTAGCGCACTCTCGTGTCTGCGTCTGCTCTAGTCCCTGTCTGCCTTTGCTAAAATGTATTCTAAATTGTTGTCATTATTAATGAACGCAGCCATGCTATAATCAGCTCCACAACGTAGCTTCGTTCTCATCTCGATATAATAGCGGTATAATGTGTAGGTGAAGCACAGTTCAAAGCCAGGGAGTCAGCAGGGTCGGGATCCGTATGTAATATATAAATCTGTCGGTTCGGAAAGGAAAGACTTTCATCGATCAAAAGAGACTGTTACGTCGAAAGGGCTGACGGTGTTGTAATATACGCGGGTGTGACATGTCGACCCTACGCAATAAGCGAGGAACAATTGCCGCTGCACAAAAGGAACGCCGCTATGCCAGCTGTCTCACGACACTGTAGCTAGAAGAAACGAGAAGAACGCGTCGAAACACGATGGCGTACGAGGAGACCGATGGAAAACAGTCGTCATTTGTAGCCAAGTAGTGCTGACGTTTTGTTGGTTATATGCCGGTGGTATACAGGACCAGGAAAACTAGACCCGTGCATCGGAAAGCCAGAAAACCAGGCACACAAACAAACGGCAATGCTTCCTAACTAGCTTTTCATTTGTTATAAGAAAAATGTTCAAGAAAAAAATGTAAATAATAATATAGTTGGTCCGGTTTGTTTTGTGCTGCCTGGCTTCCTGATGCTTACATTTGCGGACTACACGAAGATGCACAGTAAAAAAAAGTGATTCGGCTTCGTGGTTTTGGCTGCACTGCAAAATAAAGTTGCAGCCAGGGTAGGGTGGCTAGCCCCCCTAGCCAGGGATAGTGCGCCGGCGTGGCCGTGGCGTGGTATGCCCACAGCTTCTCGGCGAATACCTGCAGTGTTTCTGCGCACAACGCTGCACGACCGATTCCTCGCAGCGTGATGACGCGTTCAGTCGGCTTCGCCGCTCTGTGTCCCGAAAGCCGCTGCATATCGAAGGGCCCCTCATCAGGCCACATAGCAAATTTCGGTCGCACAGTGGAAGCTGTCACGTGCGCTCTAGCCAGCGTTCTGCCGCAGTAATTCTTCAAATCGGTTCATTAACAGCCCCGACAGAAATATTTCAGCGCCGCGAACCCATGACTTTAGGAGGCGAGCGCCACTGCCAAGCGAGACACTCTCTCCACTTGCCCCGTCTAGCCTCCGCAAGCGAAATCCCTTCCCTGCGTTCTCCTATACCGCAGCTGGAGGATCGCGTGACGTATACGTCACGGGCCCCGCCTTCATTTCCCCCTCACTTTTGTGCTGCGCGGCGCACTTCCGCTGACGGCGTCACGCGCGACCTGTTGCGTTTGTCTCGTTTCGCGCGGCGGACGACCTTACGTGTTATGCACACGAACACCTGACTAGCGGTATAAGTTAGCGCCGCACGAATACTGAGGCAAACGCAAGAGAATCACCGAGCATAATCGGGCGCTGGAACACGGTAGGAAATGACTCTGTTTCGTTGTCTACGTGTGCGACTGCACTACGTGGGAACAAGCAGACGAAATGCAAGTACACCCGCGAGCAAAAGTATACGGACTACGGGAGCGCGTACCAAACTTTATGCCAAACTGCATCGACGCGCCGTCTACCGAGTCGGCGCCTGCTGTCGAGAGGGTCGCTAGAGCAGCGGTGCGCATGCGCGTCCCATCATATCTGCTGGCCTGACGTGTAGCTTTGCCTGACGTGGTTACGGTGCTCGTAGACTAAACGTCCACTGGGCGTCGTTTTCTCTGCTCCGTCGCATCTGGGCCATTATCTTGCGCAGCGGCTACGACTGGGCTGGCACGCGCGTCCCCCGCGCTTCGCTTTCGTTCTTTATTTTTTGAGTGGGGGAAGGGGAGGGGGCTTACCGCGCCCCGCACTGCCTTCTCTGACGCCTCTAGATCACTCTTATACTCTTTATCTCCAAGAACTCTGTAGCAGAGCACGTGGCCGTTAGTCAGCACAGCACAAGCCTTATCATTTCTTCTAACCTAACTAAGGGCAATGACATCCCAGGCAATGCCTGATAATTCCTCAAAGAGCCCTGCTAAGCTGGTTTCACTCGAGAGTGTTCGCGCGTTAAACTTTGCCAGATTCAGGGAGAGAGAGAGAGGGAGATAAGATAATGCAGAGAAAGGCAATGAGGTTAACCAGAGGTAAGTCCGGTTGGCTACCCTACGCAGGGGGAAGGGTTAAGGGGGATAGAAAGAGAATGAGTGGAAGGGGGATATAGAAAGAAAGAGAGACAAGCACGAACAAAGCGCGTACACTACAGAGCGGTAGGGAGCGGCATTCTTACGGCCAGGTTCAATTTCCAGTGGCGGCCTTTGGGACTAGAGCGGCAGAAAAGACAAATAGTTTATAAACTGACAGTGAGCAAAACAATTTTTTTTACCTGCGCCAAACACACACACACACGTGGCTGGCGCTTGTGTGTGTGTTTTCACGTTTGTGTGTCTCTTTCGCGTCGTTCTAATGAAAAATAAATGCACAGTAAACCGTACCAATGAACATGCCCTAGAGATATTGAGTCTGATTCAATTACCGTTTATTAGTCTACACATATTATGAATCAAATATTTGCCATCAAACATTGCGCAAATAAACTTTATTCTTTCAATTACTCATTTCATTACGATTTATTGCGTGTGCGGAACTTTCTATGCAAGTTCACCTCCCCTTGTCGAGACGACGCGACTGGCAACCTCTTCCGACTCTCCGCAATAAGCTTTCTTTGCGTGACTCATTTTGCGTCACGCATATCTTTCAAGGCCTGTACAGCTGCTTTCCACGAATAAGTGCTTCAATATGTGGCCTAAAGGAGCTCGCCCTGTCACGCATCTGTACAACTTATTCCTATATTGTGCACATCTCAAGTGATGGATCGGTGTCTTGCATTGCCGACACGACGCATTTCGTTGTTCCAATCTTATCTCGTTGTCGGCGTTTCCAACTGGGCCACAAAGCAACCTCTATGAATGCGTGCGTAGATGGCTGCCATCTGGAAGCTAGTTCGTCTAATTCCGCGGGAAGTGCCTTAGAACTGTGTTTTAAGACGCAAAGCTAGCTCTGTGAGGCGCTGACTGTTTGGTAACACGATGATTTTATCCCACGTGCTTGCTGATGTCGAGACAGAGCACGGTTTGAAAAGAAGCCGCCGCACGAAACTACAACGAATACCTTGACCTTGTGGGTGATTATGGCAATAAGGTCGGCTAGGCCAAGTTCACCCTAAGCGATGCTATGCTATTTTTGTCTCAACTACATGCATGAAAGATGCTAACAGTTTACTCTAGCATAGTATGCACGATGTTGCAGATAATTTCTTGGCTCACAGGGAGAATGGTCTGCACCGAATCAACAAATAAAATATAAGATATCTGGGGCCGTGATATTATAGCGTTTCTATTTTTCTTTTCATTCTTCACTCCGTCTTCGGCTAACACGAAGACAAGCTCCCGATAGCGTCGAAATTGTGCACTTGCCGGGGCGGATGATACAAAATGAATACAATGGGATGAAAAGAATCTATTGCTCCTCAGTCCTCTATCGCTTATACTGGGCGTCAAAGTCAACGTTAGTCAAGTCGTTAAAGAAGGAAAAACGGGTGCAAGGTAACATTATAAGACCTAAAGTATTCGGCCGTCAGTCGTCTTCTATCACCAGGATAATTTTTAAGGACTAATTACCTGCTAAGTAGACAAGATAACAATGGAGATAACTATTTACATTAGAGCAATATATTCTCGCATAACATAGCGCTCTGAAAACGACTGAACGGGATGTTTAAGGGCTTAAATAGGTTGATATAGCGGGTTTTCCAGCCGTTTTTTTTTTTTTTTTTTTTGACGTTCAGTCGCATAATTACGATACGCGTACCATCCAGAAGCCTACGATAATGATGTTCAATGTCACTCCCCGGTTTATATCGGATCCCACGGTACGAAAGTTCTATACAGAGGGTCTCTGGTAGGCGCCTTCGACAACGGATCCCACCACACGCTCTGTAAACGTTAACTTATGACAAAATCTGCGCGTCTATCGAGAAAGCGACTGAAGGCAAACACTACCACTGAGACGAGGGTCTAGTCGGGCGGCACGTTTAATGCACCGAGAACGTCCAACTTACGGCAGAACGCAGGAATTTTCTTTTTTGGAGCGCACAGGCAGCAGGTGACGCTCAACAGCAAGCAGACGCCCAGCACCGTTAACCTCATCTTCCTGGTAGGTGAACTCGCTGCGGGACGTTCCTGATGGCCAGCGAGACAGTCGTTTGCAAGACACCTGGTTCGTTTCGTGTCCTTCTGAGTTAACCTTCCAGAGCAGCCGGCATTGGTGCCGACAGCAATGTGTGTCGCACACGTCAATCAAAGTTTCAAACATTGTTGGTTACATTGGCGGAGTGGGCCGCATTGTTTGCATTGCGTCTGTCTAACCGGATTGGTCATATGCCTGCCTTAAAGAAACAATGGAGCGCTCATATAGGGGTCCTGTCTGGCTAGCTGTAGGTGCGTCGTAACTTTACGCATGTTACGACAGGTTCTTAAAGAAAGGGCAGCATGCACGAAACGGCTGTCTTCGTGCGAATAAATGACAAAGCCGCTTGTACAATGACACAACCTATTACACACAACAGTCTGACAAAAAAAAAGAAGACAGGTTGTAAGTATAGCACATGTGGATGCAGACGAACACATCGGCGTAACACAAAAATTTGATAGAACGCCGTCTCACGATGGCTGTCGGTAGTTATGCGCTTAGCTAATATAGCGACACAACGTATAGCCACTGTAGAAACGAGTTCCGCTGCTTGTGCTGTAGCGCGCTTCCCTAAGAACACTCGGCGCATTCTGGCGCCGCCGCCGCGAAGCCTGTCCGAAATGCATGGCCCGCCGGTTAGTGCGAGCGCTAAAAAACACGCCCCCCCCCCTCCCATGCGGCAACCAGGCTCCTCTCTCCCACATCTTTCTGGACACGCTGCGACGTCTAGTGGCGCTGCCTAGAAGTCCACACGCGGCCTCCTGGACGAAAAGCGGGGCGCGCCGGTACCTGAAAAACGCCGAGGAAGGTTCCCTCGCTTGCTGCACACCCTATGACACCTACTTAGTTACCCAAGTTGGTGAGAGGTTCATCGAAGAGCAGCACATACCCAGTGCATTATTTGGTGCAGCCTACTAAAGGTTCTGGTTGCTGTCCTTAAGGAACCCTTGTGACGTGGCTTCCATTCCAGTCAGCATCGTTGGTGGTGGTGGTGAAAACGGCTTTATTTTAAAAATTCGCATATTGGCCTCCGGGCCTACATCAGTCTCGCATCTCCTATATCAGGGGATCCAGGCTGAAGCCAACAATATAGAAGAATAGCAAATTAGCTTGCGGGCCATCAACCCACGCCCGAAGGCCATCCAGAGCAGTAGGTACTATTAGTTCTCAATGAGCGTGCCTTCGTTGAATGTCTTCTGTGGCAGCGCACTTGCAAAGGAGGTGTGCCGCATCGACCGCTTCTCCTTTGCTGGTGCACTTTGAACAGGGCAGGAGTTCCACTTGTTCCTCAGAGTCCTGCGGACGCTGTCGCCAACGTTCCACGATGTGCAGTGAGAGTGCGACGCCAAGTCGGAGGCGCCGTAAAATCACTTCCTTCTTTCTCGTCGGGCGGGGTGGGATGACGATGGAGCACGGTGGAATTAGAACGCGTGCTTCTTGTTATTCTGGATCCCGCGCTACTCGAAGGGACAATATGTGATCAGTTTTGTCGGCGCTTTGATCTTGGTGCAGTATTGTTTCGTTTCGCGCCTGCGCAGGAGCAAGTTCGTGGGCACTTCATTTCCCTGTATGCATGTTGCGAGTTCTTCAGCGAGCATGTGTATGCATCTGGCTAAAAATAACGTGTTATATTTCTATTTAAGTTCACGGAGTGTCCTTTAGAAGTCCGTGTAAACATACGTCAAGGCGCTCGTCAGGCTGGATATCTATTAGAGCCTGAAATGGCCATTCCAGGATTGCATAAAATTCTGCTGTGGTCTGATTGTCGTGTTCGTCTTCCATTTGTCTGTTCCCTTGAGTGGCACCAAACGGTAACGATGGTGTCCGCTGTCCATGTCGCGTCTGTGAATATGGCGTGACAAGCACTCGGGATGCACTGAATGTTCTCTTGTAGTCTTCGAAAGGTAGAACGTTGGCGTCATACAGTTTTCGGCTTACGGTGCTGTGTATAGATTTGTTGCTCGCTATGCCACGGTATGTCCATGGCGGAAGCTGTCACAATGAGTCACTTCGCTCGGACGTCGGTTGCATGCCGCGCATGTAATGTTTGAAGCAACTGTCTTGCCTGTAGCCACCTGTATATCTGTTGCAGTTCCGCTGGTTGACGACCTCCTGAAGAGTGTTCATCTGGGCCAATTCCCGAAGAAGTGGTATCGGTGGTAGTTTTGGTAGACCTGTCACTGGGCACATCGCTTCTTTGGTATTATTTTCCACTAATGGGTGTTCCACTTGCATTAACCTTAGGTGTTGCATTGTGTAGGTTATACGTGGTTGCCTTACGCTTTTATAAGCCGAGTTGGCACTTCTGTCCGTGCACCACCAGCTAGGACAGAAATTCTTCTTGTAAGACGCGTGGTCTCTAGAGCTGATGTCCTCGCTCGATGGACCTAGATACCACTCGCTTCGCCTGCGTTGTCATAGCATAACGCTTTATACTTTCAGTTGGCTGCATTCCATTAAGAGGCTGACATCTTTGAGTTAGCTGCATGTTCGCAAAATCTTGGGGACTGCGAACCATCTTACTGGCGATTCGCATACACGTTGTTTCCTCGCCGACATCTCCAAACCGATCCTTCTAATTTGAGCGTCAACTAGGTAGCTAGCTTTTTCAAAGCACATTTTTTTGCTCTGTCACGCTTGGAAGGTGCTCCAGAGGGTCACATCTTGTGCATATATATGAATTGCCTGCTTCTCCGTGCTCATCATCGGAGAAATTTAAGCGGCCTTTTTCGACGTGTAGAGCGGCACATTCCCACAGTGGTACATGCTTAGTTAACCATGTTTGCGCTAAAGACGCTAATTGAAGAGCGGCACACACCTACTGGCACACGCGCCGTGAGTTGGCATCATAGAGGTTGGTTGAAGACTAGCACAGATCAAGTGTCAAATACCAAGCGCTCCAAGTCGGCCTTAAAAAGGTTTTTGAACATGGGCACCTATCTAGTCCGGCATACACAGTGACCCATGTCGGCGTGAAACAGGTTCGTTGATGAGCGGCACATATGTACGCATTGTCAAGTTGGTCCGACGGTTGGTTTCGAAGCTTGTTCTCTCTGCACAGCAGCCCGATGCGCTACGCATTCGACGAAGGGCTACCCAGTGACCCAGGTAGGTGGGAAAGCGGTTATATAGAAACATACAGCCCCAGAAAGCGCTGGAAGTACCTTGAGAATGGTAACGCATTAACAAAATGAACAGAACGCTAGCACATTCAAAGATTTGCACTGTCTTTAGCCCTAATTACGTCCGTTTAGTGGCACGCACCATCAGACAGTCATAAGGGCGGGATTGACTGGGACTATTTCCGGTGGCGAATGAGACGTGGAAGTTGCCGACGGTGCGGCGGTGGACGAAGCGTAGAATCACGCGGTCGGCACAGTCACCAGAGCCAAACTCACTTGCAGTGAACGTTCGCGGCAACCGGTTGGCTGCTACGCAAGCTCTGCAGGAGACGTCAATAAGGACCAGGTGCGGGACCGTCAGCAGCGCCCGATGTGTCCCAGGTCGTGGAGAATGCTCGGGTCCCTTCACCCGGCTGGCCACACATATCCAATCGCCAACTACGCCTAGCCCGTCCTGCGTGCTCATCTATGAACTTGTAGTGACCCTGCGTGACTTCGTTGTCCTCGCCGTAGAGGTCAATGCCCCCTTCTCTTTCTTGGAACCAAAGCTGCTGCCCGGCTGGGGCGCTACACTGCCACTCGGAAAACCTGCTTTTACTCCGTTCTCCAGCTGTTAAAACGTGTATTCCTTGCCTCCGCTAAACCGAGTTCCCCCCCCCCCCCCCAACACCCAAAAAACAGCTACGCTTGAGTGCTCGAGCCTCTTGAACAGCAGGGCTGCTCTTCGATATGTTTGGCTGATAAATGGATCATACCCACGAGGCGGATCGGTTGCACTGGAGGTATCGAAATGTGCGCTCAACAAAGGACACAAAAAAAGAAAGCAATCAAAAAGAAAACCTTGTGCAACTGAAGGATAACAAACTTTTGATAGCGCTTATTAATTCAAAATAAAAAAGGGAAGCCTAAGGAAGAACACTATGGCCGGAACTCCTAGAAGCGTAACTTTTGGACACTTCAGTAAGCTCTGGCAGAGTAGCTGTATACCAGACTTGTGACTTGTACCTAAATGACAGGCGCCTAAGGACAGTAGATTTGATGTTGCTGGAGTTAGGCCTAGATTACTCGCCTGTAGTACGAGAAACATTCTGCAGAGGGAGCAGAAGCGGAAGCAGGAAAAAAAAGAAACGACCAGTTGTTTTTGAAGCAAGGTCTGACTACGGGCTAGTTGGAATTCCATGGTATAACTCGTCACTTACAGCGCAAACATAGACGGAGGACAAAAAGGACGACGTAGACAAGCGCTGTCTGCCAACTGATTTTTATTTTTCAGAACCAAACATATATACCCTAAAACACCAAGACAAAAGCGCCCTCTAGAAGCAACACCCGACATGAGAATGCATTCAGAATTTTACCTAAGATGAACGAGAGCGCATGTGCGATCTCAGGAAACCCAGTTCTTTTTCTGTTAATGCGATAGATGGCTTACTAACCGAGTCGTCATCGGCAATCGCTGCTGCTTCAATGATAATTCTAGTAGTTTCATTTCAATTCTAGTAGTATTTGCAGCATTAATCATAGGAAGAAGTTTACAGGTTGTTCGAAAGGTATAGTGTATAAGATTCCCCTGAAATGTGGTAGGTCTTATATAGGACAGACTGGTAGATGTATCAACGTTAGGTTACAAGAACACAGCAATAAAGTTCGCAAAGGGCGGGAAGGCTTCCTGGGGGTTCACTGCGCACAATGCGGCTGCGTCCCAATTTTTGAGGAGACGACCATCTTGGCTAGGCATCCCAATGAAACTACTAGAATTATCATTGAAGCAGCAGCGATTGCCGATGACGACTCGGTTAGTAAGCCATCTATCGCACTAACAGAAAAAGAACTGGGTTTCCTGAGATCGCACATGCGCTCTCGTTCATCTTAGGTAAAATTCTGAATGCATTCTCATGTCGGGTGTTGCTTCTAGAGGGCGCTTTTGTCTTGGTGTTTTAGGGTATATATGTTTGGTTCTGAAAAATAAAAATCAGTTGGCAGACAGCGCTTGTCTACGTCGTCCTTTTTGTCCTCCGTCTATGTTTGCGCTGTAAGTGACGAGTTGTTTTTGGTTCGTTACACAAGGAACAGAAGTTAGTCATCGGGGAAATAGACCCATAAAGCCAAAGATACTGATGCACACCTCTGCAACGGAAAGCTCGATAGTGTCGCCTTGGATTGTCTTTAAGCACATTTGCTCGTGTTCCACGGAAATTGTAGGCGTCGGAAATCATCAGAGAAAATTAGAGACTATTCGTTGCATTTTCGAAGTGAAAATTAAGGTGTTTAAATCTAGCTCCTGCAACTAAATAAATATTGGGAAGAACATTTAGAACAGGACCATTTAGTGGCGAAGATGCGAGTGAGTCGGCATACTCATTTGAGAAGATTGCAGTGCGCCCGGGCACCTAAACAAAGCGAACTCCAGACGAACTGTTCGAGCCAAGTGTCGAAAATATACGCATCTAACACGACCGCAATAATTATTCCTTAATACTGCTCACGGCCCAACTGTCTGGTGGACAAGGTAATTGCCAAAAATTATGCGAAAGAGATCCCTAGTAAAAAAAAGAATTAATGGGTCCAATTGGTTTACAACCAATTGGAATTTCGCCACCAGTTGGAGGGCACCAATTACATCCAATTGGTAAACCAGTTGATAAACTTATTGAAACTAACTGGTGCCCAACTTATCGTCCAGTTGAAGCAACATGGTGCCCACTTGGTTAACCAGTTGAAGACAGATGCCATCCAATTGAGCCTAAATGGTGCCTAACTGGTGAACCAGTTTAACATATATGGTCGTCCAATTGAAGCTAACTGGTGCCCAATTGGTCAACTAGCTGAAGTAGACTGGTATCCAGCTGGTTAACCAGTAAACACATGTGGTCATCCAATTAAAGCTAACTGGTGCACAACCGGTCTACCATTTGAACACATATGGTTATTCAATCGGAGCCAACTGGTCCTCCAATTGAAGCTAAATGGTACGCAACAGGTCAACCAGTTGGCATAGACTGGTGTCCTACATTTTCACCAGTTAAACACATGGTCATCCAATTGAAACTATCTGGTGGCAAGCGTGTAATGCGGACCTAGGTGCACATGCACGAAATAAAAACCATACAAAGGTACTTGTTGCTTATAATAATTACACTTAAATACATTGTGATGGGGCACCAAGTAGGTGAAAAGTATGGCATTGTTCACTAAGACTATTTACTGAAGGAATAGAAGTGGTCCCGACGGCAGGATACTAGAAGTTGCACTTAACACCCTGGCGGCATCCTTCTTCGAGTCCTCGAAGGAAATGGCTTGTAACATCTAACCTCTCAGCTGGCGGAGCACAGCCTTGGCACAGGCTAATTACACAAGGAGGTGGCGGAAAAGCAGCATTGTTGGCATTGTTCACAGCAGCTTGCAGCTTCAGCAGTGAGAATGACCAAAAGCAGCAACCTCTTTTTGTTGCATATGGTGTAGATAAAATGATAAATTATACTGTCCTAAATTAAACTTCATACATTTGCGATTGCTACAGAAGGCAAGCATCAGAACTACAGAACAAAAACAAAATTTCATGCACAGTAGAGTGAACAAATAGTAGAACAAATAGTGAATTATATTACTAACTGAACGAACTACATGAGGGACGCATGAAAATGACAACAGGACTGTTCTAAAGGCTTCATTTATTTGCCAAGTACAAATACCTGGTGTGAAAGACTTTCATTCCAACAATTTTTTTTAAATGTGATTCTTCTACATCAGCACAGAAAAGATAATAAAAAAGAAACTGGTCAGCATGCAAATACTTTGCTGTCGTAGCAGGACCGTTCAATATATAAAAATAAGAGATACTGTGCCGAACATAAAGAAATGACTAGATTAAGTAGGCAACGCCTTCAGCAATGAAGTTGTAAACAGCTGCTCGAGCCTAAAGCTCAACAGTGAAGTCAGAAGTATTTAGTAGTAAATAAATAAATTAGCACTGAAACAAGAGATTATGAATCAGTATGACTAGGCAAAACTGATATGCCTGCTTAATGATAGATGTGTTAAATAAAAAATTACTACTAAAACAGAACATGGATCACTATTACAATGACTATTGTGAACACTTGCAACAACCAGATGCAGACAATAAATGAATTAATTTACTAATAATTCACTCTCACGCAAAGCACGGCTTCCTTATTTGATCGAAAATATTTTAAAATAAATTTCCACCGCAGAAGCCTGCTGCACTCAGTCATGGCTTGCTTGAGGGTTATGGTTGTGCTTTTCCCTGAAAAATTTTGAGAGATGCATAAGGGCAGGAAAGCTTCAAGTTTGTGCACATCCTGCAGCAAAATGGTGGTGCTGCCCTGGCAGTACATTATGAAGATATATGTGTGGTAGCTGTAAGAGATGATAGTGTGGCAACGGAAAACGGCGCTTTGGGGGTAGTGCCAAGAGAGCATGCGTGCAGAACAATGTGGGTTATCTTCGAGAGGATTGCAGTTAATAAAAGTTCAGTTGTGTGGGATGCGTGATGCTCACTCGTCTTGCTCTACCGAGAAGCGCATTCAAATTATAGCAAGAGGGCTGTACGCTTGTTGCAAAAATGCTATTCTCATAGGCTTTCACACATAATATGCAAACTATTCTCATAACTGCACCACAGAAAGTACTCGTAGAAGTTTCTTGTTGCTGTAATGCAGTGCTGCAAGTGACTTTTGGTGTTTTGGAACAGTTTTGGAACAGGAAAAGATAGTACTACCAGCCACACCACTACACACTCATGTTCATGCGCCACTATTAATGGTTTAGACTGAAAATTAGCTTGGCTTGCTCACTTGGGTGACGTAAACTTTTGGAACGATTACAATTAATTCAGTCTACAGTCGACATGGAGGTAACATGAATCTTGTGAGCCTAGGTGGAGATGTGGTGCGATAGATATGAAAAGCCGTCATTTCACACATTATGTATTTGTCTTTCTTTCTTGCTGCAGCACTTCCATTAATGATAATTAAAAACTGAAAGTAAGGGTGCTGACGCTGCGCATCATTTTTGGCAATTGCGTGCTGCTAAACTATATTCACTTAAAAGAGGGATCTATCTGAAGATTAGGGCTGCATGTTGTTCCCAAACTAGACAAATTTAGAAGTTTCAGAAATTAGTCACCAGACATGCACAACAGCACTTTACCGTTTTGCCAGCCTCTCAAGGTCTGCCAGCTTCTCAACCACAAAATCGTTCAGCTGCTTGAGTGCAGCAGGTAAAATGTGTTAAGGGACACCCTGGCACTGCAGTCTTTGTCTGTAACAGTCTAAAACCGAAAAAATCACAAGGTCTCACTAGCTCGCAGCAAGAAAAATTTTTTAAATGAGTATAAGGACTGTAAGACTATCCACTTACCGCGCATCACTTCCACCTTCGAAGGTGCCAGCGGCGCCTTTGCAGGCCGATCTGGATACCGAGGACACCGCTTAGCTGCAAGACAGAAATGGACTATTCACCATAGTGTTGCAACTTTTATTAAAAAATACTACAATAAGCTTTAATATGCAGTTATGCACCTTGTAAAGAGCGGTTTTTCAACTGGTCCTTAGGCCAAATGCCCAGCAGGAGATCTTTTACAAAGAGAGAATCCTTCTGGCGGCCTTGGATGTGGCTCCACGCTTGTGCATTAATCGCCACACCACGGCCAATGTCCACATGCACCAGAGGAATGTGTTGCAAAACAAAAAACAAAAAATTAACTGATGACAAGCATATAGCAACAATACAAAAAAGCAGCAGAGGTTGCCCTTTAGATCGGTATCTTACCATGTTGTTATTCTTTCTTGCACAATTGGCTGGTGGTGGTAGTGGAGGCGTCGACTGCTCAATTCTCTCGAAGCTTTCATTAGATTGTGGTTCCCCAATGATAGAATCATCGAGTGACCTCTTATGGCGTGGAGCTCCACAGTAGCCTGCATTATCAACATGAGATATGGCTCATTACAAACAGCAGAATGCAGTTACTTCAAGACAGCATGGCATCACCCATTGTTCAAAATTTCATGTTAAATAGCATTAGGAAAATGTTAATATATATTAATTTTAAGAAAACCATATTTTAAACAGTCTAGCTAAACGTAGTGCGTACGTATTAAATAGCACTATGTCGCAGCCCCAAAAGCATGGAAAGATGAATTCCATACCTTTGTTGTGGAGCCTCATGTTTAGCTGCCTAAGGTCCTTTGCCTCCTGCTCGAGGGTTCTGTTCTTGGCTCGAACTTCATCCATCTTTCTCTCTTTCTTTTTCTATTATGTCCTCTAGCCGCTGTACCTTCTCATTGAGATTAAAACACGGGGGTCACCATTATCGCCCACTTTCTTCCTTTTTGGTTTTTGCGAAGAGGCCTCCACCTCGTTGCCTGAGGTCACCTGTTTTCTTTTTGAGTATTTGAAGGAGTTCATGCTTTGGTCCCCGAGGTTGCTTTCTTGCAGAGCGCTGCACATAAAACCGGAAAATGTCTTACAAGTCTACTTTAAGAGATACAGTCCATAAGCATAGATACAGCACTGAGTAAACAAATACCTCTGCTACTAGAGCATAGAAAAAATAAAACGTTGCAACACATTTAGTAGTTGACACACTGATGCTTATATTGTGCATGCTTAAATAACACGCTTTCTATTCGTATAAGAGGGAAATCAAAACTTTCAGTAGTCTAACTACATCAGTGCTAAAGCCGCCATGCTCAATCTGCACGCAAACCTGCGCGAGAACAGCAGGGGAAAAGTACAACTGTGCGTAGTTTCAGAGAAAGCATGAAACATTTTCATTGTTATTTGTGCAGCCGATACCCACAGTAATTGCACGTATGTTATAAAAGATTTCTCCGTAATTACTTTCCTTAAGTGTACTTGAATGTTACAGAAGTTGCGATACATCTATTACCCTAATTTCAGGACAAAAGTACTTGTGATGGCTCAATACCGGGCGATCGAGCGCACGCACAGGGTAGCAGCAGTAATCGGCATATGCGCATCGCGGAACACAAGACCCACTGAACATTTAACTTGAGAAAGCAAACGAAATGTACACCAGGCTTTAAAATAATGAGCTCACCTCCAAAGGCGAGAATTTGAGCCCGGTAATAATCTGACGTCCCATCAGGATCCATCCACTTCACAGAATAGAAGGATTTACCTTGAAGTCCTTTGTATGCTGAGGACTGAAGTTTTCAATGTCCTCAACGCTCGCAGCAGCCAGCTTCCGGTCATCCTCATAACGCACTTTCGCGTGGGTTATCATTTGAAAAAGTTATCTGCGTTAACTTCTCCGTACTGAAAGACACGTGCCAGAAAACTAGCGGAACACGATCGCAGTGTAGGTACAGTGTACTAGAACGGGGGCAGCAACTCACTGTAGCACACGTGATGTGAAGAGCCATACTAGCCGCGTGCTCGTACTTCAGCCGCATGCCGACACATAATAAAGTCGCGCTGCGTATATGTACGTGACTTCTACTTTACTAAATTTAATTTATTGACTTCATTTTTCTTGAACATATATTGGGAAGCGGGAAGTATATTACTGTTAAATAAAATATTCAAATACGAAACAACAAACATGTTTCGCCGTTCCCACCGAGTGATTCCCACGTGGAATATACATATATATGCGGAATTAATAAATAGCAAGAGCTTAGTCATTGGGTATTCTTAAAACTTCGTAAAGAATGTATAATGCTCCAAAAAGAAAGAAGAGAGACGTATATAAATAGTACATTAACCATGGGTCAGACTTCATGCCTCTTTGTTGTTATTCTGATACCTTCGATGTGCGCTTGTCCCGCTGTTTTATTTTTGTGTTCAAAATTTATACGCGACTGCATTTTTTGGTTCGTGTAGTTCAGTAAAGCACCCAGCATCGTTACTTGCTCTGTTTGTCCGCACGCGCGAGGGGCAGCAAAAAAAAAGTATGATAATTGCAGCAGGACTCGCTCTTACAACGCGCAGTCATGCCGAGCTACGCCTTAAAAGATTCCTTATTAAAAAGTGCGTACCGAAAAGAGTGCCACTGCTGTTACGTTTGAGTACAAATAAAGCGGTGGTAAACGGCGCAACCGTTAGTTATACACCGTTTACTGCATTTTCTTCGATTAAGAGGAAGCTTTATCTAAAGGCCCAACTCGGATTTCCGTATGAAACTCGGAACTGGTTTTATAGAAACACCATGCCCATTTGAGCGAACTTTGTTGCACTTGAGAAAGCTAAGTTCTAGCAACAGGGACAAGCAGAATGTTGATTTAGGGCCTCGATATGTTTCAGGAAAAATAAATAAAGTACGAAGTACTTTATTCCCATCATTCTGTATACCGAAAGCAGCTGTCGTAGTTTAGTAAATTGCATCTATTAGAACGTCTAAAGCGGACAGTATGATTTGAGAGGTTATGTGAAGTTGCTACAACATTTGCAAGAACCTTGCGAAAATCCTACCTACAGACGAGTGTTTTATTTCATAGCTGTACATAATGAATACATCTATTTTGCCTGCTTTAGATGCATCATTAGGTGCAGTTTACAGAATTATGGTATTGATTTTCGTGGCTGAGTCAGAGTTGGCGTGTCGAATTTTGTTTCTGTTTTCATGAAATAAAAAATAAAGTCACTCCAGAATTTAACATATGCTGCTAAAGTCGCTAGATTTTGATTTTCTCATTTAAATGCAACATACCTTTTCTATTATAAACCCGTGCTATGGTTCTCAAAGAAAAATATTTCACATTCCCAATTGTTTAGATGACAGCTACCGAGGCGGAGCTTCCTCTTAAGGCACGCTCATATTCCTAAAATGTGTTTCTATGTTCCGGATCTGTCAACAGATGCATACTTATCTGATGATGATCCACCTGTTTACAACACAGTAGCCTGACCAAGCCAAGCAGCAGGTCAAAACCGATTCTTGACAGAAAGAAACAGCGTATTTGGAACTGATGCATCAGGTAGTGATGATGAACAGGTGAGGTAGTATGTTTCAGATCTTAAGTGTGTGATATAATCAACTATTTCATCGCAGGAGGCTGTTAACAACATTTGGAGTGCAACGGCCAGCAGCACGACAGCTGCCGTGGTTCATAACGCCGCTTCAGAGCTGCAAGCAATCGGCAATAGGTTGCAGCATGCCAGCCCAATAACTTCCCATGACACATCGGTAAATGATGAACAGGTACATATAATAAAGGGAAAAGCAGTCATCCACCCGTTCGTAGCAATCGCTACAAAGGAAAACCATACGGGTTCCTCGAAAGAAACGTCTCGCAGTTGCGTATATATATATATATATATATATATATATATATATGCGGCCTTATACAGTATATGCCATGCATGTATTCTTCACCAAACTATCTGCTAATGTGTTAGTGCAGGCTATTTCGTAATCCCTATGCTTGGTTTTTGGTGCAGAATTTACAATGACAAGACATGAAAGCACTTGACCCTTTCTTTTAACTGTGTGTGCTGGCATTGTAGATTCTGCACTAAAATAAAACACGATTTTGATCTTTCATGTCACTGAGCGCATCTATAAAAGGTGGGGCCGACCTCTGTTTAGTTCCCCTTTTCTCTTTCATTGTTTTTCTGTCTTTTTTGCAGCTATTCATGCCTGATGATGACGCTTCACAGCAATGTGTTCCTGGAGAGCTGACTTCAGAAGAGGACATGGTAGGTCCATCAGAGCTTACTAGAACTTCGCCAACATGTTTGAGCTCAATAACTGTTGGTAGGCCATTCGCCACGTTTGGGCATCGCAAATAGTTCAGTGTAGATAACATAGCGATCCCTGCTAGATATTGCACCAATGTTTGCCATAAAAGGACATTGAAGTATCGCTTCAAATGAAATCCCATTGATGTTTTTTTTATTGTCGAAGAAGCACTAAGTGGGATGTCTTTTTTTTCTCTTGCAGGTGCTCGTGCCTGACGATGACGCTTCACAGCAACATGTTCCTGGAGAGCTGACTTCAGAAGAGTACATGGTAGGTCCATCAGAGCTTACAAATCATGTTTGAGGTCAATAACTGTTGGTAGGCCACTCACCAGCCTGGGGCATTGGAAATAGTTCAGTGCTGATAACATAACGACCTCTTTTGATATTACACCAATGTTTGCCATAAATGGATGTTGAAATATCGCTTGAATGGAAATCCCATTAGTGTCTTTTGGAAGAAGCACTAAACAATGCAATTGAAATTATACAGAAGGTGCGAGAATTTTCCGAGATGTACTGGATCTCGTCATTTGCTTTATGATGAAGGTACTGCTTAAACACAGGAGTATGGTCTTGCGTTGCTGCTTATAGACTTCAATTCCAGACTATTTCTAGTTTTCAAGTTTAGTAATGTAATTTGTTGGGCGGCTTGGTTCATATTAGTTTGCAAAAATTTTCCATAAGCTGGTGCACATTTGATCACCTCTTAACCAATCTTTAATTTTTTTTGCATAGGTTCTTTGCAAAAACTTTCTGATGTACTTTCATTGAGGGGGATGTCTAGATACGCTGATAAAGTTGGGGGGGGGGGATAATTCTTGCAAGGGGGAAACATTGCTTGAAACATCAGAATTTCATTTACCTGTAGTTGCATTGGTAGGCCGCCCCAAAATTTTAAAGGAGCTCGCTTTCGCAACAATGTATTACAATTGTCTATGAATAATACATATGATGGGGACTGGGTGAGCCATCTTGTAAAGCTGGAAACTAAACATGAAAACTGGTGTCATTTAGAATGAAAGTTGTGCTAAGTTTATTGCTACATGCATGTGAAATTGTTAGTAACAGTTGCAATCACGTTGTCCATGCAGTACGTTATAAAATGTTTTGCTTTAAATTACCTGCTTAATGTTCAGAGAAGGAATGTAATACAGCAGCTTCTAGCTTCTTTACGGGTCCAGCGCTTGACTGTCAAGCTCTATAGAGCCAACAGTACATGTTGATAGCTATGAACTTGCTCCATTTTGGGTGATGATTTCTTTTGTACTTTCAGCAGCAAACACCTTACAGCTCCATGGGGACCGGTCATGGTGGTAAACGGTATTTCGGGGATTTATTTAATGATGTTGTCACTGAAAGGGTGGTTCTGTCTAAAGGTGATATTCTCCTCATGGTGCTGAATCACACTGTAAAAATAATTTATCATTTACAGGGCTGGCCAGCATCTTAGACCTTATGAACAGAATTTTTGAATGTCCAATATTGCCACATTCCCGGTACCAGCTTTCCAAACTGTTGAGAAAACGGGCACAGCAATGTCATATTTTTGTTTTCGCCCTAAATGCTACACATGTAGAAAATGCTGAAACAAATTCCTCTTTTCAATGCAAACAGTGCAGGCACAAAACCAGTGCTTCCAGTCTATCAGATTTGCCTTTTTTGTAACTCTCGATTTGGAGTCACAGTTGCAAATATTGTTAAAACACTGTACACTTCTTGACCTGACAAAGCCACTTCATGATAGTTCAGTTGCTGATATATGGGATGGTGAAATGTACCGAAGGTTTGCCGCTGCAACGCAACACTGAGGGCCTAGAATCAGCTTCACATTAAATGCTGATGGAACACCAGTTTTCAAGTCGACTGGCACTGCCATTTGACCCATTCAGTTGATAGCGAATGAGGTTCCTGCTAAGCAGAGGATGTCCAAACGAGTTCTTGCAGCCTTGTGGTTCTGCAAGGAGAAGCCAAACATGGAGCTTTTCAAAGCACATTTGTCGAGCAAATGAGCCAGCTAAGTGAAAATGGTTTTGTCTTGGAGCGACAGGGGCAACTTCAGACATTTAAAGCTTACTGCATTTGTTGTGCAGGTGATTCTGTTGCCGGAGCACCCATGCAAGGTATGACTCAATTTAATGTGTATTTTGGGTGTAATTGCTGCCTACAGAAAGGTGAACGAGCTGGTGTATCGACAAAATACCCAGTAGAGTCAGTTAATTCCACTGAGAGAACAGAAAGCCAGATGCTTGAAGACATGCAAAAAGCAGTTACGGAAGGGGTGACTGTTCGTGGTGTGAAAACAGTGTCTCCGTTGGTAAGTCTGCAACATCTTAACATAGTATGTGTTATATCTGTTGCATCTTGATTACTGTGGATTACAACAGATAAGAGAAAGGACAACGGACGCCATGGTGAGCGGGTTGAATCAGTACTGGCCTGTCCCCAGTTGGGAGTGGCGTTTATTGTGCAACTAGCAAAGGGAAACGTAGGGGGCGCTAGCGATTACATAACACGCCGCCACACAAGAACTAACAACAAAAGACAAAAAAATAACACACAGAAGACGTTCACCGGAGAAATCTTGAAGGAATTCTCACTGGTCTTCCCGAGCGCGTCTTTTTCGGGAATGCTTGCGTTGGCACCGTTCTCGGGTCTGAGGATCGGTCAGGCGGAAGACTCTGGCGTGAGGAATGGTGTGGCTCACTTTCTCCTGTTGCCTCAACGGGATAGTAGTCTTCAAGTGTTTCCTGGGGATCCCTTGAGTGGCTTCGCACTCGTAGGTGGTGTCGGTTGCGCATGTACGCTTGACCATTGGCTGCTGTGACTGTGTACCTCCGTGGCTCTGGGCCTACTTGGGTTATGACTGCTTTTTCCCATTTCTTTCCATGCCAGAACCACACTGGTAGGTTCTTGCCCAATGGTGGCAGGTCTCGAGCGTGCTGGTCTGCGCAATTGTGCTATGCCTGCTGCCTTGTTTGAAGCTTCTTCTGGAGCACCTTGTGGTGGTAGTGTGGTAACAAGGTTCTGGGATGGGCTGGAATAAACGTTCTGATCCTCCTTCTCATAAGCATCTCTGCTGGGGATAGAAGGCCATTCATCGGAGTTGCTCTGTGGTTCATGAGCACCAGTGAGAGTTCCTTGCCCTCAGAAAGCGCTTTAGTCATTGTTGCTTTTATGGTCTGGACCGTTCTCTCAACTTGTCCATTTGAGCGAGGGAAAAGAGGTGATGTAGGTTTGTGGACGATGTCCCATTCCTTGTTGAAGTTTCTAAACTCAGTGGAGTCAAATGGAGGTCCTTGATCAGGCACGACTTCTGAAGGTATGCCAAACCGTGCATAGATGTCCTTGAGCACTGAGATCACAGGTGAAGCTGCAGTTGTTGACATTTTCTTGACCTCTACAAACTTGGAGTAATAGTCTACTAAAAGCAAATATGTGGCACCATTGTGGTGGAAAGAGTCCATTGCCACTTTTTCCCACGGACGTGTCGGCAGTTCTCTGTCAAGGAGCGGTTCTCGCTTATTAGCTCGCTGATGGCGTTGGCAGAGCTCACAACCAGACACCATCTCCTCAATGTCCTGGCTTATTCGAGGCCAGTAGACACTCTGACGAGCTGTATTCTTACATGAGAATATGCCACGATGGGTCATGTGGATCCTTGAGAGTACGTCCTTTTGGCATGCCTGGGGCACAACAAGTGCCCAGTTGTGTACAGTTCACTCCTGATTGAATAGTAGGGCTTCACTGATGGCGGAACTTTTGAGATTTTGTCAGGCCAGCCTTTCTGGATGTACCAGGCTACACGTTGAAGTGTGCTATCAGTAGCTGTACAGCTTCTTATCTCAGCTAGCTTTGGGGTTGAGGCCTGCACCAATGTACAGGTCAGAACCTGATACTCTTGGTCTGAGGTCTTAATGGTTGCTGCTGGATCAGGGGCTCGAGACAGCGTGTCTGCAACTGTTAAGTGTTTACCAGGTACGTACACCAACTTCACATTGTAGCGCTGCAGTCGAAGTAGTAGGCGTTGTAGCCTGGGAGAAACTTTGTGGAAATCCTTACACTGAAGACCGATGAGAGGTTTGTGATCAGTCTCAACCACAATGCTGCGACCACCGACATAATAATGAAACTGTTCACAGGCAAACACCACAGCTAACAGTTCCTTCTCAATTTGCGCATAGCGCTGCTGGGCTGGTGTGAGTGCTGCTGACGCATAGGCTACTGGATGGCCATTCTGAAGTAGAACGCTGCCGATTCCATAGGAACTTGCATCTGTGTATATGGCTATAGCCTGTGCAGGGTCGAAATAGTGCAACACTGGGGCTGTTGTCAGCTTGTTCTTGATCTCATTGAATGCATCCGTCATCTTAGGAGTCCAGTGCCATGCGATGTCAGACTTAAGAAGTTCTCGAAGGGGCTGTGTCTTTGCTGAGAAATTTGGGACGAACTTCATGAGGTATGTTGCCATTCCCAGAAAGCGAAGAAGCTCAGCTTTGCTAGTTGGTGCTAGTATTGCATTGATCGCCTTGACTTTACTGGGATCAGGGGTGATGCCTTGCTGTGTCAGCTGATGTCCTAGGTAGGTGACTGAGGGCAAACTCAGTTTGAGTTTGTCATAGTTCAGTTTGAGGTTGTTAGCTCGTGCTGTGCTGAGCACTTTACGCAAGTGTGCCACATGCTCTTCAAGTGTTCTTGATGCGATCAAGATGTCGTCAAAGTATGGCGTGACAACGCCTTGACGTTCAAAGATACTGTCAATTGCTTGCTGAAAAAGTTCAGGGGCTGTATTGAGGCCAAATGGTACCCGAAGGAACCTATAGCGTCCCCAAGGTGTGGCAAATGTGCACAAATACGAGCTGCTTTCGTCAAGAGCTAACTGCCAAAATGCACTCTTAGCATCCAAAACTGAGAACACTGTACACCCACTTAGCCGCGCGAACAGTTCTTCTGGAACTGGAATGCGATAGTGATGTCGCTTCACGGCTGCGTTTAAGTTCCTTGGGTCAAGACAGATTCGCACACTTCCATCTTTGTTTGTGATTATGACGATAGGATGCACCCAGTCTGTTGGTTCCGTCACACGCTTGATTATGCCATTCTGTTCCATTCGTTCAAGTTCAGCTTTCACAGTCTTTTCTAGTGCACTAAGTACACGGCGAGGGGCAGTAACTGTAGGCTTAGCATCTGACTGGAGGTGTATGCTGTATTCTCCAGGTAGCCTGCCAGTGCCTCTGAACACATCAGGAAATTCTTGGAGCACGGCTTCAAGCTGTTGCGAAGCTCAGGGGTACACCTTTTCCACTGCTTTAATGTTCCTGACTCTGTGCACCAAGTCTAGCGCTGTGCATGCAGCTGCTCCAAGTATAGGCTTGAGGCTTTCTTTGACTAGCAAAAAGTTTAGGATGCTTTGCTTGTTTTTCACTGAGCAAGAGAGCTCACATTCACAATCAATGTCGAATTGCTCACCGAGGTAAGTTGTGACCTTTGCCGTTGTTGTTGTCACAGTAGGCTGGGGCTTCCATTTCAACACTAGCTGCTCAGGGAGAATGTTCACGTCGGACCCCGTGTCCAATTTAAAGTTCACGTCGCGGCCATTAACTTCGACGCATTCGAACCAGTCTGATGATGCATTTTCCACAATGTCCACGGCGAGGCTTCCCAAGAAGAGTTCTTGGTCGGGGTCGTCACCCTGGTCGGCGCCAAGCATCCGAACTTTTCTCTGCATTGTTCGTTGCTTCTGACGGCAAACACTCGCGTAGTGTCCCAGCTTACCACACGCGTAGCAGGTAGAGCCGTAGGCGGGGCAATGTCGGGGTTGGTGCAAGGTTCCACACCTGCCGCATGTGCGTTGAGATACTGTTTCTCTAGGCTGACTGTTTCTTCGGTACAACGATGGTTGTCCTCTCGGCGGTTGCTTGTCGGGTGCTTGTTGTCGAGCTTGCTTGTGTTTTCTGTTCAAGTTGTCCACATTCACTTCTTGTCCATTCGTTGCCGTTGCTAGCGAAGACACATGCTGCTTGGATATTTCCGCAACTCTGCACGTCGCGACAATTTTCTCCAGTGTTAGGTCTCTCTCGCGAAACAGCCTTTCTCGAAGTGCTGCATCCCGAATGCCGACGATGATCCTGTCGCCCAGGAGGCGGTCATGCTTGTAACGGAAGTCGCATCTTGCTGCTTGCTGCTGGAGTTCAGCAATGAACTCGTCAATGGGCTGGTTTTCTTTCTGACACATGCTGTTGAAGACGGCTGTCGCTTGTGTCACGTTTTTGTACGGAAGGTATCTCTCGTCGAACTTCGCAAAAATGGCTGCCACTGTGTCGCTTCTTTGCTCACCTTCAGCTGGCGGAGAAAAACGGAATGTCTCCACGACCTTCCGCGCTGTTGGACCCATGACGTGAAGTAGCAGTGCTTGCCTTGTTGCTTCTGGCTTCGCGCTGTACTCGCACGCTGCTTCGTAAAGCTGATAGGCCGCTTTCCAGTCCGACCACGCTTCGGCGGGATTGCTGCCCAGCTAGAAATGTTTGGGTGGTTGAATGAGCGGGAGTGCCATGCTTAATAACGTTGATGCCGCGTCACTGAAGGGCCTAAGAGCTGCTGCGTTGGGTTAGTTGACCTCTGACACTATGTTATATCTGTGACATCTTGATTACTGTGGATTACAACAGATAAGATAAAGAACAACGTACGCCATGGTGAGCGGGTTGAATCAGCACTGGCCTGTCCCCAGTTGGGAGTGGCGTTTATTGTGCAACTAGCAAAGGGAAACGTAGGGGGCGCTAGCGATTACATAACAGTATGGGGCTTTGTGCCCGACTATATGCATTGCATTTTGTTGGGGACTGGATGACAGTTCTTAGCTTTATGGTTCGAGTCTTCTGGTGGTGCATACTCGCCAAGTCGTGAGCGACACAAAATTGATGAGAGGCTTACGGCTATCAGGCCACCGAGGGACCTGAAAAGATTGCCAAGGCCAACGAAAGAGCGAAAGTGGTGGAAAGCAAAGGAGCTGGAAAATTGGATATTGTATTACAGCATTCTAGTGCTTGGTGGCATTCTTGACAAGAATCACCTTCAGCACGGGGCATGCTTAGTTGAAGCTTTGCATATTATGCTGCAGTGCAAAATAGAAACTTGTGAGTTAATTCGAGCTGAGCAACGCTTGCTGGAGTTTCATGTGCGTTCTCAAATGCTTTTTGGCAAGGCATTTATGACATTTAATATGCACCAGCTCACACATATTGTGAAAAGTTTTCGTTACTGGGGTCCGCTCTGGGCACGCTCTGCATTTCCATTTGAATCTGGGAACGGCGGCCTCAAGCAATCTGTAAAATCTGCAAATGCGATTCCCCATTAGCTGTGCAGGGTTTCGCAAATCGAGAATACCGCAATGGAACTGCAGGACCTGGCTGGTAACCCTAGTGTGGTGCAGTACTGCAGTTTATTGATGCTAAAGCAACACAGAAAAGTGTATGCAAAGTGATGGTACCCGATTTTTTGGGAGTAGTTTCAGTATATTCGACCAGCCAATCCATTGCCTTGTGATCAAGAGATCCCACCACATTCTGTCCAATACAGCAGAATAACGTTAAATGGGTCAATCCTTACTGACAGCTTGTACGCATCAAGGAAGAAGACAAACAGCTCAGCGGTGCAGCTCTCTGACAAGTCATTTGCCATCACTGAAGAAATTATTTGCAGTGGTGATAAGACTTACATATGCGTTAAACAGCTTAGATGCACACCATTAAAGTATCACTTCGTGACACTAAATCATGTGCAAAAAGTGTTTCACAAGGAGTCATCAACAGTAATTCTGCAGCCTGCAGATATAAGAAGCTTTAGTGTATTTATCAATTTGGAAAGTGCTGCATACATATGTGCTCCTCCCAGTACACTTTCCCTTTAGTCATTTTGTTTGGCGAGCCCTATGGGAGTAATCATTATATATTTTCTTCTATGGTTAAATATAAAAAAACAGTCTTTTGTAATACGTGATTGCCAGCAATTAAGTCACATGTCGTTCCTTTCAAGCTGGCAGATAAAACAGTGGTTCGTAGAAGCCCCTATAATATGTCCAGAGATAAAAAGGTGCGGCTGAAAAAGGAGTTGCAAGAAATGTTGGACGCAGGTATCATCCGGCCTTCTGTATCACCATTTGCTTCTATAACTATTGCACCAATAGAAGACGGGACATTCCGCCTCTGCACAGACTACCGGGCTCTCAATCGTCAAACTGAATTGATGCCTTATCCAATGCCGAGAATCAATGAGATCATTGATGAAACTGGTGGTTGCCATTGTTTTTCACGAATAGACCTCTGCAAGGGCTTTTGGCAGATTCCACTAAGTGAAGAAACGAAGAAGTACACCGCGTTCATAACCCCATTTGACTTGTTTGAGTACAGCTGCCTACCATTTGGTTAAAAAAACTCCCCTACGTGGTTTTAGAAGATTATGACGGACATTCTGAAACCTTACCTGCGCATATTTTGCAATGTGTACATCGACGACATCATCATCTACTCAAAGACAAAGGACGAACGACGTCGTCATATTTCAAACGTTTTTCACGCTCTCAGTCTTGCCCAACTCAAAGTCAACTTCAAGAAAAGTGCGTTCTTTCAAGATACTGTAGTATTTCTTGGCAGGGTGTTTCATGGACACACTAAAAGCACTAAGCAAGAATCGGTAGAGAGAATCTCCAAGCTGGTAAAGCCCTATTACGTGCACTCCCTGCGCGTTTTTCTTGGCCTAGCAGGACACTTCCAGCGTTTACCAAAGACTATGCACTGAGAACAAGGTGTCTCACACGTTTAACTCAGAAAGACGTGCCTTTTCAATGGGACAAGAAGTGCGAAGCTGTCTATTGTGAGCTTGTAACACTAATATCGTCGGACCCCATCTTCCGAATACCGGATTTTCCCCTGCCTTTCGTGCTGAATACGGACGCATCACATTATACTACCGTGCAGCTCTATACCAGAAACCCTCCAAACAAGCTGTTCAAACCAAACACTACGTTGTGGGGCACTACAGCTATACCCTGAAACGCGCCGAAATCAATTACTCTACACAGAAAAGGAACCTCTGGCCGTCTCAAAAGCTGTGCAATACTTTCGTACTTACCTGGAAGGTGCCAGATTCATACTTTTCCCTGACTATCAAGCACTGATTCAACTTCTGAGCATAGCCCAGCCAAGAGGCAACATTGCTATATGGGTGAACTATCTGCAACAATTTGATTTCGTAATTTCGCACCGTCCTGGCCCACTCCTCACTGACGCTGACGTGCTATCAAGATTACTTGTACACGAATCAAGCAAGAATCCAGAGGCAATCAATCATATTAAGCTGTGGGAAGGTACAGAAGAGCTCCAGTTTATCAATGGAAGGTATCACGTACCACCAGCTACGATTCCAAGGATTCTTAATTTATACCACAACACTCCTGGATCGGGCGGACATGATGGCTTCTGGCGCACTTATAAGAAATTCCACATGAGATTCACATGGCCGGGCATGAAAAACGACATCAGCCATTACATCCGCACATGCCACCTCTGCCAGGTGAGCAAAGTTAAATTCAAGCAATCGACAGACGTTATGACAAACCCTGAACAGTCAAGCGTCCCGTTCGAAGCAATTCATTTGGATTTCGCGGAGCTCAAAAAGAAGGGGAAGGAGTCAAGCGAACGCAAGCTTTCTTGCTCTCCACAGACGAGTGCACAAGGACGATTGCTGCTAAAGGTGGCAAAGAAGACTCAAACAGCGTAATAGATCTCCTCAAGGCTGAATGTTTTGAACACACAAAGACGCTCGACTGCGACAACGGGCCGGCTTTCCGGAGTACCAAATTATCAAGGTGGGCATAATGATCATGTATTCCTCTCCATACCACCCGGCAGCAAACGGCCTTGCGGAACGTGCCGTACGAGACATCAAACAGTATTTGAAGATGTATCCAGACTTTGCCGGTGGCTGGAAGTGCTGTCTCGAGGCCGCTGTGAAACATCTTAACAGATCGTACACCACTGGTTTAGGCTGCAGCCCTCATTTTGCAATTTCGGGTACAGCGCCCAAACTTACTGCAGATATTGAGCTAGGCCTCCTAGAGAACCTCGAACTCGCGGAAGTAAGGAAAACTGTCAAAGAACAGGAGGTCTACAAGCGCCGCATGAAGCGAAACTTTGATAAAAGACACAGTAGCGAGATACCGGACATACAACCTGGAGTCTATGTCCTTGTAAGGAAAGGAGCTGTGCCTTCACACTCGAAATTTTGCGGACCATTTCAAGTGATTAAGACTGCATGCCAGCATGGAATATTGAAGAATGTCTGGTACACCGGAGCCTCGGGTCCAACGGAGTGCGCCTCTATTGGAAACATATTCAAGTATTACCCCGGGAGGTGTTTTTAAAAGAAGTCCGGAAGAGTGAAGCGGTCTGCGCTGGACGCATGACAGAAGACGAAGAAATGGGCTAGGGGAGAAGTGAGAACGAAGTTGGAATAAAATGGCGGACGGCACTCGTCTCACTGAGATGATGTCATTTCTGCTGCCGTTCTAGTTAGGAACGCTACTTATTTCATTCTATTTAATGTGCAGTTAAGCTTTGGCCACTTTAGGTCTTCAACACATGCAGACCTGCACTCCTTGAACAAAAAGAAATACTGCAGGGATTTGAACGTAAAATACTGTCAATAGGCATATTTATACATTTATCGCACGGTTTCGATAGACTTAAGCATGTTACATTACATTCAATACCTGAGCGATATAGTGTCTATGGTACAGCTCTAAACTTGATGTGAACTTATTTAATCATCACATTCAACTTATAGTAATCAATAAAACCAACTCTGAATTTTCATTAATCAATGCAGGGATGCCTCAAAGTGCCATTTTAGGTCCATTATAGTTGCAACTTTATTATCAACAATTCTATAATAAATTCAGCATTGACATTTGCTATGTCGGTAACATTTTTCTGAATGCAATTATTAACAAAAATTATCTTGTCTATGAGTGCTACATTAAAAAAACCTTCATAACTGAAGCACTGCCAACTCACTCGTCATTAACACACAGAAAATTAAAGCTATTTTCTTCAGAACAAGAAATACAGTATTAAAAGAAACTGCAAACCAATTTTTTTCTTATAATACAAGTATTCCACATGGGAGATAAAGTATGTGAGTGACATTTTTACGAACCTCTTGTCACAGAATTCACAAGTCAACCATAAAGATATGCAAACTTTCCAAAGCCTGCATGCTAATGAAGGTTACTCTAGCCCAGGTAATCAGGCTTCTTGTTTACAACTGTCTTTTCCCAGTCACCTTGAATGCACTCATCTTGCGTGGTGCACCACTGCAGCTTAAGCTTAGTACAGCTTTTGCAAAAGAAAGCATTTCGCATCATAGCCAGCATTCTTTATGGTTAACAGTAATCCCTTGCTCCAAGAATTTAGGATGATTCGTCTTAAATACTTACCTATATCTGTAATTCGCCTGACGTAAAAGACCCAGACAGAAGTGTTGCACTGCTACAGAGCATTTCTAAACTAACCAATATCCACACACACCACTTTTGTCGGTCTCCACCTTGGCACATTCTCTTTAGCAGAATCAACTATGGATACCGAAAATTGCTGTCCCAGTTACCGTCCATCGCAAATATTTTGCTAGCACTTAGCATCAACCCTGATGATGTCATACCTAAATAACAAAAAGAACAACACTTCATTCAAAGTAAACTTTAACAGAGTGCACATATGACTGGATTTATTACAGCTTCCATTTTACTTTCCCTCTCACCCCTTATGTCTTGTATTCTCCACACTATAAAGAAGTGTTCATTTGCTAATTTTTATTCTGAAATACCCAATTGCAGAATCGTTGCTGTATTAAATTATTTTTGATGCTTGCTATATACGTATACACAGTATACTTTTTTCTCACTAGTTTCTGCTTTATATTGTATTTCCATTATTTTCATGTGATTTACGCGTGGCATATATTCTAGTAAACTTGGCTTACTTTAAGTTTACAGTACCCTCTGTTAGTGCCTGATAGTTGTGTTCCACATGATGCAGCACATGCCTGGAAATGGGGCATGATACCCGTCAAGCCCACATAATTGTTGAATTTCTCACTCCCTCCTCTTAAGATGCAAAATAACGTCAGCCTTCAGAACACGTCCTTTGAAAAAAAAACTGCTGAAATGTTCCAAATACTTTGAGTGCCGTGGTCTCCCTCATGTGCTGACACCATATTCACAGGAATATTTTTTTTAAAGGAAACGTTAGATTACGTTTCTTCAGCTGGCAACCAACTATAGTCTGCAGAACCAATGCAGATACATTCTTGCAGACAACACCTCAGGCTAAACTGATGTTCTTTAGTGTTATTTTGTATTTGTTCCGTTACCACCTCAATACTTAACACCTTCATTGTATCTTTGTTCAGGGATGTAAGGCAAGAGTGACTGCACTGTTCATCTTAAATCAGAGCAGCATTATGTAATGTTGCTGTCTGGTAATTTTTCTCTGTTCAAGGTTGTCTGCTGGTGCACCTGACAGAATGTTGGAGCAGTGCCCTACACCTTCTGACTTCACATTACAAATTTTAGCTCTGTGTTCGGCCCTTTGTTGAGCAAGCTATGTTTTATACAATGGTTCTTTTACAGTTATGATTGGTACTTGTTTGATACCTTATTTGCAACATTTTCCATATTATTTACAGCTGGCTGGAGTGATGACGAGACAAGCTGCTTCTTGATTATTATGCCAAGTATACGCCATATGTGGGGCTAATAAAAGAAGTTTAAATGCAAGAAGGCAATGTTTGAGCAAGTTGACCGCGATATTTTTGCTTTACACAATGTTGTGCGAACTGGTATTCAGTGCGAGAGTCGTTTTAAGACCATTGCGAAGCGCAAGCGCAATGAGGATCGCAAAAATCGCACATCTAGCCATTCACTCTGTAATGTGGAATTTGATGAAGTGTTTGCATCGAATCCAGCTATAGATGACAGCCTAGAACCAGAAGTTCTTCGGGTAGTTAAGAAAGTCATGTACAAGAGGCTACCTTCTGCTGCACATGCTACTGCAAAGCACCCAAACATTGAGTCGTCAATATCATCAAACTCGGGTGAACAAAGCCAGAGCTCCATCAACGCAGCACCGCCAGAGCAAGTGGGAAATGGCAGGCTTGATTGTGATGGTAATACACCCAAAGGAAGACCTGAGCGCTCAAGAAAACAACGGCCAAGTACTGACCGCATGAAGCATATGAAGATGTTTTTTAATGAGATGTACAAAATAAATGAACAGCGCGAAGCTCAAAAGGAAAAAAAAAGAGAAAGAAAGCGTGAAGAAGCACGTGCATGGCGACATCAAGAAATCCTCCAAGCACATGCAGATTACATGGAGGCACTGCGGGAGATCGCCAAGGAAGGGAGAATGAGCGCAACCTAATAACTCTTGAGGCCGTGAGGCACACTGCAAATAATGTTTACAGCATGATATCATATTTATTTTAACTTCAACGCAGTGCGACATTTACGCAATTTGCGTTGTTTTCTTTTTTATTGCAAAAGAAAATCTGTCATAATTTGCTTTGCAAAGCACAAATGTAACAACTGCTTTTGTTAATAAAAAGGAAAACGTGCTAATACTATGCCTTGTTCGCAATTAGGAGAAATGCTTACACATTCTTCTCACACCATCACAAGAGAAGGAGCAAACTTATAAACACTGTGCCAGGTTGCTGCGCTTCAGTTCCCCAAGGTGCCGCAGGGCTGACTGTCTCTGTGTCGGTGCAGACTCGATTGCTTCCTTGAATTCTTCCTCTTGGAGAATGTGATGCTGAGCGATGTCTTTATGTCTTTCCTGCGGGTCGTCATCAGTTTGAATGTCATCGACATTTAAATCCCCAACGTGTAGGAAAATATTGTGTAATCTGCTGCAAGCAATGATGAATTGCGTTATCTTTTCCACAGCTTGGAAGTCAATGTACCGCAGTTGGCGGAACCTCTGTTGGAGGCGCCCAAATGCATTTTCGATAACGACGCGCGTCGAAGAGTGACGGTGGTTGTATACAATCTGCGCATCTGTCATGGCGCCAAAACCTTTGCATGGTGTAAGAAGGTGTTCCCTTATTGAGTAGGCAGCATGTCCAAGAATGTAGTACCGGTTGGTTTGGCAGATTGTTGGTAGGTCCTCATTCACTGTTGACAGCCTAAGGACTCTCGCATCGCGGATGTCGATGGGGGTGCCTGTAAAGATCTCTTCAAATCTCCCATTTCTGTCGCATATGCCTTGCATGGTGATTGAAACTTGGACTTGTCTGTTTGTGTATGTTGATCTGAGTTTGTTGTTCGGGCATCTGATTGGAATGCATGTCCCATCAATACACCCAAGCAGGTTGGGAAATCCAGCAACCTGAGGAAAGGTATGTTTATATGAAGTATTCACAGCTGCTCAATAACACATGCAGAACTTTACAAGTGTTATCCACATACAAAGTATGTAAAAAACAGTGAATGATCAAAGCAACATATAAGGTGCAGTAGCCATAGAAAATGCTTTTCTGCTTTCCAATCCACCGAATTTATTCAGCGATAAAGCACAATATTTCCAATTATGCGAGCCAGAAGCAATGAACCTACATCAATGATGAAATTCCCAACTAGCATGTGTACTGCTCATTTCAACGAGCCACGTTGGCCTGAAAACGTTCTCTAGTTCATTATATGATTGCGAATACATTAGATGTCTGATGCAAGTGGTCAGGAAAGTAGCTAGTGCTCGGTATGTATGCAATAGTAACCGTTTCCATCACCTTTTTGGTTTGTTTTGAATGCATGCACCAGGAAAGTAGCCTTATCTTTTCAAATTATTTTGCAACAGCTTCCTTGTTGCTTGAAAAGTAGATCACCTCTGGTGCTACGCTGCACCTGAAGTTGAGAACCCTATCTATAATAACTAGTTGCGCTGATTCAGCTGTGTCAAAAAGAACGGACACTTCCCTCATGGAAGCCTTGCTGGCCGCGTACCTGGTAACATAAAAGCAATAAGCAGGTCATGAGCAGCGAACTGCACTACCCCATAACGAAATGCTATAACATGTTTCGCAATGTGCCTTCATTGCAGTGCGTTCGTCAGCTCTTCACGTCAAATTGCATACTTTCAAACTTGGGAGCAGGTTACAGATAAACATGGCCATATGTGTGCTAAAATACGCATGGAAGGTGGCAAGAATTCTGTCACAGGGGCGTTATGCATAAAGGGATATTATGCGGCTAGGGCACGCGTGTTTCATTCACTGAACGTTAACAGTGCTCGTCAGAAACAAGGCGTGTATTATTAGGCTCGAAAATGCAGACGTATTGCCTTTAAAGCGCTCACCACTGTTTTGACATTTGCTTCATTCATTGCCAGACTCTCATATTTTCTTTTTACAGCATGCGCAACGCGCGGCTACGCAGCGGTGACACATCGTGCAGTTGAGTCATTGCGCACATATTTTTCCAATCCGCGTTTCATTCCACATCCAAAGCCACGCTTGAAACGGAGTAAAGCCTGTAGCATTATAGTTTCCTTACGAAAGGAAGGAAAGCATGTGCACCTCGGCCGTTTTGGCTGATGAGCCACCACAGTTGGTTCGAGGGGTAGAAGCTGGATTCGGAGAAACGCTCAATTAAGGCGTAGCATAATGTTCTGGGTCGCCACAAATTCTTGCCAAATTGATGAAAAAACCAACATAACACGATAGTTCGCTGTAACGACCCACCTCTTTCTCTGAGTACGTCCGAAGAAAGTTCTTCACGTAGCCTGTGACCTTCGGTGTTCTAGCTGTTAGGCACGTCGAAGATCTCGGCAAATTTCTGGGCAAGTACGGTAGAAGTCGTCGTTGTCGCTCTCGGAGCTCTCGCTGCTTGATTCCACGTAGGCCAGCAAAGGTGAGGGCATCAACGCAACGCTCAAACGGACTTTTCTTGGCATTTTAAACGAAATAACCCAGGGACCAGACGACACGGAAATATCAGGCGGCGACGCCGCGACGGTGTGTTGTGATCACGTGACCGGAAACGCTCTCAATCTCGACGACTGCTCCGACGCCAGGGCCCGGAGCGCCTCAGAGCGCTCGAAGAAGGAGGAGAGCGATCGAAAAGAACCAGCCGAACGCAATGTGAGCACCCTCTTTGAACCAGCCGAAGACAACGCCGCCCACGAGAGCGCTCTAGAGCGCTCCGAAAGGACCAGCCGAAGATGCCATAAGTAAGCAAATTTGTTTCCTTCGGGGCTGAGCGCAAAGAACGCTTTAGGTGACCTAGACATGCTAGAGCTTTAGAACAGGTTGTTTCAATATGTTTGTACCAGGATAAATCGTGCGTGAATAGAATGCCAAAGTACTTATATTGAGAAACGTATGCTACAGGAATACCATTGAAACAATAAGGAAGACGCAATTGTGTAATACGTGTAGAAAAGGACATAGATACAGTTTTGCGAAAATTGGTGTTCATCTGCCATTCTTTACACCAAGTACAAAAGTTGGAAAATGCGTTATTCAGAATGGAGTGGTCTTCATGACTGGTAATTGTGTGATAGATTACGCAGTCATCGGCGTAAAGGCGGATTTTAGTTGGTAGCACGTTCTTAGGTAGGTCATTATATACAGGAGGAATAGAAGCGGGTCTAAAACTGAAGCCTGCGGAACACCAGAGGTAACGGCCACTGCAGGTGATGTTGCAGAATTGAAACAAACGTATTGCGACCTATCTCAGAGAAAACTAGAGATCCAGGTAACTAGGCTAGAATTATTTAAAATACTATTTAGTTTATGCAAAAGCTTGTAATGTACAATTGTATCAAAGGCTTTGGAAAAGTCTACGAATATGGCATCGATTTGAAGGCCTAGGTCAAGTTCGTGGCAGATGTCATGAGCAAATTCAGATGTTCGCGTACTGGTGCTGAGGCCACTGCGAAATCCATGCTGGAAGACTGCTAAAAACTGTTGGCCAGAAGAAACTCAATAACATGTTTGTAGACGAAATTTTCTAAACGTTTACTGCAACTAGAGGCTAAGGAAATCGGTCTGTAGTTGGATAGGTCTTGTTTACTCCCAGACTTGTACAAAGGAATAAGTTTCGCAACTTTCCATGCTGATGGAACGGTACTTGTTTGCAAGAATTTATGGATGCAAGGATTAGCAGGACTGTAACAAACCTGCTGGACTAGAAACCATACCGTATCAGAAAGTAATTATGAATAAATAAGTTTAAAACTAAGTTTAAAACAGAAGTGCAGATTTTTGGGCTAGTTGGTTAGCTGCATCAATTGAAGTCAGCGCACGTCCTGTCGTCTTTCTTGTCCGTGCCAATCAAGCGCTATGACTTCAATTGATCAGTTTAAGACACCTGCCATAGATACACTTAAGTTGTTAATAGCAAGCCATAACTCTGAACTGAGAGGGATCTCAAAGTTGTCTGCAGATGAGACTGACTGGAAATATGAGTTGAAAGCAGCTGCAATAACATGAGGATCATTCGTGGAAACATCGTTTATTAGGAAGGATTGAGATGTTATTTTACCAGGCGAATCACACCGCAAAAATGTTTTTAGGATTTGATTTTAGCAAACTAGGTAAACTGATGGCGTAGAAGAAATCTGTGGGTGTTTTAGTTTTTTAGTCGAAGTCCATCCTTAATAGTCTGAAACAGTGTGGTTTCAAGGGCACCAAGAGTCTTTGTCGCCTAAGTCTAGTAAGGTGGCGAGAAAGGTGAAGGATCTCCTTGGTCATCCATTCATCTATGGCAGGTCAACGTTTCTTGGTTTTGAGTGGAACAAAGCGGCCGACGGATGCACGTACGCCAGCATTGAAAAACTCAAACTATTTACATCGTGTTAGGTACTGCGGCGCTCGAAGTCCGCAAAAGAATCAGCAAAAAAATTACTGATAGACTGGTCATCAGCTTGTGTGAAGTCATAAAAAGTAGGAAGAACAAACTTAGCTTTAGGAACAGGAACATTAATAAGAACTAGTGCCGCTTTGTGGTGAGCAATTCCATCCACAATGTCACACGTATATCTAGTTCCAACAAGATTTCCGCTAAAAGAATACAAGGTCTAGAATAGAGTAGCCTCTGGTATTCTCGGTGACAATTTGTTTTAAGTTACACGAGAGGGCAATATTTATTAGTTCTTTACCGATTGAAGAATCGTAGCCAGTGATAGACCAAGATTGCCACGGATTGCATGACGCATTAAAATCGCCCAGCATAACTAAGTTGGAACATGACATGCATAGCTGTAGAAATGCTTCTAAAGAGTAGTTACTCAACATTGGACCCTGGAGGGCGATAATTTACACCGATAACGACAAAGCCAGTTGCCACGAGACACTTCACACCACACAAATTCTACTTAATTGGGACCACAGAGAATCAAAAAGGTAAGATCGGACCGCAAGAATAGAGCTACACCACCGCCTCATTTGTGTGTTTTGTCGCAGCGCACAACGGTAAAGCCAGGCGAAGTAACTTCCACATCGAAAACGTCACGGTGTAACCACGTCTCGGTAACACCGGTAAGATGAGGAGCAATAAAAGCGGTCAAGGAGCCAAAGTCGGGAAACCTATTAGCAAGGCTTCTGGCATTCACATTCAGAATTTTAAGGTCATCATGTCCTATTTTCTGTCGTCACTGTGTACCATCCGAAGCGGACTTGTGGGAAGTAGAAGAACGAGTTGAAGCCGTGGTAAGGACGTTAGTTTTGTGATCCCAGTCATAGCGGGCGTTGTCGATGAACACATGATCAAACCTTATAGGCACAGCGTAGCCATGGTTTTCTGTGGCAGGCAGTGGCATCCCACAGTTTCCAGCGAACGGATCGTACACGAGCGGAACAAACTTCACCAATGCGGATGTCCGAGTTCCTAAGTTTGTGATCATTCCTTATTACTTCTATCTTATCGCGAAAGCCGAGCAACTTAAGAATGATGGGACGTGTATGTCCCTGCTGGAGTCTCAATTCTGTGGCATCATTGAATCTTGGGACAACTGATCTGTAGCTTTTCTGCAAAAACGCAGCATTGCTGCTTAGCGTTAAGCTATTGCTTTCTTAACGCAGACGGAGAGCGAAAGACCAGCTAAGATGATTGTAAAAGATGACTACTAGGGCTTTCTCTACTTTGCGTTGCGTCTGTAGAAATCACACATGGACGTGGAAATTTAAGGATATGATCTTGAAGCAGACTTTCAAGAATACACGCAGGTAGAAATTTTGCATACTGTGGGAAAATATCACCAAGATTGATTCAACCTGTCGCGAATTGTAACTTGGGGGGAATTAAGTGCGGCATACTATCCTGAAGTTGCGATTTCACCGAATGAACAAAAACAACCTCCGGCCATTGATTGCTCCGCCAATGTGCCCAAACAAGCACGTGCCTCGCGCTTTTTTTAAATTTGAACTTGGCCTCCTTTTGCACCTTTCCTGGTGTCTCTACCTTTTGTTCGTTTGTTTAGAGCGCAGCTCTTAGATGTCCGTTCCTGCGTTGAGCGTCGGCGTGCCTCGGCATCGTTCCTCGTAACCGAGCGAACGAGCACAGGGAAATATTAAGAGGAAGCTTTAGCTCAGCTGCTCCTATCTAAATACACGTAAAAGGAGAAATCATTTTTTTCTCGGCAACCACTGCACCAAATTTGGCGAGCTTTAGCTTTATAGTGGCTGTTCGTATCCAATTTTTTATTTAGGTCGTTAATTTTTATTAAAAATTGGCAAAAATAGAAAATTTTCAATAACAAGACTACGGAGTTTACAACTTAGCTCAGCAACAAAAAATTATAATACAATTCGGTGAGTTGCATCTAATAGTACATCTAAAGTGGACAAAATTGATATATCACACATGAATCTCAGAAAATTTAGTAATATGGGAATACAGCTTTTGCAGAAGCCTTGTAAACAACGTAACAAAATTCGCGTAATATATAGAATGACATATCGAATTTGTCTGCCTTGAATTATCCAATGAATCCCGTTTACATAACTGCGATATCTGTTCTTGATGCAGAGCTATCAATTCGTAAATTTCGTGCTTCTGTATTTTCAAACTTCCGAATTTTTGAAAATCGTGTTAACAAAATTCAGGATCTAAATCGAAATACCGCTTGAAACAGTCACTAAAATTTAACTTTTTCTCTCAAATGCAACAAATTTCATTACAATCGGTCCAGGGGTTATCTCAAAAAAACGTTTTTCTGTTTCACATGTATTTGAATAGGCCGCATCGGAGTTTGGCCCGAGTGAAAGCTTCCTCCTAAAGCGAACGCAGAGCGCAGGGCGAGATGAAGGCATAGCGCGCGAGTAGGAATGTGGAGGAGGAAGCTACAGTGAAAACATGAGGAGGAAAGTGGAGGAGGAGTGGAGGGGAAACGGCCTGTGCATGCGCTCAGTTGCCGGCGGCCACGGCATCCACAGCCACCTGGGCGATCCCATCTGCGCTTCCGAGGGGGGGAGGGGGCAGGGTGGCGTGAGAAGGGGATTGCTGCGCTCTTCGAAGCGTGAGCTGTTGAGGTCAGTCCACAGTACCAGCGTGTGTGACGAGGATCACCGCTCCTTCAAGGGGCGACGGCGAGCGGCTACGAGTAAGGCTCGATGTGATGCTCCCTTAGGTGTTGTCGCCGTTGACACTGGTGGCACGATTTCCTCACGAGAAGGGCTGCTATCGTCGTTGGTGCAACGAAAGCGTGAAAAGCGTAGTGCCGCGCAAGACGGGCTGTGCGGCGACGATGGCTACGATATGGCACCAGAGTGACGCGCGTCGTCTGTATAGAAACAAAGCACGCTACTCACAGCGCTCAATTCCTGATATAAACCGTGTATCTATACAACCTTACTACAAAATATTGACACGCGAAATGACAACACTTACAGAGACGCGCTCAAATTTAACATTAGGGGATATCCTCGGTGAATTATTTCTGTTCGTTTTCGTATTGGCGCCATAGAGCATCACACGTAAGACGTCACGCGCATCACAGTGCAGAATACCATTAAGCTACAATTAACAGGTTTCGATAAATGGGTTCACATCACTGAAACAATTTTGATTGCGAAGCATGGATGCTATTTGCCTGTAAAATATTTCTAACGTAGAGTGGTTCATACATGGGTAGTTCAAAGCATGTCCTTTTTACAGCATGTGCTCAAAATGGAAATAAATAACATGCCACACTTGATTACGCTGTTTACAAGCTATGTGAGTGGGCATGGAAGTGCAAGGACAATGCAGACCATGCCAACACCTTTCCGTTTTTTGATGCAGATGCTGATTATTGGATCCATTTGGGATCTATTGTCTGGCTTCGTCAGTGCGCAGCTGTGCCAGCCGCAATGCGCAATCCAGGGCGCTGAAAACTGCCACTGCCTACCGACGGTGAACTCGCCTCCCTGACAAGCGCCAGCGCCGTTTTTGTTTGCGGTAGATCAGCCGGAACTCGACGCCTTGCTGTCCGCCGCATCGAAAGTCACATCAGCAACGCGCTTTTTCAGCGACCGCTTTCCCGTGGATTTCTTCAGTGGGCATGGAAGTACAAGGACTATGCAGACCATGCCAACACCTTTCTGTTTTTTGATGCAGGTTGGTCGCCCCCTTCCACTTTACTGCAGAAAGTCAAACGACCTTTGCTTACTTGTACTTCCATGCGCAAATGTTTCGTTCGCTTTATTCTGCGAGTGCATTCACGTTGCTAAGCTGTTGTTCATGTCAACAATACAGCCAGATTGTTGCTCTTATGAAATCGCTGCATGAAAAAATGGATAAAAAACATGAACTCATGAGTGCTCTTAACGAGCTGAAAGGCTCAGCGACCACTTGAGGGGCGTGTCAGCGACCACTTGAGGGGCGTGTTTCCAACATGGACAGCAGGCGTCTCGCAGTCGAAACTAGGTTATCATCGGCCGAAACCCCAGTCGGACAAAGCTCAGCAGCCGAAGTAGTCGCTGTTAACCAACGACTTGATGATTTTGAGGACCGTTCCCGCAGGGTTAACCTTATATTTCACGGCATTACTGACACCGGCGCGGAAACATGGGCTCAGTCTGAAGGCAAGATTGTTTCCCTTCTGATTGCCACTATGAACCTAAACCTAAATTGCAGTGACGACCGCCTGTCTTGTGCGCACCGACTCGGCAAATACGTCCCTGGGAAATGTTGACCTATTATTGTTAAATTTATTTAACTGAAACTTCGGGATAGTATCCTAGCGGCAAAGTGTAATCTGAAGAAATCTTGAGAGGATGTGACCGAAGACTTTTGCAGAGCGACAAGAGCTATGAGAAAAAAATGGTTTATGGCAAATCTTCTGGAAAGAAATTTTCAATCCGGCATAATAAGCTCTACATCGGGAAAAAGTGCTACGTTTACTGTTCAGCTACCGACCATGTTTGAGTCCTTGAATCTGGTAATGGTGCTTCCGTTTTGACAGATGCATCACCTGCACCGACGTCGGGTTGTGACTATCAGTTGTTATCCTAACTAAAAGCCCCGCTAATCAACGTGATGTATCTTTTTTATTTACCAATATTAGAAGCATTGTCAATAAACGTGAGGCACTGTCATCAGTCTTGGACGCATGCTCCGCTGGTGTAGTTCTATTTCCTGAAACCTGGTTATCGTCAAGAATTGACAGCTCTGAGCTATTTGAGTGTGAAAAAACGTACGCGATTTATCGCTGTGAACGCTCTGACAAACACGGTGGTGGCGTGCTTATTGCTGTAGCCGATAACCTTGTATCGCATATGATTGTAACTAACTCAGACTTGGAGTTTGTGTTTGCATTTCCTTAAACCACAAAAAAATTCTTTTTTGCGCATGCTACCGCCCGCCAAATGCTGCTTCAGATTTCTGTGAAAAATTATGTGATGTGCTTAATTACCTAGTTCTACAGTTTCCGCGCTCTCCATTATTTCTCTTGGGTGACTTCAATATGCCTAAAATTAACTGGTCTAGACCTGTCCAGGTTGTATCTGAAACATTACCTGGTGCTTCATCTTTTGCTGCCTTGTGCTTACACTTTAACTTCACTCAGATTGTTTCCCAGCCTACTAGAATTGGTCCTACAACGGCTAACCTTCTTGATGTCATCTTAACAACAGCACCTGGACTTGTACACTCGATTTCATACATGCCTGGTATAAGCGACCACAGCCTTATTCATTTAGTTGTAACAACTTGCAACACGCGCCAGCCTTCGACAACAAAAACGTTTAGAAATTAGAAAAAAGGAGATGTCTCAATTAATAAGGAGCTTGAACTATTCTTGGATGGCTGCATTCCAACATTTTTCGATCGTACAGTGGAAGGAAACTGGATTTCCTTAAAAAATAGAGTTACAAGTCTAATTAACAAACACATACCGTTACAAAAAATTTCAGGTAAACAACGGGCACCTTGGTTTAACACAACGTTGAAGAAGCTACTGTACAAAAAAAAGCGTCTTTTTCGTTTAGCGAAGTCTACCAATAGTCTTGCTCGCTGGTGTGTATATCATGACAGTCTGTGCTCCTATCGCATTGCTATCAAACAGGCAAAAGATTTTTTTTTTTGGAAAGCACACTCCCTTCTCTTCTTTCCACCAACTCTTTGAAGTTCTGGAACTTTGTTAAACCTGCACAAAGCCGTGCCATTTCTCTTGTTGACTCTGCTGGGCACGTGCTGCGCAATGAGGAATGTTGTACTGGCCTGGATGACGTCTTCGCGGGTGTGTTTACAAACTCAACTGCTATTGTCACGCCGCAGCTGCATAATCAATGCGGGACTCGTGAAAGATAGCACCTTGTGTCCCGTGTTTTAAACGTATTCAATGATGTTTGAATATGGTCAGCAAAAACTGAAAATCTTTTGTGGTAACGTGTTATGACTGTACCAGAGCCTGTACCTGACTTTGTAATAACTTCGTGATTTCTCTGTACGGCAGTTCTTTAATAATAGTATGGGTTGAAATAGAGAAAAAGAAATTGGCATAGGCAGGACATTTAATGAGGAGGGAAGATAACCGATGGTCATTAATGGTTACGGACTGGATTTCAAGAGAAGGGAAACGTAGCAGGGGGCGGATGAGATTAAGAAGTTTGCAGGGACAACATGGCCACAATCAGCACATGACCGGCATAGTTGGAGAAGTATGGGAGAGGCCTTTGCCCTGCAGTGGGCGTAACCAGGCTGATGATGACGATCAGTATTAGAGAGCCTAAATTAAATTGAGAGAGACATATTGACCATGAAGCACAAGCTAGCAGGAGTTGTAGCTAGAGAATTCAATATGTCCGAGTTATTGAAAAGGGTTCAGGAGCACTAGCCAGCCTCCATTCTAGTTATCGCAGTACAATGTGTAAAACAAAGGATCTCGACAAACCTAATTGCAACAACTTAGTTATTCAAGGCATTAGTGAAGTATTGAATGAGACCAAGCAGCTGTTGAGATGTTATATCATAAGAAGCCAAGAAACACTGACACCAAGGACAACACAGGGGAAATTACTTGTGCTTAATAAATGAAATAAAGAAACGAAAAATTAAAGGAAATGAAAGTGATTTCGTTAAAATGAGTCATTTCCGACAATTTATCGTTTCTTCATTTCATTTATTAAGCACAAGTAATTTCCCCTGTGCTGTCCTTGGTGTCAGTGTCTGTTAGCTTCTTATGATATGACAAATAAAAATCGGGCTCCTCGGTTAACCCCCTTTCATCTCGTTTGTTCAGATGTTAGTCTTTTTTTGCTAAAATGATTGGGTGTCTGTTCAATTTCTACTTTTGAGCCCATAAAGAATGGGTGCATGCTTGTTAGAAAGGGGCAAATATTTGCCAAACAAACGATCTGCTTTGGAGGCATTTCTGCCTCTTGTGGAATTCGGCTTGCTGGATAATTTGACCAATTTCATTGGTCCCTTCAGCGTCGAATCAACGGAAGTCAACTGCATTTTCTTTTGAGTGCGTCACAAAAAAATGGCAATGTGGCTTGTCCACAGCCGCCGACAGGCTTGTTTATATCGCCGTTGCAATCCTGGAGCTAAACAAAACCAAGTCGAGTGAGCAAATCTTGCCACTATTTCGTTTGGTTCACACCACAGCTATCATGTCTCCGTTTACGAGCCTTGTTCTCTTGAAATACTGGTGGAAAGTAAGTTTCAGTTATTGTCATTAACACGAGTATGTTCAGCTGAACGTTGACACTGCTGTCATGCTAAACGGCATTTTGCATCATTACAATTGGAAAAGTGATCAAAAAGGCTTGAAGAGTGTCGAACTCGGCAGCTGCTTAGCCGCAAGAAATAGTAGATAAGAAGGAAGAGATTTCACTATTTTTCAATGTTTACCCTCCTTGAATTTTGTGTCAGGTGTTCTGTATGAACCCTGCTGTTGGCTTCTCAGTGCTACAATAAATACGTGTAAATTCCAAAGAAAGCAGAAAGAGGAAAGCCCCCTGGCACAGTTCTGTTGATAAACCACTTTATGTGAACAATCTGAGAGAGCTAAGTAACGTTCTCTCAGTGCAAGTGCATAGGTGTATCTGGCACTCCTCTTGAAGATTGAAGCAGCAGCTACTATTTCATGGCACATTAAAGTGGTCGATTTTCATTCCTCACTGGACAAAGAATGGAAAGAAAATTGAAATTTTTCGAAAAATAGTCACTGTACAACATGAATGCAAGGATATTCTTTAGTCTAACGACAGCATATGGTATCTGTCACCAAATAATTTACATGCCATCATGAAATAACGTATTTATTCAATTACAATAGGGTCACGATTACAAGGTGAGGGTACAGTTGGGGGGACCCAGGAACAAAACTTAAGTATGCACACTAATATACGGCGATATAGAGTAGCCGACGGATTATTTAGGCACGTCTTGAATCGCCTGAAATACTGAATTACTAACCCAGCCAAAGTGCAATATAGCAACCATGAAATGGGGGAGAAGGGAGCCTCAGCACTTGGAGTGCGAGATTTTGCCTTTAGCTGTGGCTTCACGGCAGCGCAAGTTGTGCCTTAAGGTGTAATTTCACGGCAGCGCTGCGGCAAAGCTACACTATGAGGCGACATTCGCGCTGCCGTAAAGCTACATATAAAACGAAAATCAAAATTCGCATAAGCCGGGCGGAGACTTCGAAGCTAAGGATTATATGAGGAAACCTCGCTTTATATTCGAATAAATACGGTAAAAAAATGCCTATTGGTCCGCGGGCATAAATGCCTGCCACATGAAATGAACTTATATGGCATTCATAACATAGAACGTTTCTCTATCCGCCACCAGAGAACGCGCTCTGTAGCGGTCGAGCTCCGCCGAGAGATATGCAGTAATTCGACAGAAATGCAAGTGTTTGCAAGCTATATTACAAAATAAAACTACGATTCTTTTGTTCCCGGTCAAAACAGTGTACTGCTTACATTCACTATCGCAGTACTGCATATAAAACAAGTTTTTTTTTTATTTAATGGCCAAACAAATATAAGGGTCTCTACAGAATTTAAACAAATAAGTAAAAAGGCATGTGAATGAACTAGTTGGTAATTCATAATGAGGCGACAGCACAACATGCTGACAAGGGCTGAACACAAGCACAGAGTCTGATACAATGTTTGCATCTAGGCTTGTCACTTGTATTTTGTCGGTTTTGTGCTGTGTCACTTTCTTTGATAACTTTGTCAAGATGAAAGCGCACATGTTCAGCTTGTTCAAGTCACACATTCTTCCAAGTTGTTCCCTAAAAACAAATTCTGTCCATGATAAGACAAGCACAGGAGATTTTATTGTAATGTAAAATAATAATGAAAGGGTACTTACTTCAGGTTGTGAGGCTGAGCTTGCATGGTTATACAATTTTAGAACTACTTCTAATGCTTTCAGTATAGCATGGTTAGGCAGTTTTATTAAAACCGTGCATTTAAAAAAAGTCTTTTCTTAACATATTAGTAGTTTTGCGTAAAACAAAAATTAACAATCTTGTTCTCAAGCTGAAAAAATCCCAATAATAATTCAGCAAGATTAAATATGTGTAGATCTTTGGTTCATTAGGAAGAATATGGCACTTGAAAGGTTATCCCGCAGTTTCAGAGGTAAATTTATGGCATCAAGTACTCACACGTTAACTGCAAGTGTCATTTCCATGCTGCCTGCATACACAAGTAGATTTATTAACTATAAATATCAATGCTGTTGACAATGTAACGATTTTTTGATAAATTATTAACCCTTTAACCCCCTAAATAATTCCAGAAAGAACATAAATTTCCAGACAATTTTTCATATAGTCGGAATTCTTTTTTTTTTCATTGTGATCCTGAATATATATTACTTGACTGGCTTTTGGTTAGTAATAACACAACAATTAAAAATACAGAAAAGCTGCCCTTGAGGGCAACTTTCCCTCATTGCCGACAGTAAGTTGTCCTTTGCAATGGGAGCAGCGCATAATCGGGCTCAACAAGTGCGACTCTTCATTGGCAATATTGGTACAATCTCCATGGTGAGTAGAGCACGGGATTGAGGGTTAAGGGGCTAAGTGACTAAACGCATGCCTGCATAACTTGCTCCTGATGCTTTACTTCGAGTGGCATGCTTCGATGACAAAAAAAAACAGTTAGGGTTGAAAGTAGCACTCTAAAAATCATTTGCACTGTCTCCATTTTGATACCTACAGAACTACAGGCACCATTCTGCTTCAACTTGGGGCTCCATACATTTTGCAAGTATACTTCCAGGCACAATAAAGAACACTTTGAAGGAAGGAAACTCTTCGAAGTGTACTTACTAATGCTGTTTTGAGATTGCTTGTGGCTCTAGCCAATGTACACTGACCTCATCTGTGACAATATTATACGTGCCAGTTTATCCAACTTTGTTGTAAATTTCCCGATATTTAGAGCTTCTTTACAATTTGTGTCTACAATTATACTATATTTGATTTCACAGTTTAAAGCATAATTAATTTCATATGTATACTATGTGTCCCACACAACTTGTGCCGAAGCTTAAAAAAAGTGCCGCATAGCTGGTCAGAACCAAGGTAAGGTTTGCTGTTGCTTGGAGCAAGTCAAATTCTTTTTGTATTTTGCCTAATTACTTAGTTCATTAATTAATAAACCATGAAATATTTACAGCAAAAGTGTCAATGAGGAAATTGTAAACCATCCTGAAATTTACTATCCCGCTCTATACCATCTTCAAATTTACAATCCAGCTTTCTACTGCAAATACATGCTACAAATAGAAGCTTTTTCCAAGCCTAAAAGAAAGCCTGTAAAACACGAAAGTGCCACGCAACTAGTCGTGCGGCACTTTCCACTGGCTTCTTTCGTTGGTCCTGTCAGGGTAGAGTTAATAGAAGTCAGCTGTATATGGAGCAGATCATTCGAGCAGTGACTGAAGGCACACATGCTTGATCACTCTATCTCACAGAATAAAGTAAATTTTTTAAAGAGCAGTGAATACTTCAGTAATAAAAGTGTTCACTATATTTCACAACATTTTAGCGTTCGTTAGCTACGACTGCAGTATTTGCAAATTCTGAGGTTGGTTGGCTGATCTGCAATGTTACGTATACACGTGTGGTCGTGCTCTAAAAGTAGTGGCATTAAGAAATGTACCTTAGCCATTTATGCCATCAATTGGAGCTAATTGTAACACAGGTATTAGCATGACGTAACTCTTGAACATTTTTCTGAATATACACAGCACACTAGACTTCCAACAGTGAATTATGCGTAAGACCAAAATAGCCTCATGCAAGCAAGCTACACAGGAGCACAAGCCAAAGCTTATACCTTTCTGACTGTTCGACTAGTGTAAGGCTTCTGTCAGAGAATGGAAACACTGACAAAACGAGATGCAGGTACCAGGCAAAATGGCACAACTTTTGTCTCTGCATTAGGAGGATTAAACACACCATAATGAAAATTAAATGTGCAACAGATGAAGCAGCACAGGACACGTCAACAAACTAAGACGTGCATTTCCCCACTAAATGTTGCAAAGCCATCATTGATATACTGTTCTAGAATAACAGCTTTCCTGCCTGTTGTGTACAAACACTCTGGACATAACGTTTTTCCTTATGTAAACTAACAAAACGGAGAAAAATGATAAATAATGAAAAAAACTGAATTTACACAACTAGTTGGTGTCTGCACATACAAAATATACAGGCGATTCTAGCACATAAAGCAATTGTCTTGCATCTAAAGCTTTTGAAGGGACTGACAACCACCTGTTATGGTGGCTATTTTCTTGTATGCAACAAAGTTTTGAGTGCCTAATCCTGCTGGAGTAATGCTGAATACATTTTGGAACACTTCTCTTTAATGATAATTTTTAGATCCAATCATTATTATGTACCACTGGAAACAGCGGCAACCACAATTGTAATTGTATGCTGCTGAGAGAGAAGCTAAGTGTAGCCTGCCCATAAGAAATTGTCATTTTTTGATCAAGGCAATCTTCATGTGGTTCATGCGTCCCAAATTGTTTGATTATTACTGTCAACATGCTTTTGTATTTTCTGTCGTACTGCTGAGGCTATTTCCAAGTCAAGGTTTTGAAAATGAAACAACGTTTATCACACACTTTTACATCCGATGGTAACAAGTTGTAGGAAACGCCATTAGTGCTCTTCTAGCAGTGCTGGTGCCCCTTCACAACAGCCCCATTTTGTATCCCACAGGGAGACAACAGAACATGGGAAGATTCACTCACTAAGATACAAAGGCACCTATGCACACCTCCATGCAATGAGGAATGCCACAGTGCTGGGGATCCACTCGTCGCCGCGAGAGCAGCACTGATTGCAAATTTGAACATCGCTGAATGCATGAAAAAAGAAAGAAAGTGCAAATGCCTATACGAATACATTTTCAAATAAACGGTATGTTGCAGTTAATGACAGCTGCCTTACGTATATCAACACTTTGTTAGTTTGATCACATGGTGGGGCTGCGATGCAGGTACAAAGCTTGACAGTGAAGTGCTGTGGCATGCAGCTCTCGGCAACTTTCAGTGCATATTAAAAAATTATTGCAACTAGTATTTAAACCGCAAACATCCTGTTGAATTCTGCCCATATAACCACATTTGTATCTTACACCAAGATGTTATGACACATGTTGGTTGTCAGCCCCATTAAAATGGTGGAGCGTAAAACACATAAACACACGTAAACAAAGAAACATGAACACTATGCACTCTTCTCTCAATGAACATCTCGCCCATAATTAAAAGAAAAACGTACAACAGAAGCTTGGGACATTGAATGGAGAAGTAGTATACTGTTTGTCCAGCATCACCTCAGATTCCTTTAGTTCTCACACTGCGTTAGCTCTCATTTTTCCTTTGCAATATTTAGGCATGCCTTGTAACACAGAGCTACTTTCCCATTCAACTTTTCTGTTCATTTTCTAAGACAATGTGCATGGTAAGTTTTAGAACATACTTCACAGTTTACAGTTCTGCCTACTCTTGTGTGTGCTGGCTGCCTGCAGAGACAATGCAAATCGTACGTGGTATTTCTTTGCCGCACATGAACAGTTAAAGTATTTTTACGGGAAAATCATCTATGGTTCCTTTTTGTAAACATTTAAGCAAGTGGCTCCGTAACATGGCCTGATTAACATTTAATTGCGATGGGTCTTTTCCTGATGCTATGTAATCTATATTAGCTATGGCAAACACACCAGAGTCAAATGTGGTACCCTGATTCTGTGCCGGTTTCGTCAAGAAAGTTATGCTTGGAGATGGCGATTTTAAAATATGACAAACCTGTTTAATGGCAACAGGAGGATTGTCCTGATCTATGGAGTAATAGACAAAGATTGCATCTTGGGGAGCGCCTACATTGGTAACTGTAAGCCAATGATCTGGATTCTGAACATGCAAAATTTGAACAGCCATACCAGTGACCTGAGGGAAACGTAGCCTTTGGCCTAATAGAACATCTTGCAAACCTCGCACATTGGGAAAATTTTTTTATTAGATACTGGGCAATGTTATTTACACTATCCTTCAGTTAGTGAATAAATTTCTAAATTTGCAACATGTCAGCTTTGATAGCAGCAAGGGTTATTCTGTTCTGCTGTGGCCAGAACACACGCTTGACAGCTTTTACATGTTTAGGGCGCCCGCTTGCCTTAACCACAGGCATAATAAGCTGTGTTCACTGTTTTGCCTACTACATTAGCAGGGCTTGGCTGTGTTTGGTTCATTTTTTGTTTTCAATGTTACAGGAATTTGATTTTGTGTGAATGTGTTCCAATTTCTGAAAAATGCCTCACATGAAGCTACATTTTCCATTAATTCCTGAGTGCTGCAATTTGCCAGGACGTTTGCTACAGCTTTTGACATATTACAAAGTGTCTCATAGGCATAACACTACATTTGCTGAGGAGTGTCTAGTTTAATGGAAGGTAATGGTTGAACACTGCTTGTTACTTTGGATCCTGTGCTCGAAGTCATGCAGCTATTGTCAAGAGTATGTTCCTTACGCCACCTCTGTGGAATGCATTCTTTATCGAACAATCCCCTTCCGGACAATGAGCGAGCTGCCATAATATGCGCACATGGCAAGCCAAATATGCGCACATGGCCAGCCATACTTACCATGGAAAGTGCATGTACAGCTGTCGAGGCTTTTTGCTACATTGTACTCCTTGCTTCCTAATGCGACAGAATATGAATTACTGCTTTGGCTAACCTGGTAATTCGCTGTCTTTAATTTTTCCTACTGTTCAAGTATTTTATCTTTGGCCTCCACAGCGCAGCTATGAGACAATTCCATCTGAAATTCGTCCATGCAAGTTACATCAAGGTTCTTTAATTTCTTTCAGTTGGACAAACTAGAGATATGCTGTCATTATTAACATAGTTCACCAATTCAGCTACTGCTTAAACTAAATGGAATAATGGTTTAAGAAAACTTTTCAGCTTCTGATTATGACTTTCAACGGTTGTTTGTGTTGTTACCTAAAGTTAGAAGTTCTTTCCTGTAAGCATGCAGCCACATCTGTTTACACGAATGCCACTGTTGCATGTAGTATGCGAGAAAGTCTTTGGGAGCAATTTGTATTAGGTGTGGCAGCTTATCATAGTACTCTTCTAGAGTTTGAGAATAGATTAGTTCTTTTAAAATTGGAACAAGTAGTTTGCGTTGAGCCTTTGCCTTCTCATGAACACTTCTATGGAAACAATTCAGCACATGCCATGTGCACAGTAATATTGTACTATTTGGAAGGAGAGAACTTAAAATGCGAAACTCATTCATGTCTTTGTCTATCATTACTACTTTGCAGGCTGGTATAACAAATGGGTTAAAGTCTACAAATTTCTCAAACATGGGCCAAACGATTTCTGTAGTTTCATTCCGCACAAGTGCGTAGCAAACACATCTTCCATGACCACGGCCATCTGCCCCAAGAATTGAGTAGAAGACGTAATTTTCCCTGTTAACTTTATAAGTGCCGTCAACAAATATGACCTTAGGATACTTTTCAAACATTTCACGCATGTTGCTAGTTTGAATTAAGATAACCTGGAGATTGTTTTCGTTATTCTTTTCATAAGGAATAAGCCAGTCGGGATTCTTCTCAATTAAGCTTTCTATTTGAAGAATCAACATTTCACCATGTGCCTCTCGAGTTCGAATAGGAATAGAATATTTCATTTTATAGTTGTAGACATCTTTCGTTGTTAATGTCTTTCCTGTTTTCTGCCTAACCAAGTTCTTAAAATATTTTGGAGAGACATTGCACTTCACTAGGTCATACAGTTCTGCCTTCTCTGTACTGCTTGGAAGCCTTTTCTGAGGATAGATGTTATACAGATCAAGGCTATGGTTATGTTTGTCTTCTAGCTGGTTTATTCTGTAGTGCAACGCCGGTTTTTTACAAAGGACAAGTGAAAGAGACATTTCGCGATTAGTGCTAGTATAGGTCTGGTTAGGGCGCTTGCCAATTCCATGCTGCTAAGCAGGACCGCCATGAATACACTCATAAGTGATTCTGATAAATTCATAATCTCTACTGTCTGCCGCCTGGGGTTCTTATTTGACCTGCTCACAGAAACTACTTGTTTCCCTTCCTTGCACCAGGAATCAAAGCATTCCTTAAACGAAACAAAATTGTCAGATGTGCCGTTTGAAAAAATTCTTTTTGCTCCTGCTCCAAGTAATACATCAGAATTACTTACGCATGTCTTGACAGAAGCTGCGGCATCAGAGCTGGCAACACTGCAGCCTGGTATCAAGGCTGCCGAATGTTTAGTTGGTCATGCATTGAGCACAGTCTGAACAGAACTGTCAGTCGTAATGCCACATTTCTGTATGGAGACAGCCTTGTCACTGTCGGAACGGGATTTAGAAGACAAAGCTGCGTGACGACACCTGCACCGCTTTCCGGCATTGGACTTGGCACTTCCTGAAGTACAAATAGCTCTGTAAGGCACAATTTTACGGCTTTTGCAGCCAGCAACCTCGACCACAACACCACACAAGACAAGTGCAAAGTCTACTGTAGCAGCCTGCGAACAGCTTTGCTGCTGCTTGCTAACTAAACAGCTGTCATGGGCACTGTTGCGTGAGGTTGTGGCTTGCCCTTGCATGTTTGCACCTGAGACTGCAATAGAAGCACGAATGCTGAATTGCTGCTTTGCCCGCCTTACTACTGCAGGCAAAGATGCAACTCGCTGCAAGGGCTTGGCAGCTGTGTCAGCAAGTACTCTGCGCCGCCTGCCCTGTCTTTGCTTGCACAGTGTCGTAGACTTTCTGCGGTTCCTCCTTGATGTCATCAGAGTCCACTCACTACCATGGGAAACATGGACCGCCTCAGCCACACCCTCTGTGGATAAGTGAGGAGCAGGACTTGCCTGTGCGACTCCTCCCATGATCCTGGAACAAGTGGTGCTGGAACCTCGGCTGAGGCTCACTGGCTTAGCAGAAGGCACATGGCCTTGAAGCCTCCCCTCAGCCTTTTTCCTTCTGGGTACCCTTGAACCTTGGATCATGGGTGAAGGCATGCTGTCCCAGGTGCACCAGGTCTTGCTGCCCTTGCGGCGAACGCGAACACCACCAACGAGAGCAAAGCCAGGACCCTGAAGGGCACAAGGTAGCTGGTCGGTGTTGCACGCCTGCAAGGAAGCACGGCTGGTCACCTGCGCCAGTGTTCTTCGCTTCACCCTAGATGACTTACTTGCTGCAAGAGAAATAAAGTTAGCTCCAAGGGGAGGAAAGTCGGCACTGCTGAAGGCAGGTGCTGCAGATGGTTCTGCCCAGCCACTCCAGGAAGATGGCGACTGCCTGTCCTTGTAGTTGTGCAGGATTCGGCCCCTCCCCACAGTGGCAGCCAGGATGCGGGCCTCCCTGTAGGAGTAGTCTGCCAATAGCCGGTTTCCGTGGCGGCTCAGGTGGACACCATGCCTGGCAAGGCAGCTTGCCCATTCTTCAGCCAAGCCACCCATGAAGTGGATGTCCTGCTCCTAGTTGGCACAGCTCCTGCAGCGCAGCATTCTTTGTACCTTTCGTTCATGCGGCGCAACTTAGGCGACTGCCCTTCCCGCATGCGGTACTCATTCTGCCCGCGAGGGAGAATGGCAGAAAACGCAACCTGCGCCACGGGATTGCTTTCAATTATGTCACAAGCTAAGCGACGGTACTTTTCTCTGTACACGTAAACAGGCTCAACAGTTCTGTTAGTGCCGACGTGCACAATGACAACGTAAAAGCTTCCTAGCTTGTTGACAATCATTGAAAGCAAGTGCTCAATCTGTGCATGTTACCAACGGACAGAGCAAGTGTCCACTTGCCACGAGGCAAGTGGACACTTGCCGAGGGTGCGGTGCCGAAAGTGTTCCCGAACCTTCCCCCGTACCTGTAGGAGCCGCCGAAAAAAAAAAAAAACGCAAACGAAAAGAGCAGAACACTGGAAAAGCGGTTGGTCTCACCTTGTCACATTCAAGGGGGGGGGGGGGGGTACAATGTGAAGACGCACAAGAAGCGCAGATCGTTTATAGCCAAGTCAAGGTTCCAGTCTTGAAACTACGAAGGAAGTCAGTTTAAGTGAAATGGAAGGCGTACGGCTACCGTCTTTGCGGCGGATGCTTACTCTTGAGGACATCAATGTCAAGTATGTCATGTTCTTCACTCTGAAAACAGAACAAAGGCTCCCTCAAATTGAAAAATGTGTTCGGCAAGTACTCTCGGCCATGTGGTGGCGGCGTTCAATAACGTTAGCATCCGCACATTGGATGACCTAGCCATTCAATAGGCAGAGTTGACGGGATCAATGTCTGTCATGGGCTAGAAGCAGTAAACGCTACGAGCGTTCCACGCCGGTGCAAGGTGCTCACTTCTGAAGCGATGTGCAATCAGTACCAAAAGAAAATGAAGGAGCAGGAAATTTAAATGATTCAGAAGCGAAAAAGAGCGTCGCACATAAAAAAAAAATTAAAAAATATCTGCAGAAGAAAGAAATAAGGGCTGCGTCTGCAAGAGTTTCTTTTATAACCGAGGTAGATAACCTAAAGAAGCAGCTAGCAAGCCAACAGTCTATGGAGATCGAGGAGGCACTGAGCTCACTACCACCAGTCCAAAAACTTCCATTTCAGACGTCAATGCAGCAGGAGAAGTCAAAGCGTCCTCAAGGTGTTCGATACATAAGAATGTGGGTAATGAACTGCCTCCTGCTTCGCATCGCAAGCCCGAAAGCTTACAACCTTCTGAGAAACACGAAGCTGCTTCCCCTTCCAACGGTCAGCCGCCTAAACCAAATTCTGCCTGGTGTACCTTGCGAGTACGGATACAATGAGGTTGCACTTGAGACAATCAAGTACTTTCTCAAAGACTTAGGTCCTATCGAGCGGTGCGCCACTCTTGTATTGGACGAAATCAAGCTACGGAAGTCGGTAGATTTCAACGGATGAACTTTGAACTTTGATGGGTTCGTGAACTTGGGGGCCATTCAGGGGAGCAAGTTGCGCCTGACCATGCTCTAGTGATCATGTTCATACCACTTTTTCGTAAGTGGGTGAAGCCAGTGCCCAGCTTTGCTACTAGAGGCGCTGCATCAGGCTTTGAACTGGCCAAAATACTTATGGAGTCTGTGCTGAAACTTCAGCGCTATGGTGCTACCATCATAGCCGTCGTGAGTGACGGCGCTGGGAACAAGTCGATGTGGAGTCACGTTGGGATATTACGCAAGCTGTCACAACCACTCAACAATATTCCGCACCCGACCCTTGAAGACGGACGTCCTCTTCACTTCTTGTGCGATGTTCCACATATTGTCAAGTGTGTAAGGAATCACCTTTTGACCCAAACGTATGGAAAGGGAATTAATGTCCATCGAACTTTCGAAAAATTTCGCACCTGTGAAGGTTATGATGTTTTAGAACGTCAATGCTTGATTTTTGTTATATTCTTTGTAGGCTTGCTCTGACAGGGTGAACTTCGAGCACTACAGAAAGCTTCATGACACGGAGGAAAAAAAACAGCTAATGGTTGTCCCAAGGCTGACGGCATCTCACGTTAGTTTGAAGAAGCTCCAGAAGATGAACGTTCGCCTGGCAACACAGGTAGTACCTACGTAGTACCATAGTGTGCCTTCCGCTTTGTATAGTTTTTTGTAGTTGCTGTCTTGGCACGTTAGTGGCAAAGCAAATGTCTTGAGATGTAGACTGTCCACTCTGATCACGGGTGTTAACTGAAATATTGTAGTATTAGTGAACGCTCAGCTCTTCAGCAGGAGCGTCACTTTGGGCCTGAAGTTCTACCGGGAGCAACGAATGCCTGGTTTTGAAGGAACACAAGGGACGGAGAGCTTCACAAGGCGGATGAATGACCTCTTTGATGCTTTAAATGCCAAGTGCCCATCCGAAGGCATACGCAAGAATTCGCCCCAAATCAAGGTACAAGATAGAATAAACTTTAATGTCCAACGGAAAAGGTGATCTACCCACCCCCTCACACACAAGTCAGGGGGCGAGTGCCGCCGCCTCAGATGCAGGCTGGGAGGTCTTGGGTCCCAGCAGCCTCTTCAGCCAGTTGGACGAGCCGGAGCTGGAGCTCAGAGTCCGAGCTGCGCAGCAGGGTCTCCCAGGTGTCTCTACTACCTATTTTGTGCGTTCCCCCGGGAGAGTACGGACATTCCCATATTATGTGGTCGAGGGTCCCTCTCGCCCCACAAAGATTACATTTATCGCTCCTGGCCTCGGGGAACATGTGGTTCGCCATAACCGGGTGCGGATATGTATAAGTTTGTAGTCGTCTCCACGCGACTGCTTGTCTTGTTTAATTTTGGGTCTGGCGGGGATACCAGTCTACGAGCCAATCTGTAATGTTGCGTAATGTCCCCATATTTTAGCATGCGCTCTCCGCTCCCTCGGTCATCGGGGGGCCCCGTAGCGGCTCGGCGGTAGAGATCTCGAGCCAGCTCGTGGGCCGCCTCGTTGCCGGGGACGGCTTCGTGCGCCGGAGTCCAAATTATTTGAATTTTTCTATCTAGCTTTCTCTGGCCTAGGATTCTGGCCGCTAAGGGCGAGATCCTTCCCTTGCTAAAATTTTTTATGGCACTTTTGCTGTCACTGATCACAAATTTCGCGTCCGTTCCAGCGCAAGCTAATGCGATCGCAATTTCCTCGGCAACTTCTATGTTGCGCCCGCGCAATCAAGGTACAAGGAAGTTTTTTAAGCGCTCAGCGTGTCTACCACACTAAACAGATGTGCTACATGCCATTTTACTTTGCAATCCAGGTGATCATCTACTTCCTTGACATGCTGCACTCAACAGACAAGGAGAGTTAAGAATAACACAAAGCTGTTTGCCTCCCATCTGACGACCGAATCTCTTCGAGTGACACTGATGTCAGTTCTTGACATTATCACTTGGCTACATGACAAGGGCGTCAGATATGTCTTGACTGCAAAGCTTAACCAGGACCCGCTAGAGGTAACCCTTATTTCTTTGTCTTGAAATAATCGTTCCTTTCAAAGCGAATCTTTATATGCCTAGGCGAAATCGTACATGGCTAGGCAAAATGGCGTGTGTACAGAAAACTATCATCAGCAGCATTGGCTCGAGCGTCGTCGTCTTATTCCGCAGCTGACTCGCTGGCACCCCTCGGGTTGCGCTCGTGCTTGGCACGCGCTCGTGCCACTGCTCCCGCGTTCGTCGTCGTCTTCCACAGCTAGCTGCGTTGCTGTTCATCATTCCAGCGTAGAATTTCACTTCTGTCGTAGCAATGGGGAGGCCGCGTTTACGGGGGTATGAGTCTGCTTAAGGGAGTATGAGCCACTCGTTGTCTTACATGACGGACAGATTTAATTTTGAAGAAATTCAATTTCGAAGAATCACAAGCGGCAAATGGCGGGCGAAGGCTGCTCAACACGCCGCCGAGCGAACTCGAGACATCGAACACAAGCGACAACGGCGGACTGCGGGCATACCGTCAGTGACGTCGTTCTCTCCGTCACAGCCGATTTTGTGCGTAACCTTATAATTGAGAAATACCTTAATGAACCCTCGGGATTAACCCAGTGATAAACACAGGGGCCGTACCTTTCCCCTTCGCTGGTTAACCATTTTCAGAGTGGAAGAGCCCACGATTTTTTCTTTTCTTTTTTTTTTTGTGTGGCTTGTCTGTCCAAAGACTGACCTCATCTTTCTTTTTGTAGCGCTTCCTTGGCGTGGTGAGAAGCTTCGGTGGGGATGAAGATCATCCTACAATCACGCACTTTGGCCAGATCTTCAGGCTCCTGAGCCATTACAGACCACTGAAGATGCAAATGTAACGCAATTGCTCCGGTGATGCTGACCCGGTTCTTGTGACTGTGGAGGAAAGCCTAAGCACAAAGAAGTCGGAGGCGTCGTCCCGAAAAAAAAAAGACCGTAAGTGGAAGCTGGCCATGTTGATAAGCCAGATTGACCTGCGGGAGGAGGCAGACAGTGACTCACCCCAACAAAGCGGCAGCCGCCCTTTTGTATCTGCAGCTGTTCACCACTATCTTAGCGGCTACGTTGTTAAGAAGGCTGCCAAGATGACGGACTGCAGTGACTGCCATGCGACTTTGGAAGCTGCATCAGACGTTCCACCTGCAGCCATTCTCACCGAACTTAGGTCATTTGTGCCTGGTGCTTTGAAGCGCCCGTCTGGAGGCATAACGTCTATGCTGTTAGCCATTGAATGTATTATAGAACGACAAAGTCAAACAAGGTGTTTGGTGGCCAGTTCTGGGCCATAATAAAAGAGCTGTCAGTGCATACGCTGAGTCGTGTTTGGTGCGCCTTGCACTTTCAGGAACTGAGTGCACACATAATTAAACTTTATTTAGTCACGCGCATGCATTTTTATGCAAGGTTCCTGCAGCAGCGGCGGGGATCCAGTCTTGAAGTAAAGGGAGCGAGGAAAACGTGCCAAGCTGCTGTAGCTGAAGTTGGTTTCCGCGTGGGCGCAAATCATTTGCCTAAGTTATGTCCCTTGTAACAGCTTCGGTCTTAGCTATATATGTGGGTCATACAGATTTTTTACCTCATTTTCTTTAATAAAGCATTCATAAAAAAATAATATAAGAAAATAGGTTCATAAGAAAGTGCTGTTATTTTGTGGATAATAAATTTGATCTCGCTAGCTGCCTTATAAGTGCCTCAGACCAAAGTGGTAATTAAGCAAGTAAAGGCAGTGAGGAAAACGTGCCAAGCTGCTCTAGGTGAGAACTAAACTTCGCGAAACGTTAAGACGACAAGAAGAAGCACACGGCATTTATAAACGCAGCTCCTGCGCTTCACGGTATGTTTCTTCCTTTCGTGCAGTTTACCCTTCTTTCAGTATGAACCAACTGGCATGACAAATCTTGTTGCTGTAGGTGGAAACCGCTTTCTCATGGTATCACTACTTCGGACAAGGGAGAACGCCAGCGAGCGTGAAACGCGCAAACTGCCCGTCCGAGCGAGCTCAAGGCTGCGGCGAGAAGTCTGCAGTGGAGCTCGATGGAACGGCGCTGCCATCTGGCGGCTGTCACAGAAGTGGCGACAGCGGCTGTAAGCGCGCGGGCGGAGAGTTTTACAACTGGTGCAATGGCCAGGCCTTATGGATGCATGGATCGATGAATGCTATGAGCGTCTCCTCTGAAACAAGGTTTGGTGGGTTTCGCCACCAAACTTTTATACTGCCTAATGTCCTACTTATGCTAAAAAAGAAAGAAAAAAGAACACGAAGAATTCCCATAACCAAACTTTCATGGACCGCTATTGGGAACTTTGCTTTTGTACGCCTCCGTTGTTTCTCATTTCCCTACTTCGACCAACCTTCCCATCGCCTCTCACTACTGCCGTGCCCTAGCAGAGGCACGGCAGTGCCATCTATCTACTCGCTGGACAAAGTTTGCCGTTCGACGCTAGTTACGCTATAGAATAGTAAGCTGTTGGACTAGTCGGTTTGACATTATATCTTGCAATGGGTGTCGTGTTGTCAGGGGTTTGGAGGAAGACCGAGACACGTTGGGTTTCGCACATGAGAACGAACGATGCGTTCATTCCAACGACATGCTTTTATTGTACGCGCGCGCACCCTTCTAGCCGTCCCAGCCTTCCTAGAGGTGGCGATCCCAACAGGTACCTGGCGCCCTCTCTGGAGAACATCATGAGTTCAGGCGACGTGACAATGGGGAGCGTTGAAATGCTGCGGAAAAAGGACACCAAGACAGGAACGACGCTGTTCGTCTATTGCGCCCGCTCACATCACATCGCATTTACAATACAAGCAGTGCAAATGAAGCGTGATAATATTCGCTACTACATCGCGTCACAATTCCAACACCAACGCACTCATTGACTCACCCATAATATATAGCCGTCATTCTATCACGGCAGGTATTGCACAGGTGAGGCTTGAAAAAAAAGTATTTTACATACCAAAAGCACGGTCTGATTATGAAGCATGCCGTAGTGGGGGAGTGCGAAATAATTTGAACCACCTGGGGTTGTTTACCGTGCACCTAAACCGAAGTGCACGGGTGTTTTCGGCCCCCATCGACATGCGGCCGCCGTGGTTTGATCCCACGACCCCGACGAGACTTGAGAGTTTTGCGTAACTTCAGAGCAATGGGTTCACTCAGACTTTGAACTAAGTACGACGTTCATGTGTCCTTGGTACCAACACATATCTGGTATTTCACTGTCAAGATGAAATCAACACTATATTGAAATATTTCACAAAGCCACACTAATCTTCACTAACGCAGCACGCGTGCCACTTCTCTGGCAGTGGACCGTGACATAGCTAAAACATATTTGGTGAAAATTATTATTTTCACCATACATGTTTTAGCTATGTTTCAATATAGTGTTGACTCATCAAATCGTATAAGGTTAATACTGCATTTACTGTCATTACCTTTTATTATTATTATTATTATTCGAGCATAGAAGCATACAGCCTGTGACTTGACATTTCCGTAATCTAATGTACATTGCGTACACCTTCCGAAATATTTCCATAGGTGTCGTACTAGACGCGCAATTTTCAACTGGTGATTTGCCCCGCGAGGTCGCTTCGCGTTTCAATCACATGACCATAACTGATGTAGCTGCTCGTTGGTTTGGAACCGCATTTCAGTCTCGTCTTCGCGACCATGTGTATGGTGGTGTGAGCAAGCGCCGCGGGGGCCGCGTTTTGTGTGAAGTAGGATGGCGGCAGCAGCTGTGCCGGCAGACCCAGGTAGCACAAAAGAGATACGTTAAGTTTTCGTAGCGTTTATCCAAGACGATAAAAACGGGTTAAAGAAGACACGAATAAGAGAACTTCTTTGGGAAAACGTCGTATATGTCTGCTAATGTCCGGCTTAATTACTTTCTTGAGACGATCTAGAACAGGTCTGCAAAACGTATTCGAAAAGCTGGTCTAGAAATAGGATTGGGGAAGACACAAATAATCCCTTTGCCAAAACTATTCGTAACCAATTTCTAAACGTTTTAAGGACGTTATCAAAAAGCTGGTCTAGAAGTGGTCTTGAAAGGTTTACGATAATCTGAAGCGAATTTTCGCGGGTGCCAGGGGTGCGATCGGACATCGTTGTTCAAAACGCGCGTTCAGTTTCGCCTCACGCGACTGGCCTATGCCGCGCCAACGTCGTCAGCCGCACCTGTCGGCACGGCCTAGGCCAATCGCGTGAGGTGAAACTGAACGGGCGTTTCCAACAACGATCTCCAATCGCGCCCCGGATGAGTAGAAGCGTCGGCGATGACTGTGAGAGCCATGGCGCAGTGCCAAGCACTGTTGCCCGCATGGCCGGCGCATCCTCTACCAAGTCACATGAAAATGAACCTGTTAGGAATAATGAATCCTTAATACCGCTTTTAGTAAGCTACGATGCTTACAACCAAAATGGGAATGACATCCTGCGAAGAACAAATGGTCACGTCTTGGCAGGTGACCTGACCAAGGCATTCATGCCAAGAGTGCATGAAATAAGAACATTGTGACCAAGCAAAAACACTTTATTAGAATGTAATGCTTATGCAAGGTTCTAGCAAAATGTGTGAGAAATGCAAATGGAAGTAAAAGTACATCAACAATGACAAAAATCGCAGAAAGGATTTGTAATGAAGTCGAAAGTGAGCATTCACTACTACATAAACAAAATTCCAAGTACACATACAAAAATGAACAGAAAAACATGGAGTGTACCAATGTTTCTCATTTATCATAGTAAAGAGCACGTGCTATTAGATGGACTAGAGTTATCCTGAAGTAGACTGAAAAATACAAGAGCTTGAATCGGATGGTAACTGCCTCCAAGCAATGTTACCAATCAGCTAGAAGCTTGCAATGAGCACAATAAGAAATACCACCGCATACCATCATAAAACAATCCTGTGACAGAAATCAAACAATGAGAACAATGCAAAATTGGAAATATTGCCTTTAGGATATATCGCAGAAGGTAATGGCTAGAAAAAGAACTATACAACAAAAAAGCAATAAAGTGAGACTAGTACAGAATACTTAAATGGAGGAGTCAGGTAACAAGTAAGCACTACTGTAGTACGGTGAACGATGAGGCTGAGTAATGCTGCATCTTGCCACTCTAGAACATGAGAAATGAATATGCAAGCGTCATATTAGAAACTTACATAAACATGGAAATAAACTAGAATGCACTGGAAGCTGCATTTGTGTAACAAAGGAAGCAATGGTCATAATAAATAGTAATTGGTTTATCTAAAAAGCCCCGTACAAGTTGCAAAGAATAATTTGCAAACCAATAAATACATTAATTAGCCCACTGACATGTCACACTTTGCGCACATCTCCAGTCTCCTAAAGTAAAAAAAGCACTCTGAATGAGAAAAAGGTTTAATACATGTAGTCCAGAGCCAATTCTTAGCCAGTTCGCCCACACTTTCACATCCAAAAAATATTTGCTACAGAGTCTAGGCACAGTTCCACTGATGTTTACCAGTTCACCCCCACTTTCACGTCCAAAAATATTTGGCACACAGTCCAGGCACAGCTTCATCGATGAACAGCTTGAGAGCACACTACTGAATATTCTGCAGTCCCGCTGGAAATAGAACAGCCGCGCACATGCTGGTAGTGATTTCAATGTAGCCACACTTGCTACCTTGGACAGCTAAGCCCAGATATCTGCACTGGTGCTCCATTTTGTCGAAGTAGACACATTGATGCACTACGCTGGTAGCTGGAATGCTTTGAATGCACAAGCATTGGCTTCACCAGAAAGACTTGCCCACATACCACCGCTGGCATATATATGCACTTGCTCTTCATTCAGTAGCATTGAACTTAAAGTGTTCCCTATGTGGGCGCCATGTGTAATACCGGTGTCACACAACCACTCTTGATCGCGATCAAGCCCGATCCGGATCGAAATTATCGATGCGATTCCCTCACCCGCGCAGCTTGTGCAAAGGAGCCAATCACGACCGAGAAATTCGATTTGTAACGGACTAAATCGCGGTCAAAAGGGCCCCGTGTGAAACCGGTATCAAATAATGCACAGACGTACGCTAGGAAAATGTGTTGCACAAGGACAAAGAACTGCGGCATTACCTGTGGTGCGAAGCGCGCGAACAGAACAGAAATCGAAAAAAAAAAGAAACCCGCGAGCTCTTCGCAAACTCCATACGCACACATGGCACCCGCACGAACTCGGCAGGCGGCCGACTAAGTAAAGCGTGAAGGGCGCACAGCGTACAGTCCGACACATGTCCCAAACTGCAAACAGTCGTATTACCTGGAGCATACAAGTTATTTTACACCAAGGGCATACCCGACTCACGCACGCAGTATCCACAAGCGAGTTATGCAGCGTACATGCTGTATCCATTCGCCAAGTAGAAAAATTGATTACAAGTACAAAGCCACAAGGGGCTCAATATATTACTACCATATGAGGCGTCAAATAAAATTGAATTTGGCCGTTTCATATATTCGACACAAGTTCCCCGTAAGACCATAAAATACCCATCACGTGGGTAAAGGGAGCGAAAACACAATCGAGAAACTGAAGCGCAAACGATAGAAGCACGGTATATATGGTGCACGCAAAATTCTGTCAGTGCGCTGAAGCGCGAGGGAATAGGGCAGGCACTTGACCTTACCTCTTGGGATGCCGTAGTACTGAATCATTAAAAAAAGCCCGTTTGTGCAAGTTCTCTTGTCTGCAACACTCTTGCTAAACGGGAGACTAAAATACCACGATGACTGCTCTATTGCCGAGATCGGCAAGGTGCGCAGAGACAGCAATCTTGCCGCCTTTCTTCGCATTCTGCAAAATGCGACTTTCTTGTTAGGATCACCCATAGCGGCCGATCCCGACGCTAGGGACACACAAGCACAATTTCGTCCCTATAACTTTCGTCCTTATACTGCCCTTTACTCCTTAATTACAGCGTTATTGAAAAGGCGCCTCACATAACATGACAATGAACTTGAAGAGCTGATAAGCGCCCTCCACTCGGCGCCCTCCAATTGAAAACACTACTGATTTCCAAATGAAAACCACACAAACAGATGCCACAACCCAAACTAATCACAGAATGTCGTTTTCTTGATGGCAAAACACTGCAACACTTACATGACAAAGGGCAGTGGCAGCACATTTAGAACAGCCGCAAACAGACCACAGCGCCATGCGAGTGCGATAACGCAACTATGCCTGGCTTCACGAATAACGTGGCCGCCTTGGTCCCATGCCAAATGAAAACACTACCGATTTCCAAATTAAAACCACACAAACAGATCGCACAACCAAACTAATCACAGAATGCCGTTTTCTTGACAGCAAAACACTGAAACACTTACATGACAAAGGGCAGCGGCAGCACATTCAGAACAGCCGCAAACACACCAAAGCGAAATGCTAGTGCGGTGACGCAACTATGCCCGGCTCGCCCGGCCGCCCGCGGCATGCCATGGCATGCTGCCCGGCTACACGAATCACGTGGCCGCCTTGGTCACATGATGTGACGACAGTATCGCCACCTTGCGCAAGGTTGGATGGCGTTGATGGGTTGTAGCAGGCCCCGCACACTCTCAAGTTCAACAAATGGCCACAGAGGGCGAAAAGTCAATCGAGGCGTGTTTCAGCGTAAGCGCGCAAGTGGAGCTACTATAATTTGGTCGAATACTTTAATTTGTGCTTTTTCTGCTAGGGGCGCTGAACATGCTGAATTTTTTACTTTACACAAACCATTGACATAAACAATCGAGGTGTCTAAGGATGTTTTGTTACCTCAGGCAAATAGGCAGTTGATTTTTTTTAGTTTGATTGTTGAAGCTGCTTTTTAGTCATAGCGTCAAGGTTTTTGTACTTGATTAACCACCGACAGCCGACAGCCTATTGGCATCGATGTGTTTCCTGGCCGTTGGCGTTCGAATTCTACGGCGGTAAAACATTTTCGATAGCATGCTGGTTTCGTCTGCGAGTTATTACATCGACTTGCTGTAAAGAGGTCTACTCTTGGCAAAAAATAGTGCCTCATTTTGTTTAGGCGTTGATTATCATAATGAATGCGGCGGAGGTTGAGGGAGTACGCTTGAAGGTACGTTTTTATGCCGTTGATCTCCATAACACCGTAAGTACGCAAACCGATGTCACAGAACACCCGATGCATCATTGTGTGTTCTCCGTCATCGCTTGTTTGCTGTACGCCTACTAATTCTTCATTTCTTCAAGTGTTGTATCCTCCTTTTGTCCTTGTTCTCTTGTGCTTCACTTACAGTATGTCGTTCCGTCAGCTTTAATGCGCATTTGCAAAACCAATACGTTTGATAAGACGCAGTGGTTATCATAATTTTACTACACATGTATTAAGCTGGCACATATGGTTCAGATACAGATGCCTGTATGCGGACTTGCACGACGTTGATGCGGAGATTAGGATAATTATGACACCCGTAAGGAAGAGGCAGCTGACGGCCGTAGGCTGTTGCGTTCTTTCCGCCAAACTACCCGGCCTGGTAGTGCTGTAAAGATGCTGTACAAAAGTGACACGCGGTGACAGGAAAATCATTATACTTAGCAGCCGACCGTACGTTTTGTAGCTTAGGTCTTCTTTCTTGTGCGCTTGTGCTACCCTTATTAATGAGCCATTTCTTGACTATGTAACCGCGTTTGTGTGGATGCGTAGACGTGTGCTTTTTGTTGTACTTGTAAAATGCAAATAAAATATTTTCAGGCTTACTCAATCTTTGGTGTCGTGTGCGTTTATTCCAGTCGAGGCCATCGTGCCACCTGGAAACCGCATTCTGTCAGTAGCCCTACACGAAATGCAACAGCTGGAGCGCGGCGGCACAACTCGGCGTAACGGCGGCGTAATAAACGAAAAACCGCTCGGGATGCCCTTAAAAGTCAGTTCAGAGTGTGCCTTAACTCGATATGACTCAGCGCTACATGTATTCTGCTGCGCCTCGATCGTGCTCCCGCCAGTTTGGTTGCTGTGTGGCAAACGCAGCGCCTACGATCGAGGCGCAGCAGCCAGAAACCCAGTAAAGCCACAGAACACCTGGTAAAGCGTGTGCAAAACCCCGTTTCCGTTTCCTGTTGACAGCGCCACCTGTGGTCACATACTTTAGTTCACGACGCCACCGCTACGCTTATTTCCGTAGCACTGTGGAAGGTACAGTTTCCCTTCTCTAAGTTTGTATAGGTGTTCTGTGGTTGTAGTACAAGCCATTAAAGAGGCTGACGCGCCGTGGCGTGGCGCCTTGGTGTGCGCGTCTTTACGCGTCTTGCGTGTCGTGCGCATTGCGCTTTTGTAGTTCTCGACCCGTGAATCATGTTGCGCAGAGCCAGACGCCGCGCGCTCTTCCATTGTTCTTTAGCCACTCCATCTGCAGCAAGAGTGGCGAGCTGGAAGTTGCCACTGGGCGTTCCGCAAGGCCTTTCAGTTTCTTCTCTCATTTCGGACGCTTTCCGCTTTCAGTGCCGCGTCATTGTGGTTACAGCATGTTAAAAAACAATCGCCGTTTCTATATAGGTGCGATCACACCACCCTCTGTGCCCAAGCGTGGCGAGCCTATAACGACGAGTTTCAGAAATATTAAAGCGAATAGCTTTCTGTCTCCTCTCTGTCGGATGTTTTCGTAGTTCAGTGGTCGGTGGTCGGTCGTCGGACTGTTGATCTGCAAGGAAAACGCTCGCGCGTTCGTTCGTTCGCTCTCACGCTAACTATATTTTGCTCTCTCTCTCGCTCGCTTTCTCTAGCGTTCTTTTGTTCGCTCGCTCGTTGGGACTAATCGCTTGCATTAACAATCATCGACAATGGTTTCTGCAATTTTTTTTATGTAGATTGTGCTCACAGTCTAGAATTCGTTGCCACACTTCCTACGAAGCACCGTTACCAGAAACGAGTGTACCGATGTGACCCTCCGTTGGCACTAAAAGTGATGTTCGCTTATTAACTCGATACATTTATTTATGCTGCATGTGACTTGCATGATTTAGCGCTCTGGAGCCAAGCTCCAAGTGGTTCATGGGTCTCACGAAGAAGCGCGCTGTTTGATGAATAAGGTACGCTTACTGCTCGGACTGTTTACATTAAAACCGCAGTTTTTATTATTCAGACGACTGGGCACAAAATGTTACCTTTATACGCACGAGAACTGTACTGCACTCGTGCCTCAGCAGTAAAAAACCTTGAGCCGTTCAGCGGTAAGGTATTCACATCACTGCATTGTGAATAAGAGGAAGCACGGCAAAGCTGCCTTGTCCAGCGGGAATTTTGAAGCATTTGCATGCGACGCTGCTCATTCTCCAGGAGCTCATTGTCACATTTAGTGATGACACCTTTGATATGCCACACACACTGGAAGGAACCGGGTAGTCATACAGATCTTTCTTCCTGTTGAAGGCTCGGCCGGCTACCATTGCCGTAAGGGGGGCTTGGATGTTTCTGTACTCGCGCTCCACTTCCTCGTGGCGCAAAACACTTCCCCTTGGGATGCCACGTTCATTTGCAATCCTTCGTCTCTTCTGACGTGAGGTTAACACCACAAAAGCATTTCTTTTTCTTGCCGCACTCATTCTGATGTAGGTTGAATAGAGGAGCAATTGACACGACTAGTGCTGTTTGACAAGCGAGGAATTCTCCCGCCAAAAACGGCGCTGTCGAAAACGTACCCGGTATGCTTGATAACTAAACAGATAGAGCGAGTTATGTGAAGTCGTTTTCAAAACGTATTCACCCCTTGTTTTTAAGCTGTTTGGCTTTCAACGTTTTCAAAACGTATTCACCCCTCGTTTTCAAGCTGTATTGTTTGGAACGTCTTTGATGCGTCGATTTTGGTCAAAAATCCGTTTCAGACGTTGAATCCCTTAATACGACGTTTTCAAGACTTTGTGTGCTACCTGGGGAGGCGCATTTGAAGACTTGCAATTTTCTTTTTCCATTTCTTTCACGGCCCGATCCTGGCACTGCCCGTTTATCTCCCGTTTCAAATGTATGTGGCCGCAGGCATCAGGGTCATTATCATCACCTTGATTCCGCCGTTAAGAGAGACATCAGGAAGACGCCTTTGTTGGCTAAGTGCTGTGTCTCTAGTGTACTGTTCTCAAAATATTGTTTGCAAAATATGTCTGACATTGAATTGCAAATGACGGGGCCGGAGATCCACCAAGGCACGTCCACGAATATTTGAGTAACGGCGCTAGAGCTTGTCCAACAACTAATTACAGTTACTGCTGCTCCATTGGCGTGTGGCTGCGGCGGGCGAGCGACTGCAGAGTCATAGAAGACGACTGAACTGCAAGTAGCCGACGGACTGGCCACCCCTTTCTAGACGTTCATGAGAGCAGTTTCAAGCACAGGTGCTACAACGGCGGTTTGCACTACAACTCGGACAGTGTGAGAGAAGCCAGCCAGGTGATCAGCAATACAGCGATGCATTCTTTAGGCTGTAGAAAGTCACCAAAGCGCGAGAAAACAATGAACAAGCCAAGCGGCCCGTGGATCCAGCTCCCACAACAGCTGACTGTTGGAACTCCCTTGCGGAAAACCGGTCGAACAGACAGCAGCTGCACATGGAGGGAAGACTGGCACAGTGGCGACAGAGCTACCTGGCTTTGCTGATCCGCTATTTTTTTTTTCAATCTTGTGATGGCTTGTCGGCTAAGACGTAAGCCCAGCCCTGATAAAGGGATCCAGTGACAGGCAAGGGGGCACAATCTAGCCGACAGGTACCACCACAAGAACTGAGTACTGGTTAGGGGCAGTACTACCCGGTGCTGTTAACAGCTTAAGAGGAGGAGAGGTGTCGACGCCTGAGCGCTAGCTTCACCCGTCAAAGGACAGTCGTCATACGGTGGTGCGCCCGAAAGCAACGAAGCCCTCCCTGCAGACACCTGATAGTGATTATCTTGATGTCGTTCCTGTTGAGACCGAGGTCGATTAACATTTTGAAACTTTCTTTCGCCCAAACCCCCCTGAAATTTAGAGTTATTGAAGAAACTATGGGGGGCTGCCCAGCCACAGTAGATATCTGTTCTAGTAAGGAGGGATCATTATACTTTAAGCATTTTGCAGCATGTGCGTCAGATAGGGGGATCCTGGTTCCAACGACTTGGGCGTCTAGTACGACAGATTGGTCCTCCCTTTTGAGTACCAGATCTGGTATCCTTATGCCCTGGCCTGTTTTATATCTAGGCTCCACCTTAACGCTTCAACCGGCCTCTCCCAATCTTTTGCCTGCATATGTTACTATGTTATCGTGTCTTGTTATGCGTGTATGATGTGTCCTATGGCAGCCCTGAAGGATGTGGCCCAGGCTCTCGGACGAGTTACATCCGGCCCGCCATTGTTTGTCAACATCGCGTCCTCTTTCTGTTCGGGTTAGGTTAGCTAGCGAGTTTGACCGAAGTTTTAAGAGATCAATGAACTCTTTACCCCTCAAAAAGGTGGTGCCCTCTCTGATCCAATCACAAGACCCTGAAGCGTCGGCCACACCCCTCAGTGCATGCCCATCTGCATTGTTGTAGTAACTCGTGTGCCAGAACTTCTTGTTGTGTTTGGATGTTATGAGTGTATTCTTGTAGTGGCAGAGTTGTGTAGCTTGAGTTATGGAAGTACTTATCAGCCTCATGGCGGAGGCGACCCTACAAGTGATCGAGGAGGAGTCTGCTAATGCGGAATATCGACGAAGTCTTAAGCCGGGAATTAATGTTCCGAGACACGGGATACCGAAACCACCGTGTGAGATGGCCGTGTAAAAGAAACCTAATGGAGCATCATGTGGTAGGGCTAGCCATCGTCTTGTAGCTGCCCGTACGGAGGAATCTATTTTTAATAGAAGTTTCGCGGTGACCGGACCTAGGACCAGCCGGTGGTAGAGTCGTGGAAGCAAGTACTGCCTTAAAATTACTATTCGTTGTTGTGGCTTGAGAGCTGCTTTAGAAATGCGTTGCAGCATCTCGAGAACTTCTTTATGAACGGGTAGGGTGCTCCTACCAGTGGCCTCAAAGTGCACTCCAAGATACTTCCATGTAGAGGTAGTTGTAGAAGCAGATATTTGTTCGGTGCCAATATGGAAAACTTGATTTGTAAGAATTTTGGTTTTCTTTTCCCGGGGAGATGGCTGCAGGCTCAGAGAGAAACTTTTCTTCGTATTTATCGTCAATCCTTTACTGGAGAGGAAGTTTTGTAGCATGTCCAGGCGTAGTTGAAGGCCTGTGGGTGTTGAGGTCATGATGATGAGGTCGTCGGAGAATGCCATGCAGTCCAGGGAGAGCTCGTCACTTTGGAATGCCGTTCCACAAGTGGGCCTCTGCAGCCACTCGTCGATGACCATATTGAAAAGCAGAGGTGAAAGTGGGTCGCCTTGACGAACTCCACTAAAAGGATGTACCAGTCGGCTATGGTTCTCGTAACTGAGAACAGTCGTTGCCGTTTCGTATAAATCTTTGATGTAATAAATGAATTCGGTGCAAAACCCCTTCAGTTGAAGACTATGTATTATGGCGTCAAATGAGACGGAATCGAATGCCTTTGCGACATCTATAGAGGCCATGTATAGAGGACGTTGTCTACGCAAGGCCTCATCTATGGCAGTTGATAATAGGAGTGTGTTTTCTGCGCAGCCATCCACCGGGATGAAAGCTCGCTGACGGTAATCGAATTTCACCGTGCGAACTATACGATCTGCATATAATTTATGTAGCAGTCTAACTAAGATTGGGGAAATGGTTATAGGCCGGAAGTCTCCCGGCATGGAGGCTTCGGATTTCTTTGGTAAGAAGATTGTTCTTGCCCCTCTTAGGCAGACAGGCAGCCGCTTGAGGCACATGAGCAGATTTAGGAGAACGCGGAGTACAGTAGAAGGTACCTGACGGAGTCTTTTAGCAGAAAGGCCATCGGGGCCAGAGGCTGTATTTAGAGGCGGCATAGCAGCCTTTATATTCTAGGGCATAGTTTTGAGGGATATCTGGCTGGACATCAGTGGGAGTTGTCCTCTCCATTGTGCTCTGCCAGCTGTCGAGGAACTGATCTATATTTTCTACTTTTGTTTTAGGTATTCCGTCCAAGGTTTCCCGGGCACAGCGGCTTTGCTGCTTCTTAAACTTATGTTGTGTCTGGGCATATTCGTGACGTCTTTGTTTTCTATGGCTACGAACACCTGGATCCAGGGTTTTCCTATTTGTCAGTTGTCTGTTTGGTCTATTATCAAAGAAAGTGTCCCGTATGTAATTATTATGTCTGTATGTATGTTTAAACCTTCGGTGAAGCGTTTGGTGATTTCCCACAACCGGGATGCTTGGAATGAGCGCGGTGGTTGTCTCTGCGTAAGAGCTCTAAGCTCTTCGAGAGTTTCGGAGTACCAGTCTACCTTATGTTCTAATGGATGAACCGTTTGTAAACCAGTACTATCATTAGGACGTTCTATAACAGATGGACGGTCTTCATTTGAGTTCGGGCCCCCCACATTTGTGTCAAACTGTTCTAAAAGCTGTATAACCAATGTTCTATACGCCGGTTTTCTTCTATGGGATTTGATCGCATCGAATGTGCGATCTTTGAAATGTTGGTGTAGTGCTTCGTTCATGTTGCGAACCTTCTGTTTCGTCAACTGCGCCTCAAGGTGGGCCATGAGGGAATCTTCCTCTTTTGACCACCGCGCTTTGATTCTGTTTGTGTCTATTTCCGCGTTGAATGTGTCAAAGTGCTTTCGGCGTCTATGCAGGCCCAGGCCCGTCTTGGTAGAGAAGTGCCGCGAACACTCGGGGCAGGTATACCCATCTTCACTACAGTCAACTAGTGATTCACACGCTACCACGTCAGCCGGGGCGGGTGCCGGCCCAGCTCGAGGGCTGCCAGTCCTGTCGTCAACAGAACCGGCCGTCGTGGCAACACTGGTGATCCCCTGCCCCCCCCCCCCCCCGTCAGGTGAGGCTACCGAGATGGCAGCCTGGACTGCCATCTCCTCAGCCTGAACGGAGATCGCGATCTGAGTGTCGCCCACACTGTCCGAAGAGTCAGAGCACCTAACTCTCGGTCTAGCCCCCGTAGACTCTTGACCTGGCCGCAGAAGGCTCTGCTGCCGGTCCTTCAGCTTGGCGCCCACACCACACGACACTGACCGCAGGAGGCCACTGGATGGGTCGGGCCCAACCCCCAGTGAAGCCTCCCCTGCTCGTGGGGCGGATGCCAGCCGGCCAGTTCCCTTTGCGATTTCTCCCTGCACGACGTTGATCGCCGACCTCCTTCGCCCTTTCCTTCCGCCACGGTTATTGAAAGCGCCCCCGGGCGGTGCGATAGGATGTTCGGAATCAGTTGAGTAATTTGCAGGGGTACTCTCGCCAGAAGAACTGGGGGTTTCCCTTCCCTGTCTGGGTCTGGTGCCTTCTGATCCTTGTGCTACTTGAGGACTATACTGAGATATTTCTTGGATATTATAGTTGGCGTGCATGCTAATGGTTCGCTTTTTATGCACCCCTTCGGCCAAACTGGCGGTCTTTCCCGCCTCCATACTTTGTTCGTTATAACCCAGTTCTCGAGGATCTAGTCCTTGAGCTGGTAGAACTGTAAAACCTGCATTTGAGTTCGAATTTTCACACGAGTGTGGAACTCCGTGTGTTTCATGAATTTCATGTGTCCTCCCGTCCAGCTGACGTTTTTGGGAGGACATTGATTCTGAGTCCGTTTTAGAGGTAACTGAGTCCGTGTTGGTATTGACATTTGGGGCTGAGTGTTTGGAGAGTCTGCAGTGTTGCAGCAGCCCCCTTTTGGTTTGGAATGCTCGTCTACAAGTTGTACAAATGTTTGAGTCTGATACCAATTCAACCGGGTCTGCAAGAACAGGACCTCTTTGCCTCGTGAGCATCACACGCCCATGCGTCGCTCCCTCAGCCTCCGGGATTGGTGCGGCTACCGCGTGGCGGCCGCTTTCTTTAGTATTTTTCTTTGTAGTTTTCGGGCCAAACCATTTCGGGCCAGGGGGTAGACAGCCCCGCATGCCCACTTTTGCCGCCTCCGTTGCACCACTGAACATGTCTGGTGCGAGAACACCTCGCCTCTGCGTCCAGTATCATGAGCAGGGTGGCAGGGAGCACCACGAGCAGGTGGAGGTCGGACTTGCACCCCAAGAAGTAATGGCCCGCCATAAAGCGCCCCTCGACCTTACACGGTTCAGTCGGGGCCGGGCGCCCTTCCCAGGACCTTTGCTCATACTGGGTGCAGCCCGGCATATCGACCTACCGAGCCACATTCCAGGGCCGGGTCGCTAGCCAGAGCTATACGTCCTGTGCCCATTTACGTTGGGTCATCGTCGGACCGAAGTCCTACCTTCGGGCGTGACGGCCCACCCTACTACTGTCACCTCGTTGGTCGTGTTGTGGGCCACCCACGTACTCGAGTTGGCGGGGGCGATAACTCCCCGAATGCCCCCCGTGAAAGGCACCTCTGCCGGGCGCCGAAGCGTCCTCGAGCTTGGTGATTCCCTTGTATACCAGACCTCTGGCTGGGAAGCCATCTCTCCCCACATTTATATAGCGGATGGGTTGACCGCCGGCCCTTTCACAAAAGGACCTCCCATGTCAGTGACAGGAGGCCTGAGTCCTGACAACAGGAAACTCCCGATTGTCACCTTATGGTACTACTCCCAAACCCGAAGGCGTGGTTTCGCTTCCCCGCCCTCTTAGCCACTTTGCAGTGTTGCCCGAGGCGCCCACGAGGAGGGGGGGGGGCGAGGTTAGACACAGGCAACGCTTCCTTGATCTTGATCACCGGCTTGGATTACACGAGAACGCCACCTCTCGCAGCGAAGTCACCTGTGACTTGTGTGGATCTCGTGCACTTCGGTGCGGCACCACACATGCAACCTAGCTCGAATTCACTCACGCAGCCTCCAATGAGCTAGATTACAGGGGCTCGCAAGGTCCCCCGGCTTTAGATGGCGAGGTCTTCCTGACACCTGGGATCTAGACGTACCTCGCCTCTCATCCCGAACCTACCTTCCGGGCGGTTGTGTTGGCCTCCATGCTTGGATTACAAGGAGGCGCAACCCTCCCCGGCCTTAGGCACCACCTCTAGCATTGTGCTACTGTCTGCCATTGACCGACGTGCACGGCCTCCGAGAAGCTGGATTACAGAGGGTCGCCACACCCTCCAGCGTCAGCTGCCAAGGCGCAAGTGTACTCCAGACTAGGTCACACGGTTTATGCACACACACCGCGATGCCCCATCCCATTGAACGGGTGGAGATCCAGCTGTGACTGGACCAACCACCCGAGCTCCGCTTGGATTACAGGACGACGCTGGACGCCCCACTCGTAGCATGGAAGTACCAGCCACAACGCCTCAAGAAGTAATGGCCCTGACCCATGGTGATCCATTGTGCAAGATCGCAGTCTACAGCAGCCCGTAGCAGCAAAGGAAGTTATAGAGGCAAACGCAGATTCACTTCGAAAAGTTAATATTTCTTGACGGTTGTACCAAAAAAAAGCTTAGCCTGCTCAAAGATGATGAAACAAAGGGCAGAATACATGTTTTCCTTTGTATGGTAGAAGCTGGTCTTGCAAATAATGTCGCCAAACAGAAGCGTGCTAAGGCAGTCACCCCGAGTTTGCACAACAAATACGACAACAATGATCACCTGCATGGATGCATGTAAAAATCTCCTTCAATTTTGTAAAACTTGGCAATGATAAGTATGCTAGATCCAGATACAAGAAAATTTCAAATTAGAACAATTCTGTTTTCAGTGACCAACAGACAGTTGTCAGGCATGCTTGTGCTGATGATGCTGTTTCTCCAAGCTGCTTTACGGAACTGATTCCAGCCAGCATATGAAAGGATAGGACCACTTTAGTGGCTGGAGGAAGCTAGGACACCAGACTGAGCAACTTCAACAATTTAAGCGCATGACACTTATTTTGACACTGTTAATTTATTCCGTTGCAGACTGTTGCAAAGGTTTGTTCCCCGATCTTACAAGGAACTTCAGGTCCTTCACGTAATACCCAAATGTGAAGAAACTGAACGAGTCAGGGTACCCAAAGCAGCGGGCATTACACAAGTGAACAAGGCTATGGGCAATATAAACTAGAGACTCATTTTCATAGATGGACTTGCACTGCAAAACAAATTTGCAGAGCAACTGATCAGCAATGTCAAGATAGTTGTTCATTGACGGTGAGAAAAGAATAGCTATTGCAACATGCAGCAGCAGAAAGTGTTCGTACACGTGGTTTAGCGAAACCTACCTCAAGGCTACAGGACCTGAGTACAGGAGGAAATGCCGCAATTCAGTGGCTTTCCACATCTCAAACGTTTCGAGGGGTCGGAGGTTTTGTGCAAAATCCCTTGATGCCTTTTGAACATGTGCAAATATTCGGATGCTTGCACAACTAAGCGATATGTAATCCGCACAGACAAGGGCCCTTTCAACCAGTATGAAATTAACTTCCTGACGACTCCCAGGCAAACTAAATGCATATAGTTGAGGGGAAAGGATGTGACCACAGGAATGTCAATAATGACAAATAGTGACACACCTTTATGGTGCTCTTTCTGAGCTTGATCTGCAAAAGATCCATCTGAGCGCAATGTCTTGCCAACGCTTTGAAATGTCATAGGTCGAAGGTAAACTCCGTCCTCGCAACATTTGTCACATACGAAATAGCCAGAATACAACTTTGTAGCCTTAGCATAGGCTTTTGCTGGAGCGTCACAAAGTACTACTCTCAGCACAATATTGTAATGCTTGGCTTTGTAAAAAAACATCTGAAATTAGTGTCTTCAACTCTTCAAGGAAGTTCTTCAAGTAGTCAGAGAGATTGTCTGGCTTTCAAGTGCCACAGTGAATTCCTGCAGCAAATACTGGGTCCAACTACTTTATGTATGTAAGATTGAGCTGAACAAGGATGGGCCGAATCTGATTATGGCTACTTTTGTATAGAGGCAGGCCGTCAATGTTTACTGAAAGAAGAAGCTCCTGACTGACCTCTTTTATGGCAGGTCATGCATTCATTGTCTGCTCAATGTCACTGCAAAGGCATAAGTGAGCATATTCCCCGCTGCCTATATTTATAATTGGTACACCTATAGGGGTGGAGAGCAAACCCTTGTGGCTTTTAGGGACATATGCGACATGTGGCTTCAAAATCTGGAGCAGTCAGTGAGCCAACTGCTGTTCCTTCTAATGTGATGCTTGAGAGCCCAAGTTTTCAACTAAGTGGTAATGCCCTCTGGACGGACTTGCGCTGTAGACCGCAATGGAGAAAAGATTAGCTTCTTTGCTTCGGCGGAATCCGACTTCCAATTTTCACCTGAACATTCATACATGCTGCTTCGTGCCACAGCACTAATGCATTCTGCTCACTTGGGAGGTTCTGTTCACAAAATCGTTTTCAAGAATGTATTGCTGTTCAGATGGTGTTGCTGCACTGTTGGCACCTGCACAAGCATCACTTTTCGAGAACACTTGACACTTGCTTTTTTATGAGCCGGAGCCCTCGACGGTGCTTTACCCTGACACCTTTATCCATAGTGCTTCGGATATTTACGTACCCTGTGATTTGTGCTCTTGTGGCGAGCAACTGTATTCTAAATAAGAACGCTCCATTAGAAAATGTTCAGCAATAACGCAAGCTGATTCCATTGCGACTTTCTAAAATAATAAGTTATACTGCTTAATCTTCCAAAGCAACACAACTTGTAGGGAAGGCATTGGAGGGTCTGCATTAAGTTGATGCCCCTTACTTTCGATCACATGCGTATGATTCTAGTACTTAAATTTTTTTTTCATTTTTCCTGCACCTAAATTAAGTCAGGAACCTACCAAGTGACGCTGTATTCAACACTACATCAGGCACTCAGCCACCGCAGTGAGTACACAAAATATATTAAATTAATGTGTAGTCTAGATGGAGACAATAAAGTGTGCACTAAAATAAAGCAACAGATTGTGCCGACCAGATAAGTGCCTGTATAGTAACATTTAACCACGTGCATAATACGCAGAAATAGCATGGCAACTTGTCACGCAAACTAAAGCATACAATACCAGGAAAAGATCTGGGCTAAACTGTCTCGTCATCAGAATTGACAGCTGGGCGAGTCGGCATTAATTCAACTGTGGGTTCAGTGCTCCATGAGTGAGGCAGCAAGTTACTGTACTGCTATCCTAAGCAGCTACTCTGCTCCAAATTCTTAGAGGTACACAAGATTTAACGTATTGCAACTTATGCTTGTCTTCATTACTGTCACTACTATGTGGTGAAATATTATAACAAGAAGATCACTGTAGCTGGCACATGAGAATTGCAGCACTATGTGCACAAATAAATGTACCAAATGGATCTCCCTGGCATTTCAGAGCTACAGTAACAGATATATTTTGTTATTTATTTAGGAATACCTCGCCGGCCTCGTGGGATGCATTGTGTAAAGGGCGTAGTACAAGTGGACTGAACAGGAAAACCTTATTATGATCCTGCAGGACGCGCTTAGGGCGTAGCGGGCGTCTTCCACGTAAGCTTGCTGGACGGCGCTGGTCAGCCAGTAGTGAGCTTCTGAGGGACTTCTCCCACTTGTCCGAGGTAGAGTCGGGAAGAGCGTTTGAGGGCAAAAATATATTACATACGATGTAATTAAGTACAACATCGGCAGAGTTCCTTCATCTTACTATAATAACGAATTTGTTGTCTAACATCAATACCTGCACTTCTCTGGAAAACAATATAGTACAGAACAAAAGACAAAATGATGCAGTAGTAGTAAAGAGAGTAGTAAAGTACAACAAAGTTATGTAATACCAACATATAATAGGATGATAACAATATCGATACTATCACTTCGTTGGAAGAACAAGCACACAGTTATGAATACCACGGTGGCCATGCAGCGTGTCTACTTGTCTAGGTTTGCAAAACAACTGGTGGAAAATATCGTAGACTAGGAGGCAATATGATCCGGAAGATAGTTTCATAAACGATGGTATGTTGAAGCGCAGAGTTGTTAAAGGCATTTGTTGTGCCGTAAATGCGGTCATAGCTAGATTAAGTGTAGTTAGTCTGTGTGATGTGAGGTACGGTTGTTTCAGGCCTGTTGCTGCTAATCGAGAAGAATATATGATTTTATGAAATAGGGATAGCAAAGCAATGTCACGGCCAATGTCCAAGGGTTGCAGCAAAAATTCGTGCTTAACTAATCTTGTACTGGACTGTTTACTCTAGTTATTTGACATAAAACGACATGCTCTATTTTGAACGGTCCCCAACGAATAAATGAGGTATTTTTGAGGAGACCAGACCGAACAAGCGTATTCAAGCTGAGGACGCACCGGAGTTGTAATGACAATTGCTTTATAAGACACGCATTTTAACTCAGTCGGCATGAATAAACACTATTCCGCACGCTGGTATACTCATTGCTAAACTCCACACTTGCCCCCATTTCAGGGCAGTAAATTTCTGTAAACACATTTTTTATGAGTAAAAAATTCCATCAGGAAGATACACAACTCCGCAATCCTTTTAGGTGCAGGAAAACCAGCATGTATTGCACTTCACTTAAACCTATCGAAGGCATTGTCCTTCCACGAAGTTAAAAAGTTCAGCTACTTTTGGCTGGCAGCGTCACTGGGTAACTGTCATTGACCTCTTAGCTCTTACAAGGCGTTGCAGCTAGGGACGCCTTAGTGAGGTTAGAACTGATGAGACTTATCCAGTACTGACTAAAGGCCACGTCCTCTGCTATAGAGGACTCCCAGATAGGAAGCAATACGGGGGTAGGATTCCTAATACATAAAGACATAGCGGGCAACATTGATGAATTCTACAGCATTAATGAGAGGGCAGCAGCAGTCGTGATAAACTTAATAAGAGGTATAGATTAAAGGTCGCAAAAGGCTACGCTCCAACCTCCAGTCATGATGATGAAGTAGATCAGTTTTATGAAGATATGGAATTAGCCATGAGAAAAGTGCAAACTAAGTATACTGTAGTAAAGGGCGACTTCAATGCAAAAGTGGGCGGAAAGCAGGCTGGCGAACAAGGAATTGGAAACTACGGCGTCGATTCTACAAACACCACAGGAGAGATATTGGTAGAATTTGCGGAAACGAAAAAGCTGCGAATAATGAACATCTTCAGAAAGCGTAGCAACAAAAAGTGGACTTGGAAAAGCCCTAATGGTGAAACAAGGAATCAAATTGATTTCATACTTTCTGCCGATCCCACCATAGTGCAGGATGTAGAAGTGTTACGTAGGGTAAAGTGCAGTGATCATAGGTTAGTGAGGTCCAGGATTCACCTCAATTTCGAAAGAGAAAGAGTAAAACTGGTCAAGAAGAAGCATGCCAACCTAGACGCAGTAAGGGTAAAGGCCGACCAATTCAGGCTGGTACTTGCAAACAAATATGAAGCCTTAGTACAGCGAGATGAAGCTAACACAGAGAGAATGAATCAAACCGTAACTAGACTGGCTTCATAAGCAGCAATTGAAGTACGAGGTAACGCACCAAGGCAACCAGTAGGGAAGTCCTCCCAACCAACGAAGGACCTAATAAAGAAAATACAAATAATGAAACTGTCCAACTAAAGACATCAGATACAATTTACGGAATTGTCAAAACTGATCAACAAGGCGAAAATAAAGGATATTCGGAACTCTAACGTAAGAAAGACTGAGGAAGCAGTAAAAAACGGACGCAGCATGGGATCAGTGAGAAGAAAACTTGGCTTAGGACAAGCCAAGATGTATGCGCTGAAAGATAAGCAGGGTAATATAATCAGCAATTTCGAAGATATAGTAAAAGCAGCGGAAAAATTCTATACCAACATGCACACTACCCAGAGCAGCCAGGATACATCCAATGGAAGTAGTATTGAGCAGGTTACAAAGCTTCTATACCTAGCCATGAAGTTAGAAAGGCCTTGCAAGACATGAAATGGGGAAAATCGGCAGGAGAAGATGGACTACCAGTCGATTTATTCAAAGATGGAGGAGACATCATGCTTGTCTCACGACTTCAAGGGTCCCAGAGAACTGGAAGAATGCCAACATTACACTAATCTGCAAAAAGGGAGGCGTTATAGAATTGAAAAATTATAGGCCCATTAGCTAACTTCCAGTATTGCGTAAAATATTCACCAAGATAATTTCCAATACTATAAGGGCAACACTTGACTTCAGTAAAATAAAGAAACAGGCGGGCTTCAGGAAGGGATAGAATGCAATGTATCACATCCATGTAATCAATCAGGTAATCTAGAAATCTTCAGAGTACAATCAGCCTCTCTATATGTCTTCGAGTGACTACGAAAAGGCATTTGATTCAGTAGAGATACCAGCAGTCATAGAGGCATTGCGTAATCAAGAAGTACAGGAAGCTTACGTAGATGTATTGAAAAATACCTGCAAAGATTTCACAGCTACCTGAATTCTCCACAAGAAAAAAGATACCTACAAAGAAAGGGGTCAGACAAGGAGACACAATGTCTCCAATGCTATTCACTGCATGCTTGGAAGATGTAGTTAAGCTATTAAATTGAGACGGCTTAGGAGTAAGGATCAGCGGTGAATATCTCAGCAACCTTCGGTTTGGAGATGACGTTGTCCTGTTCTGTAGCAGTGGGTCTGCGAAGCAATGTGTTTACCTAGGTGAACTACTCGCAGGGATCCCGATTATAAGAAGGAAGTTTACAGAGGAATAAAACTGGGCTGTAACGCATACGGCAGACACTATCAGATCCTCACTGGAGGCTAACCATCATTACTAGAAAGAAATGTGTACAATCAGTGCATGCTACCGGTTCTGACATATGGGGCAGAAACTGGAAGACTGACAAGGATGCTCGAAAACAAGGACTGCGCAAAGAGCGATGGAACGAAAAATGATAGGCGCAACGTTAAGAGACAGGAAGAGAGCTGTGTGGATCAGAGAGCAAACGGGGATAGCAAATATTCAAACTGACATTAAGAGAAATGGAGCAGTGGAGGACGGCAGAAGACTAGGTGGGGTGATGAAATGAAGAAATTCGCAGGCGGAAGTTGGAATCGGTTGGCGCAGGACAGGGGTAATTCCAGATCGCAGGGAGAGGCCTTCGTCCTCCAGTGGACTTAATATAGGCTGATGTTAATGATGATCTAGGCTGAGGATGATAATACACGCACACTGCTGACGTTGCTTCTGTAATGTGGAGTGCTCGAGAAAAAAGATGCTCATTTTGGTCGTGGCATGTAGTGGAGCAACTTTAGCGAGCGATTTTTGACTTTCTAATATTGTTTTAATATTTTGCACAGGTCTAGTGAATATGCATTAGCGAAAATTGGTGGAATATGCAGTGTTTTTTGTACCCAACATATTTTTATTTAATGTAAAGAGGGAGTCATCTGCTTACTCTATGAGTGAGCTGCTCTGGCACTATGCAATGCCCATAGAAATTTAACAACCGAGGTACAATTTCCGTACACCACAGTACTTCGTCAGAGGTAGTCCTCTCCACATGTTTTAAGGCTGCTACACTTACGGCATTTGTCCATATTACGAAGTTACACCACTTCATACCTGTGACATCCATCATGCCTTCTATCTGATAACAACATGCGTGATTTTTTTTTTGCAGTTCCACATTGTCAACAGTTACTTCCAAACAACACTTTGCAGATGTGCCTTTGAAAGAGAATGGGCAGTTCACCTCTAGAAGACGAGTGTCCTTCCCTTCAGAGACAAGTCTGTCGGGAGAGGCAGCAATAAATGGATGCTGGAGATGAACATGCAGTCCACTATACGCAGTAGTTACGTATCTGTCCCTGCATGCCATTATTTCTTCATATGCTTAACAGCATATTCCTCGTGAATCCTGTTATATCGCATGGCTTCGGTGCTGACTTGGCGAGGATACATTACGTCCCTTACGGCACCATCAGGCTTTCTGCACCACGGCAACTTCTTAAACACTGATGTCGTGAGTCGTACAATTCTTGACGCCAGTTCTCATTCTCTGCCTGGCCCATTGTGCCTTCTGAAATGACTGGCCTATCATCGAGGCTCAGGGGGCTGGCAACAGTCCGAGCAGCTGGCAACAGCCCAGGTGTAGGATCATAAACTTTCTTCTTGCTCCTGTTTCTTTCAAAATGAACTTCCGTAAGCGCCACGCTTGGTTCTTGCTTTTTAGCTGAAAAGAGACTAAAAGTGCAAAAACCGTTAAAAAGTAAAAACTATCTCCAGCAACTGCTATATTACCAAGATATAGTGTTTGACTGAAGGAGTTAATATTCTTGCTGAAGGTATAGTCAACTAAGATTTCGACTGTACTGTCGTCTCTGCTACAAAATAGGCAAGAACTTCTCTATGGGAAATATGCAGACAGGGTAGATGCAGAGCGCATAACTGACTACAGCAAGGACTTCTATTTAAATTAATTTAGTCAGAAATGCATGCGTTTCAAAGACAGGCAAGAGGAACGTAACCCGGTAGCGTACAGCGTTTTTCTTACCTTGAGGGGGCACAATCCATGCACAGGGGACCACCGCGCATGTTGCGTCTCCATGTGGTGCCAGGTTGCTCCCTGTGAGCAGCAGACCAACAACGTGCTGGCAGCTTCCAGTGACGCTGCAAAAATTACGATAACAATGTATATTATTAGTTCTGATCTGCAAGGCATTCAATGTAGAGCAACAGCTGGGCGACGTGCATCAGACAGCCTGGACACGTTTTGCAATAGTGATATTGGGCACAACTTCACCCATTATGATTGACTGTGCTTCACTATGCATGTCGTCACGGCAGTGTTGCGCACAAGGACTATGAGACCTTGCCAAACTTGACTGCAGTAAGAACAAACTACGAGTCTTATGTAAAATACTGCAGTACACAGAGCGATTGAACGCTGGCTTTAAAAAAGGTACCCGATTTTTCGTAAGTGCCGCTGACGGCGCAAATGAGATTAACAAGAATGGCATGCCGCTCTACCTCGGCACCGGCTGGCCGAAAGTTGATGAATCGTATGTGAGGTGCAGGCCGGCAAACACTACGTAGGTGGCACGGCTGTATCCTCGAGGTGCGCGCATCGAACACGCCGAAGTATTAGGTGCACAGCGATTGAAACGCAACATCGGAGAACATAGCTTGCCGGCGATTTATTGCGCTACCGGTGGGTGCCGGGGTCACCAAGCCGACGCATCGGGGCATACGATGAAAGCAAGGCCATTTCTGATGCGTTGTGATAAAAATGAAATGAAATGAGCTATCACCCAGCATTCACCAGCGCCGCGAACAGCGCCTGCAGTCACAGGCTTCGAGTATCCCGTTCCAGTCTGTGCATTGTTCAGCGCGTCCATGTACTGGAAACACAGTAAACTCCAAAGTTTGGCCTAAGGATGACACGGAACGGAGAAATCAGAGAATCAGTACTTATGAACATACTGTAATCCATGATAAACAAAACTTATACTCACCCGGCTGGGAAGAGGCAGTGGCCTCGCCTGTTCTCTTCTCCACGACCACATGCACGATGTAGTAGCCGCCTTTCATTGACGGTAGACATATACTCCGAAGGAGTCTATACGGCGATGTGGAACAGAAGTCATCGAACATGATGATACGCACATAGCCCTCTTCGGTGAATTTCTTTCCTTTCGCAGTTTGTCTTGCGAACCTCGATCCACATACCTCCATGAAAGCACTCAGCTGCTTTTCGTTGGGCATCTTGATCTAGTTTGGTCGTTTGGTCCACGCAACACCAGGCGTCGCAACACCAGGCTACACCGTACTACGCAGCAACAGCGGTCAGCCAATGCAGTACATTTCGTTTCTCGCAGTGTCCGCGTGAGGGCGCCACACAGACATTCAAAAGGCGGATTGATGACCCGCGCTGCATCAGCGACGCTTTTGAAACACGCTCAAGCAAATGAGAACTGTAAAAACTATGAGTAGCTCTGGGAGAGACAAACTTTAATAATATCAACACAAAGCACTCTGCTGGAAGACTATTCACTTTCCTTTGCGTGTCGCACTGAGGCGTTTTCACATATCGTGGCACTCTAGGACAGCTTGCACAAAATTGTAGTTGTGCCTGTCGTAAGCAGCGCGCTCTACTCGCAGGATATGCTGCATTGACTCTCCCGCGACCTCAATCAACAATGCCCAGCGATGCTGTTTCTTGGAGATGCCCAGTGGTGTTCTAGCCTGGTCTCAAGACTAGGAGAGCCTTGAAACCATCCTTCAACTTCGCAAACACTTCTTCGATTGGATTGAAGAATGCGCTGTACAGCGGCAGCCGCTTCACTGAGTATTCATTGGTGGCGAGGACAACCTCCTCAGCACTGCTTCAGCGCCAGGCTCCTGATTATGAACCTTCTTGGACACCTCGTCGAGAAATTCGTTGAATACAGAATGCCATTTGCAGACATGAAAGCCAAAACATTTATAGTTGCGGCCTTTGTGCTGGTTACAAGACGAGTACCTGGGGCACCACGTCACTAATGTACCGCATGACTGCGGTCCACTCATTTTGAAGCCATTGAGCAAACTTGCGGCGCTCGTCAATGACATCAGGAGGGTTACGGTCAACCGGCCTCTGAGTTAGATGTATAGCGATGGCCACCTGGAAGTCGATCAATGGTCCACTTGCTGATATTAGTACCAGGAAACTTCTCTGTTAAGGACTTCCGTATTTGCATAAGCGTAATGGATGGACTCTTTTCTACAATTTCACGCACGGCGTGAAATTCTCGGCAAAGTTTCTTTGACGAGCCACCGCGTTTCTTGGCCGTTTTTCGACCTGTTGCAGCAATAGAGTGCACAGTCTTCTTCTGTTCCCAGAGTTTGGGCCAGGTGCGTCAAGTCGCCATATCATCGGTGCGCATCCATGATGTGGAAACGATCCCTGGCAGAAACGCGAGCGTAGTTGGTCTTCCCTTCATCAGGCATCTTTATTGGTTGTCCAGCTGCTCGTACGTTGTCTTCCTCCATGGTACCAATGTTCAAAATATATAATTTGCATAATAAAAGTTGACGTACGCCACTCACAACGGTCACACTTTGACCGACGCTTGTGATCTGGCTGTCGTCTGCACGGAAGCGTAGCGCCCCTGACAGATGCAAAAGCACGTCGTCTGTTTTAGTTGGAATGGTAGTCTTTCCTCTTGAATGCTAGTTCACAAATTTATCTTTTGTACAAGAAGCTGACATAATTCCAAGATCGAAGCTTTTAGCGTCTTCTTTTTACCCGTTATGTAGAAGTGTCTGATTTACGATGTCCAGACGATCGCGATGACAGCCAACAGACGAGTGCTTTGCTGGTGCCCTGCAAGAAATCGCTTGCGCTATTGACTGATTGAAAACTTTATTATTCCACCAAGCTGGGGTGCCCCCATCTTACCCTACACGTAGGTAGGACGAATCAGTCCCCGTGCGTTGAGGATGGTGAATCTTCACGGCGTTAACGGCCAGGCGGATTGCTCGACGCCAGTCATCTTCGGCCTCGCTCTCAAGCAAGACCTCCCAGGCTTCTCTACTCTCAATCTTTCCCTTGACCCCTGGGGAGTCAGCACACTCCCATATTACAAGGTCTAACGTACCTTTCTCCCAACAAATTTTGCAGAGCGCGTCGTTATAGTCCCTCGTCTGAGTTAAGTAGATCCAATATGGTGATGTATAATTGTTTCCCTGGAGGCGCCGCCAAATGCGAGCGTCCTCCACAGTGAGCGAGACCGATGCGGAGGTAGATTCTTCTTTCGGCTTTGTAATCATCCATGATGTCCCCGTATGTGATGATGTTATCTTGGATCCCTTGAACTGGCTGCTCTAGACTTGCCTGGTGGTAGAGTGCTCAGGCGAGCTCGTGAGCGGCTTCGTTACCTGTGACTTCTTCAAGGGCCGGAACTCAAAGAAAAGTTATGTCCCTTCTAGGAGGGATTTTGAGTAGAATTTGGAGGGCCTCTTCGAAGATTCTCCCTTTGCTAAAATCTCGGACAGCTAATTTGCTGTCGCATAACATCACTCCCGCTTTTGTACCCGCACAAGTAAGCGCTACTGCAACCTCCTGGGCTGTACAGGCGTCCCTGGTGCACGTGGAGCACGCTGTCTTAACGCGCCTGTCGACATCAACCACCTTCGATAACGCAGCCCCGTCTTTGCCGCAAGTGGCGTCCACGTACGCTACTTTATTCACTCGTGTGTTTTTAAGTTTATTTACTAGAGCCTTAGCCCTGCGAGCTCGCCTCTCTTTGTTGTTGGTAGGACGCATATATTTAGGTAGGGGGGCGATTTGGAATAGTTTACGCACGTCCAACGGAATGTGATTCTTGCCAGTCGACGCATTGTATTCATACCCATCCCATGCTTTTTCTCCCTGTCTTGGACTGGCCTAGTCTTTCCAACTGAGACACTCGTACTGCCTCAGCGAGCTCAACTAGCGTGTCGAGGTCGAGTCTGGGAGCCCTAGGGCTCTCTTAACACCCTTCCTAATGATCGCATCTATTTTCTATTTTTGTTTTTGTTTAAACACAAGATACGATGTGCCATACGTTATTGCAATTAAGGCTTGCATGAGTCCTTGCATTCACTGCTCTGGATTTACATGCCCAGATTCCGATTTCCTCCACCTTGGGAACCTCAGTTCCGCTTACGAAAACATTGATGGGTCTGCGGCTCCCAGCGTGTGCCCTTTGATGTTTTGACTCAATGATTAATAGCTCTAATTTCTGTGGCGAGCACGCCAAGCCTCTCCTGGCCGCATACTCTACCATCATATTCACCGCTATCTGTAGTTTAAGTTCGATGGCTGCGTCACTTCCACTGTTAATCCAGATGTTCACATCCGCGTACATGCTAAATCTTATCGATTTAATCTTACCGAGTTCCGCCGGGAGACCCATAATCGCTATGTTAAATAGGAAGAGTGATAGCACCGAACCTTGCGGGGTCGCCTTGCTCTTCAGTGTGATGGGAGGAAACCTTAAATCCAGAAATTTCATATTCGCCTCCCTCTGTGACAGAAAGTCTTCTATGTATGCATATGCCCTATGTCTCACACCTACCTCATAGAGGCCTGCAAAGATAGCATTGTGGCTAACGTTGTCAAATGCCTTAGTGAAGTCGAGACCTAGGATCGCCCTGTTGTCAGTTGAGTCGTATCGGTCTAGAATGTCATGCTTAAGACTGAGCATGACGTCTTGTGTACTGTGCCCTGGCCTCAATCCAACCGTATTATGCGGCCAGAGATCGTTCTCCTCCGTGTACCTGGTCAGTCTCGTTTGAACAACATGCTCCATCAATTTCTCTACACACGCACTGAGGGAGATTGGTCGCATGCTATTCAAGCCGGGTACTTTGCCTGGCTTTGGAATAAAGACTACGTCCGCATGTTTCCACGTCCTTGGGAGTTCTCCCTTCTCCCACACCTGGTTCATGTATTTGGTCAGTGCGATGATAGACTCATTGTCTGGATTCCTGAGAGCTGTATTCGTTATCCAGTCCGGACCGGAAGCCGATCTCTTTCTGAGGTTATTAAGCTCTGCTCTAACGCAATATTGCACTATATTGTGCTATACAGGGTCTGTTCTGAAAGTAGTAGGACTGTTTTCCTGGACAAACGAGCGGACGAGAGGCGGTCTGCGCGCGCAGGATCGGTGAAGGAGGATATTGGGAACGCTGAGAAACATCGGCAGTCGGCTCTCAAACGTTGAAAAGAGCAGGTTGCTTGTACTGTGAAACCCTGTCGAAACGCTTCGTCACGGAGCATCATGGAGCGTTTACTGGATCAGCGATACGTGATCAAATTTTGCGTAAAGCTTGGTAAAATGGGCAAAGAGACTTACGACATGATTAAGGAGGCCTACGGTGATGCTGCCATGGGTAGATCAGGTGTTTTTGAGTGGCAGAAGCTGTTGCGCGAAGGTAGGGAAAGAGTGGAAGACGACGGCCGCTTTGGACGCCCTTCGACCAGCAAGACCAACAAAAATGTGTCGCGAGTGAAAAAAGTACTGAACACTGATCGTAGGATGAGTATCAGAATAATTGCTGATGACTTGAGCATTCCTGAAACCCAACTGTTTGAGATCGTGACAGAAAACTTAGCCATGAAGAAAGTGTGTGCGGTGTTCGTGCCGCGAGTGTTGTGAGAGGGGCAACAGGCCAACCGGAAAGCGATCTGCCAGGATCTCCTTCATCATTTGAATGAGGACCCCGACTTTTTTGACAATGTAGTGACCGGTGACGAGACCTGGTGTTTGATTAGGACCCGCAGAGCAAGCGGCAAAGCTCAGAATGGCACACCCCTTCTTCCCCAAGCCTCAAGAAAGCACGAATGAGCAAATCCAAGCAAACGTCCATGCCTATTTGCATTTTAATCGGCATCGAGTCATCCACAGAGTTCGTACCACCCGGACAAACAGTTAATGCAGTTTTTTACGTGGAAGTCCTCAAAAGACTGCGAAAACGCATTGTTCCTGTCCGCCCAGTCATCGCCAACAATTGGCGGCTGCACCATGACAACTCGCCGAGCCACACAGCGTTCCGCGTAGTGGAGTTTCTTGCCCAGCACAAGGTGGCAACGCTGCCTCAGCCTCCCTACAGCCCCTACTTGGCCCCGCCAGACTTTTCTGTACTCCCGAGACTAAAATGGACGCTCAAAGGGAATCATCATGGATCGGTAGAGACGTTCAAGAGGCCGTGACGAGGGAGCTAAACAGCGTTCCGGTCCAGGCGCCTCTGGAGGCGTACGAAAACTGGAAAACTTATTGGCAGCAGTGTGTAGGTGCGGAAGGGTACTACGTTGAAAAATTCCAATCGGTTGTGCTATTCTCATGAATAAAATAAAAAAAATCAGTCCCACTTCCTTCATAACAGACCCTGTATTGCACAACAATATTGCGCTATATTGTACCTTCGGCGTAATTTGCGCGAGAAAGTCTCAACAAATATCACTTATACTCCGGTTCTCCTTCTTACATTCGGTGATCCAACTTCACACGTTAACACGCATTATGAGGGTGATGAATAAAAATTACCTTGAACTTTTGCTCTACGAAATCAAAGCACTCTGATGGTCGAAATCCCAGCGTATCGAAGATCCTCCTTACTTCTTGTGAGCATACAGTATAAAGGGAAGTTCTTATTTTTAGCTAGGCAGTAGCATGTGAACGACTGGAAGCGAAGCTGTAATACTCAAACTGAAAAAACTGTTGTGGCCATTCGAAGGTGCTCTTAAATTCGAACCACGGAAATGGCAGGCTCATGGCGGTTGCGAAAGTAAGTTTTACCGCCCCTCGAACTTCGCAAGTCTTGTCAGCCATTTATGAAACTCAGCAATGCGGGGACATTTCAACACAAGCGCGCATCCAGCCGACGCACAGAGCCCACATAATTACACAGGAATATAGGGAAGAGGGTGTCCACGACACTTGACAAGACTGATGTCCACACGCAATGACCTAGAGAGATGACAATATGCAAGTCCATATTTACGCATAAATTAAACTCTAACTGAAATGAATTATTTACACAAAAACACTTTAAAACGAAACAAATACAAACGTACTTGGTATTCATTGTCTACCCTGTTCATAGTACGTCCGTGTTTACATGAATGAAAGCAAAACACAAATGCAGCGCACATGGGTATGCTTGCTTCCGATGAGACGTGATCTTTTTCTTGTTATAAAGCTGTTCTTGCCTATTGCATGTCGAGCATGTGTCCATCCCAGACCTGTTGGGCATTTCGTCTTTCGTTGTCGCCCTTTTTACTACTTCACAATATACGCCCTATCAAGAAATTAAGTGGAATACCAAATGCTCAAATCAGCCACCGTTCTCTGAACGTGTGAGACTTGGGAAAACGCACTGTACGCGTCACAGCTACCGTCCGCATAGCAAACACCGTCAACGCTGTGTTCGCTTCGTGGCGCATTACCGCACTTTACATATGTGCGACGTACGGGAAATGTGACGTGATTTGTCGTCTCTAGTAACGAAAGCATATGAAATCCAACATACAATAGTTCAATTACCCTGCTAGCGACTGTAAATATGACAAATTTACACTAAAGGATAGCAAATACCCGATAACAAGGAACTGTGCAAATCACTATTTATCGCTAATGACTCGCCAATATCCTTTACATTCTTGAGCTAATTGCTGGTATATTGACACTCTATTCTACTCGACGGCAGCGCGTACAAGTACACGCTATCATGGTGAAACGCTATTGATATTTACTACTGTTTCAAATTTCTCAGTTCCTAAATGACATTATTGAATCACCTCTTCAGCGACCTTTCATTTCATGTCCATGAAGCTGTGATTTTTAAATAGTCGAGGAAATTCAAGTTCACATGATCACTAGTGATCACCACCGTTTCGACCACATCTGATATCTCAACCAGGGGAAAGTATTTGAGGAAACACTTTCATAGCCGTGGCAAAATGACAATGATGGCTAGCGCTCTCATACCAAAGAAAGCGATTCGGGATCATGCTAAGGGACTCATTCTTAGCATCTCCTAGCTCTTAATCTTGAATCGCCATTTGTATTACTTTTACTTTGATACCAATGACACTGGTCTTTACTAAGAACATTAAACTGAGCTTATCACTAGTGATCGCTAAACGCTCATGATTATCAGGCAGCAATATTAGCCGAAAGAATGCTTATTCAAGAAGATATTGAGAGAAATCAATGACTATGTGCACGATTGATGGCTACCGCTGTCATAACAAACGAAATGATCCATGTTAACCAGTGACAAATTCCTAGCATCTCAAACTTAAATTGCTTATCTACTCACTTTTATTTGATACCCACGATATTATGCTGAATGTAAGTACGAAATCATCGAACTGAGCTTGTAACTAGTGATGTCGAATCACCCGGCATCATCAGTTACCAATGGCGGCAGAAAAATGCTCATTCGTAGTCTGAATGAGGTTTAATTTTATATCAATAGCACTTTCCTCCATGAAAGTAGAACAACATCGCAGTCAGCGCATCACTAGTGATCACTAAGAACTCCGCGTTATCAGTTAGCAGAGGTAACACAAATGTTTACAGCTTGATTCACACAATTGAAGGCATTGACGAATGAAAGCTGCTGCTGTGAAAGTAAAATAGGTCAATAGACGTCACTAGTGACTTGAGCATACGAGTTCATAGTACGCATACTTGAGTCACTCGCTTTATTGCATTTCATTTGATACACATGACATTAAGTTGTGAAAAATAGCGAGAACACTGAACTGCGCAGTGTATTTTCACAGACTCCAACCGATCGGTTAGGGGCAATATGCAATTGGTATTTCATGAGCTTTTTAGTGGTATTGATGTCGAGGTGTTTGATTAGCGGCTAGGGATATCGCAGTAAAATATAGAATCGTATTTGCTAGTGACCGAAGCCTACCACTGGTAAGTGATTATCATTAAATCACTTTGTATTTTTCTGCTTGATAGCCATGACCAAATCGCACGTGTCCTCAAATCTCTTAACGACCTAATGCTGACACTTCCTCTTAGTTGCTAGAATTGCTATCTACTGTGTCTCTCTCATGACAAAAAAACAGGAAGAAGAAGAAATAGGAAAACCTCCAAATGTTGTCGTTAGTGATGTGGTAGGAAAGCTACTGGTCTCCCCTCTCGCCCGTTTATTTTCAAGGCATTAACCCCAATATTTTCACAAAATTTCAGTTGCCTTGAAATTCATAAGCTGTTCAATTGCTTTATGTTTGGATTAACCTCACTGGCGTTTGGATTATTTCGGCTGGCGTGCTGGACTAAATTCAATGGTACGTAAATTTCGGTGGCGTCGGATTACAATTGCTGGCAGTTGGATTAATCTGAATGGCGCTTGGAAAAGCACGCTCGTCGATTGTGAAGTCAAAGAACTGATTTATGTTAAATAATACAGTTGGATGAACACTGCATCTGTTGCAGGTGGCCTCGTTCTATTTTTGCTCTTGAGATGGCAAACTATTGTCTGAATGAACAAGTGAATGTTACGAGAAAAAGAGAAAAATTGATGGTTTCTCACTATCACACAAACTATCATATGCAAATTCTTAACAGTATCCTTCCGCGTGAATTGAATAAACTTTATGAAAGAGGCAATGGACCATCAGAAATAAAACTAAGCAAGTTGACCAGTGCTATTTGGGCGTAGGTTCAAGCAATCATTTTGTTCATGCTCATCTAGGGATGCTTACGCTCACATCATTTAAGAAAACCTACCGCGTGATTCCTTACATAAATAGTTTAGATCTAGTATTTTGGTTCGTATGAGACGTTTCGTCATTTGTTTATTGTTAATACATCGATGGCGTTCCCGCGTTTTCCCGGTTATGCCAATGTTCTAACGGGGGCGAGGGGCCTTTGAAGCGGTCAGCGAACCAGTTTTCTTCCTTCACATTGTAAACTGAAAAAGAAAGTAACGACAAAAAATGAAGAAACTTCTGTTCTGCTTAAAAGCAAGAAAGCGTGGAACATAATATTTGCTCTCAGCATTGCAGTTATTCTCATTTCTTTATATTCGCTGTCGCCATTTTGAAGAGTGCACATAGTGCCAAGGATGGCAAGAACAATTATTTTCGGTAAGTCGCACAAGTTACGAGCGACAGACAAAGTCGTTGTGGCGAAAGGAGGCGTCTTCTCACGAGACGGGCACGTCTAGGCACTTTTGCAGGTAGGAGGCGTCTTTGAATTCTTTGTCAATAAACTCGTTCAGCCGCTGCAGCGCCTTCAGACGCCTGAAGGCACCGAAGCCGATCTGCATAGTTGGACAGTCCGCGGCATTGGCGTCGTATTCGACGTCGTAGGCGGCGATGCCGAAGGGGACGTCCGGATAAGCGGCCTTCGCCTCACATATCTGTTGGTTGCAGAAACAAAAACGGCAAATAACATTCTGAGATGAAACATGGGTAGAAATTTTGACAGACAGACAGACAGACAGACAGACAGACAGACAGACAGACAGACAGACAGACAGACAGACAGACAGACAGACAGACAGACAGACAGACGGACGGACGGACGGACGGACGGACGGACAGACAGACAGACAGACAGACACCCAGACAGACAGACAGACAGACGGACGGACGGACGGACGGACGGACGGAAAAATTGGCAGACTGAGAGATGCTGCCCTATTGTATTAGTGTGGTTACAAATGCCACCTAAGATAATGGCAAATCTGTGTTATCTAAATTACCTTCATTCCGTTACAAACCTATCAGCCTTCTGGAGGAACACTCCAGCATCCACTTCTTAAGTTATTATGCCTGGACGTGAACCAACAACTCCTGCAGCGGCTGCGAGTTGAAAACGCCCTAACGGCCGAACGACACGAACGCGTACCTGCGCGCGGAAGGTCGCGCCCACGCGCCTTGCGTTTCCCGCGCCTCTAGAGTAATGGCGGTGTCAACCTACAAGACGCGCGGGAGCGCGCCCACATGGCCTACTATTTTCGCCTTTGTGGACACTGGTGGGTATTTTTGCGACGAGGCAGCCAGAGCGCCGATAGTTGTCTGGAGAAGATATCTGGGCGAGTGCCGCGCTTCCACGCGTAAGATGTGTCCTGCAGCATAAGTGAGGCGCATGGGCGCGAGCTTTTGCGCGCCGGCAAGCGTACTATCGGCCAAAAAAGTTAACGGACTACGGCTTGGGTGGCCGGAGCGACTGCGGGGCCACACGGGGGCGCTGCTATCTCGCTCCGCGTAAAATCCCTTGATAATTTGAAAGTAGCGATACTCTTTGAACTCTGCCGCCGCCGCGCGACGTCCTCGCCTCCTCCTCGCGCCTTGCGCGTTCCCTCCCGGCAACCAGTTTTTCCCCCGTTTATCTGCACGACGATTGGTCTCCCTGCCGTTGCCCTTGGAAACGCGCGGATCTTGAGTTTTGCTTGTGTTTTTCTTTTTTGTTCGCGCCATTTTCCTCCTGAGCACGGCTGGCTCGGCGCTTTAGCTCGGCGTAGCGAACGTTGTACGCTGTGTTTCCTACACTATGTGCTAGCGCTATGCCGGGCTGTTGCGCATATAACTGCAGCAAAAAGCCTGAAGATGGTTATGCTGTTTTTATGATACCACAACGAAAGCGTGACGGCTTGCGCAGGAACCAGTGGCTGCATGACATTGGCCGAAAGAACTTTGTTCCGACAAAGAACAGCGTTGTTTGCGAGCTGAGGCGTTTTTCTTATAGCTCGTAGGAAAGCATCCCGTAATGCTGCATTGTTTTTTTCATTCTTCCGGCCTGCTCACCAGCGTTTTTGTTGCGGTTGTCCTTAGTATGCTTAATATTGTGGGGCGGCTCCATCACCTCGCATCACCTAACTGTTGTTACTCAGTCGGAAGTGCAGCATTATAGATTCTGCTTTGCGCCCTGAAAAAATTAGTGGCCAGTATACCCGTGGTATACAGGTGATGAGCGTTAATTAGTCAATCTGGCGTTTTTTTTAAGTTTTAAGGCGAAAGCCTTTAGATCTCTGTTTCAATATCGCGCTGTAAACTGGACGTATCACGTGACCCAAGGATGGCCAGAGGTGGCCCAACGCATGCCCACCCCTGTATAAGAGAAAGATTACCCAAGTTCATTAATGAATCATTAGTGATTGACATAAGGTGGATTAGGGAGGATTAAGGTTAATTACAGTGTATTAAAGAAGATTAAGGTGGATTGTAGTGCATTAGGAAGGATTAATATGCATGAATAAAGATTAAGGTGGGTGGAGGAGGATTAAGGCGGATTATGGTGGATTAAGCTTGAATACTTCTAAGCGCGCAGTGAATAGCATTGGAGAGATTGTGTCTGCTTGTCTGACCCCTTTCTTTATAGGTATCTTCCTACTTTTCTTGTGCAGAATTAAGGTGGCTGTGGAATCTCTGTAGGTATCTTCCATGGTATTTACGTAAGCGGTCTGTACTACTTGATTACGCAATGCCTCTATGACTGCTGGTATCTCTACTGAATCAAATGCTTTTTCGTAATCTATGAAAGCATATAATAAAGGCATAATATAATTAATTAATTAGTGCTTTATGGCGCAAGGCCTACAACGGCCAAAGAGCGCCAGAAACAATGTTTAGTAGTGCGGTAGAATGTTATAAACATGACAGCGGGTATAATTGGTTGCAATGCCTGTGATGTACTGCGGTGGCTGTAAAGGCCTAGGAATTAAAAACATAAGGCTTGCATTTCTTGAGAGAATTTAGGATGAATATGTAGGATTTCGGGTAGCGTAGGGAAGATGAGTTTAAAAGCGGTAAGATATATTCTTCAAAAAGTTCACATCATTAAGATAACTTAACAGCCGGTCGATAACTCTTTACAGCCGGACTTAACAGTCGATAACTTAAGAGGAAGCGTGTTACAGTAACTTAACGGTCGATGTGTTACAGTAACTTAACGGTCGATAACTTAACAGCCGAACATCGGCTTACCTGATAGGAAAAATGCAGGTTGCATAGGTAAATTGGTGCGGTAAAGTTCAGGAAAGTATTTTTTTCGCGTGGCTTCCATGCCAGGGCATTGTATAAGAACATGTATGACTGTGAGGTGACTTCCACATCTAATGCAGACCGGTGGATCAGTACCGGTTAGCAAGTATGAGTGTGTTGCATGTGTGTGTCCTATCCTCAGTCTCGAAATGATTACTTCCTCCTGTTTATGCCGGTGTACAGGTGTTTGGGTAATGTAGGGTTGGATGATGTGAAGCTTGCTATTATTTTCTGTGTCCCAAGCTTCTGCCATGCGTGACGCAGTATTCCTCGAACGACAGGTTTCATATCTGTATATGGAACATAACTTACATCTATTGGGGCCTTAGACCTGCTAAAGCCGCATTTGCGTCTGCCGCTTCATTACCAGGTATAGCAGTATGGCCCGGTACCCAGCAGATTATAATATGTAGCCCTGACTTATAGGCTAAGGATAAGCTACTAATGAGAGTGTTTATCACCGGATTCTTTCTTTGTTTTTCTAGGTGCACCGACCGGACCACACTTAAGGCATATGTGTATATTATGGATTGATTGAGCTGTTTTGTTGTTATTTCTTTAACTGCGAGAAGTATAGCATGAACTTCAGCAGTGAAGATAGTTGTGTATTTCTTTAATCTTAAATGCGCTACAAAATCTGGACCAATTGCAGCACATGATGTTGTTTCAGCAGTTTTTGAAGCATCAGTGTAAAATTCCGAACACTTGTGCTTACTCTGTAGTAATAAGAAGTGTTGCTTTACAGCTTCTTGGGGTGTATGCTTTTTGTTTGTTTCGGTGAACGAGAAGTCACAATGTATGGTGACTGATTCCCATGGTGCTACAACTCGTTAGTGTTATGCAGGTGAACGTCCGAGAGCAATATGTTGTTTTCTTGACATAGCGACAGTGCGTTCAGTAGAAATGGCTTTGCTAATGTTGGCCGCTTTGCAAAGAGGGTTTGTGTTTCTGTGCTCTTCATCATTTTGTAATAGGGGTGTTCTCGGTTGGAACTAATCTTAAGCACGTACATAAAACTACAATTTTTACGTTGTCGACCTGGGTTCCACTGATTAGCTTCTACGTGCAAACTTGCAACAAGGCTAGTACGGAATGCACCTAGGGCTAGTCGTATGCAAAGGTTATGTACAGGATCCAGAATTTTTAAAAAAACGTGAACCTGATTTGTAAACGATGTTCCCGTAATCGATACGTGTTCTAATGAAACTGTTGTAGAGCGAGAGCAAGCATTTCCTGTCAGCTCCCCACGACTGGTGCGAAAGAATTTTGAGGATGTTCATAGTTTTTAAACATTTCATTTTTGTTTTTATATGTTGTACACACGAGAGGTTATCATCCAATATAACGCCGAGAAATTTCTGCTCCTTTTTTTACACTAAGCACATACCCGTTGATCGTAATATTCGGTTCAGGATGTATGCCTGTTTTCCGAGAAAATAACACGCATGTCGTCTTTTCTTCATTAAATCGAAAGCCATTCTTGTCAGCCCATTTTGAAAGCCTGTTCACTCCCAGGTGAATCTGTATCTCGCATATGGACAGATTGCATGATTTAAAACTTATCTGTATATCATCCACATAGACTGAGTAGGATATAAAGGGTGGGAGTGTTTTTTGTGGTGTGTTCATTTTAACTAAGAATAGTGTGCAGCTGAGCACTCCTCCTTGTGCTACACCGTTTTCTTGCACAAAGACTCTCGACATTGCAGTTCCCGCCCTTACTCTGTACTTTCGTTCGGACAGGTAGCTTTTTATTATGTTAAACATGTTGCCTGACACGCCATACAACGCGAGGTCTTGCAATATGCCATACCTCCAGGTAGTGTAATAAGCTTTTTTGAGATAAAAAAATACTGATAGACAGTATTGCTTATGAACAAATGAGTCTCGTATATAACTCTCAAGTAGGACTAGGCTATCTGTTGTGCACCTTCCTGGTCTAAAACCGGCTTGGTGGAGATCCAGAATTCCATTGTATTCCAAACAGTACATTAATTGGCGGTTTGTCATTTTTTCAAACACTTTACATACACAGCTTGTTAGAGCGATAGGTCTGTAGCTCTGTACACAGGAGGGGTCTTTTCCATGCTTTAATAATGTTACTACTATAGCTTCCTTCCAACAGGACGGCAATCAACCACTGCAGAAAATTTTATTGAACAGGTATAAGAGGCATTCAAGTGTTTTCTCGGGTAGGTGCTTGACCATCTCATATTTAATGCTGTCTAATCCTGGCGCAGAGTTTTTGCAGTTGCGCAAAGCTATTTTTCATTCTTGCATCGTGAATGGGCAATTGTACTCATCGTTATGGGATTTTCGGAAGGAGAAGGGTATTGACTCAGCTAATTTTTTATATGTTAGGAATGCTTTTGTGTAATTCGCGCAGCTCGATATGTGCTCAAAGTGTTCGCCCAAAGAGTCTGCTTGCGCTTCTAATGTAGTAGCACAGCCATTTACCACGGGCAAGGGTAGTGTGGTCATTCCCCTTCAGCCTTCGAACCCTACTGTACACTTTTTGGCTATCTTTGTATGAGTTTATTGAGCCGATATAATTTCTCCAACTAGCTCTCTTGGCCTCCCAACGAATACGTCTTCCATTTGCTTTTGCACGTTTGAAATTTATAAGGTTTTCTTCTGTTGGATATTTGGAAAATGTACGCCATGCTTTTTGTTCTTTTCGTGCTTGCTTGCACTCTTCATTCCACCAGGTCTTAGGATTCACTATTTTACCAGAGGTTTGTGGTATCGATTGTTTCGCGGCATGGATGATGTGTTCAGTTATATAGGCGGTCATTTCGTCAATACCAAGCTGCTTTACTGATTCAAGGGACACACATGCGAGTTCCTTGAATTCTGCCCAGTTTGCAGCATTTAGCTTCCATTTTTTTGGATTTACAGGTGGGTCACACGTATGTATCGCCTCTAAGAGAACTGTAAAATGGTCGCTTCCAAAGGAGTCTGTGAGAGCTCTCCATTCAAACCATGGCAAAAGTGTTGCAGAACCAACCGCCAGATCTATTGAGGAGTAGGTGTTATGTGTAGTGCTATAGTAAGTCGGGAACTTTTTATTAAACATGGATGCTGCAGAGGATAGAAGGAATTTTTCAGTTACCCGGCCTCTTGCATGACAGCGTGAGTCCCCCCAGAGTCCACTATGGGCATTAAAATCATCCACCAAAATATACGGCTCAGGAAGCTGGTCTATTAGTTTTTCAAACTCAGTATGTCGAGCCGCTTGTCTGGTGGAATGTACAAAGGGCATACAGTAATAAGCCTATTAAGCAAAATAGTTCGTACGGCTACTGCTATTATTGCCACGCCACCTGATGCAGCATGTGTCCATCATCACGGTCTTTACGAAAAATTCCAAACTGATTGAGAAAGTTCGAGTCACTTGATTTTAAGTGCGTCTCCTGAACACAGAACACTCTAGGCTTATACGTAGATAACAATTCTTTGACGTCATCTAGGTTATGCAAAAGCCCTCTGGCATTCCATTGCAATATCTGAACGCCCATTATGACAAAGTTGTTTTTGGGAGTGTTCTGTGTAGAGTGATAATGTTATTTTGGTTTTGGTGGAATTACTCCAGGTTTTTTTTTTTTCGTTTTTACGTCCCTCAAGCAAGTTGCGCTTGTCTTTTGGTGCCGCTGGCGCCGATGTACTTGCGTCAACCTCCATCTCCTTCTCAGAGGCGGTGGAGGCGGGGTAACGAGGCTCTGGGAGACGTGTCTCAGGCCTCGGTTTTTGCACAGTAACGCAGCCCTGCGAGAGCAAGGTCTGCGTGATGTTAGATTTGGCAGCACTAGGTGCTGCCTCTGTGGGGGCAGAAGTCCCCCGTGGTTCACTGCGTGTGACCAGGGCGGGCTCTTTAGGCCGTTGTGAGAGGGCCCCCTGCCTCGTCACTGCGGCAAAACTTTCGTTGCGAGGAAATGTAAGTCGCTTTCGTGCTTCAAAGAATGTGATGTTTTCATTTATCTTGAGGGCAATGATTTCTTTCTCCTTTTTCCAGATTGGGCATGATCGTGAGAATGCAGGATGATCCCCTTCACAGTTCGTGCAGTGTGATTCAGCATTACAATTATCTGATGGATGATCGTTAGAACTGCATTTGGCACACGTTAATTTTCCTCTGCATGTCTGAGAGCTGTGCCCGAACCTCTGGCATTTGAAACAACGTCTAGGATTGGGGATATAAGGCCTTACACAGATTTTCACATAGCCTACTTCGACTGAGTCTGGCAATGTGGTGGAGCCGAATGTTAGGATTACATGTTTTGTGGGAATTTCGGTGTCATTCCGACGGATCATGATTCTTTGAACTTTGGTTACATTTTGTTCTGCAAGACCTTCAAGCAATTCTTCATCACTAAGGCCAAGCATGACTTTATCAGAGATTACCCCACGAACACTGTTCATCGAACGGTGCGCCGTGGCAGTTACTGTTATGTCACCTATGAATTTGAGGTCTGAAAGCTTTTTAAGTTGCTCTTTGTCTTTCAGTTCCAGAAGGATGTCGCCACTAGCCATCCTTGTAGCTTTGAATCCTGTGCCAAATGTGTCTCTTAGGCACTTCGAAACTTTGAAGGGAGATAGTTTTCTGGCTAATATATTGCCGTCACTGTGGATCACATCGTACTTCGCAAAGTTGTCGTAGCTCTTGAAGAAAAATCGAGTGGTTGCTTCGTTGCGCCCCCTTTTTAGAGGACGATCAGTTAGGGAAATGGAAGGAGTAGCCACAGAAAGCATGTTTCTTCGGCAGCAGCGCCAGCCGCCCACCACCGAGCCCAACATGGGTACGCCACAAGGCTTGTATCTCAAGACTTGCGCACGCCAGCTGTACGCCACCCCTATAAGCGTACATGGTGTAACCAAGGCTGGTTAGCCACACAAGGTTAACCCTCGCCGCCAGGAAATTCGAATGGAAAAAAGATAAGGAAAGGAGTGGAGAGAAGGAAAGGTGCAGAAGAAAGATTATAGATGGAGAGGGACAGAAAATGCGACTGCCGATTTCCCCCGGGTGGGTCAGTCCGGGGGTGCCGTCTGTGTGAAGCAGAAGCCAAAGAGCCGTGTTGCCTCCGCTGGGGGGCCTTAAAGGTCCAAGCACCCAGCAACGCCTCAACCCCCAGGATCCCCCTTTTCCAAACACGGCTAAGCCGCGCACGGCTACACGCAGGAGGGTCCAACCCTCCTGTGCTCGGGTACGTTGTGTCCCAACACACCAAACGCCTGCTGACGCAGACGCCCCTGCGGGGAAGTATAATATAATGAAAGTATATGATATATATATCCGGAACACCTCCGCGACGCCGGCGGCGATAATTCGCCTCGAGTGTCCATACAATTTCTATCGCATAGCAATATATATTCTGGAGTGGCAGCCCTCGCAACTGCATACCAGCAGAAACCAAGCCAGCGCTTACCCCAACTTCATGTCTAAAAAAGTGTCGTGCTAGCTGGAGTCTGTTCAGAGTCAAGTTGGTAGACTAAATGGAAAATAAAACTTAATTCAAGCTAAAATATTACCTTGGGCTGTGTATTGATAATATAATATCCCATTAAATTTGCCGATACATTCAGCTTTGTTCCTAAAACAAGTGACACAAAGACATTGGTCATCTTAAACACGCAGGAAGCATCAAAAAAGCGTTTCGTACTCTCTGCTGCGGCTTGACGTCTTTTAGTGCCTTGAATACGATGGTCACGGCCTAGCTTCAATTTCAAGGCCACATCTTAGCTGCAGGTCTTTTTTTATAATCCTCCTTGGGTCTGACGACATTTATTGTTGTGAGATGACGAAAGCCCACGTGGTTTCGTTTTCCAACAGCTGACTAGGCGAAGTGACCCGAACTCACCTTTCTTCTCATTAATATTTCGGAGTCGAACACCATCGTCAGGCCCTCGACAGCGTCGTAGTTATACTCGCCGACCACGTCGTCCCGAAAACCGTACGTCCATCCGTAGGAAGAGGGGCAGCGCTGCGTCAGAGGATAGGGGTTGGGGAAAGTTCAGGCCTTCGATGCAACCGTACGGAGCAGCTATGCCTCTTGACTGCTGATTGGCGCTTGCTTCTCTTATAGAAAAAAAATTGTGGCACAGCCGAGGCCACTTTGACAGTCGACAGAGTGATGCGATAGCGTTGTATCAATATAACCACACAACGTACAATCGGAACGAAGTACGTATGAGGCGTGTACAGGAGCGGGTCTCCTCTTTCGCGATTTCCTAAGAACGCTCGGCGCCATCTAGCGCCGCCGCTGCGAAGCCTGCGCGTGGCCTCCCAAACGCATGGCGTGCAGGTGCGTGCGAACGCTGAGAAACGCACCGTCCGCAACAACCGGGCTCCTCGCGCTTCTTTTCTGACACGCTGTGCCATCCAGCGGCACTGCCACGTAAGAAACCGCGTGGCGAGCGAGACGAGAAGCGTGCGAGGCCCCTGAATAAAACTAAAGGCAGGGATGTTCCTCCTCGCCCGGCCTCTCCTTCTCCTGGTCTCTTCGCCGCTTGTGCTTTGCCGCGTCGCTCGCCCTCGCAGTTTGGTCGCTCGCTCTGGAGAGCGCGTATTCGCCCTAAGGATGGTCGATTAATTTTTTTTATTATTCTATTAACAATTAATAATTATTCATTTTAGCCTTTAATCGATTAATGGCTTTCGATGCAGGGTGTTTCATTCAAAAACTTATTAATCGAAAATTTTGTCGGGCAGCTTTAGAAAGGTTGAACCAGTTATCTACTTTTGTAGGGTGCTATTTTGATGTTTTAGGGGTGGAATCAACTTTGAAGCAAAAGTGCATGAACGTTTAATAAAGGTTAATATTTAAGTGCACAAAGAGTTATAGTCTGCACTAGTGGCTTTTCCAAAGATAAACAATATATGTTATGAAATGGCGCTTAGTGCAGAAATAAACAAGAGACTTGCATGGCACTAGTGAATCCCTGGACAGTACAGTTAAGCAAGAAATGAGAAACATGGCAAAAGTGAAAGGTGAACTCCGCTAAAGTATGCAAGAAATCGCAATGTGCACAGCGGAAAAGAAAATTACTGCTTTAGGATTTTAAACCACGTGCTCTCTTCTATAAAGCGAAGGAATGTCTATTGGCTGGGCTGGTCGGGTGAATACCTTGCTTGAATAGCCACACAACCAGCACGCGAGAATAGGTGCTCGGACGCTGTAGATAATTTTCTGGAATCAACATAGACATGAACTCCATCGCTATGTCAAATAGAAGCTCCAAACCGGCGGGCATGTTGTGCCACGTCTATAGTGGACTGGGAGTGGCACGACCATCAACTACTGGGTTTCCTATAGTATGTCTTGAATTGCAAGGGCATTTCAGGCCTCCGGCTTGGGGCGGCGTGTGCGGTGTGCGGGTCGAGAGGGGAAGCGCTCTGCCAGAGCAGCAGTTACTGCTCGTGCGCCGCCATTCCAGTACGATTTGAGAATGTTCGCGCCACTCCTGTCAAACTGTGCAAAGCGATTAATGGAACCGGGTGTAATCGATTAAGTCGATTAGATGAAAGGTGGACATAGATGAACTGTAATCGTATTGCAGGATACATTTAATCGATTAATCATTCATCGGTATCACCAACCCTAAGTTCGCCCATACAGTTGCGCGAGGCGAGACATTATAAAGTTGTCGTTGGGTGTTTGCGCATGGATTTTTACCGTACTTAAATCTTGTTTATTGCATGCAGTGCTAGGAGCGATGATCGAACGCCAGGAAAGTGGATAGGCAGATGATTCGCGTGCTTTTTTTTTTTTTTTTTTCGGCAGAGTAGCTGCGCACTTATTTTGCCGCTTCGGGTTGGCTGCCTGTTTCCAGTTTGAAGCCTTCTGAGGCTAGTTTCGTGGACAAATTGCTTTTAGTGTCCAGTACAAGCACAAAAATCAGACCTCTTTGTCTCGCCAATAATGTATACGTAATGTACACGATGTTCCTATACCTGCCAGAGCTTTATTTGAGTGTTATGTCGTCCACGACCAGTGCACCTGCCGGCGAAAACGCCGCCGCGGCTTGCATAGATCAAGCCGCTTCGGTGGTTATCTCTGTTGCATTTATCAGGTTCTTGATTTGGTTATATAGAGGCGCGTGCCAGGGGTGAAAGGGCTGTGATGAAGTCTACGTTACGCCGGTACATGCGAAAGGCGATGCGTATTCAACAACTCAATGCGTTTGCGCAGCTCTTAAGTGCGCACGTGTATAACTGCACGTACCCAATCGGCTGCCGTGTGTCGGGCTTGTTCAGCTTCATAATTTAAGCATGCTAGCACCGCGATGACCGAAAGTAAGGCGAGTGACATATCCGCCTGAAAAACGCGAGCGTCATGTAGAAATGTGCGCGATCAAAGCGGGGCATCTCAGCTGCTACCGTCGGTTCGTCATGACGCTGTCATCTCTGCACGCAGTGAAGGTAGCCCTACGGCTTTATGCCAAAGTGGTCCTGCTGGCTCTCAAGCACAAACATTGCAGTGCAACCTGTACTGCATTTGTAAGCAAAGCGTTTGCAAGGACCAAAGATACACGCAGATATGGTTGCCATCACTGAGTACCTCCCGAATGTTGGCCCTCTGCGCTGCAACGCGAGCTTAAAACTCGTCAACTGGTATTCCCGTTTGCGAAATATACTTGCAACGCCTAACAAAAGCATGAACTGACAATCCTACGCACTCTCCGTAGTACAATAATAACGCGTGTTAGGTTTTTAACACGATATATGATAGCACAGAGCCTATACACCCCATAGCTTCATAAACTTGTTGACGATAGCTCAATCAGGCAAAAAAAGAATCTGAACGAGCACCGAGAATGGCAGCCATGCATCAGATACCCATGCCTGAGCTCCGTGTCACGTGAACGAAAAAAAAAGCTCTGTTCGTACGTTTTTGTACCTAAAGTACCCTTAAAAGGATAATAAAAAAACTTTTGCCGCCTAGGTTTTTAGCTCAGATGAAAGCTTGGGGGCTGAAATTAGCTGAGACAGCCTTGTCTTCAGGCAGAAACTAGTGGAAAAGAATGAATTTCATGCATTTTTCGCGAAGTACCGCGTCCAGCGGCGGCGCGGTGAACTAAAGGAAGTGACGTTTCTGCGACGTCGTCTGTGCCGGATACCGGCGCGCCAACCATCGCACGCTTCTCTCCACCCGCATGGACGGCACCGGACGGCAAACGAACCACGCCTCAACAACAGAGTTGCTCTCGGCCGCACACTTGTTTCCGCTAGCGGAGCTTATGCCGAAGTCTTCAATATCGCAGTTTATGTTGTGTGCTGCTTTGCAATGTGATCAGTGAAGTACCTAGCACAACGCAGGAGGATGCCTCTACGTTGCTGCGCGCAAGGGTGCGGGGAACAGTATTGTCGGGCGAGACAAGCCATGTCATACCTTTCCAGCAGAGCCGAAGCTTCGAAGAATATGGATTCCCGATACGCACTGATCTCGGCCATCATACGCACCGTCAAAGCGTGACCTTCTGTCCTCTTAATACTTCGAGGACAGTGACTAACAGACGAGCTCTGCTTTGCTGCAGAGCTGTGGCATGTTAGCGAAAAGACAGCGCCTAAATACCGGCGTTGTCCTCTCCATTTTCTCTAGAAAGCGGAAACAAGAAAGGAATGTAGCAGGCGGAGGTGCATTCGAAAAGAGAACAAGAGTTATGCTTCTTAGTTCTTTATTGCACAGCGGAAAAACGAAGACCAGATCAGCAGGCGATGAGAAAAGACAGTGCCATCTTCGTAATGCCGCTCTCTCGAGCGGTGTTGGCTGCGGCATATAACAGCAGAGTCGTTCAATATTTTTCATCTGGTCATGAAGCCCGCGTAACGCTATGGGACAGCTTCGTATAGCGTCCGCAGTGGAAGCACGCTAACGCTGACGCAAGTAGAAGGTGGACTGGAGCGGACGCCGAATGGACGCCACAAGCGTTCTTTGCGTACGCTCGCTGTAGCGCAAGGGTCGACTGCCCGCATTTACGCGACAGCGTTAAGGAGCTCGTGTAGCATAAAAGCCGGTGTCATCGGCGTTGGCCGTGAGCGAAAAATCCCGGAAGGCAATTCATAAATAAAAACAGCTTGCAAGATGGGCTGGGTTGGGACTCGAACCAGGGTCTCCGGAGTGTGAGACGGAGACGCCACCACTCATGAGTTCGATGGTTCAAAGCCCGAAAAAAGCGCCTCGAGTGAATACAGTGTTGCCTTAGAAACGCACTGTAGAAAGTTATACTGCGGTGTATATAGGTAATTATGAGCATGTAAATTACAGAAGTCACAGTTAAATGAGTATCGAAGTACGTTTCCGCTACATTTCTTCTTGCGCTTGGCGCGCACGCAGAGCCATCTTGCGGCAAACACAGAAGACCCCCTCCTCGCAATGTACAGCGCTGCCGCTTCTCGCCCGCTTCTCCCCTTCCTCTCGTTTGAGCGCATTGGGGCCGTGCGGGGACCGGTGCGAGGATGCCCCAATACCCTTGCGTTTAATAAGTTTTCTCGTTCTCTCCCCTTCCAACTTCCAGCGCGCGTAACTAGAACCCTCGTTTTACGCGACGCGGCTCCTCTTTCCGCTCACAGCGCCATTCCTAGGTACAGCGTCCGATGCGGGACGCCTCTGACGTGATCGCTGCGCCGTAGCGCGTCTGGTGGGAAAGCGTCGTCTGCGATGTGTGCCGTGCTGCTGGCGAGTAGTCATGCGTCTGCGTGGTGCTTCCAAGCAAGATAGAGGACGATCCCATCGAGGCGTCGGCCCCATGATCGCGTCCGCCATCATGGCGCGTCGCGGCCCGGCTGTCCGTGCCGATCACGACGTTTGGCTCGCGTAGATCGTTTCTCCCTCCGAGACACCGAGTTCTTTGGTTCGTTCCGCGTTCTCAGGCGCACGTTTCGTCTTTTTGTGACTCAAGAGCATGCCGAGCGAATGAGTGGGCTGTGCGAACGGGGTGCGATAACGCTATCGCGTTCCGCTCTTGAAGGCCAAGCTTAAGCGTCCTCCAATTTTTGGCGTCTCCATATTATCGGGACAACGAGCGAATCGCTGCCCTCTTTCTGTATTGTGTTCAGAAAGTAAGACGCCTTGTTTTCCAACTTCAACCGCGCTCCAAACTGTGCCTGGACTCGTTATTCGAATTGTACACTTGGACTATGCTCCGTCGTCATAAACTGACTACAAAGCAAGTTCAGGTCGCACTTCTGTGTAACTGCGCCACTCGTGCAGTCGCTTTCACTCGCACCTTCCACGGTTGCGCTCTCACGAAACAATGAGAGGCGTACGTCGGGCAAGTGCCGGCTGCCCGCCTCTGTTGCTGCTGCAAGCCGGCACCCATGACGTCACGACCGTCGGCGCACTACCCCGCGCGTACCCGTACGCAGCCGCCACGTGCTCACAATCGGCCAAAAATAGAGCCACCTGTTATAGGGCCCCTCACCAGGGTCGGTATAACGTAAAACTATTCCGTTCTGTTTCTATTCCAAAATGGCCGACACCGCTCGCTCATTGGTCGAATATTTTGAGGCCGCGCCCATTTTTCCTGCCTGTCAAGAGACGTCAGGAATGCTCAAAAACTGCCACGTCAAAGTGACGTTTACGCACTCATTATGCTAAATTATGCCGAACAAACCCGGCAAATTCGTGGAATAACCGGTGAGTGCCCCGTTCCGTTTGGAATAGAAAAAAATGGCGGCCTTCGTGATTGCGTTGGCGGCGGCGGCGGCGGCGGCGGCTCGTCAGTCCGGGCGCGGGAGGAGGGAGCTCGAGGATGCGTTTGACATGCCAGACGATCAGTTTCGGCGGCACTTTCGCCTGAAGAAAGAAACTGTGCGGTGGCTGTGCGACGAAGTGGCGGAGGAACTCGGAGGCGTGAGAACTTCAGCGCTGTCGGTGGAGCGGCAAGTGTTGTGCGCGTTGCGATTCTTCGCAACGGGCAGCTTTCAAGCCTCGGTAGGGAGCGAGGAGACGATCGGCGTGACCCAGCCTGCGGTCAGCAAGTGTGTGCGACGCGTGGCGGAGGCAATCGTCCACGCCGGGGCCCGCAACAAGTGGGTCCATTTCCCGAGGACGTCGGAGGAGAAGGCGGCCGTGAAGGAAGGGTTCCTTCGACGCGGCTCCATTCCCGGCGTTATCGGATGCGTGGACGGCAGCCTTATAGCCATCATCGCACCGAAGGGCGAGCAGAAGGCGGCATTCATGTGCCGCAAAGGCTACTACGCCCTCAACACAATGTTCGTAAGTATCTTAATTTTTGTCTAATTTGCCCGTCATAGCAACGCGTGGCTTATGCTGCTGTGCGCGCTCTCGTCAGATCTGCGTCGCAGGCATGCGGATCCTCGCCGTCGACCCTCTGCGACCGGGGTCAGACCACGACGCCCACGTCTGGAGAACTACGTGGTTCTGTCGTCGGTTCCTGGAGGGGTATATTGCCAAGGCCGGCGAACACCTCCTCGGTGAGCAGCGGGAAAATTTTGTACAGTTGCAATTCTGGCAGCATGCAGCAAAGCGTGCTCGCGCCGTAGGAGAATATTGAAGCCTGAACCCCTTATGTCATAGTCAGGTTATTAAGTATAGGCGAGATGTAGAAATTTTTCAATGATATCTGCACGAAACAAAGTGACAATACACCTGCGTTGCACTTTAAACTAATTCTTAATGTGAGTGTACAGTGCACGCGTTGTCACATTCTTTTTTACACTGACAGTCATTTGTGAATGGAGACTACACAAAGAGCTGCCTTGCTGCAAATAGGGATGCTATGTCCCAGCTATTGTTATCTGTGATCACAGCTGCGTCAGGTGCTCAGCCTGTATATTTCTTTATTGCAGCCTTTCTGTAGGAGGTGCATTTTACATGACCCATGCTTCGCCTACTAAACTTTGTGCAGATTTCATACCTTGTTTTATGATCCTGCAGGTGACAGCGGCTACCCCCTGGAACCATGGCTCCTGACCCCAGTCACAGGCCACCCTCCCATACACACTGCAGAAGGCAGGTACAACACTGCACATGCTGCCATGCGGTCCGTAGTGGAGCGGTGCATTGGGCTCCTGATGAGCCGCTTTCGCTGCCTTCAGCGGTACCGCGCCCTCCACTACGAGCCAGAACGCGCTTCCAACATCGTTGCAGCATGTGCAGTGTTGCACAACTTGTGTCTCGACGAAGGTGACGTGTTGTTAGATGATGTTAGTGATGACAGCAGCAACAGCAGCAGTGATGATGAAAGTGGCAACCCCTCCCCACAGAGAGTTCCCCGAGTGAGGGCAGCACGCATGATGTACCTGAGAGGCTGTGCTGCCCGGGACAATGTTATTCGCTCATTTGGCACGACACGGCAGCAGCACCAGCACTACCTGCAAATGGTGTGAAGGCGGCTGCGTCGACAGCAGCACCGACAGCAGCAATAAACACGTGCCCGACACTGCGGCCAGATGTTTATTACTGCTGTCTACACACCTAATAGAGAGCAGGAACCAATGTGAAGAAATGTGTGCAATTAGTGGATAGCGTGCTGTTTTTTTATAGAATCCGCTCAATCATAACCAGCGTTTTCACGTGTCCTCTGCCAGTGAGCTGTCACTACCGGAGATGATTGCATCATTCCACTGTGACACTACATGAGAGCCTTTCATTTAGTACCTGTGGATAGAACACTTTGTGTTCATCAGCAGAATGTTGTAGCCACTTCTCTGGGCAGCTGGGGTTCGCCAAATGATTTGCTGCTGCTGCTGTTGCTTCTGTCATCACCGACACTGTCACCGCCATCTGCACTGTGCATGGGAGGATAATGGTCTTCGTCTCCTCGCTTCCTATTTGGGCTGCTGCCAAGCGCAACGCTTCTCGCTCCACCATGCGTACTGTTCTCACGCACCTTGTAGGCCCTGCGCTGTTTTGCCACACAGCCACCGCACAGTTCCTAGACTGAACGCCAAGTTATGCCGAAAACAATCGCCTGGCATGTCGAGCGCGTTCTTCTCCCTTGGGAGACTGTACATATGTAAATAGTTCTGGAATTGAAGGAACACAAATTGTAAATAGTCATTTCAAGTACCACTTGTATTGTTTAAAATCGTTTATTATATCTGCATTGTAAATAAAACCATGTGATCCATCTTCAATGCCATCTTTCATCAAAGCAAATGACAGACAAGTACACAGAGCATGGCTTCATGGCGCCAAAATAGCCGTGTGATGTTCACTACATGGGACCCAGTACACTACCAGTGGCAGATGTTAAATTGCATAAATATGACACGAGCATAATGATATTTTTTTGAACTCGCAGACAACCATTTATCTTCATCCAGCAACTTAACAGCAAGAAAGATGTCTTGTCTATTATGTAGTTGGCATGTTTGTAGTACAAAACGGTTTCTTTTCAATGACTAGTGCCGTAATAAGATCACAGTATAAAGCAGCCATGACATGCTTTTAAGGAACAAGTGAGAAAATGCTTGGCACTTCAACGGTATTTCATATAACGGCTGCAAGAGCAGCCTGGCAGTGAATGTCAATATAGCGGCCACATCGATGGCTCCGTTACGTATGTCGCAAACTGTGCTATACTACAATGGGGACTAGATTGTATTGCTATCATAGGTAAGGACACCTGAAATATCACAATAACCATCACAAGTAACAGGTGCTTGGTGTTAACAAAAATACCAATTCGGCCACTTTGCATAGGCACGAATGGTTTGACATTACAAACATGACATACATATGGCATGAAAATTGATTTCCAGTTATCACAGCATTGTAGTTATTAAGTGCACCTGTATGGTGTGCGCGACAATGTCGTAGTTGCCGTAAAAGTGATTGCATAGTGTATGTTCCGTGGAAGAACGGTGCATATTGAAACATATCAGTAACAGCAAAACAAAAGTGAACAACACCTAATGAAAATATGGCAAAAATTGTACATATAAGTTATACCGTCTCACTTCGACAAATAATAATACACACGAAAAGGAATGAACTTGGGGAAAAAATAGTTAGGAACAGAAACGCAAAAATATGGCAAAAATTGTACATATAAGTTATACCGTCTCACTTGGACAAATAATAATACACACGAAAAGGAATGAACTTGGGGAAAAAAATACGGTTAGGAACAGAAACGCGAAAATATGGCAAAAATTGTACATATAAGTTATACCGTCTCACTTGGACAAATAATAATACACACGAAAAGGAATGAACTTGGGGAAAAAAATAGTTAGGAACAGAAACGCAAAAGTTCTACATATAAGTTATATAATGCCTCACTTGGGCAAACTTGCACTACAAATAAAAATAAACATAAGAGAAATTACCTTGCAAAGAAAAAAAATATGATTAGGGACAGAAATGTACGAAAAACAGCCATATCATCCTTTAGTGCTACATACAAAAAAAAACCCCCATGCATTCGTGTTTCAAGTGACATCACAGCACTGTCAGTCTTCGCTGCCATGGTCACGCATGACCTGCACATCAGTTCACAAGACTGGCTACAACTTGGCAGCACAACGGCTTGTGAGGATGTATGGGCACCACCACCAAATGCTGCAGCGGTGATTTGAACGGAAAGATAGGCAACACCTACCTACACAGCACTAAAGGATGATATGGCAAAAAAAAAAAAAAACCTGTCCCTTATGGCTGAGGCGGCTCGCGCAGGTGAGCGAGGGCAGCCAGCAGCTGGCGCAGCGTGGTTGCGATGAGAGTAGTCGCCTCTCGCGAACCACGCATCTCGGCTACCAGCTGCTGAGGACCTGCCGCGTTGCCCTCTGTTCTTCCACCAGCTGCGAAACAAATTCATTTAGTTAGCTACAGGTTATGCAATGTAAATGCTCGATTTGCACTGTTCGCAAGTGTTGCAGTTTCAGCAAGGTTACTCTTGAGGGCAGCGAGATCATTTACATATGACATGACAAATGGCCGTGCAAACGTACATGGTCTGTTATGTTAAAAAACGTGTGAAACGTAGCAAATCCTACCAAGCTGCCTCTGCCTGTCAGAAGGCAGTATTGGTGACTAGTTGAATTGTTAAACAAATGATGATCATGCTGTGGCGATACATGCAACCATGGAAATGTTTTGTAAGTTGCTATGTGTTAAAGAACACCTCAAAGGAGATGTATAAACGTGCATGAGCCAATGAGCCAAATGACTACAGATGCCTCTCATGTGTAACATGGTTGTAATGTACATTATTACCATGTGCACTAATCACCTCTTCAAAAAATGACCCGGCCAAGTTGTACGCACCTGCCTATATTGCTGCACCAACAGCTGGTGGAAGCTTGCGGCCTCTGCATTTGCCGCCTCAGCTTGCTGGCTTAGCCGGGCATAGTCGGCGGCCGTCCTGCACACCGCGTCCTCGAGGACCTGTTGGCGGGGTGGCGGCTTGCGGGGCTGCTGCCGAGCTGATGGTCCGTAAAAATAAAATCAGTAAACAGGTTAAAAAAACTAATTTCGCTCCATCCTGCGTAGACATTTTACTGGTTCATTATCAGGTGGAAGCCCAGAAAAATAATTCCAGCAACACACCGTTCACAAAATGAACAGTAAATTTGCATAAACAAAAAGGCACTGCACCATCATAAAATACTACACTGATAGTACTTTCAGCTTGTACGCTGCACAAGCTGCATTACAAATGGTGTTAACAGTCAGATTATTGTTCCATTTTGCAGCGACCTTTAGGCAGGCACTTTTTCTTTGCCATGTAAATAATATAAATACACAATTTCTGTTTCAAAGGTCTTAATAGATACTGCTTGGAGTGATGTGTTCGTATTGCAACAGCTGCTGAAGTGCCTTACGTGCAGTGCCACTAGTCCCCGGCTCCGTGCCTACAGAAACGCGGGCAGCTGCTGGTGGGGCAGGGGGCGCATCGGCATGCGGCTCCTCCTCACTGGAGGTGTCCTCCTGGAACAATAAAGTACAGGACATAATGCGATTAAGTTCCATCAACTGGTTGCAATGTCTATTTCACTTATAGTTTTTAAATCAGAAAATTCTTAATCCAGCATGCGACATACTAGTGACTTGGAGCTTTGACAACTCGTTGCTAATGCTTTTCGGATTAACGAGCCATGAAATCCACCACAAGGTGTTTCTTAACAGCAGTGGGGCAGCATTTCCGTTCTTCCAAAGTACAGATATCATGTGCTGGCATGTGTGTTGAATTGTAAGAAAACACACACAAGCACACAACGGCAAAATATTCACCACGGTGTAACTGCCCGACATCGGTACACATAGCGACGAACATTGCTACTCACCTCGCAATCGCCAGGGAAAAAATCCACAGGGGCGGAAGCTGGGCCGGTACGGCCGAGCACGGCAAGCACGCGACCCTCCAGGCCGCCCAACTTTCCGCCTCCCGTCTTCCTGCAAATGCATGAACACCGTCAGCTTATACGTTCCTAAGATGTTGCTAGTCGCGGGCTCACCTCTTCTTGGCGCCGACCTGCGCCACGACCTTTTTACAGTCGTAACAAAGCCGGGCCCAATAGAGGCGCCAGCGCCCGGCTGCCTTTGCTGCCGGTCCGACGGCGTTTAGGGCGGCGGCAATTTCCTCCCACAATTTTCTTTCTTGAGCAGCACTCATACTTGGCGAGAGGCTTGTGGAGCCTCTCGCCAAGTATGGATGCTGCTCCATAACCTGAACTAACATAGCGGCCTGCGCGGCCGAAACGCGCGTGCTTTTTCTTGCATCCGCCATTTCTTTTTCGCGCTCAATTTTCGCCGGACCGCAGCGAATTAATACCAACAAATCGTACCGTTTCAGATATCACTACGTCGTTAAAACATAACGGTTACATTCATTTAATGTGTTGTTATTTTATCACGCCATAAATGTCACGTTAGATTTAACACAAGTGAATAACAACAACAAAAAAACTTTTCTCGTGCAAGTTATATCCAGCAGAAGTATCTGTACCGCCCGCACGGGGGAATGTATCACTGCGCAGCAGTGTGTGGCAAAGAAAAAAAAATGAGCCTCTGTTACAGACCACCCTCGATTTAAATCATGACCTACATTCGGAGATAGTTGCGATCGTTTATAGAAAACGTTTTCTTACCAGCTATCTGTTGAGACGCCTTCCTACCTTCATCGATTCTTCCGTATCCTATGCGAATAAAAGCAAAAGTGAACACCATGCGATCACCCAGGTTCAGATGCTACTGCTCAGTCACTAAGCACAAGAAAGAATGATGTGTTTACTCACCGAGCACTACGCTTTCACAGTCTTCATGATGTTCACAGCTTCCAGAATCCTTCTCGGGCGAAAGTACCTCGTACGGCGAGATTTTATCTAATCACGTTACGGACAAAAATTACACCAAGAGCGGCCCACAGAACCGATCAGCTGTTTTCACGCAGCCGCCATCTTAAGTGTGCGTAGCAAAATGGATTGGATGCGGAATTGGCACGTGTGTGGCTATGACTCGAAAAATTAAAATATTTGTGTTTACATTCAAGCGCGCTTCAACTTCTCTTGCGTTAAAAGATTACAAAACACTTTTACTCTCAGCTACATACAATTGTTCTTTTATCAGACGTTTATATCTAAATGTCACTTGCTATACGGTCCCTTTGCAAATAAAAAACAAGCAAAACATGCTTCCAGCAACGATGGAGGCTGCTGATTGGGCAGATTGAAAAACGTCGCTGGTTCCCGCCCCCATACGCAGAAACTGTCGCGTCATTTTGACGTCCGGAGTTTGGAACACTTTTTGTTTGGAATAGAGTTACGTTATCGCGCCCCAGGTCTGGCCATCTTGAGCTGACAAGCGGAGAGCATACAATGCGCGATAACGATCGTGTCTGCAAAGTATTACATCGCTACGCGCCGCGGAAGGATACGAAATTTCAAACCCAACTTCGTTTGCCCTTCTGCTTGCCGCGCTCCAAGCCGGAGGGTGACGTACATATGCTATTGCGCCTACGTACACGTGCTTGTTCTGTGACGTCGCTCGTGGTGACACGTGACTTCGAGAACTATTCAAGGCAACATGAATTTTTTTTGTAATATGTTGCTTGAATGCACGAATTAAAGCTTAGTGACATAATAAAACACAAACCGCATGTCTGAGTGTTTTTGTTTTACTTCGCACCGCAAGAAGAGAGATGTACTTCCGTTTCGTCTGCTTGTTCCCACGCTGTACAGTCAGTCACGCAACCATACACATAAACTATGTCATTTGCTACTGCCATCCGCTTGTGTCTGCCTCAGTATTCGTCTAGCACTGACTTATACCGGTAGTCGGATCCTCGTGCACAGCGCGCAACATTGTGCGCAGCGCGTAACGATACTTTCACAACAGCTCGCGCAAGACACCGCCAGCGGAAGTGCGCCGCGCCGCAAAAAATGCGAGGGAAAAAAAATGCAGGTGGGGCCCGTGACGTAAACGTCACGCGATCCTCGAGCTCCGTTATGGGAGAACGCAGGGAAGGAATTTCGCTTGCGGAGGCTAGGCGAGGGCAAATGGAGAGAGCGTCTATGTTGCTGGTGAAGCTGACCTCCTGAAATCATGGGTTTGCGGCACTGAAATGATCCTATCTCGGCTATTAATAAGACGATCGGAAAACGTTTTGCGGCAGAACGCTCCGTAGGGGACACGTAACAACATCTAGCGTATAACAGATATTTGCTGCGTGGCCTGGTGAGGGTCCCTTTAAACAACATGTGAAATAAACATTGCTTCTCTAAACATAAAGTCTTGCGAGTTGAATTTCGATGCTTCCCTGCCCTAATTTTTTTCATATACTTCTTCAGCATTCCTTTAAAAGCAATCCCTAACATGAAATACAACTAAGGCAGAGTTCTTCAGTGACGTGGGTAGCCATGAAACTTAGCCACACCAGTCAAATCCTTGCGAATGCCTCGCCGCAGCCACTCGACGGCGAACTGTCATGGCGGCGAGTGCGCTGAGACGCGGAAAAGAAGAAATAAATGGAGAGAAAGGCTCGAAAAATACTACGTGACGATGCTGAACCATGTTTTTTAATGCGAGGGTAAAGGCCTCAGCGCATACAGGGGTATGGGATGGGGGTGAGTAAGGATGATTAAATGAATGAAAATAGATTTGCTGATCTAATGAAGTCCAAGAGGGATCGATAATGTAGTGCCTGCGTCCACGCAGTGTAATCGCTCGGATTATGCGGCGAAAGTAATTAGGAGACGCAGAGCTTCTCGTTGGCTCGATTCGGCTCAGCATCGGAGAAACTTAAGGGATCGTTTTCGACCTTGTAGAGCGGCAGATTTCCAGTGGCAGAATCCAGTTTACAGTTACACCAATCGGCATCAAAGACGTTCATTGAAGAGCGGCGCAGACCGGGCGGCACAAAGCCAGTGCTCCGAGTCGACGTTAAAGGGAAGCTGAAAGGTTTTCCAGAAAAAATGAGTGAACATCTGTACATAATGCTTTTCAACCCTCCGAATTCGAATATCGTATCGAAATTGAGCGAAAGAAAGCGCAAATATATTTTATTTCGACGAAAAGTGCAGCAGCGGACACGCCCAGCTCGCGCGTCTCGTTTCCGCCGGTGATTGGTCGGGCGCCTCGTGACGTCAACACTAGTAACCGACCGCTGCCGCTACACATGAAGCGCGGTGCCAGGTAGTTTGGTGCTGCTTTTCTGAGACGGTAATGGAAACTTTAGAGAGACTGCGTTTTTCTGAGGAGTTCGGCGTTACTCCCTACATGTACGAGCCGATTGCGAAGAGCCGGCCTCTCGAAGAAGCAAACGATGCTGGTGCGAGCAGTGCTTTCGACGCGAACGAAAGCAAAGTCTTGGGATCTCCTCGTGTTGGAAATGCTCTTTGGTGAGTATGTTTTTTGCAAAGCGATCTAGTGATCTCGGCGATCTTTCGAGGATCTAGTGAGCTCGTTTCCGGTCAAAGAACTGTAGTGTTGTCTTCCTGCATGCCTCCTCGTGGAACGTAAGCGGGGATGCGATCGTCGGCATTTGTGCGCTGTCCAAAGCTGTCGGCAATCTACAAAGACGGTTTAAACGCGTGAAAAGCTTCCCGGTTCATGCAGTACGTGTAGTGACCTTCATCTGTTGACTACCACGTTGACTACCACTCACGTTGATTACCACTCACGTTGACCACCACGCACGTTGACTACCACTCTGCATACACGCAGACGCACTAACAAAGGAATGCAGGGTCGATCGAAGCAGATTACGATGGCACGCACGCAGAAACAAGCGCGGTCAGCCACGGTCGCGGACGCTGCGAAGGAACGAAACACTAGAGTTGACGTCACAACACCGCGGTTTCCGGTCTCCGCTCGCATCGTCAGCGTCAGCAGCAGCGCGCGGCATTCGACGGGGGCGGAGCTACAGCGCAATTTCAACCGATGATTACGTCGCTCCTAATTGAAAAAAAAAACCCAAAATTTTACCTACATGGTTTATAAGGTTCCCGCATCCGTATATGAGCGTCTTATTGAATTCGACAGACTCTTCAGCTTCCCTTTAAAGAGTTTCTTCGAGCAGCTGTACCTGCCCAGTCCCGCGTCTGCAGTAAGCAGTTGGAAAACGATGCTAGTCGTTTGGTTCCCTTTTTGCAGCCGCACTACATTTTGCGCCCATCTTTATTCCGAGTGTAATGGGCCAACTAGTTATTAAAGCCCATCATAAAATATAAAGACGCGAAATAAATGGACACACACAAGAGAAGAGAACGGGACAGGCGCCCTGTCCCGTTCTTATTCTTTCTTATTTATTTCTGCAGTAAGCGCCATTTCATAACATTATTAATGACATAACATTATTTATCTTTTGAAAACCAACTAGTGCCAGCTATAACTCTTTAAGCACTTAAATATTGACCTTTATCAAACGTTCACGCACTTTTGCTTCAAATTTGATTCCACCCCTCACACATCAAAATAGCGCCCTACAAAAGTACATAACTAGCCCAACAAGAAGAGCTTTTAAGTTATTAAAGTGAAGTGCACTAGTCGGCGCTCTGTCCTGTCTGTTTCTCTTCATCCGTCATTTCTTTTGTTTATTTCTTAGGCTTTGTTTTGTCTCGACCACTGGAAATGCACCAACCGTCTTTGCGGATACCTTTCTCTGGCGATGAAAGATAAGCTACGGAGGCAAAGTGTGTACAGATTAGGATGCTCCTGAAATTAGTCTCAAAGTTGCCTTTGCGTTAGCTCATACTGGGAACATAAAGCAATATGCAGCTACTTTACTGGAGCGCTTCTGTTAAAACAAGACACAAAATACAGCACTCAGTGTGTGAAGGCTTACTTAATCTTCGCTTTTATCATCCGCGTTGTGGCAAATGCGAAACCTCGTTATCTCCACCAAGAAACAGAAAGCGCTGACAATCGCTGTTTATACTCTGCAGGACTACTTCGCAGTAACAAACACATAAAAGGACCACCCCTGTGGCTTTTGGTTCAGTATACTTCCGGAATACAGCTTACTAAATCGCGGGTTCTTGCGTCTCTGCCCCTCTGGCATAGTAAGAAGGTTAGGGGAGCTCACCATCTGGGGTTGGACGTTGTACATGAGGCGGGTGCCACTGAAGTCCTTGCACGGGCGGAACAGGTCGTCCGCATTCTTCCCGCCGCTGGTGTTGGTCGCCGCATAGATGTGGCCGCGCATGGAGAAAGATATGGCCATCCACGTGAAGTCCCACTTGTGGCTCTGCATCCACTTCAGGTTGCTCATGGCTTCCTTCTAGCTCGACACAGAAAGGGTTCAGGGAGACGGCGCATCACGTCAGAAGGACGCTAGAAGTTTAGAGGGGTCAAGTATTCTTTAAGGCTCTATTGTCAATACTTTAGAGGAAAAGTGAAAGTTAGGCCTAGCGGAGAAATCACCCGCCGCGTTGGTGGCTGTGGTGAGAGAGAAGTGGTTCTTGAAAGGAATAGGAAAGGTTGGCGCTATCTTCTGCAGCCCTTGCGGGAGCATGCCTCAGTGTCGGTGGCTGTGGTGTCCCGCTGCTGCGCACGAGATTCCGGGTTCGAATCCCCGCCGTGGCGGCCGCATCTTGACGAGGGCGAGGGGTTTGACGGCGAAGCGCGACAAATGCTTTTGTATACTTCGATTGATGTGCCCGTCAAAGAACTGCAGGTAGCCAAAATTAATGTCGTCTGCCTTCTGCTACTGCATCTCTCGTACAGCTTTGGAGCGGTAAAAAACCCCGAATCAGCCAATCATAACGGTGACAACGAAAGCTATGCTTGCGATTTTTGAATTTCGCGGCAAAACCTCAGCGTCAGCGCATCGTGTGACGTCACGAATTTCAGAGTGTTTTCTATTCTGTTGGCCACTTTGGATGATCAAGTTGGTCTATTTAAATGTTGACTGGTCGGACAGAAGGACGTTTCCGCGATCACTGCTAATCCACCTCGACTTTGCTTTCTTCCTTCCGCTTTAACCTGGCGTGGAGTGGCAGTCCTGAGACACGCTTTTCTGGCGACACGCTTTTCTCTTTGCTTTCGTTCTTGTTCAACGTTCTCTCTCTCTCTCTTTCAAGACTTGTTGGGGTGGGTTACGTTATTTTTTTTAAAGAAGCAATGCGCTCCTTCTTTACCTATAATTAACCACATTACATCCGACCAGACGCTGTCCGCATCCATAACGTTGCGGCAAGGTGGCGCGGGAACATCAGGATGACGCTGACACCCGTCCTTCGGGCTTCCGTCCTTTTTTTTTTCTGCCTTACTAAGCCTTCTCTCCGAAGAAAACAGTGGCAACTATGCCGTTGCGTAGCTTACCACTACAGCACAATTTGCGTTTCCCTTTAAGCTTTAAATTAGGGTGACATAGGCTTAGGTCGCTTGATATGACTGACAAATTTCCAAACAGATCTCCGTTCCGCAGTTGGTACAAGTTGGGCTAATGAAAAAAGTGAAGAAGCTAGATTAGTACAATGCGCGTACGGAGCACCATCGGGCCATTCTACCAGTGATCAGAGGCACTGGAAGCCAGAACAGACGCAAAAGTGGTTTCCTGATGACGTATGAGCTGTTTAAAGCTGTCACCGCATAAATCTCCGTGCTGCCAATGCCACCTTTAGTTCTTAATAAATTCATGCTTTCTTCGTTGGTTACCGCTTCAACATTGCTTAATCTTCCATTTTATTCCACTGTCCTCTATTTAAGAGCGTGAAGTTTATGGCACATTTGGTCTTCATGTGTAATTATTCCTGCAGTTAGAAAAAAATAATTAATTTTTCACTTGCTATGTTTGCCTTGAATGCTTGTACGCGCCATGCGACCTGTCCGCTCCAGTCACAGATTATGATGGGCTGTAGATAATGCGCCAAAGCTATAAAATTTTATTCCGAGGCAAGGCAGACTGTATTCAAAGTAGGTCAATGATTTTCCCCTTATTTTCTACTAAGTCTTGATAATTTTGGAGCGCTTAACTATCATTGTGTAGCAACCTCAATTGGGTGTTGCGGCTTTTCAGAAAAAGACTTGCTCCAACCGCATGCACAAGTAAACTATTAGCCGCAAGTGTTGCGAGGCAGAAACGACTACTTTTTTTTTTCACCATCGCTGATGGAACGCTCCACGTCGAACGACCCATCAAACATGGTAGCGTATCCACCAGAGTGGCAGTGTGTTGCAGTACCCTGTAGGTTAAGATAAAATAAAGCCAACTCAGGGGGTTCAACTTTCCGAAAGCTCAATACGAGTGTTTCTTTTTTCCTGGCCATAACTGATCTTTTGAAAACAACTCGCCCACGTAGGTGAGTTAACCGTGACTCAACAGCTTCCTACAGGTGAATTTCACGCCTGACGTGAGCATAGAACTCCTTCTTGTTCAGTAAATAAGATTAGCTATGTAGCAGGAATGGTGCGTCCTGCTCTAAAGCTGCTCGACAGGAAGTTTTAGCTCGAGGTCAACTCCGATATTCCAACTCAAATGCAAGCAAAGCAAAAATGCTTTCATGTTCAGGGAAACCGATGAACGGAGTATAATGAAATTTCCTGAATTTGAGACAGAAAGCGAAGGTCTAGGAACTGTAACAAGCAATATCTTGATTATGGATTTAGACACAGATTCCGAGCTAAAGCTTCCTTTAAAGGGGCCCTGAACCAGTTTTTATCGAAGTGGAGAAAAGCACTTGAAGTGGAAATAGGTTATTTCAGAAATACTTTGTCACAAAAAGTACTTCAATGCGTTCAGCAGAAGCGGAGTTATTGGCAATCAAACACGGCCTCCGCTGTGCTGCCGTTCCTTCTTCGATGCCTTTCACTGGTTGCTTACTGGCTACGGTGTGGGCTGCTAAGCACGAGGTCGCGGGATCGAATCCGGGCCTCGGCGGCCGCGTTTCCGTGGAGGCGAAATGCGAAAACAACCGTGTACTTAGATTTAGGTGCACGTTAAGGAACTGCAGGTGGTCCAAATTTCCGGAGTCCCCCACTATGGCGTGCCTCATAATCAGATCGCGGTTTCGGCATGTAAAACCTCATAATTAAATTTTCTTTGCCTTGCGCTACGAAGGCTACGGCGAAGCGGGGAGTGCCCACAACGATCCGCCTTCTAAACGTCACCGTGGCGCGCAGTTACAATTTCATTTTGGATGTTACCGTAGACGCCACGACTAACGCCGTTGGTGCCTACGATGCGCCAAACTTAAGCCGAGCACGGTTGCCCTCGGCGAGCCGCAGTGCGCTTAGCCAGTGGACTCGTGGCGCCACCCCGCGGCGGCCGCGGTATCTACGCCGTGTAGCCGACCGCAGCCTGGAATCAGGTAGTGGCCAGTAGCAGCGGTCTAAGGGAATGACGAAATAACGTGTCCAAGGACGAAATAAAGCGCCCAGAAGAGAGTGAGGGCAGCGCCTTGTGTTGAAGAGAGAGCGTTTGAGAGGAAGGCGATTTCGCGATCTAAAGGGGCTTTATCGCGATCCACTTGCGAGCTCCACGCAGCGCGTGCGACAGCAAAACGTGGCTGAGATTATGTTCACGGCAGCGTATGCTACCCGCGGAGTCCGAGGCGTGGTTAAGGTTCGTTTTAAAGAATACGGGGTGATAGTTTTTAAGTATCCCCGAATCTTTAAAAAGCGCCTGTTGCAGATAACGTAACTCTCCTCGAGCTCGATCATTCAGAAAGGTGGACATTAATTGAACGAAAAATCGAAACGCGCATTCAAATAATAAAAAAAATATTCACAAATTTACTTCGTCATTAATTACTTCTGGCACGTATTGTGGTTTACGAATTGTAGCCAAGGCGTATACACTTCGAATGAATTTTCACAATGACACCAGTTAGGAGACATCGACCATCAAACGCGCCGTAAATATGCACTGTTCCACTTAACTCTTTTGACAGAGCGCTCTTCTTTGCATTCAAGCACAAAAGTACCTCAAACAGCCATGTATTTTTTCCCACGCTTAGGGAAATAATAATTCTAAACTCGTGTCATCCTGGAGATTCATTTAATATCGATACCTCTTGCAAACACACCGGTTATAATTCGTAAATTGCAATAGGTGCCGTATTCAATTAAAAAGGTCATTAACGATTTTTTTGTTAATTAATTGAAGAAATGTTTCGATTTCTCGTGCCCCTTTTCGAATGTTCCAGCTCAAGCGCACGAATTACGCTACCTGCCACAGGCGATATTTAAGAATTCTGGAAAACATAAGTATGATCGCCCCGTATACTTTAGCAAGGCATTCTATATAGTAAAACGAGGTTGAGTTTCGGACGCACTTACAAGTGGTGCATGTGGGAAGAAAATCTGAAGTCAGACGGTACGTTACCGTTAGCCTTGAAATGAAATATACAATCGGTGCCTTTCAGGCTGTAAGTCATCGTGATTAGGATTGCGTATGGAGAAACCGTACGTCGCAGGTTCCTGCTACGCTCACTCGGTCAACGCAAAGCCATTCACGATACGGCAGATGAAGTGTGTTATGGGAAATTTGCAAACACGGAATATGGTTGGTCATCGCAAAAGAAAGGGTAGTTGGCGATTTCGATGGCATAGGCCTTCCTGCCTCATATATATATAGAAGGCATTGTAAATGATTATACCCTCAGTTCTCAGGTCACCCTTTTTACCAAAGTAACAGTTGCACTGGGTTGTCACGCAGCTAACCTGCTAAATGAACGCGTAAGGAGTACAGAAGGCTAGCCACACTTACGATGGAGATGCCGTATTTGAATTTCCTGCGCGGTGGATCAGCGGGGTAGTTCAGCATGGTCATAGGCAGAATGCGGCAGTCCTTGCGTTTCCTGTCGGCGTAGGGCACGTGGGTGAGGGCCACATAGAACGATGGCTCGGTGATGCCACTGCACTTTCATAACGAGTCGTTAGAGAGTTTTAGCGCGTCCGGTATTCCCGTATACGTAATGGCTTTTGCGCAATAACGGGCTACCGGACGCTGGTAACGACATCTTGTGTCGCTTCGTTTAACCACGATGCCCCAGACAGATTTCCGTGTTTCTCTTTTTAGTGTATTTATCAAAAAGAACACCTAACACGGCAATGCACTCACAATTGCGCAACTGACTAAACTTTGAATACAGTTGGGTACAATGATAAGAGCTATGTGCATATCTGGATGAGCTCTGGGCCACCAACCAGGTCACTCACGCTGACGCCTACGGTAACCAGGCAATCCGCAAACGGTAAAACTTTTGGGGACAAACTGAAACTGTTCCATTAGGGGCACTTGCGCTTGTCGTACGGGCAAATGTATTCCGTTTAAAATAGTGCCATTTGCGGTGGTTCAGAGGCTACGATATGATGCTGCTGAACAAAAACAGTGCCTGACTTAGGACCCGGCAACAGGAAGCGTAATTGTGGAGGCGGAGATCCTAGGGGTCCTTTGAAGAACGCCTTCAGTGTCACTGAGAAATTCCGTGTGCGCTGTGTTATGCATCTTATGTATTGCATGTAATACACACACACACACACACACGCATATATATATATATATATATATAAAATCTGTTGTAATGACATATCTGTTGCAATGAAGAGAAAGAGACGCACTTGGACAAGGGTGTTCGGACTGCGGGCGCGAGCAGAGAATAGGCAGTAGTCAACAGGCGTTCTGATCACTCTTGTTTCTTTACAAAGGCACAGTCGATGAAAACACAGACTAAGGCGGTCCACCTCTAAGGACTGTCCCCGTGGGAGCACGTTGCCTTCCGTGCCTTCTGGGGCCAGGGATGACCGCCCACGCTTTCCTTGCCATGCATATATTCCCCAGGACATTATCGAATACTGCGCCGCGAAGTTCACGCTCCCACAGCCATGCACCCGACTGCAGTGAGTACCGCGGCCGTAACCGCCCCTGGCTCATCAGAAGCCGTTCACGCTCCCTTGAGGTTGGGTCTGTTTGGCGTGAGTACTGCAGCCGATGTCGCATTATCCGCGGACGCCGCCTGTGGCTGCTCTAGAGACTCGCCTGGTAGTCTCACGGTCCGCATGCGAACCATCTCGGTGCTCTCGCTGGACGACGTCGCCTCCGACAACCTCCGGGTTCTCGCCTATAGCCTTACCATGGCCAGCTGTTCGGCAAGTGCCAGAGCTCTGCGGGCTTCAAGATGACGCCGTCCTTTAGGCGGAAACAACCAACGTGCTCGGCGCTCGTCATGCTTGGCCGGACCACGCAAGTTCGTCGGTTGCAGTAAATCACCTTCGCGGTGCCGCAAAATGATGGTACAAGTACGAAGGCATCAGGGACCGGTCTTTGCCTGGTTGGAGTGAAGCTTTGGAAGCTGCCTTCGGCCGGCTCTGGTGCGTCTGCAGCGATTATGACCAGCACTGCTCCGCGGGCTGGTCTCGCGAGGGACACCGCGTCGACGCGGCAGTCGTGCCCGGCAGCGCCTGGACGGAGAGATGCGTAGGCTGCCCCACCGCAGGCCACCAGTGGCTGCGCCGTCGACTTCGCCTTAGAAGGTGGAATGCGTACGGCGACCACGACTCCTATTTTTACATGGCCGTCTACGCCAGCTGAGCTTCTGCTCGGGAGCAGCACCATCTCGCCGCTGGAGCTGCACCCGACAAGGTTTTGGCAGGCGGGCTCGCGGCCCGCGTTGCTGTTCACCACTGTTGCGCGCCATTTTTTCTGCCGCGCGTCTCGGACTCTGTTTTGGCATCCTGCACCACAGCGTCACTGCCACAGCCCCAGATCACGCCCCATCCGCTGCAGTCGGCGACGCAGCTTCCAAGCTCCACACAACCACATCGTGACCCCACAGCAGTCAATGGCCGTATGAATGCGGAGACATTGACTGCCATCGAGAGACCGCAAGAGACTATCGACGCGCAAGGCGCACAGGAGACCATCGCAAGAGACGCACAAATGACCAGATGTTGTCGGATGTAGCGGCGCGAAATCAGAGACCTATTGCTAACACGGCGGCAGCTTCTGCACAAACCGACAGCTTTGGTTTCGAGCGTTTCACGCGGAACAGTGAGGATTGCGTAAATGCCACGATAGCGGAGGTTAACCCTGATATGCGGCGTACCGCGTGAGCACACAGCAGCGCCGTGTTCGCACCTTGTTAGTTCCTGCCGGGAAGCAAACGTCTAGCGACAGCAGAGCACCGAGTATTAACGGCAAGTCGTCATTCCAGTCTTGAAGTAACCACACGTGCCACGACGGGAATATGGCGTGAACGATTCTGCGCGTTTACATGCGATGTGTGCATTGACCAAAGATTTGCGAGAGCCAGTGCAGGGATTATCCTGTGCTCAGAATCGTCGACGATGCGGGCGGCCATTCCCTTCGTAACGGGCGTTCACGGTGTGTTCCCGGATCCGGCCAGTATCACAATGCCGTTGCGTGCAGTGGTCTAATCAAATTTCCAGAAGCAGGAAACAACCACATGGCCGTGCGAACTGCCTGCAGTACTCGCGGGCACAACTGACGCACCTGCGGCGCCACGCTGGCCTTGCAGCTGCACGAACCGCGGTCCGGCGCCCGGCAGGCGACCTCCCGGCTCGCGCAGCCGACGCCTGGGGCGCGGCGCGGAGAGCCACCTCCGAGCCCGGGCTACGATCCCGCCTCGCAAGCCCGAGCAGTGCCGCTGACAAGGCACATTCGAGTCGGCACCAAGTGTCTGCCAGCTGAGGGCTACAGCACCGCCAGCCCGACGCTCAGGCCGGCGAGTTAAACGCTTCCTTGGTCGCCAACCTTGGCGAGAACTCTCAACTACGGCGTCGTTAAACAAATCTGTAACTTTGGGACGTTAAATTGTGAATATTAAATTTCATTTTCGTGTAAATATCAGCGCTAAATTAGGCGAGTAGATAGAATTGAAGCGGAACTCCATATTAAATTTTAGAAAAAGGATAAAGCAACAAAAATTGTCATTGCAAATTTCGCACCTGAACAGGTCAGGGTGGACGGGTCGTCATTTTCCCATTTCGAGTCTTTCTTGGAGACAGGCACGTACCCAAGGGGGGGCCCGGGGGGGCCCGGGCCCCCCCCGAAATCAAGTGGCATACCCCCCCCCTCCCCACCCACGCCACCACTCCTCACACATTCCTAAAGCGCCGCCAGATCAATGTTGAGACTTGGCAGCTTTTCATCGGTCAGCATTATGCTGCCTTTTTCACTCCTTTTAGATGGCGGTAGTTATCGGCATCTCTTGCAATGTGAAGGACAGTTTTCTCATAGATTCCGCACCCGCGCGATTAACTCGAGATGCGTTCAGTTGTCACCATCTATTCAACCGTCACGCGCATAGCTGTTGCTTTTGTTAGTTCAACCTTCTTTGTTTAGGCTGATCCTCGGACCAGGAGAGGGATGCGGCGGTTACTCAGCTGGTCTGTACTCTCATGGAACGAGTTGCGGCGGGAGAGAACGCCAATTGCGCTTAACTTATCCCTTTGCTTCATTATTTCCTTGAGTTACGACTCGCCGCGACGCTGGCAGATGCCCGGAACCATATACACGTGATATGGGTTAGATAAGGTGGCAAATAAAATAATGTGAAAGAGCGTCCATCATGAAACCCTGCAATAACCCTTAAGCCCATAAGCAAGATCAATGTCGCCCGTTACCTCGTCTGTTTTTCCCTAACTGTATAGCACTTTTCGTGCAAAATTGGCAACTGGAAACAAAAATCGCAAGGAGTTGAGAAATTAAGCGATCTACTAAGGGAGAGAGCCAAGGCAACAACCGAACTGCAAGCAAAAGCGAATAATAAAAATGTTAACCGTTGTTTATGAGAATATTTATGGAGCAACATCTTTTTATTTAAAAAGGAAGTAGAGAAAACGCCGCCGGAAGTGGAGAACAATTACTTGTTTTGAATGACGCTTCTACAGTTATCGGTCGAACCGCCACACGTAGCCACTTCTCTGCTGTGCTTATGTGGGTACTGCGCTCACCGCGAAAGTTGAGCGCAGTACGTCTAGAATTGCAGAGTCCTGCGCTCTACGCGGTTATATGGGACTGGCGGCCGCACAGCGTTACGCAACTCGCGGAACTGTCAAAACTGATCAACAAGGCGAAAATAACTGATATTCGAACCTATAACATGAGAAAGGCTGAAGAAGCCGTAAAAACTGAACGCAGTCTGAAATCAGTAAAACAGAAACCTGGCATAGGACAAACCATGATGTATGTATGCACTAAAAGATAAGAAGGATAATATTATCAGCAATCTCGAAGATATAGTAAAAGCAGCGTAAAAATTCTAAGCTGACCTGTATACAGTACCCAGAGGAGTCACGATACCTCACTTAGAAACAGTAATGAACAGGATACAGAAACTCTCCTATAATTAGCGATGAGGTCAGAAGGGCCCTGCAAGACATGAAACGATGAAGAGCGGGAGTAGAAGGTGGAATAACAGTCGATTTAATCAAAGATGGAGGAGACATAATGCTTGGAAAACTGGCGGCGCTTTACACGAAGTGTCCATCGACTGCAAGGGTCCCAGAAAACTGGAATGCAGACATTATACTAATCCACAAAAAAGGAGACGTTAAAGAATTGAAAAATTATGGGACCATTAGCTTACTCCCTGTATTATATAAAATATTTACCAAAATAATCTCCAAACACTGGACTTTAGTCAACCAAGGGAACAGGCTGGCTTTAGGAAGGGATACTCTACAATGGATCGCATCCATGTCATCAATCAGGTTATCGCGAAATCTGCAGAGTACAATAAGCCTCTCTGTGTGGCTTATATAGATTACGAAAAGGCATTTGATTCAGTAGAGATACCAGCAATCGTAGAGGCACTAGGTAATCTAGGAGTACAGGACGCTTACGTAAAAAGCTTGGAGAATATTGCTACATGCGTGTGGTATTTGTTTGTTTGAACGAGGCGCGTAGGCGCCATCACTCCAGAAAAGAGGAGGAAGAACGAACTGGGCTCGCGCTGTGAATCTAACCGGTCAGAGCTGCAACCGTTGTTGTAAATATATACTGTAAATAGTTTCTCGTCTTACTGACTCGTCCTTCGCGTAAGAATGTCTACAGAGGTTCTACAGCTACCTTAATTCTACACAAGAAAAGCAGGGAGATACCTATAGAGAAAGGGGTCAGACAGGGAGACACAATTTCTCCAGAGCTATTCACCGCGTGCTTAGAAGAATTCGAGCTATTAAACTGGGAAGGCTTAGGAGTAAAGATCGACGGCAAATATCTCAGCAGGCTTCGGTTTTCCGATGACATTGTTCTATTCAACGACAATGCAGACGAGTTACAACAAATGTTTGGAGACCTTAACAGAGAGAGTGTAAGAGTGGGGTTGAATATTAATATGCAGAAGTTGAAGATAATGATAAATAGCCGGGCAACGGAAAAAGAGATCAGGATCGCCAGTCGGCCACTAGAGACTGTGAAGGAGTACGTTTACCTAGGTCAATTAATCACAGGGAACCCTGATCATGAGAAGGAAATTCACAGAAGAATAAAAATGGGTGAGTTCGCATACGGCAGACATTGCCAGCTCCTGACTGGAAGCTTAACATTATCATTGGAAAGGAAGGTGTGCAATCAGCGCATTTTACCAGTGCTGACATATGGGGCAGGAACTTGGAGACTGACAGTGAAGCTTCAGAACAACTTAAGGACAGCGCAGAGAGCGATGGAACGACGATTGCTAGGTATAACGTTAAGAGACAGAAAGAGAGCGGTTTGGATCAGAGAGCAAACAGGTATAGACGATATTCTAATTGACATCAAGAGGAAAAAATTGTAGCTGGGCAGGTCATGTAATGCGCCGGTTAGATAACCGTTGGACCATTAGGGTTACAGAATGGGTACCAAGAGAAGGGAAATGCAATCGAGGACGACAAAACACTAGGTGGAGCGATGAAATTAGGAAATTCGCGGGCGCTAGTTGGAAGCGGTTGGATGAGGACAGGGGTAATGAAAGATCGCAGGGAGAGGCCTTCGTCCTGCAGTGGACATAAAACAGGATGATGATGATGATGATGATGATGATGATGGAGGTGGTGGGCCCCCCCCGAAAAAAAATCCTGCGTACGTGCCTGCTTGGAGTTGAGTATTTTAATAGAGTACCTGCTCTCGTTCATTCTCGAACACATGGCTCCGGTACACTTTCCTGTTTGAATGTCTGACAATCTGTGACGTCATGGAGAGCTGACACACGCATCTGCACGCGGTGTCGCCGCCTTTCTTTCAGGCGAGCAGTCCTCGCACTTGCAAGGGTCACTTATTTGATATTCTGACACTGGAACAAACAACTCTACCGAAAACGTGCTTCATGCCCTTAACTATACCACCTGAGAGGTGATGGTATGTGTCACCTTCTTGACTAAAACGCTATATCAGGGCATTCTGCCGCACTTTGGTACTGTTTGGTCGCAGTTTTTTGATATTCGATATTAGTTTTAGTCAAATCGGTGGTTCCTAGAATAAACTAATGTCAAGGGGGTATCCCAACGCAACACTTCTCAATTTCATCCAAAACCCTAATGACACCGAGTAGAGCGCTGAAACAGACAAGCGACGATTAAAAAGGACCTACACAAGCGCTGTTGCTGCCCAAATTATTCGTCACTTGCCTGGTTTCAACGCTGTGGCCGCTCTGCCTATGGATACCTAACATCTTTTTGCAACATGTTTAATCAGATGCAGCAAATAGTAGCTGAATTATAATGCAGACTTTATCTTGTACACGGAGAGTAAAAAAGATCAAAGAAAGAACAACACACACTGAAATTGAGAAACACGGGCAAATAAAAACGCGTTAGAATGTAATATTACTGCAACAGCAAAATTCATTAACCCAGTACGCATGTGACAACAGGAACAGTTATAAGCTGTTTTAAATATTTGAGCTAAATTATTACGAAATATATCAACAAAAACTAGTTAAAAAGACAGGAGGTTAACTATTAGACTAAAAGTTAGAAAAGCTGTTATCCGTTCACTGAAACTTCAGTCTCGACAAATCGCAGATGGTTTAGAAATGTAATGGCAAACGACTTGCTTGGATCTGTCGATGTTCTGATAAAGGAGCGGTTCATCGAAGAGTGCGCCGACGACAGTGTAGAACGCTGGAGTGGGCACGTTCGACGGTACTTGCGAGTTGACGTGCTCGCGGATATCCTGCAGAAAAAAATTTAAAAATTCGGAAAATGAAGGCGCGTACGTAGCAGCATTTCAAATTTAAGATCCCAGTAGAAAGAGAAGCGAGAATAAATTATATAAACTAAACAAAGCAAAAGACATTGTCTCGATCGTTTCTACCGGCTTTGTTCAAGGTGGTCCCTAACAATTCTGCGCCGACGTTTTAATAGCTCATGCGTAGAAGTTTGCTTTTAGGAGAAAATTTATCAGTTTTTAGGAATTGTTAGGGATACCCAGGAAAAATTTCATAAAATAAATTGCATAAAATTGTGACTAAGATAGAGGCTTGTCGATGCAGATGTGACGTCAAGGCAAGCATGCTTTATCCCTCATCGATTTTCGTTGAAGGCTTTCAGATGTGTCGGCGTCGGCGCGATTTAGGTCGGAGCGATACCGATCTAGAATATCGGCTATCGCCGTTTGCTATCTTATACACATCGCTCTCTTGCTGTCCCTTAACCATGCGCCTAACACGTTTCGCTCCATCGTCCTTAAGTTGTTATCGAGGCTCTTTGTTAACCTCTACGTTTCTGCCCGATATGCATACCCAGGAATTCTGGACATGCGTTTAGTTTCTTTTTGCGCCACCACGTGGCGTATCGACATTAAAGATTTGAAACTCGCGCCGTGACGTATGCCATGACGCACAACTTAAGAAAACATAATAAGAAGAAGCACACCCTGAGACTGTTGCTTCACCTCGGTACTTGGAGAGGAGCGCGCTTATGTATCAGCCTTATCTTGAAGACAACCTGCTACTTGCTCGACTTGCAATGAATCGACGATTTTGCTAGACACCTTGCCAGACAGCTCGTCGGCATTCCGGGTAAGATGTCTGGCCGAGATAACGGCTCCTGCAAAGCTTCGGTTGGGTTTTCTTTCTTCATTGTTTTTCCTTATTATTTGTTTACCACTGCGGCCACGGCGTTCCGTATAGTCAGCGTTATTTTTCTTGTGTTTTCTAAGAACCGGTGTGATTCAATAAGAGGAAGCTTTAACTCGGGCCCTTCTTCGATGCCAGCTGCTCAAATACATGTAAAACGCGTAAATGACTTTATGAGGAAATCGCTCAACCGATCTGAATGAGAATTGTTGCATTCGAGAGAGAACGTTAGATCACAGTGATCGCTGCAATAATAATTTTGATTTAGGTCATGGCATTATTGACAAGAATTATCGGAAATCGGCAAATCTGAAAAAAAGAATAGAAGTACGAAGTTTACAAATCCGTTAGTTCGGATAAAAACTGATATCGCATCCGTCTAAACTGCAGTAAAAATAAATTATGGGGTTTTACGTGCCAAAACCACTTTATGATTATGAGGCACGCCGTAGTGGAGGACTCCGGAAATTTCGACCACCTGGCGTTCTTTAACGTGCACCTAAATGTAAGCACACGGGGGTTTTCGTATTTCGCCCCCATCGAAATGCGGCCGCCATGGCCTGGATTCGATACCGCGACCTCGTGCTCAGCAGCCGAACACCATAGCCACTGAGCAACCACGGCGGGTTCTAAACTGCATCCCTTGGGGCATCTCAATCGGGCAAATTTGATGTATGAATTCATAACTTATGTGAAGTTGTTACAATGCCTGTAAAGATTTTGCGAATACCATATTCAGGAGTTAGTGGGGTATTTCAGGGTGGCATATGATATATCACTTTTGTCCGCATTAAATGAAATATTAGGTGCAGCTTACAGAATTCCGATATCATATTTAGTTGCTGAGGTACAGAGTCGTATACTTCGAGTATTGTTTCTTGAAATTTCGCATTTTTTAGAATTAAAGAAAAGTGGAAGCTAACTAAAATTCGCTTTCTGAAATCTCAATTTAACTGCTTCTTTCAAGTTCAACATAACTCATGAATTGCGGTGCAGTCGTTGTAAGAAGAAAAGATTGCTGATTTCTCATGTAGGAGCTAAAGCTTCCCGTTAAGTTAGGTTTAGAATAATATTTTTGCTGAAAGAAGAAGCAAGAGAGGTAGCGTATTTACATTATGGCGGCCGCAGTCCGATGGGGGCGAAATGCGAACACACACGTGTACTTGGATTTAGGTGTACGTTAACAAAACTCAGGTGGTCGAAATTTTCCGCATTCCCCCACTACGCCGTGCCTCATAATCAGATCTTGGTCTAGGCACGCAAAACCCCGTAATTTATTTTTTTGACGTACAGAATGTACAGTAATTTACAGTAATTTACAAAGCCAACCCTACAGCAGGCTAGTCATTAAAGCGTTCACTTCTTCAGACCTAAGCTCGTGCTCATCTTCCTCAGCTTTGTGCAGAGCTGCGCAACATATCTGTACTTGGCGTGGAAGCGCCGTCCCACTGCTTTTTAGGCAGAAAAGGACTGGTAGCGTTTTAGGCGGCTGACCTGAACAACGTGATAGGAAGTCTGGATGGAGCGAGTAATAGGTGTGACCGGAGACAAATCGTAGCCTGCGTTGGTTACGTGACAGAGAGGACTCGGTAAGGGCCGGTGTAGCGGGATATCAGTTTTTCCGAGAGGCCGAAACAGCGGGTGGGAGATCGCAGAGGGACAAGATACCCGGGAATATAATCGGCGTCCCGGTGACTACTGTCACATATGCTTTTACGCTTGTTCCGAGAAGCACAAAGGCGACGGTGCGCAACTTGGCGTGTTTCTTGGGCTCAAGCAATGACATCGCTTGTATACTGAGACACGGACTCTTGAGGGGTAGCCAGTATAGTATTAAAATGTAATACTGGATCTGGGCCGCACAACAAATAAAATGGTGAGTAATGTGCAGTGTCGTGGCGCGATGAATTGTACGCGAATATGACAAACGGGAGAGCAGTATCCCAGTCACGATGGTCATCAGAAACATACATGAAGGGCATACCTGGTATCGTTCGATTAAGCCGCTCCGTAAGACCATTCGTCTGCCGATGGCATGCATTAGTAAATTTTTGCTTGGTAGAATAAGGATGGAGGAAGTCGCCCACAACTGTATAGAGGAAGTAGCGACCCCTGTCGGTAAGAAGTTGACGAGGAGCGCCGTGGCAAACAATGACGTTGTGCAACAGGAAGTAGGCTACGTCTGTTGGAAGGGCTCTGGTGAACGCGAACCAAGTTGTATAGTCTGTTGCGACGGCAATCCACTTGTTGCATCAGTCAGATGTGGGGAAAGGTGTCAAGAGGTCTGCACCAACGCGATAGAAGGGTTCGGTAGGAAAGCCAAGAGGTATCAGTAAACCAGAAGTGAGCGCAGATGGATTCTTCTGGCGTTGACATAATCCACAAGAAGCGACGTAGCGGCGGTCAGGCGGTACATACCAAGCCCAAAGAATCGCCGCTGGACACGGTCGTACATACTGATTCCCCGAGGTAACCAAAAGTTGGTAGACCGTGCAGCTTGGACAGAATCGTGGTGCGAACACGCCGGGGTATAACCAGCACCATCTCACATCTACTGGGGTACATGCTACGCCGCTATAAAGTGCCGTCCTTGAGTATAGGAACATGCCAAGAGAAGGCTCACATGACCTAGATGTAAACTTTTGCATGATACCACGTATGCTTGGATCTCGGCGCTGTTCTGGAGCGAGGTCAGCTAAGCAGACAGAGAAAATACTGAGCAGAACCATAGGTCACAGGAATATCGTCTGGGAGGCGGTACAAGCAGTCAACATCTTGGTATAAACGGTCGGACTTGTAAGCAACTGTGTACGAGTATTCCTGTAGGCGTAGCGCGCAGTGACCTAGGTGATTGGTAGGGTCTTTGAGAGACGAAAGCCAGCAGAGCGCATGGTGGTCTGTGGTGAATGTAAAGGGCCGGCCGCATAGGTAAGGGCGAGATTTTGCCACTGCCTAGAGAAGTTCAAGGCACTCACGTTCAGTAATGAAATGATTCCGCTCAGCTGGAGAAAGCAGACGGCTGGCGTAGGCAATGACGCGGTCGTGGCGTCGTTGACGTTGGCAAAAAATGGCACTGCTTCCATGACCACTGGCATCAGTGCGGACTTCTGTTGGAGCAGTCTGGTCGAAGTGCGCAAGAAGAAATGGAGATGTAAGGAGAGAGATAAGCTTCGAGAAGGCAGTTGCTTGTTCAGGTCCCCAAGAAAATGAAGCATCTGCCTTCAGAAGAGCAAAGGACGGCGAGCTTTTCCAGGGTCTGGGCGCACACCAGCTGAATGAACAAGATAAGCGAGGACAGTAATTTAGCGGCATGTGAAGTGACATTTAGACGAATTCAATTGAAGGCGAGCATTGGGAAAATCAGAAAGAAAGAGCGAGACGCACTCCGGGTGTGTGGCAAATGTAGAAACAAAAACGATGGCGTCATCTAAGTAACAAATACAGATGAACCACTTGAGGTTATGAAGGAGTGTGTCCATCATGCATTCAAAAGTAGATGGAACATTACATAAGTCGAATGATATAAATTGGAACTTGTATAGGCCATCGGGTGTTACAAAGGCTGTTTTATCTCGGTCCATGTCGTCGACGCAGTCTGCCAATAACCGAAACCAAGGTAGCTGGAAGAAAAGTACTTCGCACCATGTATGCAGTCAAGGGCTAGATCAACGCGCGATAGAGCATAAACGTCTTTATTGGTGATCTTGTTGAGGTGCCGGTAATCTACGCAGAAGCACCAGCTGGCGTCCATTTTAACTAGAACGACAGGGGACGCCCAAGGACTGGATGATAGTTGAACGATTCATGGAGAGAGAATCTTCTCGACCTCCATTTGAATGACTTGTTGTTCGTGCAAGGACCGACGGTATGGCCGCCTGTGAATAAGATGTGCGTCACCGGTGTAAATATGGTGTGTCGTGAGAGAGGTCTGGCCTGAAGGGCGGCCTAGATAAAAAATGTCGCTGAACGCAGAGAGCAGCTAGTTGGCGTAGTGAGGCGGAAGTTCGGGAGCAATAACGTTTGTGAGCTGAGGAACGATAGCCGGCAAAGAAGAAGAGTAAACGGGAGACGACGTAATATAAGCAGCCCCGGCTGAAAATAGGCAAACTTGCAATGAAGACAGCGTACCTAAGGCTCTGCCTTGTGGTAGGACGTGGTCAGCGATTCCGAAGTTGACGAGCTGAAGGCTGGTAGAGTTGTAGGTGATACTGACGGCGGTTTGCGGAAGAGCAACGTGATGGGCAAGGAGGACTTCCGCGAGAGGAGACACAACACAGTCACCATCAAGCACAGGTGGAGCTGTATAAAGCAGGACGCTGTTCATGGCTTGTGGGGCGAGTCGAATGTGCTCAGCGAAGCAGAGCCTGCTAGGAACTTCCTCAGGAGGGTCAGGACAAAGTAAATCAAAAGGAAGAAGTCCAGCGTAGCAATAGATAAGGGCGGAGTGATCGGGTAGGAAATTAAGACCTAGAATAACGTCATGGGGACACTCTTAAATAACAGTAAACAAAACAGATGTTTGGCGGCCAGAGACACCAACACGAGCGGCACACATTCCTATTGTGGCCAATGTTCTTCCGCAAGCGACTGAATTATTCGTCCTTTCATTAAAGTTCATATTTCCCGATTTCTCTGCTAAACATAAGGCCTAGGTTTTATCGCTGCGTTGCCACAAATATTAGCAAGTGTCTAAATCACATGCATTGTTTGCTAGTGGCAGAATGCCGCCATCATACATCAGTCCAGGGACCTTCTGTTGCGCGATTTGTCAATTACTCAGTGCCGACGACAGTGCCACGTTGAAGTGATCGCGCATCCCGACAAGCTTAGCGATCGAGGCCGGCTTTCCCGCCTCCCAGTTCTAGCCACCCTAAAGCAGTGACTTGGGCGTTGCGCCGCTAAGTCCCAGGGTGTGGGGTGGAATGCCAGCCGAGGCGGCCACATTTCTACGGCGACGAAATGCAAAAAGTGTAGAGTACCGCGCATTGTGCGGAAGTTGAAAGAAGGTCCAGGTGGCCAAAATTAATCGGGAGCCCGCCACTACGGCGTGCCGTCCGTCCGTCTGTCTGTGTTTGTCTGTCTGTCTGTCTGTGTGTGTGTCTGTCCGTCCGTCCGTCCGTCCGTGTCCGTCCGTCCGTCCGTCCGTCCGTCCGTCCGTCCGTCCGTCCGTCCGTCCGTCCGTCCGTCTGTCTGTCTGTCTGTCTGTCTGTGATGTTACGCCGACCCAGTGGCGGATGTAGTCTACCTGCTTGGGCCCCTAGGTATGTGCTCCTTTCATTCCTGATGACGCCAGGAAACCAAGCCTGACGCCACGAACGCTCAGAAATCTATTAGGGACAGCAAATACTGCTCCCGCACACCGTCTGCGATGTACCGTTGCGCTGAGGCGTTTCTTGTACAACGTAGGAGAATACAATGTAACGACAGAGATGCACGGTTGGGTGCATGTGTTGTAAGTTCATCAACTTGAATTGCGTTAACAAAACCTCTCCGAGTATTCGCACCTGCTTATTAGATGCCTGCACTATCAATATACAGGCGGTCTTTTTTTACCGGCACGAAATTTTAAGAAATAGATCAATGTAAATCTTCCTGACGTTATTGCTATCATTCGAGTGTTCAGACGGAAACCTCCGGATAAGGAGCAAGTTGAGTAGTTGTGTACGTAACTCACGAAGATAGTATGTTAATTATCTTTTAAATAATTGATTTTAGGTGGCTAAAGCAAATCAGTAGTTTGGAGCCTGTCTTCGACATTGTGTAGTTGAGCGAATATATGCTTTATAAACATGCTCCTGTAAGAGCTAAGAACAAATATTTTGCAATTAACCGCTCTCTGTAAGCTTAACTGACGCAGAAAAAGATCGTGGGTAACATCGACCTGACCGCTTTCAGCCTTTCGAGATATTGTCATGAATGACACGGCTCCGTGAGCATTTTCCTTGCGGCCAGACGACTGTCGATATTTATTCACTTTGTTTTCCCGAAGGCAAGCCGTTTAAAGTTGAAATGTCAATGTAGCAACGAACGTGCGCTGCCGAAAGCTTGCTTTGTCACAGAAATGATACATGATTGAATGATAGTTCAGATTTAGCGGGTCATTGCCCTCAAGACATTGCGCTGCCACCGACGGAAGCAAGATAACAAAGTTGAACTGCCTGGCAGCCTCTTACGGGGCCGTGCCAGCCAAGGGCGGCAATACTGACGTCGCAGGCGCTTTTTCTTTCTCTGTTTGGCTTTAAGAAAGAGATAATGCTACAAATGCAGTGTCATTCGTTCTTCTCCCGAGGATTTAAACACGAGTTTTAATGGTCTCCACATCGCGTTTGTTTCCAAGAGTAGGTGTAAGCAGGGAAATGTTCGCTCACACCCGAAAACACACACACACCCTCGCACGCACACACACGCTCTCTCTCTCCCTTGCACGAGCACACACTCTCTTCCTCACAAGCACTCACACGCTCTCTCCATCGCAGGCACAGATGTCCATGCGCACACAAACACCCACACTTTTGTCCACATGCATGCATGCTGAAACACGAATACGCTCGGTCACACACGTGCACATTCACACGCTGCCATGCTTGCGCCGCAAGCACACACACACAATGCACTAACACGCAGATGCAGGCATGCCCACACGCCGCGAACGCTCACGCACGCATACACGCACTAGCTTGCAAGCATATGTAAATACGGAGGCACTAGCACGCGCACACATCGTACCCTCGCACACACACACACGCACAGTCTCTCTCTCCCTCGCGCGCGCACACACACACACACACACACTCTCTCTCTGTCTCTCCCGCACATAAACGCACTCTCCCTCACACGCACGTGCTCTCTCTCCATCCGTCATACGCCATACACACGCGCGCACGCACAGACATCCATGCGCACACAAACACGCACACATTTGTTCGCAATCGTGCATGCCAAAATTCGAAAACACACGTTGGCACGCGTACACGCATGCACTGCAAGCGCGCGCACACGCGCACGCACGCACAGGTGCACGCACACACGCCGCTAACGCTCACACACGCATACACGCACTCCCGCGCATGCAAACGCAAATACGGAGGCACACGCCCGCACACTCATACGCAGAGCGCACACGCGCATACACCCACGCCCAGGCACGCTCAACACATGCACACGCATAACCACTCTGTACCATCTCGCCTGCTTCTCAAAAACCTGCGCGTGCGAACAGGCTGCATAACACTCCCTCTACCATTACCTTCTCAATGCCAACTGTAATAAATCGCTTTATGGTACAAATTTGGCGCTTCTTCAAGTCAATGTGCCCTCTGGCGGGAGGGTGCAAAACGATTTCCTCCTGTCGTGAGATTTCACCGCCCCTGTCTGACCTGCTTTGACTGCTTTACCGCACCACCAATATTCCGACTAAGTGCTAAAATGCATATGTTGTTAGAAGGGGCTACCCACTTGTTGTCGTCAGTTGAAACTTTTTGACCCTCAGCCGATATTCTGAAATATAATTTTGAAAAAAAAAAAATTCCCGTTGAGTTACACTTGTGCGTTGCTGTGAAGTTCCGAAGGAGAATGTCCAGAATTCCTGGACATGTTAGCACTAGTAGAATGCAATGAATGTACACTTTTCTTTTAAACGACAGTGGTAAGCTCCAAGTAAGGATTTGGTAATGCCTGCTCGAACTTATTTTTGTTCTTCTGTAAATTTGCAAAAGGACCGCTTTTACGGCAACAAATGTTAAAGCAGCACACAAACGACATATTACGTTAAACTTCAGTATTGCGCTTCCCAAATACCAGAAACAGGTCACTCTCACGGTGAGAGGACGCTTGGTCGAGCCAGAAAAGAAGCCAAACAGCAATAAGGGTGGCAGCGGCATATGGACGTTCGTCTGCCAGTTCCCCCTGACGTCACGGATTTGCAAGACATCCGCTTATATGATGGCAGTGAACTGTGTGTAGACAAGGATTGTTCATGTCGCATTTTAAAGAAGCCAGGTGGCCAAATGAGCATATTTTTAAACATCTCTCGTTTTTTTTTTCCAAATTTGTGTGCCAGATTCAAGAGAAATACTATTGGTTCTTATAGCCCCCTGTTACCAAACCTTTGCAATGAAAAAATGCTTTATAGCTCTTTTATCGAGCTAAACATAGTTATTGTTACTTAGTGCACCTAGCTAGCCTCTTCAATCGCACGCACTGACAGCAAACCGCTATATGATATTGCGTCTTTGGCCTGACGCAAACAGTGCAGCCTCGAGTATTATAAGGCAACTCTTGCCTTTCTACTAACCAGTGCACTCGACAAACGGCTGTAGATATACCGGAACTTATTAGACTTGTAGTTACGCCCCTCTCTTTTGTTTCTTTTTTTTATTTGATCGCGACCAATCATCGCTTTTGCTTTGCGTCTCTCTTCCACAGTGCAGTGGAGAACGCCAGGGAAAGCAAGCTATGGCTGAGGCCGACATCTCTGCCTTTCTGTAAGTGAATCGCTCCCTCTATTTCTGTTACTAACACAGAGGGTCTTCCTAGATTCTGTTGCTGTCTTCGTCGCTACGGTTGCTGATGGTTCTACACGGCGCACCTGTAGAATCCTGAGGCATTCGAAGAACTTGGGCGACGAGATGTACCGGCGGTACAGGCCGAGCATGCCGAAATGGGACACTCCTCGCTTACGCAGGTTGTCGACAGCAGCGTTTAGGTTACCGCTGAGGGCATCGGAGAACAGCGTGTCCTTACTGTAAGAACAAGGGTAGGGAGTGACGATGCAAGCGTGGTGCAAATTGCGCGTGAAAGATACTGTCGCAGCCGTTGAATTAAAGGGAGAGTAAAGCCAAATATTAAGTCAAGACGAAGTGATGGATTAATGCTCGAGGACATCTAAGGGGAGATATTATCGCGAACAAAGTTTTGGTAATCGAGAAATCGAGGTAAATGCAGGGCACGATTTGCGGCGGACCCGTGACATTCAAGAACGTGGCCGATGGCGTAGACACGCCTTACTATAATTCTGTGACTAGCACTCAACCTCTCGTCATAAAAAGATCCTTCCATTGCATTATAAGACGGAAGAAAGCGCTACTTGATCAGCTCTATTCGATGTTTAAAAGAAAGAACTCACTGACATTACCATTGACAACGGCGCGGCCGGTGGAAAGGTTTGGTTTTTCGCTCAAGTAAAACTATTGCTTGGGATAGTTGGTTCATGCTTGAATTAGTAAAGGCAAGGCGCAGAAGACCAGGAGAAAAACACAAACGACAGGACCGGCGCGGGTCCTGTCGTTTGTGGTCTTCTTGAGTCCTGGTCTTCTGCGCCTTGCCTTTACTAATTCCAAGTTTTTCGCTCGCCCCTCCGCGCCACTCGGCCTTTCGCATTTCAGTAGTTTAGTTATCGCATAGTGATGCGTTGGTTCTACTGCCTCGCGAAACTGACACGAAGTGCAAGTAGCAGGGAATTCCACGCGCATGTGATGTCGCAGGATATCCGAACGGTTCAGGCCACTTGACCGAAAGAAGCTTCAGGGGCGAATACAACGTTCTGATTTGGCTCGGTTTTTCCAAGGCCCCGCGTTTGCGTTTCGCGAACTAGCGCCGTCTGTCGGCTGCCGTTTTCTCGACGACAGAAGCAAGTAGAGGGCGGTGATGGCGCGTGCAACGTAATGCAACGTCACCATTTTTCCGCTCGTAGGCAGGCGACTTGAACTGCACTAAAGGTATGTGGACTCTTTAAACGTGATTTTATCTAGCACATAGGCATTTCATGGCACGAAACAAGCGCTGTGAGGTTTATGCAATGGTAATTTAACATTCCACGTTGACATATTTGCCTTTAGTGTCCCTTTACATGCGCAACCGCAATGAAATTTCGCTCTAGCAAAATTGGTTATACTGCATGAGTAATATATAATATCGAATCAGTATTACCAAGGCTGAGTCTAATCTTCTGATTATCTTAATAGCAGCATTTAAAAAGCACTTTAGCAGTAGGGCAAGTTCCAACGCACAGCCGCCCAGATAATCCGCGCACCGCGAGCGCTGTATCTTGAAACCGACCTGCGACTGGTACAGAGTCCAGCGCGTGCTGTTTCCACGGCTGAGTTCGCGTTGATGCGAGACGCAGCACGAAAGCGAATTCGCTCGCTGCTGCTGCCGCGCTTCCTCTCTCCAGCGTTCTGAGAGCGTGTTTCCGCGGTCGTCGAGTGAGATGTGTTCATGCTTGCTCGTGCGCGCGTGACACCATGCTTGTCAATTTAATTAGTGTGCCTATGCTTACAAGCTTAAATGGCCGATAAAACCACTATAATTACTTCGCAGATCTGTCCATTAATTTTCTATAGCAATCGATGCTTCACCTTTCGAGCGAAACTGCGACTTTCTTGCACTATTAAAAACGGCTCTTTTCGCGAGCTTATCGCGACGCATGTCCTCGTATTTCAAACGTGATACATTAACGATACTTATTAAACCTTCTTTCGTGAACTCTGACATATATTCAGTTCGAAAGCGCCGTAAACAGCAAGGATTAGAATTTCAGAGGAAGCCCAATTGGAAATCTCGGCACTCAGTCAGATATGGAGTCGCTTGCTCTTCACGGTATGCTGAACAAGTAACACACATGGATTGCTTGGTGCGTCTGCTGACACTCACACTGGAGAGAAGGAGGCGCCTACGCCCGTCATGCGCATGCTCTTGCCGAGCCTCAGGAAGTGGTCCAGGCCTGAGTCGCTCCAGCCGGTCGGGTTGTTCTTCAGGTAGAACGACTCGTAAAAGATGAAGTCGCACAGCCCATCGCCCGGAATGCTGCTGACATTCGTGAACTTTACGCTGACCGTGCAGATCAGCGGGCTCCTGGGCCATTCTGCGCAAGTGTCGTGGTGTATTGAACAATGTTATATGGTATCTGGCAGCCTCGTTGCCATTAGCTAGCATGCTAGGGTTTATTAGCTGCATGCCTGCTCTCTCAAATTCACATGTCACATGACGCCATCGGGCAAATACCGATGTTCCGCATCCACCCGCTATGGCCCAGAGTGGCGCTCGCTAACACTCCCAGGGCTAGATCCGGTACACATAGATGCCCAAGATAGAGGACGGTGTATTCGACACGGTAACTGTAGCATGACTGCGCACCCTAAATGCACAGATACTCCTGGCGCACGGTCCCACGCCTATATAATCGAATGCTTGAATAAAGCAATCGTTCTTCTTGTTCTGACCATCATGCTTTTGCGTCGTCCTTGCTAGTTACATGGTGTCAGAAGGGGCCGCCGCGGACCGAAGCGCAGCAGTAACGGCACGGAATTGACCTACTTCGGATGCCGGAGCCTTTGCGTCTGTCGGGCAACCTATCGGGAAATTGTCGCGCTTGGTCGAATTGTCGCAATTGGTCGCGCTTCAAGCAACGGTTCGAGCTGTATCTGCAAGCAACCGCAGTAGAGAAGGCCCCGAAAAGTGATGCTTCAACAGCTGCGCTCTTGCTGAGCTTCGCAGGAGACGAAGCGCTCGACATCTTCAACAATTCCCAGTACGGCCCCGGTGAATACAACGAAAGCTACGGAACTGTGGTGCAGAAGTTCGACGCTTACTTCTCTGAGGTGAGCCACGCAATTCATGAAAGATATCTATTTCGTACAAGGAGCCAGGTGGAGAAGGAACCTTTTGATAAATTTGTGCGCGACTTAAAGAAACAGGCAACCCAGTGCAATTTTGGGGATCAGCACGATTCACTGTTCTATTTGGCCATACCTGGCCCTTGCGCCATTAAACATCAAACATTCATTCATACGATTCACTGTTCAGAGACCAAGTTGTGTTTGGTACGATGAACCCAAAGCTTCGTGAAGGAATGCTCGCAGAGAGAGACTTAACCCTACTAAATGCTCAAGAATTCTGCAAGCCTGCAGAATCGGCGGCACTAAGGAGCCAACATTGGAATACGACGGAAGACTGCGTCGACTATATTTCAAGTCGCACAGTGTCAACGAAAACACAGCAGCAACGCGATAAAAAGCAGTGTCGCGATAATCAAGTGTTCTGCTGCAGGAAATGCAACAGTAAACATAGGCCTAAACAGTGGCCAGCGTTCGGTAAGATATGTCATTCTTGCAACAAGTTCAACCACTTTGCAAGTTGTTGCCGAAAGTCGAACGCCGTCAGTGAAGTCGGTAAAGTCGACGAGAATGACTTTGAGATTCTTGCAATAACCTCCGAAAATGGTCACAGGAAGGACTGGACTAAGTTGCCGTGAAGTTACGTTCAAGATGGACACAGGTTCGCAGGCAAGCTTGCTACCATTGTCAACATACCGTAAGCTTCGAGCCAAAAAAGCATTACAACCTACCTGGCTAAGTGCCGCGAGCATATAACGAGGGTGTAATTTCAAGCTACGGAGCAACGTCGCAGAAAGTGTCCGTTGGATCCATCGAGATTAGCATCAAATTTTTCGTCGTAAAGAATGGGCGTCAAGCCATCCTAGGAATCGATGCCAGTGAGGCGCTCTGCTTGGTTCAACGCTCGGTGGACACTGTGAATGCCTCCCCTGAGTATGAACTTTTGAAAGATTTGAGGCACGTCTTCCAAGGGTAGGGCTGCTTGAAGAGACTCCGTACAGCATGGTCCTGGAACCAGACGCTGCTCCAGTCGTTCAGCCGGCCCATAGGGTTCCACTTACAGCAACCTCTGGAAAAAGAACTCTAGCGAATGACACGTGCGGCAATCATCGTCAGAAAATGGGAGCCCACAGACTAGTTAAGCCCTCTGGTCTTAGTACAGAAAAAAGACGGTGCTCTAAGGGTTTGCATGGACCTCAGAGGAGTAAACATGTATGTCAAGAGGCAACACTTCCCCTTACGGAGGCGCGAGGTCATGGAAGCACGACTAACAGGAGCTACCTATTTTAGCTGTCGCGATTCAAACGCCGGATTCCATCAGGTTCCCCTGGACGAGAAAACGTCCAAGATCTGTACGTTCGCGTCACCTTTCCGCAGATACCGCTTCTTAACGCTACCCTTTGGTATGTCGTCCGCACCTGAGGTGTTTCAGCAGACGCATTGCTAGATATTTGACGTTTTACCTGGCGTGCTTACTTATATAGATGATATCCTGATCTGGGGCTCAAGGAAGGAACAGCACGATAAGCGCCAGGTAGCTGCCTTGAAAGCCGCTGAAACCGCTGGGTTAACGTGTTTTCGTCGAAAGTGCAAGTTCGGCGTAAGAGAGCTACGCTTTCTGGGTGATATCATAGGCGAGAAAGGCATATCGCCAAATCCAGGGATCGTTAAAAGTTTGGTTCCAATGCCCGATGACAACATGCAAGGCCGATGTTCACCGTATGCTTGGTGTGTTGAACTACTTTGGCAAGTTCGTGCCGCAGCTATTTGAAAGAATGGCGCTATTAAGAACTCTTATCAAAGCCGGCACGGAGTTTGAGTGGACGGTAAACCACGCCAAAGAGTGGAAAAGCGTTACGCAAATTTTGACCACCGCGCCCGTGTGGGCAATCTTTGACCCGCGACGGCAAACCAAGTTGTATTGCGACGCATCGCAGAACTGCGTCGGCGCCGCTATTTTGCAGCGCCACAATGAGTGGCGGCCCGTAGCTTACGCAATCGAGTCCCGACTGAAGCAGAAAATCGTCGTGCTAAGATAGAAAACGAGGCTCTAGCAATTTGCTTCGGATGCGAAAAATTTCATCAATTCGTTTATGGGCGGAAAGTGACGATCGAAACGGACCACAAGCCACTTTTGTCAGTTGCTTAAAAGGAAGTCGCTGACATGCCGCCTCGTCTTCAACGATTCTTTGAGATTGTTCAAGTATGATTTCACCTTGCAGTATATTCCTGGGAAGCACCTTGTGCTCGCTGACATACTGTCCCGTTCAGCTGCTGGCAACCAAGACAAGGCCGGTGCCACGGACGACGTCGAAGTTCACGCATTCCAGCTACTAGGCAACAGAGTCACGGCAGCAACGCGAGAGAACTGCAGGCGATAACTGCTCGTCATTGCTACCTGCAGTCTGTAATCACTAGTTTGTCGCTGGCGCTACCGGTACAAGGTGACCTCAGTTCTTTTGAGCAAGAACTTCATTTGTCAACGAAAAACTTTTAAAGACATCGAAAGCGGTTATTCCAAAAAGCATGCGTCAAACAATGCTGCGAAGAATTCACGCAGGTCATCTCGGCATGCAAGGAAGGAGCCAGACGTCTCGTATTTTGGCCTGGGCTCACCGCTGCGATCACTTCTATGCTGCAAATGTGTCCTACATGCCGCAAGTACGCTTACAAACAGCCGCAGGAACCGCTTTAAATGCGACCCGTGCCATGTTGCGAATGATAGTGTTGGGGCTCACATCTTTTTCGTTTGCGGGAGACTCGCACATAGTTGTTTTTGATGCCTTGTCAAACTTTCCAGAAACTGCCAGACACATCGGGTCGATCAACCATTGCAGTCCTAAGTGCTATCTTTGCAAGATATTGCGTGCCAGTTGAAGTATGTACTGATAGTGGTCCGCAATTTCGTATCTATTAATTTGCTGTATTTTCAAGGAAATTTGACTTCACACACGTCACATCCAGCCCTCATTATCCGCAGTCTAACGGTCTTGCGGAACAAGGTGTGCAGATTGTGAGGCGAATCTTGAAGAAAACTGCAGACTCGGGGGATAATTTATGGTTGGGCCTGCGTTGCCTCCGCCGGGGGGCCTTAACGGTCCAAACACCCAGCATCGGCTCAACCCCCAGGATCCCCCTTTCCCCAGACACAGCTAAGCCGCACACGGCTACACGCGGGAAGGTCCAACCCTCGTGTGCTCGGGTACGTGGTGTCGCAACACACCAAAGGCCTGCTGACGCAGGCGCCCCTGAGGGAGATCGCCGAGCTAAATCTTCCTTATGTGTGGCGTTCCGCTTCCGTCCCCGCTCGCTCGCTGGGCCCGCTGGCCCATAAATACGCTCAACTATAAATCTTTAAAGAACTACACGCGGAACACCAGGAGACAGGAAGACAGCAGTGCGTATTTGAGAGCAAACGCGGGTAGCCGATAGTCTAGTTTACATTAAGTGTAAGAAGCTGACTTGGAAAGGCCGTGTAATGCGAGGCGATCGGCGGTGTAACAGAATGGATGCTAATGGAACAAAAATACGGTAGAGTACGGCAGAGGATCACGCACTGCAACGAGATGGTAAAATAGGCAGGCACGGTAGGGAGGTCACATGGGGAGACCTTCGTCTTGGAGCGCAGATTAAACGCGCTACTGCTGCAACTGCCGCTGATGATGATGACTCACAGTGGAGTGTATGGTTATTTTAAGCGGCAACCGTACGTGCGGGCAAGTTGCTGAAACTTTGACCAAATTTGGACGAGGTGGCTTGCTTTCACTGTGTGTTTCAGTTGCGTTTCCGTTTTCTTCGCTTCTACTACGTGTGAGTAACCAATATTGCGATATGCATTAAACGGAGACATTTTATTTAAGAGAATCTATTCCAAGGCAGCTTTATTTGCACTGTTCTGAGTGCGATTTAGACAAGGACACGTTTTATAAAAGGCCACCATCCTTACCCCGACATTCCCGTGTTTGGCAGTGCAATGCCGCCTTATAAGATACTCGCTAGGCGGGGACAGCTTTTCTTTTCTGTACTCGCGGACAACTTTCCGTAGCTATGAAGAGAAAGCTACAGGCGCGTGGCTGCTACACACGTGTTACTGCGCCAAGTAGTCGGGCAGCGTGTGACAGTGGCTTTGGTTGCCCGCAACAGAGGCTGCACCTGCGCAGCTTCCACGTGCGACGGTTTCGCGTTTTCTCAAACGCGGAAGGGAAATGCCGCAAAATAAGTGAACCTTTACACGCAGCGGTGCCCTCTGCTTTATTTTACTCGTCCTCATAAGGCGTTTTCTGTTTCCAAGTCTAAAATACCGTGTATTAGAACGGGGCACTCCTTTCAGAAGCGCTCTCACTTCTGCGAGGTTCGCCTATGTAGCTTTCCCTTCATAGCCACAGAAAGTGTGTGTGCGTATATATATATATATATATATATATATGATGGTGGCGTTTTACGTGCCGAAAACCACGATATACTCATGACGCACGCCGTTGATGTGGACTCGGACATTTTGACCAACTGGGTCTTGCAGCTTTATCAGGGTGGGTACTATTAGAGAAACCTGGTAGACGTGGAGTGTTCAGGGAATTCGTCTGTTACGCATAATTCAGGGAGAAGAAATGAATTTTCCCCAGCGATTTCTTTGGATCAGGGAAATATATTGTCACGTGGTAGTGACGGTGAAGAAAGAAGCAGTACGGTGGAATACAAAACTAGCTTTTATTGGGCGAACCTGTGCCCACAAAACAGGCTACACTTATAGCACAACGAAAGCGGCGAACACAGTCGGCGATCGTCGAAAATCTGATCTGCGGGTTAAGCGGTCGGCTTTTATAGAGCAGTCGTCGAATGTTCCAGACTAATCGTTCGGACCCGCGTGCCTTCCACAAAGTTCTACACCATTCGCGTCAGGTGATGAAATCAGATAACATAAGTCTCGGCGACAACAGACAGCGGATAGAAGCATCGATAACTTTCCAGAAACTTCGGATACATGCAGGCGCGTCCCATGCTGTGCGATTACATTTGTTAGGCGGCGAAACGTGGTTGCCCGATAAAGATAAGTACACGTGTCAATACCCCCCTCTTAAAAAAAGCATCGTCCCGATGCTACAAATATAAGAGAGCGAAACACAAAAGGACACTTCTTAAACATAAGTAACAAAAAAGAAATAAAGTCCAAAGGTCAGTTACGCGAAGCCACAAAGTTCGTTAACGCTGGTAGTAGGGCTTGAGTCGCACAACGTGGACTATTTCAGGTCGCGAGCGGCGCCGCTGTGATAGCGAAATACCGTCTGGCACGACCTCATAGTCCAGTGCGCCAATGCGTCGGATGATCTTGTACGGTCCGAAATAGCGACGCAAAAGCTTCTCGCTCAGTCCTCGTCGGCGTATAGGGGTCCAAACCCAAACACGGTCACCGGGCTGGTACTCCACGAAGCGTCGCCGGAGGTTGTAGTGTCGGCTGTCGGTCCTCTGCTGGTTCTTGATTCGCAGGCGGGCGAGCTGTCGGGCTTCTTCGGCGCACTGGAGGTAGGTACGGACGTCAAGGTTCTCCTCGTCCGTGACGTGAGGCAGCATGGCGTCGAGCGTCGTCGTCGGGTTCCTGCCGTAGACCAGCTTGAACGGCGTGATCTGTGTTGTTTCTTGTACCGCCGTGTTATAAGCGAATGTTACGTACGGCAGGACGGCATCCCAGGTCTTGTGTTCGACGTCGACGTACATCGCTAGCATGTCGGCGAGGGTCTTATTCAGCCGCTCCGTAAGACCATTCGTCTGCGGGTGGTAAGCCGTTGTCCTCCTGTGCCTTGTCTGGCTGTATTTCAGAATGGCTTGGGTGAGCTCCGCTGTAAAGGCCGTTCCTCGGTCGGTGATGAGGACTTCTGGGGCGCCATGTCGCAGCAGAATGTTTTCGACAAAGAATTTCGCCACTTCGGCTGCGCTACCTTTCGGCAGTGCTTTTGTTTCAGCGAAGCGGGTGAGGTAGTCCGTCGCCACGACTATCCACTTATTTCCGGTTATTGACGTCGGAAAGGGTCCCAACAAGTCCATCCCGATCTGCTGGAATGGTCGGCAAGGAGGCTCGATTGGCTGTAGTAATCCGGCTGGCCTTGTCGGCGGTGTCTTGCGTCGCTGACAGTCTCGGCATGTTCTGACATAACGGGTGACGTCGGCGGTCAGGCGCGGCCAATAATACTTTTCTTGTATCCTCGATAGTGTCCGGGAAAATCCGAGGTGTCCAGCGGTCGGATCGTCATGTAGGGCGTGCAATACTTCTGGACGAAGTCCTGACGGGACAACAAGAATGTAATTGGCGCGGACTGGTGAGAAGTTCTTCACGAGTAGACTGTCTTGAAGCGTGAAGGAAGATAATCCGCGCTTAAATGCCCTGGGAACAACGTCGGTGTGCCCTTCCAAATAATCGACGAGGCCTTTAAGTTCCGGGTCCGCTCGTTGTTGTTCGGCGAAGTCTTCCGCGCTTATTATTCCAAGGAAGGCGTCGTCATCCTCGTCATCTTGCGGCAGCGGGTCAATGGGGGCGCGTGATAGGCAATCGGCGTCTGAGTGTTTTCGTCCGGACTTGTATGTTACAGTGATGTCGTATTCTTGTAGTCTCAGGCTCCACCGTGCCAACCGTCCTGAGGGATCCTTTAAATTCGCTAGCCAACACAAGGCGTGATGGTCGCTGACGACTTTGAATGGCCTGCCATATAGGTAAGGGCGAAATTTCGCTGTAGCCCAAACGATGGCGAGGCATTCCTTTTCGGTTGTAGAATAATTGCCTTCCGCTTTCGACAACGACCGGCTAGCGTAAGCTATCACGTGTTCATGTCCATCTTTTCTCTGGACCAGGACGGCGCCGAGGCCTAGGCTACTGGCGTCAGTGTGGATTTCGGTATCGGCGTGCTCGTCGAAGTGCGCAAGTACGGGCGGCGACAGCATGCGTCGTTTGAGTTCTTGAAATGCGTCGGCCTGCGGCGTTTCCCGCTTGAACTCGACGTCACATTTAGTTAGCTGCGTCAGCGGCTCAGCGATGCGTGAAAAGTTCTTGACAAATCGCCTGTAGTAGGCACACATGCCAAGAAATCTACGCACTGCCTTCTTGTCGATGGGCTGTGGGAACTTTGCTATGGCAGCTGTCTTCTGCGGGTCGGGGCGGACTCCAGATTTGCTGATGACGTGGCCTAAAAATAGAAGCTCCTCGTAAGCGAAGCGGCACTTTTCCGGCTTCAGAGTAAGTCCTGATGACCTGATGGCCTCTAGTACTGTTGCCAGCCGCCTAAGGTGAACGTCGAAATTTCCGGCGAAGACGACGACGTCATCCAAGTATACGAGACAGGTCTGCCACTTCAATCCTGCTAAAACCGTGTCCATCACGCGCTGGAACGTTGCAGGCGCCGAGCACAGTCCGAATGGCATAACCTTGAACTCGTAGAGGCCGTCTGGGGTGATGAAGGCGGTCTTTTCGCGATCTCTTTCGTCGACTTCTATTTGCCAATAGCCAGACTTGAGGTCCATGGACGAGAAGTATTTAGCGTTGCAGAGCCGATCCAATGCGTCGTCTATCCGTGGGAGGGGGTATACGTCCTTCTTAGTGATCTTGTTCAGACGACGATAATCGACGCAGAAACGTAGGGTTCCGTCCTTTTTCTTTACCAGAACAACAGGGGATGCCCACGGGCTTTTCGACGGCTGGATGATGTCGTCGCGCAACATTTCGTCGACTTGTTGTCTTATAGCTTCACGTTCTCGCGCCGAAACTCGGTAAGGGCTCTGACGGAGTGGTCGAGCGCATTCCTCGGTGATTATGCGATGCTTGGCGACTGGTGTTTGTCGAATCCTCGATGACGTCGAAAAGCAGCCTTTGTATCGTCGGAGCAGACTTCTGAGCTGCTGTTGCTTAATCATAGGGAGATTTGGATTAATGTCGTAGTCTGGTTCGGGAACCATGGTCGTCGGGGTAGATGCGGCGGAATCCGAGAGGACAAACGCATTACTTGTTTCCAGAATTTCCTGGATGTACGCGATCGTCGTGCCCTTGTTGATGTGCTTGAACTCCTGGCTGAAGTTTGTCAGCAACACTTCAGTTTTCCCTCCATGCAGTCGAGCGATCCCTCTTGCGACGCAAATTTCACGGTCTAGCAGTAGACGTTGGTCGCCTTCGATGACGCCTTCTACGTCAGCGGGTGTTTCGGTGCTGACCGAAATAACAATGCTGCAGCGAGGCGGGATGCTCACTTGATCTTCTAGCACACTCAAGGCGTGATGGCTACGAGGGCTCTCCGGCGGCATTGCTTTATCTTCCGACAGCGTTACTGACTTCGACTTCAGGTTGATGATTGCGCCGTGTTGGTCCAGGAAGTCCATACCGAGAATGACGTCTCGTGAACACTGTTGGAGGATAACGAAGGTGGCAGGGTAAGTCCGGTCATGAATGGTTATTCTTGCCGTGCAGATCCCAGTCGGCGTGATGAGGTGTCCTCCAGCGGTGCGAATCTGAGGGCCTTCCCATGCGGTCTTAACTTTCTTCAACTGGGCGGCGATGTGTCCACTCATTACGGAGTAATCGGCCCCTGTGTCGACTAAGGCAGTGACTGCGTGGCCGTCGAGAAGCACGTCGAGGTCGGTTGTTCTTTGTCTGGCATTGCAGTTAGGTCTTAGCGTTGGATCACGGCTGCGTCGTGTTGAACTGAAGTTGGAACGTCGCGTCGTCAAGTCGTCTTTCGTCGGTGTAGTTTTGGCTTCCAGACTTCGTCGGGACGGCGGCGTGTCGTTATGTCGTCGAGATGGTCTCTTCGTCGTCTTCGTCGGCGGCGGAGGAACTTCGTCAGTTCGACGAACAGCAACCGCACCTCCATCGGTTGCTGCTTTTAGTTTTCCGGGTATGGGCTCGCAGAGCGGCCCCGGGCTGGGCCAGTGTATGGACGGCGCTGCGGCGACAGGTAGCGGCCTGGTGACGGCGAACGGGACGGTCGTCGAGAGTTCCACTGAGTGCCGGCTAGGTAATCGGCAATGTCACGTGGGCGCTCCCCAAGCTGTGGACGCGGCGCGTTGACGGCGAACCCTCTCAGTCCCATGTCGCGGTATGGGCATCGGCGGTACACATGGCCGGCTTCTCCGCAGTGATAGCAGAGCGGGCGGTGGTCGGGGGCTCGCCAAATGTCCGTCTTCCTCGCATAGGTGCGCTGGGCGACGGGTGGGCGCGCTGGCGGCGGCGGCGGCGGACGACGGAATTGCGGTGTTGCAGGACCTTGGCGCGGTCGCGCAGGGGGGCCTTGACGGCGGGCGACGACGGCGGCGTAGGTCACTGCTTCCGGCTGCGGTGGTTCTGGTTGCACCTCAGGAACTCCAAGGGATCGGTGCACCTCTTCTTTCACGATGTCGGCGATAGAGGCCACTTGAGGCTGCGACGAAGGCAAGACCTTGCGCAGTTCTTCGCGCACAATGGCCCTGATGGTCTCGCGCAGATCATCCGTGGCCAGTGATTGAATTCCTGCGTAGTGGGTAGAGCTTGTGCGGCGGTTGAATTGCCGGTTCCGCATTTCGAGTGTCTTCTCAATGCCGGTGGCCTCGCGAAGGAACTCTGCTACGGTCGTCGGTGGGCTTCGTACCATTGCGCCGAAAAGTTCTTCCTTCACACCACGCATGAGTAGGCGCACTTTCTTTTCCTCGGCCATATCCGGGTCGGCGTGGCGGAACAGACGGCTCATTTCTTCCGTAAAGATGGCAACGTTCTCATTTGGTAGCTGCACTCGGGCGTCCAGCATAGCTTCGGCCCTTTCCTTGCGCACGACGCTTGTAAAGGTGCGCAGGAAGCCGGTACGGAACAGGTCCCATGTTGTCAATGTCGACTCCCTGTTCTCGAACCACGTTCTCGCGGCGTCTTCTAGGGCGAAGTATACATGCCGCAACTTGTCGTCGGAGTCCCAGTTGTTGAAAGTCGCGATTCGCTCGTACGTCTCCAGCCAGGATTCCGGGTCTTCAGTTGCTGCTCCATGGAAGGTCGGTGGGTCCCGAGGTTGTTGCAGGACAACGGGGGTCGCTGGGGCAGCCATTGGGGTTGTCTTGGCCACGATCTTCTTGGTCTTCTCAGGTAGAAGTCCGTGTTCCGGGGGCAGCTGTTGTAGACGACGGCTTACTCGATGGTCCGTGACTACGTTGGTGCTCTCTTTACGGTCCGGGCTTGGATCACGGCTTGTCGGGGGCGTCCGGTACATGGACCAAAAGCACCTCCACCAGATGTCACGTGGTAGTGACGGTGAAGAAAGAAGCAGTACGGTGGAATACAAAACTAGCTTTTATTGGGCGAACCTGTGCCCACAAAACAGGCTACACTTATAGCACAACGAAAGTGGCGAACACAGTCGGCGATCGTCGAAAATCTGATCTGCGGGTTAAGCGGTCGGCTTTTATAGAGCAGTCGTCGAATGTTCCAGACTAATCGTTCGGACCCGCGTGCCTTCCACAAAGTTCTACACCATTCGCGTCAGGTGATGAAATCAGATAACATAAGTCTCGGCGACAACAGACAGCGGATAGAAGCATCGATAACTTTCCAGAAACTTCGGATACATGCAGGCGCGTCCCATGCTGTGCGATTACATTTGTTAGGCGGCGAAACGCGGTTGCCCGGTAAAGATAAGTACACGTGTCAATATAGGTACCTTCGGCAATGGAGAAGCCAGTGGTATGGCAAACGGAACCGAAACTTTCGACTGAACCTACACAATCAGCACATAATGGTGCATTTTGCTAGTTTTGTGAATGTGAGTCTGGCTGGGTGGTTGGAATATCACGAAGGACATGATTCAGTCAATCTTATAGAGCGACCCGACTGACCAACAGCTTAGCGGTCTTTGTTGCTGAAAATTGAAAAAAAAAATATCACAACTTATAAACCACCACTTCCTCGCATCTGAACCACCAATGTCATAAAATGCCAGGGACGTTCTATGAAATCAATCACGAAAAACATGAAAAAATAATTTGTTTAACTTGACTATGCCAAAGTTGCATACACATCATGCCTACGGTAGACGTCGCGGACAATAATTCCTTATTCTCCATCTTTATAGTCTAGGTTAGCAAACACAATATTATACTCGGGTTAGCCTCTTTGCTTATGTAATTTTTTTTCGGCTCTCTTAATATTAGACGGTGCCCGAGAAAGAGCCAGGACAGCGGTCAGCGAGCGCGGCTTTGTTTGGGTGGACCTCATTTACTTTTTCATGAAACATTGATCTGAGGAAGCAGTAATGCAAAACTTTAAGCAAATTGACTCCGTAATATTGGCAGTTTGTCTTTAGGCATTCTAGAATATCGATAGTGTTGACGATAGTATTGCGGTAGCTTCAGAAAGGAAGTGTCTGAAATGTTTTCAATATTACTGATTACTATTGGTATCAGTATCGTTTACATTAAACATTTGCTATTGACAGTGCTATCGACAGCTTTGTAGTTGTTAGCTAGCGATATTGCCAAAAGCTTTGCGATGACTAACCATTAGTGACATTCAGTTATTGCTTTTTTAAAAGTTTTTTTTTTTGCAGATTAAAACGAAACATTTTCCATTGCTGTGAAAATAGTGAATAAGCCTGTCGCTTACAGGCACTCAAAACTAAATGTGTTACACGAGACCAAGAAAATTAGTTTTATTTCTCTGTTTTCGAATCTAAAACTGCAATTAGAATTTGGTGCAGCGCGAACGTACCCATTTATAGCGGCTCTTTTCCCTTGTAAGTAGACAGTTATACGTCCAACTTAATGTCACCTGGCTTGCTCTGCACTCTTCACTGTTAGAAATTACACACATACAGAGGCTGGGAGCATCATCATCATCATCATCACCATCATCATCATCAGCCTAGTTACGCCCACTGCAGGGCAAAGGCCTCTCCCATACTTCTCCAACTACCCCGGTCATGTACTAATTGTGGCCATGTTGTCCCTGCAAACGTCTTAATGTCATCCGCCCACCTAACTTTCTGCCGCCCCCTATTACGCTTTCCTTCCCTTGGAATCCAGTCCGTAACCCTTAATGACCATCGGTTATCTTCCCTCCTCATTACATGTCCGGCCCATGCCCATTTCTTTTTCTTGATTTCAACTAATATGTCATTTACCCGCGTTTGTTCCCTCACCCAATCTGCTCTTTTCTTATCCCTTAACGTTACACCTATCATTCTTCTTTCCATGGCTCGTTGCGTCGTCCTCAATTTCAGCAGAACCCTTTTCGTAAGCCTCCAGGTTTCTTCCCCGTAGGTGAGTACTGGTAAGACACAGCTGTTATACACTTTCCTCTTGAGGGATAGTGGCAACCTGCTGTTCATGATTTGAGAATGCCTGCCAAACGCACCCCAGCCCATTCTTATTCTTCTGGTTATTTCAGTCTCATGATCCAGATCCGTGGTCACTACCTGCCCTAAGTAGATGTATTCCCTTACCACTTCCAGTGCCTCGCTACCTATCGTAAACTGCTGTTCTCTTCCGAGACTGTTAAACATTACTTTAGTTTTCTGTAGATTAATTTTCAGACCCACCCTTCTGCTTTGCCTCTCCAGGTCAGTGAGCATGCATTGCAATTGGTCTCCTGAGTTACTAAGCAAGGCAATATCATCAGCGAATCGCAAGTTGCTAAGGTATTCTCCATCAACTTTTATCCCAAATTCTTCCCACTCCAGGTCTCTGAATACCTCCTGTAAACACGCTGTGAATAGTATTGGAGATATCGTATCTCCCTGCCTGACACCTTTCTTTATTGGGATTTTGTTGCTTTCTTTGTGGACGATTACGGTGGCTGTGGAACCGCTATAGATAGCTTCCAGTATCTTTACATATGGCTCATCTACACCCTGATTCCGTAGTGCCTCCATGACTGCTGAGGTTTCGACTGAATCAAATGCTTTTTCGTAATCAATGAAGGCTATATATAAGGGTTGGTTATATTCCGCACATTTCTCTATCACCTGATTGATAGTGTGAATATGGTCTATTGTTGAGTAGCCTTTACGGAATCCTGCCTGGTCCTTTGGTTGACAGAAGTCTAAGGTATTCCTGATTCTATTTGCGATTACCTTAGTAAATACTTTATAGGCGACGGACAGTAAGCTGATCGGTCTATAATTTTTCAAGTCTTTGGCGTCCCCTTTCTTATGGATTAGGATTATGTTAGCGTTCTTCCAAGATTCCGGTACGTTCGAGGTCATGAGGCATTGTGTATATAGGGCGGCCAACCTTTCTAGGACAGTGTTCCCACCATCCTTCAACAAATCTGCTGTCACCTGATCTTCCCCAGCTGCCTTCCCCCTTTGCATAGCTCCCAAGGCGTTCTTTACCTCTTCCGGTGTTACTTGTCGGATTTCAAGTTCCTCTAGACTATTCTCTCTCACCTTATCGTCGTGGGTGTTACTGGTACTGTATAAATCTCTATAAAACTCTTCAGCCACTTGAACTATCTCATCCATATTAGTAACGATATTGCCGGCTTTGTCTCTTAATGCACACATCTGATTCTTGCCTATTCCTAGTTTCTTCTTTACTGCTTTTAGGCTTCCTCCGTTCCTGAGAGCCTGTTCAATTCTATCCATATTATAGTTCCTTATGTCCGCTGTCTTACGCTTATTGATTAACTTAGAAAGTTCTGCCAGTTCTATTCTAGCTGTAGGGTTAGAGGCTTTCATACATTGGCGTTTCTTGATCAGATCTTTCGTCTCCTGCGATAGCTTACTGGTTTCCTGTTTAACGGCGTTACCACCGACTTCTATTGCGCACTCCTTAATGATGCCCATAAGATTGTCGTTCATTGCTTCAACACTATGGTCCTCTTCCTGGGTTAAAGCTGAATACCTGTTCTGTAGCTTGATCCGGAATTCCTCTAGTTTCCCTCTTACCGCTAACTCATTGATTGGTTTCCTTTGTACCAGTTTCTTCCGTTCCCTCCTCAAGTCAAGGCTAATTCGAGTTCTTACCATCCTATGGTCACTGCAGCGCACCTTGCCGAGCACGTCTACATCTTGTATGATGCCAGGGTTCGCGCAGAGCATAAAGTCGATTTCATACGTTCTGCTTATACCGAAGTTCCAAGAGCGCACAAGTATACGTCATAGCCACATGAGCGACTGAAAAAAAATTAAATTATGGGGTTTTACGTGCCAGAACCAGGATCTGGTTATGAGGCACGGCGTAGTGGGGGACTCCGCAAATTTTTACCACCTGGGGTTTTGTGTAACATGCACCTAAATTTAAGTGCACGGGTGTTTTCGCACTTCGGCCCATAGAAATGCGGCCGCCGTGGCCCGGATCGGCGACTGAGGCTGTGGAGTTTTGGCTCGCTCTCCAGCATTCTAAGCATTTGCTGTTGCTTGCGTATGGTTCTTGGTTGTTTGCTTGCGGTGTGCCCAAACTCCACTTTACGCGTACCACGAAGCAACTCCTTAGGTGGTTAGCTCCAGGCACTGGTGAAACATGTCGCGTGACCTTATACTAACGGCGCGGAAAACTATTTACCATGGGAAAACTCCATGGCCATTACACGCAGAGGTATCCATCTGCAGCCCTCGGTGACGCGCGCACTGCGAGAACGTAGACCTGTTGTCTTGCACGCCGCGTCGGGGATGGTTCAGAGCGTGTATATACATGGAAGGAACATGGCAGAGAAGAAAGGAGACGCGAGAAACTCATTTGACGGTTGCACCGCGTCGAATGTGCACAATACCTCCTGGAGAAAAGGTGACCTAAGAAAGGAAATAAACGCTACTACTAGGCACGACAGCGGTTAAAGGGAAACGGGATAAACTTAAGCTTCAAGGTACCGTACGGTACGTTTCAATTGTTCCTGAAAAATAAAGATCATGCAAATATGTCAAGCGGACAACTTACGCAGGGAGTCCAAAAGCAGAGCCGCTATATTTACTAAAAAAATTAGGTTACTTGAGGCGAACGCTAACCCGATCTTCTAAAGACACAAAGTTACTAATGTATAAATCTCTAATCCGCCCTGTTCTTGATTATGCATCTATAGTTTGGAGTCCGCATAAGCAGTTAGAGATTAATGAACTAGAGGCTATACAGAAAAAAGCTGTGCGACTTATATGTCATCGTTACGATCGCAACTTATCGCCCTCTTCAGCACTTTCTTCCTTGAACCTAAACACGCTCTCTTCTCGTCGCCGTGTCGAATCATTAAAATTCTTGCATTGCATTCTCAATTCTTTAGTTAGGCTCTCAAATGATAATTACATTTACTTCGCGCCGGGATCATCAACGAGAAGACATCATGACCTAAACTTGACACCCTACTACGCACGTACTAATATGTTCAAATTCAGCTTTTCTCCCCGCTCAATCGAAGACTGGAATTCGTTACCTGGGTCCATTCGCTCATGCTGATCCCAAATTTTTGCAACCGCCATTCCAGATGCATAATCGTGCGCACCCATGCCTGGCATTTGTATAACTACTTGGGTATTTTTCTTTCATCAGTGCTCTTTTGTAAAAGTGTTCACTAGTGATTATTTGTGTATTTTCCTTTCATCAGTGTTCACTTGTGTTTACCGCTGTATACTCCAATGCATTTTCTATACCTTTTCTTAACCCACTCCTGCTAAAGCGCAAATTGCGCTGCAGTATGTATAAATAAATAAATAAAATTTAAGGCCGATCGAAGGGTCTAGGCGACATACGGAAGCGGTCACACGTCGAATCAACAGTCCTGTGCCCCCGCGGTAGCTTTGCGGCTATGTCATTGCTCGAGGTGGCGGACTTGATGCCGACCGCGGCAGCCTCATTTCGACAGGGGCGAAATAAAAAACGCTCATGCACTTAGATTTAGGGACACGTGAAGGTGGTGTCAAAATGGTGTCAAAATTAAACCGGAGTCCGCCACTACGGCATGCCTCATAATCCGATTGTAGTTTTGGCACGTACAGCCCCATAATTTAATTAAAGTTTACTACTTCTCGTACTATGCGATGTGCCATGCGAGGCAATGAGAATGCTCAACCCTCTCATAGGTTATGAAATATGGCGCACAACAATGCCTCAAGCAAACGAAACACCTCTCCCTGTGTCATCAGTGTAGTAGCAGATAAACGGCAGTGGTGCATGCAAGCTATCCTTTGAGATCAATTCAGCACTTTCGTGTTCGACTGAGCGTTGAGCAAATTAAACATTAACCGTTAACATCACTGCTAATTATCGTCAATCAAAGCACACAGCAGAGAAAGGTTTGCTTACATCGATTCCCACATTGCGTGGGATCTGCGTAAATTTTTGTTTTCTTGCCGTCTATAGGTAGTGATTCAACTATCAATAGTTTTGCATTACTTTGAACAAGACGAATACGTAAGCACGATCTGCAAAGAACAAACCTTGGTCCTGTGTAGTTCTTGTTAATGCGGTGTGCCTTTCTAAACAATGTAACAATGTCTGATAATGGCGGTGATTAAATAAAGAAGCTTTCACTAATACTAACGACATTCGTTGAAGTTGCCCTTGTAAGGCCGTACGCGGCGCTAAAAACGCGCGGTAAAAAGCGAACGCTCACGATTTCTCGTCGGTGTCATTTGCGAGGGCTGCGTTGCGATACCGCGCGCAGTCTTTGCGGGTGGCGAGGCCATTACTTTTGAGGCTGGCTGGCCAGCTGCTGCACTCGGTGCCTGCTTTTCTGCACCGCTGCCTTCATCAGGCGTCAGCTCTTCTTCGTCGTACGATTCACCTGGGAGAAGGGAAAAAAAAATCCATGTTTGCACACGGTTAAACCAAGTTTGTCGAGCGATAGCACGGTTTTGCTTGCTTTGGGAAAGGACAGAAACGCTGCTCAGCGCTGTCAGCAACTACCGCCCCTGCAATTGCACCACGAGACAACACACAGACGCTGCTCGGTACGGCAGCAGCAGCGAGCGAATTGACCTTCACGCTACGTCTCGCTTCAACGCGAACTAAGCGGCGAAAGCACAGCGCATCCGAAGCTATCAGCACTCGTGCACATTGTCCACATCGCAGATTTCTTTGAAGATGTGCACGGTGGCGTACGCTGCACCCACCGGTAGTGGCAGGCTAAGTCCCAGTTTGACCATGGCTGAGCTTGAAGGTCAGATTTACAGAACGAGGCATTTTCTGGGTTTCTACCTGGAGTGATAGACCTATCGCTCCAAAAAGGCAGTTTCGTCCGAAGGCGAAGCATTGAAAGCAATGAGAAGGTTTAGCGTCGCGCTCGAGCTCCTTGCGTGTTGTTTCAGCAATACGCGGAGGCTACGTGGAGGACGCTAGACGCGACGCAACTGCTACTGTGCAGCACAAACAGCGCCCTGGCCTCCAGGCGTCTCACAACACGGCCGCGATCTGCGGCAGCGTTAGAGAAGTCGTAACTTGGTGGTGAACGAGATGAGACTGACGGAAAGTGTGGGAATATGTCAGGGTTAAAAGTGATTAAGCGTGTAAATCTGTCTATAAGACACCCTTGCAGCCTTTCTACGTGTAAGCGTGTGGGTTATAGATCAATTTACACCCTTGTTCACTTTGAATAGTTATGTAGGGCTTCATGGCGAAAACTAATTGACGCTATGATGCGCCAACTACAAGGAAATATTTTGTAGTCAGCTGCAGAGCAACCAAATGATTGTCACAGTTCAAGGGACCCGGAACCTCTTAACTAAAAACATCGTTAAGCGATACATGTGCATTTTCCTAGAGGATCACAGTGGTGTTACTGTCTTGTGAAATTCGTGAAAGTACTTGTCTTTATCTCTCCAGCGCTGGATATATTACCAGAATGGTATTCACATTTCGCGGTTGGTGGCATGCATTACACATCGGGTTTTCTTCGGAGTAAAGTGTGTGTGCCCAATGCACCGCCATTGATGCACAGTGATCTGCTTTTCTCGTTTCCTAGAATACCAATGTGACTTTGGACCCAGCAGAAACGAATTACTTTGCTTTTAATGGTGTAAATTATCCTACGGTGCCCAATAAAAGGATACACTCTTAAAAATAAAGTTAGTGGGTATGTGGTAAATGAACGCGTTCACTTAGATTGCCATGCATTTTGCTACCGTCTTCCTACTTCAGTACTAGCCAGCGGCTAGTAAAGGTAGTAAGTGTTGCCTTTACTAGCCAGACAAGCTTTTTATCAGCTATTACTGAGGAACTTCTAAGCTGCGACTCCCTCGTCTGGCCGTGGTATATTATGCTGTGATTGGGACATTCTTATGGAAAACTTAGGCGAACTGTAGTGTTGGTCATTAGGTTGTTCTAACACTTATGTGAGACGTCTTAGCGCACATATACGCAGACAGTAGGCTTTAGAAATTTAGGTACAAAGCGTTGATTATTTATCCAAAAACATTTGTGCAACATTTGCTTCCCCAAACCAGGGCTATATATGCGCTTCAAGTTTGTCGTAGGCTACTTGTCGCGTAGCAGCTTTGTCGTTCTGTGTATGTGTTCATGGGTTTGGTTGCTTAATGTAGTTATGTGGTACATTGTTACCCGGTGTCATTTGGCTGTAATGTGCCTGGTAAGCATAGAGAATACATTGAAATTCAGTTCTGTGAGGTAGATGGCAGGGAGGGATGTAGATGGAAATGATTGTGACCAGCTTATTGAACAGCAATGTTAGGTAAGAGATTGTCTGAAAGGGCGTCCACAGTTGCAATGCTGGCAGACAACACCTTTATTCATTATTATGGCCACACTGCCCAACGAAGCGAGAACGTCGTCGCGGTCTTTCCAAAAAATGGCAGATGGTCTAAGTTTCTGTGTAGATTTTCGGTGTGTTTCCTGAACACACAGCACCTTTGGACTGAGTTTAAAAGCAGAGTTCCTTAACATAATCTAGGTTACGGAGGAGTCTCTTAAAGTTCCACTTCAATATTTGTTTGTCCATACTGCAGAAGGTGCTTGCGCTGTGTGTCTATTGTGAGAAGATATGGTAACGTACAAAGATCTCTTCGGGCCCTTTGATGCGGGGGCTCTCTCTCTTGGAGCGATAGAGAGCTTCTGCCGCTATTTAGGTGTTGACGGTGCCATTTGACTGAGAGTCACGTCCATCGCCTCTGTCGCAGCGCTGCGCAGGGGCTCTTGCGAGAGGTGCGCTTGGCGCGCAGGCCTCGTCTCCAGGGACGAGACGCTTCTGTCTTCATCGATGGCATTCGACACCACATTGAGGTCGTTGTGCTTCAGAGGTGCATACACGAAGCTATTCTTGGCTCGGATTTTCTTTCCTCTTTCGCTCATTTCCTGTCATGACCACACCATTAACCTTACGGACACAAAGCCATCGCTCGCTTTGGAGCGCTCGTGGCTCACTGTGGTGGTAGTTGTCTGTGTTATCACCCCTGGCCAAGAAGAAGTTCTCACCGTCTTATCTCTTTCGATAATCGAAGGTGATTTCGTCATTACGCCTTAAGCCCAATGCGTTTTTCGGGACACTGCCCTCGCCTCGTGCCTCGTCCGCTTTTCGCGTGGTCGTGTCCATGCAGTCTCAAACACAGCCAGCGAACACATGCTGCTGCCAATAGGTTGCACCATTGCCTGTGTTGCCGACGCTATGCCAACATCGGTCGCGGTAGTTTCTCCTGCGTCTTCCCCCGCCGCTTCCACTGTTTCAGAGTCCTCTGCCATTCTTCGCGCTACCATCAGCTAGGATATTGCTTTATGCCAATGCGACACACTTCTTGCAATACTGATGACACACAACGCCTCCTTCGATCTTCATCCACGAGCTTTTGGGCAAAGTTCTCTCGTCGCACACCGACGGACGGACTGATGCCGTGTTATTCGTCGTTGCCCCTACCGGGTTCCATCGTCCGAATAGGAGGTCATGGAGGATAATGTTACCAAGCTCGCACGCAACATCGCACGACCTTCCGTGAGTCCTTGATCTTCTCCCATTGTCCTCTTTATACAAAAGACAACTCTGTATGTTTTTGCGCAGATTATAGGCCAAAAAGAAGATCTCTCGCAAAGATAACGTTCTCGACACGTTGCAAGCCGCTGAATACTGTTCAAGCCTAGATGTCCCTTCCGGATGCTGTCATATCCCAATGCACGATGCCGAAAAAGAAAGGACTGCGTTCGCTACACCTGACGGCCTGTTCAAATTTAACGTAATGCGTTTTGGTCAAAGACGACAGTTTTCTTCCCCTTGCGTCGTACCTCCGTCGTTTCGTGCTCGATTTGGCGGCCAGCGTAACTAAATTCGTCCCTTCTTGTGAGCCCTGCCAGCACCGTAGACCTTTAGCCACCACTCGCGTGAGGGCGCTACAGCCCATTCGGTGCCCGCCTACTCCATTTGAGTTCGCCGGCATCAACTGGTCTGGTTCACTTCCAATAACACCCGCTGGCAATCGCCGCACTGTCACTGCTATCGACTATATGACACACTTCGGCGAGACTGCTTCCCTCTGATTCGGCACTGCCTCTTAAATCGCTGAGTTCTTACGTTCCAACGTTTTCCACGTCGGAGATGCTCGTGTGCTCTTGAGCGATCATGGCAAGACGTCTTTTTCACGCGTTCTCGGTTAAAGGCTCCATGCATCCAGCACCATACACAAGGCAATGTCTACCTACCACTCTCAGAACAATGGTCTGACTGAACACGTTCAGCGAACATTATCCGACATGATGTCGCTGCGATCACACTATCTGGGAAGTCCTTCCCCTTTTCCCACCTTTGCCTACAAGTCCACCGTTCAACGCCCAACTGGATACATCGTCTTTTTTTTCTCGTTCATGGGCGGAATCCCACTTTTGTGTCCGACATTACCTTCTTTTCTGTTGCCACGTTTAGCACGGCGTCCCTTCCGGAATAGGTTGTTTCGCGAGTCGAGAACTGCCGTCGAGGCGCCAGCGCCAACACGGACGCCGTACAGGCAAATAGAAAGCTTCGGTGTCACGAGAAACGACGCGTGGTTTCGTTCCGTCCAGGCGACGCAGTTCTTCTATGGACCCCCTATTCGCCGGTGTGAGAACTTTCGACATCCCTACATCGCCCCGCACACCGTCATAGCACAAACGTCTGCTTTGAGTATATATATATATATATATATATATATATATATATATTGTTACGAAGAGGTGCGAACAAATGGGTTTCCATCTGGTGTCACGAAAGCGGTCTTTTCCTTGTCGGCAGGGTCCATAGGTATTTGCCAACACTCCAATCAGAAATCAAGTGTTGAGAAGAAGCAGCGTGTAGGCAATCACTGACATCATCGATTCGCGGTAGTGGATAGATATCCTTCTTCGTCACTGCGTTTAGATGTCTGTAATCCACGCAGAATCTCCACGAGCCATCTTTTTTTTCGGACCAGGATTACTGGGGCTGCCCATGGGGCTAGACGACTCCTGAACGACACCTTTGTTCAGCTCCTTGACTTGCTCTGCAATAACTTTGCGCTCGGAGGATGACACTCGGTAGGGCTTCTGGCGGATGGGGTGTGCTGAGCCGGTATCTATTCTGTGACGAGCGCGGGACGACGGTAAATGAAGGGGTGCATCTCCATGCGTGAAGTCGAATGCAGCCTCATGTCTGGCAAGGACTTGTACCTGTGCTTGCCGTTCCGATGTACCGAGAGCCTTGGTGATAATGCCAAGCATTAGCTCTTCAGAATGGCAATCATCGCAAGGAGAGCAAGCTGTAGAGATGTCCATAGTTAGTGCCGATATTGAGCTACATGCGGCTTCATCGAAGAGAGCGGTTTTCATACCGCGAGGTACAATGTGGCAACTCCTTTCGTCATGCACAGGGCAGAGCAGGGCACAAGTATATATTTTAGCACAGTTTATGCGGAGAGGCCTAACTACAAGGTCAACACAATCAGCGTCAACAGTAGTTGCAGAAACACGAACGGGCGTCAGGCACCACGATGGCGCAGTCACTTCATCAAGAACACTGGGTGTGTCTGTGCCTCTGTCTTCGCCACGCGAGCTTTGTTGAGAATGTGCTGATATAGATAACATGTTCAATCATATTTCGCCACAACCGCAGTTCACGGAAGCGCCGCATTGTTCAAGAAAATCGATACCAAGAATAACATCGTGGGAACAACGAAAAAGAACAAGCAATTCCGACACAAGCACTTTGCCAGCCAACAAAACACTCACAGCACAAACACCAAGGAAATTAAGCCACTCGCCACCTACTCCACGAAAGGTAAGACCGTCGTTCCAAGAAAACATAACTTTGTGGCCTAGACGGTTTTTGAAAGCGAGGCTCATCACAGACACAGTCGCCCCAGTATCAACTAACGCCATGGTCGGTATTCCGTCAATCGAGACATTCACTTTGTTTTCGAGCATCACAACAGGAGGTATTTCTTGCAAAGACTGTCCAGCGACTTCACCTCCATTGGCCACGGATGCTAGTTTCCCGGCGGCGGTGAGGAAGAACGGCGCCGAGGGGACGGAGAGCGACGGGGACGGTTATTTCGTGGCTTCAAACTCCGCTAAGATGATGGCCAATCGCTGCGTCTGGTCTCCTGTGAGAAGTGGTCCATTGGGAGCAAATCGGTCGTCCGCAAGTCATACGAAGTACGGGTTGTGGGTGGCGAGAACATCGGTGGTGTCGCCTTGACGACAATACCGACCTATATGGCCTGTGGAAACGCAGTTGTAGAACACGAGAGGGTCGCGGTTCACAGCATCTTCCTCGAAACGAATGCTAGGCTGCTGCTGGCGGCGAGAAAGTTCGTAGTCATGTGGATAACGTGTCTCTGCTGCTCGCTGAAATCCGTTATATCGTTCATAAGTCACGTCGTGGTAGTAGGGTCGGTGCTGTTCTTGCCGCGACCTGACAGAAGTCACAGTGCCTCGCGGGTAAAAATGTGGCTGCTCTCGTTGTGGCCGAGCGTCATAAGTAGGGCCTCTGTCGTAGAGAAGTGGCTGCTGTCGGGGCGCGAGTTCATAATCCTCAGTGCTCCTCGCCGCAGGATAGGGGGAGAAGGATGCCACGTTTGGCTCGAAATCTGGTGGTAGGCGGAAGCTATGAGTGCCTGGATGTGTCAATTACGCGTGCAGGCTGAGCTCTTCCCGAACTATTTGTCGGATCGTTGATGCCAGATCGAGGGGCTGGTTGCTGTCCACGCTTGCAACTGTCGTCACATTGGCTAGCCTGCGAAACTTCGGCGTGATGCGCCTCGTCTTCAGTTGCTCGAAAGTGCGACAGTGCCGAATGATGTTAGCGACGGAAGCAAGATTGTCTTTTGCGATGAGCAAATTGTAAACATATTCGGCGATTCCTTTTAGGATGTGCCCCACTTTGTCTTCCTCGGACATTCCAGTGTTCACCATCCTACACAGTTTTATTACCGCCTCAATGTAGGTCGTGCAGGTTTCGCCTGGCACTTGCGCACGTTGCAGTAGCGTCTGCTCTACCCTTTTCTTTTTCGTCGTGGAGCAGCCGAATCGCTCTTTGATTTCCGAAACAAATCTTCCCCATGTTGTGAACGTTTCCTCGTGATTGTCGAGCCACAACAACGAACGCACTATCCGCCAGAAAGAACACGACGTTCGACAGCTGAGAAGCGCTGTTGCACTTGTTGGCACTCACCAGTTCATAATGGATCAGTTATTCCTCGACGTCTTCGTCCAATCTTCCGGCGAAGGGACGCGCATCTCTCAGTTGCAGAACAGAACTTGTCGGGGCAGCAGTTGGAATGGGCCGTTGTGCGTCTGCGTCGTCGGACATATTCAACTGCGGTAGATTCGGTGGGAGTCCAGCAAGGGCTGGTTTCCCAGCACCTCCACAACAACTGTTACGAAGAGTTGTGAAGAAATGGGTTTATTTACACGATATGGACGATGATCGTAGCGTGATCGTAGCACAGCGCGGCCTCTCAAACTCTTCGTTTTCTTCGTCTTCTTGTTCCCGCCTTTCGTATCCGTTACAATATATATATATATATATATATATATATATATATATATATTGTAACGGATACGAACCGTTACAAAAAAAGGCCTCCTTTTCGCTTGTTTCTCATATATATATATATATATATATATATATATATATATATATATATATATATATATATATATATATATATATATATGAGAAACAAGCGAAAAGGAGGCCTTTTTTTATTTAATCATGACAACACAAAAGGAAGCCAAGGTATGCATTGGGGAAATTCGCTGTGGTTGGAATGATTTAGCAAGGAACAGCGCAAACTAAGAGGATCACAAGTGGGGAGAACGACACAGGACAAGCGTGACCCTCTTCCGTGACCCTCTTCAAAAGCGAAATGTCCTATCTAGATATCTCTCTCTCTCTCTCTCTCTCTCTCTCTCTCTATATATATATATATATATATATATATATATATATATATATATATATATATATATGCGGCAGGTGAGTTTCCTACCTCACCCTGTCAAATTCTCTTATCGCATATTTCTGTGCGCCCGAGGCTGGCAGAATTACATGGTTCTGAACTACGTCTTTTCTCATCGCACGTCTACTTAAAGCTCCGTTGTCGTCCTCCACAATTTTTTGTAAGGTCCTAACGGCAAGGGACCAGTGCTACAGGAAGACATCTTTACGGGTGTAAATATTTTTACGGTCTACTTGAATCTTTACTGATACACTCGTCACCCGATACCACGAACCAGGCGGATGGAACCGCGGCCCAAGTTTAAACCCGAAGATTACGTAGCGTGCTGAGTACCAAAACTGACGACGTGTTTGTGTTTAATGCGCTGTACACTCTTGATTTGGTCAGTGAACAGCTCTTGTTTGTGTATGTTTTTTTCAGATTCGGGATAAACGCTTTGCGCAACCGCTTCCGAGTTAATCACGAAGAGTAAACAAAGAGGCCAGGCACCCAGTTGAGCACAAGCAACAAAGAAGGTTTCAGACGAGCCACTCAGCATGCAGTGCGAAGCTCGTGCTCTCTCACCCAAGCTGAGCACGGCGAGGACGAAGACAACGCAGCCCAGGAAGACAAAAACCGCGCAAACGACGCCGATGAAGGAAGTAAGCTCGGTTGATCGCGGCCCCCTGCGTGTTGTAAGTGTAAGTGCAGGGTGTGAAACGCCATCTTTTCGAGAGGATGTTGCTTAAAAAGTCCACGTGACCAGTACGTATCTAATAACGCCCTACAGATTATTGGGAACACGAACTTTATATGCAATCCCTTATTATTGTGTGCAATTCTTGGTACAAGGGTGTTGGACATACAATATATTTTTTTTTTCGATCGAGCACGTGCTGAGGCGAGAACTGTGAATTGGTGAAGGGTAGACTAAGCATTTATAAGGTCGTATGAAATTGAGTTGTTTGAACGCTGTAAACACAGTGCCTGTTGTATGCGCTTTCGAAGCATTTAGATCTGGACTTTGCCATAACTATAGAACCGGCGTTTATGCGATGCTCACAAACTTGGCGTGAGAAGTTAGAAGTTTGACGTTGTAGCGCATAAACAGCTAAACTTGATATCAACGCTCTTGGAGCGGTTTAAATTTAGAGGTAGTAAAAAGCTGTAGACAAGTAAACTAGCAATTAAACTTCGATTTATGTGCCCATTAGCCTCCTGCATTAAATTTCCTGTAAACAAAAGGAATTTCACTGAATGCACGAACAGTTCCCGAAAAGAAGGAAAAAAACATTCCCCGCGTATTTAATAGGAAAGTGAACCGTGCCTTGACATCGATAATGTCGCGAACGCTTCAATGCACAACAAATTTGCATTCGGTTAAAATTGGATTCAATCGTTTACGGGATTAATACACCGATCGCCTGGCAGCCTGCAGCTACTAACCAGGTAGGTAGATCTATAAAACCTGATGGCGTACTTACTCCGCTGCGCCTTCGTATGAAAGAAGAAAGTGTACGTGTAAATATTATATCATAATACTAACTATAGCGCTCATCAAAGCTGATTAAGAGGAATCGCTGAGCATGTACTTACTGTCTTCGGAGTCAGAGTGTTCTGCGAAAAAAACGAACACTATCTTCGCCACAACACTCACGTGCCATCATGCACACCGAATAACAAGTCTAGTCAATGGCGTGATTGAGCCTGGTGTTGATATCGCGCCCTAGACTCCTTATCGCAGTCATATAGCGATTAATCCAATGACACTACCAGGCAGGCTTGCGCAGAGCCATGAAGAAAAAAACAATTCAGTGGCGATATAGCGGTAAATGCGAGAGAAATGCGATAAGATTACGGCACACATCTTTGAGGTCCCGGATTCATATTTTAAAACGCGTTCACAACATTGAAAAGTGCTGTTCAGTAGCTCAAGGACTCAGGTTCTGGCTCTGCAAGGAGCGAAGTGCAACTGGGCGAACTACCGCCAGTTGCACTTCGTCCTCGAGAAGTCAGCACTTATGCCCTTGAGCTACTGAACAGCACTTTTCAATGTGGTGAACGCGGTATATATATATATATATATATATATATATATATATATATATATATATATATATATATATATATATATATATATATATATATATATATATATGTGTGTGTGTGTGTGTGTGTGTGTGTGTGAGAGACGACGAACCTTTTCGAAGACGTATTTGCTTAACGTTTTCGGCTGGTGGACCAGCGTCTGACGAAGGCTGGCCCACCAGCCAGAAACGTTAAGTAAATAGGTCTTTCGAAAGCTTCGTCGTCTCTTTCCTACATGTGTTACGGCGGGTCCTGCGTGCTGAACTTCGGAGAAATATATATATATATATATATATATATATATATACATATACACGCATTAGAAATACGTAAGTCAATGAGCCTAAAATCTTGGTGAATTGATGACGAGTCGTAAAGTGTAGGGAACTCACGGCCCCGTGATGGCACCACCTGGTCAGGGCCTGCAAAATCAAAATTAACAAAAAGTTTTTTTTTCTTTCCGCCAATATCTTCGTCGTTCACATCATGGTAGAAAGGGCAATGGTACAAAGCTCCCAAAAGACGAGGAACACGTAGGAATATTGTCATCTAGGCACAAGCAAGTGCAACACACTGTTCACACGACAACATATTTAGAGCGCACACAGTATGGTATGGTATGGTATGGTAAAACTTTAATGAAGTCCTGCAGGTCGTGAGTCTTCACGAAGCGGGCCGCTCCCACGTGGGAACCGGAAGGCCGAGCCTCTCGGCCGCATCGTGGGCCTGCTGGACAGCCCAGAGTTGGTCAGCCAGAAGAGGGCTGCGGAGAACCGCCTCCCATCTGGCCGAGTATGGGTAAATAAAATTTTTTTAGAAAAGAAAAAGCGTGGGGGGGGGGGGGGGGGGGAGAAATAGAGGGCAATGAAATCGAACGCTGCCGGATAGGGCCAAAGAAAAAGCAAATACGCAAATATGCACAGCCTGTACCATACTGACGGAATAAAACGCGTCTATTTAGGGTTACAGAATGCACGTGGGTGTAATCATCCATTTCAAATGCTGGCAACCTTGCTGAAATCAGATTTTCGTTTAGTGGTGAGAGCGCTGCGTCATCGTCCTTTCTGCACATTCGTTATAACGAATTCATTCCAACTCGCCCATCTTGCCGCAACTCTTATTATTGCGCCCCGTATGTGCATTTGCAAGACATCCGGTTCGTGAGAAATTGAGGTAATTTTGGCTCGCACAGTTAGATCATAGTTCACATCACATTTACTGACCGGATTCGTACGGGCACGACATCGCCCTCCCAATTAACTGAACGTATGGGGTGTTGTCTTCAAAGCTTTCCTGTAGATTTTGACTATGCGAGTAACTACAGCCTTGGAGCCTCTTTAACGCGACAGCGTTAAGGGTCTCGTGTCACAGAAAATCCGGCCACGCATTTCGAACCACGGATACCCAACCACATACACCCTCCATGTGGCGCAAGGAAGTTACTCAACTAATTGAATTGCTCAAGGTAAAATAAGTATAAAAATCGTGAAGTACGACTTAAACACAGCCTACAGACATGATAGCGTCCGATTGTAATTTCATCGGAACAATTATATACTGACCTCTATAGTACCCAATGCACCCACGATACCTCCATTGGAAGTAGTAATGAACAGGTTACAGAGGCTCCTTCTATAACTAGCGCTGAAGTTAGAAGGGCCTTGCAAGACATGAAAGGGGGAAAGCGGCAGGAGAAGATGGACTACCAGTCCATTTAATCAAAGATGGTAGAGACATAATGCTTGAAAAGCTGCCGGCTCTATATACGAAGTGCCGATCGACTGCAAGTGTCGCAGGGAACTGGAAGAATGCAAACATTATATACCAATCCATGAAATGGGAGGCGTTAAAGAATAGAAAAATTATAGGTCCACCAGATGCTCACAGTATTATATAAAGTATTCACCAAAATAATATCCAATAGAATAAGGGCAACACTGGACTTTAGTCAATCAATGGAACATGTTATCTTCAGGAAGGGATACTCTATAATGCATCACATCCATGTCATTAATCAGGTAATCAAGAAATCCGCAGAATACAATGAGCCTCTCTATATGGCTTTCATAGATTACGAAAAGGCGTTTCATTCAGTAGAGATACCAGTATTCATAGAGGCTTCGCGTAATCAAGGAGTACAGACCGCTTACGTAACTATCTTGGAAGATATCGATGGAGATTCCACAGCTATCTTAATTCTACACACAATAAAAGTAGAAAGATACCTATAAAGAAACGGGTCAGACAGGAAGAAAATCCTAGTGCTATTCACTGCGTACTTGGAAGAAGTATTAAAGCTATTAAACTCGGAAAGCTTAGGAGTAAGGATAGACGGCGAATATATCAGCAGCCTTCGGTTTGCCGATGATATTGTTGTATTCAGCAACACTGCAGACGATCTACAACAAATGACTGAGGACCTTAACACAGAGAGTGGAAGAGTGGAGTTGAAGATTAATATGCAGTAGACAAAGATAATGATGAATACATTGGCAAGGAAACAAGAGTTCAAAATCGCCAGTCAGCCTCTAGAGTCTGTGAAGGAGTACGTTTACCTAAGCCAACTAATCACAGGGAACCCTGATTATGACAAGGAAATTCATAGAATGATAAAAATTGGTTGGATCGTATACGGCAGGCATTGTCAGCTCCTGACTGGAAGCTTAGCATTATCATTGACAAGAAAGGCATACAATTAGTGCATTTTACCGGTGCTGACATATGGGGCAGAGACTTCAAAATTGACAAGGAAGCTTAAGACCCAGTTAAGGACCGCGCAAAGACCGATGGAATGAAGAATGCTTCGCATACCGTTAAGAGACAGAAAGAGAGCGGTTTGGATCGGAGAGCAAACGGCTATAGCCGACGTTCTAATCGACAGTAAGAGAAAAAAATGGACCTGGGTAGGTCATGTAATGCACAGGTTAGATAACCGTTCGACCATTAGGGTTACAGAATGGGTACCAAGAGAAGGGAAACGCAGTCGAGGACGGCAGGAGACAAGGTGGAGCAATGAAATTAAGAAATTCGAAGGCGCTAGTTGGAATTCTTTCGGCGCAGGACAGGGGTAATTGGAGAATGCAGGGGGATGCCTTCGTCCTCCAGTGGACATAAAATGGGATGATGATGATGATGATGATGATGATGAGCGTGCTCCAAATGTATTTTTTTTCACAGCTATCATCATTCGTCTCGAGCGCCTTTCGTGTCTAACGCTGCTATTCTGGTATCTTTAGTTGTAGAATGGCATGGGCGTGTCAGCGTAGCGTTCCGGACAAGCTGAGTATTAATTCAAGAAAGCGACTGTAGTCAAGGTAGATGACTATTAGCCTTTCGAGAAACATAAAACCAATAGGGTTTATTTTTCTTTCCGCGGCATACCAAAACTGACAGTCACTTAAGTGTCATTACGTGATTTGAAAGCGAAAGCGTTACGACTTTTCTAATTAATTGGTTACGTCTGTAATACGTTCCTTCATACATTGCCACGTATCCTTCACAACTCTACCTTAATCCACTTTGATTCACCTGCATTCATTTTACTTCACCTTAATTCACTTTTCTACACTCTAATTCTACTTAATTCGCATGAATTACCCATAATTGTTACGAATTAACGTTGTTATACTGCTTAGTGTTGTTAGTATTACTATTGACGTCATGCAAGGCGCTGATAATGTCCCTGATGAAGATGATTTTGGTACCATCGCTCGATCACGCTGGATTTTGTGCGTCGTGGGACATATAATGCTCTCGCATTAATATCAGCCTTGAAAAGTAGATTCGATGACTGCATACTTACCCCTTAGTGACATGGTGGAGTGAAGGAAATCCGGCATGAGCTTGTCCACTGGAAAACATTGAATAAAACAGTGCACAAATGGTAGTATCACTACCAGGAAACTAAAGTTAATGTTAAGTTCATTTTCCGCTTAATATGTATACGTGATGCTTGATTAATTCGCTCATACGTACAGCGTTGCCGGTATGACTGCCAGGTTGACCACTCGAACCCGGGACCACTGGTAGTCCCGGGATCGCGGACCAGGACGAATTTTTGATCAATTGCGAGGCTTTCCTTTCTAGGAACCCGTATGGGTTTCCTTTGTAGCAATTGCTACCAACGAGTGGATGTCTGCTTTGCCCCTTTATTAATGCGGAGACCTGGCTCATAATCCTACCACCGGCTGTTTAAAAAGGTACCTGTGAGCGAAGTCATCTCTGCGTCATGTGACATTTACTACCTCCACGTGGCCGCATCGCTAGCCTCATGGTACTGTGCCTGGAACTGTATCTCTCCTTATATGTCCAGAACTGTGGCGTTACTCGTGTGACTGGAACTGTGGCCTGTTCGTCATGTCATTTGTCTATTTCCTTTTTACCTTTGTGCGTGCCTGCCACTATTTGTTCCTTGCAACTGTTTGTATGTGGTGTCTTCGACTCTATTGTGCTCTCGTGAAACAACTCTGTTCTTATCAACTTGATATATGATACAGGTTCTATTTCGATTCAAGATATTAAACTTATTTTTGGATCTTGGCAGAGCAAACAGTTCTAGCGTATAATTAAGTACTTAAACATAACCCTGTCGCAGAGCCTTTCCTGGAATGCGCATGCGACTAACGTAATTTCCTCAGCGAACAAGACCCTAGGGTTGATAATACGTCACCTTCGTCATGCTCCACAGCACGTCAAACTGCTCGCGTACAAATCCTTTGTCAGACCACAACTAGAATATGCTGCCGCCACCTGAAACCCTGATCACATATGTATGATTAATGCACACGAATAATTTCAGATCCGTGCGACTAAATCAATCCATTCTTCGAATTCATATAACATCAGCATTTCACTCTTAACGGCAGAACGTAGCGTGACATCTCTAGCTTTTCGTCAACGCATCGCCACGTTTTCTAGTTACCACGAATTCTTTTACTGCTCGCGAAGCCGACTACCTTACATCACGTCATCATCTTCATGCATGTCACAGCACACTAGTCATCAGCTGCAAGTTCCTCGTCCTCGCACACGAACTGTCACATTCAAAGCCTAAATTTTTCCCACGGCTGCCTGAGACTGGAACGACCTACCCCGCAATGCTGCTAGCATCACCACGTCATTAAAATTTTCTTGAAACCGTTCAAACTTGTATTTCACCGTAACAACTGCCCTTTCTTGTGTATACATGTTAACCACCCCTTATGTAATAGACAGTACGGGGTCTTTAAGGTAAAAAATGAAATGAAATAAGTCGCTGCGTATTGATGGCCGTTGTTCCGACCATGCCTGTACATGACTGGTGCATTTGCCATGGCTTGGTAAGTCACTGTGCAATGATATAGCGGAGTGCGTCGGATAAAAAACTAAACAAACGCTTGGCTGACTCAACACAAACCAATGGTCGCGGAACGACACTATGGGACGGGACTTACGTGGAGGGGAAAGTTCGTCGTCATCTGGAACTGAATGTCACAAAACACAAACATTAACTAGAAACAGGAACATGCAGAATCCAACACGCACGGCCAAAAGGAGGAACAGACACAGTCGCCGGACTTAGAAGTCCGGTGACTGTGTCCGGCGACAGTGTGTGTGCGGCGACAGTGTGTGTGTGCCTCCTTCTGGTTCTGCGTATTGGATTTCGCTGGTTCATTTTCGGCTTAAAACACGAACCAACTAGCCCAGCAATTCATGCTTCTAAACAAACACGTTCTAGCTAAAAGAAATTAAAGAAAAAAAAGAACTCGAAATCAAAACACAACAAAGGAGACGAGCCTAGTTGTCTGTGTTCTGTAGCCTTGTTCTCGTGCTCGACTTTTGGCTGTGAACTCGGAACAAGTAACCTACAGTCCAATGTACTGACATAAACGGTACACGGTTGCTTTGTTTATTGTAGTATATATGTCGTTTCCATTTTTCTGGAAGTCTACCTTCGTGTTATCTGCTGTTTATTCCCTATTGATGAACGCATGGCCAATACGATATGCCTCCAAATCTCGAGTATTTCTCCTCGCAGAACGGCAAGAACCTGGCTTGCAGGAACCTTCAATAGCGCAGAGAGAGAACTAATTTTCTTTGGCTGGCTGCGGCATTCCGCAGCTCGCAGACGAAACCCCATTGGTGCTTCTAAGAGTGAACTTAGCGCATGACAGCTGGGTGAAAGGCATCGTGCGGGTAATGGGCAGGCAGTAGAAAATGCTTTTTTATACTTACCATATTCCTTCCAGGCTGCAAGAACAACAATATAAATTTTCGAAACATGTTTTTTCAGTCAATTGAAGAATCTATGTTCGGGTGCGTAACGGGGCCAGAAATGTAACGAGGACTTTCACTGCCCGCTTTCAAGAAGGGCGGCACCACGCAAGCCGAAAAGTATTCGAAGCTTACGCTTATGCATCGTTAAATTACCACGTAAAGAAGTGCAAGCCACTTTCTCGGGATCTGTGACAGCACGTCAGCATCTCGTGGACAGCACGAGCCAGCGAGTTCCACGAGGCGACCGCAACTACGAGTACGGCCGATCGATCCCTCATTCTATTGTCAGCGCACCGCAACGCAAGCGCAACGAAGGACCCCGATTGCAGAGCCGGTAGTAGTATGCTGGGATGCAGGCGGGCAGCAGGCACGGTAAATCCGTGTGTGTGATCGAGTCATGTGGCGCGCCGAGAGTATGGCTGCTTGCCTATACGTTCGAACCTTTGCCCGAACGTTGTTCTGAGTTGGTGTGATTTCAGAGGTTACTTTATATACACCGGGTGTTTCAGCGAACACATACCAAAAGTTTTTAAAAAGTGCCTTTGGCAGATAGCACAATTCCCGTTCATGGGCTGGTCTACTTGAAGAGGCGGACGTTACTTGCACACAAAAAACAAAAAAAAAAAAAAGGAATCGCACAATCGGCTAATGAACCACAATTCAGTAATTCTCTTTTTCTAATTACCTTGTGGCAGGTATTGTAACTTACAAATTCTAGCCGGGGAGTTCGCAAGGCGGATCCACTTGGGGCCAATTCTCGGGATGACACCAGCTTGAAGATAATGATTGCTAAACTTTGCGGATAAATGCATTGGCGTTCCAATTAGTTTTGCGCTTCAGTGCATGAAACGACGTTTTGTTAAGCAAGTAAGTGGGGACAACACTGCATTTTTTACCGCAAATTTGACGGCACATACCTCGTAGTCATCGGCACAATTCTTTTGAAGTGGATATGCCTTGCAGTCTCGTCCATTAGAATTTGTAAATTGCGACATGTGCGACAACGCAATTAGGTTAAAAAGTTAATAAGTGGATTTCTGGTAATCAGTGAATTATGCGTTTCAATTTTTTCGTGCAGGTAATGCCCGCCTCTTCGAGTAGACCAGCTCATGGACCAGAATCGTGCTACCTGCCAAAGGCAAATTAAAAAAATAAATAGGTGTTGACTGAAAGACCCTGTATATTTTTTTGTTGCGACGAAGTCTTTAGCTTGTGATGAGTAATAGTAATGAGGTGCTCATCCTACTCGACATTGTACACGTACTGAACCTGAGTAGGCGGCGAAAGTCACGTGCCCTGCCGGCGTTACCTTGACACGCTATTGTTAGCAATTCGAGGGGTGTGAAGAAACATTGCCAGGGTCAAGAGTGCAGGTTCCCTTTGAGCACAGTGAAATAGGCGTAATATATTTTTAGGTTTTGGACAATGAGAGGGAGCTGGGACGTGACACTGTGGCCAGCGGCAACAGCTGCAGCTTCGGTTCCTGCTGTGGAAGCTCACTAGCAGCATTGAGTAGGATCAAAACACAGCTCTTAGCCCTGAATCGGAGGATAGCGCTCAATTTCTTCAGCCACGCACGCCAAGCGGAAAAAGAATTTTGGTTGCAGTTAAACTCACCGTGGCTGGGCCCCGACTCTGAGCCCTTGGCCGCCCCTGCACCGGCGGAGGAGGCTCGCCGTGAAGTCGCCGATGTCGATGCTGAAGGAAAGATCAGCGCCATATTGAGTTCAGAGTTCATTTTCGCACAGTAGGTAGAGCACTCATACTACACGCTCGGTAAGGAAGACGGAATACATTATGCTTCAAAGCAGTTTGCCGAGTTCTTGTCTACCGCACATATATCGACACCGCATGTATAGACAACTCGAATTGGCGCTTATGAGCCACACAATAACTGAGCCCCGCCTGGACCATGGTCAAAAGACGATCTCTTAGTAAAAGATAAAAAACTAAAATAACCTACGGTCATCCAACAACGACCAAGGTACGGCTTCTGAGCGGCACTTACTATAGTTTAAGAAATTGATTTACTTGAAAGTGTTAATATTGTTTCTTGTTTAAGATTACCTTTTTCTTACTTGTCAGTGCCTCCTAACTGCGTTCGTTTCGACAAAGTGGTAGGGAAGAATCATGTTAATTATAAAGACAACGCATGGACAGCCTCCGTGATGAGCATAAAATATGCAGAAGCACTGCAGATATGCGTGAGCTCAAGCGCAGCAGACGGCTCATAAAAGAATTACCGGCATATCCCACGCCTTGTGGGAATTGATGGTATTATGCGAGGCAGTGTGGGGGAGAAGCCTAACAAGTTAACGAAACGACCGTGAGAGCATCAAGACCTAGGCGGCTGTTTCATGATCTACATGACGCGCATGTCATGACCTACCATTTGTGTTCGTGACACACTCTTGTCCTACTATGCCAATTTTGGTACATACCAAGTTAACGAAACGCCCATGAGAGCACCCAGACGTAGGCGGCTGATAGATAGATAGATAGATAGATAGATAGATAGATAGATAGATAGATAGATAGATAGATAGATAGATAGATAGATAGATAGATAGATAGATAGATAGATGCTGTCAATGTGGCAAATGTTCGCCAACAAATGCTTTGCATTTAATGTAGCAATTCAATGACACAATAAGCAGTCCCAGTTCTATGCAAAGCAGCAAACACTTACAGAATATTGAGCTATACAGCAAGTCTTAAATGCAGCGTTCACTACACTATCCCCGTCGTGTTCTTTTATTGCGATCGCAATTGTACGGACGCTCAAGGCGCATTCCAGCCGCCGCTATCGTACTGCCCCGCCATCTACGGCGCATGCGCAGCTCGCACAAAGATAGTGACAGGATTTTCAGAGACGCCGAGCGCGTTTGTGTAGGGCTTGTAGGGTGCGTTGGGGCCCACGCACCCCCTACAAGCACAGTAGAGTTGCTGCTGAGCTGCTGCCTGTATGCACCGGTTCGAGCGCAAGATGTCAGGGTATATAACGTTTCGCTAACCCCGACAGTTGCCCGCCAGTGTCATCTCGTGCACCATGCACCGACGACGCCTCCAACGCATCCGGCGGCGCTCCTCATTCTGCCAGCGTTCTGAGACGCCCGGTAGCCGCCGGGGTGTTGTTCCTTCTGTCCGGCAGCAGTCCCTTTGCGTGCTTCGTCACGCCGACATGCCACGCAGAACAACGCCTTCTGGGAAGTTCAAGCGCAGCGCTAAACCTCGCTATCGCTGTCAAGTGCTTCGTCCTTAAGGCGAAACTGCCAATTTCTTTTACCGCGCATAACTTCCTTTAGTTGTTTTTTTTTTCGCGCGTTTTCCTGGTGGTCGTGCGCTCTACGGCCAATGATCCACCGCCAACGCGTGATCTCGCAAGAGCTAGTTGCGAGCCGCGTTCGTCGCCGTACGCCAACTATTACGCCCGTGCTGGCACGCGCCCGTGACTTTGAGGTGTCTGAAGGCTCAGATGCTATGGGCGTCTTGCGCTGGAGTTTGAGGTATAGTAGCGGCGCCTGGTGGCGGCGCGGGAAACGACATCTGGGTCGTACCAGCTCGCCACAGCCCAGGCTGTGGCGAAGCACGTTTCTAGGCCGAGTTTTGCGTCGATTCGCGCTTTTTTCTGCCCTGTTGCGAGTGCGAAAAGGCTCGTCACTTCACACAGACAACGTCGACCACGCTGCGAGCTTGTCGCAGCCTATAGTTTAACGAAAACGGACTCTCCGTGTGCCGTGGGACGTAATCCTGGAAGCAGAAGGAATCGGCGACGCCGATCCGGAGGGACCTAGCTCAGCATCGAAAAAGCGTCACCGTCGATACTGCTGCGTTGTGGGCTGCCATGAACAAAAAGGTCTGAATCCCAACATCCGATTCTATCGTTTCCCTTCAAGGCCTCACGAAGCGGAGCGTCGGGCGCGCTGTATAACTGCGTCGCGTTGGGTAAGCGAAACTTCGCGCCATGCTGACTGCTTCACCTGTCTTGAAGCTTGCTTGATTATAGATCTGCGTTCTAAAATTCGGTCTTTTGCACCTACAGTCCCGACGGCAGACCGGCATAGCAGCAGGCATGGCTGGTGATTCACGATTCGAAACCCGGCCACAGCGACAATTAACAATTCCACCGGTGCGAAGTGGTGAAGTGCCCAGGTGTGTGCAAATGACCACAAATGGCCGGGTTGATTCGGTGACAATTCACTACCCCACTACGAGCAGCACAGGTTAGAGAGTTAAATGTGCTCATACTTGACCTCACGCCAGCATGTTGAGGCAGCGCAGCAAGATAGCATCGATTACAGCAGATCGATTTTCGAGCGTTGTCATTAAAAGCTACATCAAGAGAGCAGCGCACGAGCTCACGCTGCAGCGCGATTCGCACGTACGTGCGAGCTCATATGCATTGCATCAGTTATTACCAGTTACTAAAAGGGACAGATGGCCGCTACTACAACGCAGGCATAACTACTCGTTTAGCGGCATGCAGTCAACAAAGATTGCAGGAGACCCGCCGTTTCGCGGCATGTCGAAAGACCGCTGCCGTCGCGGCGCGTACGATCGTGCGCTCGAGCAGTTCGTACATCGCGGCATGCTGAAAGACCGCTGCCGTCGCGGCGCGTACCGTCGTGTGCTCGAGCAGTTCCGTACACATGATGTCTGCTTATCGCTGCTGTGGATTCATTTATAGCAAGCATTTCCTCGCGTTTATGCGCCTGAATCTAGCAGCGTGCAAACCTTACCTGAAGTTCCACTTCGTACGCGACTCGCTACGCTTGCGATTGACACCGCGCTAAAACTTCGCCGCTTAATTCTTGAACGGCATACACGTATTCGGCACTGCATAATTTCTTGCCTTTACGCAGCGTGCCACTCCTGAAAAAATCTTCGGCGCCCGATATTCGCTGCAGGCCGTGGTACAACACAAGCGAAAGTGGCGGGTCCATATTGTAAACGTGCTTTCCGAAGCAGACGACCGAGCTTGGTACGACCCATTTTAGGACAGAGGGCGCTTTTTAGCACCTTTTTTCACAGCGCCCCCTGGGCAATGCAAGAGCCCCATGCTGGAGCGCTTGCCAAGAACAGCCCTCTTCTTCCTATGCCCTCTCCCCCTGCTCAGCTGCGGGAGAGGAGGATGGCATTCGCCTTCGGCGCCAGCGCTCGTATCGCTGGAAAGAAGTGACGTGTCAGCTCATATCGATGGCCGCCTATACAGAAGCTACAGATCTGCTGGCTAACGGTTCTCTGTTCAACGGAATTACGCCATGAAAGAAGAAAATCTACCGAAACGTCCTCGCTTTTACAAATACGTACTCCTGCACGCGCATTGTTCCTTTAATAAAGCCAAGAACTCTGTGTGTGTCTTCGGCTTTTCGCTTACATTGACAATTTTCGGCAGTGTTCTCTGCACAATGATTTTTTTTTTTCCTGTCAGGGTTATAGTGCGCATGTCATTCCTCTTATCCCAGAAATATTTTGCCCTCAGTAAGTTCTTGTCCCGTTTATTTCTTTCTCCTGTCTGTACATTGCTTAGAACGCGTTGCTGCTGCTGTCGCTGTTTTAGATTAGAATATGGGGTTTAACGTGCCAAAACCGCGACTGAGGGACCCCGGAATGATTTCTACCAACTGCGGTTCTTTAACGTGCACCTAAACGTAAGTAAACGGGTGTTTTCTTATTTCGCCCCGATCAAAATGCGGCCGCCATGGCGGGGATTCGATTCCGCGACCTCGCACTTAGCAGCCCAACACCTTAGCCACTAAGAAACCACGGCGTGTCATGGCTGTTTTCGAACACGCACATACACACACATAGAGAGAAAAGGGCAAAACCGACGTAGACAATGTTACAAAGTCGATCACACATTCTTTTCCAGTCACAACTTCGTCCCAGAAATGTTATGATGACTGCCGTATACAGGCTTGTGAATGCCGCCATAGGCACATTGCATGAGCGGGAAAAACGCACCTTCCTCACAGCGGCAGAAAATGAGGCTTGAATGTTTTGATCGGGTGTGCTACAACCGCTTTCAGGTGTATGTTTCTTCCGGAAATTGAACTCGCCTTGGAAGATGCTTGACGCAAAAACTTGATTCGTCTGGCCAACTGCTCCGAGGTTAGCAGTGATATTTTTGTTATAGTGTGCAAAATATATATATAAAAACGTAAAGTGTCTGTGTGTATAAGGGGGATATAGTGCGAAGCAACCTCACAAAACTACCCAATATTTATCCCTCTCCGGCTTATCTACAAACAATACTCGTCATATATCTTACGTGCTATCCTTTCTATCAAGGAGCGCCGACAAGAACATTTGCTCTCGGGCATAGAGTTTCTAAATAAAAACCCTAGAGGGAAATGTGGCGCTAGTGTCTACGGGGACTCTCCTGGGCGTCGCCTCAACCTACATGGGAATGATGGGAACTGCAGGCTTCGGATTAACTTCGATCTTTAGACTAGCGGCGTTCGCTTGCAGCGCAGTAAACGAAGCTATACTCAAATATCATCGCATAAAATCTAATTTTATCTCTGCAGTATCTTATATAATGCACAACACATTACATAAGCTTTGTATGACTGAGATTGAAGCACGGTTTCCCACCACGGCACAGAAGGGTATGCATTCTTCTAGAACTATGTTGCCGATTTAGCCCGTCAATGTACTTATATATAAATACTCATCAACTATTTATGGAAATAAACTTTTTGTACTGTGAGAAAGTGTTGCGCCTTTGAGAGGAATGCCACAAGTGTCGTCTGCTACGACATCTGCTCGTTGGGAATGCGACATTTTTCTCGCTGACGACAGGCAGTTGCGAACTCTCTCGCTCTTTGGAAAGGCTGCGTCGGCTGTCACGATTGCTGAACGTCTTCAAGTCCTTTTAAGCACACCCGCTGCAGTGCTAGCTAGGACGCTTGTGGCCTCCCACGAGTATGCTTCATTATATTTTATATTGAATTAGCGCTCCTGAAGCAGCCGCCAGCAGCTGTTATGGCGTGGCTTTGCACTTGCCCATTTTGCGACAGCAGACTGCAGCCAGGAAGCAGCAACCTTTCCTACCGCAATTAAGTTTGTGTTTCGAAGTGCTAAAACACACATTTCAATGCGCACATAAACGAGCAGTGCGTAATGAGGCCCTCAATGAAATTTGATTGTCGAGCCACTGGAAGTACAACTCTCTGTGTCTTGCAACAGTAGTGCCTGCCTTTTGCTCTTCTGGAGTTTCATAAACTACGTAACGCTACAGCGCCAACCTAACACACTCAACAAACCAAGGTCAACACGGTGAAAACACGTTCTTTCAGCGTTTACGATGCCGTCGCTTTCTCGTCAGAGCTTCGATACCACACCACGATACAAAGATCGGCCCAGCCGCTGACCCAGCCGCGGATCCACCACGCTATCGTCACTTCGAGCAACAGAACAAAGGCAGATAGCTTTGTGTCGCACCGTCCCACTGCGGGTTATAGCAATGGCGCTTGAAGCGAAATCAAAACTGCCAAAAAATACCTGTAGACTAGTTCGCCAGTCAACAAAATACCAATCCGTACCCTATCCTTCCCATCATTCCCATGATGGATGAACGATCGCAGCGCCAGGTTTACCTCTAGTTACTAGTACGAAACTCTATGCTCTAGAGTAATACGCAGCACCTAGGGGACCATAATCGCGCCGATCATATTCACGATCGTGTCCCCAGTAATTTATTAGAAAACGATTTCAATCGCACAATTCCGGATGTCTAAATTCAAGCCAGTAGAAGTGGATAAACCCTGAGTGACCGAAATTCTGAGTATACGGGTCGTTAGGAAGTTCACCTAAACTACCGAAGCGCTGACTAGTACGAGCTCGCCCGTCGTCTGCTCAATTTCATACGTGCGCCCGCGTTCGTTGTCGACGCCGGAGCTAGGTGGGGGACGCTGTTAGATACGGGACCTTTTCCTGAGCCTCCTTTGAGTTCACTAGACCACATCGAATCGCGCCACAGCTAATTAAGGAGCGCAGAAGCACGTATACCACATTCCCGAGGCGCAGCACGTGCAAACAAGTTGGCGGCCCCCACCTCGTACGCCGCATCTGGAGCTATTCACAGCTTGACTCTTCCCCAAAGTGTAGCGGGAGCCTGGCACGCTTCCAGGTAACGCAGGTCCCGAAAGTGTAGCGGGAGCCTGGCACGGTTCTAGGTAACGCAGGTCCCGAAAGTGTAGCGAGAGCCTGGCACTGTTCCAGGTAACGTGGGTCCCGAAGCAAGACGGCTGTAATGCACCGTGAAGGCCTGGCAGCTATCCCCCCATCCGCCTTTGTGAGGGCATTTGCAAGCCAGCGAGGCAATACCGCAGGGAGAAGTAAGCCCTCGGACAATTGGGGCCCAAGGAGCGACCCTGTGCGCCGGGTGTGATACAATCGCACGGGCGCCTACCATTGGCCGAAAATGACGACACCTGAGCGGGCTCGCCGATTGGCCGAAAATGGCATCACCTGAGCGGGCTCGCCCATTGGCCGAACGTGACGTGACTTCGAGACACCGAAGGGCTTGACACAGACCGGGAGCAGCAAGAGAGCATTCCTTGATTCATCTCTTTCGAGCTTCTTGCCACGGGCCGCAGCGTCCGAGTTGCTGCCGGCCCGTAATTGTTAATTTCTTTGTACTCCCACTGTACATAATGTAAATAAACCTCCAGTTTTTCATCCCGCCGTTCTCCTCAACTCTTACAACGCGCACTTGCGTCTCCCGGTCGTGTTTCGGTGAGCGCACGTGCAGCCACTGCAAAAACGCGTAGCCACCAGCGCCTTTGGGTGTCTTCGAACTCTGGCCCGCATCGGAGACAGTCTGCGTAGACAGCTAAGCAGACAGCCGAAGACAGCTTCGAGGCCTAGTAATGAACGGAACACGTTTCGAGCCGTCTGGAAGAAGCTTCTGCGACTTGAAGCCACCTCGCGGCGACAAAAAAACACAGTTTAGAAAAGCACACATTCTTTCTGTATTTTAAGTATTTGCGCCTACAAACGCATGAAAAACAAGGTGTGACTTAAAATAAGGGCACGGGAAAGCATGATTACGATTATATATATATATATATATATATATATATATATATATATATATATATATATATATATATATATATATATATATATATATATCAGTCACATCATCTGAAGCCAACAAAGGCTGACGCCAAGGACAACCAGGGGAAATTACTTGTGTTCCCGGAAATGAAAGCGGCCGAAAAAACAACTTGCCGCAGGTGGGGAATGATCCCACAACCTTGTTGGCTTCTTATGATATGACTAATAAAAATCGGGCCCCTCAGTTAACCCCATTTCTTTTCGTTTATTATGTATGTGTATATGTATATATATATATCCGCGAGCTAAATAAAAATACGGCGAATGCTGGGCTCTTGATTAATTTTGACCGCCTGGATTTTTTTCAACATGCTTCGAATAGAGGGCACACCTGCACTTCGCTTCCGGTGTAGTGCGGAAGAGATCGAATGCGCGACCTCATGGTCAGCAGCGCTACGCTATAGTCATTCTGCTACCACGTCGGGTGATTATTGTTTGAGGACAAGATACGACCCGAAGTGAGTGAAACTTAGTGAGCGCAGAAGGAAATGATTTTGCCTAATATTGCTATAAACTATAGTGTGTTACGAGAAAAAAAAATGCTTTGATTATGAGTCGTGCCATATTGGAAGAATCGAGGACCATTTCTACCACTTGGTGTTCTTCAACGCGCGCACAATACTATGTACACGGGCGTTTTCGTTTTTTTTCTCTCTCTCTCTCTTGGCCCGTATCAAGATGTAGCCACCGTGGCCAGACGAAGAGGGTATATTTACTTGCACCGAAATTTTTTTCCTTCACGTTCGGAGCTGAACTGCTGGAAAGCTTAGAATCGCAAATATGTTCTTAACGGTTCCGAACAGATCGCACTTCAGATTTTTATTACTAACTTGAGTGCCTAATATAAAAAGGACACATAGTGAGGAAGTTAAACTTCACGCCCTTTTCATTCTTTTTTACAGGGGAACAAGGGGCCACAGAGCAGTTGCTGAATCCGCGTCATATACCAGCTTACATGTGCGTGCGTCCCGTCTTTTTTGTTTTGTTTAGGGAAAAACAGAGTCCAATGTCCTGCTAGTCCTTCCACCCTGGTGCCAAATGTAGTCCTGTATTCGAGGCAGATCGTTGGTGTGTCGCGAAGAATAAGTCGCTGATATTAGTAGCGATATTAGTATCCGACAAAGAAAACAGACGACGTTCCTGAGAGCGACTAAGTAATGAAATTGACTTACACATAGTGTGATGACGAAGGTTGGCGGTGGCAAGAAAACACCTGGTACTTCGAGAATCAGCCGGCGTCGCAGGGCACGCTTCTTCTTTGAAAAGGGCTCGTCGCCGCGTGCTCGAGTGCGTGCGCCCGTAGTGCCGCAATGATGATTGCGGGGAAGTTCGAAACTGTGACCCATACCCACTAATGCGGATCGGCGTATAACAACATGCGATATTTCAACAGGCATTTAAAGCTGAATACATGAAACGAAGGAGAGTGACTGAACAAACTTTATTGAAACCAGCAAGAGGTAGTGTCTGGGCATTGCCCTCCCACGTGGGTACGTCGCGGTGTTGCCTCTTCGTCACCTCGAAGGCTTGCTGGCTCGCCCAGAGTTGGTGGTCACGGTTGGAGCTACGCAGGGCAGCGTGCCATCTGGACGAGAGGGTCGTGGGGTTAGTCTCACGGTACTGTTGTGCACAGTCCCAAAGCATGTGTGGAAGTGTGTGGGTGGCTGTGTCTTGCAGATGTGGCCCATGGGATTGGGGCAAATGTCTGGGCAGATCCTGTCTGACGACAACAGACCTACCCCCAGGAGGCCTCAAGAGCTGGTGAATGAAAGCTGACGCAAGAAGAAAAAAGCATATGCAATGTGTCAGCGACTCTATGAGAAAGACCGCGCGCAGTGCATTAGAAATATCCTTGATGAAATCGGCGGATCAAACATTGAGAATCCAGCTGCTTTCCTAGAAGAATGGAAGGGTATCATGGAAGCTCCTGTTGAACGGGAGACGCTGGCAGATCCGGTGGTTCCACGCCGGGGGAGAAGGATAGATCCTTCAAGTACTTATTTTATTGTTTGTGCTTGACAGAACCTTGTTTTTCTGAAGCATGTGACATCCAAACAGCATGAGAAGCTATGAAACTAGTCAAGTAAGATTAGCATTTTCTGTTTACGTACGGCTGTTGTCTAAACATGCTGAAAAGCCCAAGAACTGCCGTGATAACATTTACTTAATATGTGCAGATTGACATCGGCGGTGGAGTGTTGGTCGAGGAGACACTCCTGGCGCAGCTCACAACGGCCTGCCATGATGGGCCCGGCAAATTTTCCAGGGCCTTGCCGCGGCATGTTTTCAATGAGGAAGAACTGATGGGCCACTCGCTCTTGGGTAGTAAGCATTCAAAGGGGCAGAAAGAGGCCCTTGGCCCCTTCAGAGTCAATGCAGTGATAGGCAAGTATCCGACATGCATTCCCATTGCATTCACTGTCTGTATGTTAAATTAGCACCATCCCATTAGCATAAAAATTTACTTTCAAGTAGCCTGTGTCTGCAACTGCATGCTACAATAACCTACCATTTGGAATGGCTGTTCATATGACCTAAAGGGGCTAAACTCTCCATACTGGGATGCTTCCAAACTTTAAAAGCTGCCTCGACTGCTAGAAATTGATTGCACTAGTCAAAATTTGCATTAGCACATTGGTAGGGCTATCCCAGTGTGATTGCAATGAAGAGTTCTTCGTGAAGCATGCTACCAATATACTGGCATGGGAGATATGCTTAAGTAGCCTGAAAGTGTTGATATATTATTGGAATTGTGGAAAAGCTATAATTGAGTGCCGTTACTGCTCAACTCGAGGGTCAGCACTGCCACCAATATTCAGCGATCAAAATGGCCCTCCCGGTTCTCTAACGCAAAACAGTGGTTTCACCTATTTCAACAGACCACATTGAATTATAGTTCCTCCTGTCTTGAAGGAGGTCCATGTGGTGGCACAGAGCAGCCTTTCAGCAGATGGAGCAAAGCAGCAATAGCGACAGTTGCCAACATCGTTGTCAACACCGCTATGTTTAGCAAACGTCTATTCATTCTAGGCACGCAAGTTATTTATTAAGATGCAATTTATCACTTTGTATTCTAAGACGTTGCAGAAACACAGATTTATGTGACCTTTTCCCACTTGTTTAAATAAATCGAAGTGCACTGAATAGGCCATTAGCAGCTGTCTAAGCTTACAGGCTATGAGATATGTTCACAGCTCCCACTCAGAAATAGTTGCAAGTGTCTCCTGCTTTCTTACTTCCTTGCTAGTTTACATGGCCATAAACCATTGCTCAAGTACTGTGGGTTTGCACTTGTTGAAAAAATGAATGGGTGACAATTTCAGGATAAAATTTTGGGGGAATATGTCCCCCGTTTAAGGGTTATATTTTTGTTATGGATTTAGGTTCTTCAGATTGACGTTTCAAGAAAAAAAAGGGGGAAAATAATTTTTTAGGTGACAAAAAGTTTCTAGTGTCATCAGTTTTACACCCTGTTTATTGTTGCATGCAGGACAAAGTAGCATAACAGTTCATTATAATGTCAGAAGAAAGAATAAACTTCTATTATAGAACCAGCACTTTATGACGGCCGCGCCTAAGCCTCCCATGAGGGGACGTCGAGGGTTTGCCTCGCCGCCGCCTCACGCGCGTGCTGGGTCGCCCAGGTTTAGTTGTCGAGGGCGGAGCTCCGCGGAGCCTCACGCAACCTCTATGAGAGGGTCGTGGTGTTAATGTGTGTGTACTTTGCTGAGCACTTCCACCGCATATGCGGAAGCGTAGCCGGGTGAGTGCCACATCACCAGCAGTTGGGGGTAGTGTAAACGTCTGCGAATATAAGGTGGAGGTGGGCGGGTGAAGGGTACGTGTTTGTTTGTAGCAGATGCAGCGTGGTAGCCTGCGCCAGGCTGAACTTGGGGTGAGGTGGGGGGAAGGTTCGGCGACTGAGGTAAAATGCCTTAACGAGATCGTTATAAGTAGTCAGATTAATCTGTCCCTGGTGTCCAAGTCATCTCCAGTGACTTCGGTGCGGTTGACAAGGCCTCGCGCAATGGAGTGGGTGACCTCGTTGATGTTGGGGAGGTGTGGGTGGACAGGGCCTGCATCTGCCGGGATCCATGTCAGGGAGACCATGTTTTCTTTAGAATGTGGTGCCTGTCAGAGGATGCGAACGGCTTGAGGAGAAATACGGCCTTTTCTGAAGTTAGTGACGGCTGAGCGAGAGTCACCCACGAGTGTGTGACAGGTGGGATCTAGAGTGGTCAGGGCGATGGCCACTTCTTCAACCGTCGGCAGTAGGGGTAGTGACGCTGGACGCGTGGTGCAGGACTGCATTGCATCTTGCGACGGGGACAAATTGTGTACCATGGGAATATTGGGCTGTATCAACAAATGTGACGCCAGGTACGTGAGCAAGGGCTTTTATGATAGCTCTGGCCTGAGCTTGGCGGCGGGCCCTGTTATATTCAGGGTGCATGTTTCTCGGTATAAGGTCTGTGCGGATCCAGCTACAGAGATGTCAGTCAGGATCGATTGTTTGGGGCCCTGTTGCTGATGGTAAGTGAAGCCAAGTGTGCATAGAATAAAGCATCCCGTTTCAGCAAGGGTGAGCCGTTCAAGCTGAGAGTGTTATTGGGTTTCAATGAGTTCAGCAAGGGTTTTGTGAACTCCCAGTTTGTTGAAGAGTTCAGTGCTGGTGTAATGCGGGATGCCAAGTGCTTGCTTGTAGACCCGTCGTATAAGGGTGTCGAGCTTGTTTAGCGCAGCCCGGTACCAGTTGAGGCACGGAGCAACGTAGGTAATCTGACATATGACAAAGAACTGCACGAGGCAGAGAAGGCCTTCGTCTGTTAGAGATACGCTTCAGTAGGCGTATGGCGTTTTGAGATTGCGCACAGATCTCGTTGAGAGCCAAGGCATTGGAGCCGTTGGTAGAGATGGTGACACCGAGGACGGATACTAGGAACGTGTGCGATAGGACTGCCGTCTTGAAGGCGTAGGGTTATGGCGTCTTAGGGTCGGTGATCAGATCGGTGTTTGGGAGGGCGTCTCCGCTGAATGGGCTTGTAGAGAAGAAGTACTGATTTAGCCGGCGAACAGCGCAGTCCGGTTCCTTGGAGATAGGCTTCAACCGTGTCAATCGCCGTTTTGAGGGCTGGCTCCACTTGATTATTGCTGCGTCGGTACGCACAGACGGTAATGTCGTCGGCGTAGATGGTGTCATTGTCGACTCGTTGTTGCTGGGCAAGGCCAATCATGACTAAGTTACAGAGCATGGGAGGGATAATTGAACCTTGCGGGATGCCTTTGCTGCCAATGGGAAGCTGGTCTGATCGTAAATCTCCGGTCGAGAGGGGGGCCGTGCGATTGCAGAGGAAGTCACGGATGTAATTGTAGGCTCGCTCTCCCAGGTGGAGGTGGGAGACCTGGCCAAGGATAGCTGCATGGGAAATGCTGTCAAAGGCCTGAGTGAGGTCGAGTCCGAGGATGGCTTTCGTGTTACGGGAATGGTCTTTAGTACTTGATGTTTGAACTGAAACATCGCGTCTTGAGTAGAAAGGTGAGGGCTAAATCCAATGATGGTGTGGGGATTGTATATAATGACATTCACAAAACATTACTAAACTAGGTATGTGTCATTCCTATGTTTTCTTAACGTGTCAATTACTACATTTTTATTTACTGATATGCAGTATCTATTTACTTTGCTCGTGTTTGACTTGAAATTAATCTATCGTGAGCACCTTTCTTGTATTTCATTATTTTCTTCATTAGCATCGTTTGTTCTGATGTCTGTCACTGCTATGTTGCCACAACGTAATAATTACTGTATCGTTGAATTACTAATAGGAGGTCCCACAGACAGATTTTGTAACTGCAGGACCTTCTGCACTAAAGATGAATGATGAAATAAAACTTCATACTTTATAAACTAGGTGGAGCAGCAATCCTCTAAAGCTAATGTGATGGCATCCGCCCTAATGCAAATAGAAAAATCAGTTTTGGAGAAAGCCAAGGGGCGAGAGCACTATAAGAATTTTTGTAGAAGTCTTCTCAGAAAGCTGCAGAATCTCTAATGTGATCCTGGGTGGCACTACGTTCTGAAAAGTCACATATTTTTTCATACATTCTGTTGCTGCCACATATGTATGGCTGTGACCACAGAATTTGTTTCCGCCACTGTACATGTACGGCAGTGACCCTCAAAGGATTAACGAAGCCAGTCCACTTGCACATTTCTCTTAGGAGGCTGATCAGTTGTTCGTATAGCTGTCAGGTTCAGCCCATGTTAGCGCAACCAGCTTGGCACAGAACTGCAGTAAATCCTCATTACAACAGAGTGATTGAGGCAGGAAATGCACTTAGTTGCAAGCGGGATGAAAATCTTGAAGGGGCAGCGCAATGTGATGAAGACAGAAGGCAGGAACACACAGGACAGCGCTGAACTCACAACTACCTTTATTCGAAGGCGTAGACAAACTTCTGTACGCAACCCATAGCCAGGTGCTCTCCCATCGGTGGCGTCAGTATCAGTGCGCAGGCTGAAGACGCACAACAATTAGTTTAAACCTGAGGCTGTTTTCTTGCAGGCTTCACCTGACGCAAGTTCCCTGGCACAAAGATGGCCTACATCAAAAACACGCTGGCCTCACTCATTGCAAGGGACTTGAAGTGTCCGGAAGAATCGAAGTCGGACGATACAAGTGTTGTCATTTTGCAGTCCCCTACAGTTTCTTTATTTTAATTTATTTCTAGTCACCCCAAGAGCACAGGTTGGGTGGCTCAAACACAAGCGTTGTGTTGTGCTAAGTAGCGTTTTAGTACATATTTATGTCAATTTTTAATACATTTCTACCAAAAATAGTGTTCCTTTACTGTATTTCTTAGGTATCTCGGGCCATTTCATGCCTAACGACCCAGTTATCCAAAACATTCATGACAGCACACCATTTCAAGTTTGTTTGATGAAACAAAAGTAGGTACAATCAGAAATATTGCGAAAAATTTGGTTTCATACATGCACCTGAAAGTGGCATCTGTGACATTGTCAGTAGTTCTGTTTAAGAAGAACGCCATATTAACGTAAGTTCGCTGTAATTGTTTATTTTACTCCCCCAGAAGATCAGTAAGAATTAAAAGGGAAAGAAAATTCTTTAAATTGAAAGTTCAACAAATGCTCTCGGGTAATGACAAAGATGTGCTCTCTTTCATGTATGCATGAAACCTGATTCTTTGCAAATTCTTTCATTCTAATTTCTTTAGTGACACTCACAGGAAAAATAAGTTTCTTAACAACTTCCAGCATGTCACTAACAGCCACGATTTTTCAGATCCAAATCTTAAGCTTTTCATGGAATGACTTGCCCAGGAACTTGTAATAATGGAAGAAAACTCAACTGGATCGTGCCACAAGCAATGTGGCACAAGAAACCGCTGTCATGCATCACCTATTGCAATTGCGAAGTTGTTTCAGAGCTAGATAATGTTTAGTAAAATTGGCACACACCATTCAATCAATAAATAAGAGCAGATTATATATCTGTCTGCTGTGGGCTCATGCAAATTGTGCCACGATTACTGTCACTGGCTACCCAATGGAGAAATCAAGCACCTTTTTAGTGGTCTCTTTTACTGTCATGCTAGTAAGTGCATTTATTTATTTATTTATTTATTTCTTATTTGAGAAATTGTCATTGCTTTAGGGCCACACAATCTTTACATTTTTCTGTATCCGATTTCGTTATTGTATCAAGCTGCAAGCAGATTGTAGATTGCAGTACTTTTCAAGAAATTTTCATCTCAAGCCACCGGTGTTTGTACATTTAGCAAATGCTTGGCTAAAATAAACACTTCATCTAGCAAAACGGGTTTTTCCACATCAATAGTGCGATGTTGATTTCGTAATAGAGCATTGACCTTGCTGTGTTAAGCCAATTCAAAAACTGGCATAACGGTTCTGCTAGCAGATCTATAATATGATTTATTACAGGCTATATAAAAGTGTTCTTTTGATCCGAGGGTGACACAGGCCTGCAATACAGAAGTGCCTGTATTAAAATTTGCACCTGTCCTCTAGTATGCAAGGACCATACTAATGTGGCAACAGTAATGGTGCGACATAACATAACTCAGCGGCATTTTAAGAAAAGTAGAGTGAAGTTTTAAACACTACTCAACAAAAATTAGCAGCATATCTCAATGGCATTTCAATATTGCCGTTCAACACATCTCCAACAGTATGATAATGGGGTTTCAATATTGCCGTTCAACATATCGACAACATGACAATGGGGTTTCAACATTGATGTTCAACATATTTCTACAATTCCGCAATGGGCTTTCAATTTTGACGCTCAACACAACTTCAATAGTGATTCAACGGGCTTTCAACTTGACATCCAACACTGTTTCAATACATTAACGACTTCTCAAATATAGGGGCTCCAATGATGTTTCTACTAAATGTCGCGGGCCAATTATCAACACCTGTCAACAATTTCTTCAATGACGTTTCAACAAAGCCTCAATGTACTTTCAAAACCTACGATTTCGATGTCACCTACAGGGCTAGAAAGAAGAATCAAGACGCCGATGTTCTATCTAGCTATGCTCGGCCTAACCATGACGACTCACCATCGCCTCTTCGTACTATCTTACATCCCTAGTCCTCTTCATCGGCTTCACCCCTCGCAATGCTCAACTGGCAAATACCCCACAGCCCATCTGTCCTTGTATCCTACCAACATGTCGACCCATACTGCCCAAGTATTTTGAACGCATGGAAGGTTCTTCTTCACCTCCGGACGCCAGACTTCGTCGACAACTTAGCCAGTTCGTAGCAATTGCTACGAACGGGTGGATGTCTGATTTTCCCTTTATTAATTAACCAATTCAAGCTGCACAGTCGGGCTTTAGATCGCTGCATTTATCACGTTGAAGGCAACAAATGGGCCACAGTCATACCACCTCCTCTGCAACGTGAGGTGCTCGTAGGCTTTCACGTATCCCATCCGAGACCACAATTGGAAGGCCGGTTATATAGGCTACCACAATATCTTCGACAGAATACGAAGTCGCTGCTCCTGGCCTGGCTTCTCTTCAGCCGTCACGAAGCACGTCGTATACTGCGTTCAATGTCAAAGTGGTAAACTACCCACAACAGCGCTTTCTGGCTCTTTGCAACCGCTTCGTTGTACCACTTCGCCTTTGGAAGTTGTTGGAATAGTCTTGTACCGCAATCTTCTCACTACCTCAAATAACAATCGTTCGATTGCGACGGCCGCTGACCATCTAACACGCTACGCGGAGACAAGCCTCTCTATAATAGAGGACTAGGGCTTAAGCCGCTGATTTGTGTCTACGCAACTTTTTTTTTTTTTTACGCCATGAAGCCATCAGCGACCACGGCTGTTTTCCTGTCTTTTTATCGCTGTCGAAGTTCTGTGTGCTTCAACCACCATTTAAAAGACGACTTACAGTTACTATCCGCAGAACAACGGCTTGACGGAGCGTTTTAATGGTACCCTCTCCGACATGATTGCAATCTACATCCGCCCCGACCACACGAGCGGGATGCAATCCTGCCGTTTGTGACATTCGCCTATAACACGGCTACACAACGTACTACCGCCCTGTCTTCGTGAGCGGCCTCGTCTAAGGCCGCTCACGAAGTTTCGTTCTTTTATGTATCGTTCCTTTCGGCTCTTGCACCCCCAGCAGATCCTTGCTCAGAAATTATTTTTACCTCGCCTCGCGGACAGCAATCACTTAACCCGCATTAAGTCTTGCTACTAGACTCAGCCTGCTGTGAGTTTTTCTCCTTGTGACGAAGTTCTTCGGACTCCTGTGCGCGTTCCCAGCTTACGCGAAAACCTGCCCACTCGATTTATTCTACCCTACGCGGTAATTGAGCGGATATGCTTTGTTAATTACCACTTCTCGCACCTTAGAACGCTGTCAGATCACCATTGCCTTGGAACAGAAATAGCCACTCGCTTAAAACCATATACTCGACGCATGCAGTAACACTCCCGGGCAACCACGTACCCGATTCCACTACGCTAGGGAACTAGTGTGAGCGCAACACATGCCTGACTTTCATCTATATTATCTCTAAATATGGTCACACATTGTTCAGCTTCTTCATCTGTATGTATCATCAGCAGCACAGCTTGATCTTCGTGGTAGCAGCACGAGCTCCGCTGAAATAATGCGGTTCCTTGTAATATACGCCCTTCCTACTAATATCGTCATCATCAGTCATCAGTTCTTTTCCTACCCGTCCCTTTCCCCCAGTTTAGAGTAGAAGACCAGAATAAGCTGTTGCTCAGGCCGACTTCTGTGCCCTTCTGTAAACAAATTTATGTCTTTCTAGGCGTGTTTGAAGGTACTGAGCGCGTTGCCTGAGGGCCAAGCATTTAATAACACCGCGATGTGTCTAACTTTGTCGACTGCTGGTTTTCTCTTAGATGGCGCGTCGCGTGCCTCGTGTCTTCCGTCGTCCTCTTTCTTCAAAGCTTGAATCACCTACTCCGCGCGCGAAATTAGTCGAGTGCAGTCACTAGCGGGTACAAGTGTTGCACGGCACTCTTGATTTTGGTATCCGCACTTATTTTCACAAGGCATGATCTTCCGTTTTCTCCTATATACAATTCTTGAGCGAGGCCCATCTTCTAGGCTATTCGGGGCTTGCAAACGTCGTGTTGGAGAACAAAGTCCCCGACTTGGATCCTCTGTGAAGGGGCCTGTTTGATGCTGCAGGAAGCTCTTATTTCGCACCGGTACCCCTTCGGCCAACATTCCCAAAACCTATGTCATTCCGCTACTTGTGTGCATCATGAAAGCCGCTGCGGTGCTTTTCGCTTAACGTTCTCAATGCACGGATTCGGGAAACACGTCAGGCGTTGAGAACCTGTATGTATTGAAACTTCTCCCTCGCTTATCCGCTATCAACACAGTCACATGTCTTTTCATTTTGTTGTGCGCTGCTCCTCCTCCTCCGGCATTTTTCTCCCTTCTACCCTTCCCTTGCAGAGCAGCATGCACGCGAATAGTGCTACGCCAGCAAACCTGACGAACTAGGCATTGGAATACCAGCGATTGCTGAGTGCCAGGTCCGAAAGTGCTGCCACCGCCGCTGGGGTCCTGGACTGAGGGCCCTGTCCACCACGGTAATTCAACACTACTCGTGCCCGGTCAAAATATGTTTCCGCTCTCTCTCGTCCTGCTTTCAAATAAAAAAAAATCTCCCTGTCAATCATAGGTATCTCAATGCCGGCAGCGAAGACCGCAACCTCAGAGAAGCTCAATCATACACCATCAACCACAGCTAATGAGCTGATTGTACTGCAAGCAGCCATCGCTTATTATTTGCAGCAACAATCTGGCGAGTGGGGAATTTCGAATGGTTCACGAATAGCTATTCAATGCTTGAGGACACCAAAAGTGCAAATCCACGTAGTAAATGAAATCAACTGCTTACACACAATGAACTTCACATTATTCTTGAAGGGGCAGCGCAATACGACGAAGACAGGAGGCAGGAACACACAGGACATTGCTGGACAACTGCAACAATATCTTGGAGCGCGTAAAAGGATTAGTTTAGGATAGACTAGAAATAAAGGAGACTCCGTGCAAAATTTCATGTTTGAAATACGAGCGGAAGTATGACGAGAAGCTCCTAAACATAGCCATATTTGTACGAAAACTGAAAAAGAAAACGCCGCCATTAGCGCTCGCCAGGAGTGACGCATGAACAAGAGCGCGCCGCTCCTCAGCATACTTTCCGAGATAAAAGGCAGCGCCTGGGGCTTCTCGCGGCGCACCGAAAACTTCGCGGGACGGCGTGCTGGGACTCACGTCATAGCGACAACCACCAGGTGGACGCGTTGTCTGCTGAAATGCTGTTTAGAGGCAGGTAACAAACGAAACTATGCAAGTAACAGGCCTGCGGCTTTGCCAAGATTGCTTTAGCGGTATGTACAACTCATTTATTACAAATTTAGCCAAAGTGAAATCTCGTTGTAGTTGGCCTTTAAGCGGCAGTTGTGCTTCAGTGGTTGCCAGCCCACTGAGGCGTAGCGGGTAATGTCAGAGCTCGCCATGTGTCATGATGTGCGCTAATTGATTGAAAACTATAATATTCCACCGAACTGGGGTACCCGCCTCTTACCCTACACGCAGGTAGGGGGGGGGGGAGGAGGACGAAGCAGTACCCGCGCGTTAAAGACGGTGCACGGCCTCAACGGCCATGATGCGGAGGCGGAAAGATTCTGCTTTCGGCTTTGTAATGATCTACAATTTCCCTGTACTTGATGATGCTATCTTTCATCCCTAGAACTGGCTGCTCTAGAGTTGCCCGGTGGTAGAGTGCTTGGACGAGCTCGTGAGCGGCTTCGTTGCCTGGGACTTCTTCATGGGCCGGAACCCAAATAAAATTTATGTCCCTCCTAAGAGGGTTTTTCAGCAGAATTTGGACGGCCTCTTCCGAGATTCTCCCTTTCTTAAAAGTTCGGATAGCTAATGACGTGTACATAGCAAGTTAGCGCACATCATATTACTCCCGCTTTTGTACCCGCACAGTAGCGCTTTGTACCCGCACAGCTCACGGCGCTGCGCGAGCTTTGTGCGCTAGGAAGACGACGGAGACGACGTGCCATCCGGCTTTGGCACGAGTGCGCAGAGAGCTGCATGAAAAACAAAAAATAAAATAGAAAATAGATATCCAATAACAGAAGTCCACGGGGGACTAGAGAGAAATAAGAAGAGGGAGGAGAACGAAAGCGACACGTAGGCAGATGCCCCCTGGTCCCGCGCTGGGGCGGTTCGGCGTTCGATCTAGCTCTGCGATTATGAAACGAGTTCCACGATTCTGGCTTCTCCTGTTTTGGGGGCTTAGGTAAAGTATCGGTTGGTATTTTCTTCGCACAGCTTGTAATTTTCCGTTACTCTCTTTCTTTATGTGTTCTTGTGTGAGCCTTGCTTCATGTCTGTATCACCACCGGACTACGCGGCTTCCCCGTGGTCAGCCTCGGTAGCTCCTCAGGAGCTGCCGCTTGAGTTTTTTCTTCGTAGTAGAGCCGGCAATGTTCCTGTGGCCATGGTGCCCGCCGACGGTGGAACGATCAATATGAAAAATCCAAAGACGATTCAGGGCGAATTGCAGAAGGCCTCGCCTCACTTTCGCCAGATCACGGAGGTCCGCGAACTCGGCAAAGGGGGTATACTATGCTGCTCACTAGACCATACCTGTGTCAAAGAACTACTCAGTTGTACCACCTTCGCTTCACATTCGGTGAGCTGTTTCGTACCGCCACATCTCGCATGCTCTAGAGGCATTGTGCGAGGGGTAGACGTCACGTTAACCACTGACGAGATTTTAGACATGTTCTAGGTGGCTGAAGTCATATCCGTTTACCGGTGTAGCCGAGTAATTGACAATAAGAAAATACCAACAGAGTCGGTTATAATTACATGTGCTGGGACGATGCGGCCAACAGAAATTAAGGTCTGTACCCTAATTTACAAGGTGGAAGCTCTGGCTCCACGCATTGTACAATGCAAAAAATATTGGCGATTTGGTCACAGCGTCAGGGGCTGCAGATCAGCACGCCGCTGCCGTACTTGTGGAGACAACCACAATTTTAGTGATTGTTCGTCAAAAGATGAGAAATGTTGTCTCTGTGGTGCTGGTCAACTACTCGAATTGCCCCGCAAGATCACAGGAAATGAAAATTACAGATGTAATTGAAAGGAGACGTTGCTCACGCCGTGATGCTGTTGTTGAGGTCCAGGGGAGACCTAAGGGATATGCAGGAGTGACAGCCGGTCAGCAAATGGTTGCAGACTCAGCGCTTTCCGATTCTATTGCGACAGCGGTCGAAAGGGCGTTGTCAAAAGCTATGGAACAATTCACATCAATCCTGTCGGATAGGCTAGCTCAATTGTGGACTTCACAAATGATTGAGCTGTTCTCTCGTTTAGCGAGTTTTAATGCTAGCTCGCAGATTCTTACACAGACCCTAACATCCAATGCTCAACAGCTAATGGATCCCTTATCAGTTATTGTAGAAGACGCAGACAATGCGAGGCCATCAACTTCAACTCATCAGACCGACAACGGATGTTTCTCTGGATCGCTGTTGGAAAACAACCAGGTTGTAGAAATGGACCTCCCGACGCTCAAACGCACAAGATCACCTAACAGAGCACAGATTCGTCGGTATCTGTGCCTCACTCAAAAAACAAAAAGTTTGACTTGGAAAGACTATCTTTCACAGATTCTAATCCTAACTCTTCCAGCTCTGTCCCTGAATCAAAACCCACAAAGTACGGTAAAGACAGTATTTCGAAGATTTTCTAAAAGACAGTATCTTAAAGCAAGCGGTCTCTAAAGTAGGCATTAATTCATCATAGGTTATTTAAAGGTATTACAGTGGAACTGCCGTTCCATTATTTCAGCAGCTACCAATTCAATATATTTTTGTTCACAACTTCCTCCCGACAATATTCTTTTGCAGCAAACTTGGCTCTCCAATGGCCAAGATTTTCATATAAAAATTATCGCTTATTTCGATTGGACCGTCCATCGAGAGGCGGAGGACTTGCTTTCTTGATAACTAAAATATGCCACAAAGTAAAAATTTCCTATCAGTATATGTCTACAGAGTGTGAGATACTAGCAATAGATGTAACTATTCTTGGTTGTTCCCCATTTTCTTTAGTTAATACATATTTTCCCACAGGCGTGCATGATACTCGTTTCCTCGATACCGTTGCCGAATCTTGTACGAAAGAAATTGTGGTAGCCGGACACTTTTATTCGCATCATGTGTCTTGGGATTTCAAAAGAGACTCATGTGGAAAGCGATTGTCGCACTGGGCAATTAGTCAAAATTTGTGTTGCTTAAACAGGAATTCAGCTACCTTTATTCAGGGTCTTTCTAAATCAGCATTGGACCTAACTATTGCCAGTTCAGGAATTTCCATAACTTTCTGGTCTAGTGTCGAGTCAGGCTCAAATAGTGACCATCTACCTATTAGGTTTGATATTGTCTGCCATGTTATTCCCCTGGAGTCTCCGACGCGGACTTTTGTCAGCTACCAGAAATTTCAGAGTGTCTTGAAAACGCTTCTCAACTCCCAGAAAACGGTACCCAATGACATCAAAGCCATGAGGCGTTGCGCTGTATTAAAAAGTTCCTTTAAAAAGTCCCAATTTATTGTTAAAGGGACACTAAAGTGAAAAATGATTTCTTCTGCATCAGTAAATAACCGTTCTACAACACCAAAAACATCACTCTTACAACGATAAGACGTTTGGTAAGCCAGAAAAAGCTCAAGAACGAAATACGGGTGGCGACGCCTACTTAGGTTCCCGCACGTGGGGGCTGTGACGTCTTGGATTTTGATGGCATCTTCTAGGGCCTACGAATTATATATAGCGGTACAGCTTGACTATATTGTGTTCTAAAGGAACCGAATATTAAACATGGCAAGTTTCGGGAACCTTTATTCAGCCAACGCGGCCCAAATGCGAAAACATACTTTGGTATCCCTGACGTCACGCTGACGTACCGGCGCTGGGGTTTCGGTGCGAAATTCAAATACTGATACTTGGACCTTCATTTTCTCATCTAATAATCAAACTATATTTTTTAAATGACTGCCTGCAGGGTTCTCAGGCAATGCTTCATTAGTCTAAACTGATTTATTGTTTCGCTTTAGTGTCCCTTTAACATAAGCAAAAGTACTACCTCTCCTTGGTGGAATTTGAATTGCACGCGGGATTATAGAAGACGAAAAGCCGCGTTGAAAAAATTACTTTACAATCAGTGTCCGAGTAACTGGAGTGATTATAAATTCGCAGCTGCTGCGTTCAAGAGAACAGTCTCGAATGCCAAATGCGAATATGTCGAAAAACATCATGACTTTTTCTCTAAGCCCAGCAACAAAAAAGCTCTATTCAAATTCCTTCGATATAGAAAATTCATACCGACACTAGCGAATACTGAACCGATAAGATAATTCTTTGACCACGCGAGATATCTGCTTCATTAGAATTCATAGGAAAGGGCTTAGCGCAACGCTTAACATCACGTTTGCCGAATGAGCCACTAAGGCCACGCATCGCCGATGACATTGTGGAAGTCGGAACTGTCTAATGTCCTTAGATCACTGCCTGCCTCAGCTCCAGGTCCTGACGGCATTTCCAATGCCATGCTAAAAATATTGTTTGAAATGTCTCCAGATGACATTCTGAACACAGTAAATTATTCTCTACAATATGCTTGGATTCCACAAGAATGGAGGAAGGACAGCCAAAATTATTCCGTTGTTTAAAAAACAAGGAGCCGGCTACAATCTTGACATTAGGCCTATCTCTCTTACGTAAAATATGGTAAAACTAATTGAAAGAGTTTTATATGATCGTATGATGGATCATATATCTCAAAATTCGTTACTGAGCCCATGTCAAATAGGTTTCTGGCCCGGTCACTCCATTTGGTGTGCGCATGTGGATTTAGAAAGCCGCAGCTAACTTGCTCAACATAGAAAAGAAGTTAGTGCTTTAGTGACTCTTGACATCGCAACAGCTTATGACAGCGTTGAGTACTCCCTACTGTTGGACAGGTTACAGTCCTACAATCTTCCGAGATATATAACGGCATGGATTTTTGAATTTCTAAGAAACAGAAAATTTCATTGTTTTTAAAAGGGCTTGTCTTGAAGAGAGTTCGATCAGACAAGAGGGGTGCCCCAGGGGGCTGTTCTGTCCCCTGTACTATTTAAGCTATAGATAAGTTCAGTAGCACTGCACCAGGATGTGAATCTGTATGTCTATGCAGATGACATTAGATTTTTCGTGACAAATTCTCTTCACCTGTCTTTGCAAACGTACCTCTGTACTCTAGAGACGTTGCTTCACAATCTGCATCTGTCACTAAACGTAAACAAAAGTGCAGTCATTGTTTTTCCGCTTTCCGGGCCGCTACAGTTATCATTAGTATATGAACAGAGAACCATTCCTCAGGTAGAGCCGCTTAAATATATGGGTATCATATATGACGGAAAAGTTAACTGGCGTTCTCCCATAGAAAATATTGGAACGAAGGGAAGACGAGTCGTAGGTTTACTACGTAGATAGAATCAGTAACCGACGTTCTGGTATGCGAAGTGACACACTAATTATGATTTATCGTATGTATGTACGACCGATTCTAGAATTTGGCTGTGTTTTTTTCTCCGGAAGTGCAACACATAAATTAAGACCCCTTGTTCTGTTAGAAAGAGAAGCTCTTCGATTATGTTTAGGTCTGCCTAAATTCATTGCTAATAACGTATTATGCCAGGAAGCGCGCCTACCTACTATTCACACGCTGTTAGGATTTGGGGCTCAATCCCATCGCTCGTGATCCGTTGTCAAGATTGGAGTCGGGCATGAATTAGAAGGTAGCTGGCCCATGCCCTCGTCCAACCTATACACGCTTAGGACGTTGATGAAGGGAAGTACTGCTTCTCATTGAGAACGAGGAATATGGGTTTATTTACAGTATTTACATGCAGTTCATCAGTCTAGCCTGAGTGCGAGAGAAAGTACGTCAGTCTAACACAACTGCCTGAGAGAGTGTCTCAGTCTAACATGACTGCTTAAGAAAGTGTATCGAGCATCCGCACAACAGCCGTTTATAAACACTCGGTCCTCCCCCGATTCCAAGGTGGCGGAAACGTTCGTCCAGTCATCGTTAACACGCCGTCTCTCCGCGAGACGGTTTACACACACACGCACACACACACACACAGGTTCACGGTCCGAAACCGACATCACACGGATTTCGTAGAACTCGGAGCGGACCCTCGCAGTGCGCCCGGGTAGCCATTGTCTTGCGTCTTGGTCGGCGCGTGGGAAGAGGCCTCCGACAACGTTTCTGCGGCAACTCCCCCACTCATAGCAGATCAGGTCCGCGTCGGTGGGTTCGGTAACAATAGTTGGCCCGCCGAACTCATTCAGTCACGATGACGATTTAGTGACGCCGTGGCTAGAGGTTTGCGGCAGCACTCTAGGAAACGTTGACGCCCGTTGTCGCGCAACTGGCTGGCAGCGCTTGCACCTCAGCTCGGCCGTTCTTAACAACGCCACGCGATTCCGCATGCTTACGGTTCAAACCTACGTAAGAACTTATAAATGTTCCCTACGACGTGGACAATATGCATTTATTAGTGAACCAAATCCATTTTTTGAGAACACATAGTTACGGTTGCATACCCCACAAGTTGTATTTGTGCAAGCTCAATTAACACCTTTAAATGTTAGCCTTAGAGAAATCCGCTTCATAGGTCTCCAGAATCGCTCAAAATTGAATTTGCAGACATTTTTCCTAAGAATGCAAAATTTCTGCCCACAACATACTTGAATGACCCTTTACAAGAATATTTGGCCCGTTTCAAAATTAACATAACAGCGACTGATGCTTCGTGTGGAAAGAAGACAGGCGGGGGTATCTACTCACCATCCCTCGATTGGTCTTTTTCACTTCGCCTACCAGATTACACATCAGTTTTTCATGCCGAACTTCTGGCAATAGTTCTTGCCTTGAGGAAATTACCCCTTCATACTACAATAGTTATCGTCACAGATTCTCTATCTGTATGCAGCGCACTTATTGCGTCTACAAAGTCGACAACATTGAACACGTTTTATTCATTAGCTCCGCCTCACTTAAGTTTAGTTCATATGGTATGGGTACGAGGCCACCGAGACATTCATATTAATGAAACCGCCGATTCCTTGGCACGAGCTTCTTTAACAGAACCTGTGCTATCTGTGCTGCCGGCAACGGCGCACATCTCTGCAGCCAGATATAGACAATTTTCCTTGAGCGAAGAGGAAAAAGCCCTGTCATTAGCAAAATGTACAGATTTTTTGCACCTAAATTATTCTTCGAACCGAAAATGGTGTCCTAACCGGAACTTCGAAGTTTCATTGGCTAGGCTGCGTTGCCGTATTCCAACACTTAATTTTCACTTGCGCAGGTGTGGTCTGGCGGTATCCCCTCTATGCTACCTCTGCAATGAACCGGAATCTATAGATCATTTTTTATTATCCTGTCGGCGGTTTTCTGCTCATCGAAAACTATGTCTAGAAATCGCACTTCAAAATTAAGAATTGCCTTTAAACAGCACTGTTATTCTCTGCCTTGGTGCAACAGTATTGGGATACAGCCACAGGAACGTTTGCCTAGCCATTCATAATTTTCTGTGGCACAAAAAGAATGCCTTGTTAATAGTTCTTAGTTTCCAGAATTGATTTACTTCTACTTCAGTTTAGAAAATTCAAAAAGTAAAAGCACGAATGCAGAGTTTAAATCTAACTATATTATTGTTCAAAAATGTACCTTACTCAAGTTTAAGTTTTTTTTATTCTCCTTCTTTGTTTAGTACTCCTATCAACGCAAGGCTTACTATAGTATTGATGACTACTTTTACTTATGTATTCACAGTTTATTTTTCGTCTTGGATTGTACATTTATTTTACTTTTTTGTGTTAGTTATTTATTAACCACTTTCTTTTATTTATTCAATCATATTACCACCCGATTCGTGGCCTATCTCCCATAGTGGGGTTTGTGCCATTGATTGAGGCTTCATCATCATCATCATCAGATGAGATACGGCAGAAGATGGTCTGGGGTGCGAAGGTGTACGCTCGTGGGGCCAGAATGACCCCAGCGTACAAGGCCTTCAGCCAGCCGCATGGAAGCTTCGCCGACGGCCTGGATTCTACCGGGCAGGACATAAGCAGGGACCGAAAGGCTGCTGGGGTGCGGAGGTGCGGCCTTGACGGGCTCCTGGACCCGGGCTCGTAGAGGCCTCCACCCAGACGCGTTTTGTTTTCCTGACGCCCTGTGACGTCTCTACCGGTGTTGCGCAGATGGGGCGGCGTTCCGACGGCTGCACGGCTCGGCCATTCTCGAGCGTCTGCGAGCGTCACTGTGCTGCCTACGCCGTCCGGACTTCTAACCATGATAAAGAAACAACCGGTGAACATTTTCTTTGCACAGTTGTGATGAGATGAACTCGGACTCTTCAGATAACGCTGTACATTTTCCAGGGCTACGTTAAGCCACAAGTTTATGTATTGAACTTCTGCGATGTCTTGCATACCCTCTCGTTGCACTTCCATGTAATGATTCCCTTCTTGGCAATATGTTGGGATATTGTAGACTGACCGCCATAACGCTGTTTGCCACTTGTTTGATTTATGCTGTATAAAGTATGTTTTTTGTGTGCCGCCTTAAGTTGCAGCTGGCTTTGTTCATTTCTGGAATGGAGGCAACACCACGGCTTGTTAATTAATACTCGAACCAATTCGTTACACCATGTCGCCGGAACTTTACACAGTGACTCAGTCAACCTGCCTTTATACAATTTTCAAGAAGTTACGCAATGGTGCTTGCATTAGCCGCTGCGTGGAGTTCGCAGCCTAGTCAGCGGTGTGATGCAGTGCGGAAATACGGGTCACATAATCGTTCAACTTTCATATTCCGCGTGCCCTTGGTTGACGTGATTGAATGTGCCACATAATCGTGTCGACTCGAAGTATAACATTCATATGCAACATGCGCTAGTAGGCGCGATCGAATGTGTGTCTTCATCGGAGTCGCCTGTCTGTGGTTTACACCATACACTACTACCTTAAAATTAATTTGTCCAGCATGCTACTGTGTCCCGCCTGCGGTGCTAACGAAGACTCAGACATCTGGTATTTGTAGACGCTTTGCTACATCGGCGGCTGTCTTCAGGAGCGCATTAAGCATGCAACACGACAGGCGACTTCAGCTGCGAGACGTTCTTGCACTGCGAGAATGCCCTGTAATCTGAGCTGTGCCCCACCAAAGCGTTTATATCCTCACTGAGGGATGCACGTCTCAATGACACTTAATAAATATCTTAGCTGTTACAGCACTTTGCTCGAGTTACGTGTTGTGTAAGCTTTGTTTTGCATCTATATGACTCTCTTTCTTCCCTCACTATCTCAGCTGGAGTAGCGCGCCAAGCCTGTCACTGGACTAACATCTCCAGATGTGATCCAACTTTCATATCTAACAGGCTTGGACCCTACGCTATAGCAAGTCAACAATCGCTTTGCCAAGGGACGGCCAAGCTGCCTAGCGGAACTTCATGAGCTACTGCGACCATATTTTAACAAAAGACGCGGACTCACTGTCAGTCATGATTCGGTGTGGTGGGGTCATCGTATTTGCCCTCTCCTCAACTGCGCTACCGGACACCTGACGCTTGCATCACACATCTGAAAAAGCAGCCAGGCTTGTCGAACAATAGACGTTCGATTGTGACTACGTAACCATGCGTGTATGTCGCGCTGTAACAATTACCTCTCAAAGAGCAATACTTTCAGCTAGTTTTATACCGCATGTACTTATATGCTACGAGTGCGACACCTGAGGGGATAACTTGAGCAGCACCTGTATATTATCGCCGCATTAACGCGCGACCAGCGGTAGGGCTTGGAGTTATCCAGTCTGCAGTGCGACAAGTGCATCATGGTTTTCCCCCATATGAAATCACTAAGGCGGCGTTTTACCTTAATAAAGGGTCTGTACATGCTGATGCAAGACAGAAGCGACCAGAAATCGTTGGAACGGGCCGTCGCCCTGCAGTGGAAATAAATGAGGCTTCTGAAGATGATGACGTGTGTAGCATAGTATAACCACTTATAATTGCAAACAATGCGTGTGTCTATCGAGCCGTGTAGATCGAGAATTTGCCCATATGTGGGCCGATCCCGAAGATAGTCCAATACTGGGCCGACCCGCGGCGGAGGTGAAGCAGGCTTTAAGCACTCCGCCAACAAGGAAAAATAAGCTTAATATCTTAGGTCAAAATACAACCCGTATCACGCATTAAGCCGATAACAGATACTACCTGTCGACCAGCGTTTTCGCCATGTCTACGTTCGCACCGCCCTCTCTTTGTCGGCGTTCCAAGCCCTTGCATATCTCCTTTCCTTCCGCTCTCCCGTGGTGGCGGTGCCGTAAGCGTGCTGCCCACCAGGACCGCGAGGTGGAAAGAAATATGAACCCTCTCTGTGGTCCCGATCCCACAAACTTGAAACTCTTCACCGAAGCAACAACCAGCTTTCAGAGGGAGTTTGTGGGGAACCAATTTTGTGTGGTGTGTGGCGCTTGTGATTATGCAGTGACCTCAGAACCGTTACTGCACTGCGGGACGTCGACCAACGCACGATCCCCTTGGCTACGGTGAAGTAGTGTGCGCCCTCGGAGGGCGGAAACGTGCGTGTCTCTTCAACGTGGCGGGATTCGTGAGTAAAATGTGTCTTGTCGAATTTTGCAACAACGCATGCGTATGTATAAAACCCCGGTGCTTCATTACCTTCTGAGGCGCAACATCGCGGAGGCGCCTCGCCTTCCATGTATGTGCATACGGCATTTGACGCATGACAATGGAGTGTCCGCCATTAAGGGGCCCACGTACACGGCTTCGCTGGTCATCCACCTCCACAGAGTGGAATGGCACAAAATTTTTTTCAGAGGTTTTTCTGATTCTTTTTTTTTATTCCAGTTCAGCGATAACATGAATAGTTGTGAATTGGCCATCTCTTCTTCCTCGCCTCCTATTAGGGATTCAGGTTGGTGGCTCCTGGACAAAGCTCGTTCCGCTATTGTAACTTCTGCTTTTCGCACAAACGTATGGTCACGAAAGATGAAATGGGTCTTCTTTCGTTGTTCCCCGAGCTCGCTCTCCTCTTGGGTTTTTGCATAGCACCATGATATTTGAGACAACGTGATGTCTTTCAAATGCCAAGCCGTATCAAAGTGACGTTAAGCTGAAATCAAAAGAAGAAAACGTTTTGACCTGACGCGTTTGCCTCGAAACAATGAAGTCAACACGTGCAGCCGTACACAGCCGAAAACATTTTCCCATGACGTCAAAGAAATTACGTACTGGAAAACAGTCGTGGAATAAAACTCGATGCGCCTAAGCGTAGATCACACATGCAGTAATGACGCGTTTAGCGGCTAAAATGTTTCTAAGCGCTCGCGCAGTTTCGCCGTCAAAGTTCATGAAGACCGCTAACCGGGAAAGTGAGATGGGGAAACAATTTAAAGCCTGAATTGATGTGCTAACGTGGAATGTATAATTTATGGCCTCGCCGCCACTTCCGCCAGAAAGGGCATCTTAAGTTTTGTTATCGTTAGTCTCGTTTTTCAGTGGATAATGAAATATGCCACGTGGGTGCATGCAGGCATAGACCTGCCATCTTCGGAGACGGCTTCATGCAGCTTTATCTGGCTTGAAAATTGAAGGTGCAAATTATGCTTTCAGTACATCCGCTGCTTAGCAGATATCGAAATTGTGAGCCGAGCTGGTAATGTAACAACGTCTGCGCCGACCCAGCTGTGCAAAAGCAAGTTAGCCGTAATAGGTAAAATTGCAATTCTTTCACACAATTACGCGCCAGGAACCTCTTTCAACTTAAAAATTATGGCACTTCTTATAGTTTTTTTTTTTTTTTTTGCTTTCGCCAGTCTAATCAAGTGATTTTCTAGGTTAGTTGTGCTCTCTTTTTCGGAGAGAATTCAAATAATCCAGACGACTAATCACAATTACATTTAACGACAATTACGATTATACAGGTCACTAGCAGAATTTTACGGATAAAGTTTGGACGAAAACGGCCGTTGAACAGGAAGGCTATTCCAGCGAGGCTACACTACCCAGTGCTTGAGGGCACTTATTGAATCTTGGCAATACCATGAGGCACAGTGCTCTGTGCGCGCTCCGTTGAAAAGTGCACCCTGGCGCTGAAAGCATTGAAACGCTAATTCAAAATGCCGATTTCTTTGTGCGTACACCCATATTCGCCGTGGCCTGTCTAAAATCTGAAATACTTGTAGAATGAAATGCCACTGATCGAGAAGCGCGCGCACTATGAACGATAAGGAGAGTTCTTTAAGCATTAAGCGATCATTTAAGCATTGTTTATTGGAACTATAAAGATAGCTATTTCGCATGTAGTACATGACCGGGGTAGTTGGAGAAGTATGGGAGAGGCCTTTGCCCTGCAGTGGGCGTAATCAGGCTGATGATGATGATGATGATGATGATGATGATTTCGCATGTTTGACAGAAACACAAATCATGATTTTCACTTATTAAGTGTATATTTATAATATTGGTTCAGGTGACATGCGTGAGCCAGTGTTGTTTTCACGGCCTCTCTAAATATATTTGATTTCTGTGTAATTCCGTCTTGTCGTTGTAATTTTATGCCTGCTTTGCATTGTACCCCCTACTAGCCTTGTGACTATGGGTCCAGGCACTTGTTTTCATTTTGCGTGCATAGAAACGTATAATTTATGAAACGAAAAGAGAAGAAATGAACGCGACATATGAAGCACCTTCATTTCTGTTTCGTCCCTGTCTGTTTTCTCGTTGTTGACGGGTCACTATGCTATGTAACCAACCTGCTTAAACTGGTATAGCTGTTAGTCTTTACTCGTTGTAATAAGATATTACTCTTGTTATTTGATTTGAAAACAGATATACACATGGCCAATAAGATACAAAAACACTGCAAATAACGTATGCGCACTGCGAATTAAGTGATTGTGTCATATATGTATAACAGAACACGTGGGTTCTCCTCGGCTACCGGCATTACATCTAGTTCGCTGTCGAATGATGATGATGATGTGTGGTGTTTTGTGGCGCAAGGGCCAGGTTTGGCCAAAGAGCGCCATGACAAGTGGTAGTGTTAACGTTGTATTATGGAAGATGTGACTTGGCTGTAAAGTGGCCTAAAAATAGTCGCTGTGAAGTGCGTAAAATATACGTGCTATAAAATTATGGCGATGTCTAATGATGAATACAATGAACATTAAAATCCATCGTAGAAGAATGATGCATTGTTTAAAATATGCGAGATGTTAAATTGTTAACAGCACTACTGGCTCGCCAGAGCCCTTGAACCACAAGGGCCTAGAGGCATGTGCTATTCAGAGTAATTATCACAGCTGCATCCTCTGAAGAGAGGAAGCGCTACGAACGTGTGGGGCTAATAACATGCAATACAACATCTTTCAAAAAACCTGGGACGGCGTCGGCGTCAAAGAGTGGTTCTGGGCCAAGTAACATAACAGGATGAAGGGGGATGTGTTGCCGGAATGCTAAGAGAAAATGTTTCCTTCTTTCAGATTCGGCTTCCCGACACTCCAGTAGGACATGGAGGACGGTCAGCCTCTCCCCGCATCTACCACAGGTTGGAGGCTCGTTTCCCGTGAGTAAAAAGTTGTGTGCCAAAAGTGTGACCTATTCTTAGACGGCAGAATAGGACGTCTGTCCCGCGGGATTTTGTTACAGGAGGCCAGAAACCTAATTGTGGCTTTATTACATGCAGTTTATTATTTATTTCTTCGTCCCACATGCGTTGCCAGTGGTTTCGTAGTTTCCTTCTTAAGAAAGGCTTCAGGTCTGTGACAGGGACCGAAGCAGTAGGATTAACTGCAATCAATGAAATTGATGTGGCCATCTGGCCGGCTAGAACGTTTCCCTCGATGCCCCTATGTCCAGGCACCCAGCATATGATCACATGTTGGTTAGATATATATGCTTTGCACAGTGCGGAGTAGAGTTCATTAAATACTGGATTTTTGTGATTACAGAAAGACATCAAGGCCTTCACAACACTGAGGGAGTCCGTACATATAATTGATTTCTGGAGTTGTGATTTATTTATATGCTTTACGGCCGACAGCAGTGCGTAGGCCTCAGCCGTAAAGATGCTAGTTTCCGGATACAGTACGTCGGATTCCCAGAAGGATGGACCGACGGCTGCATAGGACACCCCGTCGTGTGACTTTGATGCGTCTGTGTAGAACTCCGTGCAGGAGTACTTGTGCTGGAGTTCCCGGAAATGCATCTGGATTTCAATCTCTGGAGCATGCTTTGTGACTTCCACGAAAGATATATCGCATTGTATGAGCTGCCACTCCCAAGGAGGTAGCAGCTTGGCTAGATGCATTAGGCGAAGCTCGAGGAGTGGAACGTGCATTTCTTCCCTAAGCTCCCTCACACGCAGCGAGAAAGGCTGTCTTACGGAGGGACGATTGCGAAAGAGTGTAGCATATGTCATGTCATTAATGGTATTAAAACAGGGATGTTGAGGATTTGAGTGGACTTTCAGAAAATATGTTTGGCTGATGTATGTTCTCTGGATATGAAGTGACCACTCATTCGATTCTGCATATAAACTTTGTATGGGACTCGTTCTGAAAGCACCAGTGGCCAGCCGGATTCCTAGATGGTGGACTGGGTCCAGCATCTTTAGCGCACTCGGGCAGGCAGAGTTATATACTACAGCAACATAATCTAATCGAGACCGAATTAGGCTCTTGTATAGGTTCATTAAACACTTCCTGTCACTACCCCATGTAGTCTGGGATAGAAGTTTCATTAAGTTCATTGTTTTTAGACATTTTCCTTTCAGATATTTATTGTGTGGAATGAAAGTGAGCCTGTAGTCAAGTATGATACCTAGGAATTTGTGCTCTTTGCTGATACGTATTCGTTGTCCACACAGTTCTAAGGAAGGATCCGGAACCAGGCCTCTCTTTCTTGTAAAAAGAACACAACAGCTTTTGTTAGGGTTGATCTTAAATCCATTCTTGTCTGCCCACATTGAGACTTTGTTCAGGCCATGCTGTACCTGTCTCTCGCACACTGCGAGGTTACAGGATTTGAAAGCTATTTCAATGTCGTCCACGTAGACAGAATAAAAGATTGCCGGTGGTAATGAAGCGCGAAGCGTGTTCTACTTCACGATGAAGAGTGTGCAGCTGAGCACGCCTCCTTGGGGTACACCCGTTTCTTGCGTAAAAGGACGCGAAAGTACATTACCGACTTTTACCCGGAATGTACGACTGGACAAATAGCTTTCTATGAGGTTTAGCATATTACCATGGATGCCCATTTCTGACAAGTCTCTTAAGATTCCGTAACGCCACGTCGTATCATACGCCTTCTCCATATCTAGGAATATGGATAACAAAAACTCTACACGTACAAGATGGTCAGTTGTGGAGCGCCCTTCTCGAAAGCCGCACTGATAAGGATCAAGCATTTTGCTTTGTTCAAGGAAATGAATGAGTCGCCGATTTATCATTTTTTCAAACACCTTACAAATGCAACTTGTGAGGGCTATCGGACGGTAACTTGCCACTGAGGAATTGTCTTTGCCTTGTTTCAAAACAGGGACCACAATGGCTTCCTTCCACGCGTTTGGAAGGTACCCTGCATTCCAGATGGTGTTGAAAAGTGTGAGTAGTGTAACTTGCGTATCATTGTGTAAGTTCTTGAGCATTTCATGCATGACTCTATCAGATCCTGGTGCGGAGCTCTTGTATGCGCTCAGGGCAGCTCTCAATTCGGCAATACTAAATGGACGGTTGTAAGGCTCATTCTCTCGACATTTTCTTGTTAATGGCTTACGTTCTTCTATTTGCTTATATTTCAGGAAGGATTGCGAATAATGATTTGAACTTGATACGCTCTCAAAGTGCTCCCCAAGTGAGTCTGCCTGATCTTGCAGTGTATCGCCCTGTGTATTTACCAGAGGAAGTGAATATGTTTGTCGCCCTATAATTCTATTTACCTTGTTCCATACTTTGGCCTCATCTGTATAAGAGTTTATACTCGATAAAAACTTCTCCCAACTTTCTCTTCTAGCCTGTCGGCGGGTTCTCCTGCCTTGGAACTTTACTTTCTTAAAGTTGACAAGATTTTCTGCAGTGGGCGAAGCGCGTAGCAACCCCCACGCTTTGTTCTGATTCCTACGTGCGATTCTGCATTCATCGTTCCACCACGGGACATGCCGTTTGCATGCCGAGCCACTTACTTCACGTATGCATTTACATGCGGCATCTATTATGAAGGCTGTGAAGTACTCCACAGCAGCGTCGATTTCTAAGGAAGACATGTCATCCCATGATATACTAGTTAAGTTTCGGAATTCCTCCCAGTCTGCTGTGTCAATCTTCCACCTAGAAGCCTGTGGTGGATATTCATTTTCTTTAAGTGTTCTTAATAGTATGGGGAAGTGGTCGCTTCCGTAGAAATTATTCGTAACTTCCCATTCGAGTTCGGGCAGTATAGGCGGGGAAACTATGCTCAGATCTATTGAAGAAAAGGTTCTGTTTGCAAGAGAGTAATATGTAGGTTCTTTCTTATTGAGAAGGCACGCTCCAGAAGAAAAAAGGAACTGTTCAACAAGACGACCTCGCGCGTCTGTACGAGAGTCGCCCCACAGGGAGCTGTGCGCATTGAAATCGCCAAGAACAACATAAGGTCCTGGCAGTTCGTCTATAAATGACTGAAATTCATGTTTGTTTAATTTGTAGTGTGGGGGTACGTAAAGCGAGCAAATGGTGACGAGTTTATTAAGGAGAACAGCTCGAACCGCCACTGCCTCAAGGGCCGTTCGTAGCTGTAAACGTTGACAGGCTACGCTTTTTTGAATTATAATTGCAACACCGCCCGATGATGCGACAGCATCATCGCGATCTTTCTGAAAAGTAACATATTGTCGAAGAAAGTTTGTGTATTTTGATTTTAAGTGTGTTTCCTGTAAACACAGCACTTTTGGATTGTGTGTATGGATGAGTTCTTGCACATCATCAAGATTCCTAAGAAGACCTCTGACATTCCATTGAATGATTTGTGTATCCATATTTAAAGAAATATAGGTGCTGTGTTTACGGAAACAGAAGGGATGCATTACATTACAGAGCCCTTTCGAGGCCCTGTAATAGGTGTTTTGTTCTTTCTGAAGCGTTCGAGCGATTCTCGACGCACCTTAGGCGTTTGGTGCGCCTTGGGGACAGGTGTGGTGTCCATTGCCTCCTGTGAGACGCCGGACAAGCGCTCTTTCGAGCCAGAGGTTTTCCGAGAGAGTCCAGCCCCGGAAGGCAAGACCCCTGCGCCCACCAGCCCGGAGGTCGATGGGGCTCCCTGAGGGATTTGGCTGCGCTGGCCGTTGCCAGCGCTGGGAGGGGTCTCGGAGGTTGGGGCAGCTTCGGCTGCGCCCACCTTCGGGGTCGATGGCCCCGTCTGCTGTGTTGACGGAGCAGCGCTAGCTGCAACCGCCGCGGGGGCAGATGGCGTAACTGCCGACTCACTGCCTGTGGGTCGGACAGCCGCCGGAGGCCGTTGTGACGCTGCCCCCTTACGCGCCACTTCGGCAAAGCTGCTCTTAGGCAGGTATGACACCCGCCTACATGCCTCTTTGAAAGATATGTTTTCTTTGACTTTGATTGTCACAATCTCCTTTTCTCTTTTCCAGGACGGGCATGAGCGCGAATATGCTGGATGCTCGCCATCACAGTTGACACAATGTGGAGTTTTCTGGCATGTTTCGGAGGAATGTTCATTGTCACTGCACTTGGCACATGTCAGCCGGCCTCGACAGTTCTGTGAACTGTGGCCGAACCTTTGGCACTTAAAGCATCTCAGAGGATTGGGAACGTATGGCCTAACACGCAGTTTGATATAACCGGCCTCGATGGACTCGGGGAGGACACTTGCACCGAAAGTGAGTATCAGGTGTTTCGTATTGATCTCTTTACCGTCTCGCCTGATCTTAATTCGCTTAACATTTATGACATTCCGTTCATTGAAGCCCTCCAAGAATTCAGCTTCAGTGAGCTCTAGCATGTCATCGTCCGAGACAACGCCGCGGGTGGTGTTCATGGTTCGGTGCGGAGTAACTGTTATTTGGGTCTCCCCAAATGAGACAAGTTTCGGCAGTTTCTCGTACTGCATCTTATCGTGGAGCTCCAAGAGAAGATCACCACTTGTCATTCTCGACGCCTTATATCCTGTTCCAAAAACTTCAGTCAAAGACTTCGAAACAAGGAACGGTGAAATGTACGCACTAGTTTGTCTGGGTTTTCTGAGTGGATCACACGATATCTAGGAAAGTTCTGGACTTGTCGTCCGAAAAACTGAAAGAGATCTTCGGTGCACCCTCGTTTGTGAGGGCGATCAGGGAGTTTAGGAAAAGCGTTTTCCATGAGTACAGTAGGGTTTTCGGCCGCGATGCCGACCACCCACCATGGAGCCCAACAGGGGGACGTGACAGGAGTTCCTGCTAGAGAAACCCTGCCAACGCCAGCCGTACATCGCTGCTATAACCAAATACAGCATAACGAAGGCTGGCTAGCTACACAAGGTTAACCCTTGCCGCCGGGAGACTAGGAAGTTAGCAGAAGTGAAGAGAGAGAAGACAGGAAAGATGACAAAGTCGAGAGAGAAAGACGAAGATTGGAGAGGAGGACAGGAAAAGGCGACTGCCGATTTCCCCCGGGTGGGTCAGTCCGGGGGTGCCGTCTATGTGAAGCCGAGGCCGAAGAGGTGTGTTGCCTCCGCCGGGGGGCCTTAAAGGTCCAAACACCCAGCATCGGCTCAACCCCCAGAATCCCCCTTTCCCCAGACACGGCTAAGCCGCGCACGGCTACACGCGGGAGGGTCCAACCCTCGTGTGCTCGGGTACGTGGTGTCGCAACACACCAAACGCCTGCTTACGCAGACGCCCCTGCGGGGGTTCGCTGTCGAAAGCGAACAGTCTCTTACTTTGCTCTTTTATGACACTTAGTGGTAGCCCAAATCGCGTCGCACGCATACTCTCGGCTTGTGCCAGTCAACGCAAAATATTTCGTGCGATCTCAGAGGGAAGGATACATAACGATGGCCTAAAAGTTAGCCAAGACTCCGCTTGCGTTGGGACCCTGCATTCGTCAATAGAGGAGAGCAAGGAATATGGGGTTTTACGTGCCAAAACCATTTTCTGATTATGAGGCACGCCGTAGTGGAGGACTCCGGAAATTTTGACCACCTGGGGTTCTTTAACGTGTACCTAAATCTAAGTACACGGGTGTTTTCGCATTTCGCCCCCATCGAAATGCGGCCGTCGTGGCCGGGATTCGATCCCGCGACCTCGTGCTCAGCAGCCCAACACCATAGCCACTGAGCAACCACGGCGGGTAGAGTCCATTCAAGTGCACATCGAAAATTGCACGGCAAATCAGCCTGAGCAGAATAGCAAGGTGACGCTTCGAGTCACAAAGTGGGCTGAATGACCGCAAGTGAAAAGAAATGCCTTCGTGTTTACTGTAATTCATCAATCGACAGTTTTCGCTTTGCGTGACATCGGATGGTGCTACAATGAATAAATAGGCAGTGGCGCAAACCAGAACACGCAAGAAAATCTTAAGTTTGTAGGGAAGTGCTAGCGAGAATTCAATAGATGTTGAAAAATACAGTGGATACGTAGATCCTCATTCCGACAATGAAGTCATTTCCGCATACTTACGAATACAAAAAGGCGGTTTGCTCCTGGTCGTGATGTACTGAATTCCACGGCCCTTGGCAGTGATGCTGTCGTACCCCATGGCTCCTCGGTTAGCGACGTCGTTTTGCTGCAGCGAACGCGAGTTGAAGCGAAGCCCTCTTATGCTTCGACCGCTTTTGTCGCTGACGGGACGTGACACGAAGATGCAGTGGTGGTTGGTCATGGACTCAATCATGAGAGCATACGCTCTTCTGTGACTGCAACCTGGATAAGCACAGCGAAGAGAGGCGACCTAAAGCAACTCGACGGAAGCAGTTTGGTGTCACGCGTATTTGTCGCCTACTTGGAAAAGATACGTAAGGCTGCTAAACGCTAGAGCTAAAGCAAGAAATCGTTTTCGCGGGGGCAATTCCAGATGATCGTAATCAGTTTATGCTCCTTATTTGCGGCTTTGCACTCGGTAAGGTTTTAGAAGCTGTTGTCACGAAAGAAATCCTTATGAGCACCAATTTCGCATTACTGGATCGCAATCGACAGGTATGGAGGTTTGCTGGTAGTTGGTGTCAATGGCCACGTTGTGGCGATAATATCGGACAACAACGTCACTAACGCCATGTTTGACGCACCACGTTGGCAAGCGTCGCGATTACCGGTCATATGTGGTACTTCCATCAAAAACGCCACTTGGTCAGCATTGTGCCTTTCCAAGATAGCTCTAATATTATTGGCCATTGAAAATTAACCGTCGGGAGAATCTGGAATAAAAAAGCTGCAAGGTACGGACAAAGTGCAAATAGATTCTCAGCCTTAAATAATAGCAAATGTCACACAGAGTATATGTATTTAGCAATGCGTACGTCATACGCGTGAAACTTATGAGAAGCGATGTAAGACATAAGAGACTCAAACCTTCGATTACCGTTCATTTCCTGAGTTGTACATCTATATAATATAAAGCCCCTGCGCGGAGACCAATTTATGCAATCGAAGTTTATTTAGTGTAATAACTGTTTGCCAGCTAAAAATGTGTGATACTACGGGCAACCTTATCGGTGCTTTAGGACACATGGCTGGCTTCACAACAGGTGTCTTTGTGAGGAATTTATGTAGTAAGTATAGCTGTCATTCACCGACATATTAACGAAGTCGATTAAGTTGTAGCGACACAAGTTTTCGTAGTATTCGCCAGCGTAGTCCATTGACCATGGCGTTGCGCTACTGAGCTCAAGGCCGCAGGTTCGATCCCCGCCGTGGCGGCCGCATTTCCACGGAAGCGAAATTCGCGAACGTTCGTGTACCTAAACTTAGGTGCACGTCAAACAATTGGTTAAGGAAGCACACGACGGCGCGCCTCATAATCAGATCGTGGTTTTGGCACGTAAGACCCCTGAAATCATTTTCTTTAACTGCGAAGCATTCTTTTAGTACCTCGGGCGCTTTGAGTGTGTCTATTTATCTAGGTTCCTACGCCGGCAGCTGGCGGTGTTTGCCAACTTGAGCGGCTAGGTATACATAAGCTTCATGTTCCCGTTGCCGGCGTGGTCCCGGCATCGTCGGCATTCGAGCTCCATCATCCAACTCTCGCCTCTGATTCTCGCGTGCGCCGAGCCAGCTGACCCGCGCAAGATCCGGGCACGTCGACTGCGGGACATCGGGTGGCGGTTTCCTCCATACGAACAGCAATTCAAAAGCAAGTTTCCCACCCCGTGCACGCGAACCGGCTCATGACGCTCACAAAGAAGCTCTTGGAAGACCGCAGCTTCCTCGAGAAATGCGTCAACTCGGACCCAGAGTTCCTAAGAGGTATACTTGAGCAGCTTGAGGATAGCGTATACTACAGGGGTACTACTTGACAGATAGGAAGGGGACCGTGTTCTGGGTCATCGAGCAGATAGGTAAGACCACGTTCTTTCTGACCCTCTCAGCATGACCGACCTCCAATGAGCGGCTGCTCGAAGTCAGCAGGACAAAGAGCCGGTGACGCCGCGCCGCCGCAGGGTCGATACTATAGCCGGCTACCTCCAAATGTTTCGCATAACTTCGATTCCCTCGGTAAGTGCGGATCCGCATAATCTTTGGTGTTGAAATTGTCCCTGTGAGCACAGAAGCTCGCAAATAAAACTGCGCACGATGAATCGGCCCCAGACGAAACATTATTGCGAAACAGTGGGCACGGGAACATTGCAAGAAGCATGGCTCCTGATTTCCGCTTTGCTCCGATGCAGGCTACGCTGAAGCTCTTCTTCACCTGGCTGATACCGGACTCGCCATCTCCCTCATGCCCATCAGCTCAGATGGTACCACCGCCACTGCCTGACTATGGCCCCTTCAACAAATCTTTCATCCCCGCGCACCCGATGGAATCGCTCACCTTCGGCCGTTCAAGCCCATAGACAACTGCATCATCGCCCACAAGGAATTTAAGCTGTGGCCACTCAGTGGGACTCAGTGGGCACGCGAACATTGCAAGAAGCATGGCTCCTGATCTCCGCTTTACTCCGATGCAGGTGTGTACGTTTTCCTTGTACGCTAAAAAGAGCGATGACATCTGCTTGTTGCTGTTCCCGTGCCCAGGGGTGCTGTGTGAAACTGTGTATGATTGCTTTTCTGTGGCTTTACTACTAGTGTGGCTTTACTACTACATAGAAACAAACCCCGGCCCCACCACTCGATCCGAATCCCTATCAGAAATTAAATCGCTCCCTGAAGACCCTGCAGAACAGATGACCGTAATTTTTCAACTGCTCAAAGATGTTCACTCTCGCTCATTAGAAAGTTAGAAGGCACAACATCAGCTGACCGCAGATATTAAATCCATTAAGGCTGGGCAGAAAAGCATCGAAACAAAAATAACTAACGTTCAGAAGCGTTTGGATGAACTAGAAGACAAAGGGAAAGTTCTTGACACCTTCAGCCATGAGTTTGCAGGCATGCAAGACTCTATTGAAAGCTTAACTTCACAAAATAACCTTTTACAAGAGCGCCTAGATGATATGGGGGACAGGTCACGCCGCGATTATTTGATTTTTCATGGACTGACCGATTAATCTGAAACTTGGCAACAAACTTAAAGCACACTGACCAATGCACCAACGAAGGTTCTCGACTCACTACCAAACGACCCATTTCAGCGTGTTCATCGTTTAGGGAAACCCATCATTGCCAAGTTTACTAACTACAAATAAGAGTTGATTTAATCACATCGGAATGATTTCAAGGAACACAAAATTTCAGTAAGCGAAGATTTTTCACCCGCCATTCGAATTGCGAGACGGAAACTTTCCGAATTTGGAATCGGTCATCTGGGATCACCCAAATTTCGCCTTCGCTACAATAAGCTACACATACATACGCGGCAAATGCTTCATGTACAATCCATCTAACGACACAATCGATGAAATTGAGCAGCTATCCGAACACGCGCCCCAAGGATCGGACGCTTCGTCACATGGGGCGTCCTAGGGGCGCGAGAGGGGCAGTGGTCATTCATCACCACCTGATGTTATGATTCTGTATACTAACATCAGAAGTATCTCGAATAAGAAAACTGCTCTTTCATCGGCAATCGACCCGTGTTCTGCGGATATCATCGCCCTTACTGAAACTTGGCTATCATCTCAAATTCACGATAACGAACTCTTTCACAGCGCACACCGCTTCGCAGTATATCGCAATGACCGAACTAATCTGCGGGGAGGCGGCGTACTCCTTGCTATTTCGAAAGACATACCATCATCCTGCATCTACACTAATAGCGTCTTGGAAACTGTCTGGCCATCAGTTACTCTTGACCATCAGAAAATAATATTCGGCGTATGCTATCGTCCTCGTTCTTCTCTACGCTCGTTTATTGACGACCTTCATGACGAACTTAACATATTACACACCAGATTTACATCGGCTTCCTTGTTTTTACTAGGTGATTTTCACTTTCCGAATATTTCTTGGGTTACCCAGCCTCCCACCCTATCTCAATTTTCATCCGATGCGAGAGATTTTCTTGATTTATGCTCTCTTTTTTCACTTACCCAATTAGTCACTAACGCTACCAGAATCTCTGTCAATACAGCCAACACATTTGATCCTAACCAATCGAGCCAACTTTTTGCTTCAGCCATCACCTATTTACCTAAAATAAGTGATCACTCTTTACTCATTTTCAACATTAACACTGCCTGTCCTAAACCTGTAAGAAAGAAAAAGACCATACTAGATTATATTACAGCAGCCGTCGATGCCATTAACAATGAATTATCAGGTTTTACTCAAAACTTCTTCAGAAACTTTGACGAATGCTCTGTGCAAACTAACTGGGATATGTTCACGGCCAAAGTTCACGAACGAACTCAAAAATATGTTCCAAGACGCACAATCACTTCTAATCATCAAGCCCCATGGTATACCGCCCATATAAGACGCCTATCTAACAGAAGAAAGCGCCGATATCGTACAGCCAGGCTATCACAATGTAACGCACACTGGGACGCATACAAGGTTGCCGCTGATGCGTATATAACTGCGCTTAAACAAGCAAATGATAACTTCCTTTCTAACACTTTACCATCGATGCTATCTAGCAACGTTAAAAAATTTTGGCGCGTCATCAACCCGCATACCGAAGAATCTATTAACTTGACTGACGCGTCAGGTGATCCTATTCCGGCTCATTTATGCGCATCAGAACTTAACGAAACCTTTGTTCTGAACTTCTCGCGCACATCAAACACCAAACATCCCGTTCCACTCCGGTATAATTTCCCAACTATGCCTCAAATTTTCATCGATTCATCTGGCGTTGCTAAACTTATTGATGCCCTAAAATTTCATTCATCGCCCGGTTTTGACTGCATTCCTGCTAAATTAAAAAGATACAATTGTCTACAGTTCCTTAATACTAACAAAGATATTTCAGCAGACTCTCAATAGTTCCATTCTGCCAACACTATGGAAAGTCGAGAAGGTGGTTTCATTATTCAAATCAGGAAATAGAACATCCCCTATAAATTATCACCCCATCTCGCTCACTAGTACTTGTTGCAAACTATTAGAACATATCATCTTCACTAACCTTGTGAACTTTCTCGAGTCTAATTCATTTTTTACACCCGCACAGCATGGCTTTTGTAGGTCATTTTCTTGCGAAACACAACTTGCCAGCTTCCCTCTCAAACTTCACCATATTTTAGGTCACGCATCAGAAGCTGACTGCATTTTCCTACATTACTCGAAAGCATTCGACAAGGTATGTCACCGCTTATTATTTTTAAAGGTAACCCAACTGAATGTCGACTACAATGTTCTGAAATGGATTGAATACTTTCTTCTTAACCGATCGCAATTCGCTTACCCTAATAATTTTAACTCACTTTCAGCGAAGTTTACTAGGGCGTGCCACAAGGGTCAGTGCTTGGACCCCTTTTATTTCTTATTTACATCAATGATCTCCCTTCCATTGTGTCATCTAACATTCTTTTGTTTGCTGACGGCTGTTATTTTCCGCGAAATAAAATCCCCCGACGATGCATCCTTCAGCGTGACCTCTGTAACATTTCTCTTTGGAGTAATGAATCGCTTATGAAACTTAATATTAATAAGTGCACAATCATGCGAATATCAAGAAGTGCCAACTCTCCGCCTGTGTACTACCTAAATAACGTTGCGTTAGAAGTGGTTACTTCATATAAATACCTGGGTGTTCATATTTCTGCTGACCTTAACTGGACGCGCCAATTGAGCACATTACTAACGAAGCTAACCGCATGTTGGGCTACGTGCGCCGTAACTATTCCAAAACTCCATCTTCTTTGAAATTGCATTATAAAACACTAATCCGATCTAATCTGGAATATGCCGCCGCGATATGGGATCCGCATCATGAATAATTGATAACTTTACTTGAGCTGGTTCAAAATAACGCTCGCTCGTTTTAGCCTGTCCAACTTTAACCGTACTGCAAGTGTAACAAGCATGAAAGCTAATCTTTCTTTCCCTCTTTTAGCATCCCTCCGGCAGACAATTCGTTTGAGCCTTTTTCATAAACTATTCCATCACTACATGCTACGCGATTCCCTCATTTCGTCCCCCTTATACGTGTCAAACCGCATTGGTCATCGTCACAATGTTGGCATTGAAACATGTAACACTAGAACTGCATTTCAGTCTTTCTTGCCTCGTACATCACGTGAATGGAACCGCCTTCCCGCAGATATCGTCCACATAATTGATAACCAGCATTTTCGTCCTGGACTAGCTAACATTGTATAACAGGAGGATGATAATACTTGTTCTGTATTATGCATTGTACCTATGTATTTTTGTTTTGTGACCACTCCCCCCGCTAATGCCTTTGGCCCTGAGGGTTCAATAAATGAAAAATGAAATTATTTCAATGCGCACACATTCACGCCCCTAACACTGTTGCAAAAGCTGACGATTCGGAAAGTACTGCGCTCACAGTACCACCTAAGTCTAATGATGACAACCAAAACCTGGCCACTCCCAGATATCGACGACGATGAGGTTACGCCGGAAGGCTACATGACGCATTGTAAAGACTGATAAGCAACAGCAACTACCCGACCCAAAGAAATCATTACAAGTTCGATCTTTAGCCGATATATATAGCGTCGAGTCCGTTATCGTCCAAAGTTGTGCCGATGATAAAAGTTTATGGCTGCAGGGTTTTACGCACCCCGAAATGCAGACGATGCAGTTTGTGAAAATGTTATTGAATAAATTTCACTGCGTTAACAGCAGTCTTTCATGCAATATAATACTGAGCGGAGATTGGAATGTTCCTTCAGTTAACGGTGAAAATTTGTTTCCTTAGCCAACATCTACTACGGCCGAAACTGTGGTTTACATTCTAAACAACATGCCCAATCACGTTTCCGAAGGACAGGCATTTGACGAAATACCTCACCATAAATTTAGTCATTTGAACACCTACACAGAGCGACTAGACTTACCAAAGTGCGCAGCGTTTGTCTTTTTCTCGACCTGACTGTGTCTAAACATCAAACACATTAAACACGTTTTCCTGAATTTTCCTTGCTTTCCGAAGCAGATGCTTGTACTACAGATTCAAAGGTGAACCATCTGTCTGGTTGCGAATAATTGTGATAAAATTTGTGGTATTATTTGAAGAACGTTGTACTACGGTGCACCCGCCGTGGTTCCTTATAGTTATGGCGTTGTGCTGCTAAGCACGAGGCACGAGATCGGGTGATCAAATCTCGGCCGCAGCGGCCGCATTTCGATGGGGGTGAAATGAAAAAAAAGCGCCCGTGTACCGTGCGCTGGGTACGTGAAAGAAAAGCGGGTGGTCAAAATAAATTTTGAGTCCACGAATATACGGCGTGCCTTATAATCAGATCGTGACTCTAGACGTAAGTGCACCGCGTTTTAATCTATATTTTTTTTACTACAGTGCATTCATCAAATTTTGGCAACAAACTTATTGGGAAGTAGGTGCCCATGGGCGAATTGTACGCCCGGGACGAAAGACAAATCAATTTAGGAAGAAAAAAATGGACTCGCCATCCCGACTTTGCGAAAGTGGATGGCCAACGAAACTTTTAGAAAACCACTCAAATGCCGTCAGTGGGGATACAAAATGTTTATTGTTTTGCCTACTGTTATCACGACAGCGGTCTTGCAATGAATTGAGTTGCTAGGCAGGTCTGCCTTTTATACGTGAAGTTTCGTGACGTCACTCACTGATTCGTAAGCTGCTGTTGCCCATTTCCCACAGGAGCAGCTTATGCAACCGTACTCTTCACCGGGAAACATACGCGGGGGGAAGGAACGTGCCTCACATTGTTCACAGGCGCCTTATCGTCCATCCTGACGCTTGTTTCGAGCTTTTATTTATTGAAATGAATACTGAGCTGTGTGTTGTACACCTCATTCCAAAGGACACGTGCACATTCTTTCCTTCTTTTTTTTGTTTTTTGTTTTTTTGCTGACGGACACGAAAAATACCGACCAACTAGAGGCTAACAGCTTCGCTGTAAAGCTAGCAACGACTAGCATGCGTGAGCTTTCCACTCCTCGAAGTCAACCTAAACAGGAGATCAAGAGAAGTGCAAAAGAATGATACAATAAAGTCACAACGAACAACTTCCCTCTTTCGCCCACGGCAATGTTCTGGCAACGTTTCACTCGTAAACGGAAACTTTTGAGCAATATTTCTACAGGCAGCAATATCGTATGTGAGAAATCCATCATCGCGAACTCGTTCAACGAATTGTTTTGCTCTGCGTTCACTGATGATGACCGTGATTTGCCACATTTCAATGTTTTCGTTGCAGAACCTCATCATTGTTGAAGTCAAGGTATCCTAGGAAGGCATCTTTTTTCATAATCTACACTCAAGGAAAGAAATTAAATTCTGCGCTTTCACGTTTACATCGTTTCTTGCGTTCCTTTACATGAAGTGCGTTGATCGCCACACGCCTTTTTGTTTTTCCACGGTATTACCCACTGCTGCTTATGGCGCCATACTCGTGCTGGCAGTACATGCGGATTAAACGAACGAACGAACAAACAAAGAAACAAACAAACAAACAAATAAATAAGGAAGGTTCTCTCAAAGTGGTTATATGGTAGTGCCGCATCATTTGTTCCAGTTCAACCTTGCCTGCTGGCTGGCCGCTTTCATTTAGGCTTCCTGATCATACCAATACCTACGGCGCCGTTTCTGGTGCTTCATTTCGCGCTTGGAAAATTCAATTCACCAATTTGCATAGTTCTCAATGTAACAAATTATTTTTCCCTCACAGTTGGCTTTACATGCGAATGCTTCCTATCATTCACGTTTTCTTTAGGACAGCGAGCTACGAAGGCAGCTGCTAGACAGAGAATTCTGAATAAACCAAACTTATGCACGTACAGCTCCTACTCAACATTGCTCAATTGCTTTATGGAGGCCGCGTAGTTATGTGAATATTCGACATCACGATCACCTGTTAATAGCTAAATGCCGCCTTCATGGGCACTCTCAAAAGAGTACGCTGTGATTTCTATAATAAGCTGCCTTCATGAGAGATGCTTACACTAAAGCTTGAATTAACAAGTTAGAAGGGATCCAAGGCAATGTCAGTCGTTTTGTAAATGATTCCTTTTGTCGTCACATTAGTGTTAACGCCCGAAAAGAAGTTTATCTTGGGATCCATGAGAAATTCGTCGCCACTTTTTCAGGATTTCCTTTCTGACCCAGTTAGCCAATGACAACCTCCACATCGATCGCCAGAAGTAGTTGAAACCTCCCACATATTATTCCTGCAGAAGCCCTCATAGCAAGGAAGTCAGAGAAATGAAGTGCCCCACTACAGTGTTCCAGTCATTTCTTCCACAGAGTAGGTGAGTGGACCAACTTATCTCACACTGTTGTTACCAAGTCCAGTGAGTCGTTTACCGCCTTGCTCAAGCAACATTTGGATGAAACGCACTCATGATGTAGAAGTGTTGACCTACGCCCATACATCACTTGCGCATTTGTACTTTGAGAAGTGTCGCGTGGCTCTTTTACTGCGATGGCAATTATACGGACATTCCGGGCGCGTTCCTGCCGTCGGCGTTGCCGTGATGTTTCGTATAAAGTACAAATGCGATAACACCGTCCACGCGCACCCTACGCTGTATGCACGAGTGATAGAGTGCGAGGGGAGCCGACGATCGCGGTACAATCTCGCTCGCACGAAAGACAGGAAGCACGCCGTATTCCGTCACGCGCGAGGCACCCAACATTCCTAGGCGTTGGGGAGAGAGGAAGAAGTGGGATGAAGTTCAACTCCGACTCCAACTGCGTATGTGGCGGCTGCGCGCGGTTGCGCGGCCGTATCTTGAGAGCGAACTGCATTGGGGGCAGTGTCTACGTGCGTCTACAACTCGTAGCTTTGTCCGCGCTGTGTGTTCTCAGCATTCAGTTTGCGTTGAAGCAATAGACAGCACGAAGGTCGCTTCGCTCGCTGCTGCTGCCGCGCTTGCTAACGCCAGCGTTTCGACAGCGGGTGTCCGCGGTCATCGATTGTGATATGTTCGTGTTTACTGCGCGTGATGCTTGTTAATTAGTCAGCAAGCGAACCGTTACAAGTTTATACGACCAATAAAAGTGCTATCCTTACTACGTTTGGCTATCTGCTAATTTGCTATCGCAATCGATGCTTCCCCTTTCTGGGAAAACTGCGACTTTTTGACACTGATATTCATTTTTTGTTGTTTTTATAGATTTCATTGTATTTTTCTTGTTTATCGTGTGATCCACCCTGACTACAGTACTGCCCTCTGGGCGTATGTAGTGATTTTAATAAATAAATAAATAAATATGATAGCTGCTGGTTCTCAACTCGAAGATGCCTGTGCAAGTTTAAGCCGAACTTTTCGCCGTAATATGCTAAAGGGCTATGCCAATTGCAGGCTTGCTTGCCTGAGCAGCGATTCTTTGGGACTGACCATGCATTCATGAATTCATCATCATCATCATCATCAACCTGGTTACACTCGCTACAGGGCAAAGGCCTCTCCCATACTTCTCCAACTACCTCGGTCATGTACTAATTCTGGCCATGTTCTCCCTGCAAACTTCTTAATCTCATCCACCCACCTAACTTTCTGCCGCCCCTTGCTACGGTTTCCTTCCCTTGGAATCCAGTCCGTTACCCTTAATGACCATCGGTTACCTTCCATCCTCATTACATGTCCTGCCCATACCCATTTCTTTTTCTTGATTTCAACTAAGATGTCATTAACTCGCGTTTGTTCCGTCACCCAATCTGCTCGTTTCTTATCCCTTAACGTTACACCTATCATTCTTCTTTCCTTAGCTCGTTGCGTCGTCCTCAATTTAAGTAGAACCCTTTTCGTAAGCTTCCAGGTTTCTGCCCCGTACGTGAGTACTGGTAAGACACAGCTGTTATACATTTTTTTCTTGAGGGATAATGGCAGCCTGCTGTTCATGATCTGAGAATGCCTGCCGAAGGCACCCCAGCCCATTCTTATTCTTCCGATCATTTCAGTCTAATGATCCGGATCCGCAGTGACTACCTGTCCTAAGTAGATGTATTCTCTTACCACTTCCAGTGGCTCGCTACCTATCGTAAACGACTGTTCTCTTCCGAGACGGTTAAACATTACTTTAGTTTTCTGCAGAATTATTTTTAGACCAACGCTTCTGCTTTGCCTCTCCAGGTCAGTGAGCATGCATTGCAATTGGTCCCCTGAGTTACTAAGCAAGGCAATATCATCAGCGAATCGCAAGTTACTAAGGTATTCTCCATTAACTCTTATCCCCAATTCCTCCCAATCCAGGTCTCTGAATACCTCCTTTAAACACGCTGTGAATAGCATTGGATAGATCGTATCGCCCTGCCTGACGCCCTTCTTTATTGGGATTTTGTTGCTTTCTTTATGGAGGACTACAGTGGCTGTGGAGCCGCTATAGATATATTTCAGTATTTTTACATACGGCTCGTCTACACCCTGATTCCGTAATGCCTCCATGACTGCTGAGGTTTGGACAGAATCAAACGCTTTCTCGTAATCAATGAAAGCTATATATAAAGGTTGGTTATATTCCGCACATTTCTCTATCACCTGATTGATTGTGTGAATATGGTCTATTGTTGAGTAGCCTTTACGGAATCCTGCCTGGTGCTTTGGTTGACCGAAGTCTAAGGTGTTCCGGATTCTATTTGCAATTACCTCAGTAAATACTTTGTAGGCAACGGACAGTAAGCTGATCGGTCTCTAATTTTTCTAGTCTTTGGCATCCCCTTTCTTATGGATTACGATTATGTTAGCCTTCTTTCAACATTCCGGTACGCTCGAAGCTGAATGAATTAGGGACATTTATTGCTCACCCAGCCGATAGCATCCGGGCTGTAGCGATCCCCCGTTCGGGAAGAAGTCCACGTCACCCACCGATGCAGCAAGACCGAATTTCAACTTGTCTAAGAGGCCCATATTCGTGTGGATGACATCCACAAATTCGGCGTCACCCCTGGACACCGATACGTTAGTGCCTTCGAAGAGAGGACCAGCCGGATCGAGCGCTGGGCCAGAGGAAAGAAGTGGTTACAACCAGGTTTGTATATTGTAGTATACGATAAATAATTAGAAGTCTCTAGTGCACGGGATCCTGTAGACTTGGTAGGATCTTGGATAAGGTAAAAAAAAATAGGGTAGGATAAACTTTGAGTGAAATTTCATTCTTATGAAGGAGCAGTACAGCTAGCATTTACGAATGAGACTCCGGAACAGTATCTGTCTGCATTCTTGAGGGTGTTGTTTTTCTAGGACACTCACTCTACCCTGTGCCCTCCGATCACATAACAAATGGCTGACAGAATCAATCACTGAAACAAACAGTAAAATAAATCAGACCCAACACTTAGTGACTCAAGGTGCAGATATGGATGTCATTACCAATCTTTGCGCGTAAAAAGGGGAGCTGATTAGCACGGACAGCAAACATGTTCGGAGGTAGCGAATTTCAACGGTCGGTGGCGTAAAGTTATCGCAACATGAGCACTTTGCGGGTTCAGGCACATGTGTCCCACCCGTAATGCGTCCGATCCTCTTGCCCGTGTGCATCAGGAAGTGCCTGCCGCAGAAACCGGCCACGTGAGCGCCCAGGCTAAAGCCTATAATGTGGACACTGCCGGGAACCAGGCTGGCGTCACCCCGCATCAGCTGCTGCAGCACCACCGAGAGCTCAGCGCCCACTGCAGGCGTGTTGGCAGCGGCAACTGAGTACACGGGTGCGGCGGCGCCTCGGCGCCAGTCCACCACTAGAACGTTGGCGTCGATCTGCGCAGGAGTGCGTAAGATTACCGAGTGGACTCGGCGTTTGTACACTGCTCTTACAGGTACTGAAAAAAAAAAGAAGTCTCCACAGTCGCCACCTACGTTTCACTGGTGAACAAAACACTTTTGGCAACAACAATTATACGTGAAAACAAAGGGTGGGAAAAACGTGAATTACACAAGTTAAGAAAGAAAAACTAATAAATACTTGTCGAAATTTGCAACCGTAGGCGAGGTGACCGTGAAAGCTACGCATTTTGATAGAATTCAATGTATGGTTGGCAAATTATCTCCAAGCAAATAAGCGGAATTTTATCAACTTTATATCATTGTGGGGTTCATTAAACTCACAATAATGCTGTTACCTTGCCCACAGTAGGCAAAGTGACAGCAACGCCGTAACCATGCTAAGACGAATTCTGCTCTTTGTGTAGTTTTTCATCGTGTTCCTTACTACTGGGGGCCCCTCTCCGGCGCTCCAGGATGCGTCGTTGATGCCGGAGCAACGGTTTCAAGATTCGTCTTGTCTGTGCCTGGTCTGCCCTATCTTCTTTACTGAAGATAGCCTTGGCCCGACCGCCGCCGATTTCAAGTTCTCTTCGCTCCACTACGTAATCACGGACTTTCCAACCCTGTTCGTATCCAACACTGTGACGTCAGTGCCTGCGACTACAGGAGCAGTACCGCTGACCGCTTTCTTCAGTGGGCAAGGTGATAGGTTGATTGATGAATGTGGCGTTTTGTGGCGCAAGGGCCAGATAGGTTGATTGATTTGATTGATTGATGTGTGATCTTTAATGGCGCAAGGGCCAAAGAGCGCCATGACATTTATTTATTTGTAAAATACTTTACAAGTCCCCTACACTGGCATTGCGTAAGGGGGGCAGAGAATGAAGTAAGCACATACAGTCTCGTAACAATATGAATGTACATATGGTAATAAATAGTCTTTCCTTTCTGTAAGAAACTATCAAATGAGTTGCAAATGGTAGTTGTAGTGCGGCTGTAAACAGGCCTAAAAACAGGGCACTATGAAATGCATAATATATGTAAGAATCAAGCTAATGTCAACGACTCATTATGTGAGCTATGAGCATAACGAATTGGCTATGAGGAAGTGATATAATAAAGTGCAAATAAGCACTACTGCATGCGCAGGACTCTTGAAGGTAAGGGTTGAGCCAGGTGCCGTAACAATTTGTCACTGCGGCTACAGCCTCCAAGGCGAGACTGTGCTACACATGACCTGACGAAATTATTTCTGATATGTTAACTTCACCTAAAAAACGATAAACTGTGTTCAGGTTTAAAAGAGGTTCATTACTAAGAAAGAATGCTGGATGGGATGGAATACGGTGAAGATACGCAGAATTAAAGTACTTTTTTCTGTGCAGTATCTATTGCCCTGCGTTGGAAGAGGACATGGAGAAGTGTCACTGTCACTGTGACTACACCTTCGGCATGACGGAGGATCACTTCCAGTCAGCAGGCAAGAGTGGGTGCCGAAGGTATGACCTATTCTTAATGGACAGAGGAGCACTGCCTTGTATCGCGCTGTTTTCTCCAATATCCAGTAGCCTAATTTAGGTTTGATCAGGCGTAATTTATTCGATTCCTGAGTATCCCACTGTTTCTGCAAGTGCTTCTTCAAATGATGCCATAAGTATAGTTTACAGTCTGTGGTTGTAATGGGTGTGTTTATATCGGCCTCGCTAAAATCCACTGAGGTAGAGTTCTTGCCCGCGGCTTCATTGCCTTTTATGCGACTGTGGCCAGACACCCAAGAAAGGATGATGGCTCTTTTGTCCATACGAGCACAGCATAGCAATGCATATAGTTCGTTAAATAGTGTTTTTATGTTTTCGTAGACTCAGTAGGGCTCGGACAACACTCAACGAGTCAGTGAATGCAATTGAAATTCGTTTGTTTTATGTGTTTACCCGCAGAAGGGATCGCATATCCTTCAACCGTAAAAATACTTGTATATGGATTCAATGCACCGGATATTAAAAACGATGGTCCTAAAGCTACGTAAGCAACACCAGCAGGAGACTTCGAAGCGTCTGTATCAAATTCAGCACAGGAATACTTATCCTAAAGTTCAAGAAAATGTGAACATATATGTGCTTCAGGTGCTCGTTTTCATATTTTGACGAAAGAGACGTCACACTGGATGGTCTGCCACTGCCAACGCGGTTGAAGGCTTGTAGGAGCTTTTAGGAGATCTTTTAGAAGGGGGACGCCTGTTTCTTCTAACAGAGTTCCCAGTCGTAGCGACGGAGGAGGCCTGATCGCTGGGCCGTGACGGAACAGCGTGGCCGCGGACAAGTCGTAAACAAGTGAATGGCATGGATGATATACAGCTGATTTTACCTTCAAGGCATAGGAAAAGCCTAAATATGTCCTTTGCAGATGAAAAGACAATTCCTCGGATTCAACGTGCAGGCTTTCTACAAGACTAGTCCTTAAGGCGCCTGTAGCAAGACGGATACCCACGTGGTGGATAGGATCTAACATTTTCAATGCACTAGGCATAGCTGAATTATAGACTATGGCTCCGTAGTCAAAGCATGATCGTATTAGACTTTTATACAAGCTCATTAGGCATCTCGTGTGGTTTTCTCAGGAGATACGTGACATGAGCTTCAACAGGTTCGTAGTCTTGAGGCACTTGGCTTTAAAATATTTCAGATGGGATATAAATCTCAGCTTACTGTCTAAGACAATACCTAAGCATTTATCTTCGGAGCTAACAGATAGTCGTTCTCCATGAAGGCCTATAGCGGGGTCTGGTAGTACACATCTCTTGTTGGGGAAGAGGACGCACGTACTTTTTGGGTGGTTTAGTTTGAAACGGTTCTCGTCCGCCCACTTAGACAGCCTATTTAAACCAAGCTGGACTTGTCGTCCCCAGGTACTTAGATAACATGATTAGCAACCCAATCAGATCTCATATACAGAGTAAAACATTGTACGTGGTACGACAGTTCGCAGCAAGTTCATTTTAACCATAAATTAGGTACAGCTCAGCACACCACCTTGTCGTACACCAGCCCCTTGCGTAAAAGGACGAGACAGAACGTTACCGACTCTAATACGGAACGTGCGATAGGAGAGGTAGCTCTCAATCACATTCACTAAGCTGCCTCGGACTTCCATTTCAGACTGCTCACGAAGGATTCGAATGCGCCAAGTTGTGTCGTACGCTTTCTCCATATCTAAATATACTGACAAGAAATGCTGTGCGCAAACGCGTCACGGATATTTGTCTCGATGCAGACAAGGTGATCTATTGTGGATCTACCTTCCCTGAAACCCCACTGTAACGGATCGAGTATTTTGTTGCTTGCAAGAAAAATGGATGAAACGCCGGTTAATCATTTTTCTCAAAGAGTTTGCATAGACAAGTTGTGAGAGCTATAGGCCTATACCTACTGCGTGAGGAAAGGTCCTTGTCCTCTTTTAGAATAGGAATTACAATTGCTTCTTTTCAGATGGACGGAATGTAACCAGCAGAGAAAATGGAGTTAAATAGTAACAGTAGTGTTCTGTGGGTTTCAGGGTGTTAGTATTGAATCATTTCATACAGCGTTCTGTCACTTCCTGCGGTAGACTTGTTGCAACAATTCATTGAAGCCTGAAACTCCGCCATGCTAAATGGACAATTGTATATTTCACTGGCTGTGCCCTTCCGACCCAGAGTTTGTCACTCCGCTTGTCGCTGGTATCTTGGAAATGTATTTGTGTAATGGGATGTACTGGAAATGTGCTCGAAATGTGCTCCTAGACAATCATCCTGGTCCTCAAGAGTGTCTGCTTGTGTGCTTACTAATGGTAGAGGATGAGATTCACGGCCTTTTTTGTTTACCATGGTCCAGGCTTTGCTTTCGTCTGTATAAGAATTAATACCGGAGTATTATTGCCAACTTTCCCATTTGGCACGGCGGCGCGCTCTTCTACCTTCCGATTTTATTTTCTTGAAGATGATAAGTTTTTCTGTAGTCGGAGAGTTACGAAGGTGATTCCATGCCTCATTTGCTTTTTCCTTGCCTGTCGGCAATCGTGATTCCACCATGGAACGCTTCGTTTCCATGAATGGCCATTTGTTTTAGAGATGCATTCTTCTGCTGCGCCGATAAGAAAGGCTGGAAAATACTGTACTGCGCCATCTATACTAATATAATTGACAAAATCTTGCGTTAAATAAGTTGATTCATGAAACGGCTTCCAATCAGCCGTTCCTAGTTTCTATCGAGGCATATGTGGCGAAAGGTCATGTTGCTCTACTAGATTAAGCAATACAGGAAAATGGTCACTCCCTAGAGGATTTTGATTACCTGCCGTTTCAAGTCAGGAATTAATGAAGCGGAGCCAATAGCAAGATCAACAGATGTGCACGAATTATGCGTGAAGTTTCTTTATGTGGGTTCTTTCTTATTAAAAAGGCATGCACCAGAGAAAGGAAATTTTCGATGAGTCGCCCTCCAGTGTAGCATCGGGCGTCTCCCCAGAGACTGTTGTGGGCATTGAAATCACCTACGATCTGTAGGATTCAGGAAGCTGATCCACTAGGCAATAGAAACGTTTTTTTAAAATTTTTTCAGCTGTTGATTAGTTGGCAAGTACAACGAGCAGATTGTAACTATCTTGTTAAACAATATTGCTTGCGCGGCGACTGCCTCAATATGCGACCTAAGTTCAAATAAGCGACATGCTACACTCTTATCAACTACGATGGCTACACCACCGGACGAAGCATTAGCATGGTCACGATCTTTCGTAAAATATAGTGTATTGTCGGAGAAAGTTTATATCTGCAGGCTTCAGGTGAGTCTCTTGAACACACAGTAACTTTGGATTGTAGCCAAAGAGGAGTTCTCTGATATCGTAAAGGTTATGGAGAAGTCCTCTAACGTTTCCCTGTATTATTTGCGTTTCCTTTATAGGACAAGTATTGATGCCGTGCTTTGAAGAAACAAAATTTAGGCCACTGGGCCTTTTCCAGGCACCATGACGCGAAGTTTGTCTTTTCTGGAGCGGTCGACAGAATCGTGCCGCTCCTCAGGCGCTGGATACGCCGTCACTATCGGCGCAACTTCCATCGCTTCTTGCGAAGCGCTGGACATGCGCTCTTGCGACCACCGTGTTTGATGAGAGGGCTTCGTCTTAATGGACGATACCCTTGAGGCCACCGGCCCGGAGGTCGATGGCCCCTTCTTCTGGGACGGCATGGCAGCGCTGGCTGCAGCCGCCAATGGGACAGATGTCGTCACTGCCGGCTCACTGTGTGTGGGCCGGATAGGCGCCGGGGGCCGTTGTGGCAGAGTTAAGGCCGTCCAAAGCAAATCCATTACATTTATCTACCATTGTTATGAACACCAGTTCTCACCGTCGTCAGCCATGTCCTCACTTAATCTAACATCTCTCGCCGAATAACGATAGGCTAATTCTTTAAAATTTTTTTAGGGCATTATTCATTCGTCCTGTCACCTCTCCCGCAAATGAATGTATCACCTTTGCTAAATTATCTTCCAATAGGAGACATCAGGCGCTTAAGGTTACACCCTTTTATGCTCGCACTAATACTTTCAAATATATATTTTTCCCTCAAACAATAGAAGCTTGGAATTCACTTATCACGTACCAACCGTTCTATACCATTAAACGAATTCTAGTCTATGCTTCCTCAACATTGCGCTTAACTTTTCTTGCTATATTTTTTTTGCTTGCTGATTTTTTGCATTCGATTGTATTATCCCCTCTTGCTATAGCGCCACCAGGGGCTGCAGTATCTGAAAATAAATAATAAATTATTCATTAATTAAACGAAACTGATTTCCTTTTTGGACATTTCCGAATTTCATAATGCATGCAACCTTAAAATACAGTAGCAGTCCAATGGAAATAATAATAATATCGGTGGAGCTACAGTGGTCACTTTTTGGTCCCACCACGGTAGTTCAATGGCTGCGTTTTTTTTTGGTAAGCTCTAAGGTTTCATTTGTTGTCCAGCTGTTATTTTCCAATGAGGAAGGGATGTAAGAACTATCGTGAATAGAGAATTAGGTGAACTTTATGAGCCTCAAGTGATTAAGGTTACCCTGAAGTGCACGGCTATGAAAATTATGATAGCTTCTTGATTGTGTTAGGACGTCAAACAATATGACTCAATCAGCGTTACTCAATCAGACTCTGAACTGTATGTTACGTTTGGAATTTTCGCTATATGTATCTTACCAGAAAACCGAGTAGTAAAAGGTGTCATGTCGCTGAACATGGGAGAAGAATCCTCGCCTAGTATTCTTGCTGTTTGCAGTATGCTAAATTTATATTCAGTTGTTCAAAAAAAAAAGAGAGACGGGGGGCGGGCGTGAGTCTGGAGGTGAGGAGGTGGCACCGGATTTCATTTGCCAGAATAACGCCGAAGGCTGACAAATACCTGCAACAAACTACGCTTAAGCATATATTGTCGATCCGGCGGGCGGAGTCTTCTAAAAAAACAGGAAATAGGAAGACATATAAGGCTATGGACACTTGTGATCGTTAAGAATTAATCAAGATTCCCAATCCTGACTTGGACCGCAAATGTTCAGCGCTGATGGTTACATCTTTGCCACTATTATGGTAACTTATATTCTTGCAATGCTTTCCTAATCGCAAGAATGTAAACATCACGCAGCGCTCAACTTTTGCGGATTTACATCCGGTGGGGACAGAGTCAGTCATTTCGCAGCCCGAATAATATTGATTTATTTGTTCATGCTGCGTTTACTAATTCTGATTTTAGTATTTTGGTTATTCTCCTCATTAGTTTATCATTATTGTCTTTTATTTATTTGGTTAGTTTATATTTTTCGGCCACAAGTGTATTCGTAGTTTACTGCTTTATTTGCCGTTTGCGTAGTTTATCCCTAACCGTACACATTATAATCACCTTACTCGCTTTCTCACTCACATTTTAAACTTAATTTCCAGCCCTGTAACTTAACGTGAGCTTATCACTCAGGCACCTAACGTACCACTTTAAGCAGAACTCTCGTCATGCGCTTGACCCAGGAGGCGGCTGCGCTCTCGGAGAAGCCGTGGACGATGACGACTAGTGGCCGATGCCCGACTTTCAGACAGCCGTCGAGGCTCTGTGCTGAGTAATTGGCCGCCTTGATGACGGTCCGTCGACGCAAGTCCGGTGCGCAGTACAGCGAGAACCGAGCGCCAATACTCTGCGGCCGCTGGGGGAAGCCGGACGGAAGCCTCATCCTGTCCCGCAGCTTGAAGCAGCCGAGGACACGGTAGCAGAGCCCACGCGAGCCGAGACGCCGCTTAAGGAGTCTGGCCTGAAAAAAAAAAACGCGACCAGCGCATAGATTCAAATGAAAATATTTTGGAAAATTTCGCACGTGACCTCACTCGCGGTTCCTTTACGTAACGATCACTGGACACTGACTTCACCGAGGCTTCACCAAATCAAGAATACCGGCGCGATATTCGTGGCAAAGGGGGAAAAACACAACGAAAGCGTGAGACGCCAAGGTTTTGCGCCAGAATGGCCAGGACGTGTGCATCAGCGTACGGATACCATGCGCCATCAAATAAGGCAAGTTTTGCGTTTTTACTTTAGAATTATAGCATTAATGAATTAAGCTGCCGTTTGTTATCTCTGCGCGCGTTTGCATTTGAGGCGCTTCACTATCGCGTATGTAGACCGTAGCAGCTATCAGCACAAAGAGATGTTGTGAAAAGTTTTTCCGAATGGATGATCGTCCATTGATACAATCAGAACGCAATTTTGCGCATGCCTATATAATCTTGTATTAGTCCTTTCTTCTTTTCTTTTGAGGCTATTTCCACTGAATTACTTGGTGAAGGTATAGTGACGAAATGAAGAGTTTGACGGAAACCCGTATGGTCGGGAGGAGACATCGTAAGTAGTTGAAAGTTGGACGCTAAACATGAAAATTGTAAACAAAAAGACGTTTCGTGTGGACGAGGCTCCTTTTCGGCAGCCGAACCATATGTTTATTTCTAATTTTTATGGTCGGTGTCCAACTTCGAACTACTTACAATTTAAAGCGATGTGTTTTTATTCTATTCTGTCTAGAAGGCTGCTACATTTTATTTTAAGTACAGAGACCATACGTAATTGCAATGCATACCTTAGGTGATAGCTGATTGCATCGGTACTTTCTTTTTCTTTGTCACATCGTTTCTTGCTCCTGTTTTTCAGTGCTTTAACATTTTGCAGTTCCTATTGCATAGTCGGCCTCGCGGAGACCAGCTTTCGCAGAATTTTATCATAGCAAGTAAATCCACAGCCACTAGGCAAGTGCTAAATGACAAAGTGATACCTTATCTGCGTGATTTCCTCGCAGAACATCTGCACTCGTGCGTTACCTTCTCGATGAGTTGCGACTTGAATCCCTCGTAGAACCACTGTATGGGAGCAAACAGCTTGGTACGAAAACGCCCTTCTTTCTCGTGATGGAGATCGTGCTTCGACGCCTGTCAAGGTGGGAAGAGATTTGAGTCAGCTTTCGTCATTTTCGCCTTTCTTCTTGGCGATGCAAGAAAGCGCATCTCGCTAAATTACACAACATTTTTTCAACTTTTGCAACTGTCAGCACGTCACATGTTGGCTGTCACGTTTAAGCAAGCACGGCTGAAAACTTGTTGGGCGCTCTATTTAGCGGATGTAAGGAATGCCCGTTTTGAGAGGTTGAGAGCGGAGAGTCGACTGGCTTTATTCAAAAGTAAAAGCAGGTTTGCCGAGTGTCTGTGGTGGCGCCCCAGTCGGGCAGCCACCTCGATTCTCAGAAAGAACAGGGGGAATAAGCCCCACAGCAAGGCAAAGCAAGGTGAACGAGGATTTCCGCGAAGCGGGGACAACGTAGTGACGTACACCGGCTACAAACTAAACATCTCGCAGCGATTAATACTCCAGAAGCGCCGTCGCTTATTTTTGCCTCGTACCTCAAGCGCTACACATATGGAATCTTTTGTGCACACCTCTGCCACCGTACTCTTCGTCGACTAGACAGGCTGCGAAGCAGCTAAGTCATGAACCATAGGTGAAAATAACAACGTGATGTACTCAGGCCTACGTTGTTTACTCTAAAGCTTGTTAGTCTCCTTGATCACCTTCAAGGCACACTTGAACTACAAATGCAGACGGATGGTATCTGCGTGTAGGCGTCCGGCGTAACAGGCCTGCAGACGTGGGCAAGGCTCCAGAAAGCTGCAGCTCATGCGACAAGCCGTGTCCGCAGTCAATGCCTCGAGGTATCATCTGAGAAATGTGCAGTTGTGGTGTTTACGCGTAAGCCCATGACATATGACAGCATATCAACTAATGGTCAAATTATACGGCATGCCAGGACAAAATTTTAGATCTCATTATTGATCGAGACAGCTCGTGAATCCTTCATGCGTCGTACATTAAAAAGCGGTTGATAAGCGTACCTGTCGTCTTATCTAGTTTTTCAGTAATGAAGTTGGGAACACCTGTGAGCATTATGCTCTACCCATATAGGGTAGAGCATAATGTACTTGACTTACTGTGATACAGCTTGCTCGCCCAGAGCGATGCAAGCAAAACGAGCCTTCGTATGGTTCATGTCACTCAGGCTTTTCGCATGTGCCCAGGCCTTTCTCGAATTGCACGAACGACGAGAACTATCATGATCGTTCTAGATTGCCTCATCACTATGCATATTACAGCTTAATCGCTCAGGGCATAGATATGACATCTTCCCTGGTCGTGTCGTCACCACTGGACTTTTCGACCTACTAAGAGACCAACCATTTAGCTCGTTCCACAAAACGGTATCAGGTCAACGTGAGTCACTACCAATTGGCTTCAATACTACACCGAAAGATTCAACTCATCCTTCGTGTGTCATTCAACCCCAAGTCCACCTGACTATACCCGGTGTCCTGAAGTGGACGTGCCATTGCCACCTTTCTAGGAGCTCACCATGCTCTTCCTATATAAAAGAAAGCGATTTCCCGCATGTACGCCGACGGCTGGGTCCTGCCGATGAGCACTATCGCAGCTGTTTCGCCACAACGACGGCCAGCATCGCCAACTTTAAAATATCTTACGGCACAACGTTGACAGCTGCAGAAGTTGCCGCCCTCCTTCTCGCACTGTGCTTCCTTGATGGTGAACAAGCTGCGAATCGGATCGGATTGAATCGTGGTCCTCATGAACTATTGCTTTTCATATTGGAGGAGCGATACACCACACAGTTGACAACAGAGACCACGACGTTGTTCAGTGGTTACCAAGCCAACATGCTAATATCTGTAAAGAACGTGCCGATGAAGCGGCACGATTATCTTACAGAGTAAGTCATGAATGAATGTCTGTGGTTTAGTGGCGCAAGGGCCAGATATGGCCAAAGAGCGCCAAGACAGTGTTAGTGATTTCGTGGTGTTATGATGGGTTCTGTGACGAAGATGTGACTTGGCTGTAAAGTGGCCTAAAATAGTCGCTGTAAGGTGCGTAAAATCTACGTGCTATAAAATTATGGCAATGACTAATGACGAATACTATGAACATTAAAATCCATCATAGAGGAATGATGCAAAATATAAAATATATAAGATGGTAAAATTACTTGGAGCACGGCTGCCTCGCCAGAGCCCTTGAAACACAATGGCCTAGAGGCATGTGCTATATACCAAAGAGCTATCACAGCGGCATCCTCTGAAGAGAGGACCCGCTACGAACATGTGGGGCTAAAAACATGCAGGACAACATCTTTCAGGAAACCTAGGACTGCGTTTGTGTCAAATAAAGGTTCTGGGCCGAGTCTGCAAAGGACACCCCGTCGTGTGACTTCGATGCGTCTGTGTAGAACTCCGTGCAGGAGTACTTGTGCTGGAGTTCCCGGAAATACATTTGGATTTCAATCTCTGCAGCGTGTTTTGTAACTTGCATGAAAGATATATCGCATTGTATCAGCTGCCACTCCCAAGGAGGTAGCAGCTTGGCTGGATGCATTAAGCGAATTTCGAGGAGTGGAACATGCATTTCATGACTAAGCTCCCTCACACGTAGCGAGAAAGGCTGTCTTAAGGAGGGACGATTATGAAAGAGTGTAGCATATGTCATATCGTTAATGGTATTAAAACACGGATGTTGAGGATTAGAGTGGACTTTCAGAAAATATGTTTGGCTGATGTATCTTCTCTGCAGATTAAGTGACCACTCATTTGATTCTGCATATAAACTTTCAATGGGACTTGTTCTGAAAGCTCCAGCGGCCAGTCGGATTCCTAGATGGTGGACCGGATCTAGCATCTTTAGCGCACTCGGGGCTGCAGAATGATAGATCACGGCACCGTAGTCCAACCGTGATCGAATGAGGCTCTTGTAAAGATTCATTAAACATTTCCTGTCGCTGCCCCATGTTGTGTGGGATAACACTTTAAGTAAGTTCATTGTTTTTAAGCATTTGACCTCGAGGTTCTTTATCTATGGAATAAAAGTTCATTTAGAATCAAGTATGATGCCTAAGAACTTGTGTTCTTTGTTCATAGGAATTCGCTTACCATACATTTCGATACTGGGTTCTGCAATGAGCCCTCTCTTTCTTGTGAAAAGCACACAAGAACTTTTGTTGGGGTTAACTTTAAATCCGTTTTCTTCTGCCCATTTGGACACTTTGTTCAAGCCCTGTTGTACTTGCCTCTCACATACTGTAAGGTCGCAGGATTTGAAACCTATCTGTATGTCGTCTACGTAAACAGAATAAAAAATGGCTGGCGGTAACGAAGCACGAAGGGTGTTCATTTTCACGATGAAGACCGTGCAGCTGAGTACACCTCCTTGAGGTACACCAGTTTCCTGTATAAAAGGTCGCGACAATACATTGCCGACTTTCACGCGAAATGTACGGTTGGACAAATAGCTTTCTATTAGGACGAGCATATTGCCACGAATGCCAATTCCTGACAAGTCTCTCAAGATTCCATAGCGCAACGTAGTGTCGTACGCCTTCTCCATATCGAGGAATACTGATAGGAAATATTGTTTATGTAGAAAGGCGTCGCGAATGTTTCCCTCAATGCGCGCAAGGTGATCGGTTGTGGACCGCCCTTCTCTGAAGCCACACTGGAAGGGATCGAGCATATTGTTGAGTTCAAGGAAATGTACAAGTCTGCGGTTAGCCATTTTTTCAAAAAGCTTACAAAGACAATTTGTAAGAGCTATTGGTCTTTACCCTACTTAAGAACAGGGACCACAATCGCTTCTTTCCATGTGGATGGGAGGTATCCCGCAGCCCAAATAGTGTTGAAAAGTGTGAGAAGTGTAAGTTGTGAGTCAGTATGTAAGTTTCTGATCATGGCATACATGACTCGGTAATGTCCCGGTGCATTGCTTTTGCATGTGTTCAATGCAGCTCTCAAGTCGGCAATACTGAAAGGCTGGTTATACGGTTCATTCTGTTTGGATTTTCGTAAGATTGGCTTACGTTCTTCTATTTCTTTAAGTTTCAAAAAGGATTGGAAATAGCTGATTGAGCTCGACACGTGCTCAAAGTGCTCCCCAAGTGAGTCTGCCTGAGCTTGCAGGGTATCGCCTTCTGTGTTTACCAAAGGGAGTGAATATGTTTGCCGCCCTCTTATTCTATTAACCCTGTTCCAGACTTTGGCCTCATCTTTATACGAGTTGATACCTTATAAAAAGTTCTGCCAACTCTCTCTTCTGGCCTGTCGGCGGGTTCGCCTGCTTTGGGATTTTGCTTTTTTAAAATTGATAAGATTCTCCGCAGCGGGGGAGGCGCGTAGCAACCCCCACGCTTTGTTTTGTTTCTTACGAGCGATCCTACAATCGCCGTTCCACCACGGAACACTCCGTTTGCATGCCAAGCCATTTACTTGTGATATACATTTAGTTGCGGCATCTATTATGAAGGCTGTAAAATATTCCACAGCAGCATCAATTCCTAACGAGGACATGTCATGCCATGAAATACTACTGAGAGTTCGGAATTTCTCCCAGTCAGCTGTATCTATCTTCCACTTAGGAGCTTGTGGTGTATATTCGTTCTTTTTAGGTGTTCGTAGCAGTATGGGGAAGTGGTCGCTTCCGTAGGGATTGTTTGTAACTTCCTATTCGAGTTCAGGCAGTAGTGACGGGGAGACTAGGCTGAGATCTATTGAAAAAAAGGTTTTGTTGGCAAGACAGTAATATGTGGGTTCTTTCTTATTCAGAATGCACGCACCTGAAGAGAAAATGAATTGTTCAACAAGTCGTCCTCGCGCATCTATACGAGGGTCGCCGCACAGGTAATTGTGTGCATTGAAATCGCCAAGAACAATATAAGGTTCTGGCCATTCATCTATGAAGGACTGATTGATGTATGGGGTTTTTTGGCGCAAGGGCCAGATATGACCAAAGAGCGCCATACACATTGTGATGGGTTTTCCATGGATTGTTCGTGAAGTGATGATGATGATGATGTATGGGGTTTTAAGGCGCAAGGGCCAGGAATGGCCAAAGAGCGCCATGTCTGTGGTAATGGGTGTGCAGTGTAACTATGATTACTATGAAATTGGTGTGACGTGGCTGTAAAGGGGCCTTAAAATATACGCTCTACATTGCGTAAAATCTGTGTAATAAAATTATGGCGATGACATATGACCTGTACTATGAGCATTTCGATGCATTTAAAAAGAATGATACAATAGGTAAAATATATCAGATTAAAATAAATGCTAGAGCACTACTGCCTCCTTAGAGCCCTTGAAACACAAGGGTCTGGAGGCATGTGCTATACCGTACAACTATCCCAGCGGCATCCTCTAAAGAGAGGAAGCGCTAGGAATGCATGGGGCTAATAACATGTAGGACCACATCTCTCAGAAAACCTAGGACTGTGTCTGTGTTAAAAAGCGGTTCTGGGCCGAGGAACATTACTGGATGGAGAGGGATGTGCTGTCTGTAAGCTAAGGAAAAATGTTTCGTTCTTTCAAATTCGGCTTCGCGACACTCCAGAAGGACGTGGAGCACGGTCAGCCTCTCCCCGCATCTACCACAGGTTGGAGGCTCACTTCCGGTTAGTAGAAAATTATGGGTGCCAAACGTGTGTCCTATTCTGAGCCGACAGAATAGGACATCTGTTCGGCGCGATTTTGTAGTAGAGGGCCAGAATCCTAACTGTGGTTTTATCAGGTGGAGCTTATTATTCGTTTCCGCGTCCCACATGCGTTGCCAGTGGTCCCGCAATCTCCTTCGCAAGAAAGGCCTCAGATCTGTGACAGGCACCGCAGCGGTAGGGTTAACAGTTTGCGATGCGATTGACGTGGCCATCTCGTCCGCCAGAACATTACCCTCAATGCTCCTGTGGCCAGGCACCCAGCATATAATGATACGCTGGTTAGATATGTACGCTTTACACAAGACGGTGTAGAGTTCACTAAGTACAGGAATTTTGTGTGTATAGACTGACATCAAGGCCTTCACGACGCTTAGGGAGTCTGTATAGATCGCTGCTTTTGAAAGTTTTGATCTTCTTATATGTTTCACGGCAGAGAGTAATGCGTAGGCCTCGGCCGTAAAAATGCTTGTTTCGGGATGCAGTACGTCGGATTGCGAGAAGGATGGGCCGACTGCTGCATAGGATACCCCGGCATTTGACTTCGAAGCGTCTGTGTAGAAATCTGCACAGGAGTGCTTGTGCTGTAGTTCTAGGAAATGCATTCTGATTTCAGCCTCAGGAGCGTGCTTTGTGACTTTTATAAAGGATATGTCACATTGTATCACCTGCCACTCCCAGGGAGGTAAGAGCTTGATTGTGTGCATTAGGCGATGCTCGAGGAGTGGGACATGCATTTCATTGCTAAGCTCCTTCACACGCAGCGAAAAAGGCTGTCTTATGGAGGGACGGTTGCTGAAAAGTGTAGCGCACGTCATATCGGTAACGGTATCAAAACATGCATGTTCAGGATTAGAGCGTACTTTAAGGAAATATGTAAAGCTATTGTATGATCTCTGTAGGTGGAGAGACCATTCATTCGATTCGGCATATAAGCTTTCAATTGGGCTTGTTCTGAAAGCGCCCGTGGCTAAACGGATGCCTAGATGGTGAACCGGGTCTAGCATCTTTAGCGCGCTTGGGGCGGCAGAGTTATATACCACGGCACCATAATCTAATCGTGACCGGATGAGGCTCTTATACAGATTCATTAGGCACTTCCTGTCACTACCCCACGTAGTCTGGGATAGAAGTTTCATCAGGTTCATTGTTTTCAGACACTTTTCTTTGAGTTGTTTAATGTGTGGGACGAAAGTGAGTCTATTGTCGAGTATAATACCTAGAAATTTGTGCTCTTTGTTTACAGGAATCTGTTGTCCACACATTTGTAAGCAAGGATCCGGAACTAGGCCTCTCTTCCTTGTAAACAGCACACAAGAACTTTTTTGAGGATTGATTTTAAAACCATTTTTCTCTGCCCACCCTGACACCTTGTTCAAGCCATGCTGTACCTGTCTCTCGCATACTGCGAGGTTACAGGATTTGAAGCCTATTTGAATGTCGTCCACATAGACGGAATACAAGATGGCTGGTGGTAAGGACGCACGAAGCGTTGTCATTTTAACAAGAAAAAGTGTGCAACTGAGCACGCCTCCCTGGGGTACACCAGTTTCTTGTGTAAAAGGACGTGACAGCACATTGCCTACTTTCACCCGGAAGGTACGACTGGACAAGTAGCTTTTTATTACGTTTAGCATATTACCATGAATGCCCATTTCTGACAAATCTTTCACGATTCCGTAGCGCCAGGTCGTATCGTACGCCTTCTCCATATCGAGGAATATCGATACGAAGAACTGTTTGTGTACAAGCGCGTCACGAATATGTCCTTCAATACGTACAAGATGGTCGGTTGTGCAGCACCCTTCTCGGAAGCCACACTGAAAGGGATCAAGCATTTTGTTTTGTTCAAGAAAATGGATGAGTCGCCGATTTATCATTTTTTCAAATACCTTACACATGCAGCTTGTGAGGGCTATCGGGCGGTAACTTGCCACTGAAGAAGGGTCTTTCCCTTCTTTCAAAACAGGGACCACAATGGCTTCTTTCCATGCCGTTGGAAGGTACCCTGCGTCCCAGAGAGTGTTGAAAAGTGTAAGTAGTGTTACTTGCGTGTCATTGTGTAAGTTTTTGAGCATTTCATACATGATTCTATCGGATCCCGGTGCAGAGCTCTTGCATGCGCTCAAGGCAGCTTTCAACTCAGCAGCACTAAAAGGGCAATTGTATGGTTCATTCTGTCGGCATTTATTGACGAGTGGCCTGCATTCTTCTATTTGTTTATATTTTAGGAAGGATTGCGAATAATGTTTTGAGCTTGATACACTCTCAAAGTGCTCCCCAAGTGAGTCGGCCTGATCTTTCAGTGTACCGCCCTGTGTATTTACTAGAGGGAGTGAATAAGTTTGTCGTCCGTTTATCCGGTTAACCCTGTTCCAAACTTTCCCCTCCTCAGTATAAGAGTTGATAGCCGATAAAAACTTCTGCCAGCTCTCTCTTCTGGCCTGTCGGCGCGTTCTCCTTCCTTCGGATTTTGCTTTCTTAAAGTTAATAAGATTCTCCGCAGTGGGAGAGGTGCGTAGCAACCCCCACGCTTTGTTTTGTTTCTTACGGGCGGTCCTACACTCGTCGTTCCACCACGGGACGCGCCGTTTGCATGCGAAACCACTTACTTCAGATATGCATTTAGACGCGGCATCTATAATGAAGGCTGTAAAATACTGAACGGCAGCATCAATTTCTAAAGAGGACATGTCATCCCATGAGATCCTGGTGAGAGTTCGGAATTTCTCCCAGTCGGCTGTATCGATTTTCCACCTGGGAGCCTGTGGTAGACATTCGTGTTCCTTTATATGTTCTTAGTAGTATAGGGAAGTGGTCGCTTCCGTAAGGATTGTCGTTTACTTCCCATTCAAGTTCAGACAGTAGTGACGGGGAGACTAGGCTAAGATCTATTGAAGAAAATGTTTTGTTTGCGAGAGAATAGTATGTCGCTTCCTTCTTATTCAGAAGACAAGCACCAGAAGAGAAAAGGAACTGTTCAACGAGACGACCTCGCGCGTCTGTACGAGAGTCGCCCCACAGGCAGCTGTGCGCATTGAAATCGCCAAGAACAACATAAGGTTCTGGCAATTCGTCTATAAATGACTGAAATTCATGTTTGTTTAATTTGTAGTGTGGGGGTACGTAAAGCGAGCAAATGGTGACGAGTTTATTAAGGAAAACAGCTCGAACCGCCACTGCCTCAAGGGCCGTTCGTAGCTGTAAACGTTGGCACGCTACGCTTTTTTGAATTATAATTGCGACACCGCCCGATGATGCGACAGCATCATCGCGATCTTTCCGAAAAGTAACATATTGTCGAAGAAAGTTTGTGTATTTTGATTTTAAGTGTGTTTCCTGTAAACACAGCACTTTTGGATTATGTTTGTGGATGAGTTCTTGCAAATCATCAAGGTTTGTAAGGAGACCTCTAATGTTCCATTGAATGATTTGTGTATCCATATTTAAAATAAATTGGTGCTGTGTTTACGGAAACGGACGGGATGCCTTAGATTACAGAACCCTTTCGAGGCCCTGTAATAGGGGTTTTGTTCTTTCTGGAGCGTTCGAGGGAGCCTCGCCGCTCCTTAGGCGCTTGGTGCGCCTTGAGGATGGGTGTAGTGTCCATTGCCTCTTGTGAGGCGCCGGACACGTGCTCTTGCGAGCGGGAAGATTTCAGAGGGAGTCCCGCCTTGGAGGGCAAGACCCCTGCGCCCACCAGCCCGGAGGTCGATGGGGCTCCCAGAGGGATTTGGCTACGCCGGCCGTTGCCAGCGCAGGAAGGAACCTCGGAAGTTGAGGCAGCCTCGGCTGCGCCCTCCTTCGGGGTCGATGGTTCCTTCTCCTCGGTTGACGGAGCAGCGCTAGCTGCAACCGTCGCGGGGGCAGATTGCGTGACTGCCGACTCACTGCTTGTGGGTCGGACAGCCGCCGGAGGCCGTTGTGACGCTGCCCCCTGACGCGCCACTTCGGCAAAGCTTTTCTTTGGCAGGTATGCAACCCGCCTGCGTGCCTCCTTAAATGAGATATTTTCTTTCACTTTGATCGTTACGATTTCTTTTTCTTTCTTCCAGGATGGGCACGACCGCGAGTACGCGGCGTGCTCCCCATCACAGTTTACACAGTGGAGAGTGTTTGCACAAGCTTCAGTGGCGTGTTCAAGGGCACTGCATTTGGCGCATGTTTGGCGGCCTCGGCAGCTCTGCGAGCTGTGGCCAAAACGCTGGCATTTGAAGCATCTTAGGGGATTTGGCACATATGGCCTGACACGGAGCTTGATGTACCCGGCCTCTACAGACTCGGGCAGAATACTTGAACCGAATGTGAGTATCAGGTGCTTTGTTTGAATTTCTTTTCCATCCCTTCTTATCTTAATTCTTCTGACATTGACAACGTTCTGCTCACTGAAGCCCTCCAAGAGTTCAGCCTCTGTCAGCTGGAGCAAATCGTCATCAGACACAACGCCGCGGGTGGTGTTCAGAGTGCGGTGAGGAGTTACTGTCAATGGAACATCCCCAAATGACAATAGACTGGGCAACTTATCGTATTGTTTCTGATCATGCAGTTCTAACAGGAGATCACCACTTGCCAGCCTTGATACCTTGTAGCCTGGACCAAGGACATCTGTTAAGGACTTGGAAACTAGAAAAGGGGAGATATTTCGCACTTGTTTATCGGATTTTTCAGAGTGGATGACATGGTACCGTGGGAAGTTCGGTCTTTGACGACCAAAGAACTGGAATACATCTTCGGTGCGCCCTCTTTTGTGAGGGCGATCAGGAATTGGAGGAAAGGAACTTGCCATAGAAAAATGTAGTTTTCGGCAATAACGCCAGCCACCCACCATGGAGCCCTACGAGGGGACGCTACAGGGACTGTATGAACAGGTCCTGTAAACGCCAGCTGTACGTCATCACTATAACCAAATATGAGATAACCTAGGTTGGTTATTCACACAAGGTTAACCCTTGCTGCCTGGAAAAATTGGAAGTGAGCGGAAGCTAGGAGAAGACAGGAAAGATGGAAAGTGAGGGAAAGACGAAGGTTGGAGGGAGAGCGAGAGAAAGGAAAAGGCAACTACCGATTTCCCCCGGGTGGGTCAGTCCGGGGGTGCCGTCTACGTGAAGCAGAGGCCAAAGAGGTGTGTTGCCTCCGCCGGGGGGCCTTAACGGTCCGAACACCCGGCATCGGCTCAACCCCCAGGATCCCCCTTTCCCCGGACACGGCTAAGCCGCGCACGGCTACGCGCGGGAGGGTCCAACCCTCGAGTGCTCGGGTACGTGGTGTCGCAACGCACCAAACGCCTGCTTGCGCAGACGCCCCTGCGGGGTTCGTGAAGTGAAGAAATGTACTTCGAATGGTGGATGTGGCATGGCTGTAAATAGGCCTAAAATCAGTCGCTCTGGATTGCGCAAAATAAATAAGTGTTAAAACAATGACGATGACCAGAGATGTGAACTATGGAACTGTCATGTTACACGCGGATGATGAAACAAAACATGTAGTGAACGCAGCACTGATGTCTCACCAGGGCCCTTGAACGCAAGGGCTTGGAGACACGTGCTATGCTAATGTAACAAACGCAGCAGGAGCCTCTGCTAAGAGGCCGTACTACGTAACACTTGGTCTGATAATGTGCAATGTTTGAATGTCATTTAAATAATTTAAAACTGATGTGGTGTTGAATAACGGGTTCGAGCCGAGAAACTGTGCAGGATGTAATGGGATATGGTGTTGATACGCCAAGGGAAAGTGCTTTTTTCTCTCACATTCTGTTTCCCTACATTCCACGAGGACGTGGATGACCGTTAGTCTCTTACCACATCTACCACATGTAGGAGGTTCCTCACCAGTCAGCAAGAAGTTGTGTGTACTGTATGTGTGCCCTATTCTTAGTCGACAGAACGCGACATCAGTCTCTCGTAATTTTGCTATATATGGGGCGGTGCCTAAATGTGGCCTGATTAAATGAAGTTTATTCGAGGTTTGCGAGTCCCACAAGTGTTGCCAATAATCTCTTAATTTTTTGCGAATAAAAGGTCTTAAGTCTATGGCGGGGACACCTATTGAACAGTTAAAACCTTTTCTTGCTGTGGATGTGGCGATTTCGTCAGCGAGCACATTACCCTCAATACCTCTGTGCCCTGGCACCCAGCATATAATGAGACGTTGATTACACCCATAGACAGCACACAAGAGCGTATAAAGGTCATTAATTACAGGGTTCTTGTGCTTTTTAAGCGATACTAACGCCTTAACAACGCTCAGAGAGTCGGTATATATAATTGACTTTCCTAGTTTTAGTTGTTTTATGTGTTTTACAGCTGATAATAATGCATAGGCCTCCGCCGTAAAGGTACTTGTCTGCGCATGCAAGATGCCAGAGTCGGAGAAGGACGGACCAACTGCTGCATAAGAGACGCCGGCTTGTGACTTAGATGCATCGCTGTAATACTCCGGGCAGCAATACTTCGACCGAAGTTCACGGAAGTGCATTCGAATGTGCATCTCAGAAGCATGCTTACTGACTTCAATAAACGACATGTCACATTCCGGGAGCTGCCACTGCCACGGCGGTGACAGCTTCGCTGAATGCATTAGATGGTGTTCTACAAGTGGGACAGACATTTCTTCACTAAGATTCCTTATACGGAGCGAGAAGGGCTGCCTGACTGTACGCCGATTATTAAAAAGTGTGGCACAGGAAACATCATTTACAATTGTGTAACAAGGGTGTTCAGGATTCGAGTTTACTTTGAGAAAATATGTAAAGCTGGAATATGACCTCTGTAGACGAAGTGACCACTCGTTTGATTCTACATAGAGACTTTCTACAGGGCTTGTCCTGAAAGCACCGGTCGCTAGGCGGATACCTAGGTGGTGCACAGGGTCTAGGATTTTTAGGGCGCTCGGTGTTGCAGAATGATAGATTATAGCACCACAGTCACGACGAGAACGCACAAGGCTCCTGTACAAGTTTAGGAGACATTTTCGATCACTTCCCCAGGTTGTGCGAGACAGAATTTTTAAAATATTCATCGTTTTCAAACATCTTGCCTTCAAATATTTGAGATGGGGGATAAAAGTAAGCTTGGAATCTAGAATTACTCCCAGGAATTTGTGTTCAGTGCTAACAGATAGTTGCTCTTGATTGATGGTGAGTTTTGGCACTAGTGTTATGCCTCTTCTGCTTGAAAAGAGTATACACGTACTTTTGCGGCAATTTATTTTAAAGCCATTTGCATCCGCCCATTTAGATAATTTGTTTAATGTGAGCTGTATCTGTCGCTCGCAGATCGCAATGTTACATGATTTAAAACCTATCTGTATGTCATCGACATATACAGAATAAAACATTGTGCGTGGTATGACTGTATACAGGGAGTTCATCTTTACAATAAACAGTGTGCAACTAAGCACACCCCCTTGCGGCACCCCAGTCTCCTGAGTGAATGTTCTAGATAAAGCGTTGCCCACTCTCACACGAAACGTGCGGTTGGATAAGTAGCTTTTGACTGTGTTTAACATATTTCCTCGGACCCCCATCGCGGAAAGATCTCGCAATATACCGAAGCGCCATGTCGTATCGTATGCTTTCTCTAAGTCTAAGAATACCGAGAGTAAGAACTGCTTATGTATAAACGCATCTCTGATGTTCGCCTCGATGCGGACGAGGTGGTCTGTTGTCGATCTACCTTCTCGGAACCCACACTGGAAGGGGTCTAGTGTCTTGTTATTTTCTAGGAAAGAGATTAAGCGCCGATTAATCATTTTTTCATACAGCTTGCACAGACAGCTTGTTAGCGCTATTGGCCTGTAGCTGCTGGCTAAGGACGGGTCTTTGCCTTGTTTAAGGATCGGGATGACTATGGCTTCTTTCCATGAGGACGGAATACACCCAGCCGCCCACATGGCATTGAAAAGAGATAGGAGTGTTTTCAGTGCTTCTGGGTGGAGGTATTTAATCATTTCATACATAATGCGGTCGCCACCTGGCGCCGAGTTTTTGCAACAAGCGAGAGACGCCTTTAGTTCCGCTAAGTTAAATGGACGATTGTAAGCTTCATTCGAGGAGTCTTTGTGATTAAGAGGCTGTCTCTCTGCACATTCTTTTAACCTCAGGAAAGATTCTGTGTAGTGCGATGCACTTGAAACATATTCAAAGTGTTCACCTAGACAATCCGCCTGAGCCTCCAGGCTATCACCGTGGGTGCTAACCAAGGGTAGAGGATGCGCCTGCCGGCCTATTAATTTCTTCACTCTTGTCCAGACTTTCGCCTCGTCCGTGTAGGAATTTATGCCAGAGATGTATTTCTCCCAGCTCTCCCTTTTAGCACGTCGACGTGTTCTTCTACCCTGCGCCTTTATTTGTTTAAAATTAATCAAGTTTTCGGCGGTTGGAAAGTCGCGAAGTCGTCCCCAAGCTTTGTTCTGGTTTTTCCGTGCTTTTTTACATTCTTCGTTCCACCATGGGATACGACGCTTATTCTACATTCCATTAGTTTCGCGAATGCATTTTCTCGCAGCCTCAATTATAAGGCATGTGATATACACCACAGCATCGTCTATATTGAAAGAATCGATTTCATCCCGGATTGTATATGTTAGTTCGCGGAAAGGTTCCCAGTTAGCCGACTCGATCTTCCACCGGGGAGCATGTGGCAAGGATTCATCTTGTTTGGTCAAGTTTAATATAACTGGAAAGTGGTCGCTTCCAAAGGGGTTCTTCAAAACGGACCACTCAAGGTACGGCATTAGTGTACTCGACACTATGCTTAAATCTATCGAGGAGTATGTATTATGTGCCACACTGTGGTACGTCGGCTCCTTTTTATTAAGTATACATGCTCCTGAGGAAAAAACAAAGTTTTCAATTAGACGACCTCTCGCATCGCAACGAGAGTCTCCCCACAAGCTGTTGTGTGCGTTTAAATCTCCGACAACTATGTACGGCTCGGGAAGTTCATCTATGTAGTTTTGAAATTCGCTTTTATTAAGTTGATAATTTGGAGGAATGTATACGGAGCTGATAGTGACCAGCTTATCAAACAACACCCCTCGGATAGCAACTGCCTCTAGGGGCGTACGAAGTTCTACTTCCCGGCAAGCAACACCTCTGTCTACAATGATTGCAACACCGCCGGATGAGACGAGGGTGTCATCGCGGTCTTTACGAAATATAGCATATTGTCGAAGGAAATTTGTTTGCGTATGTTTGAGGTGTGTTTCCTGAACACACAGCACTTTTGGAGTATACTTGTATAGGAGTTCTTTGATATCATCAAGATTGTGCAGCAGACCTCTGACATTCCAGTGTATTATTTGCGTATCCATATTGAATGTGGTTTATGTGCTGTGTGTTTAAGAAAGACGAGTTACCTCACGGAGCCCTTTGAGGGCGCCAAGATACGGTGCTTTTCTTTTTGGGAGCTATTGCGAGAATCTCGCCGCTCCTTAGGCGCTGGCGGCGCCGTCTGGCTGGTTGTGTCCATCACCTCGGAAGAGGTGCTGGACAGGCGCTCTTGCGAGCGCTGCGTTCGAGAAGAAGGCCTCGTCCCTGTAGGCGAGACCTTTGAGGCCACCTGCTCGAAGGTAGATGGACCCTTCTGCTGGGTTGGCGTAGCAGCGCTAGCTGCAGCCGCCGGGGGGGGGGGGGGGGCGGGAGGCGTCACTGCCGACTCACTGGGTGTGGGTCGGACAGTCGCCGGAGGCCGTTGTGGCGCTGCCCCCTGACGCGCCACATCGGCAAAGCTGCTCTTGGGCAGGTAGGAAACCCGCCTGCGCGCTTCTTTAAATGAAATATTCTCTTTAACTTTTATCGTCACGATTTCTTTTTCTTTTTTCCATGACGGGCACGAGCGTGAGTATGCGGCGTGCTCGCCATCATAGTTGACACAGCGTAGAGCGCTTTCGCAATTTTCAGAAGTATGGTCTCCGCCACTACATTTAGCACATGTCTGCCGGCCTCGGCAGTTCTGGGAACTGTGTCCGAAACGCTGGCATTTAAAGCATCGAAGAGGATTTGGGACATACGGTCTGACACGTAGCTTTACATAGCCTGCCTCGATTGTCTCGGGCAGGATGCTTGAGCCAAAAGTGAGTATAATATGCTTTGTCTTGATTTCCTTACCGTCACGCCTTAGCATAATTCGCTTGACATTGATAACATTCTGTTCGGTCCAGCCTTCCATCAATTCGGCTTCTGTCAGCTCCATTAGATCATCATCAGAGACAACACCACGGCTCGTATTCATAGTTCGGTGCGGGGATATAGTGACTGGAATTTCTCCAAATTTAACTAGATTAGGAAGGCTTTCATGTTGCTTCGCATCGCGGAGTTCCAGAAGGAGATCTCCACTAGCCATCTTTGATGCCTTGTAACCTGCACCAAGTGCTTCGGTAAGACATTTTGACACAAGAAAAAGTGAAATCATTCTCATCGTCTTTTCAGGTTTGTCTGAATGGATGACGTGGAATCGGGGAAAGCTTTGTAGTCTGTTGCCAAAAAACTTAAAGACATCTTCGGTGCGCCCTCGTTTCTGAGGGCGATCAGGAAGTTTAGGGAAAGGAGTTTCCATGAGAATATACAAAAATTCGGCAACAGCGCCGACCACCCACCACGGAGCCCAACGAGGGGACGCGGCAGAGCTTGCATGCAAGTCTGCACGACGCCAGTCGTACGCCGCCACTATAACCAAATATGGTGTACCCAAGGTTGGATAGCCACACAGGGTTAACCCTTGCCGCCAAGAAGAAGGAAGTAAATAGAAAAGAGAAGAAGACAGGAAAGGTGGAATGTAAGGGAAATACGAAGGTTGTGGGAAGAGAGAAACAGGAAAAGGCGACTGCCGACTTCCTCCAGGCGGGTCAGTCTGGAGGTGCCGTCTATGTGAAGCCGAGGCCGAAGAGGTGTGTTGCCTCCGCCGGGGGGCCTTAAAGGTCCAAACACCCAGCATCGGCTCAACCCCCAGGATCCCCTTTTCCCCAGACACGGCTAAGCCGCGCACGGCTACACGCGGGAGGGTCCAACCCTCGTGTGCTCGGGTCCGTGGTGTCGCAACACACCAAACGCCTGCTGACGCAGACGCCCCTGCGGGGCATCTATGAAGGACTGAAATTCATGTTTAGTTAAATTGTAATGTGGGGGTATATAAAGCGAGCAAATGGTGATACGTTTGTTTAGCAGAATAACTCGCACCGCCACTGCTTCAAGGGGCGTTCGTAGCCCCTCGTTCGTAGCTGTAAGAGTTGACAGGCTATACTTTTATGAGTGACAATCGCAACACCACCCGATGATGCGACGGCATCATCGTGATCTTTGCGAAACGTAACATACGTTCGGAGAAAGTTTGTGTGTTTGGATTTTAAGTGTGTTTCCTGTAAACACAGCACTTTTGGATTATGCTTGTGGATGAGTTCTTGCAAATCATCAAGGTTTCTAAGGGGATCTCTGATGTACCATTGGATGATTTGTGTATCCATATTTAAAGTAAATTGGTGCTGTGGTTACGGAAACGAAAGGGATGCCTTAGATTACAGAGCCCTTTCGAGGCCCTGTAATAGGGGTTTTGCTCTTTCTGAAGCGTTCGAGCGAGTGTCGACGCTCCTTAGGCGTTTGGTGCGCCTTGAGGACAGGTGTAGTGTCCATTGCCTCGTGTGAGACGCCGGAGAAGCGCTCTTGCGAGCGAGAGGTTTTCCGAGAGAGTCCTGCCCCGGAAGGCAAGACCCCTGCGCCCACCAGCCCGGAGGTCGATGGGGCTCCCTGAGAGATTTGGCTGCGCTGGCCGTTGCCAGCGCTGGAAGGGGCCTCGGAGGTTGGGGCAGCCTCGGCTGCGCCCACCTTCGGGGTCGATGGCCCCGTCTGCTGGGTTGGTGGAGCAGCGCTAGCTGCAACCGCCGCGGGGGCAGATGGCGTAGCTGCCGACTCACTGCTTGTGGGTCGGACAGCCGCCGGAGGCCGTTGTGACGCTGCCCCCTGACGCACCACATCGGCAAAGGCTTTCTTGGGCAGGTACGATATCCGCCTACGTGCCTCCTTGAAACTTATATTTTCCTTTACCTTAACTGTTACAATTTCCTTTTCCTTTTTCCAGGATGGGCACGACCGCGAGTACGCGGCGTGCTCCTCATCACAGTTTACACAGTGGAGAGCATTCTCACAAGCTTCAGATGTGTGTTCGTGGGCACTACATTTAGCACAAGTTTGGCGGCTGTGGCCAAAGCGCTGGCATTTGAAACAACGGAGTGGGTTGGGCACGTACAGCCTAACACGGAGCTTGATGTACTCGGCCTCGATTGACTCGGGCAAGATACTTGATCCAAAAGTAATTATTAGGTGCTTCGTCTGAATCTCTTTACCATCCCGCCTCATCTTAATTCTTCTGACATTGATCACATTTTGTTCGCTAAAGCCCTCCAGGAGTTCCGCTTCAGTCAGCTCAAGCAAATCATCATCTGACACAACACCACGGGTGGTGTTCATTGTACGGTGCGGGGTTACTGTTATGGGGGTCTCCCCAAATGACAGTAGTTGCGGTAGTTCCTCATATTGTTTTACATCGCGGAGCATCAAGAGGAGGTCGCCGCTTGCCATCGTCGACACCTTGTAACCTGGACCAAAAACATCAGTCAGGGACTTTGAAACAAGGAATGGTGAAATGTTTCGCACTGCTTTGTTTGGCTTTTCAGAATGAATAACGTGGAAGCGGGGAAATTTCTGGGTTTGGCGTCCAAAAAACTTGAAGACATCTTCGGTGCGCCCTCGTTTCTGAGGGCGATCACTAAGGGAGGGGAAAGAAGTTTCCATGAATATGTATACATTCGGCAACAGCGCCGACCGCCCACCACGGAGCCCGAGGGGACGCTGCAGAGCTTGCATACAAGTCTGCACGACCCCAGTCGTACGCCGTCACTATAACCGAATATGGTGTACCCAAGGTTGGATAGCCACACAGGGTTAACCCTTGCCGCCAAGAAGAAGGAAGTAAATAGAAGAGAGAAGGAGACAGGAAAGGTGGAAAGTAAGGGAAAGACGAAGGTTGTAGGAAGAGAGAGACAGGAAAAGGCGACTGCCGATTTCCTCCAGGTGGGTCAGTCTGGAGGTGCCGTCTATGTGAAGCCGAGGCCGAAGAGGTGTGTTGTCTCCGCCGGGGGGCCTTAAAGGTCCAAACACCCAGCATCGGCTCAACCCCCAGGATCCCCTTTTCCCCAGACAGGGCTAAGCCGAGCAAGGCTACACGCGGGAGGGTCCAACCCTCGTGTGCTCGGGTACGTGGTGTCGCCACACACCAAACGCCTGCTGACACAGACGCCCCTGCGGGGAGAGTAAGTCAGTATTTATCAATCCCGCTTTCAAAGACGGATGCTAAAGCTTTGCATATTTTGCTTTGCTTTGCAACTGTAGAAATGCCCGACAAAATTTCCTGTACCCTTACTTAAGCCTTTGGGTACCATCACGACTGCGCCAAAGTGATGTCGCCCGTTTACAGAGGCAATTCTTGGGTGTGGCGTCCACCAATGCATGCGGCAGCCGCATATAAATGGCCGACACCACGGCCTGTGACCACTGCGGTGAAAAGGAAACCATCAGTCATATTCTATGCTAGTGTCCGTAGTATTGAGCTCAGAGGATTCTGTCCGCAGCATTCTGGACGACGGTAAGTGCCGACCACTTACCGTTGTGCTCAATAAGTCTGACGAACTAGCTATTTCAGAAGACATAACCCTCCTACATGAAAGTGAGTCAATATCTTATCAGAAAAAATGTCAAAGAACTGTGCTTCTCGCGATCTGGACGCCTATTATAGTTACTGATTTATTTTTCTCCTTTTCTACTCTTATACCTTCTTCGTAACCCTTTTTCGCCGACTCACGTGCAGAGTATCAAACTGGAGACTGGGGTCTGGTTAACCTCCTTGCCTTTCCCCTCTCTGTTTCTGGCTGTCTCTCTAATTTAAGTAACGTTCGTCTGTCAGACTGTCTTTGCAACAAATTAATTTAAAACAAGGTCGGGCTTTCGATAGAGCGAGTGCACGTAAAGTGCGCAATATCGTTCCCGCTGTTTTTAAAACGCAGCATAAATAATAGAAAACAGAGAAGTAATATGCGTAAAATCCCTTCTGCCACGCCTTCACTTCTGTCCAAATTGTGTTAATTATTATTTTCTCGAGAACTGTTTATCTGCTGAGAGATCTTGATATTGCCGCCAGCATTACGAGAAGAAAAAAACGGCCGTGGCTTAGCTTGGTTAAGCCTGGTGATTGCGAAGCAATAGTGTGTAGCCGAGCTGCATACTGGGCACGCCGCTTAGTAAGTCGTTCTTCTCGTTCTTCTTCCGTCTCCGTAGCTCGCTGATGCTTCCTCTTTCCATTCTGCCGAGCTGCCTTGTTCGAGAGTTAGGCCGCCTTCAAGAGTGGAACGCGATAGCGTTATCGCACCCCGTTCGCACCGCCTACTCAAACGCGCTACGACAGCCAAACGTCGCGATCGGCAAAGATAGCCGGGCCCCGACGCGCCATGAAGGCGGACGCGATCATGGGGCGAGTGGTGCGCCACGTGTCGGGGCAGCTCCGTACATTGCGAGGAGGATGTCTTCTGTGTTTGCCCCAAGATGGCTCTGCGTGTGCGCAGAGCGCACAAGAAATGTAATGGAAATGATGTGTGGTGTTTTGTGGCGCAAGGGCCAGGTTTGGCCAAAGAGCGCCATGACAAGTGGTAGTGTTAACGATGTATTATGGAAGATGTGACTTGGCTGTAAAGTGGCCTAAAAATAGTCGCTGTAAAGTGCGTAAAATATACGTGCAATAAAATTATGGCGATGTCTAATGATGAATACAATGAACATTAAAATCCATCGAAGAATGATGCATTGTTTAAAATATGCGAGATGTTAAATTGTTAACAGCACTACTGCCTCGCCAGAGCCCTTGAACCACAAGGGCCTAGAGGCATGTGCTATTCAGAGTAATTATCACAGCGGCATCCTCTGAAGAGAGGAAGCGCTACGAACGTGTGGGGCTAATGACATGCAATACAACATCTTTCAAAAAACCTAAGACGGCGTCGGTGTCAAAGAGTGGTTCTGGGCCAAGTAACATAACAGGATGAAGGGGGATGTGTTGCCGGAATGCTAAGAGAAAATGTTTCCTTCTTTCAGATTCGGCTTCCCGACACTCCAGTAGGACATGGAGGACGGTCAGCCTCTCCCCGCATCTACCACAGGTTGGAGGCTCGTTTCCCGTGAGTAAAAAGTTATGTGTGCCAAAAGTGTGTCCTATTCTTAGACGGCAGAATAGGACATCTGTCCTGCGGGATTTTGTTACAGGAGGCCAGAAACCTAATTGTGGCTTTATTACATGCAGTTTATTATTTATTTCTTCGTCCCACATACGTTGCAAGTGGTTTCGTAGTTTCCTTCTTAGGAAAGGCTTCAGGTCTGTGACAGGGACCGAAGCAGCAGGATTAACTGCATGCAATGAAATTGATGTGGCCATCTGATCGGCTAGAACGTTTCCCTCGATGCCCCTATGTCCAGGCACCCAGCATATGATCACATGTTAGTTAGATATATATGCTTTGCACAGTGCGGAGTAGAGTTCATTAAATACTGGATTTTTATGATTACAGAAAGACATCAAGGCCTTCACAACACTGAGGGAGTCCGTATATATAATTGATTTCTGGAGTTGTGATTTATTTATATGCTTTACGGCCGACAGCAGTGCGTAGGCCTCAGCCGTAAAGATACTAGTTTCCGGATGCAGTGCGTCGGATTTCCAGAAGGATGGACCGACGGCTGCATAGGACCCCCCATCGTGTGACTTTGATGCGTCTGTGTAGAACTCCGTGCAGGAGTATTTGTGCTGGAGTTCCCGGAAATGCATCTGGATTTCAATCTCTGGAGCATGCTTTGTGACTTCCACGAAAGATATATCGCATTGTATGAGCTGCCACTCCCAAGGAGGTAGCAGCTTGGCTGGATGCATTAGGCGACGCTCGAGGAGTGGAACGTGCATTTCTTCACTAAGCTCCCTCACACGCAGCGAGAAAGGCTGTCTTACGGAGGGACGATTGCGAAAGAGTGTAGCATATGTCATGTCATTAATGGTATTAAAACAGGGATGTTGAGGATTTTAGTGGACTTTCAGAAAATATGTTTGGCTGATGTATGTTCTCTGGATATGAAGTGACCACTCATTCGATTCTGCATATAAACTTTGTATGGGACTCGTTCTGAAAGCACCAGTGGCCAGCCGGATTCCTAGATGGTGGACAGGCTCCAGCATCTTTAGCGCGCTCGGGGAGGCAGAGTTATATACTACAGCACCATAATCTAATCGAGACCGAATTAGGCTCTTGTATAGGTTCATTAAACACTTCCTGTCACTACCCCATGTAGTCTGGGATAGAAGTTTCATTAAGTTCATTGTTTTTAGACATTTTTCTTTCAGATATTTAATGTGTGGAATGAAAGTGAGTCTGTAGTCAAGTATGATACCTAGGAATTTGTGCTCTTTGCTGATAGGTATTCGTTGTCCACACAGTTCTAAGGAAGGATCAGGAATAGGCCTCTCTTTCTTGTAAAAAGAACACAAGAGCTTTTGTTAGGGTTGATCTTAAATCCATTCTTGTCTGCCCACATTGAGACTTTGTTCAGGCCATGCTGTACCTGTCTCTCGCACACTGCGAGGTTACAGGATTTGAAAGCTATTTGAATGTCGTCCACGTAGACAGAATAAAAGATTGCCGGTGGTAATGAAGCGCGAAGCGTGTTCATCTTCACGATGAAGAGTGTGCAGCTGAGCACGCCTCCTTGGGGTACACCCGTTTCTTGCGTAAAAGGACGCGAAAGTACATTACCGACTTTTACCCGGAATGTACGACTTTCTATGTAGCTTTCTATAAGGTTTAGCATATAACCATGGATGCCCATTTCTGACAAGTCTCTTAAGATTCCGTGACGCCACGTCGTATCATACGCCTGCTCCATATCAAGGAATATGGATAACAAAAACTGTTTGTGTACAAATGCGTCCCGAATATTTGCTTCTACACGTACAAGATGGTCAGTTGTGGAGCGCCCTTCTCGGAAGCCGCACTGATAAGGATCAAGCATTTTGCTCTGTTCAAGGAAATGAATGAGTCGCCGATTTATCATTTTTTCAAACACCTTACAAATGCAACTTGTGAGGGCTATCGGACGGTAACTTGCCACTGAGGAAGGGTCTTTGCCTTGTTTCAAAACAGGGACCACAATGGCTTCCTTCCACGCGGTTGGAAGGTACCCTGCATTCCAGATGGTGTTGAAAAGTGTGAGTAGTGTAACTTGCGTATCATTGTGTAAGTATTTGAGCATTTCATACATGACTCTATCAGATCCTGGTGCGGAGCTCTTGCATGCGCTCAGGGCAGCTCTCAATTCCGCAATACTAAATGGACGGTTGTAAGGCTCATTCTCTCGACATTTTCTTGTTAATGGCTTACGTTCTTCTATTTGCTTATATTTCAGGAAGGATTGCGAATAATGATTTGAACTTGATACGCTCTCAAAGTGCTCCCCAAGTGAGTCTGCCTGATCTTGCAGTGTATCGCCCTGTGTATTTACCAGAGGAAGTGAATATGTTTGTCGCCCTATAATTCTATTTACCTTGTTCCATACTTTGGCCTCATCTGTATAAGAGTTTATACTCGATAAAAACTTCTCCCAACTTTCTCTTCTAACCTGTCGGCGGGTTCTCCTGCCTCGGGACTTTACTTTCTTAAAGTTGACAAGATTTTCTGCAGTGGGCGAAGCGCGTAGCAACCCCCACGCTTTGTTCTGATTCCTACGTGCGATTCTGCATTCATCGTTCCACCACGGGACATGCCGTTTGCATGCCGAGCCACCCACTTCACGTATGCATTTACATGCGGCATCTATTATGAAGGCTGTGAAGTACTCCACAGCAGCGTCGATTTCTAAAGAAGACATGTCATCCCATGATATACTAGTTAAGTTTCGGAATTCCTCCCAGTCTGCTGTGTCAATCTTCCACCTAGAAGTCTGTGGTGGATATTCATTTTCTTTAAGTGTTCTTAATAGTATGGGGAAGTGGTCGCTTCCGTAGGGATTATTCGTAACTTCCCATTCGAGTTCGGGCAGTATAGACGGGGAAACTATGCTCAGATCTATTGAAGAAAAGGTTCTGTTTGCAAGAGAGTAATATGTAGGTTCTTTCTTATTGAGAAGGCACGCTCCAGAAGAAGAAAGGAACTGTTCAACAAGACGACCTCGCGCGTCTGTACGAGAGTCGCCCTACAGGGAGCTGTGCGCATTGAAATCGCCAAGAACAACATAAGGTTCTGGCAGTTCGTCTATAAATGACTGAAATTCATGTTTGTTTAACTTGTAGTGTGGGGATACGTAAAGCGAGCAAATGGTGACGAGTTTATTAAGGAGAACAGCTCGAACCGCCACGGCCTCAAGGGCCGTTCGTAGCTGTAAACGTTGACAGGCTACGCTTTTTTGAATTATAATTGCAACACCGCCCGATCATGCGACAGCATCATCGCGATCTTTCCGAAAAGTAACATATTGTCTAAGAAAGTTTGTGTATTTTGATTTTAAGTGTGTTTCCTGTAAACACAGCACTTCTGGATTGTGTGCATGGATGAGTTCTTGCACATCATCAAGATTCCTAAGAAGACCTCTGACATTCCATTGAATGATTTGTGTATCCATATTTCAAGAAATATAGGTGCTGTGTTTACGGAAACGGAAGGGATGCCTTACATTACAGAGTCCTTTCGAGGCCCTGTAATAGGTGTTTTGTTCTTTCTGAAGCGTTCGAGCGATTCTCGACGCTCCTTAGGCGTTTGGTGCGCCTTGGGGACAGGTGTGGTGTCCATTGCCTCCTGTGAGACGCCGGACAAGCGCTCTTGCGAGCGAGAGGTTTTCCTAGAGAGTCCTGCCCCGGAAGGCAAGACCCCTGCGCCCACCAGCCCGGAGGTCGATGGGGCTCCCTGAGGGATTTGGCTGCGCTGGCCGTTGCCAGCGCTGGAAGGGGCCTCGGAGGTTGGGGCAGCCTCGGCTGCGCCCACCTTCGGGGTCGATGGCCCCGTCTGCTGGGTTGGCGGAGCAGCGCTAGCTGCAACCGCCGCGGGGGCAGATGGCGTAGCTGCCGACTCACTGCCTGTGGGTCGGACAGTTGCTGGAGGCCGTTGTGACGCTGCCCCCTTACGCGCCACTTCGGCAAAGCTGCTCTTAGGCAGGTGTGACACCCGCCTACGTGCCTCTTTGAAAGATCTGTTTTCTTTGACTTTGATTGTCACAATCTCCTTTTCTCTTTTCCAGGACGGGCATGAGCGCGAATATGCGGGATGCTCGCCATCACAGTTGACACAATGTGGAGTTTTCTGGCATGTTTCGGAAGAATGTTCATTGTCACTGCACTTGGCACATGTCAGCCGGCCTCGACAGTTCTGTGAACTGTGGCCGAACCTTTGGCACTTAAAGCACCTAAGAGGATTGGGCACGTATGGCCTAACACGTAGTTTGATATAGCCGGCCTCGATGGACTCGGGGAGGACACTTGAACCGAAAGTGAGTATCAGGTGTTTCGTATTGATCTCTTTACCGTCTCGCCTGATCTTAATTCGCTTAACATTTATGACATTCTGTTCACTGAAGCCCTCCAAGAGTTCAGCTTCAGTGAGCTCTAGCATGTCATCGTCCGAGACAACGCCACGGGTGGTGTTCATGGTTCGGTGCGGAGTAACTGTTATTTGGGCCTCCCCAAATGAGACAAGTTTCGGCAGTTTCTCGTACTGCTTCTTATCGTGGAGCTCCAAGAGAAGATCACTACTTGTCATTCTCGACGCCTTATGTCCTGTTCCAAAAACTTCAGTTAATGACTTCGAAACAAGGAACGGTGAAATGTTTAACGCTTACCTTATTTAAACGCTTGCCTTATTCAAGAAATGATGCCCTTTTTGTTAGCTTGGTGAAACTTCCGGCAATAAAGAAAAAAAAAGAACTCGTGGCTGAGTGGTAGCGTCTCCGTTTCACACTGCGGAGACACTGGTTCGATCCCCACCCCAGCCCAGCTTAAAAGATGTTTTTTATTTATGAAATGACGTTATTTATGTGACGTCACTCTAGGTCACGTGGTGTGACGTCACGCAGCTAGGTCACGCTAAAGGTCAATGGTGCCTACCACCGCCTCGCCACGGAACGGGCTGAAGTGCGACCTAAAGTAGTATTGCTTCGCAATAAAAGACGACCGACATATCCCAACTGCGTAGCCGCCACACCACGAGCGTCAAGCAAAGCGCCGCAAGGCAACGCTCGGCCGGTGCTGACAGGCCGGCGGCTCGTTCGCGAGAATCGGACGATTGGCACGCGACAGGAGGCGACTAAGAGGAGAACGACGTTCGAAGCAGCGAAGCTCGAGGGACGTTTTGTTGTTGCTGTTGAGTATTCAGTCGGGTTTTGTTGACGGGCACAGGTTCGCCCAGAATAAATTAGTTTTCCTAGAAACGGCTGTTGTAACTGTTGGTTACATATCTGGTGGAGGTGCGGGGTATGATTCCAAGCCCCACACAGGCCAGGGAAGGTAGCCCGGATCCCCGAAGTTTGGATCCAACGGAATTAACGCCTGTCCACCAACGCACGAGCCGCCGCATAAGAGGTGAGGCCCCCGAGTTTGGTCCTCTCGCCGATTCACCAAGAGCAGCGGCGGCAGTCAGTCTAAGTACCAGTGCGATGGCTACCCAAGTAATCCCTCCTCACGTCGTCGTTGACTCACCTCGGACGCCAGAATCCTTTCCCGGAGACACATTCGAGGATGCCGAGGACTGGCTGGAAAACTTCGAGCGTGTCGCCAGGTGTAACGGTTGGGACGAGACACGGTATGTGTACTTCGCGCTGTGTACTGTATGAAGCCCACGGTATGTGTACTTCGCGCTGGAGGAATCTGCACGCACGTGGTTTCAAAACCACGAAGCGTCGTTATCATCGTGGAACGACTTCCGACGAGAGCTGTTAGCTACGTACCCGAGCACAGACCGCAGAGAGAGGGCAGAGGCCGCTCTTCAGGCGAGGAACCAGCGGAACAACGAAAGTGTCACCATGTACATTGAAGACATGACCCACCTCTTCCGCCAAGCCGACCCGACCCAAACATGGCTGAGGACAAGAAATTGCGGCACCTAATGCGCGGTGTGAAAAAGGAACTCTTTGCCGGCCTGGTTCGTAATCCGCCCCGCACTGTAGCCGAATTTCCATCAGAGGCGACGACGATGGAGAAGACGCTGCAGCAGCGTGCGAGGCAGCACAACAGAGATGTATGCGTCGCATCATTTGACGTTGGGTCAGGAGCCCTCCCCAACAACATGGACATCCTACGCGAAATGGTGAGGTCCGTCGTCAGGGAAGAGCAGCAGAAACTGCAGCTGGCCCAAAGCCATCCTACGGTGTCCTCACTTGCTGATGTCATACGCGAAAAAGTCTGGCAAATAATTTGTGAGCCTGAGCCTCAGGTACGGCCCCACGCACAGCCAGAGCGTCAGCCGCGGATACCGTACGCCCAAGCTTTACGTCAGGACCTAGGACGCGCCGACTTTGGACGAACGGCCACAATACCCCAGGTACTTCCTCGCAATGTGCAGCCCATGCGAGAAGACAGCCCACGTAAAAGCGATGTATGGTGCACAGCAGACCGGCGTCCCCTCTGCTACCACTATGGAGAGGCTGGTCACCTATACCGGGAATGCCAGTATCGCCGAGTAGGACTGCGTGGCTTCTCTGTGAATGCGCCTTGCCCTCGAAACGGTGAGCGCCCTTATGAGATTGAGGCATTTTTATCTACGCGCCGAACTGTTCGGAACCCCCAGCAACACGAACCTCGATCAGCAGCGCCTATGCGTTATAGGTCGCCCAGTCCTCGTCCCGCTTCCATTTCACCGAGGCGTCGCTCCCAAAGTCCGCGAAGGGAAAACTAGAGCCAGCGACCTGTGGAGGCAAGGCCGCTGACACTTGGAACACCGAAGGCCCTCCATCGCCAATCCGACAAGACGACGGCAGTGACGAAACGACGGACAAGTGCAGTGATGACGGACGCCGTTACTTCTGAGTTGCGCGTCATATCGACGACTTCGAAGTGACTGCGTTGATAGACACTGGTGCAGACTATTCAGTTATTAGCCGTGTACTCGCCTGAAAATTGAAAAAGGTTTTGACCCATTGGACCGGAGATTCCAATACGTAAAGCGGGGGGACACTTAGTCGACCCCGTAGGAATGTGCACAGCAAGAATCAGAATTAGAGGCTTTACATACGTCAGCAGCTTTATTGTTCTCCCTGAGTGTTCCCGTGATCTGATACTGGGCATGGACTTTTTGCGAACGAATGGCGCAATTCTCGACTTGCAAGAATCACGCGTGTTGTTTTCCACAGAAAATGCTGTTACCATTTCTGATACAGAACAGCCACATATTTCCTCTCTCCGTATTGTGGATGAAGACGTTACGGTGCCGGCACGGTGCAGTATGACTGTCATTGTAAGGAGCGACGTATTTCGTGACTATGAGGGACTTGCAGACGGAAATATCGGGCTGCTACTGGAAAAAGCAAATATGCGTGGCAAGAGGCCTAGTTTACCTGCGCAACGGATATGCGGACGTCTTTTTGACTAACCTTGGCAATGAGGCACAACAAGTGGCGAAGGGAACAGCCATAGCGTCTCTTCATGACTATGCACAATTTGCGGATGTGTCAACCCTCGATGCAGCATCACCAGCTTCTGCCACCTTAGTGTCCTTACGTCTATCGACATTGACCGAGAGCTGTCATCACTGCAAAGAGAGGAGATTGTGAACTTGGTCACAGAGTTTGCAGAACGCTTTTCGACTTCATCGAAAGTCCGTCGTACTCCCGTCGCAAAACACCGCATTGTGGTCGAAGAAGCTGCAAGACCAATTCGCCAACACCCGTACCGAGTAGCTCCAAAGGAAAGAGAAGCGATAAGAAGTCATGTACAGGAAATGCTCAAGGACGATGTAATACAGCCATCCAATAGTCCGTGGGCATCTCCAGTAGTCCTAGTCAAAAAGAAGGATAACACCCTACGATTTTGTGTTGACTACAGGAAACTCAACCTCGTCACGAAGCGGGACGTTTATCCACTCCCCGCATCGACGACACCTTGGAAAAACTACGCAATGCTTACTTCTTCTCTTCTCTGGATCTCAAAAGCGGATACTGGCAGATAGAAGTGGACGGGCGAGATCGCGAAAAAACGGCATTTGTGACACCGGATGGTTTATACGAGTTTAAGGTGCTTCCATTTGGTCTGTGTTCGGCGCCAGCCACATTCCAGCGGATGATGGACACTGTTCTCTCCAGACTGAAATGGCAGTCGTGCCTCGTCTACCTTGATGATGTGGTGGTCTTCTCCACTACATTAGAGCAGCACGTGCAGCGACTGAGAGCAGTTCTGGATGCTATTCGCACGGCGGGATTGACCATAAAACCTGGAAAATGCCACTTCGGCTTTCGCGAGCTCCGCTTTCTCGGACACATTGTCAGTGCTGAAGGCGTCCGCCCCGATCCTGAGAAGATCACTGCAGTAGAAATGTTTTCGAAGCCAAGAGAGAAAAAAAGCTATTAGACGTTTCCTGGGACTGTGTGCCTCCTACAGGCGTTTCGTAGAAAATTTTTCTAAAATTGCCGAACCACTCACGCGACTGACAAAAGAAGATGTCCCTTTTGTGTGGGAGAAAAAACAAGAAGACGCCTTCTCTGAACTACGACGGCGTTTGCAGAGTCCTCCTATACTTGCCCATTTTGATGAAAATGCCGAAACGGACATCCACACCGACGCGAGTAACGATGGTCTCGGTGCCATACTTATTCAGTGGCAGAATGGCGAAGAAAAAGTCATTGCGTACGCAAGCCGTACCTTATCGAAAGCCGAGACAAATTACTCGGATACAGAAAAGGAATGCCTGGCGGTTATATGGGTCATCAGTAAGTTCCGGCCATACTTATATGGCAGACCGTTTCGAGCCATCAGCGACCATCACTCATTGTGTTGGGTGGCGAACCTCAAGGACCCTTCTGGAAGACTCGCTAGATGGAGTTTGCGTCTACAGGAGCATGACATCACGGTCATTTACAAGTTCGGTCTCAAGCACAATGATGCTGATTGCTTATCACGCGCACCAATCGAGGCTACGTCACCTGAATTCGAGCAAGATTTCCCATTTCTTGGGGCTGTGAATACGACGGAAATGGCTCATCATCAGCGTACTGATCCGGAATCACTCCTGCTCATCGAGTACCTGGAGGGTCGACAAGTGAAAGTGCCTCGAGTTTTCGTTCGCGGATTGCGTTCGTATGTCCTCCGGAACAACGTCCTCTACAAACGAAACTTCGAGCACAGTGGTGAGACGTTTCTACTTCTCGTACCATCATCGCTGCGAGCTGAGATCTTAGAAGCTTGCCATGATGACCCTGCAGCTGGCCACTTAGGCGTTAGTAGGACTCTGGCGAGAATCCGCCAGAAATATTACTGGCCGAAGTTTATGAATTCAGTGCAGCACTATGTCAAATAGTGCCGAGATTGTCAAAGACGAAAAACACCGCCATTCAAACCAGCAGGTTTTCTGCAACCGATACAGCCACCAACAGCGCCATTTGAACAAATAGGAGTGGATTTACTTGGACCATTTGCCGTTTCAACCTCAGGAAAGCGGTGGATTGTGGTAGCAACCGCTTATCTGACCCGGTATGCTGAGATCTCTTCTCTTACAAAAGGAACCGCCATTGAAGTGGCTCAGTTTGTCGTCACACACATAGTATTACGACGTGGCGCACCTAATGTACTCATAACAGACAAAGGAACAGCTTTTGTGGCCCGTTTGATGCAGTCTGTTATGAAACTAACCCATACTGCTCATAGAAAAAACCACAGCGTACCATCCACAAACAAACGGCCTGACTGAACGGCTCAATAGAACGCTCGCTGACATGATCTCAATGTACGCAGACGTCGAGCATCGTACATGGGACAGTATTCTACCATATGCCACCTTTGCGTATAAAATTGCAGTACAAGAAACGACACATTTCACGCCATCTGAACTTGTTTACGGTCGGACAGTAACAACAACACTAGACGCGATGTTATCTGTAGACAACAGCACCGAAGACGACCCTGACGTTACTGAGTACATAGAGAGGGCAGAAGAAGCACGGCAGTTCGCAAGGCACCGTATCATACAAGAGCAATACGTCGACGCAAACAGGTACAACCTAGGGCGAAGAGAGGTACAGTACAACCCCGGAGACAAAGTTTGGGTATGGACGCCTATACGTACGCCCGGTCTTTCGGATAAGTTACTGTGCCGTTACTTTGGCCCCTACAAAGTACTTCGCCGGTTAAGTCGCTTAAATTACGAGGTAACTCCTGAAGGCCAAGTCCTGCTCCACACGATGCAGGACTCGCCCAGAGGTCGTACACGTAGTACGAATGAAGCCATACTATGAAAGGCATTGATTAACAGAAGTTGCACATACGATCAAGCCTAGCACCGGCCATCCTCTGACCACTGTCCTTTTAAACCAGTTGGCCCCTCTAGGCCTTTCCTACGCATCGGGACGATGCTTCTTCGGAGGGGGCGAATGCCGCCAGCATTGCGAGAAGAAGAAGACGACCGACATATCCCAACTGCGTAGCCGCCACACCGCGAGCGTCAAGCAAAGCGCCGCCAGGCAACGCTCGGCCAGTGCTGACAGGCCGGTGGCTCGTGCGCGAGAATCGGACGATTGGCACGCGACAGGAGGCGACAAAGAGGAGAAGAACGTTCGAAGGAGCGAAGCTCGAGGGACGTTTTGTTGTTGCTGTTGAGTATTCTGTCGGGTTTTGTTGACGGGCACAGGTTCGCCCAGAATAAATTAGTTTTCCTAGAAACGGCTGTTGTAACTGTTGGTTACAATATTTTGTCGACGACTATAATCGTGAATTTCACTCCTCCGACTTCATTCGTATAAAACATACGTTTTCACTCCAGTACGGGTATTCACGCCACACTGCTTCATAGCAAATAGCACGAGTAAAGCTTGATAGCCGTGGGCCTTACATGTTGTCGATACGTTTAGTAGTAGTTGGGGATTTTCTGGTGCAGTGGCACCTTAAGCCATAATGAGCCAAACTCATGCTATAGCTGTTACATGTTAGTTCATAAAAATACGCAATGGTAAGGTTCGATAGGGGCCCAAACCGTTCACGTGTGAAAAAAGTGTTTTCTTATATTCAGGGTCTTCCACACGAAAAACCAGAGACCCGACGGCTGATTTTTATGGGCATGTGCCATGCAGGTGCCCGGGCAGCTAAAGTTTACATCACACCGAAGTTATACGTATGGAGATGATGCTGTGGCTCTCACTAATGCTAGAAATCTTCAATTTTTTCGTACACGGATGTTTAACTTGACCTTAGGACATCGATCTTTCTCAGATATTCTAAGATGTTTTCGAGTGAAACTAAAGGGCCATCACAAATGCTGTCGATACAACCTCAACAACATCAAACGTTGATAAAAGCACAGGACATAGAAAATCAAATGAGACCATTCTACTCACTTGCAGTGCCTTAACAGTCGTCTTGGCGAGGCTGCGATCATTTGCTAATATTTCCTGTGTGTCACCGCCCGTGCCGAGCTGATCGCTGCCATGTAATGAACCTCCGCAGAGACTCGGTCGCAGAGACACTAAGGGCGGAGGAAACGAGAAATTCCTGCACGTCTTGAGGAAGTACTTGCCTTTCCGATAATCAAATATCTGGGCTAAAAAATTTAGGCGAGCCTGGGCTTTTCGGCCACTGCGCGCGTGCAACTGGGCATGCGACACTAGGAAAAGTTTGCTTCAGCTGCGAGGTTTTTCTTTCGGGGAACCCGTATGGTTTTCCTTTGAAGCAATTGCTACGATTGGGCGGATGTCTCATTTCCCCTTTATTAAATACTGCCCTCCACTTTGCGGGTTTCTGCAGAACTAATACGTCAAACACTTTCCTTTGCTTGGAGTTATCGATAAATTCAACTTCGCCCTGCCATCTGCTAGCCGTCTGGTTGGCACAGATGGCAGAGCGGCTGCCCCGGAAAGGCGCTGGTCTCGAGTTCGAGTCCCGGACCGGGACGAATTTTTCTTTAACTGCGAGGCTTTTCTTTCCAGGAACCCGTATGGGTTTCCTTTGTAGCAATTGCTACGATTGGGTGGATGTCTAATTTACCCTTTATTATAGGTATGTGAGTGAACACTCTTGACCAAAGCTCCAGAATGGGTATGTTCCACTCAGTAGATGCCCGTATAGACAAGCAGAATACGATACACGAAGTGAATTCGGCAATAGACAACGGACAACGTGAGCTACATAGAAGTGAAAAAGTTAGCATGTAAAGCAGCCGAGTGTGGAGAAAGAAGTGAAATGAGCGGAACAGGACTACGGCGAGCATAGAGTAAGGAGCGTTGAGCGGCACAGAAGCGAAGGAGATGTCGGTAACGGAAAAATGATGCTGATGTGTATGTTTTAATGGAGCAAGGGCCAGGTCAGGTCAAAGAGTGCAGGCAGCTGACAGCGAGGCCAGAATGTAGCAAGAGCGACGAAGGGTACGTGCAGGTGTATCGTTACTCTATAGTGGCCTAAATGCATTCGCTGTAATGTGCGTAAAATTTCCATATACAATAAAACTAACCGCGAAAGCGTAACCAGGTCCACAATGAAAAAAGTATTCTCTGAAAGGGTGATGGAGCAAGACATGTCGGTGACAGGAACACTAATGCTTAACCACGGCCTTTGAAAGAAAAGCTCGGCAGGCACGTGTTCTGCAAACATGCTCTAGCAGTAGCATCAGCCTCCCTCCAGAGGCTGCTGCTACTGCGAATTTAGGGTGCTGTTAACTTCCAATGTACCGATATCTTGAAGACATTTTATAACTAAATTGTGGGCAAAAAATGCTTCTATATACAGATGCTTCTAGATATATTCGAACCAACTGTATAATGAGTAATGTGTTGGTTGCACGTGTCATCCTATACTGACTAAAAAGCTTCTAAGTGTGTGCGTTAGAATCAATACTAGCACTATAACGTACCGCTTTCTTTCCTAGTACATTTTTTGTTATTGTAGGAGTGTGTATGGTGTTTCCCCGGACAAACAAAAAAATAGTTCAGGTCTCATAAAAGCAGTTAGCTATAGATAAATTCTTTTACTGATGCAGCAAGATAGGAGCAACAATTTGCTATCACGTCAACACATTTACATAAACAAAAACATGAAGCGGACATTTCCAGCTCCTGTTCGGTTTAAACAGCGGTCCAAGTGTTTTTACCTATCTGTAATTTATATACCTGAATTATAGAACTTCATGACAGTTTCCCATGAGAAAGAACCTGCAGCACAAGCTATGTCTAAAAAACTTGTATGCGAAAAGGTTGTTGGGCTCGATGCAGTGAGTTTCCCTATTGTATTATGAGTAACTGGGATAAGGTACTGATTTCTGCTGCCTTAAAAGCAGGCTACGACCACACATATCTTTCGGTTGGTCAGTAATAGTTGCTTGATTAACACAGAGAAACAAGGATGTTGCCGTGATGCCTCCTCGAAGAACCACTGTGACTTCAGCTTAACATCTCGAAGCGTGTTTTGCAGTTGCTACACAGTAGTGTCATTCTGCATGTTCGTATCAGCGGCTACGGTGGCCTCGAAAAGTTAGCTTAGTGATTTCCGGTGAGAATGGTTTTGTCAAGCGGCATGCTACCTTTATTCCAAATATGCGCACGGCCATTCGAAAATTCCCGGCTAAACTGATCCTGTAGGAAGCCGCTTCTCGCCTTCTTTTCAAAGAAATGCCCAACTATTGTCACATATCTAATGAGAAGTAAAAATTGTCGAGTCGGCGGCTTCAAAGAATTCTTTAAAGGATGAACAGTGTTCTTGTCCTTCTTATCCTTCCTAAGCCTTCCGAGTTTATCGAAAGTTCCCGACATTTGCGGCGCATTCCTGGAATTTCCTCCTTATTCTTCTCATAACAAATATGAGTGGCGACATGCATCAAATGCGACGCCACCTGTTAAGCAAGGAAACACGTCGTTTAAAGTTTTTTTTCATTACAATTATTTTTTTCATATTAGTATGTGGCAGCTCAGCCTTCCACGGTGCTGAAGTTTTATTTTTCAAGCTGCATAATGCACATTAATCGCACAATATTAGTCGATAATGTCAGGCTATATTGAATATCAGCATGCATGCCGCACAAGTGTCTTCCGAAGCTCTCTCAGTACACTTTCTTTTAGAAACAGTAATGTAGGCCTCAAAAACGTCGAAGATATGGTTATATTTTTCCTAGTATGTGCGTACGTATACAGGAGCCACCGTTACGCGGAGCAGTAGTTTTTGTGAACACTGCTTTGCTTTTCATTGGACCTCACGAGGAAGAATGGAGGAATACATACGTGCCAAAACTGCTACCAGTATTATGAAGCCTTCCAGGTAAGCGCTCATAACAAGCCTTCGATATATATATGCCTCGAACTTACGCTCCTGCAAACACGAGAATGAATTCGCTATAGAAAAATATCCCGTGAATGTCGACGAGCAGCCATGAATTGTTATTGCGATTGCGCGGCGAAAGTCTGGCAGTATAAGCCGCTGCAAGCAGTTCGGCCACGAACAGGACTAATTGTCGCAAACAGCGAAATCAGCACAAAAATGAAAATGACTAACAATAAAAAGACGGTAAGTATCAAAAATTAGGGCCCAGTCCACTCTGAGAAAGTAGAATGCCAGCGAAGCTGTCATTCTGCCCCCAATTTAGCCCCCAATCCATGGTGTGAACGTGGTTGGGCAGCAATTCCAAAGGAGTGCACGAAACAAAACACGTTTATAATTTACGACTGAGCACACTTCTTAGTTAATTAGCTTAATGAAACTTAAAGAAAAGGACTAGAGTTTCATCCTAGCAGACAAACATGGAGCCCATGTATTGACAGCAGGCGGGAATTCCAGAACTTTTACAACTTCACTGGTAACTGCGTGTTTATGAAGAGTAAATGAAAGTCGGCGTAACGACAGAGTCGTCTTAGCGGCCAATTGTCATATAATTTTCTGGGATTGTTTTGATGAAAGAAGAGCTACGAAAGGTACGCGCACACATTTTCGTATCACGTCTGTTATTAGCATTTCTATGCCTACCCAACGATAATCTTGTCCGTTACGTAAGAGAATCAATGGCATGGCTCCATATGCAAGCAAAAAAATTATTATAGAGTCAACTGATTTTGAATATGGTGCCTATTCATAGCTAATCTACTGAATATGCATATCCAAGTGATGAAACATATACGCTTTTGCACACAATGAAGCAATTTTGCATTTAATTCGGGGGCAGAATTTCTGCACACGTAGATTTCCTGACGGACACGAAAGACCTACGGAACCCTAGCCACAAAGAGCTTCGCCGTAAAACTGTGCTGCAGCTGTCATGCATAAATAGAGACTCGTCGTTCACACCCAGAATTATTGCGAGCGAAGCTATCTGCATAGATAACGTCTTGACAGAGGTCCAAGCTATGTGAGCTACGCGAGGATGGTTGCAAATATAGGTGGCGCTGTATCATGCCAAACATTATTCGCAAGACTTATACTGACATTACCGCACCGAAAATCACCACAACAAAGAGGATAGTGGTGTAGCGTCAATTTCAGGGTAACTTTCGACTTCCGCACAACGTACAGATCTTCCCATCTTGTCTACTGCGATCTACAAGAACTTTTCCCATATTTTTTATCACAGAAAGAATAAAAAAGTACGCATAAGTCGTTTTGCCACATTGATTTTGCTTACTCGAGAACTGCCGAGGTCTCCACACTTACCTGTTTGAAGATAGTAGCCACTCAGTCCAGTCGCAGTGTCCAAAGCTATCTAGGATGCGGGATCACAAGAAAGGTCTCCCGACCAATGTTTCCGGTCATAGCGGCAGCCAGGAAGAACGGAAACTGTTATACAGTTTAGCGCGACGCGCAGAAAGCACTATGGGAAGGAGATGCTCCCAAGCGAGGAGAGAGTTGTTGATTAGTGAACATGTCGTGCAGCTTGAACGCCTGTGATAATAAAAGTTCGTGACAGCTTAGCTAGGCGCGTGGAAAACAGGTTGGGACAAAGGCGTGTTGCCGGGGAGAACCAGCTACGCGGTAGCGACGCAGATGTCGCATGCCGATGATCGTAAAATATTTTGACGAATGCACGCGACAGCTGCCGCTGCTCGAACGGCGTCTCAATGGAGCCAACTCGTCGGGCCGCGCCAGCGTCGAGAACGCCTTCAGCAACCTCGCGAAGTGCGGGCGGTGATTTGCACTGAAGTTATGAATCGTTAGCGAAGTCTTAATAGGGTTAATTATTATTGCATGTCACGCCTCTCTCTCTCTCTCTCTCTCCTGCGTCTGCGCTCAGACAAGCACGAATAGAAGCAGGCGGCTTTGACGATGGGGGAGCGGGCTAGGTAATGCTGAATACATATTTGCCTTGTGCATACATCATTTAATACATTTAATAATTCAGTGTATTTGGGATCTTGTCACGTGACGCCAGCAACCCGCCGTGGTTGCTCAGTGGCTATGGTGTTAGGCTGCTGAGCACGAGGTCGCGGGATCGAATCCCGGCCACGGCGGCCGCATTTTGATGGGGGCGAAATGCGAAAACACCCGTGTACTTAGATTTAGGTGCACGTTAAAGAACCCCAGGTGGTCGAAATTTCCGGAGTCCCCCCACTACGGCGTGCCTCATAATCAGAAATTGGTTTTGGCACATAAAACCCCATAATTTTTGTTTGACGCCAGCAGCACAAACAGAAATCTGCCGAAGCGCCGCTCGACGGAAGTACTTCAGAACGATTAGGCTGAGCGACGGACGGCGTGAGGCAAGTGGACGCGCGCGAGCGCTTACTTCAAAAATGCCTTTATTCGAGATGCAAACATAATGATGCGCATTCATATGGCTCTCATGTTGAAACAGAGGCGCCATTGGCGCTCTCTGTCACGTCGAAAAAAAAAAAAAGATTGTTCTGTTTTTGACAGTGCTATCTTTGCAGCACCCAAGAAGCCATTGAAAGTATCGAAATTATTTTCTGGACATGTCTGTCAGTGCTGAAACGCATAAGCCTGAATCGCCCGTCACAGTCAGTTTCCGTAATCCGTACGTGGTAGCGATCGATGATAATGTTTCTGCAAATTGATCTGAAAATGGTTCTGGTGAAAACTCTGAAAGATGCGTTACATATTGTGAATCGTCTTGGTCATAAAAGAATCTACGCTTTCTAATAGACAATACATGTATTATTTATTCCTTACCACAAGATGCGTTATTGCAGTGAATTAGCGGCTGAATTCAACACCTTGGTTGAAGAAATTTTAAAGATGAGGCACCAGTGTTGTCAACGAAGTTTTAGAGCTTTTGTATTTTTAATGCGTAAGCATTATATGGCATGTGCCATAGCAAAATCTGTCCGCTCCGCGACGTCTTATGTCTGCAAAATCAATGCAAAATTGGTCATGTTAACACATGTAATCGTTATAACAGTGTGATATAACAGTAGATGAATGGTAGCGCCATGAAAAAATAAAAATAAAACACTTGTGACGTAGGCGTGTCAAAGTCGTAATAAAAAAATAATGAAGTTAACACATCTAATCGTCATAAGAATAGTACATGTTTGGTATCGCTAGAAAAGAAAGAATTGTTACGTCGCCGTTGCCGCGTCAGTGTCGTAACAAAAAAATAAAAATAAAGAAAATAGCATGTGTAATCGTTATAATAGTGTAATAGTAGATGATTGGTTGCATTCGGTAGACATACATAAGCTAGCTAAATAAGTGAGAAAAAGCGAGAAGGCAGTCGTGCCAAGGAATGCTTACCCATTAGTGGACAGCTCTCTGAATTTCTGCAGCATTACTTTTCTTAAATCGAATGATCAACCACGCTATGCAACGACCTGCAGGAGAGGACCTAATGAGATTTCAAAGGGAAATACGAAATCAAACGGGCCACAATTCAGTAATTTCTTGCTTAGTCATTCGGCCTCCATTCTGAAGGTTTCAGGATGCACCGTGAACGGTACACAGTTTTACCTAAACCGATTGACCGAAGACTGCTTTCCGAGGAAACCTTTAGTATTGCGCAACTGCTCAAACCTGGTTGACATTGGTTTTGCCTGATTGATTATACCAGTAATGATATGCTTGTCTCAAAGATTAAGCCAGGCATGTGTAAGTACATGCCAAAATAAGGCGAAAGCGCGAATGGCTCATTAGATCAGTTATGGTTCGTTAGATCACATCATCCTACTTGGATAACTGTGGCTATTCTAGGCGTAATACATGCAGTGAGCTTGAAGCCCTTTGCACGATCGTTGCTTTTATTAGACCAAGATCGGCCCGTATTGTGTGGCGAGCCTGGATAACCTTGTAGTGATCGCATGACTACGAGCGCGCATCGTTTTCTTTTTTTTTTTTTTCTCAAGTGTCTGCCTTATGAACTTTCGATGGTAGGTTACTTGCTTACCATGGTTGTTACGGGCAACGGAGAATCGGGGCTCGATTCCGGAGAGGGAGCCTGAGAAACGGCTACCACATCGAAGTAAGCCAGCAGGCGCGCAGATTATCCACTCCCGGTACGGGGAGGTAGTGACGAAAAATAACAACACGGGAGGACTTGAGGGCCCGTAATTGAAATGATTGCTAGGGCAGGAGAGAAACAGGGTTGGAGACAAACACCCCGTTCCAAGCGTCGAGAGAGAGAGAGAAACTTTATTGCAACTGTAAAGATTTGAAGGAGGGGTGGTCGGAGCCTCTCAGTCCAGGGCCCCACTGGCCTCTGCCGCCTGCCTGACCTGGCTAATTAAGGACTTTTGTCCTGCCAGGTCGGAGCGGGCGAGCTGTGCCTCCCACTGCTCCATTGTCCTACTGGTATTTGGCCTATGAGGGTGCTTAGTGCACTCCCAGGTTATGTGTATTAGGGTAGGTATGCCACCGCACCAAGGACAGTTGGCCCTATAACGAGTGGGATACATGGCGTTTAGCAATTTTAAATGGGGGAACACCCCGGTCTGTATTTTACGCCAATCGGCGGCCTCTTCCCCGTTAAGTTGTGGGTTGGGCGGCGGGTATTTTCCGCGGACTCCAGGCTGATGAGCAAGGATGTCTTTGGCATTTGAATTGGTGGAATTTTGTGAGGGATAGTGCGGGTGGTTGGGGTTAGAAGAGGACGCCGTCGCTCGGTTAGTGAACCCTCGAGCTAACGCGTTAGCCTTTCCGTTCCCCTGTACCCCCGCGTGGCCCGGGCACCAGAGTAGGCGATGATGGTGGTTGAAGGATTTGGGAATTATCGCGAGGCTAGCCGCAGTCACGTGCCCCTGGAGAAACATCCTGCTAGTAACAGCGCAAAATGTAGACAAGGGACGAGACAAGAAGACACCACAAGCGCTGACTTTCAACAACGTTTATTCCAAAAGAAACACGGCTTCTTATAAACATTGCCCTCACGTGTCGCAGTCACGTGATCGCACATCATGTGAAACAAGCACTTTTTTTCTTTTATACACTCAAGATAGCGGTTGCACGTGCAAAAGCTCAAGTTCTTTTTTTGTCAGAAACAAGGACGGCGTGCTAACGCATTGGTCACGAAGTCTGGTAATCTCGGCCGCCTCAATTATCTCCCGGACCAGCTGGTCATTGTGTTTCTTCAGCACTTTACAGCGTCTAAATTCTGCGGCGCAATCTTTTGAGGGGCAATCCCTGATATGTATGCCTAGATTCCTGTTAGCCTGCTCGACGCTAAGTTTGTGTTCCTTCAGTCTCTCATTTGTGCATCTAGAAGTTTGCCCTACATACCTTTTTCCACATTTCAGAGGTATTGAATACACAACGGCTTCCGTGCACTCCACAAAACGATTCTGGTGATTAGTCGTGCACCCTTCCTGGTTTGTCGGCTCTTCAGCATTCTTCGGCAGAGGCTTTTTAGTTTTTTCGGGGCAGTAAGCACTACATTAACACCAGCTTTGCGCCCAATCTTTTTCAGGCGGTGAGATACGTTGCGCACGTATGGCAGGGCCACGGTCCGTCGTTTTTCTTTGGGCTTCTCGCTACCTGGCTCGCCATGGGCACGCTTGAGTTTTAGGTTCTTGCTCATTTTTTCCGCAACGGACACAAGAAGGTGCGACGGGTAACCAGCCCTAGTAAGCCGGTCAACCTGCCGACGAAAACTTTGTTCCATTGCGTGGATGCACGATTTTTTGAGCGCATTTGTTAGACAAAGGTTTGCAATTGCTCTCTTCACTAGTTTTGAATGCGCCGATTCGAATGGCAGTGGCGCCTTGTCGCCTCTGGGTTCATAGGCCCAGCAGACCTTCCCTTTGGAGAGCTCGAGTCGGAGATCAAGGAATCTCAAAGACCCTTGCGTGGGGACCTCGTGGGTAACAGCAAGCGGCTGAAGCGCATGACTAAAGCATGTTAGTGCCTCCGAAACTGCGTCATCTGAATTCGTGCCAGAGCCATCACATAGAACCAAGTAATCGTCAACATACCGAAAGACTCCCCGGACGTTTGTTCTGGTTAGAGCGTTCTGAAGTAATCTATCTTTCTGGGCAAGAAACAAATCGCTAAGTACTGGCGCAATACATGACCCTATACAGACGCCGCGTTTCTGGAGGTTCATAGCTTCTCAAACTCAAACTCGACCGCCTTGTGCGTAGCATCGAAACTAGCAAAAAATCATCCCTTGACATGTTTTTCACTGTAAAAACGCATAAACCTGAGTGGCCCCTGCGGGTTATAGTATCTGAGAAGAGCACTTGGCAGAAAACGATTGCCCTGTTTTTGCAAGGAAAACTAAAGCTACTAACTGTTGACGATCCTTTCCAGGTGAAATCCTCAGACGCTGTAATAAGGTTTTTAAAAGACAATTCTAGCACTGACTTTAACATCTACAGAGCATGCTGCAAAGATTAATATTATTCGATCCCCCAACATGAAATTTTGGAGTGCGTGGAAGAATGTATAATTGCACACGGTGCTGTCGCTTTTCAGAACGCCTCCGGGGTTTCAACTGGTGGGTTCCTGGAACTCCTTTCTGTATATTTGAAATCCACTTATGTTACGTGGGAAGGGAATGTGTACCTCCAGAAACGCGGCGTCTGTATAGGGTCATGTATTGCGCCAGTACTTAGCGATTTGTTTCTTGCCCAGAAAGATAGATTACTTCAGAACGCTCTAACCAGAACAAACGTCCGGGGAGTCTTTCGGTATGTTGACGATTACTTGGTTCTATGTGATGGCTCTGGCACGAATTCAGATGACGCAGTTTCGGAGGCACTAACATGCTTTAGTCATGCGCTTCAGCCGCTTGCTGTTACCCACGAGGTCCCCACGCAAGGGTCTTTGAGATTCCTTGATCTCCGACTCGAGCTCTCCAAAGGGAAGGTCTGCTGGGCCTATGAACCCAGAGGCGACAAGGCGCCACTGCCATTCGAATCAGCGCATTCAAAACTAGTGAAGAGAGCAATTGCAAACCTTTGTCTAACAAATGCGCTCAAAAAATCGTGCATCCACGCAATGGAACAAAGTTTTCGTCGGCAGGTTGACCGGCTTACTAGGGCTGGTTACCCGTCGCACCTTCTTGTGTCCGTTGCGTAAAAAATGAGCAAGAACCTAAAACTCAAGCGTGCCCATGGCGAGCCAGGTAGCGAGAAGCCCAAAGAAAAACGACGGACCGTGGCCCTGCCATACGTGCGCAACGTATCTCACCGCCTGAAAAAGATTGGGCGCAAAGCTGGTGTTAATGTAGTGCTTACTGCCCCGAAAAAACTAAAAAGCCTCTGCCGACGCGTCAATGCTGAAGAGCCGACAAACCAGGAAGGGTGCACGACTAATCACCAGAATCGTTTTGTGGAGTGCACGGAAGCCGTTGTGTATTCAATACCTCTGAAATGTGGAAAAAGGTATGTAGGGCAAACTTCTAGATGCACAAATGAGAGACTGAAGGAACACAAACTTAGCGTCGAGCAGGCTAACAGGAATCTAGGCATACATATCAGGGATTGCCCCTCAAAAGATTGCGCCGCAGAATTTAGACGCTGTAAAGTGCTGAAGAAACACAATGACCAGCTGGTCCGGGAGATAATTGAGGCGGCCGAGATTACCAGACTTCGTGACCAATGCGTTAGCACGCCGTCCTTGTTTCTGACAAAAAAAGAACTTGAGCTTTTGCACGTGCAACCGCTATCTTGAGTGTATAAAAGAAAAAAAGTGCTTGTTTCACATGATGTGCGATCACGTGACTGCGACACGTGAGGGCAATGTTTATAAGAAGCCGTGTTTCTTTTGGAATAAACGTTGTTGAAAGTCAGCGCTTGTGGTGTCTTCTTGTCTCGTCACTTGTCTACATTTTGCGCTGTTACTAGCAGGATGAAAAACCAACAAGCCCAAGCTGCTATTCTGGAGAAACATGCGACATGTCTCCTGGGAGTCCGTGACCACGACCGAGTCCCTTTGCGAACGCTCCGCGTGAGCGAGTGCGATCGCCACTGCTAATATTTTAGCCGAGGTGGGGGATCCCGCCATGGCCGACGCGGTAATTTGCTGTTGGCTGATAGTGTTCACGACTGCCAGGGCGTACCTCCTTTGGTAGCGCTGCCCGATCGCCTCTGCATACAGAGCTGCGTCCGTGTAGTACGTGTTGTACCTATGGTTATTAGAGTAGGCTGATTGAATGTGTTGTGCGTGTGCTTTGTGCCTTTCTTTGTTGTACTCGGGATGCATAATCTTTGGAATTGTGGCTACTGTAGTTTTGGATCTCATCGAAAGAGGGAGAGGCACGGCCTGCTCTGTGAGATAAATGGGGTATGCTGGGATATTCAGTCTAGCCAATATTGCCCTACCAGTTTTTGTGAAGCTGAGGCGCTCCCTCTGTCGCATCAGGGTGGCTTGCCTCAGTTCGTCGAAAGTATTGTGCACTCCCAAAGCTAACATGCGCTCCGTTGAAGTACATTTAAGCAGGCCCAGAGCAGCTTTGAAAGCGGTTCGGATTATTGTGTTAGCCTGCTTTTCCTCCTCCCTGTTCAGGATTTGGTAAGGTAAGCCATACGTTATTCGACTGACCACTAAGGCCTGTACGAGCCTTAGGGTATCGTCTTCTCGCATTCCCGCTTTTCGATACGTCACGCGACGTATCATGAATGAATATGGGGTTTTACGTGCCAAAACCACTTTCTGATTATGAGGCACGCCGTAGTGGGGGACTCCGGAAATTTCGACCACCCGGGGTTCTTTAACGTGCACCTAAATCTAAGCACACGGGTGTTTTCGCATTTCGCCCCCATCGAAATGCGGCCGCCGTGGCCGGGATTCGATCCCGCGACCTCGACGACGTATCATTTGGGCTATGTTGTTGGCTGTGGATTTGAGGGTCTTGAGTGTCTGTACTGCTCTCCCGTCGCTCTGAAGCCACAAACCCAGGACTCGCATCGTGGGTACCTCTCGGACTGATTGGCCCTCAACCACGATGTTAATGGATCCTCTGGATTTGTAGCCTTTCGAGTGTATCCGGATAACCTCAGATTTTTCGGGTGCGCACTTCAGGCCACTCCATCTAGAAAACTTCTCCACCGCTAATACTGCGCTTTGGAGCGTATATTCCTTATCCCCTAGTGAACCTCTGCTCGTCCACAGGGTGATGTCGTTCGCGTAGAGCGTGTAACCTAGGTCGGGTATCCGATCCAGATCGCGCGCGAGGCGACACATCGCCATGTTGAAGAGAAGAGGAGATAATATAGCTCCTTGAGGTGTTCCTTTGTCAGGCATTTTAAGTAAATCCGAAGTTATTTGGCCTATACTGATGCTCGCCTCGCGGTTGGAAAGAAACGCTCTTAAGTAATTGTATGTGCGCTCACCACAACCCGCGAGTTCGAGTTCCTCCAATATTGCGGCGTGAGAGACGTTGTCGAAGGCTCCTTTCAGGTCTAGTGCTAGGACTAGTCTCTCGTCGCCGTACGGTATATTAGTTAGAATTTCGTCTCTAAGTAGGAGGAACGCGTCCTGGCAAGATAAACCCGTGCGAAATCCTATCATGGAGTCCGGGAACCAGCTCCGCTCTTCCAGGTATCGCTGCAATCTGCTATGGATAACCCTTTCATAGAGCTTACCTAGGCAGGACGTGAGCGACACTGGCCACACTACGGCCAGTGTCCAAGCGTCGAAGTTCCACAATGACCGAGCACCAGGCCGCGAGCGCGCTGGCACCCATTTTACCGCTATGTACCCGGCGGCAGCACTTGCTTCCCACAGCCGCGGCGGAAGCTCTTTAACAGCGTCGTCTGTGGCTGGACAACCAGGAGCCCAGAGAACTAGTAAATCTCTATTGGGCCCCCTTTTCGAGATGTGTGTTCGGATGCGCACTCGGGACGCCGGAGTGGTGAAAATAGAAGACACTTGAAAGCGAAAAAATTATAGTCTTTCTTTTTGCACGGGAAACATAAAAGAATGCGTTTTTTAAGAAAGGAAGGGCGTGGAATAAAGTTTTGATAAATACAGTAACTATGCTTTTATTCGTACGACTTGTTTCTGCCCTTACTAAGCTAAGGGGGAGGGAGGGGGGTTGACGGACGCCGAGCTGACCTCATCTAGCATCTGCTTTCGTTGCGGAAAAACCTGCCGAAAATCCCCCGGATCACGGCAAGTTTACTCTGCAGCCTACGGTTGTACGCAGATTTACGTTGTAGGTGACATCGATCTCTTTCTATGGCGCCCAGAACTGACGTAGCACCAGCGTGGGCGGCGGCAGTATACATCTAGCGTAGGTTGGCTTAACGTCGGAAGCATAGAAGAAAACGGCTTTCGGAGAATGTCTGGACTTGAGAAGCATCACTCTGACGAGTTCTCGTCTACTCTCGGTATTCCTGACATGTGCGAGTAGTGGCGTACGGCTTAAGAGACTAGTAATAGTAGTTACAAACGATGGAGTACATCAAGTGAGGGGACATACAAATAAAAACCCCGTGCTTTTAAAAAAGTTTGCTCGTTGGTTCCACAGTTACTGATGACCCGGACTACGAACGCGTCCTTGCAACCTCTGCAGCCCGTCAGGTACTTTCTACGGGTGTTATAGGAGCTACAGCTACCATTAAGCTACCACAGCTATGGCTGGCCGATTCCACGTTATGGGTCATACAAGCTCAGAACAAGTTCCGCAGTCTGCGTGTCAGGTCGGAGTGTCCCAAATACGAACTGCTACTTGAAGCTTTGCCGCTACAGGCCATAGCCGAGATACGCGATATCCTCGTCCAGCCATATCAGGAAACAGTATATACGAAAATCAAAGAGGCTCTTCGCCGTCTAGTCCTGCCTGTGCATAAGTGTACTCCCCAGCTCTTGTGCAACGAAGACCTCGGTCACCGTCGTCCAACTTAGTTCCTACGTTACCTGCATCATCTCATTATTGACCAACTAGACTCCTTGGACATGATGACAAATGACAAAGCTGGCTTGGCATTGGTGGATGGCCATGTTTGTAAAAATCTTTTTGTTTCTGTTGTTACTCTCCCCCCCCCCCCCCCCCCCCCCCCCGAGTATCTTCCAGTAGTTATTCCATTGAGAAGGGAATGAAACGATAGTTGCAAGTAGCGCTCTGTCGTGTGTGTTTCTCTTCTGTGTGTGTCGCCCAAATGTTGCGCAATCAAGCCTCTAATGCCTTCTGTGTCAATTCTGAAGGATCCTGGGCCCACATTATTTATCATATCACAGTTTGCTTGATGTGCTTAACTGCAGAGAGTATCGCGTATGCTTCCGCCGTAAAAAAACGGGTATGTGGATTGAATGCACCGGATATTGAAAACTATGGTCCTAAAGCTGCGTAAGCAACACCGGCAGGAGGCTTCGAAACATATGTATCAAATTTAGCACAGGAATGCTTATCCTCAAGTTGAAGGAAATGTGAATGTATGTGTGGTTCAGGCGCTAGTTTTGATATTTCTTAGAAACGTCACACTGGATAGTCTGCCACTGCCATTGAGGCGGAAACCGACTAGGAGCCATTGGACATTCTGTAGAAGAGCGACGTGTGTTTCTTCTGACAGTGCTTCCAACCGGAGGGACGGAGGAGGCCTAGTTAGTTGCTAAGCTGTTACAGTTTTGTCCGTGACCAAGCCCTGGATAAATAGCGAGTCATTGAATGACACAGATTATCTACGTCTGATTTCATCTTCAAAGCGCAGAAGATTAAATATGTCCTTTGGCAGTGTACAGACCATTCGTTACATTCGATGTACAGGGGCGCTATAACGTAAAACTATTCCAAACTTTTCTTTTCCAATTCTGCAATCAGCCCTTCGCGATTGGTCAAAAACTTTTTTGAACCACCCTCATTTCACCTGTGCGTCACGCGACGTCACGAAAACCGCGATAGCTCCCCATCTGATATAACGTGTACACACGCATTATTCATGATTTGACCGAGCAAAAGAAAAATAGTTATTTCTGATTCGACGCCTCTTCGACATTAGCCCTTGGCTATTGGTCAAAAGTTTTCGGGCTGCGCCCACTTCACCTGCATCTCATGCGGCGTCATAAAACCGCAAAAACTCACCACGTCAAAGTGACGTGCACGCGATAAAGATGCATTATTATGCCGAAGAAAACAGAATTTTCTTCTGAATAGCCGCAGGCTGCCCCGTTCCGAAAGGAATAAAAGATGGCTGTAGCCGATACCTCAGACGTCGGCTACTCGCAACTGCCGGAGAGCATGGGTTTATTTGCGTGTAATGAAACTTTTTGCGTGGCCGTGTAACATTTTTGAGCACTTTCGTCACGTTTACGACCTCGTTCTGCCAACTCTTATTTGCTGAGGATCCGTTTTAGCGTTATTGTTAAGCTTCCGTTGCATGCCGCCGCGATTGTCGACTAGCCACGGCAAGCTAAGTAAGGGAAAGCGGACCAATGGCTGACGCCTGCACCACCCTCTTCATCCGATTATCGATTTTCCGTGCAGTGGCTCGGCCCTATCGAATCCCTCTCCACTTGAGCGTGCTCTTCGCCTATTGTGAGCCAATTAGATAAGACAAGCCGCTCAGTGCAGGCAATGTTATTCGTTTTTCAACCAAATAAAAGTGACCTCCTATGAACGAGGAAAGCATTTGATTGGTCTGTTCAGACAACCCTGCGGGTGACCTACCGATGCTAGCGTCGGCGGTTACGCAAATTTGACATCAGGAGATTGGAATAAAAACATATTGGAATAGTTTTACGTTATAGGGCCCCAGGCTTTGTACAGCACCTTTCCTCAAGGCGCCTGTAGCAAGGCAGATACTAAAGTGGTGAATACAATCTAACATATTCAAAGCAATGGGTGTAGCACAATTATAGATTATGGCTCCGTAGTATATGCGTCATCGTATTAGACTTTTGAAAAACCTCTTGAGGCAGCTCCTGTTGCCTCCCAGGATGCGCGTGACAAGAGCTTGAGTAGATCCATAGTCTTGAGGCACTTCGTTTTAAGATACTTCAGATGGAAGCTAAATGCAAGTTTCATGACTGAGATAGTACCTAAGAACTTATGTTCGGAGTTCACAGGTCGTCGTTCTCCATGAAGGTATATAACGGGAACTGGCAGTACACCTCTCTTGTTGGACGACGGATAGGATAGATAGCATAAATACGACTTTATTAAAAGAATAATCCCTAATGGCCGGGGCCCCTAGTACAGGGCTCCGCTGGCTCTACCGGTCGTCTCAGCTCTCTGGATCAGATTGAGCTGGTCGTCTATGGCGGTGCTGGACAGCAGTGCCTCCCATTGCTGCCTCGTGCTGTTCCTGTCGTGGTGTTCTCTGTTGTGTAGCGTGCACTCCAACGTATTCTGGTGCAGGCTTGGTGCGGCTGCACACCACGGGCGCACGTACTTCTTTGGGGGTTTAGTTTGAAACCGTTCTTGTCTGCCCACTTGGACAACTTAATTCAGACAAGCTGTACTTGTCACTCGCAGATGCGAAGATTATATGATTTGTAACTGATCTGGCTGTTATTCACATATACAGAGTAAGAGATTGTTGATCTTGTGGCAGCTTGGAGCGAGTTCGCTTCGACGATGAATTCAGGTGTACCACCTTATGGTACACCTGAATCACATTCATTAAGGTGTATCGGACTCCAAGACAGATCACAGAGGATTCCAAAGCGCCAAGTTGTGTTGTATGCCTTCTCCCTGTCTAAAAATACTGTCAAGAAAATGTGTGCACAAACGCAGCATGGATATCTGTTGTGAAGCGACCTTCCCTGAAACCACACTGTAAGGTATCAAGTATTTTGTTACTTTAAAGAAAAATGGATGAGGTTCCGGTATATCGTTTTCAGATAGTTTGCATAGACAGCTTGTCATGGCTATAGGAATTACGATTGCTTCTCTCCAGGCGGACGGAATGTAGCCGGCAAACAACATGCAGCTAAAGATTGACAGTAGTGTTGTGTGGGTTTCAGGGTCTAAGTGTTGGATCATTTCATATAGTATTCTGTCACTTCCTGGAGCGGACTTGTGACAACAATTAAGCCAAGCCTAAAATTTCGCCATGCTAAATGCACAATAGCATGCTTCATTGGCTTTGCAGTTCCGACCTAGAGGCTGTGACTATGCTTGCCGCTGGTATCTTATAAATGTATCTGGGCAATTGTATGACGTGGAAATGTGTCTGTTTCGCGCAATGTACTGGAAATGTGCTATAAATTTGCTCGTAGACAATCATCCAGTTCCTCAAGAGTGTTTCCTTGTGTGCTTACTAATATAGGATAAGTTTCACGGCCTTTCATTTTGTTTACATTGTTCCAGGATTTTTTTTTTCGTCTGTATAAGAAATAATCCCGGAAATTTGTTTTTGCCAGCTTTCCCTTTTGGCACGGGGGCGCGTTCCTTTACCTTCCGACTTTGTTTTCTTGAAGCTGATAAGGCTTTCTGTATTCAAAGGGTCACGGAGGTAATTCCAAGCCCTATTTTTCTGTCGCGCTTTCCTACATTCACGTTCCACAAGGGAACACGTCGTCTAGAAGGCGATTCACTTGTTTGCGGGATACATACCAACGGTGCACCGACAATAATGCTGTTAAATATGCCACTGCATCGTCAATACTAAGTAATCCCTGTACAAACATGTCAGCTCTCTGTATCGCTGCGATTCCATTGACTCGACTTTCCACTGGGGTACACATGTGGAGAGCATTCGTCCCGTTTTGTAAATTTTAAGACAACCGGAAAATGCTCATTCCCGTCTAGATTCTTAACCACTTTCCATTCCAAGTACGGCACGACTGTACTCGATACACTGCCTAAATATACGAATGAAAATGTTTTGTTTGCGACGCTGTGGAAAGTTGGTTCTTTCTTATTTAGCAAACATGTACCTGTAAAGAACTTTTTTATCAGGCCCACATCAGCATCACATCGAGAGTCGCCCCACAAGGTATTATGTGTATTTAGGGGTGCGATTCTTGTACGCGTTCCAAAATAGAACGGAGGCGGTCCGTTCTGTACCTCACGAAATAGGCGGTCCGCAATGTTCGCGAGAACGAGAGGAAGCAAACAGCCAATGAGCGAAGTGGAGTCCTGCGTCACGCTTTTGTCGTCTGCTTGGGGACCGTATATTATATCGAGAAGCGGTTCCAACATCTTGAGAAATATTTTACTATTTTGACTGAGTAGCAAAATGTGTTGGTGTTGCTTTTCAAAGATTCAATTTGGAATTCGGAACGACTGAAACAATACATTGCGGTTAATGTTTTCAAATGGCGCTAGGTGGTGTCGCAGTTTTGCGAAACGTTTAGTGATGGCCCTAGCCACCACCCCGTTCCAAGCACACGGCGCGGTTGGTTCAGTCGAGCACTTGCCTGCGGGAACCCATGGCGCAAAACGTGACAGCACCCGTTAAGGGACCGCGTGTGACGAAGGGACAGAGGGAGACGTTGGTCGCCTTCATGGAGCAGCATCCCCAGCTGGCATTAAGATTCAGCAAGCTGGTGCCGCGCTTCACTGTTGGCGACCGCCGACGGCTGTGGCAGCAGCTGGCCGACACACTGAACAGGGAAGGCCCTGTCGCGAAAAGGACAGAGCAATGGCAGGAGTGGTGGAGGGAGCAAGTTTACGAGGCCCGCCGCGACGCTGCCGCAATCGCCCAAGAGCAAAGGTGAGGGACCGTCGAATGGTCTGGGTGATTTGTCCTTCGACACTGACGTGTATCTTCAGAAGCACAGGAGGGGGGCGGCTACCCGGTTTCCATGGCCGAGTCTTCCAAGTGACCGGGACGGTCCATTTCTACGGCATCACCGACCTCCCCTACCAAGAGGTAAGCACACTGCCACCCTAATATCATTGCTTCCTGAACGGTGCCGGCTTAGAGTTTGCCATTATCTGTAAGTGGTACCTTTAGCGGAACGCGACACTGTTGGTGAACAGGAAAATAGCGTAGGAGAGAATGGAAAAGCAGGTAGATTAATCAACTAGAATCTCAGTTGGCTGCGCTTTCGAGAAAAGGTGGATTAAGTGATCATCACAGAATTAAAATGCCTTCAGGGAAGTGCACGAGGATGGTAATACATGGGATCATGAAGCATTCAATAATTGCAGAATATTTGCGCACATGTGTAGTAGGAAAACTTGTAACATCGGCATTGTAACGAATAGCAACGTAGTGAAGGGACACACTTATGGCACTTCTCAGCAGGTTGACGTCCGCACTGCGGCGATGGAAGTGGTCACTGTGGAAGGAACAGACGAGGAGCCTGCGGGCGTGCAGAGCACAGCGACACGTAAGCATCAGAGGAATGAGTGTTTTAATTATCGCCAAATGTGTGTGCAGTTCGTAAACCTTTAATGTGTTTACTCTACAGCGGCAGAGGATCCACCGCGCGGTGCGTCACCTACAGAAAGGGTGGACGCTGCACCTTGTAAGTCATTGATCCTAAAGCTGTTAAAGAAAATGAGCTCTCGTATTTTATTGAAGTAGCCCAGTAAGCCATAATATGGTCATAGCCACTTTTATTCGTACCATAAGATGCAGTGCAACTGTAGAAAATGCTGCATGCTTTCAGTGTTGCAGCGCCCTGTTCGGCCACCACGTCGACAGTGACCGCGACGGGTGGATACCTTAACAACGACGTCGTCGCAGTGCGCCCGCAGCGTGGAACAGGGCGACGAGATGCTGCAGGTTGGTAGGTCCTTTGGTGTAATTTTACATGAAGGACATAAATATTCTTTATGCTCTGTTATCACAAGTAAATCATGAATCTGAAAAACAAATCAGATTGGGATGTAAACAAGAAATATGCGTTGTATTGAGGGCTCGGTATCGTGTCTTGCCAACGATCAGCCGCCGGGCAAAAGCTTGGTTAGCACTGAAAAGGGCTGTTTGGTGGTGAGAGATGCATTTGAGTAGATGAGGGAAGAGTAGTTCCAGCAGGTCTTTGTACAAACGAAGAGGGCCTAGCTTTTACACGACGCTTCACACTGCCAAAGGATGCCATCAGGCCAGTGGCTCTTCAACAGAGAGGGAATCGTTGTGCACGTTGCAATTCTTGAGAAGAGCAGCTTCCAGCCGTGAGCTGGTTGCGAGTAATCAGCAACTCATGCGAACAGTTCCACCATGATTATTCATTCCAGGTGCTGCGTAGAATCGAAGCGACCACCACCCGCCTCGCTGTCGCGGCAGAGCGGACGGCAGCAGCTCAGGAGGGGATCTTGGAGCAGGTGCGCGCCATAGCGCAAGACATCGCTGCGCACCTGCAACAAGAAATTAATTTATCGTTTTCAATATCATTTTATTCATTTGTTTCATGACTTCCGTTTGTTATATGCATTTATTGTTTGAGTTTTAGCGTTTAAGCTTCCTTTATGAGTAATACAAGAGGATTTTTTGGTTGGTAGGTGTAATGCGTGCACCCATATTTGTTCTGTAGTATTTGCCTCTTTCTATTTATGCTTATCCAGCTGCAATGTGAGCGTGCTTTCTTTATTTACACATTTGGAAGGCGCTAATCATTCATACTGGAATCATTACAAGTAGTTGTCGATTTCTGTGTATGGGTTTTGTACTGTGATATTTTTGTAACTGACTACACTCAATATGAAGCATCACCGCATAGTGTTTGCACTGTGATATTTTCATTTCGGCACAGTGAGGCTAAGGTGCAACAACTACAATGTGCTCTTTTTTTTCAGAGCACCAAACTAGTCACTCTTAAAGTTGCATACTTTCACAAATGAAAATGACCATCATCATTGCACCACGCCAGTGATTGGTTTCCTCTAGTCTTCGTTCCAATTGAGTCATTGCAAGAATAAGTTTCACGTGTGACACGTTCTGGGTGCTGTGAACTTGTACAGTCAATTATTCATGTTGTATGTAACATGTTTCATCACAGCTGGCAAGTGCACTCACCTTTTTACAATTGTAAAAGGTGAGTGACGGGATTATGCGCGAAATGTACAAATACTACTCTCCATTATCTTACGTTCAACGTCTCTACGCGAAGAAGTGGTTTCCCTCCCAAGCTCCTCGGTGTGGGTTGACCGGACGTATCCTGACAAGGCCATCTACAAGGTCGCCGTAGAGGATGAGGTTGCTTGTTTGGTGGAGGGTATAAGAAAGACAGCGAGCCGCCACATGTACTCACATCTTCTCTGCCTTTGCGTGCAGATGCATGCACGCTGAACATTTTTGTAATTTACTTCCAGCACACCGCTTTACCCGTAACGATGTATTAAACTTGTGTTATTTGTTTTTACATCACCTCATCTTCCCTGCCGAACCCTCTCCGATACAAGATCTAGTTCGAGCTCCAAGCAGAGGCTGTTGAGCACCATGCGAGTGTTAATGAGTTGGCAATGTAATGGTAAATTACGAGAGGTAGATATGATGTGGCTGTAAAAGGGCCTTAAAAGAGTCGCTCTAAAGTGCGTAAAATGTATGTGTAATAATATTATGGCAATGACTAATGATGTATGCTATGAAGTCGAAAGATGTATTCTAAAAGGACAATACATATGTCGTAATGTATGCGCCGCGAGGTGCCGCTAGAAAATTGCAGCGGCCATCCAAGCTTTGCAAAGAACGAAGAAGGCAACGGGTGCACGAGCACGGCGGAACGAGGCGTGATCTCGCAGTGTTCGAACCAGTCGGACAGTAGTTCCGAGCTACTGGGGTGAACGAGGCGAGAGTTCCTGCCAGGCGAGACGTCCATGGCAAGGTGCGGAGGATCGAAGAGCCGAGCGTGGACGAGGACGTCCGAGGAACCAGGGTTCCTGCTGCCAGTGCTCGAGACCCTGGCTAATGCGAGGGCCGCCGGTCCCCGAGTTGCCGCACCTGAGCTGAGCCGAGCAGCGTTCCAGTCTGGCAGAGATGCTGCTGTGCTAGACGCGGTTACATTGAACTAGAAGCAATTCTAGTATTCTAGTACACTGTAACGCGGTCCTCACGTGCGACCGCCACACGTGGATAGCGAGCGGCGTCCGATCTGGACACCGAGGCCGCGCGGAACAAGGCGTCCCCCAGCTGCTGCCCATACGGCTCCTGAGCGTGTCGTGGGCGCAGCGAGCTCGACCACGGACGAACCCACAGTGCTGTGACGGCTGAACCGTGAGCCTTGCAACACGGGACTGTTTCGGTCCGTTGATTCCTGTGTGTGTGTGGACACACTGATTGCCGTTACGTAGGTTAACAACTCTCTGTATTTATATATCTTAAAGGTTGCTTTGATTTTTATAAATGCACCTAACTGACTCTTTCTTCCGCATCAATGCGCACTAGCAAAAGTGTCGAATAGTCCTAAACACTGCAATTTCTGGCGTCCGCGACAGTCTAAGCTCTAATTCCATCCTTAAGAGCCGCACTTCGCTTGTGTGCAGTGGTCGGAAATAAACTGGGAGAAATTTATTCCAATAGGCAAGGAGCTTGTCTTGTCAGGCTAATAACTAAGATATTGTATTGATGAGCAGCACAACAGAGAGCGCGATGAACGAGCTGAGGACAGGGAAGCAGCGCCAGTGGCCCATGAACAGGAGGTCGCTCGACTGACGGCGCAACGAACTCTGCTGCAGGCTAGATGCCGTCTTGCAGAGCACGCGTACGGGACGGTAGAAACCGGCAGAGAACGGGGGCGAAAACAGCAGTGAAGCATTTAGAAGTCCCCACAAGCTTATTCCTCCCTACAACGAGGGCCGCGACGAAGTCGACCCGTACATAAGCGCTTCGAGCGGGTAGCCACCAGCCAATGATGGCCAAGCGACAGGGGGGCGCCATCAGTAAGCTTGTGTTTGTCAGGCGAAACCTTGAGCCTGGTCGAACGCATGCCTGCGGAGGATGCCACAGACTATCAAAAGCTGAAGCAAACTTTATTGCAAAGGTTCCGGTATACGGAAGAAGGATACCGTCAAAAGTTTCGCGAAAATAAGCCTGGCAATTCCGAGACAGGGCGGCAGTTTGCTGGTAGACTGCTTGGCAGCATTGGCAGCAGATGGCAAAACCAGAGCAAACATATGACGCATTAAGAGAGAAGATTGTTTCGGAACAGTTTTTGCTACGTGGCGATGAGAGGCTCGCTATCTTCCTGAAAGAACGAGGATGCCGTGACCTCGACAAACTAGCCGAAGCGGCTGACCATCATTTGGGGGCGCAAGGCCTGACAAACATCGCCAGAGGAAAAGAAGAGACAGGGATTAGTAAACCAGCCCTGCAAAGTAAGAATTGCGAAACAGAGGCCAGGAAAAGAAAGGTTAGGTGCTTTCTATGTGGCAAGCAAGGACACCGTGCTCAGATTGTTAGACGCGGTCAAAAGGACCGAAATCCGCGTCTTGCTGGAAATGCAGGAAACATGGGCATAAGGATGACGAGTGCCCAAACGTAAAGAGCAACAACAAGAAGGCATCAAGTGCCCTTGCTGGCTGCGACAGGATGCCTGCCACCCGGAATGAAGAAAGTGCGGGGCTCCTGCCACAAAATCCGAAGAAAAAACAACGCCACCTGTAAGAACAGTTGGAGAAGACGTCTCTTGGCCTACGGACGCAAGAGATGCCGACGGTAACCGGGTATCTCGATGGACATCCTGTGACGGTGCTGAGAGATTCCGGATGCAAGACTGTGGTCGTCAGACATTCGCTGGTGCCAGAAAATAATTTCACCGGTATTATGCGTACCGTTTACCTTCTGGACGGTTCATTTAAGCAGCTTCCAGAGGAAAAGGTTTACGTAGACTCCCCTTGCTTCCGAGGAACGACACTGGCACCTTACATGTTGTTCTTGGGGACATTGACGGGGTGCTCTACCCTATTGGTTTCAACACGTCACATGACCCGTCTGATGTGTCTAAACTGCACAATGAGTCGACATCAGCAGAGGAGACTGCTCGACACCAAAGCGTGTCCCAAGATAGAGCTACCTTGAGTGCAGCGTCAACAAGGGAAACAGAACCAAGGAAACGAAGCTACCTGTTTCTGCATGGAACGCATTACATGTGGATCCACAAGTTCTAGAAGAGTTGCAGCGAGCAGACCATACCTTGGAGGGTTGTTTTTCGTTGATTGGAAAGGCAATGACGAAGCGATCAGCAAAAGTAGAATATGTTTTTATCAAGGCGATACTTTAGCGACACTACAATCGCTAACGAGGAAAGAAGTCAACCAACTGGTTGTTCCCCAAAGCCTCCGCCAGTTCGTCCTTAAGATTGCGCACGAAGGAATTTTGGCAGGCCACCAAGGTATTAAACGCACCACTGATAGGCCACTAGAAGAATTCTGTTGGCCAGGTGTGCAGGTTGAGGTGACACGATTTGTGCGCTCTTGTGACATCTGTCAGCGCACTGTTCCGAAACACCTTGTCGGACGTGTCCACTTAGGCAACATGCCGATGATTCACAGGCCGTTCCAACGTGCGGCGATTGCTATAATCGGGCCACTGTCACCGACATCGGCAAAAAGAAACCGCTACATCCTAACAATGGTGGATTGCGCAGCACGCTATCCTGACGTCGCCGCATTACCAAGCATTGGAACGGAGAGGATGGCAGAAGCGTTGGTGGAAATATTCTCGCGTGTGGGAATACCACGGGAAATGGTGAGTGACCGAGGCCGATCCTTCAAGTTTAATGCAAGAACTGCAAGAACTAAGCAGGCTACTGTACTTCCGACATTTGCCAACAACCCCATGCCACCCTATGGCAAATGGCCTTGTTGAGCGTTTTAATGACACGTTAAAGCAAATGATACGGCGCATGTACCAGGAAAGTCCAAAGAATTGGGACAGATACATGGCGCCATATTATTTGCTTATAGAGGTGTCTCAGTCTAGACTCGGCTTTTCTCGTTTCGACCTACTACTGTATGGTCGGTACATTAGAGGACCAATGGCCATACTAAAGAAATTGTGGACACGAGTAACTCTTGATAAAGAAACAAAGACCACATATGGTTATGTTATGGTGCTTAGCGAAAGTTTACAGGAAACGTGCAGAATTGCTCACGAGGATCTACAGGAAGCCAAGCTGACACAAAAGAAACATTACGATCGCAAAGCGAAGCCACGTGAGCTCTGCGTCGGAGACAAGGTGTTACTATTACCTTGCGATAACAACAAACTAATCATAACCTGAAAAGGCCCATTCACTGTATTGTAGAAACGTAGTCAAATCGACGATGTTGTTGATCTGGACACCCACGCCAGTCTGTTCCACACCAACCTCCTGAAAAAGTATGAGAGACCACTTTCGACGGAGACCACGGGGCACGTGGCTGTCACGTTGCAGACGGAACTGGAAGAGGACCCGGAATTAGCGTTCCTCTCACTTCACCAGCGCGAGACCTACTATGACGTCAAAGTAGCTGACACCTTGGAAATTAACTAGAAGGCGCGGGTCAAACAAATCCGGTCGCCTACGCAAGCAGAAAGCTCCTTCTGCGGGAGACACGCTACTCTGCCGTGAAGTAACAGGGCCTTGCTCTCGGGTGGGCTGTTCAGAAATTTCACGTCTATCTCTTCAGCAAACAGTTTGTACTGCAGAGCGACCACCAACCGCTCCCCTACACTAATTCGGCCAAGCACATGAACACCTGGATACTACGCTGGAGTCTGATACTAATGGAGTACGACTTTACGGTGGAATATGGGTCATTCCACGCCAACTGTCCCAACCTTGCCGCTCGACCATCAGCGATTTCCCTGAAGAACATTGAGGACTATCTATTTAAAGCAAGAAGTGTTTTAGTAAAACATTTTTCGAAAAAAAAATTATGCAGCACCGCTAGGAAGATCTGAAGTTTTAGGAAGCTTGAAAGTATGAGTCGTAAAACGCATTGTCAAAAAATTTTCTCTACGTAAATTAGGTGAGCACACGATTTTCCCTTGAGAATGAACATAGGCTTTTCACTTAAAAAAGGTTTTATCGATCATTACGTTTCCGTGAGTTTTTTATACGGCACTAATTATGCAAAATTTATGCTTAATCTCTGATCTTCGAAGGAACATCATAGCGTTGCGATGACTTCCGTTTAATAGCACCTATACAATTGCTAATTCTTTGAAGCGGTCTATGTCGAGCGTCGAGGTTTCATTTTTTTAGCATTCGCGTAATTACTTTGTGAAACCAGCCTATAAAATCCGGAATGGCCTAATGTCCAAAAGCGACGAGACACTGAATACGTACTTTCAATCGATTGCTTGTTTTTGTTTTTATGAGCCCACTAATGACATCTTAAATAAATGAAAGCATCATGTTAATGGAGTGACATAAAATGAAGTCATTAAACAGAAATTAGTGAATTATGTTGCCTAATGATCACATAGTAACTACGACTGGCATAGCAGTCGACCAATGACAAAAAACTAGAAGCCTGAAAACATATATTCAAAAGTTAATTTTCAAATAATCATGTTTTCTTTTAGGGACCAGGTTTATTGACATCTCCGTCTAAATTTTCTGCACTGTGGCCACTATGACATTTATTGTATGGTTTATTGTTTTCAGGAAGTACTGTATTCACACGCGCCTATTTTGTTACGAAAACAGATCGAACTTTTGTTTCATTCTGTACACTAGTGTATAGACATAATTACCTGTAATTGCGCATGTAATTACTCATGTAGCCATTTGTGATTAGTTCATATTACGAGAATGGGTGCAGTGCACGAACAGAAAAGGCACAGCAGAAGGAGTACACTACACACATTTGCATACCGTCTTTGCGCATGGCCCACCTCTTAGTATGAACGAATGCACAGGTAGCCCAATTATATGTATTGCTGGACTATGTAATTAGCAGCATCACCATAATAGTGTCCTCGATATCGCTTAAACTGCTCTCTCGAGTGGCGACTACCGAATGCCTGCCAATGAAGACGTACTCTTGTCTGAAAGTACTTTTCTGAACCCAGGTGCTAAATATTATTATAGCATTCAATGTATATATAAATTACATGAACTGAGTAGATATATCGAACTTGTATCCGTAGCAGAGGGACGCAGCCCAGTGTCCATGGCATTGCCCAGTTGAGCACAATCGAGATCTTGGGTTCGACGCCCTGCTGTAGAGGCCGCATTTTAATGACGGCAATATGCAAGAACACTCGTGCAGTTGGTAAAAATTATTCAGTACTACGCCTATCGCACGCCCCACAATGAAGTCGTCGTTCCTGCATGTAGCCATGTATTTTAGCAACGTTTTCAGCAGAATGAGCAAATATGACTCGTTAGGTCCTGTCACAAGACTTCGCGTGCTACTGAAATCGAAGGCGATTATTATACCTTTGTCTCGTACTCGCTGAATAATAAGAGTGAGTAGATCAATATATCAAAATTATACAAGTCACTGTTTCTTTTCACAGGTGTTTCGCTTCCACCGTGCTTCCTCGGACCTAATGGATGCCACAATATAACTCAGACTAAGCAGAAGTACTTACTCAATATTGAGGACCTCACCGAGCCTCAACGCCGCTTACCCTCTCTTCGAGCAAAGCAGAAGCAATGCATCGACGCAGTGTGTGGCCATCATTTCATGTACATGAAGAAGTACACGTCGCTTATAGCATCAAAATGGCGCTCAAGTCCATTTCTGTGGCATACAATGAATTTTCGGGGGACTTCAGTGATCACAACGTCTCTTGTGAACATGCAACCGCCCTTGGGATTAATTCCAGGAGAGAAGCTCTGTCAGCGCTGTCCCCGTCGTTGTTACCGCTCAAGACCGAGAAAAACCCCACATGAACAATCGCTGGGGTTTGATATGCACGTTCAAGATGGGGCAGCGGAGTCTCCAGCGGATGACCTACCGGCGACACTTCCAGATGCCGTCAACGAGGCTCTCGTAGCCGTAGGTACTTATGTCTGTACAGAATTTTATGTACAGAACAAAGCAAAAAAGCTGCATATGAATTTGAAGGAAACAAGCCTGAGCGAGACATCCACAGCAGTGAAGGATACGGAACAAGACATTCTTGTCGATGACTACGTGTCAGTAATGAATGAACTAAAGAAATTCATGCAAGATGGCCCTCGCCAAAATAAAATCCAGATTCTAACATTGGCTCCGCAATCCTGGTCGCGGAATAAAATTATGAGTTCTTTGGCGCGTCTGAGCGACAGGTACGTGAGACATTGAATCTCAAGTCCAATTCCGGAGTCCTGAGCGAGCCGCCACCGAAGAAAGGTCGGCCTCTAAGCAAAGAAGTCACGTGTTCGATTCAACAATTTTGTGAGGATCACTGTCTCCCACTGCCTTCCGGGGAAAAAAGACGTGTTGCGTGGTCGTGAAAAGCGTTTGCTATGAACGAGTTTAAAAGAAATCTTCAAGAATTGGAAAGAAACTTCAACACTGACATGCGGTTTTTCTACGTATGCCAGCCTTCGACCCGCACATTGCGTGTTAGCAGGAGGATGTGGCACACACACCGTATGCGCCTGTATGCAGCACCAAAATTTTAAGCTTATGCCCCACGCTTCTGGATTGAGAGAGACCAGGGAGGAGCTACGGAGAACAACAGTTTACCAACTGGACAGTGAGCCGTGCATGGTCCACGACTGCAGCAGTTGTCCAGAAACAAAGCACGTCCAAACTCTGCTCAGGAACAGGTTGAATCTTGACCCCAAAGAGAACGAAAGCATAGTCGTTAAGCAGTGGGTGAGCAGCACGCGGTGCAGTCTCGAGTCACTTCTGCTTTCACTTGATGGGTTGTTTGAAAGGTTCTTGGAGACGCTGACGAAACTCAAAAGTCACCATTTTGTTAAGAAGCAACAAGCACACTATTTCAGACAATTGAAAGCAAATCTAACGAACAATGAAGGAGTTGTGTTAATGTATTTTGCCAAAAATTATCATATTGTAGTACAGGATGCGCTACAGCAGTTTCACTGGGTCAACATGCAGGCATTGTTGCATCCAGTAGTTATTTATTATCGAGCCACGGAAGGCACTAGTGATCCAGTTTCTATCACGTCCTTTGTTGTGATTTCTGACAGTCTCGATCACGACACCACTGCTGTCTTTGCGTTCCAAGAAGCACTACAAAAAAAGTCAGACAAGATTTTCTAGCAATCACACACATTCACTATTTTTCTGATGGTGCTGCTTCTCAATACAGAAAGAGAAAGAACTTTATCAATCTTTGCCACTACAAAACAGCTTTTGAAATTTCAGCCGAGTGGAACTTTTTCGCAACGTCACATGGAAAGAGTGCTTGTGACACCGCAGGAGGAACAGTGAAGCGTTTAGGAGCGAAAGCAAGCCTACAAAGACCGTATGAAGATCATATCTTGACAACGCACCAGCTCTTCACGTGGACACAAAATAATATTCTCGGCATGAGGGCAATACCAAAAAAACTCTATCGATACAACAAAGCTGCTCCTCGCCGAAAAGTACAACCATGCGATTTCCATCAAGAATACTCGCAAGTACCACCACTACAAGCCCACCTCAAAGGATGCTCTTCAAGTTGGTCTGACTTCATGCTCAAAACTGAAGGAAGTCATTGTCTCCAGGCAAAATCCAACTGCTTGAATTGGTCGTCGTCCACACACGATGGTTTCAGCGTGTTTGCAAAAGGAGCAGTTAGCCATGAACAAAAGCAGTGCACAATCGCCCGAGTACATTGTCGCATTATTGCTCTCAATGCGCTGCACACCGCAGGCCACTTCACTGTTTTTTTTTTCTGTGCTCTCTTTTCCATATGAGAGAAGTTGTCCACCCTGGGAGGCGCATTTGTTATTGCAAGGCCTCGGATGCCATGTATAAAAGAAACAAAACAGCAGTGGCCCTGGCGTCACGTTTTTGAAGCCGGAAGTGCAGCCATGTTGGTGTGCTATCTTCCTGTGCGCCTCCAATCGGCGGTTCTCCAGCTCACCGGAGCAGATGGGCGCGAAGTTTGAACTTGCATAGTTATGAAGCGTCGGAAGTGTGTGCTGCCGACGCGCGTCAAAACACAGCCTACGGAACTTTTGTAGCAGTTTTAGTGAAGGAGACGCGCTCCTTTTTGTTCCGTGGCACGTTGAAGAAGACGACGAAGACCAGCGCCGTGATTGCTTGCGTGTATATGTTGCTGGCTGACACTCGCCCTCACAGACCCAAACACAACTTTCAAGCTTACACACCACACTCCAAAGTCAGCTTTTTTCGCGAACAAAATGTGCTGCGAAAACGACACCGGCAGATATATCTTATCTCACCTTTCAGAGACCGAGAGCAGCAGCGAAACCAGTGCACCTTTGCGAAAAACAGCACGTGACTTCCGCCGCACTTTCTCCAATACGTTCGTGCTGGTCGGGGCCTCTCCTGGGTTTCCTTCCTCCATGTTGGGTGCAATAAACGTGTGCGAAATCAATGGCATGCGCTTTTTATTCCTGCGTTCCGACGCATGCAAGAATTAGTGCGACCACTCTAAACACACATATATAAAAAGACCATTAAGCACAACGACTAAGAAAAGTATCTGATGCCCTTCTTATTCTATAACGCAAACGTGGCACAGTCAAAACTGTAAACCTCTAGGCGGATCTATATAGCGTATATAGTCTGACTTCTCTGGCAGATATCACCAATAGAAGTTCTGATGTCTTGCTAGAGCCACTACAGAAATACATTGTAGCTGTAGGTACCGGAAATATTTGCGCTTCAAATCTCCCTCCTTTTATTTAAAGCAATTATTGGGGCCTGTTAATGCCTAAGAGACGCCATTATTACCTTATTCTGAACATTTCTGCAAGAAGACCACCAGGAGAAGCGCAAGCATTTAAACATACTAGGTTTTGTGTGAAAAAGTGCAATACATATCAGGATCACACCTAGGCGTTTTAGGATTATAGCCGCAACCGTTTTACAGTCGATAGCTCGAACGAGCCTTCCCATTTTTTGCTTCAGTTATCGCTGACTGGATGTTAAATCCTGCGCTTCACAAAGGTCAGCGGACTGCCTTATTCAGTCTTAATACAACATTTAACAACAAGAAAGACAAAGAGGGCGAACAAGTAAACGTATTTATTTCTTTCCATCGTTTCTTTAAATGCAGTAATTTGAACTTACGCATGCCAAAACATTTAATGACGAATCGACATCACTCCTCTAACATCATTGCCAACATGGTCGCGAAAACACGATTGTGTTGGCTGATATTTGCTACATATTTGCCGCAATAAAGCAACAGATTCTTTTCTTATTCACAAAGTTCTCGCCCATTTCTATAACTTATTGTACGTAACTGAACTCTGTACTCACCGGCGCAACTTTCCGAGGCCGCGTGACGACGCTATGCAGGCCGTAAGTGTACGGCGATATCCGGTTAAATGCGCTCTATTGGGTCTCGCGTTTTTTTGGCTAGGCTAATAATTTCTAATAAAGCACTCAAATAAACACTTTAGGAGCTGATTTTCTTGTCTACATGTTCCTCCATAGACTCAGGAAGTTTTGCGTCCGCGCAAGTTCTACTTACCGCTAGGACGCTTTCCTACGAACGGGAAACACGTGCAAGCACAGAGACCGGTATAACACAAATTCAAAGTTTTTTCCTTGCTTAAAACAAAAAAAGTACTTTGATAAAAGTTTCTCAGTTCGTAGAGAATGGATGCTTCTAATAAATGCGCCATTTATCGTATTTTACCCCGACCACCTCAATGCTACATTTACGACTAAACACAGGCCAAAAGTGACTTTTCTGCAAATTCGTCGCCAGCTGTACGGGCCATTTCACGTTATATTTGTCCCGACTTATTTTTCACTTATGGTAAAACGTGCTGGAAATTTGTTACTATGAAATGTAGCCTTTCGGTAAAAGTTATCTCTCTGCAAAAAAATTTCCAATTTGCACCAAATTTTGCATATTTAGTGCCGTATCAAAAAAAAAAACTCACGGAAACGTAAAGATCGATAAATCCTTTTTTAAGTTAGAAGCCTTTCTTCATTATCAAGGGAAAACTGTGTGCTCTCCTAATTTAAGAAAAAAAAAATTGTCAATGCGTTTTACGACACATACTTGCGAACTTCCTAAAAAAATGCACACGTTCCTAGCGATGCTGACAATTCTTTTTTCGCAAAAATGTTTTACAGAAAAACTTCTTGCTTTAAACTGATAGTCCTCAATATTTTTTCAAAGAAATCGCTGATGATCGAGCGCCAAGGTTAAGACAGTTGGCGTGGAATGACCCATATATAAAGGGTAGACAAAATGTAGGCGCGGACTATATGAGCCGAGTGTAAACATACAGCGTGAAGTGCGCCTGCTGCATTTACTGCGTTTGTGAACACGTCATAAAATACTTCTGTGCGTGCGGAAAATCTCTTACATGTGAACACATTGCGCCTTACGGACTGCGAGCTTTGCCCAAGCCAGTGCTTTGAAAAGTTGCTCAAATGAAACTTCCTAAAGTGGGGGGTAAAATGTCATATGTAAGTGCCGCGAGGTGCCACTAGAAGATCGGAGCGGCCACCCACGCTCCGTGAAGAACGAAGAAGGGAACGGGTGCACGAGCACGGCGGCACGAGGCGCGATCTCGCAGTGTTCGAACCAGGCGGGCAGCAGTTCCGAACTCCCGGGGTGAACGAGGCGAGAGTTCCCGCAAGGCGAGACGTCCATGGCAAGGTGCGGAGGATCGCGGAGCCGAGCGTGGACGAGGACGTCCGAGAAACCAGGGGGGCTATTCTGCAAGAGTCCACCTAGTGGACTGTCCACTTCGGCCTGATGTCATCAGATGCGCGTTCTGTTGTTCTGAACTTCGGCGAGTGCTGACGTCATCAAAAGGGAATCCGAACTTGCACTAAAATGAAGTGGAAGACCGCGTACCCGAAGAGCGTAGTGCCCGGGGCGCCCTGGAACTCACCCGTGACAACGTGAATCGAATGAAATGCCGTTTAGCCGTTTGCTATTAGTTTCGGTTGTGGTTTGCCGAGTGAAGATATGAGACGAGCTTGGCCGCGTGACTGGTAACAACATAATGTGTCTGAAAATTTTATTTTCATCATCTTTTTGTACGGTATAGCGGCGTTTCACTTTGTTCTGGCATTGTAAACTGCAATTGCTAGTTTGCCACCAGAGGGCCACGTATCGAACCGAAACTCAAGATGGCAGCTGTTTGAAATGAATGAAACAGCTGACCACAAACTGTCGCTTACCGAGCATCCCCGTAAACTGACGGCAGCACAGTATGTCTTGTTGGGAGTTGCTGTCTTGGTGCATTCGCTGACACTAGTGTTGGAACTGAAGTGCAAAATGACAGCGTCTACGCTTGCAGTGAATAGTTGACGCACGATCGTCGGCCACTGAGCGTGGGTAATCCCTGTAAAGTAGCGGTGGCAGTATGTCGTGTTGATGGTTGCTGTCTCGGAGAGTTCTCCCATAGTACTGCTGAAATTGTTGTCAATGGACGCGCACCAGACGATGTATGCCTGGTCGTCACGACTGCGATGCTTCGAGAGAACTTCCAACTCGAATCGCCTCTAGTACCACACCGACAACTGTATCGTCTGCTGCGTCGACGAAATATGACATTCAACGGTAAGTCGCGGCGTTGAACAGACGGCAGTGATGTTGACTGCGCATAATAATCTTTATGCAGGCCCACAAGTTCAAGAAGAGTGTACTGCAAAGCGTTTATTCATGATGCTGAATAAAAGAGTCCAGTGGCGGTCTGTACGTTTTCCTGAATATTTTCTACCCCTCTGCAGTCAAGCGCCATGGCACCACGGGACATTGGCCCTCACATAAACCATCGGCAACAGGAAATTATAATCAACTTTATGGAACGAAATCCCCGCTTAGTTAAATCATCAGGAGATCTGGACCCAAAATTCACAGCTCAAAGAAAAAAGGAAATGTGGGAGGAGCTCGCCAATTTGCTAAACGATGCCGGCCCTCCCACAAAGCCCGTGGTGCACTGGCGTTGCTGGTGGAATAGATTTGTAAGTCGGGCCAGGGCGGACGCAGGAAACCTCTCCGCCGAGATGAAGTAAGTAAACCAGGCGTGCATGCGTTACGGTAACGTCTGTTTCGAGCGTTTACGCAAACCACATTGCAGGTCTACCGGCGGTGGACTTCTTGGGGGCGCCAAGGGCCGAGTGCTCGCCCTACTCGGCCCTGCAAGCACCGTACCGGCGCGGCCTGCGCCCTTCGTGAGCAGCCACTGCGAAGTGAGAATCTCCCTTGTATATTTGTATTCCTTTAGAAAAGCCAGGATTGGCAGTTAGAAACCTTCACCTGTCCTGTTGCCTTGTTTAACTAAGCAGTAAGGAAGGGCATAATGAGATTTTGTAAATAAAACTAGTAGGCAATAAACAATGCTGGAGCACAAGTTTCCATTACAAATGAACGCCTTGGAGGCAAGCTGTACCTAAATAGAGCAAAGCCTACTGGATTGCACAATATGCTTCACCTTTTGTAACTATTGTGACCAGTGTCTGCATCTCTTAAGCTTACCAATTTGTTTTTTTTTTCTTAAATGCAGAGCGACTCCCAGCAACCACACACCTCAGCTGTGACTGAGGTGTCACAGCCAGGCGACACCTCAGTCTCTGCAGCCTCAGCACCTCAGCAGCAACCACCATCTGCGAGCACCGGCATTACAGGAAGAAGGTGTACTGCCAGCCGTAAGTGTGTGGTGTGTGAACGTAATTGCGACGTCACGCCAAAAATGTGTGCATTGAATGTCAACATAGCTGTAATAGTGATATAGAAGTTCCTTGTACTGGTCACTGCAGATGAAAGGCACCTTGCAGTACTTTATGCATGTGAGACAAACATGTCAAGTGAAGAAAGGAGACCACACAGAGAAGGTATACTCAAGAGAGGTACTACAACCAACTGATTTTATTGCTGCTTGGTCAGTACCGGTGTACACACAGAGGCACAGCAAGGCAAAAAAGAAAGTAAGCACAAAAACCCTGAGCATGTGTTGGTGGGCTAATTCGTTAAGCATGGTTACAAAGACTGCGCCGAATAAAACAACACACGAAGAAGGGGGACGTGCTGTCTCGTGTCCCCCTTCTTCGTGTGTTGTTTTATTCGGCGCCGTCTTTGTAAACAAAAACCCTGTAGATCACCAAATAAGTTAACGTGGCATTTGCTTGTTGCGTGCACATGTTGACATTTATTTTTCTAGCTAGGAACCTATACCTCATGACACAAGTAAATTACGCAAAGGTTCTGTGTGTACTGTGTGTGCGCAGTGTATGTGTACTGGTTAGTGGTATGTCAAAAAATTGCAGTAACCTTCATAGCGGTGTTGTGATGAAGAGACTACGCAAAACCTATTCTTTTTTTTAATTCGGGACACGATAGATTGAATGTAATGCCCTGAAATAAAAGATGCAATCGTTACAAAAATGCGAAAGGAAGACACACTTTTCATATGTGTCTAATGTTGCTTGTCCCCGTCTCCCACGGTGTTATCATACATTACTTACCGATATGGGCAAATTATACACGCTTGATAGCAAGTGTTTAAATGCGAAAGGCACGTAAAGTTTATTTGTCCACGTGGCATATTGGTTAATAGGAAAACTGAAGGCATACAAGGAGCACTTGTTCGGACAGCACTGTAACCTAGTGGAACTGCTCATGAACGCTATACACACAGACACCGAAACAGCACTGAGGAAAAGGTGTGTCAGCAAGGCATGCCATACATTTTTTGCACGTATATTTGCTATTGCTATCCTGAAGCAGTAAGATGTGCACCTACTTGTAACGATGCATATGTGGTACGTCGTTATGCTGCAATCTCAGAATTTCACACCATGGCAGTGATTTGATAACCTATTCTTTTTGCATTTTGGGGGATCAACTTTATGGAACAGCACATGTAGTAACGCACCACTGTAAACTTGTTGACCACCAGATGCTTGGTAAAGGTCCAAGCATTCGCATTGACAAGGCAGTTATGTTTGGAAATTTCACCTGGAGCCACACGTGCTTTTTTCATTTCATGTAATTTCCTTACAGACCGCAGAGTAGGAATATTACATAAAGGGCAATAACATTTGAACAAAACAAGCCTGCTCATATGTGAACATGCGGTGCGAGGAGCCCAAGTGGATGTAAAATGCAATTGGGTGAGGCGTCTGAGTAATGCATGCAAGAGTCTTGGTCATTAGTGGGTATGTTATACACTATGCGTGTGCTTGAGGCAACTTCATGTTTCACGTACTCTCAGCTGTGCAGCAGATTGTTTAGCTTTCAGCTTTAATTGGAGTGGTGAAGAGTCGAACAAACTGAACGCATACTTCATGGATACTCTGTTATTGAATGTTAACGCTACGTATGTTGTACATAATAAGTGCAAATGGATGTTGTATGGTTCAGGTAGTTTGGATATTTAGTAATGAGGCAATACATGAATAAAGAATTTGTCCAGAAAGGTTTTTAACTGTGAGCAGAACAAAGGCCACTGTGAAAAACCGCTTCGAATGTATGTAGTATTATTGGTGGGCAGACAAACCTAACGCATGGGAGATGCCCACAAAAAGGTAACAAAAATTGAATGAAGGCAACAACTACAGCACACTGTGAATGTACACCTGCATGCTACGTATTCGTTGAATGCTTGAAAAAATATTGCACACTTTCAGTCATGCATGTGCAATTACCTAGTGGCTTGCTAACAAAGCTCGCCTATGCATGAAGCTAGGAGTGTATTCTAGGGGGCCAATGTCACTTCTGTTAACTGGCAGAGCTTCATATGGAAAAGTAATTTTGGACAACTTGCACAAATCTGAAGTTAAATTGTCAAGACTGAAATGCAACAAATGTAATTATGCAAATGCCATGTCACACAACACATACATACAGTCCAGCCAAATGAATACTTGCATGACATCATGTGATGTGGTTGCTGGCTGAGCACTCGTGAATGGCTGTTTCTCTCTACGAGGGGTACAGAAAAGAAAGATTAAAGAAGAACGAGAACCTTCCTATGTACCTGAACTGTGCATGCTATTATCGACTGCTGGGGAATAGGATATTGTGGGAAGTCGATATATTACAAGAAACGTTAAATGCACAATGCAAACGCTTCAATCCACATAAAAGAAACGATGAGCTGCATTAGTTGTGTGGCTGTAAAAGGAACTGTAATTTCCATTTTAACACGTTTCTATAACGATTCCAAGGTTTATGCTCCTCATGTGAGACCATGAAGTATTCGTGTTTCAGGTATGAAATGTATGCACAGTCAAGTACAACGTGAAACCTGGTGCAGATGAATACTTGTATTACGTTTTGCTAATGCTGCCATAATTGCACTGCTCTTCCTTAAACAGCATAGTTACATTTTTTTAGTCGCGCAGCTTAGAAGCTAGTGTGCTCCTGAAATTATGCAGGGCCTCCAAGAGCTACATCAAGAGGCCGCTTGCTGCAGCAGGCTGTGGGGGACACCGCGAAAAGGGTCACCCTCGCAGCTGCGCGAAATGAGCTAGCCGAAAAATTATTGGAGGAGTCCCGCAAGGTGAGATGGCAGTGCTGATAGATTGTGTACGTGTAATTCAACCCGAGCGAATGAATTTTTGCCGCAGCCGAGTGCAGATGTGTAGTTGGTGAATAGAAATGAAAACAGGGAAAAAGTTCCTACAATTTAGCATGTTAAGCAAACTAGTAACTCAAATGCAGAGACACAAGGAATGTATGTTACGAATGTATGAATCTTCATTATGTACGTAACATTTGACATGAGAAGTATTGACTATTGTCTAGGGGATTCTGAAATGTGTTGCGCTTTTCTAGACGGTATGAACATAACCTAATGTGCAAAACAAAGTTGCGCATCACAAGCAAGTTTATGCCCAGAAAAGTGGATTGAAGTCTTGTAACAAGCAGCTTGTAGTGCTTAGGCAGCCGTAATACCTTTTGTCACATGTAGTGCTGTTCAATACATTGTTATTCATGTACGCATAGCTAGCATAAAATGTACTGATTTCTGCAATACAAAGTGATGAACCCTTTCATTGTTGTTTTCCTTTCGGGCATGAAACACCCCCAGCGGTTTTTCTTTCTCAGATATTGCAAACGAAATGCCAGTTTCTTTTTGTTTGTGCAGAAAGAAAAAAATATGATGCCACCTACAATGGCAAATGCTCCCTTTCTGTGGTCCTCAAATCACTGTCACACAAAAGCAATGTCAAAAAAACGCAGAAACACATCAGTGCGTCGACAGCACTGAAAGGGTTCAGGTGATAGCTTATCAGGACCTCACGGCCTCCAGTATGAGTTTTATACACACTTCTGTAATCAGTTGAAAAGCACTGTGATGCAGCTACATGTCATTTGCCAGACATATGGATAAGTGTAGCGTATCGAAACAGGGCGATGTTTATGTGAATTTTAGACACCTCATAATTTTCACCAACTACCCCCCCCCCCCTCCCCATGACCCCCTTTGGCATGGCTGAGAACCTTTCGTTATGAATAGCAATGTTGCACTTGCAACGGCCAAAATGCGAGATACTTTCTCCTAGCGTCAGGGGCCACATCATGCCTGTGACAACAGCAGTCTATCTAGTGGTTGTGGTTCCAAACATTGAAGCGTTATTACTGGCACATTCATTTAGAACACATGTACATTTGACAGAAAATGCAAGATGTGCAATTGGAACAATACAAAACTGTTTTAACTAGCTGTTAGTTGCATACCAATGTGTGCATAAGCAACCCCACATATCACAATGTTACTTTGAAATTGAGTGCATTCGTTGCTTACCTATCGTCACAAGATAGGCACACTCTTAAGTGTGGTAACATAGCATTGTTTTACACTGCACATTTGTCATTCTGTGGTGGTGACCTAACATGTATTGTACATGTGACATTTCATTGATGTTTGCCTGCTTGCAGAGTTTTCTTGGGTCTTGTACTCTGACCATGCAGTCCTGCTTGTATATGCACTCTGTGAACTTTTCCCGGGTCAAGCATTCTGTTGTCAGTGGCCCCTGAGAAATGTACCAACGCAGTTATACTGTGTCTCGTTTCAAATGCTCTCAAAAAATTTTGCTCTGCTCGCAAATGCGTCAAGATGCCATGCATATAGCTGAACATCTGTACCCAAGCATGCTTTTCATTCATCTATAACGACCGCTATAACTGTGCTGTAACCACACATCTGGCAATATCTGAATCTCATGTGAGAGTCCATATGGTCAAGCAGCCATTGTCGTTTGCTTTGTAGCACTTCATCTTTTTATTATGTTATTTGTGACGTTACATGTGTCCGTAGCAGCACACAGCACATTTAAAAGATTTATGTCAATTATGATGACAGAAATCAGCATGGAGCAACATATGGTTGCATCAGAAAGTTTTACAAACATGGCGTTGACAAGAACTGAAAAAAAAAAACCGGCAATGCTACATAACAAGAGAGACGGACGACCAGCACATGACAATGCGAGGTACAGCTGTAGTTTTTATGAAACGAGACATCCGAGCGCGTTGCTAGTAAGGCAAATGAATAGCACCAACAATATCAATACAAATAAACATGTCAGTTGCAAAGCAGTGACGGGGAAATTAGTAACATATATGAATCATTACAAACCGCACACTGTTAATGAATAAGTCCATTACAACGCATCACTGTTACCTGTAGAAATAGGAGGAAATTACATGACATCTGACTATCAATGCAATACATGCTTGCAGGTTTCGCAGAGAACTTGGCTAGCACAGGAACATGCATTCCATTTTAATTGTGGATCGAGAGCTATAGTGCAGTAGCAGAAATAGTTGCACCAAAACCTACAGGCAAAAGGTGGATAGTACAGAGCAGCCAAACGAAGCTACAAAAGCTTTGTTTCGCAGAACAGGCTTGCATATGTCCTGCGTCGTGAGGTTGACATTACATAGAGTGCATTGTTCACTTGTCTATGTATCTAACAATCAGACATGTTGCAGTGCCTACCCAACATTTCCCCCTCAGAAAACAATACGTTGGTACGTCCTTGCAGTGATGCAAGCAGTACCGAGATTGAGAGTGCACACATGCAAGTAGGAGTCACATTAGGCAAGCACTAGCAAGTTGACGTGATGTGCTGCCATTGCGACACTCCACCCAAATGCGGATGCAAACATCATTGGGCAACGTCACCATGGCGAAACAGCACTGGATGAAATCTATACAAGAGCAAGGTTGCGCCCAACCTACCACTAGGCATGCAGTCCATTCTTTCAGTATGTGAAACCAGCTGTCATTCTGCTGACCCAGAGGCACAGGCCAGACTTGCATGCCTGTCAAGTCATACCTGCACCACGCCAGATGATCAGTCGCCGAGACGCTATGCAAACGCTGCATTAGCCTGTCCAGGCTGGGCCGTAATTGACAAAATAATCACATGCGAATTGCCACCTGTACAAAAAGCAGTTTTGTGCCGGTGGAGGCTAGCCATGTTCACTTACAATACATGGTTCAAGTGACAGCCCCACTAATGGTTCATTAGATTGTCTACACGTTTCGCATGCCTGGCTTTGACCCAACCATACTCTTGTGTTCCCAGTGCAATTGCATCCAGTGCTGCTTCACATTACCAGTTATCCTCACATATTCTTGTCGTCGTGATGGCAGCAGTACATTTCATTAGAAGCGAGGCTGAATGAGTGCTGCTGCATGCTGGCAGAGTGAAAATAGTAGCCTCGTTCTGTCCGTTACATTTTCGCAAGATTTAATGACAGCAAGTCAGAACGTGGCAGCACGTTTGTTAGGCGGATGTGTACGAAAGAGCCCAAGTTTGGATGAATGTATCGGTGCTAGTGGCATTGCATGGTCATGTGTTTTGCCGTCTAAGACGACTGCATGTTCAGCAAAACTCTGCCTTTCACAGTAACATGTGTAGAAGCATTGCTGATGAAAGATTTTTATTGCAGCAAACTGCTGAGCTGCAGGCGCTCAACGACCAGGTTGGCAGGCTGGCCGACGCAGTGGAGCGGCAGGCAGACGCCCTGGAACGGCAGCTGAGGCCAATTTCGGAGTTGGCCACAGTCATGGCCTCATTTATTGCAAATTATACGCCACAAGCTTAGTGTTGATTTCCAACTAATGTGTATGTATTAAAACTTCTTAAAAATACCAGCTATGTTTCAAGGTTTACTAGTAATGTAGTGTGGCAACGTCACAGGTGAAACTGCCCCAAATTATTTTTCAGCAATTCTTGGAGCAAGTAACATTGCATGTTAGAGCAGTCTGGAGCAGACATAATTGTATTTTGGATCAATTTGGGGCAGAAAATATTCATTTTGATGCAGTTTGGAGCAGGCCAATGTCAATTTTGCTGGAATAATGGAATTTACAGGGCACTTCGAAAGCACATAGGTACATTAAAGACCAACACGAAAACAACATTACAGTATGTAAAGACGCCGCATTGTGCATGTTTTTCTGCAGAAAGGCAAGAGCATTGGTGGCACTGATCTAACTACACATTCCCGTGCCAAAGCTGATAACTGCAATGTTATTAAATCATGTGGCGCAATCAACGCGGTCACACAGCTTCTAGTTCACGATATGTCACTGCAGTCGCAGAGAGCCGCGACCAACTCCGGGCTGGTGAAACTTCTAGCTATTCCAATCTGTTTTTACCGCAATAGCAATTATATGGACACTGTAGGCGCATTTGTGCCGTCGCTGTAGCCGTGATGTTCCAGATTAATTCCAGGGGCGATAACGACGTCGCCGTGTACTGTATGCTGTAAAGTATGTGCGAGTCAAAGCGTGTGAGGATGGGCCGACGATGCCATTTGACAAACTCAACATTTAATGAAGTACATTCTAATTACAACCTCCCAAGTGTCCATACATGCGCCGGCCACTTGCAGGAAGCGCTGAAAAGTCCGCTGTTGTGAGCGCAAAAATTCATGTGGGAGGCGCGTTGGCTAGGTGTGCAGCGTGTGAACAGCTGTTCCCCCCCCTTTTTTTTACATAGAATTCGCTCCCTGTTCATGGCACAATCCTCTGCACATTTTTGTTTTTGGCGCAGTACGGAACAGGAATTCGACTTTCTGTCAAGATGGTGCAATTGACAAAGGAGTTCCAGCTTTGCAATAATGTTGTGAGGTACTATGCACTTCCAGTGCTTTTCAAGTATGGATAGGCACCGCACAACTTTGTTGTGCCATTGGAGTAAAGAAAAAAGCCAATTTTTAAACTAATTCTTGCACCCTCACTGCCAACACAACATCACGTATACTTCGTGTAGATTACACAAATGCATGCCAAAGCTATGAATTACATGCATTAGTAGTTTACGTCCGAGCCGCTAACTGCTGTCAACATTTCTTCCTACGCTCATGCTGAAAGGAAGTACTAATAAAGTGTTACGCACGCACACTTCTTTGCAGTACATACGAGCATAACATGTCGAAAAAGTAAACCGCTCCTCGATGATGGGACACAAATGTGTGTCCGCCTCAGACAGCAGAAAAATCTCGTCATGTTAACGACTTCCAGCATAAATAAATCTCGATGTGTGTCACAATGTAACACACGTAGGAAACTAAAGGGAACATGATGAATATGGCCAATTATTTAAAGAGGACAAATTCTATTAAAAGAATTGCCGCACGACACCATTTGAGCAAGCACAGTAACAGCACAGCCAACATAGCATGTCTTGCAGTGCATACAGAACAACAAACTGTTGCCACAAAAGTTTGAGTGCGTTCCTTTACAGCTTATGCTATCGAAACCTAAACTGTATGTTGAATAATTCACATGGACATAAAGGAGGTGGAAACTACGGCTTGGCATATGAACTGCATGCATTTTTGGTTTCGATCATGAGTGAACATGACCTCGTAGGAGCACATGGAAATACACGGTAATAAGAAGCTTGTCTTTGTCAGCCATGCAACAAAAATCGCGCTTTCTCAGTCACAACAATACAGGTGACACATTGAGATACACATGATAATGCAACATAGCTCGAAACATATCATTCAACCAAATGAGGTGACCAGCGAATTGTGAAACGCACCTAAAAACAAAAAACTTCGTATGATCAGCCCCACATTGCTTTTAGCACAATGCTTAGTTTCCGTTGTAAATTTATTTTCAAAGTTGTGCAACACAAAAGAAGGGAATGAAATGTAAATTTTGTCAGCCACTCAAACGAGGAACAATTGCGCAAGTTGCACTTTTTAACATGAACCGCATAGTTCGAGTTCGCAAAGGTGTTGCAAATATGCTGTCAATTTAATATTGTACATCATAAAGCGTACTGAATGTGCAGCAATGCTACGTAAGCTGTTCCGCGTTTGAAGATCATTGTTGGGTGTCATTCACATTCAGGTACATATAATCGTGTTATGTTACACGTTTCACGTCGTGGCGACCTTCTTTCAGTGAAGCTTTCCGAAATTACCTGTTAGCGGATTTGTAGTAAACTTTGCCCCTATGTTACTCACAGGTGCCATTTTTCTTGTAATACCGCAATTTTTATTTCTCTTGAAGGTTCAACACATTTCAATGCGATTGCTGTGACGGTGATGTTAGGCAAGCGACTTGTACAGTTAGGATACACTTTAAATGGAACTTCTGGTGTTTAAGTGCATTAGGATGTTTTAATATCCAAATGCCGTTGACATTACTGTTACCAGTGGAATGGCATAATTGGCTTAGAAGCTCATCCGTAATTTTAAATTGCAAATAAACCTTCGATTGCTCATACAGAGTCAGCACTGCAGGATCGATATTTTTTTTGCCCACTGTGCAAGGCAGCTGACATGCCCAAACACAACACCGTGTGCTGCAGGTAGACGAAGAAAAGCATCGGTTGTGACGTATCTCAAAATGATGATTGCTGGCCATCGACTCGTGCGAAAGGGTCCTAGCTTCGTCGTTTGTGGTCTAAGTGGTCGTGCAGTGTACGACATCACAAACACGGGACGCCAGGTGCAGAGTTATACATCCGTGGGCATGGCCCGGGAGCATGCAACCAATATTTGAGGTTCATGATAAGGAAAACTAATTCATGTTTAGTCACATCGTTTGGCATGAACAATTAGAGCACAAAAGGGAATGTATACTCAAAATTTCAATTTCAAGGTCAGTGGACATAGAAAAATTTCCCAAGTTGCCCTTTCAGTGACCATTTTCAGTTGGCTATGAGATGGACCTTCCTATTAGATATATGATAGAGGCTACAAAATGCTTCAACTATTTAAAGAAAAGGTAGTACGCAACACTTTCACATGTTTAGAAACTTCTGGAACATTGTAGGTTAGGAAATTATTACACATTCAGCTCGAAGTGACGCTTTTGTGTTAGAAGAAGCAATCACGTGAGATTACATCCATAAAAAAATACTGCTCCTCCACATACGGTGAAGGTATGAGTCCCACTTTCATTGAGCAAAAATTGTTCTTGCAGCCTCCATGCATTACAATTGCTTCATGCAAACCTTTCGTCTATGTTTTTGAAGAAAGCTGTTGCTCCTCGAAAATTAGCAATTGCACACTACATGGCTCATACGAATACTTGCAATAGACCTCCTTGCTCTACAGTGGTGCAACAGAGTTAATACCAAGTTGAGAAGATTCTGTCAAGGGAAATGCGAGACTGGACCCACTACCACGTCACTGCTATGACACTAACAGAATTTCAGAAGGCCGACAGTACAGCAACCATTGAACGACAGTTCTGGATGAAGCATTATTGACAACAAAGAAACCACATGATGCACACCATGGTGTGGTGATGACGGCATTACGACCACTGCACGTCAACCATGAAATGTTGAAGCTGTGTAGGAAATATGATGACAATGGCCTAACACACACAGCGAGATGACATGATGATGGAATACATGAACCTGGTATGCTGACAAAAACAGGATGACAATGGTGTCATCATGAGATCAAAGCCAATGATGGAGATGGTATTGTGCAATTCTGACTCAGAGATGCGGGCACAATGAATGCAACGGCATGGCTGATGTAGGGTAGCAAAGTGGACTCAGTCTGGTTAAATACCCTGCCTTTCCTTCTTCCCTTTCTCTCTCTCATGAAATAATGACAGCTGATTTCACGGTACGACGACAACGGCATAGGCAGCAGCACGATATGCAATGGAAAGGTGGTGAGAGTGATACTGAAAATGACACAAATACGATGAAGCGGCAAGAAAGAAATCACAACAGCATTAGGGGGATGAAGTAATGGCAACATCGCAACTGCATGCTATAATGCCATTACGCTATGATGCTGGAATGTTGTAATGATGTGCAACCATTCTTACTACTCTTCTTTTCTCACTGTTCATGCAAGACGCACGGTGCATTACATTCATGTACTGCCAACAGAAAGCGAGAACACCACAGCTACACATACCCACACTGCACGACACACAGCCACACAGGTGTCGCGTCTCAGAGGCAGTCGACTGCTAGCTGCAGGCAAAACACAGCACACAAGCAAAACTGCGAGTATGTGTACCCACACTGCACGACACACAGCCACACAGGTGTCGCGTCTCAGAGGCAGTCGACTGCTAGCTGCAGGCAAAACACAGCACACAAGCAAAACTGCGAGTACGTGTACCCACACTGCACGCCACACAGCCACACAGGTGTCGCATCTCAGAGGCAGTCGACTGCTAGCTGCAGGCAAAACACAGCACACAAGCAAAACTGCGAGTACGTGTACCCACACTGCACGCCACACAGCCACACAGGTGTCGCGTCTCAGAGGCAGTCGACTGCTAGCTGCAGGCAAAACACAGCACACAAGCAAAACTGCGAGTACGTGTACCCACACTGCACGCCACACAGCCACACAGGTGTCGCGTCTCAGAGGCAGTCGACTGCTAGCTGCAGGCAAAAGACAGCACACAAGCAAAACTGCGAGTACGTGTACCCACACTGCACGCCACACAGCCACACAGGTGTCGCGTCTCAGAGGCAGTCAACTGCTAGCTGCAGGCAAAACACAGCACACAAGCAAAACTGCGAGTACGTGTACCCACACTGCACGCCACACGGCCACACAGGTGTCGCGTCTCAGAGGCAGTCGACTGCTAGCTGCAGGCAAAACACAGCACACAAGCAAAACTGCGAGTACGTGTACCCACACTGCACGACACACAGCCACACAGGTGTCGCGTCTCAGAGGCAGTCAACTGCTAGCTGCAGGCAAAACACAGCACACAAGCAAAACTGCGAGTACGTGTACCCACACTGCACGACACACAGCCACACAGGTGTCGCGTCTCAGAGGCAGTCAACTGCTAGCTGCAGGCAAAACACAGCACACAAGGAAAACTGCGAGTACGTGTACCCACACTGCACGCCACACGGCCACACAGGTGTCGCGTCTCAGAGGCAGTCAACTGCTAGCTGCAGGCAAAACACAGCACACAAGGAAAACTGCGAGTACGTGTACCCACACTGCACGCCACACAGGTGTTGCGTCTCAGAGGCAGTAAACTGCTTGCTGCAGTCCAAACACAGTGAAGGAGAAAAATTGGGCGTTACTGTAGTCCCACCACACGGAGCACAGTGACGCACATGTGGCGCCGTGCCGGAAGTAAGCTCATTGTGCATAACTTTCTAGCTGTCCAGTGCGTGACGTTGCGCTCGACGGCGAGCTCGCTGAATGTGCAGCAAATGTGCATTGCGGCTGATGCCATACAGTGCAATTTGCCTGTCCCGTGTGGCCTTTCCCCTTGCGTACAGCGTTCTGCCGCCACGGGTCGGACCGCCGTCATCACTTGGCAAGACGTCTTCCTGGTCGTCGTCGTCATCCTCACCGGCAATGTTGCTGTCGTCGTCAAGAAGCGGCTCGCTGGCGTCGAGACATAAGTTATGCAGCGCTGCACAAGCCGCGACAATCTTTTCCGCGACAGCGGGGCAGTACTGCAGCGCACGATAACGCTGCAAGCAGCGGAACCGACTCTTCATAAGGCCGATGCAGCGCTCCACCACAGACCTCATCGACGCGTGAGCTTGATTAAAACGGCCCTCCGGAGACGATAGCGCGGGATGTCCCGGAACCGGCGTGATGAGCCACGGCTCCAGTGGGTATGCACTGTCGCCTGCAGAATAAATGTAGCGCAGGAATTGCGCCGAATTCATTACAGACATTGGCTGTGGTTCACAAGCGCGTTTATATGCATTTCTGTACTCACCAAGGAGAAACTCTCCTCTGTGGACAATCTGGGTGTCGGCGAAAATGCTCCGAAGGGCTGAGCCACGCCATACGTATGCGTCGTGACACGAGCCGGCGAAGCGAGGGTCGATTGCCAGCACTCGCATGTTCGAGTCGCACACCTGTGAATTGCAGTATATCAGTAAATTAAGTCGCTGTCGCGAGTTGGGATTTTGTATATATCATGAGTACATTAGGTAGAGCGTGCTTACCACCATGGTGTTCAGCGCGTAGTATCCCTTCCGACACCAGTACGTCTGCTTCTCGGCTGGGGGCAGGTCCGGGCCGGCTATAGCGATGTAGGTGCCGTCCACGCATCCTACGACGTCAGAGATGTTGCCGCTCCGCAAGAAACCTTGCTTGACGAGCGCTATCTCCGATCTCGTACGCGGAAACGACACCCAGCGCTGTTCGGTGCCGACACGGACGATTGCTTCCGATACCGCGCGAACACAGCGGCTGACAGACGGCTGGGAAAGCGATACGGTGGCTTCGCTACCGACAGCCGTTTGGAAGCCACCGGTAGCATAAAACCGAAGGGCGCAAATCACCTGATCTTGAACGGTGAGCCCTTCTCTCTCGCGCGCCAGGTCGTCCGATAACTGCTCGCACAGCCACATCGCCGTCGTTTTCGAAAGGCGAAAGTGCCTCCGAAAAGACTCGTCGGACATGGCGAACGGGTCCCGTTGTTCTCGAAGTCGCCTCTCTCCTCCGTTATCAAAGAGCAAAAAAAGCAGGCTCGCATCCATCGTAGTGCTGCGGTCTACTCCAAACAAAGGAATCGCAGAGAGATCCGTTGATGCGCGGTGACTGTTTGAATCACGTGTACGCGCCGAAGCATGTTCAGTTATCATACAAAACGTGAAGAGTAAGTGCAACACCACTGACGTCAACCTGACGTTCATAAAGGAACCGGAAGCTAGGAGCGCCGGTCGTCATCGTCATTCGTAGGCCTACAGCCAATCAGCGGCGGCCGAAGTGGACAGTCCACTAGGTGGACTCTTGCAGAATAGCCCCACAGGGCTCCTGCTGCCAGTGCTCGAGAGCCTGGCTAGCCCGAGGGCCGCTGGTCCCCGAGGTGCCGCACCTGAGCTGTGCCGAGCGGCGTTCCTGTCTGGCACAGATGTTGCTGTGGTAGACGCGGTCCTCACGTGCGACCGCGGCACGTGGATTGCGAGCGGCGTCCGAGTCGGACACCAAGGGCCTTGACTATATGGAACTAATTTGTTTCAGCATCCCACAAGCGCTGCCAGTGACTTCTTAATTTCTGCGGTCTAAGGCAGGGAGAGCAGCGATAGGACTGATATAGCTTGCAATGGAAGTGATGGAATTGCGACGGTCAGCTAGCATGTTACCCTCAAGGCACATATGTCCAGGTACCCAGCATGTAGTGCCTTGCTGCTGCTGACATGTACGATGTGCAAATAACGGAAAAAAGCTCCGCAAGTACAGCGTTTCGGTGTTTGCGCAGTGACATTAAGGCTTTTACAACGCTTAGAGAGTCGGTTTATATAATGGCTTTGTGTAGCTTTGCTTTCTTGATTTAACAGCGGACAGTAGTGCATAAGCTTCACCGGTTATAATGCTTGTTTCCGGGTGCAAGGTATCAGCGTCAGAGAAGGGTGGTTCGACTGCTGCATAAAACGCGCCGGCATAAAGCTTTATCAACAAGTACTTCGATTGAAATTCTAGGAAATACATTCGAATGTGCGCCTCTGGGGCGTTTTTTGTCACCTCTACGGATAATGTATCGCATTCTACGAGCTTCCACTGCCAAGGCGGCAATGGCTGCACTGGGAACATCAGGTTATGTTTGAGAATTGTAACTCCCATTTCCTCAGAAAGCTTTCTTACGCGCAGAGAGAATGGTTCTCTAGCTGCTTGTTAAACAGCGTTGCACATGCCACGTCATTTATGGTTACATTAGAGGGATGGCCGCAGTTTGTGTTCACTTTCAGAAAGTACGACGAATGAAGACGAACTAACCACTCATTAGCTTCAACGCAGATTCTCTATACGGAGTTGTCTTGAAGGCACCAGTCACCAAGCGGATACATAGGTGGTGAACAGGGTCAAACATCTTCATAGTGCTTGGATTGGCAGATTCGTACACTATGGCCCTGTATTCTAAGCGTGTACGTATGAGGCTTTGGTATACGTTAAACAGGCACTTGCTGTCGCTGCCCCATGTTGTACATCCTAAAATTTTAAGAAGATTCATTATTGTTAGACATTTCTCTTTGAAGTCATTTATGTGTGGAATGAAGGTGAGCTTCGAGTCTAATATGACGCCTAAAAATTTGTGTTGTGTGGCAACCGGTATGTGTTGTCTACGAAGTTCTACATTGGGCTCTGCAAGTAAGCCTCTTTTGCGTGTGAAAAGGACACAGGAGCTTTTAAAAGGATTAAGCTTAAAGCAGTTTTATTCTGCCTATTTACACCCTTGTTCAAGCGAAGGTGGACATGTCGCTTACAATTAGCAAGGTTACACGACTTGAAACCTACGTATACCGAATAAAGACGTTTTCTTTAAACAAAACACATACTCTGCAGTATAGATAAACGCGAGGAATTGATTTTGACAATAATGAGCGTACAACTTAAAACCCTATCTTTCGGAGCCCTAATTTCTTGTATAAATGGAAATGTACGGTGTGATAAGTAACCTTCAAGATTAAGCATATTGACTCGTATACCTAGTTCTGAGATGTCTCGTAACATGCCTTATCGCCAAGTTGTGTCATATGCGAATTCGATATCTGAAAACGTAGAAGGAAAGAACTGTTCATGTATACAGGCGTTGCGAATGTTTGCCTCAATGCACACGAGATGGTCGGTAGTTGACCGACCCTCACCGAAGTCGCATTGCTAAGGGTCAAGCATTCTGTTCAGTTGAAATAAGTGTAAAAGACGACGATTTATCATTTTCTGGAAGTGTTTGCATAAGCAACTTGTGAGTGCTATTAGAGGTAACTTCATATGTCGGATTAATCTTTACCCTGTTGCAAGACCGGGATTGCAACAGCTTCTTTCCATAAGGATAGAAGGTATCCAGCAGCCCAAATTGATTTGGAAAGTGGTAGAAGTGTCATCTGTGTCTCGGTGTGTAGGTTTTTAATATTGTCATACATGATTCTGTCAGATCCCGGTGCAGAGCTCGTACTTAGGCTCAAGGCAGATATCAGCCCCGCAATATTAAAAGGACAGTTGTACGGTTGAATCGGTCGGCATTTACGGTCTAGTGACTTGATTTCAACTACTTGCTTGTATTTAAGGATTGGCCCTGAGTAGTGTATGGAGCTAGATACACATTGGAAGTCTTCCAATGTATACCCTTCATCATCGAGGAAAGGCAACAGGTTGATTTGCTGCCCCTTTAGCCTTCTTTAGTATAAGAATTGATGCCTGAGAGAAACCTCTCCCATTTTTCTCTAGTAGCATGCCTTCTCGTGTGGCGTACTTGTGACTTCGTATGTTTAAATGCAATGAAATATTCCGCCTCTGGAAATTTTCCGCACAGCCCTAGCTGCAGCCACCAAGGGGGGATGGGGGCGATGCCGCCGGCTCACTACGCGTGGGCCGGACAGCTACCGGAAGCCGTTGTGACGCTGCCACTGTGACGCACCACTTCGGCAAAGCTGGTGGTTGGTAGGTAATACACCATCTTCCGTGTTTCCTTGAACGATTCTCTTTCCGAGGACAGGCACGACCGCAAGTACGCGGCGTGCTCCCCGTCACAGTTTAAACAGTGTAGAGCGTTTTCCCAGAATTCAGCTGGGTGTTCGTGTGCACTGCATTTAGCACAGGTCAGTCGGCCTCGGCAGTTTTTGCAACTGTGGCTCAATCTTTGGCATTTGGAGCAGCGGAGAGGGTTGGGGATGTACGGCCCACTTTGATTTTATTTAATGTAACCTGCCTCGATGGTTTCTGGCACCACACTGGAACCGAATGTGAGAATTAGGTGTTTAGTGTCGATTTCTTTCCAACGACGCCTAATTTTGATTAATTTTATGTAGATGACATTTTGTTCCTCCAATTCTTCCAGCAGTTCAGACTCGCTCAACTCCCTCAAATCATCAGAGAAAATCACACCGCGGGTACGGTGAGGGGTCACTGAAACCGCCATGTCCCCGAAAGACACCAGGTTCCGCAGTTTTCCTACTGCTTTTTTTCATGGAGTTCCAGAAGGAGGTGTCCCCACTTGCCAGTCTCGTTGCATTCGAGCCTGGGCCATTAGTTCATGTTAAGCATTTAGAAACGAGGAAAGGCGAGATCATTCTCTGTCTTTCCTGGTTTCTCAGAGTGAATTACTTGATAGCAGAGATAGTTCTCAGTGTTTCGAAGAACAAATTTAAATACTTCGGTGCCCCCTCGTTTCTGAGGACGATCAAGTAGTGGGGGGTAAGAGCTTGCCATTGGTAACAAGTAGTTTTTGGCAGCGGTGCCAGCAGCCCACTATGGAGTCCAACAAGGGGAAGTCACAGGATTGGTGTTCCAACAAGGCTTGCCAACGCAAGCTGTAGACAATAATTATAGCCAAATTTGTTATAACCAAGGTTGGCTAACCCACACAAGGTTAACCCTTGCTGCCTGGAAGAATGGAAATCAAAAAGTGAAGACAGGTGAGATGAAAGGCGAGAAAGAAAGACGAAGGTTGCAGGGATAGAGAGACAGACAAAGGCAACTAGCGAATTCCCCCAGCAGGTTCAGTCCAGGGGTGCCGTCTACGTGAAGCCGGGCCAAAGGGGCGTGTTGCCTCCGCCGAGGGACCCTAAAGGTCCAAACTCCCGGGATCGGCTCAAGCCCGAGGACTCCCTTTTCTCCGGACAAGGCTAAGCCGCGCATGGTTGGACGCGGCGGGGGGTCCAACCATCTTGTGTCCCCACCTTAGCAAACGCTTGCTTACGCAGACGCCCCTGCGGGGTTCAAGCGGACGAGCGAGAAGAAAAGGTTCTCCCCACAACTCGTGGCTACAGCGTCTGCTCACACTGTTACCGGCCGAGTCAACGGGCGTAGTCGCTCGCTTAAGCAGAGAAGAAGCTGAGGATTATGATAAAGTAAAGTCCAGTTTGTCGAGGAACTATAGGCTGTCAGCGGAAGCGTACCGGCGGAGGTGCCGCGAAATAAAAAAGGCTAAGAATGAGACCTAGAGAAAATTTGCATATAAGCTTATGTCAAACATAGAGGATGGCTCAAGGAACAAAAAAACCTATGGTGATCCCGCGAAGGTCCTTCAGTGCTTTGCACTTGAACAATTTCATAACCGGTTAACTGAGAACCTGAGGTACTGGGTCCAAGATAGGCATAACCTCCAGAAGGTGGAACTGCAGATCCTCGGTCACGTCGCCGTCCCTGACAAGCTACGCTGTTTCCTGGAACAGTGCCCAAAATTTTGTTTCCAGCCGAAGCTCTGCGCTTGACACCTTGGCCGTGACTCGCTCCATCTCTCACCGCGTCCCTGCAGCTGAACGTTCTTCGTGTCAAAGGTCACCCGTCTGCACCGCTTATCAACTAAAAGGCACGCCTAGACCTTCTGAAAGTTTGAATTGTTTTGCGAACTTTTTTGTCGGCAACCATTTAAGACTGATGGTGTCGGAGAAAGAGAGTCATTTTGTTGTGCTTCACGAGAATGCCTTTTCAGCGAAGGCTATGAGCGCTGTTTCGAGGAACTTCACTCCTGTTCCCGTGAAGTCTAGGAGCGTGAAGTAGGTTGCGGTAACTTTATTGCGTGAGTTTGTACTTGAACGCTTCGCCTCAGCTGTTGTAATGGGGCGCAAGAGCAGACTCTTTAGGTTCTCTTTGCCGTCAAAACACACAAATCTGATGTCCCATTTCGGTGTATTGCCTCGAAACGCCACACGCGGCAATATTGCCATATGGTGTGGCACAGCAAGGGGACTGAAGAGAACGAGGTTCGCCTCGGCATCGCGAGTCGAGGCTTACGTCTTGTAAAGTGCAAACGCCTGGATCCTCATTCAGCGTATGTACTACAGCAGGGTGTACCCGACAATTTGGTGGAGCTGAGTACACTCAACTTATGCAGGAGACCCCACTCGGCAGCAAGAACCTCGCCCCACAATTGGAGTTGACTTCAGTTTACCGCACAAGCCGGCGGATCCGAGGCCTCGCCCCAGAATTTGGAAACCTGCAGAAAAAAAAGTGATGACTGCGACCACTGCGACTTCTACGGAAAGGGTCGCCAGCGTCGTACGCAACGAAGTACAGCAGGCACTGAAGGCATCTCTTTCCAGCTGTGAAGCAGCACCTCTGCCAAGCGAGTCCTGGCGCAATACTTACGCAGAAACATTACTGAGCCCCGCCCAAGCTTTCGCACCTACCTTTGTTGCGTCGCCAGTCGCGTTGCAATCGGCGCAAGCCGCTCCGACAACTCCGCTGCCGTACTTAGACGACCGCCGAACACCCGCGAGGAAATCAGAGGCTTGGCGAGCACCCGATCGACGACGGCCGTGCTGCCACTGCGGCGAAGCTGGTCATGTCTATCAGGAGTGCCCCTACCGATGACTCGGACTGCGGGGTTTTTCTATCGATTCGCCTCGACCTAGGTTCGACCAAAGGCCTCCCAATATCGCAGAACTCCTCGAACAGCAGCGCAGGCCGGGCGCATCGCAGGACAGTCACGCTCACACTCACCGCGGCGATATTTTCTTGCTCGTGATACCAACTCGAGGACGGACCAAGGGAGATCACCAAGTCCACACCGGCAAAACTGACCTCAGCGACCTTCCGAGGCGGAGCCGCTGGTACTCGCCGCGCTGAAGACCTCGTATCGTGCTGACCGCAGAACAACGAAAACACGATGACGCCTGTGTTGGACGGCAGAAAAATGAGTGGACTAGTAAGTAGCGGCACCGATTACTCTATTCTTAGTGGCAAACTGGCGAGCGTTCTGAAAAAAGTCACGTTGCCCTGAAATGGGGTACCAGTTCGTACGGCAGATGGCCACGTTGTCACACCGCTTGGCTTATGCACGGCCAGAGTAGAAATTCGCGGTGCTGCTTTTCTCGCTAGTTGTCTGGTTCAACGCGAGCGTTCCCGCGATTTTACTCTTGGGATGAAGGTTCTCCGGGAATATGGCGCCATTATTTACCTCCGCGAGCGCTCAATCAGTTTCTCGACACAAAGGGCAACAACACAGACCGACGCCATTGGACACAGATCCGCACTTGGCGTTAAGGACGATAGAATCACGATACCGCCGTGTGCGAGTGTTCTGCTTCCGGCCAAGCCCGACAAGTTACAAGACGGTAAAGCCATTGTAGAAGGTAACATTTCTATGTTGCTGATGCAAGTTATTTGTGTGCGCGAAGCCTTGTGGAACTTCGTGGTAGCCAGACAGCGGTCCTCGTTACCACTTTACCTTTAAACATCGGCACATTTTTGTGGCACTGCCGTCGCCTACGCCGAACCATCAACGGACATCGTCGAGTGCTTTGCTTCTGAAGTGGACATTGACGATGGTTCGCTCAGAGACATCGATCTAAACTCCGAGCTTACGGACGACCCAAAGAGCGCACTGCAGGAACGAATTTTGCGCGTGCTTCGCTCGGTCTACTAAGGTGGGCCAAACGCCAATCGCGAAGCACAGAATAACGACATCCGCCAACGCACGCCCCATCAAACAACAACCCTATCGTGTCTCGCCGAAAGAACGTGAGGCAATTCAAGCCCAAGTCAAGGAGATGCTAGATGATGGTGTCATTCAGCCTTCGCACAGTCCGTGGTCCTCCCCGGTCGTTCTAGTCAAGAAAAAAGACGGAACGCTTCGTTTCTGTGTTCATTATCGACGCCTCAACGATGTTACCAAGAAGGACGTGTACCCACTACCACGTATCGATGACTCTTTAGAGAGGTTGCGGCGAGCTAAGTATTTCTCGTCTCTCGATCTAAAGAAAGGTTATTGGCGAATTGAGGTAGATGAACGAGACGGCGAAAAAACTGCTTTCGTCACTCCAGATGGCCTTTACCAATTCAGAGTACTTGTTTTCAGTTTCTGTTCGGCACATTCTTTCCAGCGAATGATGGACACCGTTCTCGCTGGTCTGAAGTGGCAAAGTGGCCTCGTCTACATCGACGACGTGGTTGTTTTTCGGCGACATTTGACGACCACCTGAAACGACTGCGGCAAGTTCTCGAAGCCATCCCGTCGGCTAACCTCACCCTTAAGCCTCAGAAGTGTCATTTCGGCTACAAGGAGCTGATGTTTCTGGGACACGTGGTCAGCGCGGAAGGCGTTAGCCCCGATCCCGCGAAAACTGCCGCTGTAGCCACGTTTCCAACACCGACCGACAAGAAAGGTGTCCCACGCTTCCTGCGCCTTTGCGCATACTACCGGCGTTTCATCGAAAATTTTTTGATCATGGCGGAGCCGCTGACTCGCCTCACGAGGAACGATATATCGTTCGTATGGGCCTCAGAGCAAGAGACTGCTTTCACAGAGCTTCGACAGCGTCTAGTGTCAGGTCCAGTTGTGGCCCACTTTGACGAGGAGGTGGACACGAAAGCTCGTACAGACGCCAGTAATGTTGGTCTTGGTGCAGTGCTCGAACAACGGCAGGAAGGCATTGAAAGAGTGATGGCCTGAGCAAGTCGCACACTATCACGTGCAGAGACCAACTACGCCACCACGGAGAAAGAGTGTCTTGCCGTCGTATGGGCGCTGGCCAAGTTTGGACCTTACCTCTACGGCCGCCCATTCAAAGTTGTAACCGATCATCACTCGTTATGCTGACTTGGATGGGACCCTTCTGGACGACTGGAACGGTGGAGTCTACGTTTGCAGGAGTACGACGTGACCATCGTGTACAAGTCGGGCCGCAAGCACGAAGACGCTGACGTACTCTTGCGCGCCCCTATCGACACTACCGACCAAGACATTGAGGACGACAGCGCTTTCCTTGGGGCCGTAAGCGTTACCGATTTGTCCACACGGCAGCGCGCAGACGACGCACTAGGCCTATATTCGAACATTTGGAAGGACGAAACCCATCAATACCCTGGCATATCGCTCGTGGATTGCCGTCTTTTTGTTTACGACATAGGGTCTTATATAAGAGCTCCGCTGCCAACAACAAGGCCTACCCTTTGGTCGTTCCAGTACACATCCGCGCCACAGTTTTGTTCGCCTGTCATGACGAGCCTCCGTCTGCCCGTTTGGGTTTTACGCGAACGCTTGATAGAGTGCGCAAATCCTACTACTGGCCGAAACTTGCCGAGTGTGTTAAGCGGTACGTCCAAGCCTGCCGTGAATGCCAGCGCTGAAAGTCGCCAGCTGTGATGCCTGCGGGATTGCTGAATCCGGTTGACCCACCTGGCAAACTTTTCGACAACGTCGACACGGATCTTCTGGGCCCGTTTCCACAGTCATCTTCTGGCAACACGTGGATAATTGTCGACACAGACTATTTATTGAAGGCGGTATGCTGAGACAAAGGCGCTGCCTCGAGGCACAGCTTCCGATGGTGCCCAGTTTTTTACAGAGCATCGTCCTACAGCATGGCGCCCCATCGCACGTCATCACAGACCGAGGCAAAGCCTTTACAGCACAGCTTATTGAAGACGTTTTGAAACTCAGCTGCACGATCCATCGAAGGACAACTGGTTATCATCTGCAGACTAACGGCTTGACCGAACGACTGAACAGAACGATGACTGACATGCTGTCTATTCACGTAGACGTACACCACAACACGTGGGACGAGATGCTCCCTTACGTAACGTTTTCCTATAATACTGCTACTCACGAATCGACGCAGTTCACGCCGTTTTACCTCGTTTACGGCCGTGAAATGCAGACTATGTTAGAAGCAATGCTGACGTGCGACAACATCGACCATCTCGACCTCGCCCAAGATGCCGAACTTCTTGTGCAACGCGTGCAAGAAGCCTGTGAGCTTGCCTGAGTGCACATCAAGAAAGAACAGTGCATTGATGCGCACCGTTACAATGTCCACCATCGACAAGTCGAGTTCCGACCTGGCGATCAAGTTTTGGTCTGGACTCCCGTGCGCCGAAAAGGACTACCCGAGAAGCTTTTGAGTCACTATTGCGGAGCTTACAGGGTGTTTCAGCGAATTAGTGACATGAAGTACGAAGTACGACTTGGCAGCGGCGGCAGCAGCGGCACGCTGCTGCCTCTTCTTCTATGCCTCGCAGATTGTCCATCGTCAGGCGGCCCCATCGATGTATCGGCCGCCCCTGATCATCCCGTGACAAGCCACGAGCCCGCTTTTACGTCACGGTCTACGCCATCACCATACCGCAGTGCCAGCTCTACATAAACCCGACGCAAGCACTGGGACGCTTCACTTGGCAGCGGCGGCAGCAGCGGGACAGCACGGCTCACGCTGTGTCTCTTCTTCTGTGCCTCGCAGGTTAGGCACTATGTGCGACTGAATTATTCACGTTGCTTTTTTACTCCTGTTGCTACTGCCAAAGTCGTTTTTTACTGTGTCCGATTTTGCTGCAATGTCCCCTGAGGAACAAAAAAATGCTGAAAGATTTGAAACAAGAAATTCGTGATATGCGCGCATCTCTCGAGAGAGAATTTAGGAAGGAAAATAGAGAAATTAAGAATAGCCTGGATAATATGAACAAATGTTTTGAGGAAATGTGTACCACCATGAAAGATATTCAGAAAGAAAACGCTGAAATTAAGGCTGAGAACGCTTGCCTCACTTCAGAGTGCACACTACTGAAGAAGCGCGTACTGGAAGCTGAGCTCAGAATTGTACAACTAGACCAATATTCCAGAAATAAGAATCTGGAAATCAAAGGTGTTCCAACTTCACAGGGCGAGAACCTTTCTGCCATTCTGAAAAAAGTCGGAGAAGTTCTAGGTGAGCCTATTAGTGAAAATGATGTTGAGATCTGTCACAGAGTTCCAACGAGGGATTCTGGGCAGTCTAACATTGTGGTACAGTTCCGCAGCCGATCAAAACGCGACGCTGTCCTCAACAAAACTCGAAAGAAGCGACTATCAGCCACTGATCTTGGCTACACACAGTCTTGTGCTGTGTTTGTCAATGAACACCTGTGCTCTGAATTGAAAAAACTTTTGGGCATGACGATCGCGCGAAAAAGGGAAAAGAATTGGCGCTGCGCTTGGACGCGGGACGGCAAGATTTTCGCTAGGAAAAGTGAATCCTCCCGGTCACGGCAAATAATGCATGTCTCTGATCTAGAAAAAAATGACTAACCATGGTTTCATGGCTACTAATGTTGACGTCATGTCTGGAAGCGCTACGCACGCATATTTTGCGCCGCATGAAGTTGGCAGCCTGTATGCCGAAAATAAGAACTGCCTATCTTTTATATAAAGTTTTATCAAATGAGACGCTTGCAAATACATTTAATAACTATTTCACAACCTTAGTAAACAGTACTCATGATCCTAATTCTTTGAGTTATCTTCGCTGCAGGACTAAACAATCAGCATTTTTAACGCCTACTACGGAAAATGAGGTATTTACTACTTTTATGTCTATCAAAAACAGCGGATGTTGTGACGTCGAAGGATTCGAGATCATGCCAATTAAGCATGCCCTGGACCTGATTCTACCTGCATTAGTACACATAATCAACTTGATAGTTTCCAGGGGCTCGTTCCCGAAAAGACTTCAGGTTGCGAAGGTAGTAGTTTTGTACAAAGGTGGTCATAAAAACGAGCTGACAAACTACCGTCCAATATCTGTGTTGCCCATTTTTTCTAAAGGTATAGAAAAACTAGTACATGCCCGCATGACATCGTTTCTGATCAAACACGACCTTATAACAAGTACGCAGTATGGCTTTGTGAAAGGGCAGTCGACAGAAACTGCCTTATTTACTCAAAAGGAAATTATATTGCAGTCGTTTGAACAGCAATTATGTACTCTGGGCATCTTTGTTGATTATTCGAAGGCACTTGATTGTACAAACCATTCCACACTACTCAATTGTGGATTTCGTGACGTATTTCATGAATTAATACACTCGTATCTGGAACACCGTATGCAACAAGTGATCATAGAACGATATGTGTCGAATTTAAAGCCAGTTCACGCGGGAGTGCCACAAGGAAGTATTCTGGGGCCCCTTCTTTTTTGTATTTATATCAATGACTTAGTTACTATAGATAATAATGTGAAATTTATTATGTACGCGGACGACACAACTATTCTGGTTACCGCACCGAATTCGACAGAGGCTATCGGTATCGCAAATGAAGCACTAACAAAACTGTCCTCGTGGTCTACCGCAAATTCACTTAGTATAAATAGTAAGAAAACAACAGCTGTTCTGTTTAGACCGAGAAATCGCAATGTCGCTACAGACTTAACATTGCAACTTAATAATTCTATTATTCCGATTGTGCCTACTGTTAAATGTCTTGGGGTTGTATTCGAACAACATATGTCGTGGAATTTGCATGTGGATTTAGTCGCTGCGAAAATATCCCGCGTGAGTGGAATTTTATGCAGGTTAAGATATTTTCTCCCTAAAAGCATCAAACTTCTCCTATAGAAATCCTTGCTTCTCAGCCAAATTCATTATTGCCATCTTGTTTGGGGTACTACGACACTTTCTAATATACGCCCCCACTTTTCAAAAAACTGAATTTACTTCCTATGCCTGATATTTATGAGCAAACACTAATTCACCGATATAAGACAGGTATTAAAACAAATAATAACACGTTAAATACTATATCGAACTTAAAACGTAGAGATGTGAAGCTAAATACGCGCAGTTGCGAACTCTGGGAGATGCCACGGGCAAGGACTAATTACACATACCAAATGTTGCGCTTTGCATTACCATCTTGTCTAAATAAAATCAACACTGTATAAGTTTCAATATTATGCTTTTTTTTTCTTTGTTTCCGCAAAAATGGAATAAATTGTTTTTGTAACAGTGTATTTGCCGAATTGTGCATTGCAGTATGTTTTGTGTGACACATTTGTTGATTTTATATATGTATAATCTGCATTAGTAATTAGCGTTAATTTCTTGCGGTTTCAATTGTACGTGAGTGCTATATGTACTGCATATACATTCTGTTTCACTTGAATTCATTTTACACATATATGTATGTATATATTATACATATGCATTATGCCTGACACTCGTGTTATTGGGACTTGGGTGATTCTAGCCTAATATGTAATACCTAACCCTATGCTCTGTCACTGCTTGTTAAAAGGGGCTGCGGACCTTGTCAAGCCATAAAAGGCTTTTTGTTCGCGGTCCTCAACATTGTGGTGTTGAAAATAAAGTGAATTGAATTGAATTGAATTGAAAAAGTCCTTCCTGATGGAAGCCAGCCTACCCGACGCTGACAACCGCAATCTGAGATTGTGTACGTTGTGCGGTTGAAACCGTACTATAGCCCCTAATATTCGACGTTTTCAGCTGCTTAGGTTAGTTTTTGTTGTTGCTCGTCCCTCAGTGCTTTGTGACTATATCGCACACCACAATGATTGTGACTATAGTTTATGTGTTCGTCCTAGGCCATCTTGGCGCTCTCACGTCTAGCCTATGTTTGTTTTACTTCTTTTTTTGAAGAGGGGGTAATGTCACATGGTGTGGCACAGCAAGGGGACAGAAGAAGAAGAAGAGAACGAAGTTCGTCTAGGCATCGCACGTTGTAAAGTGCAAACGCCTGGATCCTTATTCAGCGTGTATACTACAGCAGGGAATACGCGACAATATAAACTATCCAGCTACCTTATGAAGCACCTGTATGCTCTAGATGTTAAATACCCTTTTACGGTATCTAGCTCATATGATGTTGATATCTTCCTTAAAGATAACCCACGTTTTTGTAATACAGTTCATCTAGACGTAGAAGATTTTCTTCTCTCTCGCCCACATGGCCAGTTGATGGAAGTCGGTTAAAGATAGTCCAAGATGTCGCTTAATATCGGTGCAAACCTAGAGCCAATGCACACTCCAGATTTCTGAGTAGAACAGGTTGCTTTCCGGTTGAGAAGGCAGGTGGATCAGCTGTTGTTGGTGGCTCTGTGAATCATTGCATACCTTTCGTTTCCTGCGCTGTAGGACTAGTTTATCGAATTCCTCTCTGTTGCAGAAAAACCAACATTGGGCAGACGGGCAACTCTATGAATGAGTGCCTGCATCACAATAAGACTTTACAAGGGACGCCGACCTCTAATCTTCCAGCGCACTGCAGATCTTGTGGGTGCAAACTTGTCTTAAAAAAATTGACAACATAATCAGGCACAAAAACAGAAAGGCTTGTGAGCTTGCTGAAGCCTTCCATACGGAAAGGTTGCGCGATGATTGTGTGCGAGCCATCTGTCTTTCTGCTAGATTGTAAAACACACTCAGCAACTATATCTAGGTCACTTAGATTTTCTGCGCACGCAAGTAGTCGGCTTATCGGTGTGTTCTTTTTCAAGGACCTTGTGAAATCAATTTCAGTTCTTAGAAAGCGCTCATTCTGTGTATTTCTAATCCTGTTATCGCGCTAATTAATAAGTATGCTCAACTGAGATTTGAGTGCCACGTACCTGTTTCCTCGAGACTGTGGCTTGCCATTAGGTTCAAGTACATCAGCAACTTCACCTTATGAGCGTAGCATGTAGCTCTAATGATCACTTTTGCACATAGGTATCTCTCAGGGTTGAGCATAAAGCAAGAGGCCGTGGTGTTCAGTATTGCGAACATGCATGGCAATACATCACACCTGCATAGCATTCTGAATGCGCTTGAAGTCACAATACCTAGACGCAAGTATGCATTGCATGCATATTATGCATCATCCGGCTAAATTATAGTTTTGCTTGCCGTCGCCATGGTATTGTGTAATCAATATCTGAGAACTAATTTCAGGAACGGTAAATATGGATGATATAGGCAACTGACGTCATGCGATTTCTTTCTTTTGTGATCCAGGTTCCAGGACCTGCCGGTTGGGCACAGCTGGGACAGGTATTTTGAGATCGTTGAAATTTCTCTAACTGTCTAGAAGCACTTGATGGAAAACATGTCCAAACTGTGGCACTACCAAACTGGGGCAAGAATTACTTCAACTACAAAGATTATTCTGCTTTAACCTGCTTGTATTCAAAGCAATAAACTATTTTTTACCTTTTTCTAACGGACACCAGCGCTTCAATAAGCTCCGACTTTCGGACTTATCGTTATCACTGAACGTTCTCCAGTGCTTTGATGGTCATTGTTGATGCAGGCTCACGATTCCTCATGGCTGATGATGGGGCTCCAGTACCTGCCCCGTCACACAGTGACGGAGTATTATCATTGGGAAAACTGCTTTCAAACGAATCTGCGACTTTGCCAGCACGAGAATGATTCCCCAACGGAAACATATTTGAACCACATGTGTTTTACGGGGACAAGGCCTTCCAAGTGCGAACCCACTTTATGCGCCCCTACCTTGAGAAAGGCATGCAACCAAGCCATAAGATGTTCGACTACCGGCTACGGAGAGCAAGGTAAAAATGGAGATTACGCAATAGTTTGAACGCAGTGTTATGCCGTATAATAAAAATGCAAGTCGAGTATGTGCTGTACACGCAAGAATTTGTACTGGCTTATTCCACGTTGTGATAAGCTCTGAAGGTATTCAGTCTTGCGATGTTTGCATTTCTTCCCTCAGGCACATCGTTGAAGCAAATACAACTTCGCACCGATGTCTTCGAAGAACAACACTCCAACTGCTGCTGAAACGAGGGCGTCGTCAGACAGTTTGTTACAATGTAGAAGACGCCATGCCATGGCACTCGGCGCATGCTGGGCTTCCGGTCTCAACCAAGCGGTAAGCAGAAACACGATACATGTCACATGTAATTTATTTCCAACACAAAAGCGTTCATGTACTTCAATGCAGAACTGCACCATATGTTGGACAGATGTGTTGGTGAAGATAACGGCTGTGCTTTCTTTTTTGCTTTGACACTTGCTGCGCGTGTGTTTCATGGGAAAGTAACCATGAGCATACAAGTACATACCCTTTTCATAATATTCATTCCTGGCAGCAATTCTAGAATTTAGGCTGCAGTCGGTTAGTAATTTTTCCTAGCTTCTGTTCGACAAGCTGTCAAAATAGAAGAGGCTCATCCTCATCTTTTATAGTAAGCACCCGGTGACTTGATTTTATCATCGAGGTTCTAGCTTTTTTTTTACAGCAGACCGTTTTGGTGTGACTCTGATATGGGCTTTGGTCTAGTACTCGCATATACTTCTACGCACGTTGTGTACTTGTCGGTTGTGCTTAAACTTCCGGGCACAGGCAGACGATCCGGTTTCCTGCAATCGACAGCCGTCGCGTGTGCGTGCAAAGAAAAGCGTGTTCTTCAAATAGTAACTTTTACTGACATGCGACAAGGTTAACTTCACTCTGCCAGGCTATAAACCATGTGCTTTCTCAAACGCACGCGCCACAACATCTTTGATCGCCATCGCGACATGCAAAGCAGGCCTCCTCCCCTACTGCATTCAGCGTAAGCTTCTAGCTGAAGATGTGAGGCTTCTATTCGGAGGCCTCGCGCCCTCAGTCGGTCACGGCAACCGCATTTGCGAAATCCTCAAGTCCGAATGGTCAAAGCAGGCTTGCCTCTACAGGATTTGCCTGGAGGTCTCGCTGCACAGCTTCAAGCGAGAGATTGGAGCGAAGTGGGCCTTCCGAGATTTCAAAAGCAGACGTCCAAATTCTCGCAGTGTGCTCCAATTAAACTACGAAGCTGTCTTCGCTCTAAGAATAAAATCGTTCGCCGAAGGAAACGTCCCGTTGCCGGAGGGCGTCAGAAACTGTCCCGCTCTCGGGCTGAAGTTTACCATGCAGTCGCTGACAACCACTCCGGCAATGCTTTCCGTGGTGTTTAAAGTGTCCAGTTTGCCTCTCGCGCGTGAGATGGAGCGGTGCATTTCAAGTAGTGGGGGCGTCCTTCTAAGTGACCAGTGTCACCTCGCTCGCCTCGCAATTAATTGCCTGGCGTCGTATTTGAAGACGAACGCCTACTGCATACTCCCATCGGACAAAGAAGGCGGCTTTGCTGTCTTTCCAAGAGAGATGTACAAGGTGAAGGCGTTGGCAGCTTCAACTTCTGTTTTTTTTCATTGTGACCACAATGTATCGCTCAGGAAGTTGAAAAGCGGAGCGAAGAAGCTGCATGAAAGGAATTAACGCGTCAGTACTGGCCAGGGATACTTAAGAAATAGTAAAGTGCGCTTTCTCGAAGTTTCCTCAGTGCCACGACCCGCAAAGGTAACTGCCCCGTAATCGTAACTCTGTCACAGCGCAATGTTTAGCAGAAGTCCTTCACTGATTTTCTGTTGGAGAGGCTCAAGCATCTAACAATGGATGACCCTTACCTCGTATGGGAAACTGTAGTAGTAGTTTACTACTTGTCAAGGCAGCCAGGAACAGACAGAATTATCTTCCATAGATGTGAAGTATCTGTATTATAGCACGCCTAAATCAAAGTTGCTTCAGTGTGTCCAGGGACGCAATGACAGTTATGGCTCTCTGTTATTTCAGAATAACGCGGGTATGCCGGCGAACAAATTCATGACAATATTGGAACTCTACCTATGCCCCACCTATGTTAAATGGGACAGCCGTGTCTACCAGCAGAAGAGCAGAACCATTTCTAGCCTTCTCGAAGGCAGCAGTGTCATCAAAGTTTCTTGATTCGTTGATGACTTCCTAGGTTTTGTAGATAAGAGTTTCATGGACGCCGACTCGGTCGTTAGTAAAACACTGAGAACTTTCAGGGACATTTTATCACCCGTAGAAGTCACCCACGAACCTTCGGTAGGCTGACTCTCCTCCATCGGGTTTTTAGACCTTACAACGTTTCTATCAAGTAACCCCGTCTGTTGGCTGTATGAACCACTGGCAAGTAAACCTTGCTGCCTTATACTTCTTCTCACTCAAAGCTAGTCGAACGCAGCATTGCTAACATGTGCCTGCTGAATGTTGTCGAGAAGCCAGCCTCCTATCCACATCGAGCTGCGGAGAGGTTTCTTAGCAGATTGACCGACTAGAGGAGGCAGGCTATCCAAAACGTCTTCGATTTTCCGTTGCAAAAAGAAATCTTGAAGTCGCGAACCCGCCAACTGGCCGAGCAACCACCTAGCTAAAAAGAAGAGCTTGCCGTTATACTATACATACACCTCATGTCGCATAATTTGAAAAAGATTTCCAAACGAGCTAACGAAAAGGTGGCGTTTTCGGCCCACTGCAAGCTGGTTTCTAGGCTCTGCAGAATGACCACCCCTTTTTTCCGCAAGGCCCCGGCCTGTGTCACAAATCACAAAACTAAATACGTTGTTAGGCAGGATTCGTTTATGAAATTCCTTTGTCGTGTGGCAGTAAGTACGTGGGTCAAACCGAGCAATGCCTGAACGACAGGCTGAGGCAACATCAAATCAATGTTAGAAATGGGAGAGAGAAATTCATTGTCAGGATTGCAAACGTAAGCCAAATTTTCAAGCCTGAGCTGTGGTGGGCAGAAACCGTGACAAATGGGTTAGATTAGTAATTTAGGCAAAAGGGATCATTGAGGCAAGTGATAGGTGCGTGAGCGTCGCATCAATATCTCATTATCGCATGAAGAACTCCTTTACCTGAACGCGAACGCAAAGATGAACTGTGATAGCGCTCGTGGTATGATATAGCGACGTTTTTCGCTGATTAAATATTCTTAGAATTGGCGCCCTGAGTGTGCGTTTCCCACTTTTTACTAGCGGTGACACCTACCTTCTGAGTCGCGAGCAATTTCAGTGAGCCGCCAAGTCCTCTTCTTGATTTTACGCTCTTACAGACTCCGAGCGCTAAGTCGTCGCTCGTAGGCCGGTTATTTGCTCCATGTAGTCCGGTGTTTTAATAACTTTTTTACAAAGGGATGTCATATCTGCTGGTTACATTTCTGGTAGAGGTGCTGAGTATGATTCTAAGCTCCCTCCAAATACGCCATGGAAAGTAGCCCGGATTTACGGAAATCGGTGCCGGCGGAATTACGGACTGCCCACCAAAGCACGAGTCGCTTCGCTGTATGTACGAGAGGAGTCTCCTTCCTCCTGAGTTTTGTCCTGTTGCCGATTCACCAAGCGCAGGGGGCGTGAATTAGCCTAGACATCAGTGTGATGGCCACCCAAGTGGCATATTATACAGATTTACAATCACATTTAGCTTTTTACGTAAGTTAAACGCAAGCACCTTTGCAGGAGATTTGCAAGCACCTTGGCAGGACATTTAGTCAACTGTCCGGGAGCGCAAGTGGAAGGCGAAAGTTGAATGACAGGGTGCAGTCTGATGTCTCATACCAAATGCATCGAAACCAAGACAATTGATTAGCAACCAAACTGGCGTTTTAATGAGCACGCGTCTCGTTAGACTATGGGACGCCGGAATCGCCGAACTGTCTCAGAAATTGGAGGCGCTGTGCACACTGAGCTAATGTTTCTGGTGCGTTTAGAGGAACCGAAAGCTTACTTCGATAGTTCGTGGTGATTAAGGACAGCGTAGCCGTGGCGAGAAACCACGCTGAAGGGGGAGCCATAGGTGCCGCCACGTTCGGCAACGTTACTTCCTAGTGTACGTAAACCACTGCAACGTGGAGCATGCACATTGAGGACAACGGTATTTATTTAGGTACGTAATGCGTTTACGTTTGGTTGCAAACGCTACTATACAACTCTACATTGTCGTGTACTGACCCCGGACGCCAGCGCGCTTCCATGGCGTCATATTCAAGGATGCCGAAGACTGGCTCGAAAGCTTCGAGAGCGTCGCCACGATTAACGGTTGGAGATATATGCGAGGAAACTCCGTTAAGTCTACTGAGCGCTGGTAGAATCCACATGTACGTCGTTTCAAGATCACGAAGCGTTGTTGATGCCCTGGAATAACTACCTATGAGAAGTACTCGCTACGCACCCGAGCAGGAAACCACAGAGAGGGGGCAGAAGCCGCTCTTCAGACAAGGAACGAACGGAAAGCGGAGGTGTGACTACGTACATTCAAGACATGCCCCGGCTCTTGCGAGCAAGGTAATACTATCGGGAAGTAAGCGTCGCATCAGTTTGCCAGCGAAACAACGCCGACGTGCTACGGCAAATGATGAGGTCTGTCGTAAGTGAGGAGCTGCGGAAATTTCAACTTGCCCAAAACCATCCTGCGGTGTCTTCCCTTGTGGATAGCGTATGTGAAGAAGTGCAGCCAGCAATTCGTGAACCAGAGCCTCAAGCATGGTCCTGTGCCAAACTCGAACCTCAGCTGGAACATGCGCCCAAGATTTACGGCAGGACCTCGGACTTTGCACGAAAGGCTGCTATGCACGGGATGCTTCCACGAAAAGGGGGAAGCAAACTCTGTTAGAACGATGTATGGCGCACTGCAGACCCGGCGGCACCTCTGCAGCTGGGGTGGCAAGGCTGGTGGTCACCTATATCTGGCATGTCAGTATCGCCGAGTAGGACAGCGTCGCTTTCTTGTGAATCCACGGTGTCCTTGAAACGGCGAGTGCCCTTTGAAATCGGATGATTTTTATCTACAACGGCAAATTACTCGAAACCCCCAGCAAGTAAACCTCGGTGAGCAGCATCAATACGTTATCGGTCGCCGAGCCCACGCCCATCTTCAACGTCACCGAAGCATCACTCACTCATCAAGTCCACGACGGGAAAACTACAGCCAGCGACCTATGGAGGCAAGGTCACTGACGCCTGGAAAAGGGAAGCTATCTTGACGAGACGACGGCAATGACACAGTGACAAACAAGTGAAGTGATGAGTACATTACTTCTGAGCGGCGAGTCATCATGGACGACTCCGAAGCGTCAGGGCTGGTAAACACTGGCACATATAATTCAGTAATTAACAACGTGTTCGCTAGAAAACTAGAAAAGGTAGTAACGCATTGGACCGGATCTCAAAATACGTACCGCCGAAGAACACGTAGTCAATCACGTATAAATGTGCACAGCAAGAACCGGATTAAGATGTTTTGTGTGACACGTCAGCAATTTTACTGCTCTCCCCGAGTGTTCCGGCGATCTGATACTTGGAATGGTGTTTTACAAATGAATTGCGCAATCATCGTCTCTTAAGAACCCAGCGTACCGTTTCCTACGGGGAATGCTGCCGCCATTACTGATACAGAACAGCGACATGCCATTTCCTCGTTCCATGTGGATGAAGACATGAGAGTGCTGCCGCAGTGCGGTGTGGCTGTCGCTCTAAGGAGCGACAGTATTTTGTGACTACGAGAGTCTAGTAGAAGGAAATATCGGGCTTCTATTCAAGAAAGTCGCAGTTTCGCCAGACAGGCGAAGTATTTAGTGCGATGGCAAAATATTATCTATGCGAAGTGAGGTAAGAAGATGTATCGACTGTAGAAGAAATTGAGGAAACATTGCTGCACTAAATAAATGCACAAACATGGTGTCATGCGCGCCGAGGCAAACACGAATAGGTCTTACTGGAAAAGCCGAACACTCGCAGTCACAAAGCCTGGCTACACCTCTCTCTGAAAGCCGCGCGTGAGGCTAAATTAAGCTACAATTGCGTGATCCATTGCGCGACAACGGCGCCATCTGCGCACGCGACACTCGATGACTGAGTAATGACTTTTTATCTCTACTGAATGATACGAATGTTAGGCGCATTACATCTTTTCGTAGATTTGAAAGCCTACATGTTGAACTTATGGTATAGCTACTCGGGGTCCTACAGTGGCATCTTGCAATCGTGCTCGTTACAGCTTATTCGTAGTGGATCCGCCGTCATAAAAAGCGGTGGGCGCAAATCGCCATCCCATTGTCTTGCTAATCAAGGCTACTCACGCTATTTCTCGACCCGGCGTGTGGAACGCGGAGGTGCCATATTTGAGCAAGTGTGAAGTTCCTGCTAAAAAATTCATACGTGTAGGCCTAGCAGCTCCTCATGTGTACAAGTTTGAGTTTGATGGTTTGGTAGCTATTAAGGCCAGTGCTTAAAGTCAGGGGAGGCGAGCGCCCTCGCCAGATAAACTGCAAGGCTGCGGCACCCACTCGACAAGCACTGAAGGAGATTTTATTACCTGTAGTACCTTGTGCGGGGCAGTTCTAACTCTCCAATTTTTCGATTAATGATGTAATCACGAATGATTGGTTGATGTAGCATGAGCGAAAACAGCAAAGCAGATATTCTCGAATAGCCACACGAATTTCCCCGAAGCATTACACATGACGGTCACCGCCCTTGTTCGCCGCAGACTCTTGGCACGCCATACATGAGTCACCTGAGCGTGAAGCTACCTGCTCGTGAATTAGCGAAAGTACGCTTTGGTTTCTCTGGGTTGCCAGTTAATTCTCATTCACTTAGTTGTCCATTATGAGTGCTGGGTTATACCAAAGGCGCATGCATGTTGTTCACTTTTGCAGGTAAGTACGTGAGAAACCGTAAAATATGTTGTTGTAGTGCCACGTTCGCAGTGAAGCAAGGCAACTATTGTTTCGTGTAGCAGCTACACATATTCCCTTTGAGTTCACACAGCTCGAACCCTTTACCTCCCGAGTTATGTTGAAAAAAGAAACGTTCATAAAATGCGAATTCTTTCCTAAGTGCTTGATTGAATCGGCACTATACATGAAGGCTCCAAATATACTCAGAATAGTATATGTATTGAAGAACGCGCACAAAAATTTAGTTTGTCTCGAGGTAGTTGGCTGCACTACACTGCTTCCAATTGGCTTTGATTCTTTGCTAATTCGTGCTTCTATTATGTATATAAACGGGCATGCGTGAGTGTATGTGCGCTATAGCGATGCGGGTAGTACGTTTGAGGAGGATGTAAGCGATAATTCCATAACTGGTTTTCTCGTTGCATGCGGTATGATCACGCGACACCCTCTAACCGAGTTTAAGTTCGTCCCACATCAAAGATGCAGGATTCTACGAATATGTGACGACCAGTGATAAGCGAAATTTATGTGCTGCTTACTAAAATATCGGAAGTAAAAATGTCATCCATCTTGACTGTATCGCCAAACTACAAGACCAATACGGGTTTATTACGAAAGAAAACATCGAAGTAAGAAAAAAAAAGATTTTCCAAGTCCAGGGGATCCTGGCGGTCCTCTTCACTTCGTTTCTGGCTCGGTGCACGCTCTGATTTTTCGTTTCCTTTACTTCTTCCTCCACAGTGAAGACGCTTTTTCTGCTGGCTTCGTCACTTCTTGCCCGCTTGTTTTACTTGTCCTTTCGCGAACATACCGAGTGACACATGCCCGTACTGGGAGATTTCATAATCCCAGTGAGCCAAATTGCCTATTCGAACACATAGCCCAGCAGTGCATGCCTAGTTGCACACAGTCAGTGCCCAATAGTCTCTTCGGGACTACGACGTGGACCCAGTGCTCGTAGCTGTAATCGGCAAAACAGTAGCAGCCAGCACCAGAGAAGTCGATGGTCGAGGAAAAGAAAGCTTCGCCTTATGCGGTGGCGAATGCACGTGGATATACAATATGCCTTTCACGATTGCTTTGAACAAGCTCATTGCCTACCCACAGTGCGCTCCACTGGTAAAAGGGCGTTTGCCTCCAGCTTTCTTTATAACAGCTACGTTATTATGAAATGCCTGTTCTTCGTTCACGAGATTCGGAGCCTTTAGGAAATGTGTGCGCTTTTCCCGCTATTCGTGTGCTGAGCTTCCGCGAATAGAGTGAGAAAAAAGGAAGAAGGCGCATGCAAGGAGCTCCCGTCACGAACCTCTTTCATGAGAACAAGTGAGAGAGGAAGCGACGAGAAAAAGACGACATATGCAACAGCTGCCGCAGCTGCAGCGCTGAAGGAAACAGCAAAAAGTGCGGCAACAGCGTACAGAGTTACGGAGACCCGCATAAGTACAGCAGCACATTGCAAACGAGCGTGGGAAGCGTAAGAAAGTTGCAGCGTTCCTTTCAGTATTTCGTCGGTCCGCCCGTCACCTTCGTTAACGCTCGCTGCTTTGAGAGTGCGAGGCATAAAACAAGGTCGTGTAGGGGATCCGTTTTGTGCACAACTGCTGCGTAGTTGCAGACCGTGTGTGGTGCGCCGCGTTCGGCTTCAAGAGTGGGCGAAAAGAAGCCGAAACACTCAGCGCAGAAGCCTTGTTCCATTCTCGGCCTCTGCCACGAAACGTTTTATTTGGGCGTGAGAGATATTCGGAACTTCTGCAGTTAAGGGCACAGAGCTTTGTGTTGTGCTCTTTAACCTGCTACTTCGGTTCCCGTGATAATGTATACCGTAACTCACGGTAAAGCAGGCACAATCTTCAATCGGGGTGCGAGATAAAAGCGACCGATGATTACAGAGGGTGTTTTGCCCAACTCGGCGGCAAGTGTGCCCTAGACAAATCAGTCGTGCTGCTAAGCAATATGTATTCCGCGAATGGCACCATCGTTCGCCTCGTCCTTTTAGGCAGATTTATATGCTGCATTTCACTCCTCTCTCGTTGCATTTGGTTTTCTAGACGGTCGTACTCACGTGTGTATGCTTAATGCAGGGTTTAAAGCAAACAGAGCGGACGGGCAGGGCAGGAAGGAAAACTACAAGCCACTGAATTTACTAAAAGAAATGCTGACAACATAAATACACTGCTACATCGTTGCGTGTAAGCCAATAAAAGGAGAATGAAGAAAATATATGGCAAGCACATATGAAAAGAAACAAAACAAGTGCTATACAAGTGATCAAAAGACAGAGAGATCAGGTGGAATACACAGGCAGAAGTTCCCGTTAAACATGCGGATGTTTAAAGCGTGTCGCATACACTTTCAAACACTATTCATTGGAACTGTGCTGCAGGTTTGAGTGAAGCCTTTGAAATGTTTTGCTAAGAATTGAAAAGTACTTCGGCGCCGGTTCGCTCTCGGTGTCAGTATGTCGTCACGCAGAGAGTTTACTTCTTTCATTGTTGTTGGCCATGTTTTTTACATCACGCGTACTTTTCGAGTTGCTGGATAGACGTTTCTGAAGTATGCTACAGTGATGTTTTCGCATGAAACATTGCGAAGAACGGTCTCGGATGTATTAAGCATTCCGTAAAGTGTAGAATCGAAAACAAACATCCGTTCTTCATGATTCTGTATGAGCAAGAAACGTGGTTAAGCAAAATTATTGACATAATTGCGCCTGAAAGGTTATGTTGCGCCAGGAATCTGCGCTGCACCGCGCACGACAACTTGTGGATACGTTCCACAAAGCGTAGTAACGGAGGTGCGCCAGTACTGAAAGATGTGCGACTTCGCTGTGACGTCATCGGAACGAGCTAAGGTGATTGACTATCACCTGTGTATAGGAATTCTCTTTGATTTGCGCAGCGCTAAATTTACTCCTACATTCGTAACTTCTTAATCTTTTTACTATAAATGGCTTGCAAAGGCCAGAGGGGAAACAAGCCAAATTAAACTTCAGGGGTGGCAAATTCTTGGTTGTTCATCCTGCAATGATTTACCAGAGCACAAGGGCCCAAGTCGGCTACGCAACTATGTTTATTGACATATCTTCGTCCTGTTTCGTTGCTTTCTTTGTTTCCCCTGTTATACGTTAAGATTCGTCGGGCAAGACACTTTTTTCTCCTGTTCTACGTTAAGATTCGTCGGGCTTAAGACACTGAAAAGCTAACAGCTAAATACATGCTTCCCTCGCGTCAAGCGCTCATTCTGTGCGTATTGCAGTGAAGTATGCCTGAGTCGGCGCAGCCAGCGCAGGTCGGCGTGCTGATCACTCCTGCAGGAACTGTAGCATCCGCTTCTGTAGTGTTGATAGGCGCTTTCATAGCAAGAAAAAGGCGTTCCGTTGGGTGCTCCTCCACGCTATACTATGACGTGTGCTTCTAGTAAATATGCCAATGATACACTCACGCACAGCAAACCAATCCACTTATTTGGTGCAAATGCGTCCGTGTTGCAGCATTTCGCACATACCTGGATGTTGAAGTCGACGGCGCGATGCACAAATTAACGCAAACGGTAATTAACCGAAGCAGAGCAGTGAAACTCCTCTGGGAACAAGTTAGCGCCGCTGACGCTCTTCGTGTCGCCTTCACTTCTCGTTCCCGAGCAGGAACGGGTGACGCTTGTCCTACCTTTTGTCGGCGAAAGCAGGTCTATCCTGAAGTTTCTTCTGGACACTGCATTATTCATACCACTACGAGAGCAACTAATAAAAACTTCGACATTGGTAGCGCAAGTTCTGGTGTCATATGAGACGTTGTAGTTTTTACATACACTTAAAAGCATTTTGGGCCATCTACGTATTGCACGCTTTCACTATGATGCCGTTTTGTATAAGTAGTGAATGCTGTATAGATGGAGTTCTGAGTAAGCGTGATGGAGACTAAACTTCCAGTAGCCGACTTCACTCGTAATCAGTGTAAGGAGGCCGAGGACTCGCTTTTCTAACGAAATATGCTGTGGCTGTTTGTGTTTGACACTTTATAAAAATAAAGGGTCGGTGTAGAACAAAGGTAAAGCGCACAAGAATTGTCTTTTTTAAGAAACGCCGAAATCAGTAAAAAGGATGCCGCAGTATAGTGAACAGATACAATCGCTAGTCGGCCGTTTCGTTAGTGCTGCTGTAAAATGTCGCTACATCTTTTTATTTCGTTTCTAGTTTTGTCTGCAGCAACCTGCCTGACGCAGCGAAAGCCTTATTCGCCTCTTACGTACTATATCTGAAAAGGCAAGATGACAAGAAGCAGTTGATCCTCACTGCTGTAGGATTTGGGTAAGTGCACTGCACTGTTCTTACAGGCGCTACAGAGCACGGTTAAAAACGGCGAAATAAACTTAGCGTCGAAATAGCTAAATAAACCTACTTATGCGTTTCACCCGATGGTGCATTAGATCTGGATGTTGAGGGGCAGTGAGGATGCCCTGCTAATTGTCATTTGCCATTACCGGATCAAAGTGGCCAAGATGGTTTTGCCAGGCCAGCGGAACTGCGGCAGAACGAAGCAAAAAAAAAAAGGAAAAATGGAGTAACAGAGAATCGAACCGAGGAGCTCAATATGGCACTCACACGCGCTACCACTACACCACCGCTGCATTTTATTACAACCGTTATTGCAGCAGCATGTATGCCACTCGCCGACAGAAGAAGCGCAGTCGCAAGCGCTGTTCATAATTTAGGCGGAAATGTAGGTCCTCTTTCGACTAGTGGTCAATAAGCACCTAACCGAAATGGGGTACCAGTCCTGCGGAATGTCGCGTTCATCATAAAATTGTTTAGGTGCACAGCCATGCGAACGAAATGCACCCTTGTAGGTGCAATTGGTTCAACGTTGCGGTCCATGATTCGCGCTTTGCACAAACTTTGTATTCGCATGCGACGAAAACAGTTCGTAAGGTACATCATACGAGGTCGGCAAGGGGTATCGCAAAGTATGAGGGTAAATCTTAAAGTCTTTCTTTCGCGAAATGGGATGGCGTCTTTGCAGATATAAGACAATGTTGAATTGCCTCTGAATATCACAAAGACTACAGTAAGCAGAAGACACAAACATACCTCTTTTCTCTAGCCATGCACTTCTTATGGGTAAGGTTTCATTATGGAGTTTACAAATGAATATTTTGCCGCAAGAGGGTACATGCATTTTGCGAACTTGGTTTCGTATATCGTGGCCTGGCTAATCAGTCTATAGACCAGAACACGCTAGCCTCGCACCCAGGCTAATCGAACGCATACTCTCGCACCCGGATTGCCCGGTCGACCAGCGCCATTTTGTTCTGGGCTGCCAAAGCGTGTTCGCCGGCGACCAGCAGACATGGCTAGCGCTAGCTCTAGGACTCCAAAGTGCGGAAATGTGCCCGTTCACGCGAATCCAAAGTACAAGAAGTCATCTGGGCATCGTTGCGTCGTGTTTGGATGCCAAACTAACCAGCGGAAAAGGGGCAGGTTGCTTAGCGCTGTTTGCGAAGGGCACAATACACGTAGGGAATCGTGCCGGTGCGGTGTTTTCAGCCTGCACCGATTTCCATCCGCAACGAAGAATGACAAGCTGCGCCACCGGTGGATAGCTGCAGTGAATAGGAAGAACTACCAACCCAGTGAAAATGCACGAGTGAGTATTCGATCTGTGTATATTTTGGTGCCATGTTCAACTTTGCGCCCTACGAACGTAATATGTGTAACACGCAGGTTTGCTCCGAGCACTTTCTGGACAAGCCCACAGAGCAGAATCCCGCGCCGGTGCTTCGCCTTGGCTATAACAAGAAGGCAAGCCTTTTCGTGTTTTCATTCAGGCAGAGCTCCCGACGGTTAAGCGGAACAGTTGAGTTTGCGGTTAGCGATACTTGCAGCTGCTGCACGGCATGACCATTAAGCGTGAACGACAAGTTGTAAACGATAGTATGTTGCCCTGCTGGTGAGCGTTATTGCTAATGAAAGTAAAACGAAGTCTGCTCGTCACGTAGCATGCGTCGACAAAAACGTAAACAACGACTGCTCGTCGCCGAAGGCGTTCTTGCAGCGCGCCTGTCTTTACGAGCTGGTGTTGCAGGTGTCATTCGTAACGAATTCATTTGAGCATCCTGAGCTCTACACTGCGTGCGGGCTGTTATGCAGGGCAAAGCGCAATATTTTTCCGTTCATAAGGCGAGGAAAATAAGGTGCTTAATTATTGTTGTATTTTGTAACAAAATTTTGCTCGTTCTCACCAGTTTCTTTTAGTGTTTCCTAAGGGAGCGCTAACAATCCGATATGGCCTCGCACAAGCGAAACAGGTCTGATACCAGGTAGCTGCAGTTGGTGGGGCTAATTTTTTTGAATGCAGGTGCGGTTGTTGTCTTGTACCAAAGGCTTCCCTGATGATGCAGCTTTAAGTAGGGATGGTAATTTTATGTGCCCTGTCATGGTTTGTGCAACTGTACAAAACCTGCATCCGTCATGCTCGCCCTGTTATATGGGCTTTGACTGCACATGTAGTTGAACATTATAACTACTGTAGTTCCTCATTTTCCAATGAGTGCAGGTTTAGCATCACATGCTGCTTGTTGGAGTACTGTAGGCTTGTGTTCTTAATGTTGTACTCTTAAGGGGTTGCACGATACAATTGGCCTGGTGCATTTTCTATTTCATTTTGAGAGGACTTTATGTCTTCGCAACAGTGATGGCATGGGAAAGAACTACAGCCCTTCTTACTATAACATACATATTGTTTTCAATGTGCAGGTGGTGAAGGGCAGGCGTCAGCTAATCAGGCAGTCAAACGACCTCGCCAGTTGGTTGCCAAACGCGGCCAACCCAGTAGTGACCATGACAAACAAGACCAAACTGAAAGTGCAGAGGACAATGTTCTGCGTGCTTTAATAAAATGTGGCACCAACACAGTGCTGTAAATCCTTCACAGGTTACGTGCTTACGTGGTTACCCGATGTATTCGCTTCTGCAGTCTGCACATCACTCAGTGTGGCCATTGCGGACTTGCATGAGGTCTTGAAGTTTGATTGAATCGAGACAGCGAAAACGACAGGCTAGAAAAAACGCGAAACACGCCTTCCGCCCAGCTAAAAAGCACAAGTTTCGCTTTCGCGCCGGGTCGCATCTCCCGGCGTGGCAGCCCAGGCCTGCTACTTCGCGGCGCTTGGGATAGATGGCGCGACCGGCGCTCATCAATATGGCAACGCGCTTTGAATTCACGGTGTTCTGGTGTATAATGACCGGTAAAAGGGACACCGAAATTGCATGGACAATACATGTTTGTATACCGTTTCACTACACACGCAGTACAAATAGTCAGTGGAAAACCAAACTGTCAGAAAACGAACGGCAAGGAAAACCTCTCGCGTGAGCCCCCACAAGCATAAACGCGTAAAGAGATTTGAAAAAGGAACTGAAGCAGATCAAAACTGCTTCGACCGGTGCTAGTTAGTATGGCATGACTGATGGTCAATTGAAACGCCGCAGAGCTGCACACACACCGACACTGCCGGAGAAACAAGAACACGACTTTGCGTAATGACAGCTTTTTATTCATTCGCTGACGCTCGTCATGCATATGCATTTCACTGATGATCAATGATCGTTGCACCACCGATCATAAGTTAAATGACTCATTCACCTTTTTGCAAAGCCCGCGCAGCTTAAATGAACCTGGAAAGATTACTTTTACATGATTCCTTTCGCTTTTGTTGAGCCCATGTTCTACTCAGTACAGGTACGGAATGACAGCCCATTTTTTATATCTCTTGTGCTTTCAGCTTCAGCCCATTTACTATTGCTCCAAATTGCTGACAGTGTGTTGTAGACACTGCTCAAGATGCCCGTGTCGACCAATGTTTCACAATACACACAGCGTGGTGCTAACGGCGCGCGCTGTATACTGTGAAATAGAGAACGAAAGTGCGGCATTCCCTAACTAGACAATAAAGCGCAGCTAATTATGAGACATCCACACTCTTCTCATCCTGACTCTGCAGTCTTTTCAGACGAACAAAGGAAGCGCTGGGGCTGCCGGGGTTCGACCTTTTTTGGCTGCTGGATGGGGACCTGCGAGCTACGGACCCTGGCGATAGAACGGGGAATTCGATCTCGCCATGCAAATATCCACTTCGCATTAGCTTTGACAGCGGGGGTCACAGGAAAGCTGACCTAGCTCTTCTACCGACCAACACAGTAATTGCGAGAACAACTTCCTGGACAATGTCAATGTCCAGGACAAACCTGGAAGGGCGTCTGCGTCAGGAGGCGTTCGGTGTGTTGCGAGACCACGTACACGAGTACACGTGGTTTGGACGCTCCCGCGTGTATGTGCGGCTGAGCAGTGTGCGGAGAAAGGGGGGACTTTGGCGCTTGAGCCCAAGTCCGGTGTTTGTACCCTTATGGCCCCTCAGCGGAGGCACCACACCTCTTTGGCCTGTGGTTCGCGTAGGCGGCGTCCACGGACTTACCCACATGGGGGAAATCGGTAGTTGCCTTTTCCTATCCTCCTCTCTAATCATTTTCATTCTCTTTCACTTTCAATCTTTTCTGTCCTCTCTTTATTATCCTTTTACTTCCGACTTCGCGGGCAGCGAGGGTTAACCTTGTGCATTATATCTAGTCTTGGGTATGTATTTAGTTATATTGGGGACGTAGCACTGGCGTGCGCACAGCTGAATACTTCCCGTCCTGTGTCGTCCCCTGGTTGGGCTCCATGGTGGGTGGCCGCCATCCCTGACGATTATAGCAACGTTACTTATGAAATCAAGTTTCTCTCCACTCACTGATCGTTCCTTCAAGAGAAGGCGTACCGAAGAATCAATCCGAAAGAAACATTCCGAAAGTACCACGTAATTCACAGTGAAAACGAAACCAAGACAATATCGGCTCTTGTTGTGGCAAAATCCTTGACAAACTCAATTAGTCCAGGCTACAAAGTAACTAAGATGGGAAGCGGTGACCTTCTCCTTGAAGTGCATGAAAACAGGCAGGACAGTAAATTGTCGTTTGGAGACATTACAGTTTCACTAGGCCCACACAAATCATTGAACACTGTCCATGGTGTCGTCTCTGAAGATGGCCTGCTCGATCTTAGCGAATCTAAGCTACTTGAGGGATGGCAAGATCGGAATGTAGTAAAGGTTCAGAGAGTAACCATCTGGCGCGACGGCAAGGAAACACGTAATCATAACATTCGGAACAAGCAACCTACCAGACTCAATAGAAACAGGGTACAACAAACTGCATGTAAGGCCATACATTCCTAATCCACGCCGATGTTTCAAGTGTCAGTGAATCGGGCACGGCTAGCAAAGCTGCCGACGGCGATATACGCATCCAACAAGTACTCGTCTGACACTTGCACTTCCACCAGCCACCGCGCTAAATGTGATTGAGATCACCCCGCGTAGTCCCTTTCTTGCCCATCGTGGAAAAAAGAAAAGCAAATGAACAAATAAACTGAATCTTTCACTCCAAGAGGCACGCAAACACTTCTCCATGAACCAGTCTAGTCCGTCCTACACCGATATGGCGCGCCGGGGGTCAGCGCCACATTATTCGGCTGTCGCCCAAGTCACACGGAGTCACCCCCCTCCCCCCCCACCCCACCTGGCTTTAGCAGCTAGCGCTGTTCCGGCCCCTGCCGAGGAGATCCAGCAGATCCCCAGGCCTGTCGGACCAGGGGCCGCTGCCTTCGCAGATGGGTCTGAAACCGCCGCAAACGTGCCGGCTGAGTGGGCACTATCCACAGCCTCAGACGTGTTGATGGATACGAGCACAACACCAGCGTCTCTGACGTCCAAAGAACGGCACAGTTCTCTAGAGCGCGCCGGGAAGAAAAAAATCGCATCATTGGGCCTGGCAAGGCCTCGTCAGCTAACTCAGTCAGTCTTTCTTAGAGACACAGTACACATATAAGATGGATACATAGATACCTCAGTAGAATGTAAGGGGTCTACTCCATAATCTAGGTGACATAAAGGAAATCGTACGGAAGTTCAGTCCAAGGGTGCTCTGTGTCCAGGAAACACACCTGAATTCTTCGCAAGCAAACTTTCTCCGGCAGTATGCCATTTGACGAAAAGATCACAATGACGCCCTTGCTTCATCAAGCGGTATGGCCATAGCAGTAGGCAAAGGTGTTGTTTGCCGGCAATTACAGCCTAAAACACCGCTATAGGCAGTTGGGGTCTGTGCGGGCCTCGTTAATAAGCTGGTCACAATTAAGTCCCTATATATCCCCCCGAACTAGCATCTTTCAAAAACAGAATTCGACAGTTTTATCTATGAAGTACCCGAAACTTATATTGTCGTAGGAGATTTTAATGCACAGAACACCCTTCGGGAAGATTGTCCTTGTGATGCCAGAGGAAGCTTAGTAGAACGATTCTTCTATGTATGGAAGCTTACTCAATAAGAAAGAGTCTACATTTGATAGCATGGCAAACAAAATATACTCGTCTATAGATGAAGCATTGCATCTAGTTCACTCGTGTCGCATCTACTACAGTGGAATGTGATTAAGAATCCATATGGGAGCCACCATTTTTCGATTGTTATAAAATTTACAGAAGGTGATGCATGCTCTCCACGCGTTCTCCACTGCAAAGTCGAGTTAGCTGACTGGAAACGCTATTGACAAGAACGGCCCCGCCGAGCGGCGCTGCCGTGCCTGCCTGCGAGCGCCGCATGCGGGCCAAAATTCAACTTGCGGGTGTACACCTCCTCCATCTCTCGTTCACACCCCCTTGATTGCCTATTGCGCTGCGCTTGTTTGGGCACGTTTCTTACCCCGCGCGCTGTGTGCCGCTGTGTGTGAACGTTTTATTCGAAGGACAATGTACACGCTTCTGTTTCGTGCTAAGCAGATCGGTGCGCTTGAAGATCACTTTCGTTGCTGCAATGTGGCGAAAGGGCAGCGCCTGCTTAGCCATGCAAGTGACACGAAGTAGCTGATCGGAGACGACATCGTACTCGTCAGGGCGAAGTGTATTTCCCAAGTGAAGGACGACATTCTTTACGACGTCGATTTAGAGGAAAGCATAATTTTCTGCACATTCATAATTACATTCCTGTTTTCTTTAATTTGCTGTGTGTACCATCTACTCTCAAATCTGGCCTCTGGGGCTTGTATTTAAATACATGGGCAATGTTTTCGGCAACTACTGCACCAAATTTGACGAGGTTCGTTGCAAATGTTTGACTTATGTAGTCAATTTAAACATACAAATTTGCAAAAATCAAAATTTTCCGGAAACTAAGGTGTAATGCTTGGCACTCTAACTCAGCAACAAAAAAAAATCGATGTCACAGTTTCATAAATTGCATGCAATAGTACAGCTAAAGCGGACAAAATTGATGCATTACACATGGCCCTAAGAGGAAAGCAACTAATATGTGAATAGCGATTTTGCAATACTCCTGTAAATAATTTCACGAATGCACGCAAGGTACAATCTGTCATATCAAATGTGTCCGCTTTGGATGGTCTAATTAATGGATGCAGTCTACAGAACTGCGATAACTTTTCTTGGTGCAGAGCTACGAGCTTGTAAACATTGCGCTTTGTATTTTTCATACACAAAAATTTTTCAAAATTTCTTTAAAAAATTTCAGGCCCTAAATCAAACTTACGTTTCCAACAGTCACTCGAATTTGACTTTCTCACTCAAATGCAACAACCTTTATTAAAATCGGTGAAGGCGTTCTCAGGAAGCGTTTCTGCGTTTTACATGCAGTTGGGCCCAAGCTAAAGCTTCCTCTTAAGCGGTCCTGGCGCAGTGACAGCTTTGAGATGTTTAGCCTTACTAGCGCCTGACCAAGCACACGTGCGATACGCTATCACTTAGACTATCATTATATTTTGGGTAACGCATGGCGAACGTTGGCATGATTTCGCATGCGCTATTTTACGGGTACGCTTTTTTTTTTTTTGCGAACTTAAATGATACCCCACTCAAACGGTGCACTTTCGACACCGATGAAGGTCTTCAATCGCGGTCCGTTCATTTGCACAATCTGCGTGAAAGAGCTAGTCACTGTCGAGAAATATTATCTTGGTCGCGATAGAAAGTGCACCCCGTGACAGGGCTATAACTCCTCACACAGTAAGAGCTAGTTCATGTGTCTTTGTGCTAGAAAACTAATATACATGCAACAACGGCCAATGCAATTTTCCTTTTTTTTTTTTTGCAGCTATCGTGGTCGTCTTCCCTCAAGCGAGAGCTTCGCATTTCCTTCGGCAAGTACAGTTGCATGGCTGGTGTACGGGGTCAGTGGAAGCATGCAGTGCCTCTACATCAACAGCTGTGAGGAGGACAGCTGCACAAGCCAACCTCAGCAGGGGGGAAACGCCAGTGCAAAGCACCGGATGCAGCGATCACAACACTTACAAGACGTATTCCCTCGTAAGTTTGAAGACTGTGTTGTATGATAACATTCACATCAATGTGGCACAACATATAATTTTCTTTCTCACTGTAGGAAAAAGGCTCCCAGTAGGAAGTGGTACACACACAAGCTGCTGACCTATGATTGGAAATATAATTTTTTAAGAACATTTATTTTATTAGCGCACGTTGCTATGCTCAATCTAGTTACACACTTTAAGGTATCTTAGTCTTGAGTCATACATTATACAGCTGACTTCATGTACACATTTAAATTGGAACCAAAATGTGTCAATACACGCCATCTGTTCGTTCCTTACCTGTTGCACAGATTAGGAGACAACAGCTCCAGCCTTCAAAAGTGTGCCAAAAAGAACACTGATGAACTACCCTGGGATAGACTGCCCCGTAAAGGAAGTGCTCAAGTTGATGGAGCTCAGTGCTGATGAGCCTGTTTGCAGATAGGTGCTCGACATTGTTGTTGAGCATGTATCGAAGGCCGCAGAGAAAGCTACCCTTGAGAACCCTTGTGTACCCTTGAGAACCTCCCCGAAGAAATTTCACACCGGCCTGTGTACCATGCTATGAATGTATTGGAGGAAGGGACAACCCAGGAAAGAGACGTCTTGGATGAAATGAATGCTCATTACAGAGAAAACTACAAAGAAAACGTAACTCTCGAGGAATGCCCATGTCACATATCTTTATTGACTCAAGGACAATCAGCTATACGCGGTATGTAACAAAGTTGTAGAGGTGGAGCGCATATAATGGTCAGGAGTGACAAATTTAATGTTTCACAATATGCAGGTGCCACCAGAAAAGGATGCTTCGCATTAACAGTACCAAGGCATACCCGATTCGCAAAAAAAGGGTTGAAAAGGGGCTTTAGAAAGCTGTGCTCGGTGAAACAGCGAGAGAAATGGCATCCAGGTTTCGGCAGCTCGGCAAACCTCTTGACACGTGGCAGATAGAGCGTGGTGACGACACCCAGGTAGTGTCAGAAAACTACAATGACGTGCTGGCGGTTAAGGTAGGTTATGATGTGTTGGGTGCGGAGGCGAACGAAAGTAAGTTCACGCTGCGTTCCGGTAGGACTGAATTCCTAAGAGTGGAGACCTGCGACCGGGCGCGAGCCCATCCGTGCCGGACCATCCCCCTGCTGTACCAACGCCGATCCTGGAGTGCCCGACCGCACACCGGTGACGCGTCGTTGACCCGAATAGACAAGGTCGGAAGCGTGCTCGCTAGACGTTTGCAAGACGCGACGTTACTGCTAGAGTTCGTTGACGCATGCTCGTAAAGATGGACGACAAGCGCCTCGCAGCCATACCCAATACACTAGGTGGATTAGGCTTGAAACCGTACGACGGCAAGTGGCATGTCAAGACCTGGAGCCCCTCGCCACCTATCCCTATGACTGACTAACCAGACGGGTTTCCGTCGCTTTCAAGAGACTGAAAGATACGCCCAAATGCCCGTTCGCGTCCGACTGGCGACGCGGTGAAACTTGCAGATGGCACCCTCCGAACCAAGCTGGCACTTGATGACGTCCTTGAACTTGCGGGTAGCGTGAGAAGAGTGAGACGCGCGGAGCTGGCAAGCCGGCAGATCGCCCGCTCCGAGCACACCCGCCTGCGGAAGCTTGTCTCACCCATTAAAACGCTTGACACGTTTCTCCCATAATTTTTTGTGCACTCAGCAACGGTACGAGTCAACGTCTGCAACATGCCACATTTCCCTATATTTTACAGCAGCAACACGATTGATGCAACGCGCCAATGCATGTCAGCGCAGCAAACCCAGCACGGCAAAGCCGCATACAGCCGCTCCATTACCACGGAGCCGTGTAGACAGATGAAAAGTACAGTTGGCTGAAGTTCTACCACCATGATAGCTATAAAGAATAATTCTGTTAAATGCAGCAGCATTGTTTCCAAGAGCGCACTATGTCCATAAGTTTTTGTTTTTGTTTTACCTTCAACGAACCTGTTTTCGTTTGAATATGTGCAGCCGGATCAGAATGTCCGAATCGTGCTTCAGTTACTGTACTTCAGTACAGAAGCAGCGGCCATGTTTTTATGTCATCTCTCCGCGTTTCCGTATATAGTTTTAGCATTGCATGACGGGAAGTAGTAGCAAACATGGCGTTGTGTGCTGTGTATGTGTCCACTTCTCCACTCCTGTGTCCTGTCTGCACGCCTCACTTCTGTTTTGCATAGCTCAGCTTTCTGTCGTTCTAATGTGCATGTGTGTTTTGTTGCTAGTTTCGGCGCCAATTTTGTCAGTGGCAATGGCAGTGACGAACAGAGTTGTTTGGGATAATGCGCGGCCGCTGGAAAGAGCCATTTTTTGACTGTGAGCGCTTCACTGTCCTCATTTCGGCGAACATTCGCTGTGACTACTGCGACCACAGCCCCGGATCGCATGGGAAAATAGACGAACTTGGTAAGTGCTCTTCCATTGTACTGGCTTGTCTGTATTCAGCATATAGCTAGGCTGCAGCTTTTCATTATATGTGAGGGAAGTGCAAAAAAAAAAAGAGACAGCAAAGGGGTAAGCAGCGATTTGCGCGGATATGCATCCGTGTTTCTTCCACGCTCAAAAACGACACTTTAAGGCTCGTCCACGTTACCGGCACGGCAGGCCGCCGCGCGCCGTTCGCGGGCCGCCGTTCGACGGCGGCTTTCCTCGCGAACGGAGAGATTTACTTGCCGTACATAGGATGTGATCATATGATGTTACATTTCTGTCGCATCCGTACAGCGAAGTAGCGACTGAGGATTGGTCGTTCTGGCAACGTCGGCAGCCTTACCGCCGCTCATCGCTCGGCGGCGCCGATATCGTCGCTAGGCCTTTTCCGGTTCACGTCGAAGCGAAGGCTTATGGCGCTTCGGAATGAATCACCGACGCCCACAAGCCGCAACATTTCCTACCGTTGCTGTCGCTCTTCGCAATAATTATACACAACGCAGAAAATACGCTAATATTAGCGGCGCCGTTGGCAGTGATGCGAGCACAGCCGCCCCCGTCGTCTGCCGTCGGGAGCCGTGCAGTGCAGCTGAGCTGTACAGGTATCCGTGCTCTCGTTCGTGTTTAACGTTTGACAGTGGATATTGTTTTGCGTAACATGTACAATGTACGCATCACTTTATGTAGTGGAAATTATTTTGCGGGGATTTGCGTGGAACAGAAGCTGCAGCCGATGTTTGCGTTGCCGGTGGCGGAGGCGCGCAGCATCGCGGTCGTCGACTGGCCCGTCGGTCGTGAGGCGGCAAGGTGGCTTTGGCGGCGGGCGGTGGGCCGGCCGAATTTCCGTCTACATTAGACACCTCTCGCGCGGCAGACGTTCTATGTCACTGGAGGCCGGTTTGCCGTTCAAGGATATTTACCGCTAGTGTCAACGTGTCGTTACTTGACATTACTCTAAAGCGGCGTGCACGCGGTGCTGCCGATCGCTGCCTGTGGCGTTCGCTTTTAATGCGTAAACATTGTAAGGCTACTTCCCCAACAAATATGTCCGTAACTTAAGGCCTTTCGCATAAGAATACACAGGGCTTCATAGGAAATGCATAGGATGCATGTAGTGGTATAGAGTGAATAACGACTCGAACACACAACGAACAAAGCATGTGGAGGCTCGAACCCTCTAACTTCCGAGTACGTAGGCTGTCGAACCCTCGACCTTGGAAGTAGATCATAACTGCTACCCTGAACTTTCCAAGCATGCAGGGTATCGAACTCTCGACCTGCGATGCATATAGTGTTTGAACCCCGATATTTTCCGTGTGGTGTATTGAACCGATGGTCAGTAGCGCACAATGGCGATCAGCAAGTGGCACAATGCTCCCAAATGCTTAGACAACACCAGTGAAGTTTCTACAGAAATATTTTTAGTTGAGTTGTATGGGTGCTCTTGTATTGATCTAATTGGCTCTAATAGTAAATTCGTTGCTTAGGTTTTCTTGCAAGTAATGTTGGTCTGGAGAGATCGTTTATATGTAGTGACGTAAGTATAGTGAACATGAGTGCGTATAAAAAAAAAAAGTGCGACGTACATTTTGGCTGGTGGACAAGCCTCTGTCAAAGCGAAACGTTCGGAAAATGTACTGTGCAATAACAGTGTGTGGCGTACCATCTTTTTTCTGTATTATACTACCAGTGCCAGCACGATATATATATATATATATATATATATATATATATATATATATATATATATATAATATAGGTTAATATGCCATTGATGGTGCCCATATGTGGTTTACATCTATGCCGTGGGAGAAGATCTTGTGCATTGTCTTGCTTGTTGTGTGACCTCTTCTTGCCTTTCATTTACGAGCATTAAAATAATGGGCTACAGATGTCAGAAGATAAATAAGTTCTGCTTATATCCTGGGCTGAATAAATTTTTTTTTAAATAGATAGGAAGGCAATTTATTCGTTCTTTTTGTGGAGATATTTCTTCCACGAAAACTTTGGTAAGAGATGCGAACTTTTAAGAAAACAATGCAGGGTAGCTGGCTCAACCTACACTAGGCTAGAGATGCGAGTTTTGAGCGTTAGTTGTTTTCAGTGAGTTAGGAAATCCAAACTACTACGGCACAGTCAATGCATGTTGACTGTGAGTAACACACCTGCCCGGTTTACTAGTGCCAGCTTTCCTAGCTGACTTCTCTCCTTTTGCCCTTGTTCGTACATCTCTTTGTTTTATTATGTGAGAAAATGCGACATGCATGCCGTGCTCTAAGCTACATAAATAAATTTCGGGCAGTGGTTTATGTCATCTTTAATTTCTTTTCATAGATGGCATTGCCAGCTGATGAGCTCCAAGTAACAGCACCTCACATTTACTGCGCTCCAAACAAGATATGTACTTTTGCTGGCAGCCAAGCCGAAGTCATCACTGTCTCCACGTCTGGAATACAACGGGCACTTATTTTTTGCCTTTTGCCATATTATGTTAAGAACCTAGAATATCCATTAGCATTTTACCAAATGCTTGCTCTCGTGCAAAAAGTTGTGCTGCCAGGAGACAAGCTAGTGAAAGGACTGCTTTCTACCCGTCTGAAAAGTCTCTTTGCGCTCCTAAGCAGTAAAAATGTAATCTAGGGAGTAGTGCTGTTCGCGCTGCTTTCCATGTTTTTCACCAACTCTGAAGTGAAACAAAAAAACAACATAATCTGTGATTTACTTCAATGCGGTTGGTTAGCTCCTAAGGTGGGAGAGGCTTACACCATCAGCAGCTGTCTTTTTCACGTCATACATTGTTTACTTCTAGTCACAAGCAGTGCATTTACTTGTTCTAGTCATTTGTTCCTCTCCCTTGTGTTGAAGGCTGGTTAATTTTATTTCATTTGTGTATTCATAGGCCTTAGAATTTCTTATAAACATAGCTTAAGCATTTAATTCACCCACGTAGATGGTTGTTTTGCAAAATGTAATGCACTCTATTTGCCCTTTGCTCAGTGAACAGATCGGTATATATCTCTGTGCCTGTGCAGAAATCTAGTATTGCAGATATTAAATAGCATCAATTCTGATGTTTGTCATTTCACACAGTTGTGCTTCAATGACTGTATATGGGAGGTCTCATGGATGGTATTTTTGTATCCGACCTTGTTGAACAAAAAACTTGTAATAAAGAATTTCGTACCTGAGAGTACTCCAACTTATTTTTCGAGAACATTCACATAATATTAAACGGAAGAGCTTATTACAAAGGCTAGGTGCATAGTTAGGAAGTGAAATAATGACATTGCCTTCAACTACATTAAAACTACTCATTGTCACAATATTATTGCCAGGAGCGCTTTGCAGTATGCTTTTGCTCACCTGAACTAAATTATTATCGCCAATCTACAATACTCATGCATATGTTGCTTCCCCAACTGTTTTTCTTCATTGAGTGTACTTCAAGTAATTTTGTGCCTTTTCTGCACAAGTATGTAATACTCTAGGAACTGAAGGTATTTTTGGCTTCCACAGATTTAGAGGGACATTAACTCAGAGGCAGTATATGTTAGAAACTTACAGCTCAGTTATATTGGCAGTCAAGCAGGAACTGTCCCCCAAAGGCTATGTTAAATTTAGGGGTTACTTCGGCTATTTATTCAGATGTCTTTATTGTGATTGCGCTGTATTGTTATAGCTAACCTATAAAATCTATCATGGCGTCATGATTCAAAATGTTCTGCATCTCGAATGGGGCCAACATTGTGATGCCTCTCAGTTGCCTCTGATTTCTTCTCGCCACAGATTGTCATGTAGAAGTTTGAATTATGGGACTGAAAGAAAAATGTTTGGGTCGATACCAATGCGAGCAAATTACATGCTCTCTTTAAAGCTTTAATGAAATGCATTCACAGTGGAAGTCTCTTCTTTTATAGTCCCACAATTTAAACACCAGCATAACTATTATCTGAGGTGAGAACATAGCCAGCTGGCAGGCATGACAATATCGCCCCAATTCGAGATGGCAATATCTTGTATTGGAACTGTGCAAATTTTCTAGTTTGGCTATAAAAATAGAATGCAATCAAGAAGAAAATATCCGTATAAGTTACTGAAGTAACCCCTAAATTTAACACATTCTTTAGAGGTTACATTTGCTTTTAGAAAATAAAGGACTACAGCGTAACCTCTAAAGCTGCATATTTTTCAAGGGTAACGACGTCCCTTTTATTTTATATTGGTTACAATGTACCTTGTAATATAATGATTACAACGTGCCTTATATTTTGTATTAGTTACAATGTGACTTATCATATATGAGTTAAAATGTACCTTATAAATGCGAATTTGTGCACCTATACTAAGGGTTACCCAGCTAAGGGTGTACCGTAAGCTTCTTGCTGTTGAGAAGGGACTCATGCTCCGGCGCTCCTCGGCGGTCGACTACATCCTGGGCAACATGGCCCTGCCTGGTGCTGACCGCATGCCCCCGTGTGTCCCACGCCTTCTGGGCCCGGTGGCAGCGTTATACCTGCGGGAGATGGCCGTTCTCGTAGAGCCGACGTCGTACGTGGAAGCCATCCGCCTCTTCGAGAGAGGCGCCACGGCAATTGCAGACGCTTTACTGACCGCCCCTTACAGGCAGGCGCTCTTGCGGCTGTGAGCTGTACGGAAAACAGATTTCAGAGCACAGGTGTGCAATATAAGTGACAAAAAGATTGTTTGCACAAGTTAGTAAAAAGCACAATGGTGATGATGTTGCTGTGAAGTTCATAGCTTGTGACGAATTGTTTAAGAAGAGGATGAGCAAAACTAGAACAAGGTGAAAGCCGGAGCCAATGTTTTGACAAGTGGACCTTCCTGCTTTCACCTTGTTCTCGTTTTGTTCATCGTCTTGAATTTCCATCACCCGCCTTCCCAGTGTTATCCATGGTTTAAGAGAGTCATTTTCAGCTGCTTGAAAAAGCTAAGGCGAGAAGGCGCAATCAGAAATCTTGTGGCCGCACTAAAGCGAGGCACAGTCATTTCCATGCTGGAAAAGCTATGTCCCGGCACTAGCAGTAACAAACATTTATCGAAAAGAGACCGTGTGTTCAAGCTGTTCGAGCTTCTTTACTCCTGTTTGGTTGGCTGCTTAGCCTGCAATTACCAAATATAGCTGCTAACTGCTCTGCTAAGTTGACCAATATTTGTTCACAGAATTAATGCACACTGAATACTTGTGAGTAGTTTATCATTGTGCACAATAGACTGTTGCAACTCTGGCTGAAAAATCTTACTTTGGTACTGCCTAATATGATACTGTGGCTCGCGTACGTCGTTTACGCAGATGTTTGCGTAAAGAAATTGTGTAACTTTTACCACTGCTTTGACCTTGCTGCCAGCTCAAGAGACTGCTTTTCACCGGGAACAGCATATAAGCACTTGTTTTTTATTCATGTATCATATCGGCTTTCATAGTTTTCGAACATACTCGGCCGGGTAGCTTTCACTGCATACCTGCATACCGAGTAGCGAATACCTGAACTGGCCCGGGAACTCCCTTGAAGAGACGGTGGTAGAGTAAATGACTAGGAACGAGCGTACTTTCTCCCTAGCGCAAGAGGGTAGATATGCGCTACCATATGACTTCGCTAGCTTCGACCATCAGCCTACCACAGCTGAAGTGGTAGAGTTTCAGAGGATCATCTTTGAACGAGCCCTAGGCAGTGCAAACGCGCAGCAATACTCGGACGTCTAGAAATTTGAGGCTCTCTGCTGAAGCACGGTTTCCGACACGCCACGATTACGTCTCCGCCGGGACTGGGGGAACAGCAGACGTTCCCTGTGTTGGGTGGACTGATGTCAGGTTTGCGCTCGACCTCTGCCGTTGGCAGTGGCTGGAACGCCGTGCTCGGTGAAACAGCGAGAGAAATGGCATCGAGGTTTCGGCGGCTCGGCAAAGCTCTTGACACCTGGCAGATAGTGCGTGGTGACGACACCCGGGTAGTGTCATAAAACTACAATGACGTGCTGGCGGTTAAGGTAGGTTATGATGTGTTGGGTGCGGAGGTGAACGAAAGTAAGTTCACGCTGCGTTCCGGTAGGACTGAATTCCTAAGAGTGGAGACCAGCGACCAGGCTCGGGCCCATCCGTGCCGGACCATCCCCCTGCTGTACCAACGCCGATCCTGGAGTGCCCGACCGTACACCGGTGACGCGTCGTTGACCGGAATCGACAAGGTCGGAAGCGTGCTCGCTAGACGTTTGCAAGACGCGATGTTACCGGTAGAGTACGTTTACTACGTCAATAAACGCATGCTCGTAAAGATGGACGACAGGCGCCTCGCAGCCATACCCAACACACTAGGTGGATTAGGCTTGAAACCGTAAGACGGCAAGCGGCATGTCAAGACCTGGAGCCCCTCGCCACCTATCCCTGTGACTGTGACCAACCAGACGGGTTTCCGTCCTGTTCAAGGGACTGAAAGATACGCCCAAATGTCCGTTCGTGTCCGGCCTGGCGACGCGGTGAAACTTGCAGATGGCACTCTCCGAACCAAGCTGGCATTTGATGACGTGCTTGAACTTGAGGGTACCGTGAAAAGAGTGAGACGCGAGGAGCTACCAAGCCGGCAGATCGCCCGCTCCGAGCACACCCGCCTGCGGAAGCTTGTCTCGCCCATGTACTTCACCGAAGTGCTGCAGACTGCCACCAACCTGCAGCCTGAAGAGGGCGCCTATCAGCGACTCGACAACCGCGTGAAGATGGCGAAGTCTGTTGCCGCCCCGGACTACGCCTCCGAGAAGCACGCAGTCGAACGCATAACCACCCTCTCCAGGCTAGCGGCTAACCGCAAGAAGTCACTTAGCAAAATGCTTCGACAGCACGAGCCCGCCTTATTCCGTAAGCTTCTTGCTATTGAGAAGGGACTCATGCTCCGGCGCTCCTCGGCGGTCGACTACATCCAGGTCGCAGCTTTGACTGACGATGTGTCGCAGCTTGCAGCAAACTCGAACAACAAGGGGCACTCCGGCGTAGTCCCTGGCCAAGATGCAAAGCGCCGCACGACAGTCAGTAAGAATGGCCACTGACACAATGTTCGAATGTTCCAAAAGGAGGTCGGCAGCGAGATCGATGGCGGCAAGTTCGGCCACTGTCGACGACGCGGCAAAGCGCAGTCGGCACTGGCGCGTTTCCGAGATGCCCGGTGCCGTGCAAGCCGCAGCACCGGACCCGTCCGGCGTCACCGAGCCATTTGTGTAGACGAGTAGTCGTCCTGCCAGTCGCTCGTGCAGTAAGGGAGGCGGTCTCCTGTCTCATGGCGCACGCCGCCGTTCGGCGCTTTGATGCGACGCCAGGCACCGCGATGTTCACGTCGAGCAGACCGGAGTAGTAGGGCAGGGAGACGAACTGTGGCGACGACCCGATGAGCTTTGAGAACTCGGTGGCGCGCTGGCCCATCCCCGAGTTCGGCAGGGAGTGGAGTCTGCAGACGAGCCATTGGCCCTGTGGTGAGCGCTGCAGGCGCTCAATGTGGTGGAGCGCCTGCTCTCGTGCACGAAAGGATGGCGGCCAGTTGCCCACTTCCGCGAGTGTCGCCCCTACTTGGGAGGAGCGAGAGAGGCCGTATAGTTCTCGCACCGAAGTACGGTGCGCCATGTCAACAGCATTCCAATTCGCCGCTCGAGCGTTGGTGGTGGGGAGGGCGTAGAGTGCCCTCGATGTGGCCTCAGTTGTATACGCGCAGTGCGAGTTGCGGCGTGCATCCGTGTCCACGCCCGAGAAGAGAGCGCGCGGCGCTGGCGACTTTCCTTGATTGCTTGCAGATGTGGGAGACGGCCACATTGACGTTGACGCGGCAGTCGATCTGCAGGCCGAGGTAACGGACGCTCTTGCGCCACAGCTGGAGGCCGATGCTTCCCATGTACTGGTCCACCGCGTCGATCGCAGTCTGGACGGATGCACGCACCTGATAGCCGACTGCAGTAGGGCCAGTCGCAAAGAGGGCGATGTCGTCAGTGTAGATGGCCAGCCGTACTTCGTGCGGCATCACTTTTGTGGTGTAGTCCGGAAGTCGCGCGAGTGCAAGATTAAACAAAAAGGGGCTCAAAACACTGCCCTGCGGAACACCACTGCCCACCGGAACACTGCGCGGCCGGCTGAGCGCACCTCCAACCCGCACCCGAAGCGTGCGATCAGACAAGAAGGCTCGCACGTAGTCGAGTAGCCGGTCGGTGATGCCGAGCTCGTGCAGCGCACTGAACATCGTAGAATGCGGCAAGCCATCGAAGGCGCCTTGTACATCAAGCAGAGGTAGCCTGCCTCGCGACGGCCCGCCGCCTGCTCGAGAGTTGCGACAACCTCGGCCAGGGCGTCAGCCGTTGCGCGCAGCCGGCGGAAGCCGCTCTGCTCGGGAGCGAATGCGTCGAGTTCCGCTGCAATCCACTCCAGACGACGAAGTGCCATTGCTTCGAGTGTCTTACCGGCGACAGACGTGAGTGAAACCGGGCGGTAGGAGCTGACGCTGCTTCGCGGTTTGCCACTCTTGAGGAGAGGTACCACGGTTGCTTCTTTCCACTCGGGAAGGACGACGCCGGTGCGCCAGACGCGGTTGTACACCTCCAACAGCGGTGGGAGCTGCTCGTCGTCGATGTTTCGCAACGTCTGGTAGGTGATTCCATCCGCGCCCGGCGCAGAACGTCGCCTCCGAGCATTGAGCACGATGCGAAGCTCGCTCAAGGTGAAGACCTCCGTGCACAGCGCCTTCACCTGTTGCAGAATCCCGTTCGTCGGAAAGCAGCGCAGCGGCGCGAGGAGAGCGGCTTTGTTGTGCTCAGGAAGCTCGGGAAGCTCGAGAACTGGGCTATCCGGTGGAAGCAACGGCGGAGGCGGTGCAAAGGTGGCGGCGAACGCGTCCGCGAGCTGCTCTCCGCTCGAGCCCTGTGCGCCGCTATGGGAAATGCAGGACAGCGAGGGATCTTTGGTCGAAGGACAGCGCCGAGAATGCGCCATGGGCGCGATCTGTTGCGCGTATCGTCGAGCGACACACACAAACTGCTCCAGCTCTGGTTGCGCCGCTCGCTGCCTGGCAAGACGGCGGCACGCCGCATCAAGGCGATTGTAGAGTCCAATCCTCTTTCCTGTCGCTCCTGATGGCTCGATGTTGAGCGCGACGCCGGACAGCTCGAAGGTTAAGCAGCTTGATGTCGGGCACCGGCGTTCCCGCAGGCACAGAACAGCATCTCGTGGCGGCGTCGACACAACGTGTCACGTGAATCAGGAAATCTGTTCGCAGTAGTAGGCGTGGCACAGAGTTTCCGAAACTGTGTCGAGTCGGTGACACGGTAGGAGCGCCGCGGTCCATGGGCTGCAGCGAGCGGCTCGAGGGAGATCGGGTAATGATCGGAGCCCTGAGTCTGAAGACACCCCTTTTTCCGCCGGCTTGACTGGGCGCAAATGGCAAAGAATGCTTCGGTATCCAGTAGCCGGAGCTCATGTACCCGATGCGTTGCGCCGCAGAATTGTCGGCTGTAGCTCTATCAACACCCCACGAAATAACTGCACGAATGTGCGGGCGAAAAAATTTCATTCGCAAAATGGTCGCTAAACTATTCGCCTTAGCGGAATGTTTCATGTGGTGTGCGCTCGTGCCGTGCGTTCATGCTGGGAGCAGGATGATGATGTGTGTGGTTTAGTGGCGCAAGGGCCAGATATGGCCAAAGAGCGCCATGTCCGTGTTAGTTAGTTTGCAGTGAAATCATGAGTACTATGAAGTTTGAGTGCCGTGGCTGTAGAGGCGCCTTAAAAATGGTAGCGCTAAAGTGCGTAAAATCTGTATAATAAGATTATGGCGATGACTTATGAAGTGTACTATGAACAATAAGACAATTAAAAATAATGATACGATGTCTAAAAATATATCAGGTTATATAAGATATGCTAGAGCACTAATGCCTCCTTAGAGCCCTTGAAACACAAGGGCCTGGAGGCATGTGCTATTTAAAACAAATATCGCAGCGGCATCCTCTGGAGCGAGGATGCTCTACGAATTTAATGGGCTTATGACGTGTAGAACTACATCTTTTAAGAAGTCGAGGACTGCCTTGGTGTTAAAAAGCGGTTCATGACCAAGAAACATAGCCGGGTGCAGAGGGATGTAATAACGGTATGCTAGCGAAAAATGTTTCTTTCTTTCAGGTTCGGCTTTCCGACACTCCAAGAGTACATGGAGTACGGTCAGCCTCTCACCGCATCTACCACAGGTTGGAGGATCGTTTCCTGTGAGTAAAAAGTTATGGGTCCCAAATGTGTGTCCTATTCTGAGGCGACAGAATAGGACATCTGTTCGCCGAGATTTTGTTGGGGAGGGCCAAAAACCTAACCGGGGCTTTATAACGTGCAGTTTGTTATTTGTTTGCGCGTCCCACGTGCACTGCCAGTGACTTCGCAGTTTATTTCGTACGAAAGGCCTCAGGTCTGTGACAGGCACATCAGCGGTAGGGTTAACAGCTTGCGATGTGATTGACGTGGCCATCTCGTCCGCGAGAACGTTACCTTCGATTCCCCTATGGCCAGGGACCCAGCATATTATGATATTTTGGTTAGATGAGTACGCTTTACATAATACCGAATACAGTTCATTGAATACGGGATTTTTATGTTTGTAGAGTGACTTTAAGGCCTTCACGACGCTTAGAGAGTCTGTATAGATCGCTGCTTTTGAAAGTTTTGATCTTATATGCTTCACGGCAGAGAGTAATGCGTAGGCCTCGGCCGTAAAGATGCTTGTTTCGGGATGCAGTACATCGGATTCCGAGAAGGATGGGCTAACTGCTGCATAGGATACCCCCGCATTTGACTTCGAAGCGTCTGTGTAGAAATCTGCGCAGGAGTGCTTGTACTGTAGTTCTAGGAAATGCATTCTGATTTCGGCCTCAGGAGCGTGCTTTGTAACTTTTATAAAGGATATGTCACGTAGTATCACCTGCCAATCCCAGGGAGGTAAGAGCTTGATTGTGTGTATTAAGCGATCCTCGAGGAGTGGGACATGCATTTCATTGCTAAGCTCCTTCACACGCAGCGAGAAAGGCTGTCTTATAGAGGGGCGATTGCTGAAAAGTGTAGCGCACGTCATATCGGTAACGGTATCAAAACATGGATGTTCAGGATTTGAGCGTACTTTAAGAAAATATGTAAAGCTGTTGTATGATCTCTGTAGGTGGAGAGACCATTCATTTGATTCAGCATATAAACTTTCTATCGGGCTTGTTCTGAAAGCGCCCGTGGCTAAACGGATGCCTAGATGGTGAACCGGGTCTAGCATCTTTAGCGCGCTTGGGGCGGCAGAGTTATATACCACGGCACCATAATCTAATCGTGACCGGATGAGGCTCTTATACAGATTCATTAGGCACTTCCTCTCACTACCCCACGTAGTCTGGGATAGAAGTTTCATTAGGTTCATTGTTTTCAGACACATTTCTTTGAGTTGTTTAATGTGTGGGACGAAAGTGAGTCTATTGTCAAGTATAACACCTAGAAATGTGTGCTCTTTGTTTACAGGCATCTGTTGTCCACACATTTGTAAGCAAGGATCTGGAACAAGGCCTCTCTTCCTTGTAAACAGTACACAAGAACTCTTTTGAGGATTGATTTTAAAACCATTTTTCTCTGCCCACCCTGACACCTTGTTCAAACCATGCTGTACCTGTCTCTCGCATACTGTGAGGTTACAGGATTTGAAGCCTATTTGAATGTCGTCCACATAGACGGAATACAAAATGGCTGGTGGTAAGGAAGCACGAAGCGTTGTCATTTTAACAATAAAAAGTGTGCAACTGAGCACGCCTCCCTGGGGTACACCAGTTTCTTGTGTAAAAGGACGTGACAGCACATTGCCGACTTTCACCCGAAATGTACGATTGGACAAGTAGTTTTTTATTATGTTTAGCATATTACCATGAATGCCCATTTCCGATAAGTCTCGCAAGATCCCGTATCGCCACGTTGTGTCATATGCCTTTTCCATATCGAGAAATATCGAGAGGAAGAACTGTTTATGTATAAATGCGTCCCGGATATTTCCTTCAATACGTACAAGATGGTCGGTTGTGGAGCGCCCTTCTCGGAAGCCACACTGATAGGGATCAAGCATTTTGTTCTGTTCAAGGAAATGGATCAGTCGCTGATTTATCATTTTTTCAAATACCTTACACATGCAGCTTGTGAGCGCTATCGGGCGGTAGCTTGCCACTGAGGAAGGATCTTTCCCTTGTTTTAAAACAGGGACCACAATGGCTTCTTTCCATGCGGTCGGAAGGTACCCTGCGTCCCAGATAGTGTTGAAAAGTGTAAGTAGTGTCAGTTGCGTGTCATTGTGTAAGTTTTTCAGCATTTCATACATGATTCTGTCAGATCCCGGTGCAGAGCTCTTGCATGCGCTCAAGGCAGCTCTCAACTCTGCAATACTAAAGGGGCGGTTGTACGGTTCATTCTGCCGACACTTTCTTATGAGTGGCTTGCGTTCTTCTATTTGTTTATATTTGAGAAAGGGTTTTGAATAATTGTTGGAACTTTGACACGCTCTGAAAGTGCTCCCCAAGTGAGTCTGCTTGTTCAAGCAGGGTGTCGCCTTGAGTGTTTACCAGGGGGAGTGAATAAGTTTGTCGTCCGTTTATCCTGTTAACCCTGTTCCAGACTTTCCCGTCCTCTGTATAAGAGTTGATACCCGATAAAAACTTCTGCCAACTCTCTCTTCTGGCCTGTCGGCGCGTTCTCCTTCTTTCGGATTTTGCTTTTTTAAAATTAATAAGATTCTCCGCAGTGGGAGAGGTGCGTAGCAACCCCCATGCTTTGTTTTGTTTCTTACGGGCGGTCCTACATTTGTCGTTCCACCACGGGACGCGCCGTTTGCATGCGAAACCGCTCACTTCAGATACGCATTTAGATGCGGCATCTATAATGAAGGCTGTAAGATACTGCACGGCAGCATCAATTTCTAAAGAGGACATGTCATTCCATGAGATCCTGGTGAGAGTTCGGAATTTCTCCCAGTCGGCTGTATCGATTTTCCACCTGGGAGCCTGCGGTAGACATTCTTTTTCTTTAGGTGATCTTAGCAGTATAGGGAAGTGGTCGCTGCCGTAAGGGTTGTCGGTAACTTCCCATTCAAGTTCAGGCAGTACAGACGAGGAGACTATGCTAAGATCTATGGAAGAATAGGTTCTGTTTGCAAGAGAGTAATATGTGTGTTTCTTCTTATTCAACAGACACGCACCAGAAGAAAAAAGGAACTGTTCGACAAGACGTCCTCGCGCATCTATCTATACGAGGGTCGCCCCACAGGTAGTTATGAGCATTGAAATCGCCAAGAACAACATAGGGTTCCGGCAATTCATCTATAAAGGACTGAAATTCATGTTTAGTTAATTTGTAATGTGGGGGTATATAAAGCGAGCAAATAGTGACGAGTTTGTTTAGCAGAACAACTCGCACCGCCACTGCTTCAAGGGGCGTTCGAAGCTGTAAAGGTTGACATGCTATACTTTTATGAGTGAGAATCGCAACACCACCCGATGATGCGACGGCATCATCGCGATCTTTGCGAAACGTAACATACGTACGGAGAAAGTTTGCGTGTCTGGATTTTAGATGTGTTTCCTGTAAACACAGCACTTTTGGATTATGTTTGTGGATGAGTTCTTGCAAATCATCAAGGTTTGTAAGGAGACCTCTAATGTTCCATTGGATGATTTGTGTATCCATATTTAAAATAAATTGGTGCTGTGTTTACGGAAACGGATGGGATGCCTTAGATTACAGAGCCCTTTCGAGGCCCTGTAATAGGGGTTTTGTTCTTTCTGGAGCGTTCGAGGGAGCCTCGCCGCTCCTTAGGCGCTTGGTGCGCCTTGAGGATGGGTGTAGTGTCCATTGCCTCTTGTGAGGCGCCGGACACGTGCTCTTGCGAGCGAGATGTTTCCCGAGAGAATCCCGCCTTGGAGGGCAAGACCCCTGCGCCCACCAGCCCGGAGGTCGATGGGGCTCCCTGAGGGATCTGGCTGCGCCGGCTGTTGCCAGCGCTGGAAGGGGCCGGGGAGGTGGGGCAGCCTCGGCTGCGCCCACCTTCGGGGTCGATGGCCCCGTCTGCTGTGGTGGCATAGCAGCGTTAGCTGCAGCCGCCGAGGGGGCGGATGGCGTCACTGCCGCCTCACTGGGTGTGGGTCGAACAGCCGCCGGAGACCGTTGTGGCGCTGCCCCCTGACGCGCCACATCGGCAAAGGTGTGCTTTGGCAGGAAGGATACCCGCCTGCGTGCCTCTTTGAAACTTATGTTTTCTTTTACTTTAATTGTAACTATTTCCTTTTCTTTCTTCCACGATGGGCACGACCGCGAGTATGCAGCGTGCTCCCCTTCACAGTTTACACAATGGAGAGAGTTTTCACAAGTTTCAGAGGTGTGCTCATGAGCACTGCATTTCGCACAGGTTTGGCGGCCTCGGCAGCTCTGCGAGCTGTGACCGAAGCGCTGGCATTTGAAACATCGGAGTGGATTTGGCACGTACGGCCTAACACGGAGCTTGATGTGCCCGGCCTCGATGGACTCGGGCAGAACACTTGTGCCAAAAGTAAGTATCAGGTGTTTGGTCTGAATTTCCTTATTATCACGCCTCATCTTAATTCGCCTAAAGTTGATGACGTTCTGCTCGCTGAAGCCCTCCAAGAGCTCAGCCTCAGTCAGCTCCAAGAGATCATCATCAGACGCTACGCCACGGGCGGTATTCATTGTACGATGAGGAGTTACGGTTACTTTGGCGTCACCAAATGAAACTAGATTGGGTAGCTTTTCATACTGTTTCTGGTTGCGGAGTTCCAAGAGGAGATCGCCGCTTGCCATCCTGGATCCTTTATAACCTGTACGAAAAACTTGGGTAAGAGACTTGGACACGAGGAATGGTGAGATTGTTCGCACGGGTTTGTCTGGTGTTTCGGAGTGCACTACATGGAAACGAGGAAAAGTTTCTTTTTGACGGGCAAAAAATTCGAAGACATCATCGGTGCGCCCCCTCTTCAGGGAGCGATCAGGTAAGGGGGGGAAGAAGAAGCCATAAGAGATTGTAATTTCGGCAGTAACGCCAGCCACCCACCGTGGAGTCCTACAAGGGGACGTTGCAGGACCTGTGAAACATGGCCTGCAAACGCCAGCTGTACATTACCACTATAACCAAATATGATATAACCTAGGCTGGCTATTCACACAAGGTTAACCCTTGCTGCCTGGAAAAATTGGAAGTAAGCGGAAGCTAGGAGAAGACAGGAAAGATGAAAAGTGAGAGAAAGACGAAGACTAGAGGAAGAGAGAGACAGGAAAAGGCAACTACCGATTTCCCCCGGGTGGGTCAGTCCGGGGGTGCCGTCTATGTGAAGCAGAGGCCAAAGAGGTGTGTTGCCTCCGCCAGGGGGCCTTAAAGGTCCAAACACCCGGCATCGGCTCAGCCCCCAGGATCCCCCTTTCCCCAGACACGGCTAAGCCGCGCACGGTTACACGCGGGAGGGTGCAACCCTCGTGTGCTCGGGTCCGTGGTGTCGCAACACACCAAACGCTTGCTGACGCAGACGCCCCTGCGGGGCTGGGAGCAGGAGTCGCTAAACACACAGTCAGGTGTTGTAAGGCGTTGAAGTACAGTGTACTAGAATACCTATTCCCCTATTCTAGTACACTGTAGTTGAGGCTCTTGGGTCTCTCTTCCGTTCAGAACGCGCAGCGAAGACGAACAAAGACAGAAGCAAGAGGGCGTTGAACGAGCGCGCCCGGCGCTCTCGTTTACGGCGAAGCGTTCGTTGAGAGCGACGTTGCATAAGTGCGGCCGTCAAAAGTCGCGAATGGGATTCTCTGGATCGTCTTCAGACTCGGTGCGGCCGAAGAGTTTGGCGGCACATGACTCGACAGGCTCGAGTCATGTGCCAGTCATATAGTCGCGGCGCCGCGATGTTCAGCTCGCGTATACTTCCCCTCTCCCGCTCTCACCGAGAAACCGCTGCGAAACCTGCCGTTATGTTTCACGCTTTCCTTCTTATCCTCGAAAGTTTCAGAAAACTGTTGCTGCTGTGTGACTTCATGTCACAAGTACAGCGTCTGTGTCTGCTGCACAGAATTTTACAAAAAGAAACGTGAATTTTGTAGGGATATTCTCCGATATTCTATGAAGTTATGTGTCTTTGTGATTACTACGAACTCGGTAGCGTGAAAAATATGGCAGATAAGTAATACCTATATCCTTAATAATCCCTTAATTTGTACTTATAGAGGAAGCACTTCAATTCCAGAATTGAGGACTCGAAGTCATATGATTACCTCAACAAAAACTTCTTAAACAAAATCGTTTTGGGTGCTACAACCTACAGCACTTTGGCACTGCGGGCGGCGCCCACTATGGCAGTAGCGAAAGAAATATGAAATAGTGGACCAGTGAGGTTGATCCCTCAACCCCATCTTATTGCGAGTGCCGACCAGCAGGTTTCGCTGGCACGGGCTTCATGGCGGTCTTTTTTTTTTATGGTGACGCCAAGAATCGACGCGAAGCCTGCTCTATTATGCTCCCAATATTTTGGTGGTACCGCAGCTCGGAGAATCACCTTTGCCCGTATAGCAGCAAATAAAAAACACAGGTCTTCATTGATCACAATGAAGAGAACTCGTACTTGTCATAACATTGGCGCCCGCGCAGCAGGGAGGCAGGTGGCGTTTTCCGTTTTTTCTAATATGGTGGGGAGAACAGCGTCACTGAGACACAAATTTTCGTTTTCGTTCAGGGCTGCCCACAGCCAAAATACTGCGGGCCATAGTACCTACGACGATTTTTGTGAAAGCTGTTGTTGGGCAAGATATGAACGTCGGCCTTCAATGTTGCAAATGCAATGTTGCCGCTAAAATTGGTAATTAAAACTTTATAATATTTTTTTTTTTACTTGTGACGTGAGCCGTATTTGCCACGATGCCGCATTTGTATTGGTTGCCAAGCCTTATAGTCTGACAGAAGATGTGCACATGCGCTTATCGCAAGTTATCAGTGCAGCACCCTGTGTTATTTGGTGCAGAAAAAACAGTGTGTATTGGCCTCGAGCTCCACCACTGGAAAAGCTGGTGCTACCGTCGGCGTGACGTACTATTAGGGATGACGTGGACACAGCGGCCGCGTCGGCTGCTTCTGGAGTGCCGAAGCGAGCTGAAAACGAGAGTTTAAGTTCCCTCGTACGCTGCGGTCCTCATTTAGTGGCGACATTTTCCCGCTTCGAGTGTCTCCTTTACAACGCTAGAAAGCACTACAATAGGTAGTGGCTGCCTTTGAAGGCGCGCAACATGGTAGGCTACTGCTCGGTGTCGCAGTGCTGGACGTACGCAACGGAGCCCGGTGTCAGCCTTACTCACACGTAGCCGCAGGACAAGAAGCTGCGTGAAGCTTGGCTCGCGAAACATAAAACCTGCAAACAGTCAAAAACCTTGGGATTCTCACCGCATTTCACGGTGACGTGCACTACGATGCGGAAGAGTGGCTTGAGTAGTACGAACGGGCAATGTAATCACTGCCGCCCCCACCAGAAGCTTCTCATCGTCTATTTCGCCCTCGAAGGTGGTGCAAGAACGTGGTTTCAAAACCGCGAGGGAAGTTTGACGACGTGGAATGAGTTGTCCCGTCGGTTGCTCGATACATTCGGAAACGCAAATCGACGTTACAACGCACAGCGCCGGCTGCAGTCACGTATTCTACAGCCAAATAAAGGTGTCGCCATGTTTGTCCAAGATATGGCTAGTTTGTTTCGCCGACCAGATCTCAACATGTCCGACGCAAAGAAGCTGAGCCACCTCATGCGAGTTGTAAAACAACAGCTGTTTGCCGGCCATGTGCGCAATCCGCCGACAACCGTGGATGAGTTTATTAAGGAGGCCACGCGAATCGAGCGGGCACTGCAGCAACGGTACGAACGGTATGATCGCTTGGTCGCTGGGGCACCGACAAGAGCCGCAGCACTCGCCACGGCCGATGAGACTTGCTTACGCCAACTGATCCGACAGATTGTGCGCGAGGAAATTACAAAGGAGAACGCTAGGCACGCACCATCAGCACATGCATCGCCGCCGCAGGAGTTCACGGTTGCCTCCGCCGCTGAAGTGGTGCGCCAGGAACTCCGTCAGGCGTTTGTCCCTTCCGAGCCATGTCCAGAGATGTTATCCCAGCTCACCGCCTGCGGCTACGCAGACGCGGTTCGTCGTCCATCGCCTTCCGAGGTGCCATACCAGCCGAACGCATACAGTTATGCCGACGCTGTTTCTCGTCCCTTGTCTACCATATCGTCACCGCAGTACCGTCAACGGCCCCCCGTCGCAGCATGAGCCCAATAGGAACAAGAAGCGTTGAACAGCGGGAACGGACGGAATTGTCGAATTTCTCACTACATCCGAATGCCAAACCTGTAAGGCGACCCCAGCTACGCAAGAACGATATATGGCGCACTGCGGATCGGCGACCGGTATGTTATCATTGTGGAGAGCCAGGACATATTTATCGTTTTTGTCCTCATTGTCCAGCTGGCAACCAGGCAAGTGCACAGGCTGCTACGCGCCGTTTGTTTACTGAAAACCGTGCCTCGTTCGACGACAGCCATGCTGGCCGGCAAGTGAGCCCATCTAATCTACGGTCCCGCTGACCATCTACAGCGCGTTTTTCCACGCCTAGCAGCCCAAGTTTTACTGACGTCGCCAGGGATCGGTCTCCGTGCCCACGGCGGGGAAACTGAAAGCAGCGACCTCTGGGGGGAGGGGGGGGGGGTTTGCAAGTCCTCAAGTTGCCGAAAATCCCTCACTGTTGCCGAAAAAGGACGACGCCGACAAAACTGTGACTGCCGACCTGGCTGTAACGATTGACGGCAGGAAGTGACGGCCTTAGTAGACACCGGCGCGAACTTTTCTGTATAGAGCGATCCGCTGGCAAACTAAAAAAAGTCAACATGGAATGGACCTTACATTCGAAATGCTGGACACCTACAGGCAAGTGTACTGCAAGACTTACTATCACGAACGTAGCTTTTGACGCCACATTTGTGATTCTACCGGAGTTCTGCAAATCACTCATATTTGGAATGGACTTCTTAAGGGAATACGGTGCCGTTGTCAACATACGCGACAGCGCGGTAACGTTTTCTCCTGAAAAAAGACACGACCCATGGCACAGAACCCCAACGCCGAGTCTTACGTGTTGTCGACGAGCACGTCTGCATACCCCCGCTATCATGCGGACTTGTTTCCGTCAGTTGCGGCGCACAGTATAAAGAAGACGCAGTAGCGGAACGTGCAACTGCTCTTTTATTCCGCCAAGGTGTTGCCATCGCGCGTGGCATCGTCAGCTTAGGCGACGGGCGTGCGGACGGGCTCTTGACAAATTTCACAAACGAACGTCGGCACATCAGTAATGGCACCGCTGTCGCACACTAACATTAACTCGACTGCGCTGAAGACGATTTTGTCATGCAACAAGAAGCCAAGGCTCGTACAACACCATGTACACCCGCTGTTGACGTTGGTCCGGGCTTAACGCCAACAGAACGACACCATCTTATGGCACTGCTCGAAGAGTTTAATGACTGCTTCTCAGCTACGTCGCGAGTGCGACAAACGCCGCTGATAAAGCGCCGCATCATCACGGAGGAGACGGCACGACCCAGTCGACAGAACCCGTACCGTGTGGCTCAGAAAGAACGTGAGGTAATACAGCAACAGGTCGAGAAGATGTTACAGGATGACGTAATCCAGCCATCAAAGATCCCTTGGGCATCACCTGTAGTGCTTGTAAAAAAAAAAAAGACGGTACGTTGTGGTTCTGCATTGTTTATCGCAAGTTGAATTGCGCTGCAAATAAAGATGTTTATCCGTTGCCACGGATCGATGACTGGACAGGCTACGGCATGCGCGCAACTTCTCTACCCACCTTAATAGTGGATACTGGCAAATAGACGTGGATGAGCGCGATCGAGAGCAGACTGCTTTTATGACGCCTGATGGGCTTTACGAATTTAAGGTTATGCATTTCGGCCTCAAGCCACGTTTCAAAGGCTGATAGACATTGTCCTATCCGGACTCAAGTGGAAGACTTGCCTGGCGTAACTCGACGACGTAATTCTTTTTTCTGCCACTTTTGAAGAACACCTAAAGCGGCTGCTGTCATTTCTTCAAATCACACGGTCCGCGGGGCTTACACTGACTCAAGAAAAATGTCAGTTTGGGTTTCAAGAACTTCAGTTCCCAAGTCATGTCGTCAGTCAAGACGGTGTTAGGCCTGACCTGGACAAAAGTGCAGCCATCCCAATGTTCCTACGGCCAACGAATAAGAAGTCAGTCAGACGGTTCCTGGATCTCTGCGCCTATTACCGCCGATTTATCGCAGATATTGCTAACCTCGCCTCTCCACTCACCCGCCTCACAAGAAAAGACGTTGCGTTTCTATGGGGAGAGAAGCAAGAAGCAACGTTCAACGTTTTACGGCAACGTCTACAAACTCCGCCTGTGCTCGCTCACTTTGACGAGGATGCATCAACAGCGATCCACACAGATGCAAGCAACGTGGGCCTTGGCGCTGTTTTCGTTCACCGGCAAGACGGCACCGAGAGAGTAGTTGCCTATGCGAGCAGAACACTGCCACGTGCTGAGTCCAACTACTCAACCACGGAGAAGGAATGCCTGGCTCTCGTAGGGGCAGTCGCGAAATTTCGCCCATGATTGTACGGCCGCGCTTTTGAAGTCGTTTGTTGGTTGATCAATATGAAAGATCCTTCTGGACATTTGGCACGTTGGAGCTTACAGCTTCAAGAATACGACATGACAATAGTCTAATAAAAGTAGGGAAGGCAGCACTTAGATGCCGATTGCTTCTAGAGATCACCAATTGCACCGCCGAGCGCCGACAAGGATGAATACGCAGGTTTCCTAGGAGTTGTTGATGCGGCCGCCCTCTTTCGGCAACAGGAAGACGACCGGGAGCTCAACTGACTCATATAGTTCTTGAAAGGGCGAGCCACGAATGTGTCGAGATTATTTTCAAGAAGTATACCATCATTCTGTTTGCGTAATGGAGTTCTCTACAGGGAAAACTTTTCTTTAGCAGGGAAGAGCTATCTGCTAGTAGTTACTGAAAACCTCAGCCACGAAATCTTGCAAGCCTGACGTGACGAAGCCACCTCCGGCCACCTTGGTGACACGCGAACAGTGGCACGAACCAAAGAAAGATGGCTCGCAGCAGAGGTGAAACATCACGATCGAAGTTGCCTTCAGTGCCAGCGACGCAAAGTACCACCGATAAACCCGCTGGGCTACTGCAGCCCGTTGCCGTACCGGAAGCGCCGTTTACTTGAATTGGAATACACATTCTTGGCCATTTTCCAATATCTGACAGCGACAACCGATGGGCATAGTCCCGACGGACTATCTCACCAGATACGCGGAAACAAAGGCAATTCCGTGCGGCACTGCAGCTGCGGCAGTCGTCATCACCGACAAAGGAACCGCATTCACAGCTGAGCTTTTGCGCATTGTGCTCGCACTCAGTGGCACAGCGCATAGGAAGACGACAGCCTATCACCCACAAACGAATGGGCTCACAGAACGCCTCAAAATGACTATCGCAGACATTATTTGCATCTACGTCAGGTGAAGCGCAAGAATTGGGACAAAATATGGCCGTACGCCCCATTCGCACATAATACGGCACGCCAGGCAACAACCAAAATGACGCCATTTGCTTTGATCCATGCTCGAGAAGTCAGTCACAACGATGCTTAATGCTCCGCTGCCTATTGACAAGAATGATTCACAAGAAGATGCCGTAGAATTCACTGGGCGCGCCGACGAAGTACGAGAGCTCGCGCGCGTCATAATAACTACACAGCAAGAACGTGACGGCCGACCATACAATGTCCACCACCGATTTATCGCTCATACACCCGGGAAAAGAGTCTGGGTTTGGTATCCGGTAGGACGACGAAACTTCTACTCCGACATTTCGGACCATACAAGGTTCTGCGCCGTATTAGCGACGTGAACTACGAGGTCGTGGGCGACGGTTAACGCAGCTCCAAACGCCTTCAACAGGTGCTCCGTATCTGTCCTGATGATGTGGACATCGACAAGCTGTTTATCGAGTCTCACGACTACCATTTATTGAGCACCGAGACGATGTTCGCTCTGGAGGGAGGGTAATGCGGCGTCACTATTTGTGCCAGCTACACCCTGACGGCTACAAAGACGACGACCGGGCCGCTTGAGAGTACGAGCACGATAAAAAGAAGACAAAGACGTCCTCTTGTGCTGGCCTGCATCCTGCACGTCCTTTTCGAGTAGAACGCGGTACTGCGACTTGCCGCAATAAAGCCCCGGTGCTTTGTGGTCTGCGACAATACATATACATATGAGGAAATCTGAAAAATATAACATAATACAGTAATAATTAAGTACAAATTTATTTTCGATGCTATATATGTGGACGAGCTTTAGGTGATGGTGTTCAAACGCTACGCACCAATAACATATAGCTATCAATTCGTGTTTCAATAATATCCCACGTACACCCTCCCACCTTTTTAACCTGAACGCACGAGCGTCGACCGCCGAGTCGATAGCGCCGTACGACGGAACACAGCGGCGAAATGAGCGAGAATACGTGCATGCGCGCGATGAGCACTCCGGTGCAGCTGTCCTTTGCCAGGCTGTTACGGGAACCGGATTCAACCTCACCTGCTTTTTTGTGCGTTATCGCATTTCCTTCTATTTTGTGGATGCCGCTGGGAAAAGATTAGAAAAGGCGACGTGGTACCGTCTGCTTTCCTGTATGAGAGGTAGGTGTGAATTGATAAGCGAAGTAACCCCATCAGATGTCGTTGCCATTGCGCTTCATGATAACGCCTTTCACCCGTTCTATTCGGGAGTGTGCTGTTGTGCATAGCGTGAATGATACCGCGTCGCGTTCCAGAGGAAAAGAGACAAGCTGCAGTATGCATGTCTTTGAGCGGCGCATCCCAAAGAGAGATCGCGAAACTTTAGATTCACAGCTAGCTAGAATGAACAAGATAGTTTGCGCGTTTAGAGATGAAGGGCGCATAGGTGACGCTGCAAGGAACTGCGTTCGGAAGACGACAGAAGAAAACGATGCCGCCTTGGTTCTTGTCGCCGAGGCCAATCCCTTCATGACGGCCGGCCAGGTTAGAGATGCGGTTGGCCTGGATGTCAGCGAAGAGTTGGTGAGAAGGCGCCTTTTGGAAGAAGGCCCGAAGAGTCAAACTGCTGCCCAAAAGCCGTTTCTTTCGGACGCGGCGAAGGCAAAAGGACTGGATTTTGCCCAGGCCCATCTTCATTGGACAGCAAGTGACTGGCACAATGTCGTTTTTACCGACGAGTCCACATTTTGCACGCAGTGGGACCAAAAGCGCAAAGTATACAGACCAGACCTAACTAGGTTTGGTTTTTCATACTATCAATATTTGGTTAGTTTCTGCCTGTTTCGCTTTTTCATGATTTTTATTTGTTTTATTCTGGATTACAGAAACCGGAGCAAATGTAAAAGGCAAGAAGCCTGACAAAGGCCTTTCCTCCGTATGCAGTTCGGCACGCAGGTTTTACATTACACACATGCATAACCATAATTGCAAACAACTCAATCGTAATTATTAATCAGTAAATGTTTCTGTAATGCATGACAAAGGATATGGGATCTTTGTAACAAAACACCTCATAAAAATTGAGTAATTGTTTTCATCTCTGATAGGTATGACCCCCGATACGTCTAGCAAGTAAGTGCCTGTGGGCGCAGAAGTGTCAACGTTTGGGGGATGGTAACAAAAGAGGGTCTCGGAGCACTACAGAGAATTGAGTGCCGATTTTGTCCAACTCCTTCCTCCATTATTAGCATTATAGAACAGGAGCTCTTTCCTTATGTCCTCGACGGTCCTTTTGGTGACGGCTTCTTCATTTTACAACATGATTTGTCCCCCGTGCACAGATCTCGCACTGCCAAAGGCCGCCACTGGGAGCGGACATTAATACAATTGAAAACGTGTGGGCCGTAATGAAAACTAACCTGTCCAAAATGGGGCTTCACAACGCCAGCTGCGATGAATTGTGGCGCGACCTCGCCACAATCTGGTGGAGCTTTTTGCAGCTACTGAAGGACAACCGGAAGCCCTTAGTGATTTTTCTAATACAGCTGCTTGACAAACTAATACCCCTTAGTGCTAGTGCGAGCAGACGTATCCTTATGGACTCTTTGCATTTTTCTTTTTTTGTTCTTGAAATAGGAATAAATTTATTTCTGTTATGACATTGACAATGCGTCTGCGATTTTCTTTCCAAGACAGAAGTTCCTGTTCAGCAGGACTTCGAGTGGCAGATACGTTTAATTTGCCGCAGGAAAGTGCTACGTGATCGACCCATAGCAAAAAGAAACAAATTGCTGACGAGCATGTAGTATAATCAGCGGGCGCATATCGCATTCCATCCAGCGCCAGCGCTACCACCTGACCGCTTACGTATAACTTGATGGAAGCGCTCAGAGAAGAAAAAGGATGATGACGATAACGGTGCTCAAACGAAGCAGGGCTGAGGTCCCGTTCGCAGAACAGCCTAGCAGAGGAGAGCTGCACCGGAGTGCTCATGGCGTGCGCGCGTATTCTCGCTCATTTCGCCGCTGTGCTCCGTCATACGGCGCTCGACGGTCGACGCTCGTGCATTCAGGTTAAAAACGTGGGAGGGTGTACATCCAATATACGTTACCTGGTAGCCTAACAAACAAGTAGATAGCGCGTCCTATAAGAAGAGCACGCTTTTTCTTACAAAAACGACAACTACGCGAGACGCAACGTGCACGTGACGTGAAGACGTTGACGTTTGGATCAAATATAGACATCGAAGAGACGTTCATGGTTCACTGGGAATCAGAGCTATGTAAACGTACAGAGGATCAACAAAGCGCGCAAAATATCACGTAGCTCTGCAGAGAGCCCTTACTACAAAAGACCTCCAATGGCAGACAGAATAAAAGCAATGCATGAACGGTGACTACCTCACAACTTCGAGCACCACTATCGAAAACGTGTGCCAGATCCACTGAAACCATTCTGGCGTTGTGCAGAAAACCTGCGCACAAACACGGGACAAAGGGACACAGACAAGAAGGTCGCTTCTCTATCACCATTTGTTTCGGGTTGCAGTTCAGCTGTTCAAACTTGCTCAGTTTAACAATATTCGGAGACGAAACGCCGCCGACATGCCTTGATGGGTACTGCCCAAACCGTCGTGCGTATGCGTTGAGCATCAGAGGCGCGATCTTGTACGCGTCCCAAAATACAACGGAGGCGGTCCGTTCAGTACGTCACGAAATAGGCGGTCCGCAATGTTCGCGAAAACGAGAGGAAGCAAACAGCCAATGAGCGAAGTGGAAGCCTGCGTCACGCTTTTGACGTCTGCTTGGGGACCGTATAATATATTGAGAAGCGTTTCCAACATGTTGAGAAATATTTTGCTATTATGACTGATTAGCAAAATGTTTCGGTGTTGCTTTTCAAAGATTCAATTTGGAATGCGAAACGACTGAAACAAAATATTGCGGTTAATGTCTTCAAATGGCGCTAGGTGGTGTCGCAGTTTTGCGAAACGTTTAGTGATGGCGCTAGCCAACACCCCGTTTCAAGTACACGGCGCGCATTTTGAAGCGCTTGGTTCAGTTGTTCAGTCGAGCACTGGAAGCCATGGCGCTAAACGTGGCAGCACCGGTGAAGGGGCCACGTGTGTCGGAGGCACAGAGAGAGACGGTGGTCCCCTTCATGGAGCAGCATCCCCAGCTGGCTCTAAGATCCAGCAAGCTGGTGCCGCGCTTCACTGTTGGCGACCGCCGATGGCTGTGGCAGCAGCTGGCCGACGCGCTCAACACGCAAGGCCCTGTCGCGAAAACCACTGAGCAGTGGCAGGAGTGGTGGCGCAAGCAAGTGTTTGAGGCCCGCCGCAACGCTGCCGCAATTGCCGAAGAACAAAGGTGAGTGACCGTCCAATGGTCTGGCCGATTTGACCTTCGACATTGGCGTGTATTTTCAGAAGCACAGGAGGGGGGCGGCTACATGGTTTTCATGGCCGAGTCCTGCAGCTGACCGGGACGGTCCGCCTCCACGGCGTGACCGACCTCCCCTACCAAGAGGTAAGCACACTGCCGTCGTAATATCATGGGTTCCTGAACGGTACCGGTTTAGAGTTTGCCATTATCTGTAAGTGGTACCTTTAGCGGAAGGCGACACCGTTGGTGAGCAGGAAAATAGCGTAGGAGAGAATGGAGAAGCAGGTAGGTTAATCAACTAGAATCTCAGTTGGCTGCGCTTTCGGGAAAAGGGGGATTAAGTGATCATCACAGAATTAAAATGCCTTCAGGGAAGTGCACGAGGACGGTAATACATGGGATCATTAAGCACTCAATAACTGCAGAATATTTCCGCAAATGTTTATTACGAAAACTTGTAACATAGGCATTGTAACGAATAGCCACGTAGTGAAGGACACGCTTATGACACTTTCCAGCAGGCTGACGTCCCCACTGCGGCGATGGAGGTGGAAGGAAGGACGAGGCTGCGGGCATGCAGAGCACAGCGACACGTAAGCATCAGAGGAATGAGTGTTTTAATTGTCGCCAAATGTGTGTGCAGTTCGTAAACTTTTAATGTGTTTACTCTACAGCGGCAGAGGATCCACCGCGCCGCGCGTCGCCTACCGAAAGGGTGGCCGCTGCACCTGGTAAGTTATTGATCCTCAAGCTGTTAAATAAAATGAGCTCTCGTATTTTATTGAACTAGCCCAATAAGCCATAACATGGCCATAGCCACATTTATTGGTACCATAAAATGCAGTGCAACTGTAGAAAATGCTGTATGCTATCAGTGTTGCAGCACCCTGTTCGGCCACCACGTCGACAGCGACCGCAACGGGTGGATACCTTGACTACGATGTCGTCGCAGTGCGCCTGCAGCCTGGAACAGGGCGACGAGGTGCTGCAGGTTGGTAGGCCCTTTGATGTCATTTTACATGAAGGACAGAAATATTCTTTATGCTTTGTTATAAGTAAATCATGAATCTGAAAAACAAATCAGATTGGGAACAAGAAATATGCGTTGTATTGAGGGCTCGGTATCGTGTCTTGCCAACAACGATCAGCCGCCGGGCAAAATAGCACTGAAAAGGGTTGTTTGGTGGTGAGAGATGCATTTGAGTAGATGGCGGAAGAGCAGTTCCAGCAGGTGTCTGTCTGTCCATATGAAGAGGGCATAGCTTGTACACGACGCTTGACACTGCCAAAGGATGCCATCAGGCCAGTGGCTCTTCAACAGAGAGGGAATCGTTGTGCACGTCGCAGTTCTTGAAAACAGCAGCTGCCAGCCGTGAGCTGGTTGCGAGTAATTAGCAACTCATGCGAACAGTTCCACCATGATCATTCATTCCAGGTGCTGCGGAGAATCGAAGCCTCCACAACCCGCCTCGCTATCGCGGCAGAGAGGACTGCAGCGGCTCAGTAGGGGATCCTGGAGCAGGTGCGCGCCATAGCGCAAGACATCGCTGCGCACCTGCAGCAAGACAGGAATTAATTTATCGTTTTCAGTATCATTTTATTCATTTCTTTTTCATCAGTTCCGTTTGTTTTATTGATTTATTCTTTGAATTTCTTTTGTGACTAGTAATACAGGAGGATTTTTTGGTTGAAAGGTGTAATGCATGCACCCATCTTTGTACTGTGGTATTTGCCTCTTTCTATTTATGCTTATCCAGCTGCAATGCCATCGTGTTTTTTTTATTTACACATTTCGAAGGCGCCCAGTCATTCACACTGGAATAATTACAAATAGTTGTCGATTTCTGTGTATGGGTTTTGTACTGTGATATTTATATTGCTTCACTGTGTTATAGCTTACTGCACTCATTACGAAGCGTTACCGCATAGTGTTCGCACTGTGATATTTTCATTTCGGCACAGTGAGGCTAAGGTGCAACAACTACTATGTGCTCTTTTTTTCAGAGCACCAAACTAGTCCCTCTTTAGGTTGCATAGTTTCACAAATGAAAATGACCATCATCATTACACCACGCCAGTGATTGGTTTCCTCTAGTCTTCGTTCTCAGAATAACTTTCACGTGTGACACTTTCTGGGTGCTGTGAGATTGTAGAGCCAATTATTCATGCTTTATGTAACATGTGTCATCACAGCTGGCAAGTGCACTCAACTTCTTACATTTATGATTCACCTGTTGTTTAGCATCGCACTACAATTACTGCAGAGAAATGAATGCTTCTAGTCAATGACTCATAACATTGACAAGGGAACGGCATACCTGTGAAAGTCCTACTTTCTTGCAGGGTCACGTAAATGTAACTGCAAGTTTTATGTGTGCCGTGGTGAAAAAGAATTGTGTGATGCTGATGTTGCAACCTTCTCACATGCTTTGCTACCTGAAGCATGTTGTACTACAAAGTTTGTGATGTACTTGTCATCATAGAGTGTGATAATGTTGACCTATCTATTTTTTGCTCTTTTTGCGCTATGCTCTGTTATCATGAGTGAATCATGAATCTGAAAAACAAGCCAACTTGGGATGTTGTCAGGAGTGACAAGCGCCAACAAAGAAGGAAGACGAGGAAGAAGGAGTGAAGCGAGCGCGTGGAGCCGCCATCTTGGAGAAGAGGCGCGCGCAGGGTTGGACGTGGTGGCCGGGCGCAGCTTTCTAGGAGAAGACGGCCGGAGATCGCCTCTCTGGGTCCTGCCCGTTTCTAGGCGACGCATCGACGTCTCGCCCGAGTACCAGGCTCGGCGAGCAGGGGCGCGATCTTGTACGCGTTCCAAAATAGCACGGACCGCCTCCGTTCTAAACGTCACGAAATAGGCGGTTCGCAGTGTTCGCGAGAACGAGAGGAAGCAAACAGCCAATGAGCGAAGTGGAAGCCTGCGTCACGCTTTTGACGTCTGCTTGGGGACCGTATAATATATTGAGAAGCGTTTGCAACATGTTGAGAAATATTTTGCTATTATCAGTGAGTAGCAAAATGTGTTGGTGTTGCTTTTGAAAGATTCAATTTGGAATGCAAGACGACTGAAACAAAATATTGCGGTTAATGTCTTCAAATGGCGCTAGGTGGTGTCGCAGTTTCGCGAAACGTTTAGTGATGGCGCTAGCTACCACCCCGTTTCAAGCACACGGCGCGAATTTTGAAGCGCTTGGTTTAGTCGTTCAGTTGAAGCCATGGCGCTTAACGTAGAAGCACCGGCGAAGGGGCCGCGCGTGTCGGAGGCTCAGAAGGAGACGGTGGTCGCCTTCATGCAAGAGCATCCCCAGCTGGCTATAAGATCCAGCGAGCTGGGGCCACGCTTCACTGCTGGCGACCGCCGACGGCTGTGGCAGCAGCTAGCCGACCAGCTCAACACGCAAGGCCCCGTCGTGAAAACCGTCGATCAGTGGCAAGAGTGGTGGCGGAAGCAAGTGTTCGAGGCCCGCCGCAACGCTGCCGCACTTGCCCAAGAACAAAGGTGAGTGACCGTCCAATGGCCTGGGCGATTTGTCCTTCGACATTGGCGTGTATTTTCAGAAGCACAGGAGGGGGGCGGCTCCATGGCTTCAATGGCAGAGTACTGCAGCTCACCGGGACGGTCCGCCTCCACGGCGTGACCGACCTCCCCTACCAAGAGGTAAGCACACTGCCGCCGTAATATCATGGGTTTCTGAATGGTGCAGGTTTAGAGTTTGCCATTATCTTTAAGTGCTACCTTTAGCAGAACGCAACACCGTTGGTGAACAGGAAAATAGCGTAGGAGAGAATGGAAAAGCAGGTAGGTTAATCAACTAGAATCTCAGTTGGCTGCGTTTTCGGGAAAAGGGGGGTTACGTGATTAACACAGAATCAAAATGCCTTCACGGAAGTGCACGAGGACGGTAACACATGGGATCATTAAGCACTCAATAATTGCACAATATTTTCGCAAATTAGTACGAAAACTTGTAACATAGGCATTGTAACGAATAGCCACGCTTATGACATTTTCTAGCAGGCTGACGTCCCCACCTATGCGATGGAAGTCGTCGTCGAAGACGAGGCTGCGGGCGTGAGCACAGCGACAGGTAAGCATCAGAGGAATGAGTGTTTTAATTATCGCCAAGTGTGTGTGCAGTTCGTAAACATTAATGTGTTTACTCTACAGCGGCAGCGGATCCACCGCGCGGCGCGGCGCCTGCTGAAAAGGTGGCCGCTGCACCTGTTGGCCGTTGCGCTGGCCGTTGCAATTCTGTACTAGAAGAAGAATAAAACTTGAACTTGAACTTGGTAAGTTATTGATCCTCAAGCTGTTAAATAAAATGAGCTCTTGTATTTTATTGAACTAGCCCAATGAGCCATAACATGGCCATAGCCACATTTATTGGTACCATAAAATGCAGTGCAACTGTAGAAAATGCTGTATGCTATCAGTGTTGCAGCACCCTGTTCGGCCACCACGTCGACAGCGACCGCAACGGGTGGATACCTTGACTACGATGTCGTCGCAGTGCGCCCGCAGCCTGGAACAGGGCGACGAGGTGCTGCAGGTTGGTAGGCCCTTTGATGTCATTTTACATGAAGGACAGAAATATTCTTTATGCTTTGTTATAAGTAAATCATGAATCTGAAAAACAAATCAGCTTGGGATGTAAACAAGAAATATGCGTTGCATAGAGGGCTCGGTAACGTATCTTGCCAACGATCAGCCGCCGGACGAAAGGTTGGTTAGCCCCGAAAAGGGCTGTTTGGTGGTGAGAGATGCATTAGAATAGATGACGGAAGAGTAGTTCCAGCAGGTCTTTGTCTGTCCAAACGAAGAGGGTATAGCTTGTATGCGACGCTTGACACTGCCAAAGAATGCCATCAGGCCAGTGGCTCTTCAGCAGAGAGCGAATCGTTGTGCACGTTGCAATTCTTCACAACAGCAGCTTGCAGCCGTGAGCTGGTTGCGAGTAATCAGCAACTGATGCGAACAGTTCCACCATGATTGTTCATTCCAGGTGCTGCGCAGAATTGAGGCTTCCACAACCCGCCTGGCTGTCGCGGCAGAACGGACGGCAGCAGCCCAGGAGGGGATCCTGGAACAGGTGCGCGCCATAGCGCAGGACATCGCTGAGCACCTGCAGCAAGCGAGAAATTAATTTATTTTATTTATTTGTTTCACCAGTTCCGTTTGTTTTGTTTATTTATTGTTTGAGTTTCCTTTGAGTAATAGAGGAGGATTTTTTGGTTGAGAGGTGCAATGCGCGCACCCATTTTTGTTCTGTTGTATTTGCCTCTTTCTATTTATGCTTATCCAGCTGCAATGCCAGCGTGTTTTTTTTTATTTACACATTTCGAAGGCGCCTAGTCATTCACACTGGAATAAATACAAATAGTTGTCGAGTTCTGTGTATGGGTTTTGTACTGTGATATTTATATTGCTTCACTGTGTTGTAGCTTACTGCACTCATTACGAAGCGTTACCGCATAGTGTTCGCACTGTGATATTTTCATTTCGGCACAGTGAGGCTAAGGTGCAACAACTACTATGTGCTCTTTTTTTCAGAGCACCAAACTAGTCACTCTTTAGGTTGCATAGTTTCACAAATGAAAATGACCATCATCATTACACCACGCCAGTGATTGGTTTCCTCTAGTCTTCGTTCTCAGAATAACTTTCACGTGTGACACTTTCTGGGTGCTGTGAGATTGTAGAGCCAATTATTCATGTTTTATGTAACATGTTTCATCACAGCTGGCAAGTGCACTCACCTTTTTACAATTATGATTCACCTGTTGGTTAGCGTCGCACTACAATTGGTGCCGAGAAATGAATGCTTCTAGTCAGTGACTCATAACACTGACAAGGGAATGGACATACCTGGGATAGTCATTCTTTCTTGCAAGGTCACGTAAATGTATCTGCAAGTTTTACATGCCGTGGTGAAAACGAATTGTGTGATGCTGATGTTGCAATGTTGTCACATGCTTTGCTACCTGAAGCATGTTGTACTACAAGGTTTGTGATGTACTTGTCATCATAGAGTGTGATAAAGTTGACCTATCTATTTTTTTGCGCTTTTATGTTAATTTACATCTACCCATTCGGACATGCTGTGACGAGTGTGATGCTGTCACTACACTCGGCGTTACATTTTGTTTGTGTTTGAATCCGCATTCATTACGCGTTACTTGCTTGCCTCGCCTGCGTATTCATGCTTGCACAGAAGTTTTGATACACCTAGCACAAGAGATGGCTAGCAAGCATATTGCCTCACTCCCACCAATGTACACTGACCGTCAAAATGCACAGGATGCGGCGGTTGCGTTCATTCTGATGTGTTTTATGAACATTTTTCGCACCTTTTGCTGATGGTGACCATGAGTACAGAGTGCGAATCATATGTATTGCTTCCATGAAGTCTGTCATGACTATGATGGGTCAAGGGATGTTTTTATTTCATATTTCATGTGACATTTAAAGAAAAGGCTGCACTTTCACGTTGCTACCCTGTTTCATGTTCCACTAGGAAAGAAGTACTTGTGATGTGCATATTGCATAAGACAATGCTAGCTTGGGAGCAGCAGCGAATGCAGTTCTTCACAGATGAAGGGGCATGAAGCATTGCCTTACGACTGCTTCGCGAGTACTACTGTTAATAAGTGGCAGCCTTGGAGATTCTTGCATAGTGACGAGGGTACAATTGTTTCCACGGCTGTGGCATTCTATTTAAAGGATTCTTTGTATAAGTGTACTTCATCAACATCATCCTGGTTACGCTCACTGCAGGGCAAAGGCCTCTCCCATACTTCTCCAACTACCCCGGTCATGTAGTCCCTGGAAACTTCTTAATCTCATCCGCCCACCTAACTTTCTGCCACCCCCTGCTACGCTTCCCTTCCCTTGGAATCCATTCCGTAACTCTTAATGACCATCGGTTATCTTCCCTCCTCATTACGTGTCCTGCCCATGGGGCTCTTGCATTGCCCAGGGGGCGCTGCGAAAAAAGGTGCTAAAAAGCGCCCTCTGTCCTAAAATGGGTCGTACCAAGCTCGGTCGTCTGCTTCGGAAAGCACGTTTACAATATGGACCTGCCACTTTCGGTTGTGTTGTATCACGGCCTACAGCGAATATCAGGCGCCGAAGATTTTTTCAGGGGTGGCACGCTGCGTAAAGGCAAGAAATTATGCAGTGCCGAATACGTGTACGCCGTTCAAGAATTAAGCGCGAAGTTTTAGCGCGGCGTCAATCGCAAGTGAAGCGAGTCGCGTACGAAGTGGATCGTTCAGGTAAGGTTTGCACGCTGCTAGATTCAGGCGCACAAACGCGAGGAAATGCTTGCTATATATGAATCCACAGCATCGATAAGCAGACATGTGTACGGAACTAACTACTCGAGCACACAACGGTACGCGCCGCGACGGCAGCGGTCTTTCAGCATGCCGCGATGTACGAACTGCTCGAGCGCACGATCGTACGCGACGCGACTGCAGCGGTCTTTCGACATGCCGCGAAGCGGCGGTTCTCCTGCAATCTTTGTTGACTGCATGCATAGTAGCGGTCATCTGTCCCTTTTAGTAACTGGTAATAACTGATGCAATGCATATGAGCTCGCACGTGCGTGAGAATCGCGCAGCGCGAGCTCGTGCGCTACTCGCTTGATGTAGCTTTTAATGACAACGCTCGAAAATCGATCTGCTGTAATCAATACTATCTTGCTGCGCTGCCTCAACATGCTGGCTTGAGGTCAAGTATGAGCACATTTAACTCTCTAACCTGTGCTGCTCGTAGTGGGGTAGTGAATTATCACCGAATCAACCCGGCCATTTGTGGTCATTTGCACACACCTGGGCACTTCACCACTTCGCACCGGTCGAATCGTTAATTGTCGCTGTGGCCGGGTTTCGAATCGTGAATCACCAGCCATGCCTGCTACTATGTCGGTCTGCTGTCGGGACTGGTGCAAAAGACCGAATTTTAGAACGCAGATCTATAATCAAGCAAGCTTCAAGACAGGTGAAGCAGTCAGCATGGCGCGAAGTTTCGCTTACCCAGCGCGAACTGCAGTTATACAGCGCGCCCGACGCTCCGCTTCCTGAGGCCTTGAAGGGAAACGATAGAATCGGATGTTGGGATTCAGGCCTTCTTGTTCATGGGAGCCCACGACGCAGCAGTATCGACGGTGACGCTTTTTCGATGCTGAGCTAGGTCCCTCCGGATCGGCGTCACCGATTCCTTCTGCTTCCAGCATTACGTCCCACGGCACACGGAGAGTCCGTTTTCGTTAAACTATAAGGCTGCGACCAGCTCGCAGCGTGGTCGACGTGGTCTGTGAGAAGTGGCGAGCCTTTTCGCACTCGCAACAGGGCAGAAAAAAGTGCGAATCGACGCAAAACTCGGCCTAGAAACGTGCTTCGCCGCAGCCAGGGCTCAATACGACCCAAGCTGGCACGACCCAGATGTTTCCCGCGCCGCCACCAGGCGCCGCTAGTATACCTCAAACTCCAGTGCAAGACGCCCATCAGCAACCGCGACAGCTCCGGGAGCCACAGCTGCTTCAATAGCCAGAGTAACCAACAGCACCAGTACCTTGCGGCGGCCTACTGGACAATGCATATTGTGCGGCGCCGCCGATTAGGCCAGGTAACACTGAACACGGTATTGTCGAGAATACTTACTGAATTTGATCAACAAAGGAAATGGTTTGTTGACAAAAATCTACTCCCACACACTCACCGATTGGCCCATGTTGAAATGAACACTTGGCCTACCTTGTCTGAGATAGAAGATATTGCTAACATCTGGCACACACTTCCTTTCACACAATGTTTCCCGATACCTTAATTTGTTGATCCTAGTCAATTGTACTGTGACAAGAGTCATTCAGTCTCTCGAGCGGAGATTCTAGACCATCTAAGGCACCAAAACCATGAGGCCTTGAAGAGCGCTCTACACACCGAGATAATTAAGGTCAGAGAATTTCTGAAGAAAGTTGATGATTATGGTTTTCCAGAGGATCAACTAATCATTGGATTGCGAGCCAAGGAAAAGCAGGTCAGATTTGAAGGTCGATTCTCTGCCTAGATGTCTTGGAAACTGAGCCATTATTGTCTATTTATTGACCGAGCAGTTAATTAAACAGAACTATTTGCCTCTTTTTAAAGGACTGACTATGGCGGATGAATATGTCACCGTCCTGCAGAAATTACTGACATCTTCCTTCCGGTCAAGCTCTTGCAACCTGTGAAACAATTAATTATTCCAACCACTTGGACTACAGCGCTTGGAACAACCACCAAAGAATAGTTAGCAATGGACCTGTGTTTCGAGTGATGGGACAATTTATTGACGTCCCAACATCTTTTACCGAACTCATGAGTTCTTTTATTCATCTTCGATTTACTACGCAGACAGGGTAGATGCCCTCGACATAGGAGACGATGACATACCCAGGTGCTCGGAAAATTTATACTACTGGAACGGACAGGCTGGAGGACTGGAAGGATTACGTCAAAAGGGATGGACCCTTGTGAATTTGCTTCTAATTCTTCGGGAGTCTAAAGTCCGAAACACTAAAGTGACCGTGTAGACGATCAAGTGAATAACACGACTTATTTGTTAGACACAACAACTGAGGAAGAGTTAGACAAAAGTCTTGACCATGTGCATCAAATCAACACTGCAATTATGGCAGCCATTCACGCCGGGACTCAGAAACTGGGTCTGAAGTTAAACCGTGAGGAAACAATGCAAACTTCATAGTACCTCAACTACGGTAAGATCACTGTACTACGTGGTCAATTTTACCCTTTGGAGACAAAGCGTTGGTCACGCACCACCTGCGTTACAAACGACCAACTTCCATCTTTTGGGAACATCATGTCCTCAATTGGGACCGATGCACTCACTGTGGCCCAGTCGAGTCCGTCCATCGCCTCAGCCTGCATTAATTATGTGTTCTTCAGTATTTTTGCAGTGCCATCTTTCCATGCCGCAATCCGTTGTTGCAGGGATCTCTATTGTGTGCTACTGGACCATTAAACAAAGAACAATGGGAGCTCTTTTACTTAAGGTCTGCGTATGTGGACTCCTCCCTGGGAGCAATATCTGGAAAGGCATTACGAGATTTTTGATCCGACAATTCCCAGACATGGTAACAGAATCCTTGTCCTTTTGGTTGTTTCTGTCAAAGAAAGCTAAGTGTCCGCTAGTCCCGAGATTGGCGCTCACTGTTGGGAATCCCAGGATTATGAGGTACGAGAACCGAGATTTCCGAAAGTTGCTTGAAAAGCCAACGTCATTGAATCTTCCAAGAGGGTTGAGTGCAATCATCTTTGTCCAGGGATAGGTGCGAAAGAACCTTGGCCAGAACTCACACAACATTGTCAATATGTTGTTGAGAGAGGCAGCTGACAATATTGACAGAGAACACTATTCTTTGCTCCTATTCCTGAGGGACATCAAACCAGCTTTCCTTGGATTTTTGGTTGAATTCAAGGCTTTCGCGGGCATAACCGACTCATTGATTGGACTTTTCCAGAATTCCCGGACAATAAGGGCTCAATTTAGACGAACATTCTCCAGAGACGTTGACATCCTTCTGAGCAAGAGTGAGCAATTGGCTGCTCGAGTAGTAATAAGCTCAATTAACCCTTACGCAACACCGTGGGACTGTTCATCCGAACATGCGGATTATTTAAGGAGTCTCTCGTGGGCCACTCTTTTAGTGGGTGTCACCATACCTCACCCTTTTGAATATATGAGTTCACCCATTGAGTGGAACCCAAGGTGTAATCGGTGTATAACGGGAGACCCGCTAACGAGAGACAAGTTGTCGATGCTAGTTTCAGGCCCAATAGAACTGAATTTGAAGGAATGCGGTCCTCTAGCCCCTTATCTAGGCTCGACCATATCGAAAGCGGCCACTCTTTTCCACCCGCGGGAAAAAGTGGTGAAGGTCCCCTGATTAGTCGGGCATTCAAATTGCGTTCCGCAATTGGATGGTTTGTTCCCGCAATTTTAGCCTAGCTTCATCGATAATGAACAATCTGATTCAGTTAACTGGATTAGAATTGCCAAAGCAGTCGCTAAAGTCGGACAGAACTGGAGCTGCAGTGCATCGATACCATTCACCTCGTCAGAGTGCCGGAGGATTCTCCAGTGTAAATCCCATGACGCTTCTGTATGGTCAATTGACTGTGTTGGAACGCGAACCAGACGCGGCTGTGTTCATTACCACTGGCATCCAACTTGTCATGCATGTTTCAGAGAAGTTGAAGATTTGTCCCTAACACGTGAGGAGGAATACGCCCCCCAGGATTTTTCTAAAGTTTTGAAAAAGATGATTCTAGCTTGCGAGGAGAGCGTGATTTACGAGCGAACACCTCCTCCCATTCAAGGAGGAGATTGGCCACTGCTCGGCCCGAGTGAACAATCATTCCATGTAGGGGTGGCGCAAGGCCTGATCTTCGGCATTTTTTCCATCGAAGGAAGAAAAGGAGAACAGGACAAAAAACTCTTCCCCTTAACGTTCAGAGACAAAATATGAATCTGTGACTATTTTTTTGGACTGTTAAAAGAAATCTTGAGTGCCAGAATATGCAGATCAACCTATCATTACACTCTCATGTCAAAAAACAAGCCAATGGCAGTCATAATTAATTGTACATATAGACTGATTGATCATATCATGACCAACGAGGGGTTCCTGTCTTTCGTCAACGACGAGTTTGTTTTGAGTGCACTGGCTCGCACAAGACGGAAACTCACCCCGTCGTTTCGCTCCACCAGCCATGACGCCGGGCAAACTGTGGTTGACCACCTCCATGCGTGATTGGCAAAAAAAGTGCACCTTCAAGTTCCTCACAGAGATTGGTCAGAAACTCTCTGGGTCTTCTTGGATCCACAAGGACCTAAAATGATGACTATTGCGGTGTGTTGCCACTGCACCGACTAGTGGTGGAAAAGTTGTATGAAGGTCATTGCAGAGAGAGGTGGCATCCTTGAAAACAATCTTGACCCACTATTCAGCAAATGTTCACGAAAGCGCTGAAGACAAACGGAAGTTTCCTGAAATTTGTACGGTCCATCCGGAATTGTCGGGGATGTGAAATTTACACCACAGGATGTGAGGTTTGCAGGGTCGTGTCTGCCCCTTTTGCCAGGCTGTTCCTCCCGAGCCTAGCTCTTAGGAGGAGGAGTATGTCTGTTCAACAAACCAGTGTTCACGTCAACTTGTCAGCTGCAAAGTCTCCACCTCTGGATCATTTGATCATCGTCCACTTATATGTTCCGCTGATTTCAAGCCTTAGGTTAGTGCTAATGACAACGGGCGGACATTACAAAATCAGGGGAGCTTTTAGCACGGGTGTCTTGGAAAGGAGACGTGTTGTGCGGTGGGGACGGACCCGGACGGATGACAGCCGTCAGCCTTCGGTTGAGCCCTCCCAGCAGAGCGATTTTTAATAGTCTAGTAGATCTAAAGAACTCATATTTGAGAGGTTTGAAGCCAGTTCCACCGCCGGCCCTAATGTCAATGCCTGAATGTATCAAGAGACGATGTGTTAACCTGCACTTTTGTGCGACTTCTGCTTCGGACTTTTCCAGGGAAGAAACCTGGGACTATTTCGACGAGTTCATTGCTGATCACAGGATGTTGCCTGGACTGTGTATGCGTCTTGGATATGCAAATATGGAGCTCCAACGAATATGAGGCTATTGCTTGGTACTCAATTACGCACTGTAACCACTTTTGATGGAAAACTGAAGCATTGTTGTATTGTATCGTGCGAGTTATATTCCTAGCCTGTAGGTACTGCTACTATCACCCTGTCACTCTGCAGGAAAGAGTAGGTGTGAAGAAAAACCACAAGAAAACCATTTGCCTTTCCCGTATTATTAGTATTAGAAATGCGGTTAATAACTTTTCCTTCAACAGCCATAGCTATTATTATACAGGAAGTCTCAGAACCTTTTCTGAAGTAAATACACACTGCATTGCAAAGTAGGAAGAACCATACTTGAAGAAAATGTTTCACAGAAATCCTGACTGTGTGACTGTGTGTGTTGGTACTTCGTTATAAGGTGTGCTCACGTGTGCATGAAGCTGTCCTGGGCACATTTCATAGGTGCAGTTACCACACGTGCTGTTTTGAAAAAGCTTGTCACAAAAATCTGCAGTAAAAGTGTGTCCCTTCTTTTTTTAGTGCCTTCTGCCGACGTTGCACACACCTAAGATATCTTACCGATGTATAAGTAAAGCCCTACATGAAGTGCTGATCGGTGGAACACTGAGCAGTACAGCAACATGAATGACATAAGTCACTGTGCCACAATGAGTACCTTGAGGCTGCTCCGTTTCTTTTTCTGGCATTAGGATGCCCATAAGATATCTGTTCAGCTTAGGCCACAGTAGCCACAAATGTGTAGGTGAGGTATGTGAAGAGCAGAAATTATGACAAATCAAAAAGATGTGGTGGTATCGTCTGGTTCTACACTGCATTGTTACTCGTGTTGCCAAAGACATAAACTGTTCCCTTTTCATATGTCTTGATATTAGTTTTTGAATGGGGACTTTTATGGTATTGCGATGAATATCCATCCACAATTTCCTATGCTACCAGTTTTTTGTTAATCGTGCTTATTTCCTTTGTGGTTTTCATAGTGTTCCAGAAAGTGCATTTTTCATGTTCACAGCACCTACACGCCAGGCACGTCGTCGTCTCAAACCAGCACCACGTGTTATCGTCGAGGAGATCATGACCACCGTTGCCAGCAGCTAAGTGTAGTTGGTGAGGCTGCCCGAGGAAAGTGATCAGGTATGTCTATTGCACACGGTCACATAAAGAGCCGAAAGTACTAAAATGTTGGAATTGATATACAGTTCTAAAATTGTGCGTGTACTATGCGATCTTTGTGCACTTCTACACAATCCACAGTAACTTAAGGTGCACAATTTTTCGTTGATTACCACCAATGTGTTAAAAGTATCACTGGAGTTACTGTGTTAACTCTGTGACCAAACAAAGCTAAGCAATTCTATATCAATGTTGTGCCTGTCGCCGTTGTAGGACCATTGAAGAAATAAAGGAAAGGCTGCAAGAGGCTGGTATTAACGGCAAGCTGTCTCCATAAATTCTAATATGTTTTAAAATTACATTTCATGAACACAGGAATTATGTTTAACGGAAATAATTGTAAGCGCTAGAACACATTTTTCAGCTCATCTCCCTTAAGTGCAACTATGGCTTAGACAGTGCCTTTTAAGAGTATCTTAATTGAAGGGAAGTAATTCTGTCTTGTCCATGGAATTAATACACTACTTTGCCAGTGGGTTCACTGCCACTAAGAAATGTGTGTAATATTGTCGTGCAAGTCAAGACAGGGAAAAACTTTCTGGTAGCAACATCGAAGAAACAGTATTAATCATGGGAATTTATGCCTCATTTCTGTGCAGTGCTTAGTGACAAGTGTAGGTTTTACATTAGTTGTATAAATTTCGCGATAGATTCATCAAAACACAATGCCAAAATCTGAGAATACAGAAGTAACAAATTGCGATCAGGCATGCATGCATCCGTACATCTTACATCAGCTACTGCCGTGCTGCGTAAACTGTCCGCTTTCCACTCAATCTCACCCTAAATTTCGTGTCCTTTGTCAGCCAACAAGGCAATCGCTCACCCCCAGCCAGTTAGTTTTGCGTCTAGGAAGTGGTAACCGCATGAGGTGGTGTAACCTCACGACTAAAGGTGCAGGGGCTTTACTCGCGACAGGTCGTTTCATGACGACGCCATCGCCTGTCGCTGCCGCTTGCGCAGGAAGAGACGGGACTATACGCAGTTAAAGCAGGCGCAGTAAGGCTTTTGTTTGGGTTAGCTGGTTCATTCTTGAACACATAACAGAGCAGCGTCAGAAACAAGGGCGGAGGAAGGTACGTACACAGAATGGCAGAGTCACGATTTCCGAGCTGCTCGATTATGGCGGTGCAGCGTTCTTTCACCTCGCGTTATCAAACCATTAGGCATGGGCGGTGGGGAAGCGGGCTCATATGACGATCTGCAAGCGCAAATTCGATTCCCAACCAGACCGAAATGTACAAAATTTTATTTTCAAGCCAATTAATTTACTATGTTTACAGGAACCTCTCTGAGAAATCTGACGTCAATCCGAGCATTTCTGACGTGTTTTAAATGCGAAACATTTCTTGACTAACATTTGCCGATTTAACAGTAGCTATCTATCTAGCCACCTGCGTCTAGGTGCCCCCATGGTGATTTCGTTAAATTGGTATGTACCAAAACAGGCATTCTAAGACAGGAGTGCATGGCGAACAGAAATGATTGGTCTTGACATGGATATCAGACATGTGTATCATGTAGGCCATGAAACAGCCACCTACGTCTTGATACTCTCACCGTCGTATCATTAGCTTAGTAGGTACCAAAATTCACATGCTATGACAGAAATGTATGCCGACCATAAATAATTGGTCATGACATGAATATCATGGCATATCCGTCATTTAGGTCACGAAACAGTCACCTACATCTTGGTGCTTTCCTAGTGGTTTCGTTAACTTTGTAGGTACCACAATTGGCATAGTATCACAAGTGTATGACGAACATAACTGATAGGTCATGACATGGATATTATGACATGCGTGTCATTTAGGTGATGAAACAGTCGCCTACGTCTTGGTGTTCACATGGGCGTTTAGTTAACTTGGTACGCTTCCCGCACACTGCTTTGCATAATATCGTTTCCCACACGGCGTGGGATTTGCCGGCTTTTTTACTATTTGAGCTGTCGGCCATTTATGGCACCATTTTTCGGTTACGCCAACAGATTTTCGCGTAATGGCGCATATAATGCTCTCACATTAAAATCTTTTTGTTCAAAAGTTCCCCTCGTAGGTCTTTGAGACATTCCTGGAAATTTTCTCATGGTAAAATAATACTAGAGGGATACATGCTTCGAGCAAACTTATTCAGACGAGCTCCTACAGCATACAAAATTGGCAGCAGCAATGTCACTGAAAATATTGTGAAGGAAGAAACTATGGGGCTCTTGCATTGCCTAGGGGGCACTGCGAAAATGGTGCTATAAAGCACCCTCTGTCCTGAACTGGGTAGTACCAATCTCGTTTAAGAAAGAACGTTTAAATATGGACCCGCCACTTTCGATTTTCTCGTGCCACGGGTTGTAGCGAATATGGGGCGCCTAAGATTTTTTCAGGGGTGGCACGCTACGTAAAGACAATAAATTCTGAGACGCCGAATACGTGTACGCCGTTCAAGAAATAGGCGGCGAAGTTTTAGCGCGGTATCAATCGCAAATGAAGGGAGTCACGTACGAATTGAATTTCAGGTGAGGTTTGCACGCTGCTAGATTCAGGCGCACAAACGCGAGGAAATGGTTGCTATAAATGAATTCACAGCAGTGATAAGCAGACATCATGTGTACGGAACTGCTCCAGCGCACGACGGCAGCGGTCTTTCAGCATGCCGCGAAACGGCGGGCCTCCTGCAATCTTAGTTGACAGCATGCCGCCAGACAAGCAATGTAGTAGCGGCCGTCTGTCCGTTTAGCACCTGAAAAATAACCGATGCAATGCATATGAGCTCGCAGTAACGTACGTGCGAATCGCGCTGCAGCGCAGTGATGATACTGGCCTTGGCCATTTCGGAGCAGCTTTCGGAGCAGGCAAAAATGCTTTTCGGAGCAGTAAAACTGGCTTTCGTAGCAGGCAAAAATGCCTTTCGGAGCAGTAAAACGGGCTTTCGGAGCAGTAAAATGGCGCTTTCGGAGCAGGCAAAATTGCTTTTCGGAGCAGTAAAACGAGCGTTCGAAGCGGGTGTCTGTTGAAACAATTGCAAAACATATGTGCAGCTTTCACAGCAAGCAATAGGAAAGCAAGAAATGCTGAGTGGTGTTCTATCATAGCCAAAATTTAACAAACGCCACTTATTTTAATTATTAATACCACCGGTTAGTCTAGCTTTAACTAAAGTTGTCAGACAAACAATGTGTAAATATACAATTATTGCACTTTATTATAAAATGTCTTAAGGCAACAAGACTATCACAGCAGCTTGGGCAAATATTTGCACGTACTTGTACAGGAAAGATCACAGGAACAGATCCTCATGATTAAATATCACAGCAGTGGCCTTTCACAAAGGAAATAGAATACACTCACATGGGTGAGGCAATGTGACTATGAAACAAAGAAATGTATATATGCTCATGGGACTAGCACGACTTGTGAACAAACGTTTTACAGAAAGGAATACTCAAAATAGTGAGGCAACGTGACTAAAGAACAATCCTCTTACGAGACAAATCAAGGAATACAATTATCCTAGTGAGGCAACATTACTAGCAAGCAAACCTTGTTGATAATAAAGCAAGGAACCCAGTAATGAGGGGCAGCATGACTAGAGAACAACCTTTTTACAAAACTAAGCAATACACTCAGCCAAGTGGAGCAGCATGACTAGAGAACAAGCCTTTTACAAAACACACCAGAGAATACACTCACTTCAGTGAAACAGCAGGACTAGTTAACTGTGTATATAGCAATGAGTGAAGCTGCTTGACTGGCGAAAAAACCTTTAACAAAAAAAGAAAAAAAAATGCACAGAATACACTCACTTGAGTGAAACTGCATGACTAACTGTGCGGACCTAAACATATTACGGCGGGAACAATAATACCTTGACAGAGAACCCCATTGATGAAAACATATCTTCTAAGTTTAAGCAGACATTATGAATATACAGAAGCACAACAATAAATATGAAGAAAATTCTGGTTATGTGCTCTAATAAACTGCCAACTAAAAAGTCCAATGAAGAAAATTCGCACAAGTTTCAACATCAGTCAGGCTTGTGTCCACAAAACTACTGTGAAACCCCTGAAACGTACTTCACGTGCGTGCAGCCACTTTTCTCCTTTTACTATCAGCCATCTTTTGAAGGGACACTGCAAGTCTAGATTTGCCCTCAGCCAGAAGAGAATTGCCACTTTCAATGTCAGCAAAGTCCTTTGACCTGAGGCCACGGCTAATTAAAAGTTGAGCATTTGTTAGCATCTTCCTTGCGGTTTCTACTTCCTTTTGAAGGCCTGCTTGATCACCGCTGCTCGAGCCTGCCTCATCTGCCTTGCGTTGCCGCTTCGCTGACTGCTCTTCCTCAGAAGCAATGCGTTCAGAGTACAGTTTCTTTGCGTTTCGCACAACTCTAACAACCTCAGGCGTAATGCTGAAACGGCTGGGGTCACTATGGAAACGCTTGCCATAGGACACAACATGACGTATCCCATTGATGCTCCCTACCGTTAGCCGCGCCCTGTCATGAAGAAGTCTACGAGTCTCACTAAAACCCCTTTCGACATCTGCATTTCCATGGGGAATGCTCAGCAAAGCCTTTACCACTTTATTAAGTAGTGGATACTTGTGCGAGCCATCACTCTTTTTTAAGTCAAAGATGACCTGCCAATATTTATCAACCCTTGGAGCACTTTCAACTGTCTCCAGTTGAAAAACTGTATACTCATCCATCAGGGTTGAGATTTCGCTTGGCTGTATCACCTGAGGCAGCTTTGCAGCTAAGCGCCTCATTTCAGCTTCTGATGACTCCTCCTCCCTGGCCTTAGGAGAAAGGCAACGTAGGCTCCGCAGTGCCATGTTCCCAAAGGGCAGTCGTGATAGCAGATGTTCTGTGGCTTTTAAGTAGAAACTTCGGGCACCCAACCGAAAAGCCTTTTTCTGGGCTGGTTCCCACTGGGACATAGCTGCTTCTGTGTCTCCACCAACCTCCACAACAGCCTTCCACATTGCAGAACAATGAACATCCAAACGTGGCAAGTTTTTTAGTTAACTGTACGGTAAGCTTCGGCTTTCATAAAGCGACCAAGCAGTTTCTGAACGAGAAACACCATCTCTTCATAGAGTCGATGCACTCGGGTTCACTTCCCTGTAGGAGTGATAGGAATGAAACAAAAATTTCAGAAACGTTCCTAGTGAAGAGGAGCTTGGCATAGAAGGTCTTGTCAGAGAACACCTTCCTCAGTCGTTCACGCAACTGGCCTCCTGTGCGACAGGATGTGTCTGACAACAGGACTTTCTTCACAGCAGGATACTGCTCTATCAAGCGATCAACAGCAGGCCCCAAAGTGAGCCACCTTGAGCTCACATGGCGCAAAAATACAGTTTCAGGAAGACCAAGTGTCACTTGTTCCGCTTTCATCGCTGCGCTTTGCACAGCTGAATTCTTAAAAAAGTAATAAACATCTATCACAACCCCTTCGATGTCCGACCCAAAGGCATTCAATCCTCGAGCAAACGAGTTGTGCACTTTGTGCAGGCAGCACTCTCCTAAGTCGATGATATTCAGGTAAGCCTCTTGCATTTTCTTCAAGCTTTTCATTACATTTGGACCATCGGTAAAAAAGCAAATGAAGTTCTTCTGCGGAAGGTCCATCATTGCTTTCTGGATCTCACCTGCCAAAATTTCTGCTGTTGCGGAACCCAGCCGGTACGACTGCAGGTGCTCCACTACTACCTACTGCGCTTTGTCAGAGAAATATCTAACCACCACATCAAGCTGCTGGCACCTTTGCTCTGGAATAGGGGTTTCATCTATGGCAATAGAATAAAACACGTCTGCCTTGTTGAGCTCGTCGACCACAAGCTTCTTGAAGTATGAACCCAGGCCGTCAGAAACAATGTAAGAGGTTTTGGACCTCTTGCAGGAAAATTTCTTGGCTATTTCTGAATCCGGGAACATTTTTGGACACAAGTCAGTTGCTGTGTCTGCCCATGAATATGGAATGCCCTTTAGTGTCATACCAAGGACAAAAAGTGTCTCTGCGTGTGTCACTTGGTGATTCAGTGGAATGTTTCGTTGGCTTGTTAATTCCAGAGTTGACTGAGTAGTCTTCGCTCTTTGTAGGACACCTGAAGCGTCTCGGTGCTGATTGGCAGAGTCAATGTGGCGCTTTGTGGCGGCATGCCGCCTTATAGCCGTTACGCCGTGCTGCCTGCAGTTAATGCTGCTGTCGCACAAAACACAAAAGCCAGTTGCTTCGTTTGCTTGACGGCACCACAGTGATAATTTGTCACCATTTTGGTCAGTCTCGAGAAGAATGTCCTGATTGAACTTGGTGGAGCGGCCTGCACAAAAAAGAAGCAATGTATCATTTCTACTAAATAATGCAATTTACGCTATGCTAAAAGAAAAGGTTAAATTGCTCATTACCGACATTTTAGCATTACACGATATACCAGAAATAAAACTAATTCTTTCACATGCGCAAATGTTTATCAAGATCGCTTCATCTCTTAGTTTAGCACTTCAACCTTTGTCCTGCATTAGAACAGAGCCTACAAGTCCAAATTCAACCTGGCAGAAAAACAACGGAGGCCCGCCGAGACGCTAGACAAGGCACGATGTTTTATTGAGTGCCCTTTCGATTCCCTTTCTGTTCAACTCTTTCTTCCCCCGTGAACAGCTTGCATTATCATTGCTGCGAGCGGCCACGATACGTTAGCTGTCATGCAAGTTCGGGCATAGCAAGCATGCCAGTTCCATAGTCCTGACTGAAATAGCTCACGCAAACAGCTAAAATTATAAGTTCTAAAGCATAACGCAGGCATGTTTCAGTCAAATAAAAAGGTAGAAAGCGCTCAACTCCGTGCACTAGACATTACAGCAAGCTAACGTGGCATCTTCAGTAGCTGTATGTATGCGAGCAACGACGCGACGAGCATTGGTGATCGCAGCGCGGCTGAAACCACCCAGGGCGACGTCGCCGAGAGAAAACAGCGACTAGAGTTTCACTAAGTTAAGCAACGTTTTTTTCTGTATGCCTTAATATGTAGCTACAAGAACGGCGCGGAATTAAAACGTTAAAGATACGAATTTTTTTTTTTATTGGCGTACGCGACTGGTCGCTTGATTGAACCTTCCCTCCGTCCGTGAAATATTGAACCTGAGGAGCTTTCGGCAGACAAGCCGCTTATTTTTTTTTTTTTTAACGAGCGCGCGCCTCCCCACACGCGACCCAAACTCATCGCTAGTCCCCATCGCGCAGCCGCCATCACGCCTGAAATCGCGCCAACGAACCGCCGAGGCAGAAGAAGCGCGTGCGGTGAACGCCAATCGCTCCTGAACAGCAGACCGCCATCTTTGCCGCTTTCTTGCCTACGTTGTTGGCACACATTTTTTGACATATAGAACAGCAGCAGACAACGTGCTGGCTATGCCTCTACAAACTTAAGCAATACAAAATGCATGATAGATGCACCAACCTTTCAGCTTTGCAAGCGCCATAGCGAAGTCGACGGCCGACGGTGAGGGCTAGCACATCCAACTCAGGGCGACCGCATGCCGCAAAGACCACACCAGCAGCCCAACAGCAGCCATATAGGAAACTCTATGACAGCAGCAACACCATCAGGCTTGGCTTAACTCGGATTGCCGCGCGCGCCGCGAGTACGGTAGCTCAAGCGATGCCGCTGTCGATGGTGACATAAGCGGCACTCGATTAATTAGTTTCGTTTCTGGACCGGAGCACACCCTTCGGCGCAGGGTGGGCGCAGATTTACCATATTTTGCTGAAATGTAGCAGGATGTAGCAGTGTTCACGTTTCGGCACAGTTCGGCGCAATTGGCGCAGCGGTATCATCACTGGCAGCGTGAGCTCCTGCGCTGCTCGCTTGATGTAGCTTTTAATGACAGCGCTCGAACATCGATGTGCTGCAATCAATACTACGTTGCTGCGCTGCCTCAACATGACGGCTTGAGGCCAAGGATGAGCACATTTAACTCTAACCTGTGCTGCTCGTAGTGGGGTAGTGAATTGTCACCGAATCAGCCCGACCATTTGTGTTCATTTGCACACACTTGGTCACTTCACCACTTTGCACCAGTCGAATTGCAAATTGTCGCTGTGGCCGTGTCTCGAATCGTGAATCACCAGACTTACCTGCTGCTATGTCGGTCTGCCGTCGGGACTGTAGGTGCGAAATACCGAATTTTAGGACGCAGATAATCAAGCAAGCTTCAAGACAGGCGAAGCAGTCAGCATGGCGCGAAGTTTCGCTTACCCACTGGGACGAAATGCAGCTATCCAGCGGGCCCGATGCTCCGCTTCGTGAGGCCTTGAAGGAAAATGGTAGAATCTGATGTTGGGATTTAGGCCTTCTTGTTCATGGCAGCCCACGACGCAGAAGTAACGGCGGTGACGCTTTTCCGTGGCTGAGCTAGGTCTCTCCGGATTGGCGTCGCCGATTCTTTCTGCTTCCAGCATTACGTCTCACAGAGAGTCCGTTCTCGCTAAACTATAGCCTGCGGCTAGCTCGCAGCGTGGTCTGCGTGGTCTGTGAGAAGTGACAAGCCGTTTCGCACTCGCACCAGGGCAGAAGAAAGTGCGAATCAACGCAAAGCTCGGGCTAGAAACGTGCTTCGCCACAGCCAGGGCTCAATACTACCCTAGCTCGTACTGCCCAGATAACGTCTCGTGCGCCGCCGCCAGGCGCCGCTACTATACCCCAAACAGTTTCTTTCGCGCTAGAAGACATATCACTGAAAAAGTCACTGCTAACCTCACAAAAATGTGCTGCTTATCAGTCACTGCCCTTCGAAGTTCTTTTGCTGCTTGTGTGCTGCGTCTGAAGGTAAATTTTATCGTTGAAAAAGTGCGCATGTGTCCTACAAAAGTGTACACCTCTTATTAGTGGTTATTTTCGTTATTACTGCAATGCTCGGATGCCTCTGCTTCCGCGAACAGCAATATTACTTCAGAAATGAAATTGTCCTTTTTTAGCTATTTCATTATATTCCCTGCTATGCTCATGAACGTTAGATATCTGTAAGGTTGGGATTTGCTTGTGATAATTTGTTGGGGGAGGAGGGGTGAGGTACGGCAGCAGAATGCTAGAACAAATCTTCCTTTTACAGATGACAGCGCATTTAATTGAAACTGACCACCTTGTGGTTCGTGTTCTTGACATAACGTCGGCCGAGTGTGTGCTACGCTCTACTCATACACCTCTTATTAGTGGTTATTGTCGTTCTTACTGCAATGCTCGGATGCCTCTGCTTCTGCGGACACCAATATTACTTGAGGAATGAAATTGTCCTCTCTTTTTTGCTATCTGATTATATGCTCTGCCGTGCTCACGTACGTTAGATACATGTAAGGTTGGGATTTAATTTGCTTGTGATAATTTGTTGGGGGAGGGGGGTGAGGTACGGCAGCAGAATGCTGGAACAAATCTTCCTTTTACAGAGGGTCGCACTACTAATTGGAACCGATATCATAGCAATGCGTGTGATGGACTTGCCTGTGGAGGAGTTTGGTGCCATCTCCGTTCCTGCACAAGGCGGTAAGAGATTTTCCTTATGTCAAAATCATTTTGTTATAATACAATGTGCTTGTGCAACAGAATAAGCGATACACAAAATGAGAAATGCAGTCACTGATCTGGCACTTGTTTCCTTTGTGGGTTGTGGCAAATAAGATGCGAAGACAAGCGTTACTGTAAAAAGCCTCATATTATACAAACCCGATTTAATGCAAGGGGTAATGTCAAGATATTCGGAGCAAAAAAAAAAAAAAAAGTTTCGTCACCTTATTGTGCTTCGCACCAATCCTTAGAGTGCTTAGGTATTTTCTTTCTTCAATCTTAAACCAATTATATGTGGACACTCCAGGCACATATCTGCCGTCGCCGTTGCCGTGAAACTCCGTATAATTCAGGCAATCGTCGCCGCACGATGCTCTGTGTGCGAGTAAAAGTGCGCGAGGGTAAGCCGGCGGGGGCTCGCGGCCCAATCTCGCGTATGCAAGACATAGAAGCGGGAAGGAAGTGTGCCCATAGAATGAAGAACCAGCTTTAGAGAAGGGAAACTGTACCTTCCGCAGCGGTACGAATATAAGCAGCGGCAGCGCATGGTACTTACCTAGGTGGACGCCAGATGGCGCTGCTTAACCAGGAAGCGGAAGTCAGTTTTTTTTTTGTGCGAAATTCAATATGACCGCTTTTTGCCGGTTGCGTAAACTGGTACGCGCCGTGCTTGCCCTGCCGGCTACGCGGCATGCCTCAATGCCTTGGCTGCCGCGTAGCTGGTGCGTTCTAATTGCCAGGATACGAAAGAACCTCTACTGACGCCCGCCCATAAAACAAGCCACAAGTGAGTGAACAGAACGTGCGACTTTATTGGCAGAAGACAAGCAGTGTACATTCTCGTGCTATAGCAGAAATAAAATTTGCATGTCGAGATACGATGGAATCTTTGACGTGAGCACGTAAACGGCTCACCGTCGTCGTCGCACATGGCAATCTAGTAACGAGCGACAACCAGCGGCTCAAGCAGATTGTACACAGTGTCGCACCTGTTTGCAGCGGCAGTCGCCGTTAAAGATGAGCAACTTGCACTGCGATTCTATCGGGTGACGCAGGCATCTGCTGCAGCCTACAACGACATGGATTACCCGGCATTTTAGCGTTGACTCCTTTCCCACCTGCACCTATGTTTTCTTTCGGGGGCCGCTAATGTGTGGCCCACACTTGGTGTCCCACTGGTGTCCCACATTGTCTCAATATGGACATGTCGCTTTCGCGGGCATCACCTTCATCAGCCACTTTTGCTGGCCTTTCCACCCAACTTCATACACAGCGGGCCATGTAAGCACGTATGCTGGTCTCCGTTCGTGCTTAATCGCAGCCGAGAAAGGCCACAGGCACAATTTGTCCACGGCTGCAGCAGGAAAGTGTGAACGGGGAGCACGAATCACGGCGTGTTTAAATGGGGCGTCCGTGCCCACTACCTACCGCACAGGCAACCAGCGGCGGAGCGTAAACTCGACCGCACTCTGCAATGCCAGCATGTCTAGGGGACGAACACACACAACACTCGCTAAGAAACGTGTTCCGTAGTGCCTACGCAGTCACACATTCGTGGAGCCAAGGCCCCCACATTTTCTCTTTCGCACCCGCTCTATTCGCGCTTGCCCAGAAACGTCGAGCGCCGCGACAAACGCCACACCCCACTGTACCTACTAGCAATTGTAAATACGCGGCCGCTCGTATACCTTTGAGTGTGCTGTGTTCTCGCCGCTGTTGCGCTGCGGTGATAGATAGCACGAAGGTCACTTTGCTCCCGGCTGCTGCCGCGCTTGCTCACACCAGCATTTTGACAGTCAATGTCCGCACTCATGGAGTATGAATTGTTCATGTGTCTCTGTGCGCGATGCTGCCATGTTTGTTAATTAAGGGAGCAAGTGAACGTTTCTAAGTTTATACGACCGGTAAAACTCCCATCCTTCGTAATTTGCGGTCCGAATCGATGAGTCGCGTTTCGAGCAAAACTGCGACTTTATTTGTTAAGGCCCTCCTGACTGCTGATTTCCTGTATTCTCTTGGACACCGCGTTGGCGCGAGACACACACACACACGCACATGTGCTTATATGTGCCTACAATGCGTCCGATATTGTGCACTTAAGGCACACATGACCAACTGCCCCTACATAGAAGCGAGCGTGGTTCATAATATAGGTAATCGAGTGCCTACAAGTCTTGCGCGCATCGTAGTGCTGTGATAACCTAAATCAGGACAGCTCCAGGCCTCTTGCATAAGTACTTTACTGCTGAGGCTGTAATTATTCCACACGCTTGAAAGTTCGCCTACAACTTGCCCATGAGTAACCTCTAATGAGAGACAAATATAAACGAGGTTTTATGTTTAGTCCACCGAAGATAGAGGAGAAACCTTGTACAAAACTTGTTAATAGGGAAACAACTAAGGGTCCAACAAATATTTGCAACGCTCCTAATTCCATCATAAATGTTAACCGTGCCACGGCTTGCACTTAATATGTGTCTCATCTCCATTGCCATACAGTTCACTAGCGACATTAGGAACATAGCTGATGACGGCCATTGACGCTGTCGAAGACCAGCCTTTTCTTTTATTGCGAACGCTGCAACTATAAGGAATATTTTTTAGACATTGCATAGGCATCTCTCTTAAAATGCTCCTCATTCTCTCAATATTTCAACTTTGTCACACAATGAGTTCTTCCAGGACACTGGGCAAGCTTGCGGAGTTCCTAATTCACTCTTGTATGAGCAATATTGCACAAGGGACGTTGCGGGAGCAGGCTTCTGCTGAATATAGAGAGAGTTTGAAAATAGTGTGACTTCGCGCTTCGCTAGCGCCGTGCAGCGTGCACGCCTGCATAATTTAGCTAAGCTGTTAACGGCAGTTTGTGCTACCGCGGATTGTTTTTTTTTTTTTTTTTTTTTTGCCGAGCCGGAGAGCTCGTTCATGATCCCATTAACTGAGTCTCCTTTACAGTGACAGGAAAAAGTGCTGACTCGTGCTCCGCTCCCCATTTCCTTCTAGGAAACGTTGTTGGCAGCACTTGTGGATAGAAGCTCTTGTATTTAAAAAATTCTTGTGATTTGCAGCACTGGCAAACAATGTACTCAAAATGGAACTAAGAAGATGGCAGGACGGCGGTCATGGAGACCATGCGCTACCGTTCGGCACTGAACTTGTAGTATTGTACCGCGGTTTAAGCCACACCACCGCAAGGAAGCTGATTTCGCTGACAATTCACAATCGCAATAAAGTGACTTGTACATCTGCCTGATTTTGTGTTTCCATCATGGGATGACATTTCAGTTGAGAACTATGCAGCGCATAAACAGGAACAGTGCATGAGAATAAACGTGGCATACGATAAATGCGTCGCTACAAAACCTACTTAGATTTAGGTGCACGTTAAAGAACCCCAGGTGGTCCAAATTTCCGGAGTCCTCCACTACGGCGTGCCTCATCACCAGAAAGTAGTTTTGGCACGTAAAAACCCATAATTCAGGTAAAGGGTTGGCTCATTTGCCCGTTTTGGGACGTAATTAACGCGGAGGGGGGATTAAACTAGGCCGCCCATTAATATGTTGTGGTGTGGGAACTCCGTATAGCAAATAACACATAATTAAAGTAACAAAGTATGTAACGCCTTCGGAATCTCCTGTATCCTTTATCTTGCCCGTACCTGAGTATGTAATCTCCGTATTTTAAATGCTACCGCCAGAAGTTTAGTCAACAAGTTTCCACATTTCTTATCATTAACATTGTCCTACTTACCCCGTATCATTGGAGTCACAGAAACGTGGTTTGCGTGGCATTGCAAAGCTTGCAATGCCGAAGTATCCCTACCAGGCTTTAACGTTATCAGAACTGATAGAACAGAAGGTAGAGGCGGCAGACTTAAAATTTCCTAGACACAATGTTCTGCATCAGCTTCTGCAACCTTGTACGCTCGCCAGACAAGGGCAATGTAGGGCCCAACACGGTTCGAGCTCTCGTCTCCCAATATGCGCCATCGATGCTCACCTCAGAAGCCGGGCCTCGCACATGAACTTCCAAGCATTCCCTTTGTAGGCAACGAAGAACTGCTCAACGATTTGTTAGAAGACGAGAACGACCATGCAGCTTATATCTCAGCTACGAGTGACCGCAGGCTGGTGCACTACATCGGCGGGTATGTGGCACGAAAATGTGTCTTGCGAGTGAAGTGTACCACTTGTGAAAGGCACTTGCTCGTTTCTCAAGAAGATGCAGGCAGCACCGCCACCGAGCTCACCCTGCAGTGGGACTACGGTGGCCTTTTGTACCCGTCGTTAAGTTTGTATGAATTTATAGCCTTTTTGAAGGACACGTTCACAGACTTTTAGCCCACGCCGCGTGCACTACAACAGCATTCTTGATTTGGTGGAAATTCTAAAAGTCAACAAAGTCAAGCCAGTGGGGTGTGAAGACCACTGCGTTCAGCTGACCGAGTGGATCATGGGTTTCTATCTACTAACGAGGTTGCGCTTCTACATCAAAGCATTGAACCGTGCACGACCGTCTATGCGTAGATCTGCGCAAGAGAGAAAGCAGAGCAGGTGCCCATAATTGAGCCAGCCTTGGCTCTATATCATTAATTCATGCAGTATGCAAATCAGACTTGCACACATCCCAAAAGAAAATTCAACGGTTACAATTACTTCATTCGAAAATGGTATTGATCGCGGTTACCAATTACGGCCCCACAAAAGTTATTGAGGAATTACTCAAAATATTCTCACTTTGCCATGACGACGTATAACAACATATTCTAAAACATCCTTACATCAAAACATTAAAGCTTTATTTGGCGAACGTATGCCCAGCAAAACAAGTGGCACTCAAAGCACAAAGACAGCGGTGAGCACATACGGCGATCATCGAAATCTAATCTGCGAGTCAAGCGCGTCGGCATTTACATATGACGCGTCGACATTTACGGCCGTAATTGCTGGTGTCTGCGTACCTTCCAAAAACTGCTACACAATTCGTGTCGCGCATGCAGTCTGCTTATACAAGGCTTGGCGAGAACACGCACAACAGATAGAATCCACGCTACCATTCGTGTAACTTCGACTTCGCGCAGGCGCGTCTAACGCTGAGCGACAACATTAACTTGTTAGCGGGTGAAATGCAGTCTCCGAGATAAGGATAAATGAGTAGACGTGTCATAATTGGTTACTTCTACATTAGTTTCCTTCAACTTTTATTATATACTAAACAAACCGACCAGCTGGCTTGCCAGTTTCAGTGCGTCCTCTGCAGCCCATTAACACACATTGGGTAACTTTCCTAGCAATACTGATTTTCGAAAAAAGTTCGCCGGTCATCATCCCTTGTTTTTGTAGTGAAGGCATGTACAGCGACGTTGAAAACTCATTCGATGTGCGCACTGGCCGGCAGAGCGGTAAAGTTGTAATGAAGGGATAACTTACGCACAAGATTGATCGTTACTGCATCCAGCATCTGGATCCTCCATCAATAAAGGGTAGCGCTTCATTGCTGATGTGACATAGAAAAGACGCGCCTGGTTGGCCCAAAGAAACGTTGAGAAAACACTCGTCTTTGTGTGATTTTCCAGGTATAGTTTAATTAAGCGACGTCCTATAGAAGTGTTCGATCGTCGCTCATCAACATCGGTTGAATTCGTTGGCCGTCATCTGGTGGACTGTTCAAATGAGGAAACAAATACTTCATGAGCTCCCGGGTTTCTGTGCCTGAACATTGTTACGTTTCCCCTACGACGCGCGGTATAGCCGGCGCGGATGCAACGGACGCCGGGGATTCGTTCAAAGCGGCGGACATTTTGGCCCATTCAGCGCTGCCGCAACGCCTCCTGCCATGCGCGTCCAGGCATGTTTCAATGCCACGTGTCTTCGTGTGTATGTGTGTGCATGTTGGTGCCCACGCTTGTCAAAGCGCGGCGGCCGGGGAGAGGAGCTCCCCATCTGTGAAGCGAGGAGGTCTGACCGGCGCCGGCCCGGCGGATGCGTCACCTTCTAGTATCAACGTGTTCGCGCGGCGCCGTCACGTGCGCCTCATCCCGAGCCGTTCCTGCTTGCCCTCGACTCCGAGAGTATAAAAGCAGGCCCCGTACACTCTCAAGTTCAACAAATGGCCACAGAGGGCGAAAAATCAATCGAGGCGCGTTTCAGCGTAAGCGCGCAAGTGGAGCTACTGTAATTTGGTCGACTACTTTAATTTGTGCTTTCTCTGCTAGGGGCGCTGAACATGCTGAATTTTTTAATTTACACAAACCATTGACATGAACAATGGAGGTGTCTAAGGATGCTTTTTTACCTCAGGCAAATAGGCAGTTGATTTTTTAAAAATTTGATTGTTGAAGCTGCTTTTTAGTTATAGCGTCAAGGTTTTTGTGCTCGATTAACCACCGACAGCCGACAGCCTATTGGTATCGATGTGTTTCCTGGCCGTTGGCGTTCGAATACTACGGCGGTAAAACATTTTCAAAAGCATGCTGGTTTCGTCTGCGAGTCATTACATAGACTTGTTGTAAAAAGGTCTACTCTTGGCAAAGAATAGTGCCTCATTTTGTTTAGGCGTTGATTATCATAATGAATGCGGCGGAGGTTGAGGGAGTACGCTTGAAGGTACGTTTTTATGCCGTTGATCTCCATAACACCGCAAGTACGCAAACCGATGTCACAGAACACCCGATGCATCATTGTGTGTTCTCCGTCATCGCTTGTTTGCTGTATGCCTACTAATTCTGCATTTCTTCAAGTGTTGTATCCTCCTTTTGTCCTTGCTCTCTTGTGCTTCACTTACAGTATGTCGTTCCGTCAGCTGTAATGCGCATTTGCAAAACCAATACGTTTGATAAGACGCAGTGGTTATCATAATTTCACTACACGTGTATTAAGCTGGCACATATGGTTCAGATACAGATACCTGCATGCGAACTTGCACGACGTTGATGCGGAGATTAGGATAATTATGACACCCGTAAGGAAGAGGCAGCTGATAGCCGTATAAGCTGTTGCGTTCTTTCCGCCAAACTACCCGGCCTGCTAGTGCTGTAAAGATGCTGACACGCGGTGACAGGGAAATTATTATACTTAGCAGCCGACCGTACGTTTTGTAGCTTAGGTCTTCTTTCTTGTGCATTTGTGCAACCCTTATTAATGAGCCATTTCTTGACTATGTTCTTGACTGTGTAACTGCGTTTGTGTGGATGCGTAGACGTGTGCTTCTTGTTGTACTTGTAAAATGCAAATAAAATATTTTCAGGCTTACTCAATCTTTGGTGTCGTGTGCGTTTATTCCAGTCGAGGCCATCGTGCCACCTGGAAACCGCATTCTGTCAGTAGCCCTACACGAAATGCAACAGCTGGAGCGCGGCGGCACAACTCGGGGTAACGGCGGCGTAATAAACGAAAAACCGCTCGGGATGCCCTTAAAAGTCAGTTCAGAGTGTGCCTTAACTCGATATGACTCAGCGCTACATGTATTCTGCTGCGCCTCGCTCGTGCTCCCGCCAGTTTGGTTGCTGTGTGGCAAACGTAGCGCCTACATAAATATGTAGGCGCTACGTTTGCTACACAGCAACTAAACTGGCGGGAGCACGATCGAGGCGCAGCAACCAGAAACCCAGTAAAGCCACAGAACACCTGGTAAAGCGTGTGCAAAACCCCGTTTCCGTTTCCTGTTGTACAGCGCCACCTGTGGTCGCATACTTTAGTTCCGTAGCACTGTGGAAGGTACAGTTTCCCTTCTCTAAGTTTGTATAGGTGTTCTGTGATAAAAGCAGCAGCCCACGGACGCCGAGAGAGGCTCCGATTTCTTCCGTCGAGTAACGTGGTCTCCCGTCTCTCCACTTCGGTCGACCTGACCGGCCGCTCTTTTGCGATGCTAGAATAAACAAGTCGTTCTGTTAGCAGTCGACGCATCCTTTGCCCGGACCTTCGGATGCTTCCAGCTGTGCCTCAGGCCGCCAGGCCAACGCTACCCTTGGGGCTTGCGACCCAGATGCAACAACTGACTGCAGCGGTGAGATCGCGACAACGGAGGCCAGGAGCGAAGATATGCGGTCGACTGTATGCTGAGCAGCACAACGACCATCCGGGAGCAGTGCAACGAGCCTTGTGTGATGACTGGTTGCCTGCAGCGGAACGACTGCGCTGAATTCTTGGCTGCGAGGTTTGGCGAGTGCAGGACTTTCTTCTGAGTTTTGCTAGGCTTTTGTTAGTGTCAGAAACAGAGCTGGTAATTGTGGTTGTCGTTGCTGCCGGGTTAGTTTGCGGCAAGACAATAGTAGGCAGTAGAGAAATCACCATTCAGAGCAGCAATGGATTGGAAGTCGTTGCGCAAACCGAAATTGCTGGAGCAAGAGTGTTGGGTCTGGATGTCTCAGATAAACTCAGAAAACCAGAACTGCTAAGGGCTATTCTTGAGTTAGAAGCTGAGGATGACGAGCTGTCGGAATGCCTTGAGACCATTGAGGAGAGAGAGACGGCAAAAAGACAGGAGCGCTAACGTAAAGAACAGAAAGATGAGCGCGAACGTAAAGAACAGAAAGAGCGAGAGCAACAAGAGAAAGAAAAAGAGGAGCGCGACCGTCAACACGCTTTGGAAATGAAGCGTTTCGAGGTAGAGATGGAACGCGCTCGTAATGGAAGTCAGGCACACGGTGCAGGAGAACGAGTATTGTTCAAAATGACTGACCTGATGCGGCCGTTTAAGCTTGGAGAGGACATTGGTTTGTTCCTGGTTAACTTTGAGCGAACGTGCGAGAAGCAGGGGTTTTCTCGGGAAACGTGGCCACAGCGCTTGCTCACTTTGTTACCCGGCGAGGCGGCCGACGTAGTCGCTCGCTTGAAGAGAGAGGAGGCAGAGGATTTCGACCAAGCGAAATCGAGTCTGCTAAAAAGTACAGGCTGTCAGCGGAGGCGTTCCGTCGGAAGTTTCGGGAAAATGAGAAAGGCAGAAGTGAGTCATATACAGAGTTTGCCTACAGGCTTATGTCAAACATGCAGGAGTGGCTCAAAGAAGAGAAAGCGTTTGGTGACCACGAGAAAGTTCTGCAGTGTTTCGGGCTGGAACAGTTTTACAGTCGGTTACCTGAGAACGTGCGGTACTGGGTCTTGGATAGGCCAGACGTTAGTACGGTGGCTAAAGCCGCCGAGCTAGCCGAGGAGTTTGTGACGCGTCGGGCTCGCGGAGCTAAGGAGGGTCAAAAGAGTGAATTTGGCTCCAAGTTTGAGAGGCCAAAGTTCACACCCATGAGAGCAAGGGGGGACACACGTAGTGCGGATGCGAGTGAAAGCAGTCCGACCGAACGTAAGGAGACGGCGGCAGCCGAAGCCGAACGCAGAAAACGGTTCGAGATGAGGCAAGCGCGCGTGTGTTATACGTGCCAGAAGCCGGGTCACTTTTCGGCGCAGTGTCCAGAAACAAAAACAAGTCGCGTTTTTGTCATTATGCAGCACTGACGAGACCACGAAGCTTCTCGAGCCTTACATGCGAGACCTCCTCGTGAACGGTAGAGTGCCGAGTGCTTCGTGATTCCGCAGCTACAATGGATGTAGTTCACCCCTCTTACGTAGAACCCGATATGTTCACGGGCGAGTGCGCATGGATCAAGCAAGCCGTGGAAGCTCATAGCGTGTGTCTGCCCGTAGCAAAAGTGCTTATTGAAGGACCTTTCGGAGCGCTTGAGACGGAGGCCGCATTGTCATCTATGCTGCCCCCCCCCCCCCCCGCCAGTACCCGTACCTATTTCCGAACAGGTCCGATCACCTCCTGCGCGAGAAGGGGCTTTTGTTTGGTGAGGCTAGCGTTCAGGCCTTAACCAGATCCAGAGTTCGGGAGCTCGCTGCAAAGGCGGTAGTTGCGGGGCCGACGTTGTCGAACAATGAGAAAGGGTCGGAGGCGCAGCAAGCTGATATTCAGAGCACGTCCGAACTGAATAAAATTGAGCCTGCAGCGTTGAACGCACCAGATACTGGAGAGGAAAGGCCCGACACAGGAAAGTTAGAAGAGCTATCTGCAGATTTGCTCATCGCGCCTACGTCAGATGGACTCAATAGGTTGCTAAATGTCAGCCGGTCGGCTTTGATAGCCGAGCAAAAAAAGGATGGCAGCCTAGAAAACATGCGCTGCAATGTCAAGGAAGCTATCGCCAAGAAAAATGCTCGTTTTGTGGAAAGAAGTGGGGTCCTGTACTGGAAATATCTAGACCGCAGGGGAGTGGAGTTCGATCAGCTGATCGTGCCTCAGTGCTACCGTCAAGATCTGTTGCGCTTGTTGCATGGAGCTTCGTGGTCCGAGCACCTAGGAGTTAAGAAGACTAAGGACCGTTTCTTGCAAGAGGCATCTCTTGCAAGGCCAGGGTGTTTTCGTGACGCAGACCACTTTGTGAGGACATGTGACACCTGTCAGCGGGTGGGCAAACCAGGGGACAAATCGAGGGCGCTGTTGAAGTTGGTACCTATCGCTACGGAGCCTTTTAGACGACTCGTTATTGATACAGTGGGACCTCTGCCGGTAACAACCACGGGGTACAGACACATTTTGACTGTGATCTGCCCAACGACAAAGTTCCCTGAAGCAGTGCCGCTTAAAGAACTCAGCTCAGTTGAGATAGTCAATGCACTACAGTCCATAATTGCGCGAGTTGGTTTTCCTGCGGAAATCCAGTCAGATCAGGGCAAAGTGTTTACTAGCGCTGTGACGACAGCCTTTCTCGAAAGGTGTGGGGTATAGCTGTTAGACAGCTTAGTGTACCACCCACAGTCGAATTCCGTTGAGAAGCTCCACTCCGTCATGAAGCGCGTGTTGAGAGCATTGTGGTTTGAACAACCAACTGACTGGGAGCTGTGTCTGCCTGGGGTGATGTTTGCATTAAGGACCGCGCCGCATGCGGCTACGGGGTTTTCGCCAGCTGAGCTAGTGTACGGTCGCTCCCTGCGATCTCCGCTTCGCATGCTTCGAGACGGATCACTGCCCTCTCCAATGGCTGCAGATCATCTCTTCCACAAATGGCCGCCTCCTGCGCGGGAGCCTCGCTTTGCAACAACATTCCTTTGAGGTGCGTTACAAAAAGGGGACTCTCGACGGTAACGCCGATGGCTTAAGTCGAAGCCCCTAACGTAGGAATCAGCCTCAGAGTTGTTTGTTACTGATGTTTTTCTTCCTGAGGCAGGATTTTTAACATATTGCTTTTGTTTAGTGTTTCAAAGTGATGACGTGCTTTCTAGTGCAATTTTCCAATTTGTGGACGTGTTCTGAGTGCTGCTAGACTACTGTAAGGAACTAGGCAGTAGTATAAAAGGGGAAAGAGCCTGGCATGGCTTAGTGAGGGTTGTGTCGTGCTTGCTGACTGAGCTGTTGAGTTCCGGCGTAGTTCTAACGCTTGCTGGGAACGAGAACAAAAATTGCAACTCTCCCGAAGTCACTTTGCAGTGAGTGTCCTGTGTGAACCTGAACGTGAGAACGAGGCCTTCTCTGTGCGCTGCGCTCAAGAAACGCCGACGGACGACCGACTTCGGTTATGAGCATCATCGAGCGACATCCCTCCGGACAGCGGATGCAGTCCCCTGACCATCAGGATCTCCTTCTCCCGGCGGGGCGGTCTGTTACGTTTCGCCTAGGACGCGCGGTATAGCCGGCGCGGATGCAACGGACGCCGGGGCTTCGTTCAAAGCGGCGGACATTTTGGCCCGTTCAACGCTGCCGCAACGCCTCCTGCCACGCGCGTCCAGTGATGTTTCAATGCCACGTGTCTTCGTGTGTGCGTGTGTGTGCATGTTGGTGCCCACGCTTGTCAAAGCGCGGCAGCCGCGGAGAGGAGCTCCCCAACTGTGAAGCGAGGAGGTCTGACCGGCGCCGCCCCGGCGGATGCGTCACCTTCTAGTCTGAACGTGTCCGCGTGGCGCCGTCACGTGCGCCTCATCCCGAGCCGTTCCTTCTTGCCCTCGACTCCGAGAGTATAAAAGCAGCAGTCCACGGACGCCGAGAGATGATGATGATGATGATGTGTGTGGTTTAGTGGCGCAAGGGCCAGATATGGCCAAAGAGCGCCATGTCCGTGTTAATTAGTTTGCAGTGAGATCATGAGTACTATGAAGTTGGTGTGACGTGGCTGTAGAGGGGCCTTAAAAATGGTAGCGCTAAAGTGCGTAAAATCTGTATGATAAGATTATGGCGATGACTTATGAAGTGTACTATGAACAATAAGACACATTTAAAAGGAATGATGTGATGTCTAAAGATATGTCAGGTTATATAAAATATGCTAGAGCACTACTGCCTCCTTAGAGCCCTTGAAACACAAGGGCCTGGAGGCATGTGCTATTCAAAACAATTATCGCAGCGGCATCCTCTGGAGCGAGGATGCTCTACGAATTTAATGGGCATAGAACGTGTAGAACTACATCTTTTAAGAAGTCGAGGACTGCCTTGGTGTTAAAAAGCGGTTCCTTACCAATAAACATAGCCGGGTGTAGAGGGATGTAATTACGGTATGCTAGCGGAAAATGTTTCTGTCTTTCAGGTTCAGCTTTCCGACACTCCAAGAGGACATGGAGGACGGTCAGCCTCTCACCGCATCTGCCACAGGTTGGAGGTTCACTTCCAGTAAGTAAAAAATGATGGGTACCAAATGTGTGTCCTATTCTGAGGCGACAGAATAGGACATCTGTTCGCCGAGATTTCGTTGGGGAGGGCCAAAAACCTAACTGGGGCTTTATAACGTGCAGTTTGTTATTTGTTTGCGCGTCCCACGTGCACTGCCAGTGATTTCGCAGTTTATTTCGTAAGAAAGGCATCAGGTCTGTGACAGGCACATCAGCGGTAGGGTTAGCAGCTTGCGATGTGATAGACGTGGCCATCTCGTCCGCGAGAACGTTACCTTCGATTCCCCTATGGCCAGGGACCCAGCATATTATTATATTCTGGTTAGACGAGTACGCTTTACATAATACCGAATACAGTTCATTGAATACGGGATTTTTATGTTTGTAGAGTGACATTAAGGCCTTCACGACGCTTAGAGAGTCTGTATAGATCGCTGCTTTTGAAAGTTTTGATATTCTTATGTGCTTCAAGGCAGAGAGTACTGCGTAGGCCTCGGCCGTAAAGATGCTTGTTTCCGGATGTAGTACATCGGATTCCGAGAAGGATGGGCCGACGGCTGCATAGGATACCCCGGCATTTGACTTTGAAGCGTCTGTGTAGAAATCAGCGCAGGAGTGTTTGTACTGAAGTTCTAGGAAATGCATTCTGATTTCGTCCTCAGGAGCGTGCTTTGTAACTTTTATAAAGGATATGTCACATTGTATCACCTGCCACTCCCAAGGAGGTAAGAGCTTGATTATGTGCATTAAGCGATGCTCCAGGAGTGGGACATGCATTTCATTGCTAAGCTCTTTAACACGCAGCGAGAAAGGCTGTCTTATAGAGGGGCGATTGCTGAAAAGTGTAGCGCACGTCATATCGGTAACGGTATCAAAACATGGATGTTCAGGATTTGAGCGTACTTTAAGGAAATATGTAAAGCTGTTGTATGATCTCTGTAGGTGGAGAGACCATTCATTCGATTCGGCATATAAACTTTCAATTGGGCTTGTTCTGAAAGCGCCCGTGGCTAAACGGATGCCTAGATGGTGAACCGGGTCTAGCATCTTTAGCGCGCTTGGGGCGGCAGAGTTATATACCACGGCACCATAATCTAATCGTGACCGGATGAGGCTCTTATACAGATTCATTAGGCACTTCCTGTCACTACCCCACGTAGTCTGGGATAGAAGTTTCATTAGGTTCATTGTTTTCAGACACTTTTCTTTGAGTTGTTTAATGTGTGGGACGAAAGTGAGTCTATTGTCAAGTATAACACCTAGAAATTTGTGCTCTTTGTTTACAGCTATCTGTTGTCCACACATTTGTAAGCAAGGATCCGGAACAAGGCCTCTCTTCCTTGTAAACAGCACACAAGGACTCTTTTGAGGATTGATTTTAAAACCATTTTTCTCTGCCCACCCTGACACCTTGTTCAAACCATGCTGTGCCTGTCTCGCATACTGTGAGGTTACAAGATTTGAAGCCTATTTGAATGTCGTCCACATAGACGGAATACAAAATGGCTGGTGGTAAGGAAGCACGAAGCGTTGTCATTTTAACAATAAAAAGTATGCAACTGAGCACGCCTCCCTGGGGTACACCAGTTTCTTGTGTAAAAGGGCGTGACAGCACATTGCCGACTTTCACCCGGAAGGTACGATTGCACAAGTAGTTTTTTATTATGTTTAGCATATTACCATGAATGCCCATTTCCGATAAGTCTCGCAAGATCCCGCATCGCCACGTTGTGTCATACGCCTTTTCCATATCGAGAAATATCGAGAGGAAGAACTGTTTATGTATAAATGCGTCCCGGATATTTCCTTCAATACGTACAAGATGGTCGGTTGTGGAGCGCCCTTCTCGGAAGCCACACTGATAGGGATCAAGCATTTTGTTCTGTTCAAGCAAATGGATCAGTCGCTGATTTATCATTTTTTCAAATACCTTACACATGCAACTTGTGAGGGCTATCGGGCGGTAGCTTGCCACTGAGGAGGGATCTTTCCCTTGTTTTAAAACGGGGACCACAATGGCTTCTTTCCATGCGGTCGGAAGGTACCCTGCGTCCCAGATAGTGTTGAAAAGTGTAAGTAGTGTCAGTTGCGTGTCATTGTGTAAGTTTTTCAGCATTTCATACATGATTCTGTCAGATCCTGGTGCAGAGCTCTTGCATGCGCTCAAGGCAGCTCTTAACTCTGCAATACTAAAGGGGCGGTTGTACGGTTCATTCTGCCGACACTTTCTTATGAGTGGCTTGCGTTCTTCTATTTGTTTATATTTGAGAAAGGGTTTTGAATAATTGTTGGAACTTGACACGCTCTGAAAGTGCTCCCCAAGTGAGTCTGCTTGTTCAAGCAGGGTATCGCCTTGAGTGTTTACCAGGGGGAGTGAATAAGTTTGTCGTCCTTTTATCCTGTTAACCCTGTTCCAGACTTTCCCCTCCTCTGTATAAGAGTTGATACCCAATAAAAACTTCTGCCAACTCTCTCTTCTGGCCTGTCGGCGCGTTCTTCTGGCCTGTCGGCGTGTTAAGCAGTGACTCTTCATACATGACTATATGAAAAGACAGCATGAAAGTATTTCACATCTTGGGAAAGGCATCTGTCATTAAAGTAATTGTTCTGGTCGAGGTGAACAGTCACAGCATTTATGAAGCGTTGTAGTTCCGCAAAAACAGGTAGTTATAGTAGTAACTCATTGTACGTGGACTTGTAGAGACTAAATATTTGTGAAAGCTTGGTGTCAGTAGTCCTATAGATTTCACACAACCTTTGTATGATCATATTCTCGCAATCAATTTCAACCTCGGCACTTCTGTTTCAGCTAAATATTTAGTGAAAATACTGAACACCTAACTTGTGCCCAATATTGATGTGGAAAAAGATCTCCTGTTGTAGGTCACAAAAGGGCGCCCGGTTCCCATCACCTATAAGTGATTTTAAACTACCAACGCAGGTGCGGCTTTTTTTTTTCTTAAAGAGCTTGTAATATATTTTACGATCAGCCGTGCTATGAGCAGGACATGAGTGGATTTGGATATGCAAGCAAAGCGTTGTAGTTGGCTGGGGCACTCACCTTCGTTGATCATTTTTGGAGATAGTCTTGCTTTCACGACACCGGGCACTGGATGTGTCTGCCATCCCGCTGGTCAGAGTCGCTATATTTTTGCACAGAACCAATGAAGACCACTGTCCGCTGTATCAGTTCAGTACATCAAGGGCCAAGTCGTGTCCAATTATTCAGGAGTGGGATTATCACATGGAGCAAGCGTTTTCGGAACACATTGCATTTTCGAAGGGCACTGATTCCTTCATGATAGAAAAGCGCTACTAAGATGGAGACTTAGCAAGAACGGAGGACGAAGCGCTAGTACCAAATGGAAAACTTGATTTACCAAAAGTGTTCTTATATGCTGAAGGAATTTACGTCACATCGAAGCAACGTCATTGAAAAGCAGAGCTGAACACGAGATATGAAATCTCGTGTTGATTTAAATGAATTAGATTGAAAAGGGGGCTGTACACGGGCGTTCGTTGTGATTGAAGGCACTCGTGTTCCAGCCCACCTAACAGTCACTCTAATTGCAGTGTCGGACACTACAGTGCCGATAAGCCATGATGCAGCATTTAGTGGGACATTGCGCGTTGGCTAGGTGTATCAAAATGCTGCAGAAACAGTGAGTCTCAGAAACCGAGAGGGTTCATGTTAGTTTATTGTGAGACTGAAGCCCGGAAAATATTTTGCTCAGCTTCTTTCTCAGAGGAGCATTACTTATTGGAATCGCCACATACATATTTAAGATGTTCCTGTCTCAGCGCCTTCTGAAAAAAAAAAAAAAACACTAATTCCTAAGTAATGCCGACATTTATTTTTGTTTTGCAGAAAGACGCATACGGGGAGGGAGTACAGTCGGTTACATTAATCCTGTCTACTTTCAACACTTCGAAAATTATGAGACTGAGAACCATGGGAAATTGCACTTGCGCTAATATGTACATATGATGAATACTATTCTTTGTTTTATAACCTGTCCTGTGTGCGATATCACACCTGTGCCTTCACCGGAGAAATGGGCCGTTTCTTTACAGGCACATATAAACGTGCCAGACAAAAAGATATCATTGGTGAGGACACTGACAACACCGCTAGTACTCATGGGGAGAGAGGTCGAGGCAAACAAAGATGTGTGCGTAAATCCACAGAAGGTTCTACTTGATGTCTGAGGTAAACCATCCTTCTGCGGCTGCTTTTCCTGGATAGGTACCTATGTCTGGATTCATTCTCTTAGGTGGCTTTGCATCTTTAAGCGCAGCAATATTTATTTACATATCCCCCTTTCATTTTATTGTCAGAAGTCACCCAGCATCGCTGCTGTCTCCAAATGCAGCCAACATTCACTCATTGTAATGTCGGCCATAGAGCGAGGAAACCGTGCATGCTGCCACTGCAAACTTTTCTCGTCCTTGGAGAACTTTTGAGCGGTAGTTTTAAATAACCGAGATAGGGCCTAAGTTTCCTCTGAAAAGAATGATCATCGAGACGAACCTTAGTGCCATTCCTGGACTTCCTGAAAAGCTCAGCGGGAAACGCATTGCAGCAGCTATGGGAAGCTCCGCAACAGCAAGTCTCGAATCAAACCGAGGAATGGTAATAAAGGCTGCAGGAAATACCGAAAATAACGTGTTGTGAACCAATCTGAAAGACTGATTATGCAATTTATTATTTGCAATGGATGTGCATTAAGATTGAGAAGGTTTACGCAGTACTTTAGTAAAAACATCCACTGGTCCTTGTCACCAGGGCAAGTATCTATAGAGCACCATGAATCGAGAACAGAATGTCGCCAAATCTCGTTAGGAGTACTCATGTCATTAAACATGTACATTTATATGAAGTTCGTAAAGAAATTATTATTCTATATTACTAACATTTAAATGTTAACGCAACTACACCTATAATGACAAGTTCCTTCTGAACTTGTCATTGGCTACGCACATAGAGTGGGACATCTTCTGTGATACCAAATGAACAATACTTGCGGTCTTTAGTAACTCGTGGACTAAATGTGGCCAAAGCACATCCAATGGACGGCAACCAAGCCTCCATGAAGTCTGCATTACTCAGTGCAAGAGAGTACGGGATAGAATTAACAAATCATGCAGCTTTCAACGCTCTGATGGCGGCAGTGGTTGTTTTTTATGAACTTTCCAACTCACCCCTTTGCTCGGTTTCGCATGGCCACACTGCACGGATACGCTAAGTACTCTACCTAATCCTGTCAGATATGGTCTACATGCACAGTATTACAGCTCTGAATGGTCACCTGTGGGCCCAATGGGCTTGGGTAGAGGAAATCTTGGCACAGTTGCACTTCTCTGAGGTTGACAAGTACACCAAAGTTGAGGAATCATACTTTCCCTACCTCAGAATGCTAGGAATCCTGAGCAAATCGCCGCTAGCTGTCACTATTGCCCCCGAGCTGCACGCCTTCGTCCATTAAGTTGGATTGTTAAGACTTCAGCAAAGGTCCTTGAACGCCAGGATCCTGGGATGCACAAAAGAGCACCTTGTCTTCACAAATGCCAGAATCTTTGTGTTGAGCCTGGGAATGCAAAGTGATCTTGTCAAGTTGGCATTTGACAAGTTCAGAAGGAACTGCCATGTGTATAGTTGGTTATGCAGTACTTTCATTGAATTGATTGGATGAAAACTGCCATCGAACACCCTGAAGCCACAAGGCGTGCTGGAATTTTCCTGAAGTGTTTTCCTGAGTGTGACTCCTTGAAATTCCAGATATTTTCTTGGGCTCTGTGCAAAATGTATTTGTTTGGTGTCTGCATTGAAATACTCCTTAGATTCGGACGCAACATTTTGGTAAAAACAGCAATGCAGTGTGGACTGAAGTACAAAAATCGCAGGCAGTAGCACACATTTGAAGTTCAGGAGCACCAATCGACCCTATAAAATGCCTTATTACAAAAGTAGTTTCCAGTAGAAAGTGGAGTGAGTACACACACGGTGTAAACTCTTTAAGCTGAATTTTCTGTTCAGCTTTTGTAGATATATTGTCACGAGCTCTCGTAACAAAGGGCAGAAGGAGCGCGAATGAAAAGGAAGCGCGGAGGGTGGAGAAAAAGGGCGACGACGTTCGGCCGGGCTACTTTTGGACCGGTCCCGGAAAAACGCCAACAGTCGCCCTTGACATGGCTTGCATGTTTAAGTAAACAGTTCGCGCGTAACAATACATGGCTGCTTAGGTTGGGACTACAGCGTGACGCTCCATGTTAAGTTTGTGTTCATCGTTCAAAATACGTCGAGTTTATTCTGGACAATACAGCCTTAAGCTGCACAGGTGATTTTTTTCTATTTAGCTGCCAACTTGTTATTCACGTATTCTTAACAAGGATAGATGCTTACTGAGAAACTGAGAACCTGCACTTTATTATTTTAGGCATTAGCTTTTATTAGCTCCTTGCTTAATTTTGCAACGAGTGCAATGGTGAGCTGGTGCAGTCTACAGTTCTCACGGTTATGTGCCCCTGGGTATTTTACCCCTGGGTACTTTTACCCCTGACGCCACTTATGTCTCATCGTTGTCATTTATAGCAGTCATCATCCGATTCTCATCATACAGTCATCACGCAAATGTGGTGCCATCGTCACGTATTCGTTTTCATACCGACGTCGTGATGCCCTTGAGGTCGTCGTTTCATCATCGTAATTTCAGCTTCATCATATAATTCCTGTCATACTGTCATAATAGTCATCGCCACGCCATCGTTGTCGCACACTTGTCATCTTATAGTGGTGTTGGCGCTGTGCTGTTACGTTATACGACCTTAATAATTTCAGAATTGTGAGGCCATCGTCATGTTTTTGGCTGCGCCTCTAAGTTTAGAAAGCCAGCAGGTACTCGCTACAAAATACATAACACATCCTTTCTCTGAAATGTGAAGTAAGAAGCGGAACAATTAGACTCCCATGAAATCCGGCGAGCACAAGATGGGGATTAATACGCGACACCACAGCTTACGCTCAAACATTCACCTTACACAGTTGTGTAACCATGCTGTGTTTTTTAGTTCCTTTGTGAGAAGCTTGATTTTTGACTTACTTCATAGCAATTCAGTTGACGTTTACCAACACATTTGTTTTTCACTTTGTGGAACACCATCCTTCACCAAGTCTAGTTTACATGATTAATCGACTAATGTGTTTCTGCGACACCACTAGAAGACAAACTGGCTTACTTTCGCAGGTCACCCAGTTGCAACTCTGATGATGAGGACAGTATGCCACCAGAAACGCCTCCTCCTTTTGAGACGATGTATGTTGACTCCATTTGGTTTTATAGTAGGAAAGCGTTCGCACAAGTCCAACACATTAGCCAGGGGCTCCTTGTGCTAGAACTAAGTTCCCGTAGATTTAGCAAGCGAAAGATAAAGAGACGTAACGCAATCCTTTTCTTTACTTCAGAAATATCGCACCATACCAATTTGCCATGCCTAGCAACTTGCTTGGTTGAGCTTAGAACCGTTCTAAGAATTTATTCTGGTGGTTATCACTAGTTCTTGTCACTCGCAGCTTCTGGGACAGTTCTGTATGAAATCGTGCACTAAAAGACGAGTAATAGTTTCGTAGACGTGCGTGTTTACACGAACACTTGTAGTTTTTAGCTCTTGTGCCCTGCCTAACAGGTTCATCATTAAAAAGTTGTTTTTCATTGATACAAACTGCACAAGACAAGACACAAGAAAAAAACAGGCGACAGATGAGCGCAGGTCGTCCGTCCCTTTCTTTCCTTGCGCCCTGTGTTGTCGCACAGTTTGTATCAATTCATCCGCATCGACTATCTCAGCTATCATCATGGAAACATGCTATTTGGAGAGGTCATGCTCGCACTATACGAGCCTTTGTGTGACAGCACTTGCGGTTCTTGGCTTTGCCCTTGTTCCACATCCTGCAGCTAACCGGAACCCCGCGGGTCAGTGGTGGGCGAGACACTGTGTTCGGGCGGTCGGAAACGGTAAGCACTGGCACTTCACTTCGTGGCCATCGGAAATTCGCCAACCGAGGTGTAATGTGACACAGCCTACGGCGACAGTGTGCTGTTTGTCGAGTCACGGTGTGCAGCTCACGTCACGCATCGCGTTTTCGTAGACGCCAAATATATCCGCTTGCGTGTCACATCGAGATGGTAAAAAGGGGGTTCATTCGTATGCAAACATTCAGGAGTGGGTCATCCGGCTCCCGCGGTGCTCGAAGCTAAGGCGTTGTGCTGCTTAGAACTCTGTCGGGGACGGTCCCATTTGCGGCGAAGGTGACGGAACGCCCGCGACCTTAGATTTCGAAGCATATTACAGGACCAACCTACGTGCTCGAATCTATTTGTTACAACCACAGAGGGGCGTATCCAGCGACTGGCACACCAAACACGCCCCCCCCCCCCCCCCACTCCTCCGAAGGTGCCGTACGCACAGCATGCCGGCTGTTCAAGCCCGCCCCGCCCCCCCCTCCCGGAAACTTCTTCCTGCGCCACTGCGAGCATTAGGTGGTGGTTCGTTACATCAAAACCGTAGCAATGATTACTAGTGGCTGCGGATGCAGCCAAGCGTGCAGAGGATGTGACCTAGCAGCACGTTCTTCGACACATATCTACAGTTGATTCCCCCCCCATGAACGCCTAGAGGCCCGCGCTCTCTTTGCGGACTTCGGGCGTCGTGAGTCCGTCCAAATTGACCGCTCAGTCACCAGTTTCGGTTGGTGAGACGCCCGGCACCAGTGGCTTTTCAGTGCACTGCACGCAGTGCCGATAACGTGGCCGAACAGGATGCGGCCCAGGAGTGCCCGAGTGCCCAAGCTCGTAGGTTGGAGCCATCTTGTCCCATTAGGTGTACCAATATGAGCAGTTTATTGGAATAACCGATTGGCATGTGACGCTTGTTACCATGTCAGTCGTTTCAAACGTGTTACGTACCCTTCTGCATCGAAATAAAAACTTCGCTTGTACGTTTTCAGCACCGCATCGCCAAAGGCGTGGGCGAGCGGCCGTGGCGGGCTTGTAGCTGCCACGCCTCCTGCAGCTGCAAGCCCGGAAGTAGTGAGGAGCAGGAGCAAAGCAACACTGTTCCTCGATACTATTTCTATACACTGCGGATGGTCTTATACACACGTCTGATATGCATGAGTGCAAATACAGGCTTGTGAAAAGATGGTTGTACGTATAGAAAGACACGAGCAACTTAGGTCAAAAAGAGAGAAATGGCGAAAGGTTGTACTCGAGAAAATTCTTCCAATAACTGTGATATGCAATAAAACAGCTGTGCCGCCTTCAAATAAAAAAATATACCAAGAAAAGAAGGTTGGGCGAATATACTTCACATTTCCTAACATTTGATAGAATGTTTTTCTATTTGTTATTTGCACTCGAAATCGACTGGAACCGAAAATTTACTATTCGGCCTTCCCTAAAATAAAACAATCTGTCAGGTCACTTCCCATCGTAGTCACATTTGTGCTTTAACGTGGAACCTGCATGCCTTCTTGGACCACTGGTTGGGGTACCTTTTGCATATGGAGCAGCACAGCAAAGGGAATGAGAACGGTTGATAATTGCGGAACCGCCAGTCGAACTGATGCGTAGCCATGAGAAGGGCTGTTTGTTTTCTTCTGGTGCAGAAGCGGTTGGAGGTGCGAGATGCGTTTGAGGAGGTGAGAGAATTCTGCAACCACATTGTTCTGTCGAAATGAAGTGTATCGGTTCTGCGGTGCACTCGGCATTATTCACGGATGCCGCCGCACGACTGGATTTTCAATGGCGAGGGAAGTGTTGTGCACACGGGAGTCTTCGCAAAAGAAGCTTGCAGCGGAGTGTTAGTAGAAAATTCAGCGGTGACATTGGCGAGGTATTTTTTGCTTTCCGGCTGATTGCAGAGCTCCGGGATGCAGCCACCCGCCAGGCCGTGCCCGTTGAACAGCTTGCTACGGGGAAGCTGCCTACAGGCAGGCATCAACCCTGGTAGAAATCCTGCACCCAAGGGCGAGGCGCTGCAGGAGCTCCACAGCGTGGAGGCCCTCGCGTGGGCAATCGCTGTGGCACTACAGTGGCCTGCGCACTAATCTTGTTATTACTTTTGATATATTTTCTCTAATCTCCAGCAAAGGTAGTTGCAGTATAGTTTTTTTTCTAATCTCCAGCAAAGGTAGTTGCAGTATATATATTTTTTTTAATATGCAGCAAAAGTTCTGTATATCTTTAAACCTGCAGCAATGGTTGCCTTTTTCGTACACTTTCGATAAACAACGCATGATACCTTTGTCTCGGTGAAACATGAAATATCATTATAGACGCAACATAGTTTTGAAGGAATATACGTTCTTACGAATCCTACCTACAATATTCCTACAAGTTCCACCTCCCTTGAGACGCTGTCACAAGGCCTAGCATTTGAATTGTTCGCCTCAGGAGGCCACAAAAAAAGAAAGACTATATATACTGTTTCCTCTCACCTTTCGCGGAAAAGTGTCTGGAGGTGAATAAGGTCCGAATATAGGATTCCCGAGTTCCGAAGTCTCCCGAGCAATGTCATGGCCAATGTTATTACCATGAGGAAGAGACCGCTCTCCATCATTAGACCTTCCACCGAGCGTTTCATTCGAACACACACATTGTAAACAATTTGCGTTGAGAGGCAACGCAAATCGAACCGAGATGGCCTCTTTGCAGGCGGTGATGTTCCTCCCAGGCGCCGTAATAATTACGGCACTATATCGGACTGAGACCCTTGGTATTTTGGCATACAATGCGTGCAAACAAAGCTGAGGCCGTTCGTAGTCACGAGAGACACGACTACCCTCGGCCCCTTTCCCAGGCGCCGAATAACTATGGCAGTATACGGCTCGTGCACCGCTTATAGAGGCACCACTGAAAGCCACCTAACGGACGCTTCCAACAGTACACGCGGGAGCAATAGCAGACGACAACCCTTTGCAGCAAGGATGGCTGAACTTCGCGGCTGCGATTTCTCCTTTGTTCGGGTGCCAGGCTGCTTCTTCTGCGGCGACAGCTGTAGGGAAGATGCTGACCTCTGTGCGAGCGGGTATGAGCACGATGTTACCGGTGTTTGGGACAACATGGTCCACATACGTGCAAGGTGTGCCGCAGACGAACGCCATGAACCCCATTTACAAGACGTGGAGCTCATATTCACTAGCCGATAAATTTTGTAGAGTGATGCGATCTCTCGATGTTTTTTTTTTTATTCTACCCTTGCCGCAATGCTGCTTCTGTACCTGAAGAATAAGCACCCGTCGTTACTGCAGACTGATATCAAACAAATCCGCACGGTGCAATCTCTGCATATGCCGTTGTGATTTTTCTGCCGATGAATACATGTGACATCGCCGAATAAGTGCAGTCGAAGTCGCCTCAAGAAGAGTAATTGCCAATTTATTGATGGAAACGCGTACACTAGCCAACGAAGTCACCAAACACACGGGTTAATAAAAGCGCGTGTTAGTGGTGTACCGCCGATGCGATTTTGCTGCATACGCCGATGAACTACCGTTCCCGCTGCAGTTTGTGCAACTTTAATTCCCCAAGAGAGCTGCTTGGAAACGTACAAAGCTAAATACTGACTAACTTTTCAGTATTACGAGAGAGAGGTGCCACATGGTATGTTTAAAGGCAGAGCAGCGTCAGTCAAAGATGAGCGGTGGCGGCAAGGCCCGGTTTAGTCGTCTGCAGCTTAAGTATAAGAAAGAATTCAGTTGAGTACAATACTCACATGCAAGAAAGGACTACGTTGTGAAACAAACAAATCACTCGGCGTGTTAAGTTTGCTCACGCAGCATCGAGGTGTGATGACTTCCCAAACGGGACGCGAACTTTTCAGCGAGAAATCGAACAAAAATACCATACGCAGCAGCTATTAGCAATTCTCGCCCTGAACTACCTATTTTCTAAACACATTTCCAAAAACGCAAACAATATCTTAGATGCCCTCGGGCGAAAAGAATAAAGCTGTTAAAGAAGCACTTCCTTTTGGTATCATTCTGATAAGACAGCGTGATTTATACCTTTTACAAACAAGGCAGGGTGAAAACTTCGCAGGTCAAAAGAATCGACAAGAGTAATGCATGGAGCAACTAGCAACAGTTAAACATGTGCAAAGCCACGCATAAAATATCTGTAAAAACATAAGGTGCGCGACAGCTGGTGCGAGGATTTACCGCGCAACATGAAACCAACAATTTCAGTTCTTGCAAACTTCAGTAGCTTTAACATACAACGCAATGCGCTCGTGCAGTCGTGCTGCCTAGCTAGCGCAACGCGGTAAAGAAGCGGAAAACAATATAAGCGGCAAACAGCATTCCGAACTTCAGCGAAATGCCTTTAAACCTCATGCTGTACTGCAGACGAACTTCGTTGCTCACGCGTCTAACTATGATCGCGTGGAACAAAACACCCACGAGACAAAGGAAAGGATGAGAACAAGAAATTTCCTTCGAAGCGACGATCCATTTTTGCTACCGTTACTCCCGCTTATGAGGCTTTGCCGGTAATGATTAGCACCGTATCGCTGGCACGTTTTCACCGGTATTTGAGCCCCCAACCCTGCAACAGTTCTTCTTCGACATTCCCTGAAGCTTTGGCCATCCCACACGTGGGAATGGTGCTGCCTATCTTGCTCTGAAAACGTGAATAAGACGGAGAAACACGATCAACGACACAACAAACTACGGCGCGCGCCAGGCTCCTCTCCCGCGTGTTCTGCGCAAGGCCGCCACCAGTGGCTCTTCCATCGGCGTGTATATCGGACTTGGATTTCTGGCATGCTATGCCTGCTGACGAAGGAGCCGAGGCCGTTCGAAGTAGTTATAATTTCTCAGAGGACGCGTCCTATGCTTACTTACAGTTGAGAAGTGAAATCACTTTATTCTATGATGAACAAAATGCATCGATGACCTCAGTGCAAGGCGTCGCTTGCGGCATGCTTCAGCGCTAGGCCGATTAAGTCCGCAACGAATCGTTTGTCGTGAAGGGTAGTTGCGACGGTCAGCCACTTGGCCGAAGGGTTAGGTGGGAGTGATGAGGGTTTGGGTAATGAGGGTAGTTTTGAATACAAGAAATCGTTCGTCGTTAAGGGTGGTTGCGATGGTCAGCCACTTGGCGGAAGGGATAGGTGGGAGTGATGACGATAGTTTTGGATAGCGCTGCCACAACATAAGCTAAGTGTAGAGAGGATACAACCCACAGTGGCTACAGCGAGGAACGTTCTCAGTAAGTAGCCCTTGTAGGAAGTGCTGGAGTAATCAGTGTGTTTGAGCTTGTCAGATGAGTGTGCCCTGTTCCCTTGTAATGAATATGAGCTCGTCCCTAATCGGCGCAATTGTGTGGAGAGGTTGGTGAGATGAACAGATTTGGTCAGGGGATGTTGGGAACCTGGAGTATCGTATTCGGCAGGCAAGCTGATCAGCTCGTTCATTCCACAACGTCCCCTCATGACCAGGAACCTTGACAACTTCTAAATATTGATGAATGCATTCTTTTAATTGTTTTGTTACGTAAGTTGTCATCCGATTTTCGATATGCTGACAGCGAATCAGTAAATGTGATGGGTGTAGTGATAATTCCCAGTCAACAATTCCAACAAGACCATGTCTGTTGGTTATGCGGAAATCTGGCATATCGACTTGTTGGCCTATCAGTCTGGTTTATCAGTCTGGCCTGTTGGCTTGTCGGCCTGTATGCTTATCGACTTGTTGGAGCTCATGGCTAAGCCTACATATTGGGCCCGCACATACACAGCCTTCTGTTATTTGGCAGAAAATGTCTTTTTCTGAATACCTGAAATTATATTTGTTTCCATCAAGTACAGGGTACATCAAGTACACAATATTTGGCTCTGTAGGAGCAGCTTCGGCATCCCACTATATACGCAGGCAAATTTGCACTTTCGCAGCGAAGTTGTATATGGCTAGGCAAAATCAAAATCCGTCTGTTTAATGTGGGCAGAAACGCCTCCGCCGGAACCCCTGCGCATGCACGAAGAAGCCAGGGGTGCGATCGCGCAAACAGCTCGCTTTTCCGTTCGTTCGGTCTGGCGGCGACGTCACAAAGTGGGCCGTCCGCAAGATTTGTGAGTACGGGAGGGAGAGCACAGCCAATAAACGAGCCAGCCCAACCCCGGAAGTTTGCGTCACCAATTTGGGCTTCGATCGGGGACGATATGTTAAGTGCAGAATGTTTGTGATGCTTTAATAATTAAACACGTAATATAAGACATGCATTCTTACTGTTGCAACATATAATCTGCATCGGAAATATCATGCGAGAGAACCAATTTAAGCGGAATATATTTTGGTTCAGTACGCTAGGTGGTATCGCACACGCCAAAACAAATTGGCGGGAGCGCGCACTTCAATTAGCGATCATTGTTCATCGACTGCGAATCGTTATGCCGTCGCACAAAAATGTAAGACTTGGCCCGCACGTGTCGCAGGTCGCGTTCATGGAGGGCCACCCGTACCTTGTGCGGCCCTCGTGCGCGATGACCCAAGAGTGCACGGTCGAGCGTACGCGGCAGCTCTGGAGCGAGCTTGCCGCCCTGCTGAATGCAGAAGGCCCGGCCACGAAGACAGCGGAACAATGGCAGGTGTTTTGGTGGAAGGAAGTTTTTCTCTCCCGCCGAGATGCCGCTGGCAGCTTCTGCAAGTCAAAGGTGAGTGCGAGGAGAGGTTCTGTTGCTTGCGATACCTACAATGCTGTCCGTAATTACAGCGGCACGGGTGGAGGCCGCCTGCCCGGCCTTCGTGGCCGTGTCCTCGCTATGGTTGGCACCTCCACGGTGACGGCAGTGTGCGAGCCGTTTTTCCAACCGCTCGACAAGGTAAGCCATTGAGAAGCGCACCAAAAAACGGGAGGACGCGCCAGCAATTTACTGTAGTTGCGTCGTCTATACTGCATCGCGTAGGCGGTGTTATACCCCAGCCACGCAGGGCGCTTCATTCGTGATCGCGCCCAATTTGGATAGAAATTTTCGACAGCGATTGGCTCCTTTCTTCGTTCCGCGGAAACGAGGCAATAGAAATCGAGAAATTTTGCCCCGATCGGGATCGATTCAGATCTAAAGTGCCTGTGTGACACTGGTATAACAGATAGTTTTTCTCCCTTTATGTGCATGTGTTTGCTGCTGGCATGCACAAGACGGTTTACTGCTGGGATTTCACGAGATTTTTTTCTGCTGTCATAACTCTACGTTAGTTACACATTGGGAGGAGCAGATTACGCAAACTTGACAAAACTGCTTCTTCGCGTCTTATACATAAAGCAGCCCGCCATGGAGGTAACTGTGGCGACAGAATTTGTGGGCACCACTGCTGGCACAAGCGGCCTTTAACCTGAAGGTAAGCTTTTGCTCTTCCCTGTTGCCTTCCTGTTTGTGGAATCTCTTTCGTCTATAAGAAACGCAAACTATTTCTACTGTAACCGTTGCGTGAATGTGCCCTTTATAACCAACATAGGAGCACTGTAGCAGCCAGTGGTTCCTGCCGAGCCACTGCCCCGAAGCCCTCCAGCTACAGCATAGCCTGCAGCTGACCCTAGCGGAGTGAGAACCAGTAAGTGAAAAGGAAATATCCTGGTATGTCACAGCTTGAATGCACTGGATGTAACGTAGTTGTGTATTTAGTTCATCATAAAGTAGTACTTTTTCCAGGTTACCAACCCCGCGTGCAGCGCCGATCTCGTGGCCCTCGTCGAGTCTCCCACCGGGAGACTTTGGTTTTAGCGCTTGGCCGACGATTACGCCAGAAGCGCCGTGCAGAACGTCGAAACAAACGAAGTGCGTGTGCCCTTGCCTGCTTTATATGGTGGAGCATAATAGAATGACAGGAGAGAGGTGCAACGTTTTTTGTGTGAATTTGATGAGCTGCACAGAGGGACACTAACTCACATGGCTAACACGTTTCAATAGCTGAACTGAAAGAAAAAAGAAAAACGAACAAAGGACTAAGGGTGACGGACGAGAACATCATCATACATTATGTACATGGTCATAAACACGGACACTTGCAATCATTAACACAATGTAATAGCTTCATACACAGTCATCACTGCCATTAGCATTTCTGCAAACAGGCAATGACCAGGTGGACTAGACAACAGGGACACCTGCGATCAATCACACAATAACAGCTTCATACATTCCAATTTCCACTAAAGCTTTCTTTTGCACAGTTTCACAAACATGGCAAGTTGCCTGTGATAAATCACGCGTTTTAAAACACTGCCTCTACTCGTTTCAAACCTTGGCTGCACACTTTCAAGCATTAGCTGATAAATTTTTTCGCATATGCTGTAATTGCACCACACATCGGATTGCGCATGCTGATTGTGATAGTTCTCCCCCTTCACACAAAAATTTCATGTCTGAAACAGTTCTCCCAAGGCAGCAGGGTAAATTGAGTGGCATATTTAAAACACGCATAAAATGATCGGGGCCCTCCCTCCGCTTCGTAATTATTTGCAAAGGCTGTAGCTAACTCACACTTCAAATTTAGCCTGCACATCGCCATAAAGTTTCCTTTATTTTGCGCACTTAGAAACACTATCGATTGCATAGTTCATTGAGGACGATGGAAAACACAAACCCCAACAAACTTTTGAAACATAAGAAAGGAGAAGAGGGTTGATTATTGAGCTGCGATGGTTGTAATTAAGGCAGTAGCAGGAAAGCTTTGCCACACAACACACTCAGTACTGTGGCTATTTCCACAAAGTTTGAAGTTGCTAACTTGTTCTGGAAGGCTGGGAAACATCACGCATAATGGCAGTGCGACAGCTTGCAATGCTTGAATAACAATTTATATATGGAGTCCAATACATGCTTTCGCAACAAAATGCAACATATGGCCTAGCATTCTTTGGTGCAGTGATACATGTCATCGTCGTTTGCTCATTCGCAATCCCAAACTCATTGCTATGCCATCTGTTAACTTTCCAGCGACTCGATAGCTTAAAAGTACAAGTGGTATTGATATTTCTTTGCGCTACGTGAAAAGCAGCAACAAAAAACAGATACAATGGTGCAGACAGACAACATAGAAAGTGTTTGTCCTTGTCCCCATAACTGATGAACATGTGGTAACCTGAATGAGCATACGTGCAGTTGAGCGCCTTTATACCCAAAGTGCTTGGGTCCACCAAAATCACTCGTTTTACAGCTCACGTCTTTGTAAAATTTGTGCACAGCACGCCTCACACTTGGAACCGACCGAACATAATTTACTCTTTCGTTATACAGGTCACTTTGCTGTAGAGGTGCTTGGCCGATTGTGCGGGAACGGATGCTGACGCAATCATTTCTTTCTAGCTTCTTCGTGGTATCCGCCAGGGCGTGGACCGGCTGGCTGCAGCTACTGAGCGGGTTGTGGCTGCTGTCGAGCGGCAGGCCGACCAAGTTGCAGAGGCACTGCGGCCAGTGGACCAGCTTTCGCAGCCCCTGGGCCAGCTTATGCAAGATGCAGTGGCTGCACGAAGGCAGTAGCAAATTTGAAGTGCAGAGTATTTCTTGCCATCTTTATTATTTCATTCACTTAGACGGGTATCTTTATCAAGTTTTATGTACTTATTCATTTACCTATATTATAATAACTTTGATCTCATTTTGTCCATTTAAACATCTTTTTTTACTTATCTCTAAAGTTTGAGATGTTACTCGAAAATAGTAGAAATAAAAGAACAGTTACCTTATTTCCGTTATGTGCACAAGAAATCGCATACGATTTCTGTAACTTTATCATTAGTATGTTTTAGTATTTTTTAGCAAGTATCATTAATATGTTTATGGTGTTTCAGTCATATGAGTTAGATGGCAGTCATGCCACTGTTTTCCTCTTTCTCTATTTTGTGATGTTGCATTGAGGTCCAATTTTTTTTTCTTGCAAGGTTCCACATCCAGCCCCTACTTGAAATCACTAGATGGCTGCGTTAGAATTGTGTTACACAATACATATAGTCAAGCTCACCCTTGAAAGGAAATTATTTGGTGCCTGACGGGGATATTTGTCGCGCCTTGTATGCAATTTTTTTGCCTTTTTATTATCACTGCCAACTGTATGGATATCGGGCCTCGTCAAGCCTTACCGCCTTTTGTCCCGGTCCCCACTTTCCTTTGAAAAGAAGAATACACTTCACTTCAAATATCGCCGCAATACAATGCGTACAAGACCCCACCAAAATAGACTACTATAAGGTACCACCTCTCTCTATATACTACACTCCACCAACCGAACGCCAGAAGACGTGTTCAGTTATTCAATATGTCAGACGCACCCAGCGACACCATGGCATTAAAATGGCCTAAAATCCGGAACTGTTAGATGGCGCTACTTACTTTCCGATTTTTCTGAAATAGCCAACCAGTGTGCGCCTTTAGTCGAGGCGACGCCAGAACGACGCCACAGCAGACGACGCCAGCGTCGCTCGTCTGCTGTGCGGTACTCTTCCCACGCGTTCATCGCGCTTTCGATACACATTTAACTTTCTAAGCAGCTAGAAATTATTCAGGTATCACCTGTCGTTTTTAAATTAGGCCGCAGGCGAACATTCGAAACATTATTGGCAAACATTTTTCTGGTATCAGTGCAACTGCCGCTACAAACCAGGCGGCGCTAGCGTCGCCTGCGAGAACCGGCCCCATTGGGCATATGGGCACGTCACGGGCTTCACACCAGCTCACCAGGTAGCCTTGTGCCGCCAGCGGACAACGCAGCAAGAAGCGCAATGTCCCACTTATCGCCGCCAAAAGCGTGCACGCGCATCGCACTAACGCGAACTTGCATGACATTCACGTTATGTAAAAAATTGGGCATCCGAGGGAATTTAACGTTAGTAGTGTGAAAGACAACAACGATCAAGTTAAACATACTTTTTAATTGGAGATGCTGATAGGAGCCTGTCGACCAGCTGTTGAATAATTCACTTATACTGCACTTCGCAGAGTTTTTCCGCAGAAGGCTGGACGCTATGGTGAAAAATATTCTCTCAAATCACAACTGAGGATTACACGGAACGCCTATTTTATACTGTAGTCGACACACATCTAGGCATAAAATGCTACCCGGTACCAATTGATCAAACTCACGCTAGAATCTCTAATGCAAGTGTACAACACAAAACACTTCGTTTAGGTTTGCACAAAACGCAAAGTAAACCAGGTGAATCGATAGAACTTTGTTCACCAAAAGTACAGATCGAACAGAACACGGAGAAAACACCAAACAAGGGCGCACTCATCACTGAAATTTTAATAGAACTGTATCACAAGAAAAATACTTGTTGTATCTATCTTTAAACGGAACAGCAAATTAGGTGACTCGATAAAACTACACGTGATCCTACAACCGAGAAAAAATACGACAAACCCACACCAAGCTCCAATTCAGTACCGCAAACTTATTGAAATTGTATGACATAAGAACACGTTGAGCTTTACACAAGACGACCACAAAAAGGGGTCAGCAAAACTGCACACGAATCTAGAACAGAGAAATGTGACAAAACCACACAAGCTCGAGTTCAGTAGTGTACATTTATTGAAACTGTATCACATTAAAAGGCGTTCGAGATTTACACAAAACGACTACAAATAGGAAGGAGTCGGCACAACTGCAAGTGAACTTCAAGCGAGAAATGGTCACAAACACGAAGACCATAAGAGCGCTAACACGCGAATGAAATTGTAACGGAAGTACATCACGTAATACATACATAGTTGGAGTTGACACAACACGTATTCTTGGACGCGTTCGTGTGTTTAAAATGTGAATTTGCTGGTGTTGTACGCGGTGCCTCCCTTCAGCCGCTTCTAAACGAGCAGTGCGTAGGAGCTAAAGCGCTTCGGCAGCGCGGCGTATTCCTGCCCCTTCAGCATTGCCACAGCGTCTGTCGGCACAGCGCAAAACACACGCGAAACCTACTCACACGCGCCGACTCCTGCTTCGACGTCCAGGCGGCACACGAGGAGCCTTCCCCGCGTCGGCCGCCCGGCAGCTTCCTTCCCCGACTGCTACATCGCTTTCAAGACTGCCATTCTGAGCAGCATATGACAGCATTCTTTCGCAGAGCGTCGGTGACAGCAGCACCACACACGACGGCAGCAAGCGCAACTGACGAAGGCTTTCGAAGGCAACGCGGTCTAAGTGGGGAGGGAAGAGCCGACCACGCCAGCGGCCGCAGCCAATGGCGACCCAGCGTTCGTTATCATGCCACTCCGTCGGACGAAATCGCGAACCGCCGGACGCGTTCCTCCGAACCCGGCCGGCGCCGAACCTATGGCCGAACTTCCCAAGTAAGAGCTGCGTCATGCTGCGTTTTAAGAAGCCGGGCTTTGCCAGACGAAAGGCGCCCAAAATTGCGCCGCAATGTCTGCCTGCCCCTGCGTCCTCTCTTTACCTGCGCTTTTCGAAGTACTATTCTTTCAGGGTCTCCTGGCTGCAGCCAACAAAATTGCGCGCAGCGTTTCGGTGAAGTCCCGAAGTGATCGCATCGTAAACCTCACCAGCAGGGGGGGGGGGGGGGGGGGGGGGGGGGCGGAAGAGAGAGAGAGCTTGGCACTCCGTGCTTTCTTGCCCGTGTCGCCTGGTGACACGTGACGTTATCGCGGCGCGCTGTGGGCTTGCAAATGCGAGTTGGAATAGAGAGTGATAACGGATGCTATCGACAAGCTTGCGAAATGTGAACAAAAAAATGCTCGCCCTCCAGCAATAGAGAGAGTTGACGTAAGCATGAAATCGGCGCCGGTAACGCAGACTGGTTGGAGTAATTAGGACGATTACTCACACACATAATTCGCGGCGCGCCGGACCCTGCCGGGCTGGTCACGCACCGTGGCGCCATCTCTCGAAGGACAGATGGCGCCACGCGGGATTCACGGCGGCTGGTATTGAAAGGAGCACGCAGCCGTGTATCAAACCCAAAAGATGGCATTCAAGCATATGGTCAATTTTATCTCTCTTTTGAACCTCGCTACTGGAAATGAGAAATTTAACTTGAGCGTACAAGAAGTTATAGTTTGAGTGATATTGTGAACAAACAGGAAGAAATGGGAAGCAATATTTTTGTAACTTGTTTGGACAGTAACTAGAGTGTGTAATGCGGTCCTCTACAAGAGGTTGGAGGCCAGACACCGCATTTTCTTACGAAGGTTACCGACAACGGGAGCTAAAAGTATTTCACGCTTGAAACGAAATGATAGCAGGGGCGCGGCAAAAGGAAAAAAGAAAGCTTGCCAGCTGAGAAGAGAATTGGCTACAGCTGTAGACGACAGCAAATCGAAGCGTTGAAATCAAATCGAAATGTTTTGCGCTGCGAAAGTCACATTCAATAAGCCGAGCGGCTGTTCACTCGTGACGTCGGCGTGCACTGCCAACGCGCGCTCTCTAACGCTTCACGTCGCACGAGAGATCGCGCCCGGCGAGTGTAGAACGACTCGGGTGTGTTGTAATGGAGTGCAGTGGCCGTCGCCACGGTTGGCTCCGGTCCCTTTAGGCAAAATGAATGGGAGAAAAAGGCGAGAAATGTTTGTTATATTTCAATGACTAAATTGTGCTACAACTCACATAGTTGCGTACCAACATTTAGGTGATATCATAAACCGACAGTCTTTGTTTCTGCGTGTGTGTATGTCAAGCATCAAGCACCGCCAGAGGGGCGTCGTGTCAACATGACGCCCTATGTTAAAATGGGTAGAGCTGAGCAAATACGAAAGGAACCGGCGTAGCGCGTGTGTGAGTTTTATTGTGACCGATTCATTTTTAGAATGGGTGTGTGCAATGTTTTGGCGCACCGCCAAGGTAATGGAAAGAATGGCAAAACTTCAGCAGCGCCTTCGACGAAGATGCGCGGGACCCCGCCGTATGGTCGTCTGCTGCCCTTCTGCTGCCGTCCGAAAATTTGGTAAGTGTGCGTTGCAAGCGTTGAGTTGTGAACAGACGGCAGTGTTCCATAGCGTTGTTTTCCTACTAAATTACAGGTTTCAAAAGAAGAAATAGCAGGAGACTAATTATTTGTCGGATATAAAGGCTACCATCCCAGAAAATGTGTTCATTTCCTTGGCGGTCTTGGTCGCAGACGGCCAGTTTGCCTGTCTTTGTAGGTGAACGAAGGTAACCACAGCACCATGCCTGCGCGTCAAATCACCATTCGGCAAGAAATCGTGGTGAATTTCATGGAAAGTAACCCCCGGCTTGCTAGTAGGTCGGGGGGATTCGGTGGGGGATTTTCGGCCGCTAAAAGGCAGGATTTATGGAAACAAGTGGCGGCACTTCTCAGTGCAGAAGGGCCGCCAGTTAAAACAGAGCGAGAGTGGAGGCTGTGGTGGTGCAAGTTCGTGTACAAATGCAGGCGTGACGCGGGCAATCTTTCGGCCGAGCAGAGGTGAGTGAAAAGTAGGCTTTAATGGATGCGGTTCGTATTCTTACGAGCGCACTGTTTCCTTGCAGGGCAACTGGCGGCGGCCGACTGGGCGGCGTGCGAGGCCGCGTCCTCCAACTTGACAGGGGCGGCTGCGCCACTGGGCTCGGAGAGCCCTTTTTCGGGTCCAGCACCTCCGAGGTGAGGATACTATTTGCAAGTGTACTCTTGCGTTTTGCTTTTCGATGGTGATGTCAGGGCCTAAGGAGGTCAGGGAAGTGCACTGTGGTTGCACACAGCCGGAAACACAGAGCAGCCTGAGGTGTGCACATTATGCAATCGTGGTGGACAACACATGCCCTGCGTACTGCCGTCTAGATCACTTGTGGACACATACAATGAGTACAACAAGCGTAGGTGTCGTATGCAATGTTTTTTTTTTTGCCAGGCCAAGCCCTAGGGTGCAGTTGCGCGAGAGGAGAGCTTATGGTGATGTCCGCACAATGCATTACACGAAATGTACGCGGTTTCATGCGTCCTCCGCAGTGCTCGATTCAGGCAGGCACGACTAACAGCTGCCTTGTTTGGAGGAAAAGCCTGAAAGGGTAGTGATGTTGAAATGATGTTAAAAATTTTGCTTTAGCAACATCTCTAGTTGTTGCCCACTGTCCACGTTGAGGTAGGCGCAAACCGAAGAGTGCACACAAAGTAGAAATCGGAAATATTTGAAAGGATGAACATGAAAGGCAAAGCCTCATACTGCCGCCGCTCATATTGTGATAATCTGGTAAGTGCAAAAAATGAAGTCTTGGGGCGCGATAACGTAACTCCATTCCACACAAAAAGTATTCCAAACTCCGGACGTCAAAATGACGCGACTGTTTCTGCGTACGGGGGCGGCAACGTCCGACGTTTTTCAATCTGCCCAATCAGCAGCCTCCGTCGTTGCCGGAAGCATGTTTTGCTTGTTTTTTACTTGCAAAGGGACCGTATAGCAACTAACATTTAGATATTAACGCCTAATAAAAGAACAATTGTATGTCGCTGAGAGTAAAATTGTTTTGTAATCATTTGGCGAAAGATAAGTTGAAGCGCGCTTGAAAGTAAACACAAACATTTTAATTTTTCGAGTCATAGCCACACATCTGCCAATTCCGCACCCAATCCATTTCGCTACGCACGTCCAGTGTCGCTGTTCTCTCGCGTCCAGTGAGCATTCCACTGGGCGAAAGAACAGGCACGCATCTTTGATTTTATGGATGAGGGAGTTGCAAGGAAGAATCGAGAAACACCATGGGAGGCGGCGGAGTTAGCGAGGAAGTCCGCCATCTTGTTGCCTTCGATGCCCTGATGTGCCGGTACATGCAAAAGAGACACCCGTCGCCGCGTAGAGATGAAGTGAAGGAGCTTCTTGATGTCCCTGACACAGGTATTGGATGATGTGAAAGTGTTCAATGCAGTGAGCATGGGCAAGCAGTCGGTGTAAATGTGTAGAGGGATGAAATGGGGCAAAGTCCGTATGTAGGCTAGCGCCTATACGAAGAGGAAGTGGAAGCAAAAAGTTTAGATTTTCCTACTTTAGTGATGTGGCCTGTTGGATCATAAAGTATGAAAGCGGCTCCAGCAGACTGGGAAGTGTAGGAGCCATCGGTATACAGGTGGTAGGCCGGCATAGTGGTAACATATGGTAACTCTTGAAGTCGAAGGCGGTAATGGGAGAAACGATATTTAAGGCTTGGATGACAGTCCCAAGGATTCATAGGGTAGTGAACAAGCGACGAATTGTAGGAGTCAGGGCCACAAAAGGTAAGGGCCTTGAATAGAAATAAAGAGAAGTGTGCGTTTAGGCGGTCTAGTTCAATGTGGAGCGGTGGTGTGTTAGCCAAAACCTGCAGCGACGAGGTACGCGTCGTAAGAAAAGCACCGGTGATTGGAAGAAGTGTACGTTGGATAGAGGAAATTGTTTTTAGACTGAAGTAGGAAAGGTTGGCCACCAGACAGGAGAAGCATATGTGATGGACGCAAGTAGAACCTGATTATAGAGGAGACGGAGAGCGGATGGGGGCATCGAATAATGCATTCGAAGGAACGGGAGAAGGCGGGAAGACAGAAGGTCTGCTTTAGTACGGAGATATTTGAAATGAGCGTTAAAGGTGAGATGGGTGTCAAAGATGACGCCAAGAATTTTAATACTCGAGTGAAATTGGAGGGGAAAGCCGTTAAAGCGAACAATTGGAAGACGGCTGCGTGAAGAGGAAGCAGAGTGACTATTGGGGAAGTATAGAAAGGAGGATTTGTCAGTACTGATTGTGAGTTTGGTGCGCTGTGACCAGGTCGAAATAAGATTAAGAGTGAGAGCTACCTTCGATTCTAAAGCGCGACGATTGTCTGCAGAGAGCACTATGACAGTGTCATCTGCATAAGCCTGCGCAACCACGTCCGGGGGAAAGGGGAGGTCAAGCAATCCGTAGATGACAATGTTCCACAGCAGCGGACTGAGTGGTGACCCTTGAGGGCTGCCCAAAGTAGGCGTAGCAGACACCTGACCTGCCTGCGATCGGAAAGTGATCTCTCGGTGTTCTAAGAAAGATTTTAGAAGGCGGTAAAGGTTGGAAGGGCAATTATGCGAACGTAAAAAGTGGTGGAGGACGACAGGGTGCCAAACACTGTCGAAAGCCCCTTTAAGGTCCAAGCAGATGAGAATTGCGTGTCGTTTCAGGTCTTTGTAGGTGTTTAGAGTTTGTCTTAGCGCGAAGTCGGATGTGTGGCTCTCGGATGCCACGGATGCGTGGCCGTAGAGGCCATACAAGGCGACCTGGGGCCAAATCTGTTAACGGTTCGGAAAACGAACCGCTAACTTCGTCGCTTACGTCACCAAATCGGCCACTCCCAAGCCGGAGCTGGCAGAAGGGGAGGACACGACAAATAGACGAGAAGTGCCGCCTCTGAAATCTGCGTCATATGACGAGCTAATCGAGGAACTGCAGCATGTTTCTGCTCGCTCAATAAATGTGAACTAATAAATATTGTCTTAGGAGTTTTCAGGTATCGTTGCGAGTAAACATTTTTTATTGCACATTACGAAATAGATTACCGTTCTATCTTCAAGGGGAGTACGGTAGCGCGATTCAAATACGGGACAAAAGAAGACACAAAGGGACACACACAGCGCTGTGTGTGTCCCTTTGTGTCTTCTTTTGTCCCGTCTTTGAATCGCGTTACCGTACTCCCCTTGAAGATGCATTACCAACAAGCCCACATTGCAACCCTCGTGAACCGTTTTATCATAGCGACATGGTAATCCACGTGTCAAAAAATGTAACCATTCTATTCAAAACAAATAGCCACATCGCTATCAGTCGCGGAAGTTCTGAATGTTCGTTTAGAGCGTCATAACCTTAACCCTTTATGACGCTGTCTATACAATTGCGTAGAGCAATATAGTGCATCAACAGCAAAAGTACTGATGAAAGTAGTGATATTTAAAGGATGATGTATACATCTTGAAAAACGTATTATTGGAACTGTGCTGCAATTATGAATAACGTCCAGAATGTTTTAGCAAAATGAGTGGAAACGTAGACGGTTGGGTGTTTTCTCTGTGTCAGTATGCTGTTTGTAGTGGGCCCACTTCTTTCATTGGTTTTCACAATATCATGCACCAGGCGTTTTTTCAAGTGGCTCGTTGATTGCTTTTCATGCTTTCCAACACACGGAATGGTGCATGATTCTATATTTGAAGTTACTGTAACGAGTTTTCGCATGGGAGTAGGAATTCTGCACTCTTGACAAAACTCACTAAACCATTGAAAATTCTTAAGTTGTACACTTTCCATGATTCTGAATATGGAATAGATATGGTGAAAGCAAGTTTTCAATCAAAAGTATAAATTGGAGTTTGAAAGGGTTAAACTTCAAGCTACCATCGCACAGGGACGTTGTCTTCGCGCCACGTCTCTCACCGACAAAAGGAGCTGCTCGTGTACTTCGTGAAAGAGCACCCTTACCTGGTAACGACGTCGTAGGTGCTGGGGCCGACATTTCCCGCGGCGCGGAGAACCGAGTTATGGAGCGAGCTGGCGGCCATCCTCAATGCACAAGGCCCGGCAGCAATGGAAGAACAAAACTTTTTTTCCCATCGCGACGCCGCCGTCTTAGCCGAGCAACAGTAAGTACAGGAGTTCCAGTCATTGACACGAAACTGACATAATGAAGCTCATGTACGCGCTCATCACTGGGTAACTGGTGCAGGGCACCTGGAAGTGCTCTGGGGTGACATTCTCGCTTTGGTGGGACGCAGTAGTGCGACCGGCGTGTGTGCGCCATTTTGCCAAATCCCAGAGCAGGTGAGAATCAAAACAAGGCAAGTTCGTGTTAAGCGAGGCGTTCATTGTTTTCGCGCGATTTGCAGCTTTTATGGACTTCCGCCTGCACCTATTCAACAAAACCAGCCACCGCCCAGTTCGTGCGACATAATCGCCGCTATTTTGGAGAGGGCATGTATTTTGAAACGTCTCGCAGGCGGCGCAGGCTACCATCGGAGTACCCCGTGTCCTGGCACAAGTGGTGTCGCACGTAAGGAAAATTTGCAGATTCTGGCACCACGCTTATCTTCATTCGCATTGCACAACGTATATGTTATCCCTCCCCTATGGATGTAGCATTATGTTAAAATAAAGCTGCGTTGCACAATTACTAATTTCTACAAACATATCTCAGGTAATGCACTGAAACAGCAACTGTATCAGCAACCACGACAGCTCCGGGAGCCGCAGCTGCTTCAGTAGCCAGAGTAACGAACAGCACCAGTACCTTGCGGCGGCCTACTGGACAATGCATATTGTGCGGCGCCGCCGATTAGGCCAGGTAACACTGAACACGGTATTGTCGAGAATACTTACTGAATTTGATCAACAAAGGAAATGGTTTGTTGACAAAAATCTACTCCCACACACTCACCGATTGGCCCATGTTGAAATGAACACTTGGCCTACCTTGTCTGAGATAGAAGATCTTGCTAACATCGGGCACACACTTCCTTTCACACAATGTTTCCCGATACCTGAATTTGTTGATCCTAGTCAATTGTACTCTGACAAGAGCCATTCAATCTCTCGAGTGGAGTTTCTAGACCATCTAAGGCACCAAAACCATGAGGCCTTGAAGAGCGCTCTACAGACCGAGATAATCAAGGTCAGAGAATTTCTGAAGAAAGTTAATGATTATGGTTTTCCAGAGGATCAACTAATCATTGGATTGCGAGCCAAGGAAGACGAGGTCAAATTTGAAGGTCGATTCTTTGCCTAGATGTCTTGGAAACTGAGCCATTATTGTCTATTTATTGACCGAGCAGTTAATTAAACAGAACTATTTGCCTCTTTTAAAGGACTGAATATGGCAAATGAATATGTCACCGTCCTGCAGAAATTACTGACATCTTCCTTCCGGTCAAGCCCTTGCAACCTCTGAAAGAATTAATTATTCCAACCACTTGGACTACAGTGCTTGGAACAACCACCAACGAATAGTTAGCAATGGACCTGTCTTTCGAGTGATGGGACAATTCTATGGACGTCCCAACATCTTTTACCAAACTCATGAGTCCTTTTATTCATCTTCGATATACAACGCAGACAGGGTAGATGCCCTCGACATAGGAGACGATGACATACCCAGGTGACAGTGACAGTGACAAGAACTTTATTAAGTGTCCTGAGGAACTCGATTGGGAGACCGAAGGCTCCCCGATCAAGTTGTTGGCTCCGCCCACGACGGGACAGGGAGGTGGTGACTCTCCGCGACGTCGCGGGCCCTCTGGACGGCCTGTAGTTGGTTTGTGAAATCCGAGCTCTTCAGCAAGGCGTCCCACTTGGACTTGTTATGAAAGTCGGAGCCCGCGTTGTACGGGCACAGCCAGAGCATGTGGTCGAAGGAGCAGCACGCGTGACCGCATTTGGAGCACGATTGCGGAAAGTTCGGGTCTATCCAACTCAGCGCTCTAGGGGTTAGGTAGGATCTCGTCTGTAAAAGTCTGAAAGTAACAGCCTGAGCCCTGTTCAGTTTCGGGCTGGGGGGAGGGAATTTTCTCCTGCTTTGTCTGTAATGTGATGTAATTTCATGAAAGGTCGTAAGATTATCTTTGAAGGGGCAATCCTGCGGGAGAGCCGGACCGTTATCTCGGGCGCGGTTCGTGAATTCACGCGCCAGGCAGTTGGCCCGCTCGTTAGGGTTGCAACCCGCTTGGTTAGTTACATCGTTTACGTGCGCCGGGAACCATGCTAATGCATGACCTCCAATGTCTTCTCGCGTAGTAATACGTAAGGATCTGTTGACGATGTCGGCTGCGTGTTTACAAACTAGAGCGGACGAGAAAGCCCTAACCGCCGTGCGCGAGTCGGAGAAAATGGTCGCCGGGCCTTTTGCGGCTTGAAGAGCCAAGGCTATCGCGGTTTCCTCCGCCTCATTCGCGTGTTTAGCGTAAATTGATGCGGCGCTCATAAGTGTCCCGCGCGCGTCAACGACCGTGATTGCAAACCTGTCTTCGCTGCCATATTTGGCAGCGTCGACGAAGAATGCGTCTGCCCCGTAAGGATCGATTCGTCGAAGGATGGTTCTAGCCCGCGCTCTTCTGCGACCTTCGTTATATATTGGGTGGATGTTCCTCGGCACGGGCTCAACCTTTATACCTTCACGGGCTAATTTAGACAGGGGGTGTCTGTCGAGCGGTGCCTGTATAGGGAGTTGACCAGCTTCATCGAGAATTTTGATTCCCGGCTTAGTTGACGAAAGCCTGGAGATCTGTGCAATAAACTGCGCTTCAATTAATTCGTCAGTGGTATTGTGAATTCCGAGTTGAAGTAGTTTTACTGTGCTAGCGGATTGTGGGATACCGAGTATTCTTTTGATGCCGGACCTGATGAGCGTGTCGAGTTTGTTCTTTTCAATTTTGCTCCATTTTAGGTACGGTGCCGTGTAAGTAATGTGACTGATGAAGAAAGCTTGGAAGACCCTGAGTAGGTTGTCCTCCTTGAGTCCCCCCCTTTTGTTTGCTATTCTAGTTATGAGTCTTAATATGTTCTTCGCCTGCGCACCCAGCTTGTTTAGAGCTTCTGCATTACAGCCTTTGGCGTTGATTAGAAGTCCTAAAATTTTGATGGAGTTCACCCTCGGAATGGGGTGCCCTTCTCGTGTTGTAATTTTGACTGGCAGCGTTTCCAGAGGCTCGAGGTTCCTAACGCCCTGCCTCGACTGTCTGTAGAGGAGGAGTTCGGATTTGGTCGGTGACAGCTTGAGGCCCGTGTTTGTAAGAAATTCTTCCCTTACATCTATGGCCGCCTGGAGAGATTGCTCTAGATCGGCCAGAGATCCCCCCGGGGACCAGATTGTAATATCGTCTGCATAAATTGCGTGTCCTATTTTTGGGAGTGCGGCCAGCCTTTCGGACAGTTTATGCATGGCGATATTAAATAGCAGCGGGGATAGGACCGAGCCCTGAGGGGTTCCGCAGTTGCCCAGTTCGTAAGGACCGCCCGAGATCGTGCCCAGTCGAACGAACGCTTTCCTTTCCGATAGAAACGAGAGAGCGAAATTAAAGAATTTCCTCCCTAGGTTGAGATTGGAAATTTCGGTCAGGATGTGTTCATGAGCCACCCTATCAAAGGCCTTAGCGAGGTCGAGTGCAATGATACCTCGTACGTCCCGCGTCTCGTTATCGAATATAGATCTTTTCAGGAGGAGCATTGCGTCCTGTGTGGAGAGTCCCTTTCTAAAACCTATTAGATTATGCCTAAATAGTTCGTGGTTTTCTACGTGTTCGACGATTCGATTGTGCACTGCATGTTTTACAGGTGCTCGGAAAATTTTTACTTCTGGAACGGACAGGCTGGAGGACTGGAAGGATTACGTCAAAAGGGATGGACCCTTGTGAATTTGCTTCTAATTCTTCGGGAGTCTGAAGTCCGAAACACTAAAGTGACCGTGTAGACTCAAGGTGACGATCAAGTGAATAACACGACTTATTTGTTGCCAGACACAACTGAGGAAGAGTTAGACAAAAGTCTTGACCATGTGTATCAAATCAACACTGCAATTATGGCAGCCATTCACGCCGGGACTCAGAAACTGGGTCTGAAGTTAAACCGTGAGGAAACAATGCAAACTTCATAGTACCTCAACTACGGTAAGATCATTGTACTACGTGGACAATTTTACCCTTTGGAGACAAAGCGTTGGTCACGCACCACCTGCGTTACAAACGACCAACTTCCATCTTTTGGGAATATCATGTCATCATTTGGGACCGATGCACTCACTGTGGCCCAGTCGAGTCCGTCCATCGTCTCAGCCTGCATTAATTATGTGTTCTTCAGTATTTTTGCAGTGCCATCTTTCCATGCCCCAATCCGTTGTTGCAGGGACCTCTATTGTGTGCTACTGGACCATTAAACAAAGAACAATGGGAGCTCTTTTACTTAGGGTCTGCGTATGTGGACTCCTGCCTGGGAGGAATATCTGGAAAGGCATTACGAGATTTTTGATCCGACAATTCCCAGACCCGGTAACAGAATCCTTGTCCTTTTGGTTGTTTCTGTCAAAGAAAGCTAAGTCTCCGCTAGTCCCGAGATTGGCGCTCACTGTTGGGAATCCCAGGATTATGAGGTAGGAGGCGAATTTTCCGAAAGTTGCTTAAAAAGCCAACGTCATTGAATCTTCCAAGAGGGTTGAGTGCAATCATCTTAGTCCAGGGATAGGTGCGAAAGAACCTTGCCCAGAACTCACACAACATTGTCTATATTTTGTTCAGAGAGGCAGCTGACAATATTGACCGAGAACACTATTCCTTGCTCCTATTCCTGAGGGAGATCAAACCAGCTTTCCTTGGATTTTTGGTTGAATTCAAGGCTTTCGCGGGCATAACCGACTCACTGATTGGACTTTTCCAGAATTCCCGTACAATAAGGGCTTAATTTAGACGAACACTCTCCAGAGAAGTTCACATCCTTCTGAGCAATTTGCTACTCGAGTAGTAATAAGCCCAATTAACCCTTACGCAACACCGTGGGACTGTTCATCCGAACATGCGGATTATTTAAGGAGTCTCTCGTGGGCCACTCCTCTAGTGGGTGCCACCATACCTCACCCTTTTGAATATATGAGTTCGCCCATTGAATGGAACTCAAGGTGTAATCGGTGTATAACGGGAGATCCGCTAACGAGAGACAAGTTGTCGATGCTAGGTTCAGGCCAAACAGAACTGAATTTGAAGGAATGTGGTCCTCTGGCCCCTTATCTAGGTTCGACCATATCGGAAGCGGCCACTCTTTTCCACCCGCGGGAAAAACTGGTGAAGGTCCCCTGATTAGTCGGGCATTCAAATTGCGTTCCGCAATTGGATGGTTTGTTCCCGCAACTTCAGCCTAGATTCATCGAAAATGTACAATCTGATTCAGTTAACTGGATCAGAATGGCCAAAGCAGTCGCTAAAGTCGGACAGAACTGGAGCTGCAGTGTATCGATACCATTCACCTCGTCAGAGTGCCGGTGGATTCTCCAGTGTAAATCCCATGATGCTTCTGTATGGTCAATTGACTGTGTCGGAACGCGAACCAGACGCGGCTGTGTTCATTACCACTGGCATCCATGTTGTCATGCATGTTTCACAGAAGTTGAAGATTTGTCCCTAACATGTGAGGAGGAATACGCCCCCCAGGATTGTTCTAAAGTTTTGAAAAAGATGATTCTAGCTTGCGAGGAGAGCGTGATTTACGAGCGAACACCTCCTCCCATTCAAGGAGATTGGCCACTGCTCGGCCCGAGTGAACAATCATGCCATGTAGGGGTGGCTGATCTTCGGCATTTTTTCCATCGAAGGAAGAAAAGGAGAACAGGACAAAAAACTGTTCCCCTTAACGTTCAGAGACAAAATATGAATCTGTGACTATTTTTCTGCACTGTTAAAAGGAATCATGAGTGCCGGATGATGCAGATCAACCTATCATTACACTCTCATGTCAAAAAAGAAGCCAGTGGCTGTCATAATTAATTGTACATACAGACTGATTGATCATATCATGACCAACTAGAGGTTCCTGTCTTTCGTCAACGACGAGTTCGTTTTGGGTGCACTGGCTCGCACAAGACGGAAACTCACCCCGTCGTTTCCCTCCACCAGCCATGACGCCGGGCAAACTGTGGTTGACCACCTCCATGCGTGAGTGGCAAAAAAAGTGCACCTTCAAGTTCCTCACAGAGATTGGTCAGAAACCCTCTAGGTCTTCTTGGATCCACAAAGACCTAAAATGATGTCTATTGCGGTGTGTTACCACTGCACCGACTAGTGGTGGAAAGGTTGTATGAAGGTCATTGCAGAGGGAGGTGGCATCCTTGAAAACAATCTTGACCCACTATTCAGCAAATGTTCACGAAAGCGCTGACGACAAACGGAAGTTTGCTGAAATTTGGACGGTCCATCCGGAATATGTCGGGGATGTGAAATTTACACCACAGGATGTGAGGTTTGCAGGGTCGTGTCTGCCCCTTCTGCCAGGCTCAGTTCCTCCCGAGCCTAGCTATTAGGAGGAGGAGTATGTCTGTTCAACAAACCAGTGTTCACGTCAACTTGTCAGCTGCAAAGTCTCCACCTCTGCATCATTTGATCATCGTCCACTTATATGTTCCGCTGATTTCAAGCCTTAGGTTAGCGCTAATGACAACGGGCGGACATTACAAAATAAGGGGAGCTTTAGCACGGGTGTCTTGGAAATGAGACGTTGTGCGGTGGGGACGGACCCGGACGGATGACAGCCGTCAGCCTTCGGTTGAGCCCTCCCAGCAGAGCGATCTTTAATAGTCTAGTAGATCTAAAGAACTCCAATTTGAGAGGTTTGAAGCCAGTTCCACCGCCGGCCCTAATGTCAATGCCTGAATGTATCAAGAGACGATGGGTTAACCTGCACTCTTGTGCGACTTCTGCTTCGGACTTTTCCAGGGAAGAAACCTGGGACTATTTCGACGAGTTCATTGCTGATCACAGGATGTTGCCTGGACTGTGTATGCGTCTTGGATATGCAAATATGGAGCTCCAACGAATATGAGGCTATTGTTTGGTACTCAATTACGCACTGTAACCACTTTTGATGGAAAACTGAAGCATTGTTGTATTGTATCGTGCCAGTTATATTCTTAGGCTGTAGGTACTGCTACTATCACCCTGTCACTCTGCAGGAAAAAGTAGGTGTGAAGGAAAACCACAAGAAAACCATTTATTAGTATTACAAATGCGGTTAATAACTTTTCCTTCAACAGCCATAGCTATTAATATACAGGAAGTCTCAGAACCTTTTCTGAAGTAAATGCACACTACATTGCAAAGTATGGAAGAACCATACTTGCAGAAAATGTTGCACAGAAATCTTGACTGTGTGATATTACCATGTATCAGTAACTTCTTCTGTTGCTTAACAGTTAGTACTTCGTTATAAGGTGTGCTCATGTGTGCATGAAGCAGCCCTGGGTACGTTTCATACGTGGTTACCACCCGTGCTGTTTTGAAAAAGCTTGTTTCACAAAAATCTGCAGTAAAAGTGTGTCCCTTCTTTTTTTTTAGTGCCTTCTGTCGACGTTGCACACACCTAAGATGTCTTACCTATGTATAAGTAAAGCCCTACATGAAGTGCTGATCGTAGACCACTGAGCAGTGAAGCATAATGAATGACATAAGTCACTGTGCCACAATAAATACCTCGAGGCTGCTCCATTTTCTTTCCTGGCATTAGGATGCCCATAAGATATCTGTTCAGCTTAGGCCACAGTAGCCACAAATGTGTAATGGCAAATCAAAAAGGACGATGTGGTGGTAGTTGTCTGGTTCTATACTGCATTGTTACCCGTGTTGCCAAATACATAAACTGTTCCCTTTTTGATATGTCCTGAGAGAAATTTTTGAATGGGTACTTTTATGGTATTGCAACGAATATCCATCTACAATTTCCTATGCTACCAGTTTCTTGCTAATCGTGCTTGCTGTAAGTCAGCGTATTTCCTTTGAGGTTTTTATAGTGTTCCAGAAAGTACATTTTTCGAGTTCACAGTGCCTGCACGCCAGGCACATCGTCGTCTCAAACCAGCACCACGTGTCATCGTCGAGGAGATGATGATCGACGTTGCCTGCAGCTAAGTGTAGTCGGTGAGACTGCCCGACGAAAGTGATCAGTTATGTCTATTGTGCACTGTCACATAAAGATCCGAAAGTACTAAAATGTTGGAATTGACATACAGTTCTAAAATTGTGCGTGCACTATGCGATCGTAGTGCACTCCTACACAATCCACAGTAACTTAAAGTGCACAATTTCTCGTTGATTACCACCACATGTGTTAAATGTATCACTGGAGTTACTGTGTTAACTCTTTGAGACCAAACAAAACTATGTAATTCTATATCAATCTTGTGCCTGTCGCCGTTGTAGGACCATTTAAGAAATTATGGAAAGGCTGCAAGAGGGTTTTAACGGCAACATGTCTGGAAATGTCAGGTACAAGAATTAAAGAACTATGTAAAACTCTTTCAATATGTTCTAATATGTTCTGAAATTACATTTCATGAACACACGAATTATAGATTCTAGGCGCAAGAACACATTTTTCAGCTCATCTCCCTCAAGTGCAACTATGGCTTAGACAGTGCCTTATAAGTACTCCTAATTGAAGAAGGGAAGTAATTCTGTCTTGTCCAGGGAATTAGTACACTACTTTGGCAGTGGGTTCACTGCCGCTAAGAAATGTGTGTAATATTGTCCTGCAAGTCAAGACAGGGAAAAACTTTCTGGTAGCAACATCCACGAAACAGTATTATTCATGGGAAGTTTATGCCCCATTTCTGTGCAGTGCTTAGTGACAAGTGTATGTTTTACATTAGTTGTATAATTTTCGCGATAGATTCATCAAAACAGAATGCCAAAATCTGAGAATATAGACGTAACAAATTGCGATCAGGCATGTATGCATCCGTATATCTTACATCAGCTACTGCCAGCAGTGCAGCAAACCCAACGAAATTAAAATTTATTTAATTTTCATGCACGTTTTAGTTAGTCATCGAGTGTTGTGCAGACTCAGACTCCCTTTAGCGAAAAACTACCAAACCATGAACAATTTTTAGATAATATGAAGTCGAGCAGCTCTACAATGAAAATACCTATATAACGAGATAATTAACCTGTCCCGGTTCTATCGTAAGCTGTGTGATGTGCGACCTTTACGACGAAGAGATCTGCATGATGAATTATTTTGCACGCACCGAACGCATTACAAACACTGTGTATTCATGTATACAAAACTGCTTGGTCTGGACATATGGAAAACAATGCACCTGAGTATCCAAATAACTACTAGCGCAACAAAACCAAGTACAGTCCATGAATGTTTTGCCAAAGGTAGTCTACTCTCGTGTGCGTGTTACCAATCCAGGGGAGGTGTTAAGTAGTTTTACGATAGCTTACTTGCAGAAAACGTATCCTCATGGATAATGGCGACGTAAAATGTTGCGATGCACCATTTCATTTCATGCTATTTTCTAGCTACTATGAGAGCCCAATTATTTATTGTACTTTCTTGCTATCTGAGCACCTGGCAGTCACTATTAGTCAGATTATTAGAAGCTTTTTTTTAATTTTTAGTGTGTGCTCATATTGATAGCTGAATGTAAATTGAAAGGCTGTATCAAACACTCAGTCTATGTTATATGAATCCATAACAACTGCCGTTGGGTGTGGTTGTTTTATGATGTGTATTTGTTTCAAAGCTACTTTGAATGTTTAGTTGTTTATTAGGTTGTATCTTAGCAACCGGTCAGCTTGACCCTCTACCACAGCTGTTGAACAAACACACTCTAATCGCCCGCTCATGCAAGGAGATCATCTACGCGAGATATGCCCTCCTACTCCAATGATCCCAGCAACTTAGGGAGCCTTGTTCGGGCAGCGGACACACAGCAAAAGCACAATTTAGCGAACATTGCCGAAGAAAAAACCATGCGCCCACTGCGGAGTCTTGCCAATTTGCATGGCATTCACGTTACTGAGGAAAAAATTAAGCGTACGAAATTGGTCAAAGTTCTGCATATTATTTTTCCTTGGAAATGGTTGATGTACCGTAGATAAAATTCGTAGGATTGCACTTCAAAAACAGTTTTGGTAAAAAAAAAAAAAAAAGCAGACAAACCATATTGACAAACTCCATCAAACGTTACCTGACTACGCAGTAGCCTTACTTTAAGCCGTTATTCGTCACTTACTGGGCATAAGATGCTGTCCGGTATCAAGTAATCAAACGCACTAGAATACCTAATAGAAGCGCATCAAATAAACTACTTCATTTAAGCTTACATAAAATGAAAAGCAAGTCAGGCGAGTGGACAGTACTTCCTTCACTTTCACATAATGTACTGCAAGTGACGCTAGTAGGTACAACTGCATATGAACCTTGAAAAGAAACGAGACAAGCGCACAGAAGCGCGAATATACTCAAGCTTTATTGGCATAGTATCGCATAAAAATAGACATGAGGTTCACATAAAAGGTAAAGCAAGTCTGAACGCCACGAGTACCTACCGCAAGAACAAATGTAACGAAACAGGAACACAAAGTCATAGGGGGCGTACACACGACTGAGTTTATTCCACGTAAGAATAGAAGGTTTCGGTCTACACAAAATGCACGTACAGCAAGATGCGAGTACCACGTGAGCCTACAGCGATAACAAATTTAACGGAACACGAAGGAATGGCAAGTCCACACGAACTCGTCTAATATAAGGTTTACCACATTATATTCCCTTGACGTTGACACAAAAGGTATTTTTGCAGTCACCCACGTCGGTGACGTTTCGCAAGTGTATTACTGGTTTTCCATGTGGCTCCACTCCAACGCTTCCAAACGCGCAGTAGCGAAAGCGTTTCGTCTGCGCTGCGTATTCTTGCCAGCTCTGCATTGCGACGGCGTCTGTCAGCTCAGCGCAAAACACTTGCGAAGCCTGCTCACACGCGCCGCAGCCTCTAGCTTGAAAGTCTAGGCTGCCAAGGTTGAGCCTTCACCGCATAGGCGGCACGGGAGTTTCCTACCACGCCTGCTGCGTCGGTCACACTGTTCTTTGGACGGCCATTCCGACAAAAGCAGCTTTCTAGCAGAGCGTCGGTCATAGCATCAAAAGCTACATCCTCCACGAACGAATGTTGCAAGGGCAAGTGAGTCGTGACGGCGAGGCGAACGCCGTCGGAGCGGGGAGAGGAGAGGCGAACAAGACAGCCGCCACAGCCAATGGTTACCCCGCTTTTGTGATCACGCCGCTACGCCGCAGCGAATCGCGAAACACGCTACTCCAAATCCGGTGAAGAACCGGCTTTACCAGCTTGCTCCGGCCAACGCCTATAACTACCATCATGCCTCGAACGTGGGCCGCAAACGCGTTGCCCTCCTTCGATCGCCTGTATTCCCCTCCTTTTGGTACGATGACGAACGCGTCTCGCGCACGCGAGCGGCGTGGCCAACGGGAGCGACCAAAACCCCTGTACCCTCGGAAAAGTACTGCCATATCTTGAACTATGCCACTTCTCTCTCTCTTGTATCTCCGATTAGACGGTTGCTGCCACGTGATAGCGTGCGCGCTTGCAGTGCTTTTATTTTGGTTTTTCCGCCTGAGCGCCATCTTGAAAGTCCCTCTCTGTTCGCCGCATACACATAAAGCATGCACGCGAAGTGCCGATCTGCCTCTGTCTCGCTCGTGGTCTCGCAATGCCTTGTTGCTGCGCGTTCGGGTGTCATAACCGTGACAGTCAAAGGAAAAAGCTTTTTACCATACCGCGCGGAAAAGAGAACGAAGCTCGCCGGAAAGTCTGGCTCCACAGAATAGGCCAATTTCGAGCCTACGGGATCGTCGCGCCTTTTGAGGTAAGTGTTCGTGGGTTGTTACTCTCCGCTGTGTTGTGCTTTGCCGTGCTGCGTAAACTGTCCGCTTTCCACTCAATCGCACCCTAAATTTCGTGTCCTTTGTCAGCCAACGAGGCAATCGCTCACCCCCAGCCAGTTAGTTTTGCGTCTAGGAAGTGGTAACCGCATGAGGTGGTGTAACCTCACGACTAAAGGTGCAGGGGCTTTACTCGCGACAGGTCGTTTCATGACGACGCCGTCGCCTGTCGCTGCTGCTTGCGCAGGAAGAGACGGGACTATACGCAGTTAAAGCAGGCGCAGTAAGGCTTTTGTTGGGTTAGCTGGTTCATTCTTAAACACATAACAGGGCAGCGTGAGAAACAATGGCGGAGGAAGGTATGTACGCACACAGAATGGCAGAGTCACGATTTCCGAGCTGCTCGATTATGGCGGTGCAGCGTTCTTTCACCTCGCGTTATCAAACCATTAGGCATGGGCGGTGGAAAAGCGGGCTCATATGACGATCTGCAAGCGCAAATTCGATTCCCACCCAGACCGAAATGCACAAAATTTTATTTTCAAGCCAATTAATTTACTATGTTTACAGGAACCTCTCTCAGAAATCTGACGTCAATTCGAGCATTTCTGACGTGTTTTAAATGCTAAGCATTTCTTGACTAACATTTGCCGATTTAACAGTAGCTATCTATCTAGCCACCTGCGTCTAGGTGCCCCCATGGTGATTTCGTTAAATTGGTATGTACCAAAACAGGCATTCTAAGACAGGAGTGCATGGCGAACAGAAATGATTGGTCTTGACATGAATATCAGACATGTGTATCATGTAGGCCATGAAACAGCCACCTACGTCTTGATACTCTCACCGTCGTATCATTAGCTTAGTAGGTACCAAAATTGACATGCTATGACAGAAATGTATGCCGAACATAAATAATTGGTCATGACATGAATATGATGACATATCCGTCATTTAGGTCACGAAACAGTCACCTACATCTAGGTGCTTTTCTAGTGGTTTCGTTAACTTTGTAGGTACCACAATTGGCATAGTATCACAAGTGTATGACGTGCATGACGAACCGAAATTATTGGTCTTGACATGAATATCAGACATGTGTATCATGTAGGCCATGAAACAGCCACCTACGTCTTGATACTCTCACCGTCGTATCATTAGCTTAGTAGGTACCAAAATTCACATGCTTTGACAGAAATGTATGCCGACCATAAATAATTGGTCATGACATGAACATCATGACATATCCGTCATTTAGGTCACGAAACAGTCACCTACATCTAGGTGCTTTCCTAGTGATTTCGTTAACTTTGTAGGTACCACAATTGGCATAGTATCACAAGTGTATGACGAACATAACTGATAGGTCATGACATGGATATTATGACATGCGTGTCATTTAGGTGATGAAACAGTCGCCTACGTCTTGGTGTTCACATGGGCGTTTAGTTAACTTGGTACGCTTCCCGCACACTGCTCTGCATAATATCGTTTCCCACACGGCGTGGGATCTGCCGGCTTTTTTACTATTTGAGCTGTCGGCCATCTTTGGCACCATTTTTCGGTTACGCCTACAGATTTTCGCTTAATGGCGCATATAATGGTTTCACATTAAAACATTTTTCGGCAAACGTTCCCCTCGTAGCTCTTTGAGACATTCCTGGAAACTTTCTCATGGTAAAATAATACTAGAGGGATACTTGCTTCGAGCAAACTTATTCAGACGAGCTCCTACACCATACAAAATTGGCAGCAGCAATGTCACTGAAAATATTGTGAAGGAAGAAACTATGGGGCTCTTGCATTGCCTAGGGGGCACTGCGAAAATGGTGCTATAAAGCACCCTCTGTCCTGAACTGGGTAGTACCAATCTCGTTTAAGAAAGAACGTTTAAATATGGACCCGCCACTTTCGATTTTCTCGTGCCACGGGTTGTAGCGAATATGGGGCGCCGAAGATTTTTTCAGGGGTGGCACGCTACGTAAAGACAATAAATTCTGAGACGCCGAATACGTGTACGCCGTTCAAGAAATAGGCGGCGAAGATTTAGCGAGGTATCAATCGCAAGTGAAGGGAGTCACGTACGAATTGAATTTCAGGTGAGATTTGCACGCTGCTAGATTCAGGCGCACAAACGCGAGGAAATGGTTGCTATAAATGAATTCACAGCAGTGATGAGCAGACATCATGTGTACGGAACTGCTCCAGCGCACGACGGCAGCGGTCTTTCAGCATGCCGCGAAACGGCGGGCCTCCTGCAATCTTTGTTGACAGCATGCCGCCAGACAAGCAATGTAGTAGCGGCCGTCTGTCCCTTTAGCACCTGAAAAATAACCGATGCAATGCATACGATCTCGCAGTAACGTACGTGCGAATCGTGCTGCAGCGTGAGCTCCTGCGCTGCTCGCTTGATGTTGCTTTTAATGACAGCGCTCGAACATCGATGTGCTGCAATCAATACTACGTTGCTGCGCTGCCTCAACATGACGGCTTGAGGCCAAGGATGAGCACATTTAACTATCTAACCTGTGCTGCTCGTAGTGGGGTAGTGAATTGTCACCGAATCAGCCTGACCATTTGTGTTCATTTGCACACACTTGGTCACTTCACCACTTTGCACCAGTCGAATTGTAAATTGTACACCTTGTTTGTGTATAGTGTACACATTGTACACCATTTTCGTTCTTACTGCAATGCTCGGATGCCTCTGCTTCTGCGGACAACAATATTACTTCAGGAATGAAATTGTCCTCTTTTTATTTGCAATCTGATTATATGCCCGGCTGTGCTCACGCACACGGTCGTCCACTCTTAGTCAGAATGCCGCCACAGAACACCTATACAAACTTAGAGAAGGGAAACTGTACCTTCCACAGTGCTACGGAAATAAGCATAGCGGTGGCGTCGTGAACTAAAGTATGCGACCACAAGTGGCGCTGTACAACAGGAAACGGAAACGGGGTTTTGCACACGCTTTACCAGGTGTTCTGTGGCTTTACTGGGTATCTGGCTGCTGCGCCTCGATCGTGCTCCCGCCAGTTTAGTTGCTGTGTAGCAAACGTAGCGCCTACATATTTATGTAGGCGCTACGTTTGCCACACAGCAACCAAACTGGCGGGAGCACGATCGAGGCGCAGCAGAATACATGTAGCGCTGAGTCATATCGAGTTAAGGCACACTCTAAACTGACTTTTAAGGGCATCCCGAGCGGTTTTTCGTTTATTACGCCGCCGTTGCCCTGAGTTAAATTGTGCCGCCGCGCTCCAGCTGTTGCATTTCGTGTAGGGCTACTGACAGAATGCGGTTTCCAGGTGGCACGATGGCCTCGACTGGAATAAGCGCACACGACACCAAAGATTGAGTAAGCCTGAAAATATTTTATTTGCATTTTACAAGTACAACAAAAAGCACACGTCTACGCATCCACACAAACGCGGTTACATAGTCAAGAACATAGTCAAGAAATGGCTCATTAATAAGGGTAGCACAAACGCACAAGAAAGAAGACCTAAGCTACAAGACGTACGGTCGGCTGCTAAGTATAATAATTTCCCTGTCACCGCGTGTCACTTTTATACAGCATCTTTACAGCACTACCAGGCCGGGTAGTTTGGCGGAAAGAACGCAACCGCTTATACGGCCGTCAGCTGCCTCTTCCTTACGGGTGTCATAATTATCCTAATCTCCGCATCAACGTCGTGCAAGTTCGCATACAGGTATCTGTATCTGAACCATATGTGCCAGCTTAATACACGTGTAGTGAAATTATGATAACCACTGCGTCTTATCAAACGTATTGGTTTTGCAAATGCGCACTACAGCTGACGGAACGACATACTGTAAGTGAAGCACAAGAGAGCAAGGACAAAAGGAGGATACAACACTTGAAGAAATGAAGAATTAGTAGGCATACAGCAAACAAGCGATGACGGAGAACACACAATGATGCATCGGGTGTTCTGTGACATCGGTTTGCGTACTTGCGGTGTTATGGAGATCAACGGCATAAAAACGTACCTTCAAGCGTACTCCCTCAACCTCCGCCGCATTCATTATGATAATCAACGCCTAAACAAAATGAGGCACTATTCTTTGCCAAGAGTAGACCTTTTTACAGCAAGTCTATGTAATGACCCGCAGACGAAACCAGCATGCTTTCGAAAATGTTTTACCGCCGTAGTATTCGAACGCCAACGGCCAGGAAACACATCGATACCAATAGGCTGTCGGCTGTCGGTGGTTAATCGAGCACGAAAACCTTGACGCTATGACTAAAAAGCAGCTTCAACAATCAAATTTTTAAAAAATCAACTGCCTATTTGCCTGAGGTAAAAAAGCATCCTTAGACACCTCGATTGTTCATGTCAATGGTTTGTGTAAATTAAAAAATTCAGCATGTTCAGCGCCCCTAGCAGAGAAAGCACAAATTAAAGTAGTCGACCAAATTACAGTAGCTCCACTTGCGCGCTTACGCTGAAACGCGCCTCGATTGATTTTTCGCCCTCTGTGGCCATTTGTTGAACTTGAGAGTGTGCGGGGCCTGATGCCGCTCCGTGCTGCCGGCGCTCCGCGGGGCGCCTCTGTCGGGCGCCCGAGAAACTATTGCGCAGGTGCAGTGAGAGCCGCAGGCGGGGCTTCGCGCGTCGTCTGCTACAGTGAGCCCTGTATTGCGGTGAAGTGGACTTCAAATTTGCACTGCCTCCACAGAACGCCGATCGGAGAAACGTTTCTGAATAAACAAAAGAGTGCTGAGAAGCCTATCAGCTGCTTTTATCCCGTTCCAGCAACCGTAGCAAAGTTTCCTGCGTGCCTGGTGAAGTTGAAACACACAAATAAGCATACCGGGGAGAAAATGCGCGCCGCGTAATATTCGAAGCTTTATACTACTGCTGCAGCACTACGATCCGCCAATATTTTTAATTTTTGGCGTCTTGCTGAGTAGCTGGTAATAAGTGTTAGCAGACGACTGCTGTTGTCTGCTGAAATCTCGGCGCAACGAAAATTAATCGGAGCGGAATAGTAATAGTGGAGGTGGAGCTACATTTTCAGTCTCCTATTTTAGCTTCCCACAGATAGCGGTAGACGGCCAGGTAGACTCATCAGCGTATGAAAACAATCCCTCTATCTTCTCACCTTTGGAACAGAGCTGTTGGTGAGCTACCGTGGTTTGAGCCACGCCACGGCAAAGAAGCTAATTTCACTGATTCTGAATTATTGTCAATCACAATAAATTGACTTGGAGATCTGCTCGAATTGTTTTTCCATCATTGGATGACATTTCAGTTGAGACCTGTGCAGCGCATAGACAGGAACGCTGCATGAGAACAAACGTCGCATACGATAAATGCGTCGCTATAAAAGCTTGTGCTGAGGGTAGTACTGCACATTGCAGCGAACAGTTGGCGTTTCAACATATTAAAACACAAAGTAGCTTAGTAAGTAATTTGCGTAAGTAACCATAAACACAATGGGAGTTATACAAAGTGGTGTCTTTGTGGCACTGCGTTTAAGATTGGTTCCAATTGCAGATGCACAGCCGTCGGTTCTGTGGTATATTAAAGGTTTACATCAAGCATTGTGCGCGTCTTACCAGGCTCTTCTAGCCTGTTTGGTAGGCAGGATCCTGCCTCGTTTAGTTTCGGGCCTTACAAATGTACACACACAAAAAAAATCATGAGCCATTCACTCTGTGAAGGTGGTTGAGCAGCGAAGCTGTTTACCACGCGACACGGAGGTGACATAATTTTGAACAAAAATACGAGCTCATTTATTGTCTTGATCGGTGGTAATGAATTATTTCACTCGCAACTGCAATCACATTCTTTGATAAAGTCAAATCGATGCGCGTACGCCGCTGGATCGGTGTGGCATCGCAAGGGATGTCTGCAACACGGAACACTTAAACCGCTCCCTTTTCGGTACCGACACATCGACATTGAAACCACTGACAACGATAACAGGGGTAGTATCATTGCAGCTAATTCTTGCAAAGTGAGTAGCGATGAACCTTACGGGGCTGAGTCATTGCCTAAACCGCTACCTTTTCGGTACCGACACATCTACAATGAAATCACCGACGAAGACAACACGGGTAGAATCATCGCAGCTAATTCACGCAGAGTAGCCATGAACCTTACGGGACTATGAGTCATTGCATTTTTTGTCGACAAGTGATGACGACACCAACCAGTACTATATCCATCGAGATGTTGCACAAGGGCGATATCTCAGTCCAACTCTTTTCAATGCTACACTAATTGGCCTTGCTTCTGAACTTCCTAACATGGTGAAGATTAGCACATATGCGGACAACTTTTGCATATGGACATATCGAGCCACCCGTCCCCAAACGCGTGTTAGGCTTCAACGTGCAGTGACAATCACAGCCAAGAATCTGCGGCCTCAAGGCCTCCAACTCTCAAAAGAAAAATGTTCCTTTATTGCATTCACGCGGAAACGAATGACCAGGTATCCGATAATCGTTAACGGAGTAGCGATGCCTACAGTAACACACCATAGATTCCTTGGCTTACGGGGTTTATTTCGGTCAAGATACATCGCTGCACTGAAGTGAAAGCTGAGAAGTTTTATTCACGTCCTTCGCGTCGTTGCAGGAACAAGATGGGGCCTCTCGGAATCGCCATTACTCCTATTGTACCAAGTACTATTCGTGGGTATCTACGGTACAGCATTCCATCGCTCTCAAGATTGGGACTTACCTGTGCGCGTACGCTGGATAGCACTCAAGCATTGCACACGTGTTATGTATATCCCAGTGAACAACGAACGTCTCTTCAACCTCTATAATTGACCCGAACGTCAACGTCTTAATGTCACGTAAATTTTAAGTCTTTCTTACATACCTTTTTTTTTATAAGGAAACGCGTGGATGTCTATAAGATGTACTATCTACATGAATATTAGACTACCAGGTAACGTACTATGGATGTAGTACATAAGATACAATTCAAGCACCATAAAAATCAATTACATGGTGCGTTATATGTATCGCTTAATGAAACTAGTATATAGCACTCTGTTTCCCAAATCTGCGTTTTGTAGGCGTGTATGTATGCCTGTAAGTATGCTGTGTATTATTATTATAATCATTATTTATCTCGCGGAATTAGGGAGACGAATTTAGGCACACATTTAACACGACGTTAGGAAATTTTATTTTTCAGATGTTTGAGTAAGTAAGGATTATATGGAAATCTCGGGCATTCTAAATAGGCATATTTGAACTCCAAGGCTCGCCTGCAATCCACTTCAAACTGTAAATATATTCCCCACGCAGCCTCGTAATATCCGCACACGACACTACAGATCTAAACTGTTACAGTGTAATTGCTGTGGTGCTGTCTTATTTCTTTATTATTTAATACATTGTTGTATTGTGATAATTATGTTATATTTTGTTGCTTTTGTAAGTTTAAGTAATGTTAAAAAGGCAACACTTCCCTGAAATATATGGACAATATTACATACTACGTATCTTTTTATTTGGTGGCGTCGCTGCCGCTGGGAGGCGGCTCACAAAAGTTCGGAGCTGGAAGACCAGTTCTGGGCCGTCCAGCACACAGAAAATGCCACCCGAGTCCAAGGACTTCGAGCCGCCACCCGAGTCAAAACTGCCCGACCATTCTTTTTAATGAAGTTTATTTTATTCTTATTTGGACACGCGCTATAAATCGTTGCATCGAAAGTTTGCCTTTGTCTATTGTGTACCTCAATTCTATAACTTTTGATTGGTGCACGTGCAGGTTTACAATAGGTATTAGCATTGTGACAATTCTTTATTTCCCTGAAATATTTTTTTTCTAGCAACTGAATAGAAAAATACAATTTTCGCGCTTATATCCAGAAAACTGTCCTTAAAATGGCGCCGTAAGTAATCAAGAGCCTTTTTAGCTCACATATTTAAAACAAAACGTCACTATGCGTGTTGGCATAACTAATGATATATACAATTTTGTTTAATATTTTAAAATACGAACGTAAATGTTGCAGTAATCTGAAATAACTAACATGCACCAATATCGTCTGGCAACCACAGGTCAGTTTTGGTCATAGAGTTACTATACTGGCTCTAGAGGACGAGCTACCAATGGAGCCCATGCATTGAAATCTGGAACCGAAAGGGCGCCGCCATCTTGCTACGCGCTGAGGTTGCCAGCTCCTGAGACGCTTGCTAGACTTGGTGACAGTAGCCAGTTTTAATCTTGGAACGCAGCAGCTTGGCGTCTCGCTTGTAGTGTGGTGATCTGGTGTCTTTGCATCCGTGTGTTTGGGCTTTATAAGTTGGTTCTATGTTGCGGGATGGTGTGGGTGTGGTCAATGTTGGGTGTGGTCAATGAACGCCGTCCAGGTGGCAGTTATGCAACCGAAGGATGATAATGTTGAAGTTTCAGGCTGTATGCGGTTTTCAGCGGTCACGCCTGTTGCAGGAGTGTCACTCGACGACGGTGCGACTTAGGAGCTCGAAGCTGTGGTCAGATTTCTCGTTGGCGGTCCGTAATTCTCTTCGCATGGGCGCGGTATGTTGCAGAAGCCACTGTCACGATCTATCGTCGCGACGATAGATCAGCTTTATTATTATTATTATTATAATTATTATTACAAGTATTGATCTAGCTGTAGGGCACACGTAACCAACAAACGGAATTCTCACGAGAGCACCTGAGATTATAATAAAGCTGGCGGCGCAAGGAACTCCAGGGCACCCAAGGGACAGTGGGGGGAACAAAGCTCGAAGCAGAACGGTACATAGGTTGGCGCCGCTGAGGCAGGTGTGTGCCAGGGAGTGTTCGCACGGACAGCTCCCCTGGCACGCGCAGCGGTGCCTCCCAAGGTCGAGATAATTTAAAGGCACCTGCGCCCATGATCTTTCTTTTGCATCGGTGCAGTGAGCACGATTAACCAGAATAAAGTGGAGGGCATCCGGTGCAGTCGCGAATGCGAGTCATGGCAAATGTAGCTCGCGTCCCCTGGCGTGTGTAGTAATATCAGAGCAGTATGAACTTTATGCATAATACGCTTCGTTACGGTACCTTAAGGAATGGTTCTAGAGGATGGTGTTGGTACGCTTTTTCGTACCGCCCTAATCCTATACCCGCCGACTACAAGCACACACACATACCCCCCCCCTCTTTTTTTTTTCTACATGTATACATACAATTAATTCCCATGACGGATTGACCAGTTCAAGTTGTCTGCTTGTCAACAAATGTCAAAGGAATTACAGTAATTAACACAATTCCACGATCAGAGTGTTTACTTTCATTTTTTATTGTAACACTGAGGACTACATAGAACCTTATTTTGTATACGGGAGAGAAGTATGGGCCTCTTGCACATGTGGACACCACAAGCTTAATCAAATGTGCGATACACAGACAAAACAGCTGCTACAACATGAACTGCATTGAGGGCCACACAACACATACGTAATTAAAGGTGCAAAATATACAGGGAAGCTTCAAAATACGCCCTCTAGCACTGCAAAGTATAACATATTGTAAGTGTACACTAAATGTTCAAAAAAGCAATGCATCAATGTACCATTTGCCTTCAAGTTCATTATTAAGTTCAAGTGTATTGAAGTTTATTATGAGCATATGTACATGAGGAATCTGCTGACACAGCCGCAGTCAAGGTGGCTGTTCAAGATGTGCTGGCTGCCTCCGTGTAAAAAAAGAAAGAAATTGGGTGAATGTCGACACCAGTGGCACTGCTTGCCGCTGACCTGCACGTGCCTGTGCGGCATCTTTGTTGCACAGGTGAGCTGGCGTGGCGAGACGTAGAAGTCATCCGAGAGAAAGAGTAGTCATCTACGCAAAGCTGCAGAGTGCAATTTTGGACGAGTTGCACGAGGGTCACCAAAGTATAGTTCGCAGCAAGGCACTCCCGCGAAGTTATGTCTGGTAGCCGTGTATCGAAGGGGACCTCGAGCGTATGGTGCAGTCATGTACGAATTGCCAAGAACAACGCAGTGCCCCTTGCAAAGGACCATTGCACCCGTGGTCCTGGCCCACAGCGCCGTGGCAACGCATACACATTGATTTTGCACCACCATTTCAACAATCCATGTTTCTCATAGTGGTCGATGCCCACTCCAACTGGCCAAAAGTTTTCGTGATACAGTTGACTACTACAGAGGCCACAATTCAGCGTTTTAAGAGATGTTTTTGCACGTTTCCGTTTCCTCGAGACAATTGTGTCGGACAACGACGCGGAATTCACGTCACAGGACTTCAAACAGTTCGTCCGAGAGATTGGCTGCCGACACGTGCAAACAGCACCCTACAATCCTAGCGCAAATGGGCTCGCGGAACGTTTCGTGCAAACTCTGAAGAATGCGCTAAGAAAATATGACACGCGCCAACCACTCTAGGTAAACCCAAAGAAGTTTCTGCTTGCCTATCGGAACACTCCTCACGCTACAACGCACGAGGCGCCGGCCAACTTGTTGTTGGGTCGACGTTTGCGTACGCGCCTTGACGTGCTGAAACCTGTGGTGGGGGAGAGGGTGGCTTACGAACAGTTCAAACAGAAGGTGAACCGACCATGTCGAGTGCGCGAAGTCACTCTTGCTGATCATGTTCTCGCACGCAATTGCAGGAGACAGCCAAAATGGATGTCAGCAGTTGTGATGGCTCAGACTGGACCAGTGTCTTTCAAGGTTCGTGTATCAACCCCTTCAGGATGCTTGGAGTGGTGGCGTCACAAGAACCAGTTGCTTCAAAGCACGATAATGCCTTCACAAAACGTCGTTCAAGACGAGTTCTCCGTGGGGCCACACATAGACCCCGGATCGGGACCAGCACTTTCAGTACCACCAACTAGTGTTTCTCCTTCACCACCGACGTCGCAGGCTGACACTTCACGGGGCGACGAGGATCAACGCTACCCAATTCGAAATCGTCGACCATCTGATAGGTTCCAAGCAGGAACGTGAACTCTGATAGTTCCATAATAAAAGCGGATGAAGTATTGTGTCGGCGATAGCGCGCGCGATAAGCAGACTGTTGTTAGTGCGCATGTATGTGTGCACAAGTGCTTCTAATGTCGTGCTATGTGCCCTAACCGCTTATTCTTGATGTAACCATGAGCCCGTAAGCTTCGGGCAATAAACACCGTTTTCCCGTTGGAACCCAGTCTGATCACTCACTGGCAGAGACATTACACTCCTGACGAATGCAATGCTAAGGCCCATTGTGCGAATTGAGATGGCAGCCACCCTGCATATTCGAGACCTTGCGCAGCCAGGAAGAAAAAAATAATTAACATCAAACTCAAAGAGAACATCAGTTTCCGAGAAGCACGGACAACGTCTTTCACCTTATTCGCAGAGAAAACATCATTTGCCGAAGTGGTGCAACAGGGTGGTGCATCGCGGCGGATTTCGGCGGCCGCCCAGGGCACGCGCAGCGTACTGAGGCGACTGCCACCCGCACCCGCGGGGGGGAGCAGCTGAGGCTGCTCTGCCCTCCCTCAAATCGGCTACACCAGAGACCTCTACTAGCGCTGGCAACAGCCATCGCAGCTTAGAGGCTATGGAGCAAAGGAGCATTCAACAACCTCCGGGCTGGAGGGGTCGAAGCCGTCTGCCCTCGGAGGCGAAACCTGGCACTCTATGTGTCAGGTTCTGTGCGTCGGGAGACCCGATGGACAATACTTGAACATTCAAGCAGTACTTGAACGTCAGAAAACGTGCTGAGGTATGCAAATTAGGAGCAATTCCCTCTTCTCCAATAGTGACTGCACACAAAAAAACTTCGTCATTGTACTGCAGGAGAGAAATATTGCGTAATCGTGCTCTCCGACAAATCTTGTTAGATAAAAGAGAAAAAGGCATGAGAAGTGTCTGCATCAATTTGTTAAGCAAATATTTAAAAAAAGGCAGAAAATGTAGTACTCGACGCACATACACCAATTTATTTCACCGCCCAGTTGAGTCCACAGACATTAGGACGTTTTAAGCGAGATATCTCGTTCTATTATTATATGCAAGGCATTACCTTTTAGGTATAGTATCCCATGTGCACGTGCAATGTCGAGCATAAGAAGATATGGAATCCATTAAAGGAATATAAATTGTCTGATCCGCTAATAAGGGATTCATGCAGAGAAATACCTTGTGCTGCGGAAAAAAATGCTGTTAGCTGGTATACGCAGGCGTAATAGCGTCCTAAAAGTAGTTTGTGCATCAATATGTCGCTTTTGCCAGTGTTGGTGTGACGTCAATGTATGAAAAATGTAATGCACGGCCAGCAACATCAGTGTTTGTACATTATTCTCGTTGTTTCCCTATTGTGTACGATCACAGCTTTCTCCGAGCTCCTGTTTATTTTGCTCCCCACAGCGTTTGACTTAGGTCATAAGATAAGGCAACAATGACATCGTAAAAGCACCTTTCTCTGGTCACTTACAATTGTCACGTGCCTCTTACAAGAGCAGTGTTTCCAGGCGGATTCGTATGAGCAATGAACTTTATCCTTTCAATGCACTTGGTCAATATGTACATTGCTGTTTGCACCGTGAGCGTACCTCAAGAGTGTACCTAAACTCAGAAACCATAGCTAATCTGTTCGGCTTTTATGCGGTTAACATTGTTTAAATGTCGGGGGTTTCACATGACAACACCTCCATCTCACTACGAGGCACGCTGTAGCATAGTTTTAACCGTCTCCTGCTCTTTAATGTACAGCACAATGCACGGGCATTTCTTACGTTTCACTCTTGGCGAAATGCGGCCGCCTCTAAGCCACCACGGCGGATGGCATTTGTGAATTGATATTTCTCCGTTCTATAGCGGCTACAACTCGTCCAATGATGATGACTATGATGTCACTGTTTCTGTACAGAAAGACTTCACTCTAACCAGATGTACAGGATGACGGGAATAATTTAGTGAAACCTTGAATGGTGCACGACCATTACAAAATGGTTGAGAATGCATACGGTGCTGCGTGTACAAACATATGGCGCACTTGATCAGTGAGCGAGATAGCTAATTCCATATAATGAACTGCTGCACCATTGCAATACGAGAAAAATTGTGTGTGAATAGTAATGTAATTGTTCTTGTTAAAAAAGGTATTGTTTGTGAAAGTGAACACGTGTTCTGTTTGTAACGGGAATATGAAGCGCGTTTCGTGTAAGCGTTTCTTTTTGCGTTTAGCACACTGTACATGATTTTCTCACAGTTCTTTTTTCAGTACGCCTCACTTCAGAGCACGCTATGTCCGCCATCAATGAGTGGTTTATATAGTCTCTTTGCACGCGAGCTGCTTGTCATTGGTAGAATGCCCTGGATGTGCCCGTCATCACCATTAGTCCGCACGTGTACTTGCGGAGCACGGCATTCACAACCTGCTCCTTCGTGAAAACTCAAGCCACGCAGAACATGCATAGGTGAGCGTACGCATAGAGCGTAAAATTTTAGCATACTTGTTTACTTTTCTCTTACAAGATCTACAAGTGCATACGTGGTGAAAAATGAAGGGAACGTGCACATTTCCAAAACAAGGTAGCTCAATCGACAAAGCGTTATCGTTTTTAAAAGGACGTTTCCCTCGACAGACCTGAAATACTACTTTTCGTGCTGTTTTTTTTTTCGTGGCGCAACCTATTTTCCTTTCGCCTAACAAAAACAGTGATGATGGTAAATGTATTACAACATATAGGGAATGCGCATTTGTTGCAGCTGTAATACGTGCATAATTTCACGTCTCTCCACGGAGGATTGAAAAGGAATGATTATTTTGATTTCGTCTCGCACAGTTTCCACCTATTGCACAACGTCATCACGAAGAAATGTTGCTTTTATTTTCGAGCTGTAAGTGGATAGTAACTGCAGCCGCCAGAAACTGTCATGGTCATAATCGGTGGCGCCCTTATCCGTCGAGTATACTCCGAAGAACCCGTGCATGTAAGCGGTTATCCACAATAATGCAAATATTTTTATTTTTCTTATTTTTATTTCCCACACTTTCACACATCCACAAGGACGGATCAGGGGCGGCCACTCTCCCGCGTCTCCAACGCACACTGTCACAATTTACGCACCTCGTCAAGAGGATCACAAACCAAAGAAGCGCATTCAAGGAGCACGACACACTAAGCATAATTCAAGCTCTCATAACTAGCCGTATCACCTACGGAACTCTCTACTTGACGCTCAAGCCGGCAGAAATCAATTAACTCAATGTTGTCATTCGAAAGTCAATCAAAGTAGCCTTGACGCTCCCACCCCTGGCATCAACGGAGAACGGAGAAACTCCTCAAGCTCGGCGTCCACAATACGTGGGAAGAGCTTGTCGAGGCTCATAAGATCAGCCAACTAGAGCGGCTCAAGCTCACACCCACCGGACGTGCAGTTTTGCGCTACCTCAAATACAGTGAAAGCTTCATTGCAGACACAGACCAGAAAGCAAGAATCCCACCTGCAGTCCGGGACTGCATCAGCGTTGCAAGTATACCGCGCAATATGCATCCAACTTATCATAAGGATCGTCGGCAAAGCAGAATCCGCGCACTCAGCAAGAAATACGGGAGAGACTCTGATACGAGGTACACCGATGCTACCCGGTATATTAAACGAAACGCCTTTGCCGTAAGCGTCACGGATCACCAAGGCAAAGAACTTGCAGCTGTCACAATCCGAGCAAAAGCCCCTGAGACTGCAGAGGAAACGGCAATTGCTCTGGCACTAACAACGTGCCCTGAAGTAGCAGTAATACTAACAGACTCCCAAGCAGCAGCTCTCAACTATCAAAAAGGCCGCGTATCAGAAACAGCGCTCAAAATACAAAGAAATCACATCGCACGCGCCCCGACACCTACATCAACTGGGTTCCAGGCCATCAGGGCATGACAGAAAATGAGGCGGCACACGCCGCTGCCCGCGAGCATACCAGCCGGGCTTTCCTGCCATACCACACTAGGCCGGCCACCAACGTTGATGACATCGCCCCAAAGTACTCGGTGCTTCTGCAACACCACCGACTCAGCAGAAGAACGTACGCTTTACCACACAAGAATCTGAGCAAAGAGGAAGAAGTCATCCTGCGCCGCCTACAGACCTACACCTATGTGCACGGAATAATCATGCACAGACTGTATCCTACGCAGTACTCGTACATATGCCCCCATTGCGACGTTCCAGACATCCTGCAACACATGGTCAAGGATTGCCCACTGCCTGACACATCCACAGACCCTACCTCACAAGCTCCACATGACGACTCCAAAGAAAGCCGCCCCATAGAAGCACAAAAAGAGCGCCCCACCTCACCGCAGATCCATACAACTGAAACGTGGGAGGCCACGCTTTCCTCCGATGACATGGACGACCAAGGCAGTCTCGTCGCCTGGGCCAAAGAGGCAGTTCAAGCCAGAGGGTTCTTGGAATAAGGAATCCTACCACCTAGGGTGAACCGGGTTCTGAATTGGTTTACCGTTTCGGGAAATAAAAGTTTAGTTCTCGCTCTCTCCCCCCCCCCCCCCCCCCACACACACACACTTTCAGTCGCAGACAAAGGATCGTTCGTTTTTGACACATTATAAAATGCTTGAGTTTCATTGCCCTTCCTTTTTTTCCCAGGCCGCCATCATCAGATTCCAGACGAAGAAGGTTCTTTTCGTAGGCGTGCGAAATAAATTTTGTGCGTTTTGCGCAAGGGAAAAGGTCGTTGGAAGACCGAGGGAGCACACTTGCTGCCGAAATTGGCGCGGTGGCTCAACAAGCATGGGGCGTGACATAATTGTCGATAATTTTCGGCGCAGCCTGGATATCCACGGCCTAAATAATATACACTAGGCTGATAGCCGACGGTGACTCTAGCACTTACAAGTGCGTACTAGAAGCAGCGCCGTATGGCCACCACATTGTGCAGAAGGTACAATGCCGCAATCATGTCCTGCGGAACTACTCAGGTTGCATCCGAGATATTGCCCAGCGAAAAAGACCACAAAGGTTACCATCCTCCCAAAAGGTGCTCCTGCTTCAGGCAGCAGTGCGGCTGCGCAGTGGCGTCGCCTCTACAGTAAAATATCGCAGTTCGAAGGACGGTGCTATGCATCAGAATATCAGACAACTTGAGGCCCACATAAGAAATGGACCAAGCCATGTCTTCGGCGAGCACCAGAACTGTGCGACCTACTTCTGTCCCGGCCCAAAAATGACGAACTGAACCGAGTTCCAGAGCTGCGGTCCACGGGCGTGTATGAGGAAATATTCGTAGCCATGAATCGAGTGCCTGACAACTCGTTCAGCCTAATACACAACGTGGACAACAATGCCGCCGAGTACTTCAACTCGGTGGTTGCGAAATTCGTCGGAGGCAAGCGCGTGAACCTTTGCCAAAGGCGTTCGTACAGCACGAGATGCCTCGGTGCGGCAGTACCCTTGAATTCCTGAGGAGGCTATCACCATGTGCTGCATAAGAGCATGTGCAAAAGCAGCCCAGGGCGATGGAGAAAAGCCCACGTAAAGACGAAGGAAACGCGAATGACAAGAACTCTTGGTCACAAAGTCGCCGCAAAATCAAGGGTAAGGGAGTTGCTGCCAAGCAGAGGAGTCGCTGCCGCATAAAAATGCGAACGTGGATCACGATTACGGGCCGAACATACAGAAGAAACCCGACATGGAAGAAGAACGCTTCACACAGGGACGCGATACCTTTCTGGAAACGCTCGAGCTGTCGCAAGAGCAACCAGAAGAACTCGAACGAGATACGAGAGGTCAGGCTGAGAGCTCAGTATGGTTCCAGGAGCGAAGGAAGCGCCTGACCGCTTCGTCTTTTGGCAGGGTATGCAAAATGAGAGAACACACCAGCTGCGAGAAGACCATTCGCGCGCTCTTGTATAATTCTGCTTATACTGACGCAATGCGCTTCGGCCGACAACACAAAGCACTAGCCGTTCAGGAGCTGGAGGAGCATCTGGGGGTCCAGGTGCAAAAGAGCAGTCTGTTTGTCCACCCTGCGCACTGTTACCTGGCCGCAAGTCCTGACGGCCTAGTAGGAAATCACAATGTTGTCGAAGCGAAGTGCCCGAAACCAGCAAGCCCCATGACCATCGCCGAAGCAAGGGAGCAGAAAAAGCTACATCACATGACCATTGACAGCAGTGGCAAGATTGCACTAAAAAGCAGAAGCAACTATTGGTACCAGATCCAAGGGCAGCTCAATATAACTAAAAGACAAGCTTGTTTGTTCGTTCTGAGAACGGAGAAAAGTCTGTTTGTGCGGGAGTTAGCATGAGACGACAACTTCTGGAGTGACCACATGCTACCGCTCTTGAGCCGCTTCTACCGGTTTTGCCTTGTACGAGAACTTTTTGACCCACGGGTACCGCGCAGCCTGCCCGTACGACAGCCTTCGTGTATTTGTGAGGCACAATATCGGCAATCGAAAAAGCAAGCGACTGCTACATAGATGGACACGAAGAATTCAGTTCGGTGTAGAGGCGCGGGTGAAGCAGGACGTAATGCACTACATAGTGTATATATTCTCGATAGCTGCGGAGAACTGAAAGGACACTATGACGAGTGTGACCAAGAACGATGACTAAAGCATGCGAAAGTCAGATACGCAAAGCCGCGTGGAATGTCCCTGTACGTATGCGGTATTATAATTACACAATTGCGCACCAGTATAAACGAGGGTTCTCAAGGAGACATCGTGGATTGATACTTGGGGCATGCCAGTGACATTCGAGGTATGTTGAAGTTTCAGTGCTGTTGTTATTGTGTGATTGACCGCAAGTGTCCCTGCTCTCTAGACCACCCAGTCACTGTCTGCTGGCGAAAGTGCTAATGATAGTAATGACTGTGTATGAAGCTGTTACATTCTGTTAATGATTTCAAGTGTCTGTATTTATGACCATGTATATAGTGTACAAAGACGCTCTCGTCTGCCTAACTTAGTCCTTTGTTCCTTTTTTTTCCACTTCAGCTATTCAAACATGTTACGATGTATGTGAGTTAGTGTCCCTCTGCGCAGCTGACTACATTACAGGGCTGTTTTACAGTAAAGCCTACTAAAGCCTATTTGCTCATTATGGAACGCATATAGGACCCTCGCCGAGACGCGAGGCACGGGGCGTATGCACAGTTCACTAACATGATAGAGAATCCAGAAAACGGATCGCAGGGCTAGACACCGCTGGAGTTCGAAAAGTCTCGTAGTTCGAACCGGCAGGAAAGAAATTGGGCTGAACGTAGCGAGGAATTGTGAACATCGACCCTGCGGCCATCTCGAACTCCACCGCAATGCACCAGCGTAAGTCAATGGGCTGGAATATTAAAAATGGTATTTCGACAGAACGCCATAATTTCAAGGAGTGCTTTAATCCTAATCAAAACACTGCTATAATGCAGCAAACATGTTAGGATCAAGTGCCATAAATGCGCATGTTAAACTGCGCGTGCCCTCTTAACGTTGCTAATGGAAACTTGGAATTTGGGTCGCCTTCCGAATTTCTTTTAATATGCTGCCCATTTAGTTACACTGGTACACAGCGGTAAAGTTGGAAAGATGGTCGCAAGGGGAATGTCCAAAATGGCAAGAAATGGAACGACAACTTGCTTTTAGCAAGTCATCAATGAGGCAGGCCAGATATGGCAAGATAAAAACACAAAACGATGAAAAAGAAGCGGCATATCAGATCATTGCCACTCGCCTGCGCACTGTACAGTGCAAATAAAGATTATTATTATTATTATATGATCTATTCAATGAACGCAAATCAATACATCAGAAACAACGTCTGAGTCAGCTGTCGCAGCCACAACAGTTCCATCTCAAGGGGCAATACAAGTAGGACATGGTCATGCACTCATGGAAGACAACCCAAGAATAAAACAAACTTGGCACGACGAGTTATTCGCTTGGTATAATTCATAATGAAATATTCAGCGGCTGCGGAAACATCCATGTGGCTGAACCCGAGGTTTGATGCTCCAAATGAAGCGAAAAGGGAAGGAAGGGAAGTTTGCGAAAGGAAATTCTACGGCGGCATGACTTCTTCCTTTGTGCGGAGTGCACATGAATTCCTGATGATGTTCATTGTTTAATATTTTTCCAGCAACCCAATTAAACGTTCGGCGCTTCTGTGTCATGGCGAAATTTGCTTGGCCGCCTGCACCATCATACGTTCATGGTAATTCTTCGTGGTATTTATTGATCATCGAATCACCATGATACAACATGGCGAGGGTGAAGACGAACTACCGCCGAAACGCGAGTTTCTATGTAGAAAGCATGAAGGGAGCGCGAAAAGAAAAGAAACACACGTAACATAAGACATATAGCATGATGAAAAACATTTAATAACAGAGCAAAGGTGAAAGTAATAAACGCAGCTCAAAACGTATACTTGTACATAGAATCTGGGCAGTAATTCACCCACCGTCGATTTCGCATGGCGGGGAATCCGCAAATTTAGTGATTTGTGGCCATGAGTTTCATTTTCTGAGCTGCAACAGTGATTACAGGCACGTGCTTCATGACGCGCGCGCTCGCTGCTAACGCGACACACGCGCGCACGCAATGTTGTTGGGTTGCGCTGCGACACTCTTGCGCGCGACAACGGTAGAGTGATGCATTCTCATACATAAATTCATAATTAAGATAAATGTATTTGCGTCGCATGCGGTGACGTTGAAAATATGTTGGAGAGCTTACACGTTCATATTGCAAGTGATTGTTGACATCAAGGACGCGCGACCCTAGCGCATTGCTCTACTTTCGCTATGTCATGAAGTTATACTAAAGTTGCGTTTTCACGTATAGTGCAGTGATCGTTGAGCGAGCTAGGCTGTTTCGTCATGTTGTCCTCTTCGACGACGTCAACCCAATCGTGAAACAGCTCTTTTTCTCGTGTTGAACCACTATCATACGGTTCTTTTTGTAATTCTTAGTGTAGTTTTGTGCAACCTACTTTCAGTATTTAAGTCATATTTGCTGTGTTTTTCTGTTGTCAGATTTTCAGTGTAGCAGCGGTTTTTTATGCGAAACGTTCTAGTTTGACGTTTAAGACACTTCTGGCCGCATTTCTTTCAGGTTTTTATTGATCTTAGATAATTGTTTGCTTAGCGTATAGCATTCAGCATTGGCTAAGTCGAATAGCTTGCTCGTGCTCTCCTGGTCACCATGACTCGCGCTTTGTTGGTTGGCGATTCGATGGTGAAATACGTCCGTATTTCCCGTCGCGTCGTGACCTGGCTGTTGAGGTCAGACCGCACAGGGGGGCAAAGATTGAGCACTTGCTTCTAATGATTATCATCAACAAGCTAAGAAGCTTTGACGTTGTCATTGTGCACGTCGGCACTAAAAACACTGTTCAGCCTGTTGACGTGTACATAGACAAGTACCGTCGCTTAGCTCGTGAACAATTTGCAAGCAATCCCGTGGCGCAGGTTGCATTTTCTGCCATTCTCCCTGGCGGAAAAAATGAATACCGCATGCGCGAAGCACAGTCGCCTGAGTTACGCCGCATCAACGAAAGGTACAAAAAGTTGAACGCTGAGCTGCAGGCGCTGTGTCAGGAGCAGGACATCCACTTAATGGGCGGCTTGGTTGAAGATTGGGCAAGCTGCCTTGCCAGGGACGGTGTGCACCCGAGCCGCCACGGAAACCGGCTGTTGGCAGACTACTTCTACAGGGAGGCCAGCATCCTGGCTTCCACTGTGGAGAAGGGCCGAACGGAGCGTGCACAAATACAAGGACAGGCAGTCGCCATCTTCCTGGAGTGGCTGGGCAGAACCACCTGCAGCACCTGCCTTCAGCAGTGCCGACTTTCCTCCCCTTGGAGCTAACTTTATTTCTCCTGCAGCAAGTAAGTCATCTAGGGGGAAGCGAAGAACACTGGCGCAGGTGACCAGCCGTGCTTCCTTGCAGGCGTGCAACACCGACCAGCTTCCTTGTGCCCTTCAGGGTCCTGGCTTTGCTCACGATGGCGGTGTTCGCGTTCGCCGCAAGGACAGCAAGACGTGGTGCACCTGGGACAGCCTGCTTTCACCCATGGCCCATAGTTCAAGTGTGCCCAGAAGGGGAAAGGCTGAGGTGGGGCTTCAAGGCCATGTTCCTTCTGCTAAGCCAGTGACCCTCAGCCGAGGTGCTAGCACCACTTGTTCGAGGGTCATAGGAGGAGCCGTACGGGCAAGTCCTTCTCCTCATTTATCCACAGAGGGTGTGGCTGAGGCGGTACATGTTTCCCATGGCGGTGAGTGGACTCTGGTGTCATCAAGGAGGAACCGCAGAAAAGCTGCGGCACTGTGCAAGCAAAGAAAAGGCACCGGCCAAGCAGTAGGCAGGCGGCGCAGAGTACTTGCTGACACACCTGCCAAGCCCTTGCAGCGAGTTGCATCTTTGCCTGCAGTAGTAAGGCGGCCAATGCAGCCATTAAGTATACCCGCTTCTATTGCAGCCTCAGGTGCAAACATGCAAGGGCAAGCCACAACCTCACACAACAGTGCCCATGACAGCTGTTTAGCCAGCAAGCAGCAGGAAACCTGTTTGCAGGCCACTACAGTAGACATTGCTGCCGTCTTGTGTGGTGTTGTGGACGATGTTGCTGGCTACAAAAGCCGTAAAAGTATGATTGACAGAACTATTTGTACTTCAGAAAGGGCCAAGTCCAATGCAGGAAAGCGGTGCAGGCGTCATCAGGCAGCTTTGTCTTCCAAATCTAATTCAGACAGTGACAAGGCTGTCTCCATACAGAAATGTGGCATTACGACTGACAGTTCTGTTCAGGCTGTGCTCAATGTAGGTCCAAGTAAACATTCGGCAGCCTTGATGCCAGGCTGCAGTGTTGCCAGCTCTGATGCCGCAGCTTCTGTCAAGACATGCGGAAGTAATTCTGATGTACTACTGTAGCAGGAGCATAACGAATTTTTTTAAACGGCACATTTGACAATTTTGTTTCTTTTAAGGAATGCTTTGATGCCTGGCGCAAGGAAGAGAAGCATGTAGTTTCTGTCTACAGGTCAAATCAGAACTCCTTTGCGGCAGACAGTAAAGATTATGAATTTATCAGTATCACTTACCAGTGTATTCATGGCAGTCCTGCTAGGCAGCGGGGAATTGGAAAGCGCCCTAACCAGAGCTATAACAGCACTAACTTTGAAATGTTTCTTTCACTTGACGTTTGTAAAGAAACCGGCGTTGCACTACATAATAAGCCAGCTAAAAGACAAACATAACCATAGCCTTGATTTGTATAACATATGTTCTCAGAAAAGGCTTCTAAGCAGTACAGAGAAGGCAGAATTGTATGACCTAGTCAAGTGCAATGTCGCTCCAAAAGATTTTAAGAACTTGGTTAGGCAGAAAACAGGAAAGACATTAACAACGAAAGAACTCTACAACTATAAAATGGAATATTCTATTCCTATTCGAACTCCAGAGGCACATGGTGAAATGTTGGTTCATCAAATAGAAACGTTAATTGAGAAGAAACCCGACTAGCTTACTCATTAGGAAAAGAATAATGAAAACAACCTCCAGTTTATACTAATTCAAACTAGCCACCTGCGTGGAATGTTTGAAAAGTATCCTGAGGTCATATTTGTTCATGGCACTTATAAAGGTAACAGGGAAAATTATGTCTTGTACTCAATTCTTGTCGAAGATGGTCGTGATCATGGAAGATCTGTTTGCTACGCATTTGTGTGGAATGAAACTACAGAAATCACTCGGCCCATGTTTGAGAAATCTGTAGACTTTAACCGATTTGTTATAGCAGCCCACAAAGTAGTAATGATGGACAAAGACGTGAATGAGCTTCGCATTTTAAGTTCTTTCCTTCCAGATAGCACAATATTGCTGTGCACATGGCATGTACTGAATTGTTTCCATAGAAATCTTAATGAGAAGGCAAAGGCTCAACGGAAACTACTTGTTCCTGTTTTAAAAGAATTAATCTATTCTCAAGCTCTAGAAGAGTACTATGAAAAGCTGCCACACCTAATGCAAATTGCTCCCAAAGACTTTCTCGCATACTACATGCAGCAGTGGCATTCGTTAGACAGATGTGGGTGCATGCTTACAGGAAAGAACTTCCAACTTTAGGTAACAACACAAATAACCACTTTGAAAGTCATAATCAGAAGCTGAAAGGTTTTCTTAAACCATCGTTGCAGTTAGTTCAAGCTGTAGCAGAACTGGTTAACTATGTTAATAATGACAGCATATCTGTAGAGTTTGCCCAACTGAAAGAAATTAAACTTAACGTTAATGTAACTTGCATAGACGAATTTCAGATGGAACTGTCTCATAGCTGCACTGTGGAGGCCAAAGATAAAATACTTGAACAGTATGAAAAATTAGACAGCAAATTACCAGGTTAGTCAAAGCAGTAATTCATATTCTGTCGCATTAGGAACCAAGGCGTACAATGTAGCACAAAACTTCGACAGCTGTACATGCACTTTCCATGGTCAGTAGGGCTTGCCATGTGCACATGTTATGGCAGCTCGCTCATTTTCGGTAAGGGAATCGTTTGATAACGCATGCATTCCACAGAGGGCGCAGGGAATTGTTTGATAACGCATGCATTCCACAGAGGCGGCGTAAGGAACATTTTCATGACAATAGCTGCAGGACTTCGAGCACAGGATCCAAAGTAACAAGCAATGTTCAACCATTACTTTCCATTAAACTAGACACTCCTCAGCAAAAGTACTGTTATGCCTATGAGACCCTTTGTAATGTGTCAAAAGCTGTAGCGATCGTCCTGGCAAATTGCCATCACTCAGGAATTAATGGAAAAGCTAGCGTCATGTGAGGCATTTTTTCAGAAATTTGAACACATTCACACAAAATCAAATTCCTGTAACATTGAAAACAAAAAATGAACCAAACACAGCCAAGCCCTGCTAATGTAGTAGGCAAAACAGTGAACACAGCTTATGCCTGTGGTTAAGGCAAGCGGGCGCCCTAAACATGTAAAAGCTGTCAAGCGTGTGTTCCGGCCACAGAAGAGCAGAATAACTCTTGCTGCTATCAAAGCTGACATGTTGCAAATTTACAAAAGTTACTCACTTACTGAAGACGACCTAAATGTTCTGATGCGAGGTGGCTCACTGTCGGATAGTGTAATTAACCTTGCCCAGTATTTAATAAAAAGAAGGTTTCCCAATGTGCGAGGTTTTCAAGATGTTCTATTAGGCCAAAGGCTACGTTTCTCTCAGGTCACTGGTATGTTTGTTCAAATTTTGCATGTTCGAAATCCAGATCATTGGCTTACAGTTTCCAAAATAGGCGCTCCCCAAGATGCAACGTTTGTCTATGATTCCATAGATCAAGACACTCCTCCCACTCCTCCTTATGCCACTGAGCAGGTTTGACATACTTTAAAATCGCCATCTCCAACCATAACTTTCTTGACGAAACCGGCACAGAATCAGGGCACCACACTTGACTGCGGTTTGTTTTCCATAGCTAATATGTATTATATAGCATCAGAAAACGACCTATCACAATCAAATATTAATCAGTCAATGTTACGGAGCCACTTGCTTAAATGTCCACAAAAAGGAGCCATAGATAATTTTCCAGTAACAAATACCTTAACTGTTCATGTGCGACAAAGAATTATCACATACGATTTGCATACTCCCTGCAGGCAGCCAGCATATACAGTAGGCAAAACTATAAACGGTGGAGCATGTGCTAAAATTTGCCATGTACATTGTCTTCGAAAATGGGCAGAAAATTTGAATGGGAAAGCAGCTCTATGTTCCAAGGCCATGCCTAGATATTCTAAATGAAAAAATGGGAACTAAAGCAGTCTGAGAACTAAATAAATCTGAGGTGATGCTGAAGGAATAGAACACTACTCCTCCATTCAATATCCCAAGCTTTTGTTGTATCCTTCTTTTTAATTAAGGGAGACACATTCATTGAGAGAAGAGTGCATAAAGTTCATGTTTCTTTGTTTAGGTGTTTTTTATTGTGTCTTGCGCTCCACCATTTAATGGGACTGACAACCAACTAAAATGTTTCATAAGATCTTGGTGTAAGATACAAATGTGCTTATATGGGCAGAATTTAACAGGATGTTTGCAGTTTAATATGCACTGAAAGTTGCCAAAAGCTGCATGCCATAGCACTTGACTGTCAAGCTCTGAACCTGCATTGCAGTGCCAGCATGTGATCAAATTAACGAAGTGTTGATATACATAAGGCAGCTGTCATTAACTGTAACATACTTATATTTAAAAATGTATTCAATATAGGTCATAGGCATTTGCACTTTCTTTGTATTTATGCATTTAGCGATGCAAGCACTGTTCCAATTTGCAATCAGTGCTGCTCTCACGGCGACGAGTGGATCTTCAGCACTGTGGCATTCCTCTTTGCATGGAGGTGTGCATAGGTGCCTTTGTATCTTAGCGAGTGAATCTTCCCATGTTCTGTTGTCTCCCTGTGGGATATATGGGGCCGTTGTGAAGGGGCACCAGCACTGCTAGAAGAGCACTAATGGCGTTTCCTACAACTTGTTACCATCGGATGTAAAAGTGTGTGATAATCGTTGTTTCATTTTCAAAACCTTGACTTAGCAATAGCCTGAAGAGCCCGACAGAAAATACAAAAGCATGCTGACAGTAATACCCAAACAATTTGGGACGCACGAACCGCATGAAGTTTGCCTTAATAAAAAAATTACAATTTCTTGTGGGCAGGCTACACTTGGCTTCTCCCTCAGCAGCATACAATTACTGTTGTGCTTGACGCCGTTTCCAGTGGTACATAATAATGATTGGATCTAAAAATTATCATTGAAGAGAAAGGTTCCAAAATTTATTCATTACTGCACCAGGATTGGGCACTCAAAACTTTCTTGCATACAAGAAAATAGCCACCATAACACAGGTGGTTGTCAGTCCCTTCAAAAACTTTAGATGCAAGACAATTGCTTTATGCGCTAGAATTGCCTGGATATTTTGTATGTGCAGACACCAACTAGTTGTGTAAATTCAGTTTTTTCCATTATTTATCATTTTTCTCCCTTTTGTTAGTTTACATAAGGAAAAAAGTTATGTACAGAGTGTTTGTACACAACAGGCAGGAAAGCTGTTATTCTAGAACAGTATATCAATGATGGCTTTGCAATATTTAGTGGGGAAGTGCACGTCTTAGTGTGCTGACGTGTCCTGTGCTGCTTCATCTGTTGCACATTTATTTTCATTATGGTGCGTTTAATCCTCTTAATACAGAGACGAAAGTTGTGCCATTTTGAATGGTACCTGCATTTTGTTTTGTCAGTGTTTCCATACTCTGACAGAAGTCTTACACTAGTCCAACAGGCAAAAGGGTATATAAGCTTTGGCTTGTGCTCCTTGTAGCTTGATTGCATCAGGTTATTTTGGTCTTGCGCATAATTCAAAGTATTTGAGCTCTAGTGTGCTGTGTATATTCAGAAAAATGTTCACGAGTCAGGTCGCGTTAGTACCTGGGTTGCACTTAGCTCCAATTATTGGCATAAATGGCTAAGGTACATTTTTAATGCCATTACTTTTAGAGCGTGACCACACGTGTATACGTAACATTGCAGACCAGCCAACCAACTTCAGAATTTGAAAATACTGCACTCGTAGCTAGCAAACGCTAAAATGTTGTTAAATATAGTAAACACTCTTATTACTCAAGTATTCACTGCTCTTAAAAAAATTAAGACTTTATTCTGTGAGATGGAGTGATCAAGCATGTTGTGCCCTTTAGTCACTGCTAGAATTTATCTGCCCCATATGCAGCTGGCTTTTATTAACTCTACCCTGACAGGACCAACGAAAGAAGTCAGTGGAAAGTACCGCACGACTAGTTGCATGGCACTTTCGTGTTTTACAGGCTTTCTTTCAGGCTTGGAAAAAGCTTCAAAAAATGTAGCAAGTATTTTAGTAGAAAGCTGGATTGTAAATTTGACGATGGTATACAGCGGGATTGTAAATTTCAGGATGGTTTACAATTTCCTCATGACACTTTTGCTGTGAATATTTCATGAAGTTGATTAATTAATGAAATAAGAAATTAGGCAAAATAAAAATTATTTGCTCCAAGCCACAGCAAACATTACCTTGGTTCTGACCAGCTATGCGGCACTTTTTTTAACCTTCGACCCAAGTTGTGTGGGACACTGTTATACATTTGAAATTAATTATGCTTTTAACTGTGAAATCAAACATACAATACTTGTAATGACAAAAATTGTTACGAAGCTCAATATATCAGGAATTTCACTACAAAATTGCATAAACTGGCACGTATAATAGTGTCACATGAGGTCAGTGTAACAAGCTTAAAATTGGAATTTAAAAAAATTGCTGTTATTGGCTAAAACTGCAAACAGTGTCACAAAACAGCGTTAGTAAGTACACTTCAAAGAGAGTTTCTTCAAATTGTTCTTTATTGTGCATGGAAGCATACTTGCAAAATGTGTAGAGCCCCAAGTTGAAGCAGAATGATGCCTGTAGTTCTGAAGGTGTCAAAATGGAGACAGTTCAAATGACTTTTATAGTACTACTTTCAACCCTGTTTTCTTTTGTTTGCTTTTTGTCATCGGAGCATGCCACTGAAAGTGAAGCAGGAGTAAGATATGCAGGCATGCGTTTGGTCACTTAGCCCTCTAACTCTCAATCCGGTGCTCTCGCACCATGGAGGTTGTGCCAATATTGCCAATGAAGAGTCACTTGTTGAGCCCAATTCTGCGCTGCTCCCATTGCCAAAGACAACTTACTGTCGGCAATGAGGAAAAGCTGCCATTTTGTGTAATTTTTGCGTTATTTCTAACCAAAAACGAATCGAGTAATATATATTAAAGATCACAATGAGAAAAAGAATCCCAACTATATAAAAAAATTTCCAGGAAATTTATCTTTTCTCTGGAATTATTTAGGGGGTTAACGGGTTAATGAGTTATCAGAAATCATTACATTGTTAATAGCATTGATGTTTATAACTTATAAATCTACTTGTATGCAGGCAGCATGCAAATGACATTTGCAGTTAACGTGTGAGTACTTGATTGCATTAAATTTGCCTGTGAAACCGTGGGATAACCTTTCAAGTGCCATATTTTTCCTAATGAACGAAAAACCTGCACATATTTAATCTTGCTCAATTATTATTGGTATTTTCTCAAATAGTATGAGGAAGATCTCAAGCAGTAGAATGAAGATAAAGTACATATATTTCCATATATGCATCTCCATTTGAAATGCGACCGCTTTTTGTGTCTACAAAAATGACGGTACAGACATGCCTGTTAAAGAAATGAGTGGAACGACAAGCTGCAAGATGCGCTATATAAAAACAACAAATGAATGATGCGCAAAATTTTTAACACTGTGTATTACCAAACAACAGTAAAAGCAGCATCACAACACTGCATAATATGAAAATAAGAAACAGTTAACACAGCACCACAAGTGTAAATATCAGTGTGTAGATTGCATAAAAAATAATCACAGTTGCACTTTTATATCACTGAACTTTCAGAGTAGAGCCATCAGAAGCCAAAACACTTTACATTCCATACAGAATAGTGCAGAATGCTTTGTGATAGAGATGGGCTTGATATCTGGATATTCCTTGAAAATCATATGAAGGTTTACAAATATCTATGCACACCTGAGTATAGGTGTGCACTGGACATATTAGGGTCCCTGAAATAAAGCTCGGCCCTCGCCTATGTCTTCTTTCATAGGCGAGGACCCACTTTCTGTCATAGTGCAGTGTTGGAACATCAAATAAAACTAAATATTGTCATTGCACCACAACATAATATACAGGCCTACACCACAGAGGTTGCATTAAACAGAAACAAATCCTTGAATTTTGCACTAAGTGTGCTTGCCTTTTTTTCTTGGCCCAATCCCATCATCACACACTGCACGTGCAAGCCTCACATCACAGACTGCCCGTGCAAGCCCCCAGCTTGAACCAGTGCCGCAGGAGTGTGAGATGTTGCGGCTAGCAGAAGTATCGCGGCACTGCAAGAGCATAATTATGCTTCTGCGACAGTGCCAGACTTTCAAGGCGCAGCGGCCGCCATGGTGGACCACTGTAAAAACGAGTGCCGGTTCCACGTCGCGATCTGTCCCGCCTGCCACCTCACCTTGCTGCAGCGGCAAATGGGTGAACACAGGCACTGGGCACAGGGTTGCCAGATGCGGCTTCTTCTTTACGAACCACCGAGCCCTTGCGCCGACATCGCGTAGCCGGATGAACCACTCAAACAGATCGCGGCACATCTCACATTCATGCGGGCAAGCCTCGAACTTCTCGAGGACCACGTATACCGAGGCAAATTTGGTTGCCATGGAGTGACTTTCTCAATTAGAGTAGCCTCCGACACGTCGAAGGGAAACTCGCCTATGAAAGCCAGGGCGAGCAGGCGCACTCGAGCTCCGCTTTCAGTGGAGCCAATGTAGGATACCCCATAAGGATGAGAGTCCAGACTCGGGCAATACTCGCTCAACACCGGGACGCACTTTCCGCACAGATCAGGGACGACCTGGCTGTAAGCCAGCGCACCGCAGAGACCGTTTTAACGTGGGAGTGCAAACTTGCCGCGGAATCGTTCGCCCAGCAGACGAGTGCAGAAGGCGCACAAGCCGCCTAACGCAGCCGTCTGCTTTTCGACATCAGTCGCAAGATCGACGCGTTTCAAGAGAAACTCTGCAAGAAGCAAACGGTGTCCGCAAAGGACTTGGCCAGGTCCATGCAACTAGTGGCCGTCGCGTCGCTCGCTGCCTCCGACGCGGTGAACATCTCCTCGCCTCTCGAGTGGACCACATCCGTCGAAGAGGCTACACTGTCTGACGCGAGTCTCACTCCGGGCGGGCACTTCTACGGATGTCTGGTGGGATTTCTGTTCAACTTTGACGTGGACAGTGCGGGGTTCACTCGTGTGCTGGAAGGTTTGTTCGACGCCTTCCTGACGTGGCCTCCCGAAGTGGGCGTAAGCGTGGTAGTTGTCCACCCTGCCGACCCTGCTAAGAACACCGCACTACGTCAGCAAATTAAGTGGAAGGAAGTCGCCATGTCCTCCACCTTTCCAAAGGTCACTCTAAAAGGATCCAGCCTAAGCTCCTCGATGTTGCAAGACGGTGGCTTCACCAGCAACGGCAAGCTCCGCTTGCGATTTGGCGTAAACCGTTAGTAGGCTGGCTTTTCTCCGCGACTCCTTAGCTTTATATACACCACACCCAACCGCCTTTCATTTTTGTAGGTTAAGCACGAATTTCAGTTCCGGTTGAACACGTTATGGGAACATAATGACAACACCAACGCTAAACCCCACTAGACTAATAAAACATTCCTTGAAAAAAATTACAGCAATTAGGAGAGAAATTAAAGCTTAAAGTTGTTTCTTACTTGCCATTTTTTTTTCCATACCCCGGCGTTGGTACGCCACGACCCATGGGTTTGAATTGCCTTTTTTCGTATTTGCGCTGTTGTGTTTAGGTAAATGCGCTTGAATTGCGAATTGAGTTCCCTGTTTCGATTTTCAGAACACAAGTATCTTTACCGACAAAATAAATTATCCAGGTCCGTGTAGATGTCGTGAAAGCTCGTGACGTCACGGCAAGCTGGTGCGAGAACTTCAAGGGGCCGGCGCCACTTCTCATTTTCCCGCCTTTTGTGGCTTACAAATAATTATTTCGCGGAAAGATAGGCCTTTCTGGAAAAGGGGCAAACAGCTCGACTGACTTTTATTTATAGGCCTTTTCAAACAGTACATTATAGCATCTTCAAACCGTAAAAGCGTACAGAGACGACAAACGAAGAGAGTACAGGACGAAGCGCTTAAGGGCCCAACCACACGCAGCACGGGATACAACGCGTACACATAAGCGTACGCGGTTCGCTGCGCGTAGCACAGGGCTGACAGACCAGCGGCCCAGCGATGGCTGAAACATTCGTCTTTGGCTTTGAGAAAAGTTTATCCTTAATTTCATTATCGCTAGCCTTCATTATTTTTATCGATGTTAGAAGTACATCGTTTTCAAGTTGACAAATACACGTCGTTTGCGTCTACAGATCCTTACGGCAAGCAAAGCCACGTGTGGTTGTTTTATCTTTTCCGGCGGAACACGACACACATGACATCGGCGGAACACATGCCCGGCAGAGGCAGCACGTGTAATTCGAAATAATCCGAGCAGCCTGATATGCCAAGTCCTTTTCCCGTGCAACACTTCTAAAGGAAACTAGCACGAAGGAGTTAACTCTACTTGCAGGACCACACCAACGAGAAGCAGTGCAGGCAGACCTAGAGAATATCTGCCACCTCAACCAGTATGCAAATGTGCCACATCTGGCAGCTGGAGTAACTGCTCACAAAATGACTGAATCTGTATTGCGAAGTCTAGAGTACCACAGACTACCTGGACATATGGACTTGGGGCGGACCTACCCAGATGTGGCCATCTAATCTCGACTACCCACAACACGAAATAACCAGTAATTTCAGCCCTCAGCCTTGCCGCGAAATGTTCACTAATTTTCTCATTGAGAATGAGGCGGCCATTGACTCATGCCTTTCCGCTACATGGGAGTACATAACCACAACCAACAGTGATGTACTAACCTAAAGGTGGCAGACCTGGGACCCCATAAATGAAAGGAGTGTTCCCAGTGCACAAGCCTATCGCGAGGTCGTACGGCTTTATGATACCGAACAAGAGGGCCGAAAGTCCGGCCTTCTTGGCTTGTTGAATGCATGTCATCAGGAACTGGGAATGCAGCAACTGACTATACGCAAGAAGGAGCGCATCAATCACGAAGACTGAAAACATAAGTGACCAACGGAGCGGACTTGTGATGATAGCTACAGAGTCAACACTGAAGGTTACCACCAATAAACTCAAAGGAGAGGAAGTGTACAAAGCTTCCCGAGAGCCACAAGTTTCTGTGCCTACCTAAAGAGCAAAGTGGAAAACTCGAGTGAAGGGCGATTGCACCCGCCAACATGGAGTTCACACCTGATCAGAAGTGTCATAGGAGCTGGAGCTTTTGCTTATCCGCTTGCTTCGCCGGCTTCAGCGTTCTTTCCCGCAGTGTACCACATGAGAAAGAAGTTTTTGCTCTGCTGCTCTTGCAAAGTCGGCGGGAGCGCAGAAAGCGCCTGCAGCGACGTTGGTATGTGAGGCCCGTCTTTCAAAGGCGTAAAGAAGGACTTTACGGCTGTAACTTCTTTCCTTTTGATGATCTACAGTGGCAGAACTAGGAGCGAGTGTTTGTACCTGGAGTGAAAGGGTTAAAATAGTAATGCGGGGATCGTACTCGCAGCGCGCGAACGCCACAATTCGCAGAACAGCATCGCGCCGTTGGTAACAAGGTTCGTCCGGGTCGACAGCACCGATCGGAACGATAACACATAGCACATGCTTGTAGCTTCTACAGATACAAGTGAGCTCCTACCATACTCATTTAAGCACGCCTTTCAGTACTGTGCATTACAGACGTGCTCCTTTCATTGGTATTTTTGGTATATACATAAGGAGAGTGCTAGTTGAGAGCAGCACATGATTTGTGCAATCAATACTCGTAGAGAATAAGTTGCTATTCCTTCCATTGTTGGTCGCCATGTGTATGGATGGTTGGTGCTATTATGTATTATATTATTTTACTTTTTCAATAACTAACGAGCGCACAAGGGAATGTTAGGCAGGGTACAAAAGCACCTCATCACCAAAAGCATACAAAGAAGGTATTAGAACTGCTGATGCCAATAGTATGAGTAGCACTCAATCTTTTCTGTTGTCTAATGCAATCCCCTCAACTTACGAAAAGGTTATATGATACAAATACATCACTGCCTCAAGACCTTGGGAGCACAGGCACAGCAGCACTCCTAAATCGTTTAATGGCTCCAATATGGGTCCAGGATTTTGTTTCTTCATAAAGGAATGTCAAAATCCTACACTTAAGCATGAGTACGAATGCCTGCCACCACGATATTGTGATCGCATTGTGCCGGCGACATGTTTTAGGATACGTTCTGGCTCAATATTTTTCTATCTTTATTACATGGAATGAAGTGATGCTTGAATGAAAAAAATAGAAAAAATTGTATATAAACTATAGTATCGCCCGAGCACTTATGGTCACGAATTACATCACGTGCGAAACACAATAGAAGATGGCCAGTTTTAGCTCGCCTATAGTAATTTTTTGCTAATCTACGAACCTTTTCAGTGTTATTAAGATAAGTTAGGCTAAATTGGGCTAGATCTTAACACATGGCAGCTCCATTTGAACAACGAATATTACTAGGTATATGCCGCACTTCATATCTCTATATATTCCGCACTTCGTCATTTTATAGCTTATTCGCACCGTAAGAATGCCCACCAATTGAGCAGAACAATTGAGCAACCAGAATCTCGTTTCCCTCTTTGCTGAATGGCTTATGCCATTCATGTTTTTTTTTTATTGGAAAGTAGCTCCTTCGTAAGAATGAATGAGAAAGCGTTCGGTTGGACGAGCTCCAACGTTCACTAACTTTTTTGCTTAACGAAAGTGCCTTTCAAAAGCTGTGTTATTATTGTTATGTATTGTCAACGCAGTTCGGGGGAGCCTAGTATGTGTGAACAGAAGCTGGAGTGAGCATGATTCGCCAAGTATTCGAGTGTGAGGCACTGACTTCTCCCGAGAACTGCCTCGACGTGTTAGGCTGCAGGCTGCACACCGACCCACCTGAGACACTGCCGTGTGTGTTGGTGATGCTGGACTCCATCAACGCCGGGAACAACAGGGTCATGGACGGCGTCGCAACACCAAGCAGCTAACTTTGGAGGAAACGCGCGAGGTAAGCTAAACACCTGTGCAGCTAAAACGCCGCAGTGAACCTGTATTTTATAACTTCCATTTTGGCCAATTTATCTCGTACGAGATATTGTGATTATAGGCCAGCTATTTCTCATGTCAGCGCAAACGTCCCGGTGAGCCGCCGAGGCCTGTGTGAAATAATTGTCTAGCGTGGTGCTTCAATGTGAGATGTAGTCTTTCAGCGAATGCATTGTAGCAGCTTCGCCAAATTGAACACCAATGTTGGGACTTCTACAAGGGCATGTAGGCTGTGTATTATGGCCCACTTCTTGGTACTTTGACTTCACAGCAAAAGCAGCTGTGCGAGGAAACGAATGTGTAAAACAAACTTCACTGCCAATATTTTGCGTTTTCTTTTAGTTGCATACAACTTGAAAGTTCGAAAGATTAAACGAAAATTCGTCAGACACTTGAGACTATTTTGTGTGGAAATGCGAAAGCGTTATAAGAGCTTTGGGAAATCTTTCTGCGCGTTCATCGTAGGCGCAAGCTCACGCCTGCGTGCTAACTGCGCCTAGCTATGGCCAAATCAAAACGCGCCAAGGGGCCCAACCAAAGCCACCTCGAAAAAAATGTAAGGCCTCCGCACGCCGGTGTGACGTCACGCTAGTCGGATGGGCCGGACAGTCGACGCCGTCGGCGTCTCCGCACCTAGGTTCGCTGCGCTTGCAGGGCGTCTCTGCGCGTCGCGGATACTATGGCATGGGAAAATTAGTGCTGTCCTTAAAGTGACAGCAACCTGTAAATGCATATGCTTCGGTTCCAAAGCAAGACACGTATAGCTGACGCAAAAAATAAGGGGGAGCCGCTGGTTCACTGCAGTCAACACCACCATAGGAAGCAACATTATTTCATACCTTCCTCAGATTACTTGACTGACGACAAATTTTTTTTTTTTTTTGCATGTATCGCAACACGACCGGCCTTATTTGTGCTTGTGATGTTTGGCCGAGACTAAAACAAGAAAACTGCATGCTGCTTAGTCACTTTAACGTTAGACGGAAAGAGGAAAACTGCATATTGAAGACAGAATATACTTTATTCACAAATGATAAGAACTGCATTCAGAAACATTTACAATTATCATTTTATTTCTTGCATTGCGTAAAACAGTCCTCGCTGGACACATGAATATCGAGGTTCATTTTATTGCGAACATTTCATCATTATAGGGTCACGCACAACTAATTGTCAAATAGAATAAGCTTCCGTCTTTGTCATACCATTTCTTGTGGTTCTTTTATTTCCACCCGCGTTGTTTGCAGGCCTTTTTGGTCTTCATAAAATGCTGAGATAATGGTGAAAAGGTAAGTCAGAAACGAGAGGCCTACTCTCAGTCCTGAAGGAAAACATGCATTTAATGGATTGCGGTAGCATGGGGAGTTCGAATCATAAACAGGTAGCACAACAAACTCCAACGCTGACATTTCAATTCGCCAAAATGCAGGGTTTAAATTTCGATAATGTAGGCAAAGAAGTCCTAGCTACGCCACAGGTTTCTTTTTAACCAAACAACGTAGATGTCAACACAAACATACGTAGATGTTCAACAAAACAGAGCTGATCATGAATAAAAAATAAATAATGAGAAACATATCTCAGGCCTTCAAGGTCTGCAATTTTCGGTCGTTCTTGGCGTTGCGTAATTAGTCATTTTCTGTGCAGCACAAGTTGTTCAGCAGTGTATTCGCTGCAGCACTTACAACATGCCCATTACCTCCTGTGCAGGATGACCGAAATCACACACATCTACATCCTCAAAGTCATGAAGCGTAGCGAACACAAGGCCGACAAGAGTATCTTTCTGCCTAGGACGGCAGAAAAATCGTACAGCATATTCTGGTGTCCTGAGCTTGTCCAATATAATTTCAGTGAAGAGTACAGCATTAACTACAACTGCTCGTGGAAACTTCAGGCCACCCCTCGTCATCTTCGTGATTAATGGATTCTAAGGGTCATCTAGATCGACGTCTTTCACTCCAACATGCGCATGTCAACTTTTTTAGAGCTGCATGGGCACAATAGCCGGAAACATGTTAGTGCCGGTAGCCTTGACGTTTTTTTCTCAATGTCAGAGTCAGTCACAGTGACGGGAAACTGGCCATTTCCTGGATTTACACTTGTCTCCAACGTGCTCGCGCTCGGTGGTAGTAGCATGTCCAAATCTGGCAGGTCCAAAACCTTCTGCAAACGCAATTTGTTTTCAGATTCATATCTGCCTTATAGACACGTGGTAATTGGCACCATACAATTGCCGACACTTTCCAAAGCGATTCTCCAAGCTATCAGTTTGAAATTTGCCCAAAAGAACATACTCGAAATGAAGCTCTTCGGGACAGTATATGGCAAGTTCGCGCAAGGCGTGGGTAATGTGGCTGAAAGCTGTGTGCGTTTCACGTGTCAGGCGGCCATTGTCATGTTTGAGGCTTCCCCAGTTATCAAGCCATTGAACTATTCTAAGAATTCTAGTTGAGGAAATGACGATGAAACTATTGGACCTTGCAACTAATCTCGCAACCGCTGTCCTTTTCTTGGCGTCTTGACGTTAATAATGTTCCACCAAGTCAAAATGGTGTCGACATATTGAGATGTTTCCTTTGCATGCTGGAACGTTGCGACACTGAGAGCAGCAACAGTAGATGAGTTGAACATCTTTAAGGCCGGTTTAACGTTCTGCCGTTCCATGTTCGAGGGGTTCAGTGCCTTCAAAGTGAGCGTTGGCGCTAGCTTCATGAGCTCATGCTTTTCAGCTTCGTGCAACTGGCATAATACCTTGAAAGATGCTGTAAGTATCATTGGTTCAGCCTCATCACTCTTCGGTTCAGGAAAGTACATGCATTTGCCAATGTTCCTTTGATTCAGCCAGTCATTTCTTATAAACTTTAGAATGTGAACTGGGTCCACCCCGAAAAACAGGGGTCGTGATGGGTCAGCAGGAATCTGGTAAACAATGCTGACACTTGCCGTCTTAGCAAAGTAGGACATGGCTTTTCTGTTTATAGAGTTATTGTCCGAGATCACTGTGATTATTCTAAAACCAGATGCCTCTAGATCAAGAACAATCTTCCGAAGGAAGTCGTGCAGCGCCTTAGCATCGATTTTTGCCACAGGAAGAATGTGTACAACATCCTTGTTTGAAGAAAGCAGGCTCTGTATCATAAATACGTGGGCAGTTTTTCCTGCAGTCGATGAATTTACCGCAGCAACAGTAACAAAGCCAGCCTTGTAATCAAAAAATGATTGGTGAATTTCATCAATCATTAACGTTACAGTGTTTTCATTGTTTTTATATGTGCTTACAATACGCTATACATAGGAAAGAAAGCTACATTCTTGCTGCTCCATTTCAGGGCGTACATCGTAGGATGAACACAGTCTACTGATCGTATCAGGATGCGGCATCTTAAGCTCCATCGAACTTCTCAGGAATCTGTATGCATGAGGTGAAATTGTGAACAAAAGGCTAGCAAAAACCAATAAATCAGGGGGATATCGGCCAGCATTATTCAAAACAAGATCAACTTGACTCTTCAAGAACTTAAGCACTTCCAAATGCTATTCTTGCAACTCGCGTGCAAAATGTTTTCGACTTACTTCCTCTAGCAATGTCGAAACCAGTGCCAGTAGATGACAGGCCTTTTCAGAACGCTCACTGCTGATATCCTTATCTGTCCGTTCGATCATGTGTGACACACTTTTCAAATCTCTGAAGTCGCACAGCTTTTCAGGAACGAACACATCACCACACTTCCTCGCACTCGTTTCACCAAAAAATACTTCGACGCGCAGGTCTGTGGACATGATCACCGGACTTCAGGAGCAGATTGAAGTGACAAGTTCAAAAAGAAAACCTTGGAGCCCTTGTTTGAAAACTGTCCAGAAGTCCGAACTCTGAAAGCTTGGCAAGGCTTTCAGCAAGTCCGCAAAGCTACCAACCACATTTTTGGCGTCCTCTTCTGGTTGGGTTTGCTGAGAAAGCATTATTGCTTTTTGCAAATATGTGGCTTCCAAGCGCGCTCTTATCGCACCCGGCGCTTCTCGAACGCACGCTTGCGGACGCGATAAATAGGCAGGGCAATTGGGAAACAAGCTCGGAACTGCAGTTTTCTTCAGACGAATGTTTTTCGTGGCAACTTCGACTACTTTTCCTGTCTTGGCGTCCGTGTAAGATGTCGTCTTTAAGTAATCCGTTGGCAAGAAATGCTTTTCAGAGCTGAAATAAAAAGAAAAAGCCATTACAGGTATGAAGCTCGGCGAAAACGTTGAATTTACAAGCGCGTCGACAGGTGCAGAGACCCATCTATTGTGCACGCGTGCACGAATACATTGGGCACTATGCTGACGAAACCTATTCGTATGGAAACCCAGAATAACCAGAGAGAAATGCTTACCACTGTGTACTTCGTTGGCGAGAAGTCCTTCCGAGGAACTGCTCTCGTCCATGCTTCCCGAGTGGCTCGGTCAGATGGGAACTTGTGCACTCGGACACTTGGTCCTCCGTCACAATTGGACTTGCAGTTTGGTGCGCAACAGCCAGGCATCGTTGCGCTTCCGTGTACGACGACCCACGCGCAATCGAAGAAAAACAGTCGCGTTTACGGTGCAGCCAGCCCCACCAAAGCCACCAAGAAAATGCTCCACGCGTTGCCGCTCTAGCGTTGCAGCCACGGAGAAAATTTGTTTTCGGAACGCGCGCCGCGTTGTAAAAACGCAGCGCTCCCCCATCCACCGCTACCATCCGACTCTTGTGACGTACTGACTAGGAGAGGAGGTGATGCGGTGGCCTTACATTTTTTTTCTAGGTGGCTTTGGCCCAACGCACTCGCTTGCCAGCCAGGAGTTCATAAACGTGACGTGTGCAATGATGCAAGCACTAGGCACCAGGGGCGTAGCCAGGGGGGGGGGGGGGGGCTTATGGGGCTTCAGCCCCCCCCCCCCCCCCCCGAAATTTTTTCGTGCTGTCATGCGCCGCTGACCAAAACAACTCCCGGCGCCGGAAATCAAGCTCGATTTTGTCTAGAATGTCCTTAATTCACGCTCAAAAAGACATTTTAGCGCAAACTTTGCGAAATCGGGCTGGATTTCGCGGAAACGCCCATGCATTGGGAGTCACATATCGTAACGCAAGGAGCCCCACCCAGCACAAAATTTCAAGAGCGTTTTGATGGCGAGCGGGCTCGTCTCGGCATCTCGCGGAGGCCGCGGAATCTACGGAGCGCTTGGATTTCAATTCTGAAACTTTGTGGGTATAAAGTTCTCATAACATTTTGATGCGAAAGGTGCATTGACATTTCCAAAGTCCTGCTTTCGATTTTCAATTCCGGAACTTTGTGGGTTTAATGCTGTTGTAAACAGTTGAGGCCAAAGGTGCATCGACTTTCCTAAAGTCGTACATCGGGCCATACAACGAGACAACCCAAATCAACATACTATCAGACAAGTTGACAAAGCACTCAGCGAGGTCCGATGAGACAAAGCGTTGTGGTGGTTCATTTGTGCCGTCAGGTCACAGAAAAGAATATGAACATTTCTTTTTCACCTGCGCCAAAGCATCCATGTCAAGACAATAAAGCCACCATTGTAACTAAGTTCTTATTTATTTTTCTACCTAGAATTTTATTCGCGAGGATACATTGAGCCTCTTTATTTATTTATTTATTTATTTATTTATTTATTTATTTGTTCTCGCAACCCGCGGGCTGCCGATCCAGCCAGAGCGCATGCGTTTTTTCTGGACGACTGCATTTTCGCCTGGCAGTTTTGGACGCTTTCTGGCTAGCAGACGAGAAAAAGAAGCAATGCACAGTCGCTCGCCGCCAGCACTGCGGGGACTCGACGGATTGCAACGCGTTCGCTTGAGCGCAACGTCTCCGGAAAATTTTGTCTCGCCGGTGTAGGATACCGAGGAGTATGCGTATGGTTTTCTGTGGACCAAGCGTCACACGTTTTCTTCGATATTCCTTCGGTAGCCACACTAGGTGCCCAAAGTAGGCATTAGATTGTATCCAACATGCTTTCCTTTGCGTTATTCTATTTCGCCGCCCCCGCCCCACAAAAGAAAAAAGAAGACATTGTTGCGGCGCAGCGAATTGTCGCATGATGAAAGTTCGATTTTGTTACTTCTTTTGCGGAAAGTAATGGGCCACGGGACGCTTCAGTTGCCGGACACTTTTATATTATTGCAATAGCAGCTATACGAAGACTCCAGGCGCATTCCTGCCGTTGCCCTCATGTTCCGTATAAATAAAGGCCAAGGGCGATAACATCGTGACCGCGCGCCGCATGCTCTATGTGCGTGTGAAAGCGTGGGGGGGAGGGGGTGAGCCGACGATGGTGGCTCAGTCTTGTGTGCGCAAGGGAGAAAAGCGGGGAGGAAGCGCGCCGCCTTCTGTCGCACGCGATACATTTTGGGAGTGGAGGGAGGGGGGGGGGTGCTGTGATCTGTGAATCTGTGGTGGCGCAACCTGTTTATTTGCCTTGTTTTACGTATTATATATAGTGACTTTTTCTTAGGTACGTAGATTTATTGGAGACTTATACGTATATTTAAACATCTTGTGGCGAGGTTTTGTGTATATGCGCAGTGCACTTTGTTTCCAGTGACAATTTTTTGCCCTGTATCAAGCTGTATCTTCACATTTGTATATTCCTTTGTATCTTCGCATTTCTAATGTACGAAGCCGAGTCAAATGAAAGTGAGACAACCCGCCCCGCACAATAATGTTTCGGTTCATTATTTTCGAGGCATGCGCGTAGCACATACGCATCTCATTTACAAGTGACATGCAGAGGTGAGGTTAAATGTTCTTTAATGCTCTCATACACTGGGTTGAACATGGTTGCGTAACATAATGGACACTCCAAAAGTTGAACAGCTTGGTGTCGTGAGGTTTTTGACAAATGAAGATGTTTCCCAAAAAGAAATTATTCGCCGTATGCGTTCAACATTGCGTTTCATTGGCCACTGTGAAGCGTTGTAGCAAACTGTTCGAAGAAGGACATGAAAGTTACGAAGACGATCCATGGCCGGGCCAAAGCCACCGTGCAATCACCCCCAACACAATTGAAAAGGCCGTGGTTGCTCAGTGGCTATGGTGTTGGGCTGCTGAGCACGAGGTTGCGGGATCGAATGCCGGTCACGGCGGCTGCATTTCGATGGAGGCGAAATGCGAAAGCACCCGTGTACTTAGATTTAAGTGCACGTCAAAGAACCCCAGATGAGGGTGACGACTTTTTGTCTGCAATTGTGACCGGGGATGACTCATGGTGCCGCTACTAGTAGCCTGAAACACTACGGCAAAGCTTACAGTGGAAACATTTGAATTCACCACTCCCAAAGAAAACAAAGGCCGTCATTTCTGCCGGAAAAGTGTTGACTTCTTTTTAGATCGTTAGGGGCCATTATTGATCGAATTTTCTAAACCTGGAGAGACTCTAAATCGTTTCAGATATTGTGAAAGGTCGGATCGGCTGCGTGTCGCAATCAAGAACAAACGACGTGGAAAATTGAGCATTGGGAACATCTTGCTTCACGACATTGCCCATTCCCACGTCGCTGATGTGGTCAATACAAAACTGGCAAAGTTCAAGTGGGAAACGCTGCAACATCCCTTTATGCAGCCCAGACCTGTTGCCTTGCGTCTTCTACATTTGGTAAAATTTGAAAAAACTGCTCAAGGGAACCAGATTCGTGTCGGAAGATGACGTGTAGTCATTTACAGATTTTTGAGGCAGCAACCCAAGGAGTTTTATGAGACGGGAATTACGCGACTCGTTAGTAGGACAAGCGTCTAAACACTCATGGTGACTACTTTTAAATAAAATACTCCGTTTGTCATATATTCGCATTGGCTCACTTTCATTTGACTCGCCCTCGTATATTTTGCAGAACTCCTGCTTTTTATATGTGCTCTCTGTTGCGACTATAATTTCGGAGCAATTACTCACAGTACACGACTGGTGACAGCTGCTCGTGCGCAATACATGCTAACAAAGGACAGCGTCATTGAGATATTCCCCGGGTCGTCGCATATGTACGAAAATGTAAACAAGGTTGTGGAATCACAGATGATATATATATATATATATATATATATATATATATATATATATCCCTCGACTAATTCTATAAGGAGGAGGCCGAGCTGCAAAGTGAGCCCCCCACGAACGAAATTTCTGGCTACGCCACTGCTAGGCACACCTTTAGTCAACCAGAACCAGGGGCGCGATAACGTAACTCTATTCCAAACAAAAACTGTTCCAAACTCCGGACGTCAAAATGACGCGACAGTTTCTGCGTATGGGGGCGGGAACCAGCGACGTTTTTCAATCTGCCCAATCAGCAGCCTCCATCGTTGCCGGAAGCATGTTTTGCTTGTTTTTTATTTGCAAAGGGACCGTATAGCAAGTGACATTTAGATATAAACGTCTGATAAAAGAACAATTGTATGTAGCTGAGAGTAAAAGTGTTTTGTAATCTTTTAACGCAAAAGAAGTTGAAGCGCGCTTGAATGTAAACACAAATATTTTAATTTTTCGAGTCATAGCCACACACGTGCCAATTCCGCATCCAATCCATTTTGCTACGCACACTTAAGATGGAGGCTGCGTGAAAACATCTGATCGGTTCTGTGGGCCGCTCTTGGTGTATTTTTGTCCGTAACGTGATTAGATGAAATCTCGCCGTACGAGGTACTTTCGCCCGAGAAGAATTCTGGAAGCTGTGAACATCATGAAGACTGTGAAAGCGTAGTGCTCGGTGAGTAAACACATCATTCTTTCTTGTGCTTAGTGACTGAGCAGTAGCATCTGAACATCTGGGTGATCGCATGGTGTTCACTTTTGCTTTTATTCGCATAGGATACGGAAGAATCGATGAAGGTTGGAAGGCATCTCAACAGATAGCTGGTAAGAAAACGTTTTCTATAAACGATCGCAACTATCTCCGAATGTAGGTCATGATTTAAATCGAGGGTGGTTTGTAACAGAGGCTCATTTTTTTTTTTTCTTTGCCACACACTGCTGCGCAGTGATCCATTCCCCCGTGCGGGCGGTACAGATACTTCTGCTGGATATAACTTGCACGAGAAAAGTTTTTTTGTTGTTGTTATTCACTTGTGTTAAATCTAACGTGACATTTATGGCGTGATAAAATAACAGCACATTAAATGAATGTATCCGTCATGTTTTAACGACGTAGTGATATCTGAAACGGTACGATTTGTTGGTATTAATTCGCTGCGGTCCGGCGAAAATTGAGCGCGAAAAAGAAATGGCGGATGGAAAAAGCGCACGCGTTTCGGCCGCGCAGGCCGCTATGTTAGTTCAGTTTATGGAGCAGCATCCATACTTGGCGAGAGGCTCCACAAGCCTCTCGCCAAGTATGAGTGCTGCTCAGAAAAGAAAATTGTGGGAGGAAATTGCCGCCGCCCTAAACGCCGTCGGACCGGCAGCAAAGGCAGCCGGGCGCTGGCGCCTCTATTGGGCCCGCCTTTGTTATGACTGCAAAAAGGTCGCGGCGCAGGTCGGCGCCGAGAAGAGGTGAGCCCGCGACTAGCAACATCTTAGGAACGTATAAGCTGACGGTGTTCATGCATTTGCAGGAAGACGGGAGGCGGAAAGTTGGGCGGCCTGGAGGGTCGCGTACTTGCCGTGCTCGGCCGTACCGGCCCAGCTTCCACCCCTGTGGATTTTTTCCCTGGCGATTCCGAGGTGAGTAGCAATGTTCGTTGCTATGTGTACCGATGTCGGGCAGTTACACCGTGGTGAATATTTTGCCGTTGTGTGCTTGTGTGTGTTTTCTTACAATTCAACACACATGCCAGCACATTATATCCGTACTTTGGAAGGACGGAAATGCTGCCCCACTGCTGTTAAGAAACACCTTGTGGTGGATTTCATGGCTCGTTAATCCGAAAAGCATTAGCAACGAGTTGTCAAAGCTCCAAGTCACTAGTATGTCGCATGCTGGATTAAGAATTTTCTGATTTAAAAACTATAAGTGAAATAGACATTGCAACCAGTTGATGGAACTTAATCACATTATGTCCTGTACTTTATTGTTCCAGGAGGACACCTCCAGTGAAGAGGAGCCGCATGGCGATGTGCCCCCTGCCCCACCAGCAGCTGCCCGGGTTTCTGTAGGCACGGAGCCGGGGACTAGTGGCACTGCACGTAAGGCACTTCAGCAGCTGTTGCAATACGAACACATCACTCCAAGCAGTATCTATTAAGACCTTTGAAACAGAAATTGTGTATTTATATTATTTACATGGCAAAGAAAATGTGCCTGCCTAAAGGTCGCTGCAAAATGGAACAATAATCTGACTGTTAACACCATTTGTAATGCAGCTTGTGCAGCGTACAAGCTGAAAGTACTATCAGTGTAGTATTTTATGATGGTGTAGTGCCTTTTTGTTGATGCAAATTTACTGTTCATTTTGTGAACGGTGTGTTGCTGGAATTATTTTTCTGGGCTTGCACCTGATAATGAACCAGTAAAATGTCTACGCAGCATGGAGCGAAATTAGCTTTTTTTAACCTGTTTACTGATTTTATTTTTACGGACCATCAGCTCGGCAGCAGCCCCGCAGGCCGCCACCCCGCCAACAGGTCCTCGAGAACGCGGTGTGCAGGACGGCCGCCGACTATGCCCGGCAAAGCCAGCAAGCTGAGGCGGCGAATGCGGAGGCGGCAAGCTTCCACCAGCTGTTGCTGCAGCAATATAGGAAGTGCGTACAACTTGGCCGGGTCATTTTTTGAAGAGGTGATTAGTGCACATGGTAATGTACGTTACAACCATGTTACACATGAGAGGCATCTGTACTCATTTGGCTCATGCAGGTTCACACATCTCCTTTGAGGTGTTGTTTAACACATAGCAACTTACAAGACATTTCCATGGTTGCATGCATCGCCACAGCATGATCATCTTTTGTTTAGCAATTCAACTGGTCACCAATACTGTCTTTTGACAGGCAGAGGCAGCTTCGTAGGATTTGCTACGTTTCACATGTTTTTAACATAACAGACCATATACGTTTGCACGACCATTTGTCATACGTAAACGATGTCGCTGCCCTCAAGAGTAACCTTGCTGAAACTGCAACAATTGCAAACAGTGCAAATCGAGCATTTACATTGCATAACCTGTAGCTAACTAAGTGAATTTGTTTCGCAGCATCACCAGCAGCTGGTGGAAGAGCAGAGGGCGACCCGGCAGGTCCTGCAGGAGCTGGCAGCTGAGATGCGTGGGTCGCGAGAGGGCACTAGTCTCATCGCAACCACGCTGCGCCAGCTCCTGGCTGCCCTGGCGCACCTCCGCGAGCCGCCTCAGCCAAGAGGGACAGTTTTTTTTCCCCCATATCATCCTTTAGTGCTAGTAGGTACAAGTGTTGCCTATCTTTCCGTTCAAATCACCGCTGCAGCATTTGGTGGTGTTGCCCATACGTCCTCGCAAGCTGTTGTGCCGCCGAGTTGTAGTCAGTCTTGTGAACTGATGTGCAGGTCATGCGTGACCATGGCAGCGAAGACGGATAGTGCTGTGATGTCACTTGAAACACGAATGCGTTTTTTTTTTTTTTTTTTTTTTGGTATGTAGCACTAAAGGATGATATATGACTGTTTTCCGTACATTTCTGTCCCTAATCATATTTTTTTTGCAAGGCAATTTCTCTTGTGTATTTTTATTTGTAGTGCAAGTTTACCCAAGTGAGGCATTATATAACATATGTAGAATTTTTGCATTTCTGTTCCTAACCGTATTTTTTCCACAAGTTCATTTCTTTTCGTGTGTATTTTTATTTGTCCAAGTGAGACGGTATAACTTATATGTACAATTTTTGCCATATTTTCGTTAGGTGTTGTTCACTTTTGTTTTGCTGCTACTGATATGTTTCAATGTGCACCATTCTTCCACGGAAGATACATTATGCAATCACGGCAACTACGACATTGTCTCGCACACATACAGGTGCACTTAAGTAGAATGCTGTGATAACTGGAAATCAATTTTCATGCCATACTTATGTCACGTTTGCAATGTCAAACCTTTCGTGCCTACGCAAGGCAAAGTGGCCGAATTTTTTTAACACCAAGCGCCCGTTACCCGTGATAGTTATTGTGATATTTCAGGTGTCCTTACCTATGATAGCAATACAATCTAGTTTCCATTGTAGTGGAGCACAGCTTGTGACATACGTAATGGAGCCATCAATGTGGCCACTATTTTGACATTCGCTGCCAGGCTGCTCTTGCAGCCGTTATATGAAATGCCGTTGAAGTGCCAAGCATTTTCTCACTTGTCGTTCCTAAAAAGCATGTCATGGCTGTTTTATATTGTGATCTTATTACGGCACTAGTCATTGAAAAGAAACTGTTTTGTGCTACAAACATGACAACTAATAATAGACAAGACATCTTTCTTGCTGTTACTGGATGAAGATAAATGGTTGTCCGCGAGTTCAAAAAGAACATCGTTATGCTCGTGTCATATTTATGCAATGTAACATCTGCCAACAACCCATTGGTAGTGTACTGGGTCCCATGTAGTGAACAACACACGGCTATTTTGGCGCCATGAAGCCATGCTCTGTGTACTTGTCTGTCATTTCCTTTGATGAAAGATGGCAGTGAAGAAGGATCACATGGTTTTATTTACAATGCAGATATAAATAAACGATTTTAAACAATGCAAGTGGCACTTGAAATGAATATTTACACTTTGTGTTCCTTCAATTTCAGAACTCTATCTACATATGTACACTCTCCCAAGGGAGAAGAACGCGCTTTACATGCCAGGCGATAGTTTTCGGCATAACTTAGCCTTCAGTCAAGGAACTGTGCGGTGGCTGCGTGGCAAAACAGCGCAGGGCCTACAAGGTGCGTGAGAACAGTACACATGCTGGAGCGAGAAGTATTGTGCTTGGCAGCAGCCCAATTAGGAAGCGAGGAGACGAAGACCAGCCTCCCATGCACAGTGCAGATATCGGGGACAGTGTCGGTGATGACAGGCAACAGCAGCAGCAGCAAATCATTTGGCGAACCCCAGCTGCCCAGAGAAGTGGCTACAACATTCTGCTGACGAACACAAAGTGTTGTCAACAGGTACAAAATGAAAGGCTGTCTTGTAGTGTCACAGTGGAATGATGCAATCATCTCCGGTAGTCACAGCTCACTGGCAGAGGACACGTGAAAACGCTGGTTATGATTGAGCGGATACTATAAAAAAACAGCACGCTATCCACTAATTGCACACATTTCTTCACATTGGTTCCTGCTCTCTATTAGGTGTGTAGGCAGCAGTAATAAACATCTGCCTGCAGTGTCAGGCACGTGTTTATTGCTGCTGTCGGTGCTGCTGTCGACGCAGCCGCCTTCGCACCCTTTGCAGGTAGTGCTGGTGCTGCTGCCGTGTCGTGCCCAATGAGCTAATAACATCATCCCGGTAGCACAGCCTTTCAAGTACATCATGCGTGCTGCCCTTACTCGGGGAACTCTCTGTGGGGAGGGGTTGCCACTTTCATCCTCACTGCTGCTGTTGCTGCTGTCATCACTAACATCATCCAACAACACGTCACCTTCGTCAAGACACAAGTTCTGCAACACTGCACATGCTGCAACGAGGTTGGCAGCGCGGTCTGATTCGTAGTGGAGGGCGCTCTACCGCTGAAGGCAGCGGAAGCGGCTCTTCAGAAGCCCAATGCACCGCTCCACTACGGACCGCATGGCAGCATGTGCAGTGTTGTACCTGCCTTCTGCAGTGTGTATGGGAAGGGTGGCCTGTGACTGGGGTCAGGAGCTATGGTTGCAGGGGGTAGCCGCTGTCACATGCAGGATCATAAAACATGGTATGAAATCTGCACAAAGTTTAGTAGGCGAAGCATGGGTCATGTAAAATGCACTTACTACAGAAAGACTGCAATAAAGAAATGTACAGGCTGAGCACCTGACGCAGCTGTGATCACAGATAACAATAGCTGGGACATACATAGTAGCATCCCTATTTGCAGCAAGGTAGCTCTTTGTGTAGTCTTCACTCACAAATGTCTGTCAGTGTAAAAAAGTAACACGCGTGCACTGTACACTCACATTCAAAATTAGTTTAAAGTACAACGCAGGTGTGTTGTCACTTTGTTTGGTGCAGATACCATTGAAAAATTTTTACATCTCGCCTATACTTAATACCCTACTATAAATAAGGGGTTCGGGCTTCAATATTCTCTTACGGCGCGAGCACGCTTTCCTGCATGCTGCCAGAATTGGAACTGTACAAAATTTTCCCGCTGCTCACCGAGGAGGTGTCGTTCCACCGACAGCGCTGAAGTTCTCACGCCTCCGAGTTCCTCCGCCACTTCGTCGCACAGCCACCGCACAGTTTCTTTCTTCAGGCGAAAGTGCCGCCGAAACAGATCGTCTGGCATGTCAAACGCATCCTCGGGCTCCCTCCTCCCGCGCTCGGGCTGACGAGCCGCCGCCGCCGCAATCAAGGCCGGCATTTTCTATTCCAAACGGAACGGGGCACTCGCCCGTTATTCCACGAATCTGGCGGGTTTGTTCGGCATAATTATTAATGAGTGCGTAAACGTCACTTTCACGTGGCATTTTTTGAGCATTCCTGACGTCGCGTGACAGGCAGGAAAAATGTGCGCGGCCTCAAAAAATTCGACCAATGAGCGAGCGGTGTCGGCCATTTTGGAATAGAAACACAACGGAATAGCTTTACGATATAGCAACCCAGTTTGATACTGCATACATCTAGTTGTGCTGATGTTGGAGTGTCATTTCTGACCGCAACATGAGTGGAGCATTTAACTTCCTCGCTATAATGGTGTATATGAGGGATTCAACCTTTTCTATAAGACGCGTCATGAACTGGGCTAAGGCTGCTGTAATCATAGCATCAATCATGGCGTGGAACTGTACTAGACGCTGTTCGAGTGTGAGTCGTGTATCTTCGCATCGCGTTCGTTTCGATGCGGACGACTATGTACTACATAAACCTGTTGCGCGGGTAGTGCAGTGTCGGTAGTAGAACTTGTTAGGTCGTACGTTCACGTGCAGTAAGTGCGTCAGACCAAGCAAGTATGCAGCGTAACACTGCCTTCCGTTCCATGAAGGAGATGAGTCTTTAACCAGCGATCAAGCAAAACGACAAAGCCATGGAACTAAGACGCCGCGGGCAGTTATAGTATAAGACACGCAGCGGAAGGTGTAGAGTGTTGATCACACTATGGAGAAGCTCTGGTACCTCAACTGCACTGCCAGTGCAGAAGACTACGCCCGTGTGCTGAAGATGGGAATCTGCCCATCCACAGTCTTCCTGAAATGGGCGCCGCCCCAGGGTTTCCTTAAGCCAGCAACGTATGGAAAGCATGAGTGCTGGATCTCCAGCTTACGGTGGATGCTTCCTAGCACACTGCATGGGTAGTGGACGAAGGCCGGCCAACCGTGGGCTTTGGAGCCTGTACAACGTAGTGGCGGAGATCGAAAAGGAACACACGAATCTGCGGCTCGAGAAACTTGTGCGGCAGTTGGGTTTGCACGGGTAACGGCGTCAACCTGAGCAACCAGGAAGTCACGTGGATCGTTCATCTTCTTATTTCCAAGTACAAATGCCAGGCCGTCCTTATACACAATATGCACCCCTACAAACCAGTGTGGCTCTGCAAGTAGCGAGAGCTCGAAGACCAAGCCAAGTGCACCGAACTAGGAAGCTGCCGAGAAGTACGAGAAAATTAAATGATGACGCCACAAAGGAATGGCGTATAGTACGCTCACGTGAACTAAAGCCACGGAAAAAATGAGTTTTGTTTTCGGATCTGTAGCGCAGCCTTCGTTGAATCACCTGTCATCGCAAATTTCCACCTGCCGCGTTACATGGAATGCTTACACTATATGTATGATCACAGAATTGATGCACTTTTGTTGCCGGGATCCTGCATGGAACGGTATGACGTCATTGGTGCGATGGCGAATCGGCATCTACAACAGCATGGCTGCAACGCAGCGACAATAACAAAATTGCATGACGCCAATGCAATCACACTAACGACAGCGTGCTGGTTAAAAAAAAATTAAATTATGGGGTTTTACGTGCCAAAACCACTTTACAGCGTGCTGGTCGTGACAACGTATAAACAAATTACAATCAGCTGCCACAGTTCGTTACGCCTATTCCCACTATATGTATTGTTCACTGGCACTGCGTCTGATACTGATCCTAGGCTGTAGCCAGCAAATATCAGGTATGCCAGTGGTACGACAGCCAGGTGAACGCATTATTTTAACGTTGACCCTTGTATTCAGCAAGGCCGCTTCCAGACAACACCCAGCACAAAGCAATGCTAGCCAGCACAATCCAACAAAAAGAAATTGCACAAGCTTCCCTTTAATAAACACCCAGAAATATCACCACAACCCACACACTTCTGTCACAAAAGGAAATGTTAACACGTGTAAGCCAGGCGAGGAAGATACTGCCACAAAAGCACGTGCGCTTGTAGTGTGAGCAGCAACCAGGCACCATTTGCTAGAAAACCACCCACCTTCGAGCGCAGGTCACGTGCCAGCATATGGCAGCAGCAAGGGGAAGCATCAACTGCCTAAACACCGTGCACACTTCTAATGCAGTTGATGGCACTACAAGGGAGCAGCAAGGAGAGGTGCAACTGTTGCAAAAGCACAAATCCAGCACAGGACGAATGTCAACACACGGCAGTGCCTGGCACAAAAACATGCATACATCGAGCGCACAAGCGTGAGCACATGGGACCAGCAAGGGGAGGCAGCAACTGCCACAAGACTACGCAAAATTAACAGTAGAAGGCGGCAGGCGTCGCCACATAGGAGTAGCAACGGGTGGCAGGAACTGCTACAAAAGCACAAATACTTCCAGCACAGGACAAGTGTCAGCATATCGGTTTGAAAAGGTGCGCCAGCACATCTTACAGAAGTACATGGGAGGAGTGGTAAACACATTTATGTTTCATCCAATGCTGCTCAAAAAACTGCTAGAGCCTATAGTTGAAAGCGTCGTGCCCAACAAACTGCTCTATATGTGTACGTGCCTGTTGCGTGGAAGGCTAAAGCAATTTGTCTTGCACTTACTGAACTTCCACGCAAGTATAGCATCTGTCTGGGTCGCGGTGCTGCAGTGTGAACCTGTGCTGTAGGAGATATACGGGCGCTCGCCGTCGTCGGCGTCTTGTACCGGGAATAAGCGGCCCGTATGCGGCATGTCTGCGTCAATGCAGAGATTGTAGTGCCGCACACGTTGCCGCAATCGTTGCTGCCTTTTCAGGCTGTAATGCAACGCGCGGTCACGCTGCAGGCATTGGAAGTGGCTCTTCAGGGTGGACGCAGCTGTCCAGCACTGGTCTTGTGCAAGCGTGGGCCACGTTGTAACGTCCTTCCAGTGTGTGGAGGGCAGGGTGACCGGGCAAAGGCGTCAAGAGCCATTGCTCAAGGGGATAAGCACTGTCACATGCACGCATAGATAACAGATTTTTGGCATCTTGCACAATATACAACACAATCACGCACCGCGTACTGTTTTCTTTCCAAAGCAATTTCGTCACTACTCACCAGCAGGAACTGGCCGTCTTTGATGGCAATGCGGCCGCTAAAGATGCGTCTGCGAAGGGGGGCGCGGCACCACACGTGGGCGTTGTGACATGAGCCAGCACATGTACCAGTCGCTCCAAGAGAATGTCAGACACTAGTGCGAGCGATGCTAATGGCTGTCTATCAGCTGTTGCTCCATCAGTGCAGTTTCGTTTAAAACATACCACATTGCATAAAGAGCGTCTTGGCACCGGTACGTTGCCTTCTCCGCAGGAGGGTGCTTCGGGGCGACAATTACGATGAAAGTGCCTGCCATCAACACACCCAATCACACTCCCTAGCCTGCCGTCCTGCAATAGTCCTTGCGATACGCCTGTGACATGTCAATCGTCGCCTCGCTGCCGACTGCACGCTGCCGACTGCCACGCTGCCTATATTGCAAAGAACCTGAGCACGCAGAGAGCTTGGTCCTCAACGCTCAGGCCCCTCACGGTCAGCGGCTCGAGCAGGTGTAACAGATCACTGCGAAGCAGCCGGACGGTACTCTTCATTCGGAAGTGTCACCGAAAAGCCTCCCCCGTCATGGCGAAGGCATCACGGCTGGGCCGGGTATGTCATTCACGCCACCACGCAAGAAACCACACGAGCAGCAGTGCGTTGTTCATGGCGGAACTATAAGCTGCTCCAAAACACTGCCACCGAAACAACACAAGAACCACATTAATAAACAGATATCGCCGCAATACAACGCGTGAAAGACGCCACCAAAAAAAGACAAGTTACCTACACCCCACCAACCGAACGCCAAAAGACGTGTTCTTTTGTTGAATATATGTCAAAAGCACCCATGGACACCATGACGTTGAAATGATAAGCCGGCACTGGGTGGCGACGCTTACTTTCCGGTTTTTCTAAAACAGCCAATCAGCGTGCGCCGTGGGCGGAGGCGACGCCACAGCAGACGACGCCAGCGTCGCTCGTCAGTCTGCTGCGCGGTACTCCTCACACGCGTCATCGCGCTTTCGATACACACTTAACTTTCATAAGAACTTATCCAGACATCGCCTGTCATTGTTTAATTAATACTGTAGGTGAATAACATTCAAAACAGTATCTATGATTAGTAAACATGTTTCTGGAATCAGAGCAACTACCGTTAGAATCCAGGCGGCGATAGCGTCGCCTGCGATAAACGGCCCCATTGGCCCTACGGGAACGTCACGGGCTTCATACCAGCGCATCAGGCAGCCTTGCACCGCCAGCGGACAACACAGCAAAAAGCGCAATATAACGGGAACTAGCACGACATTCAGGTGCTTATGTAAAAAATTGGGCATCGGAGGGGAATTTAACGTTAGTACTGTAAAAGATACAACGGTCAAGTTGAACATACTTTTTATAATGGTGACAGGGGCCTGTGGACCAGCTGTGGAACAATTCATATACATTGCACTTCGCAGTTTTCCTGCAGAAGGGTGGACGCTATGGCGAAAACAATTTCTTCAAATCACAATTGGCGATTATACGGCACCTTTACCTTATGCTGTAGTAGACACACTTCTGAGCATAAAATGCTATCCGGTACTAATTGATGTAACTCACGCTAGAATGTCTAATGGATGTGGACCACATAAAATACTTCGTTTAGGTTTACACAAAACGCAATGTAAACCAGGCCAGTCGATAGAACTTTAACCAAAAATACAGATCGAACAGAACACAGACAAGGGCGCATTCTGACCGATATGGTAATAGAACTGTATTACAAGAAAAATATTTCCTGTACCTTTATATAAACGGCACAGCAAATTAGGTGAGTCGATACAACTGCACGTGAACCCACAACCGTGAACAGATGCGACAAAACCACCAGCTCGAATTCAGTACTGTAAATTTATTCAACTTGTATGACATAAAAATAACGTTGAGCTTTACACAAAACGACCACAGAAAATAGGCGGTACAACTGCACATGAACCTACAACCGAGGTCAAATGCGATAAAGCCACACAAGGTCGAATTCAGTGCTGTTAGCTTATTGAAATTCTTTATTGAAATTTTATCACATAAAAAGACGTTAGAGCTTTACACAAAACGACCACAAACAGAAAGGAGTCGGTACAACTATGAGTGAACCTTAAGCGAGAAACGGTCACCAACACGGAGACCTTGTGAGCGCGAACACTCGAATGAAATTTGCACAGAAGTGTATCACAGAACAGATACATCGTTGGGGTTCGCACAACGCGTATTCTTGGGTGCGTTCGTGTCTGTGACGCTTGTCGGTGTGTTTAAAATGTGAATTTGCTGGTATTGTACGTGGTGCCTCCCCTTCGCCGCTTCTAAACGAGCAGTGCGCAGCAGCTAAAGCGCTTCGGCATTGCCACCGCGTCTGTCGGCACAGCGCAACATACTTGCGAAGCCTACTCACACGCGCCGACTCCTGCTTCGAAGTCCGGGCGGCACACGAGGAGCCTTCACCGCGTCGGCCGCTTCCTTCCCTGACTGCGACATCGCTCTCAAGACGGCCATCCTGGTAAGAGCAGTTCTTTCGCAGAGCATCGGTTATAACACCACCGCGGACGAAGGCAGCAAGCGCAACTGACGACGAAGGAAACGCCGTGGAAGTTGGGAGGGGAGAGGCGACCACGCCAGCCGCCGCAGCCAATGGCGACCCGGCGTTCGCCATCATGTCACTCCGTCGCAGCAAATCGCGAACCCCCGAACGCGCTCCTCCGAATCCGGCGGAGCCCGGTTTGCATCGGCGCTGCCGGCGCCCCGCGTCTGAAGAGCTGTGTTCTAAAACGCCGGGCTTCGCCAGCGTTTTGTCGGTGTCGAAAAGATGAAAGGCGCCCAACAATAAGCCGAGATGTCTGCCTACACCTGCGTCCTCTTCTTTCCTGCGCTTTCCGAAGTTCCATTTTTTTCATTCTTCCCTTGCTGCAGCCAATAAAATTGCGCGCCGCGTTTCGGTCCCGAAGTGATCGCTTCGAAAACCTCACGAGCAGCAAAAAAAAGAAAGAAAGAATGAGCTTGGCACTCCGTGCATTTCTTGCCCGTGTCGCCCCGTGAAACGTGACGTTATCGCGGCGCGCGGTGGGCTTGGAACTGCTACTCGGAATAGAGAGTGATCACGGATGCTATCGACAAACTTGCGAAACGTGAAAAAAAATGAAATGCTGGCTCTCCCGTTATCGAGGGTAGACGTAAGCATGAAATGGCTGCCGGTAAAGCAGACTGCTTGGAGTAATTAGGACGATTACTCACAAAGATCTAATTCGCGGCGCGCCGGACGCTGCCGGGCTGGTCACGCAGCGTGGCGCCATCTGTCGAAGGAGAATGAAAGAATGTTTGATGTTTAATGGCGCAAGGGGCAGGTATTGAGTTTCCATAGAGTTTCCTACAAAAATTACTAGAGGGAACTCTGGCAGCACTGCAGTCGTTGTCCTGCCATGGGAATGATGGGAAGTACATGGATTTTTCTTATCTTCGTGCTTGTGGATTCAGACTTGGTCCGCGGCTTCGTGCAAGCTTGCAAAGAGCTCTCAACGCTACCTCGGAGTACTTGGGTGAAGTTGGCCGGCTCATATCACCTGCTAAGTCGGCTACAATAGCATATCACCCTAAACAACGCGCTCGTCGAACATTGAGCCGACTGTATCTTCACGAAACGCCTATAAACTGTGTGCGACAACACCGTTATTTGGGGTTAATTGTGGATGATCGCATCTCTTGGCGTCCTGCCGTTAAATCTGTACGACGCAAATCGCACTCCCTCAAGTATGTGGCCGCCTTGACTGTTCGAGGTGCTGGTTGCGACCATACAACGGCTCTTCAGGTGTACCAGTCATCTGTACTCTCAGGCATGCTGTACGCATTACCAATTTTGAACATACCACCTAGTTTGATGGCCCAACTGGAGCGAGATCATCGCGTTGCACTTCGACTAATGCTTGGATTTCCTCGTACGGCTCAATCTATTGCATTATTGCAAAGCTCTGTATCATATTGAGCGTCTGCACCGCGCATCGCATGGTCAATCGCTCCTTGATCGTCTGATTCACCGCCCGTTATCTCGCATGGGAAAAATGGCGGCATTATTTATGGATATCACTACCATTTCTGAACATGCTGCTTCAGATACGTCTCCGCTTCCAAAAGGTATCACGAAACACGTATTCCCCATTTACCTCACAATCCCTGACATCCACAAAAAGTATGATATGGCTCTTTCGGCAATATTCCAATTGGCTCAGTCTCACTTATTCGAAAAGTTTCCAGATTATCTTCAAGTTTTCACAGATGCATCTGTACACAACGACGGTCAAGGCGCCTCCGCAGCTTTTTACTGCCCTTCAACTCAAGTACGGCGTATCTTCCAAATACCTCATCCAACTTCGTCAACAACTGCGGAACTAGCAGCGATTAATGTTGCACTGAAACACGTGCAAGAGGAGTTAATTACATCGAAGGTTGTCATCTTTACGGACTCCCGTGCTGCCCTTTGTAGGTTACAACGCAGTGAGCTTGAGTGTCCACTTGTGCGCAGCATTACTGACTCTGCGAGCAAAATTACATCACGTGGGGTATCTCTCGTTGCTCAATGGATACCTTCACACGTAGGAATCGCCGGAAATGAAGAGGCTGATCGGCTCGCTTCGAGTTGCATTCATAACAACTGTGACTGCCCAGAAATTCTGTGCAAGCTTGATGACGCTCGTCTCCTCATTCGTCGCCACCTACTCAAGCAGCAGCCAGACCAGCGCGTCGCAAATGGAACGTTCCCGCCCCGTGTTCGTGGTCGAGGCTTGCCTCGTCGCGCTACAGCACAACTGCTCAAGCTGAGGGTTGGTTGCGTGAACGTGCGCGAACGTTTATACCGAGAAGGGCGTGTGGAAAATCCATTGTGTACGTCTTGTGGCTGCTACGAAACACTTCAGCACCTTATACTTGAGTGTCTCGCTTTCAGTGAGCAGCGCATGTCGCTGGTGAGAAACTATCATCTCCTTGGCCTGGGGTGTGCGACACTCGGGGAATGTTTGTGCCCCAGTGGTTGTGCATCTAAACGCGATCAGGCCCATCGCGCCCTACTAACCTTTATAGAGTTAACTAACTTAGGTTCACGTTTGTAGCATGAACATTCAACATTCTGTAGTAAGCGTGACCTTCAGTGACCGGCCCTACTGTGTGTGATCAGTACTGTGCCCTAACGCTTCTTCCTTCGAAGATGGGAGGAGTGTGTATTGTGAACCGACTATCGGTAAAACGGTGATTATGTGCAGCTGTACTTGGCGTCTCATTGTGGAGAACACAATGAGCCGCATAGCGAACTAGCCATAGATGTGGTTGATAATTGTGGAGGATTTTCGACGCGGCGTCAATTCCGGCTGCACAGTTCGACTTTAGTCTTTAGATTTGTCCTGTTGCAGTGTTCTACTTTAGTCTTTAGATTTGTCCTGTTGCTCTTCCTTTCCTCTTTCCTTTTTCCTCCCCTCCTTCCTATCTTCCATTTCTGTGTTGCTGTCACCTCCCTTCAGAAGAGTAGGCAGGCGTTGTGCCCCTTCCGGTGGCAGTTGCCAGCCTGCTCTTCGCTTTCCTTTTCCTGTAAACTGTGTATATGTATTCAAAACAAATAATAATAATAATAATAATTCAGACGTTCTTGTGGCTTTGTAAATTACGCGATATAAATCTTATTATCGTATATTTCAGCGCAATCTATATTCTTCGAAGTGCGGAAGACGCCGGGAACGCGTACAATTGCTATTAATTGCAATGACTGAGCTTGTCCAGGTGGCCAAATCCAAACGCGCCAAGCGTTTCAAGGCACTGCCATGCCCGCGATATATTCACAAGGGCGTTTCATTCGCTTATCAATACAAGCGTCCGTGGCTTAATGGCTTCAATATCAGGCTTCTGTGCTAGAGTCCCTGTGGTCGAATCCTGCCGTCGGGCAATTTTAATGATGTTTATTTAATTACTAATTAGGCAATACACTGTTGAAAATGACGAGTTTCCAAAGTCACACAAAGCCGTTTGAAGCCAAAAGGACGAAGTTTAGGCAAGTCCATGTACTTCCCATAATTCCCATGCTGGGACAACCGCTGCCATTGCAGCTCCCGTAGACACTAGCGCCAGAGTTCCCTCTAGTGATTTTTGTAGGAAACTATGTTGGAGGCGAGGAGTTACGGAGTCGCCAACTGTCGGAAGCGCCTCCCTTGCGTAGTATGAGGGATCACGCGGCGCGCTCCTCATAGGATTCGCTTACGGCGCTCAATAAAAACACCAAGCGGCAGCCCTTCTGGACGTTTCTGAACGTTCTCTCGAAACAAGAGAAGATTTTTACTGTCGAAGTGACAACCTTGGACAAACATAAAGCACATAGTCGTTCACAGACGCTATCTCTTTACCGAATACGTACAGTGAACGTCACTGCGCGCGGCCGCCGCGATGCATGGAGCCTCCCGAACCGGCTTCTTGCGTGAAAGGTAGCCAAACGCTGAGAGCAAACTATGTGAAATATGCTCTTATAGTGGGCTGCCTGTATAACCAAATGGGGCATGACTGAAAGAAGCCTCAATGCAGCGATCGCACGGCTTCGCAGCCACCGGCTGCGCGTCTGCATGCATGTCCGCGCACAATGTTTTGCTTTCGGTGTGAGCGCGTGTTCGCACCGTGCCGTGAGCTTTAGGCCGCATCATATGAGCATTTCACAGTACACTAGCAACCATAGTTGCATGGACGCCATCAGCACTGTTCAAAAATAATTTCCTTATAGAGACGTCGATGCCTACGGCGTTTGTGATGTACCGTCGCGACCATTCAATCTTTCTTTGTCTTCTAAATTCTTGGACATTTCAATATTATTTCTCAAGTTGCGTCGCAGTGTATGTTTATCGGTCTTCTCAGCGTGCGACTTCCCTCTGCTTCTTTTTTATAATCTAGTGCATTAATCCATAACAGAAGCACGACCATATGCCGTGCCTTTTCTTAATGTGCGTTTTACCGCTTTCTTTCCATTCCAGTGAACTTGCCAGTATCTAGCATCGACAAAATGATAGACCAAACCGTCATCACATAAGCCGGGCAGCGGGCTTGGGCTAGCGTCTGAGTGCGCGTTTTCTGCTACTCACCGAACATCGCGCAGTCCCGGCGGCGTAGCAGAAATGTTCTTCGCGTCTGTGCTTCCTGCATACCTGAGCTGCAGCCGATGGCTGTCTGCCGGTTCTAAGTTTCGCCAGCCAAGCTTCACGCAGTTCCTTGCCCTGCGGCTACGTGTTAATAAGGCTGACACCGGGCTGCGTTGCGTACGTCCGGCACTGCGGCACCGAGCAGTAGCCTGCCATGCTACACGCCTCCAAAGGCAGCCACTACCTATTACTGTACTTTCAAATGTTGTCAAGCAGACACCCAAGGCTATAAAGCCTCACCACTTAATCAGAACCACGGCGCCGGTGGGACTTTAAACTTTTGTTTTCAGCTCGCTTCGGCGCTTCCGAAGCAGCCGACGCGGCCGCTTTGTCCACGTGATCCCTCATGCCACGTCATGCCGACGGTGGCGTTAGATTTTCCAGTGGTGGAGCTCGCTCCCAGTGGCCAAAGAGCGCCATGCTAGTGTTTATGACTTCGTAGTGCTCTGGTGGGTTCTGTAAATTTAATGTGACGTGGCTGTAAAGGCGTCTAAAGAGTTGGTGTAAATTACATAAAATCTACGCGTAATAAAATTATCGCAACGATTATTGACATTTACTATGAACACTAAAATGCATTAGGAAAGAATGATGCAATATACAATATGAGAGATGCTAAAATTGCCTAGAGCACTACTGCCTCGCCAGAACCCTTGAAACACAAGGGCTTAGAGGCATGTGCTATACGGAACAACCATCACAGCGGCATGCTCTGAAGAGAGGAAGCGCTACGAATGTATGGGGCTAATAACAGTAACGCAACATCTTTCAGGAAACTTCGGACTGCGTTGGTGTCAAAGAGCGGTTCTGCGCCGAGGAACATTACAGGATGAACGGGGATGTGCTGCCGGTATGCTAGGGGAAAATGTTTCTTTGTCTCATATTCGGTTTCCCGACACTCCAGGAGGACGTGTAGGACGGTCAGCCTCTCCGCATCTACCACAGGTTGAAGCATCATTTCCAGTGAGTAAAAAGTTATGGGTGCCAAATGTGTGTCCTATCCTAAGACGACAATATAGGACATCTGTTCAGCGTGATTTTGTTAAAGAAGGCCAGAAAGCAAATTGCGGCTTACCCGCCGTGGTTGCTCAGTGGCTACGGTGTTAGGCTGCTGAGCACAAGGTCGGGGGATCAAGTCCCGGCCATGGCGGCCGCATTTCGATGGAGGTGAAATGCCAAAACTCCCGTGTACTTAGCTTTAGGTGCACGTTAAAGATCCCCAGGTGGTCGAAATGTCCGGAGTCATCCACTACGGCGTCCGCATAATCAGAAAGTGGTTTTGGCGCGTAAAACCCCATAATTTAATTTTTTTAATTGCGGCTTTATTACGTGCAGCTTATTATTTGTTTCCGCGTCCCACAAGCGTTGCCAGTGGTTTCGTAGTTTCCTTCGTAAGAAAGGCTTCAAGTCTGTGACAGGTACTGGAGCGGTCGGAATATCAGCATGCGATTAAATCGATGTGGCCATCTGGTCCGCTAGAACGTTACGCTCGATGCCCTTATGGCCAGACACCTAGCATATTGTCACATGCTGGTTAGACATATATGTTTTACATACGACGGAATAGAGTTCATTAATTGCTAGATTTTTTTGCTTACAGAATGACATCAAGGCCTTCACCACTCCTAGGGAGTCCGTATATATAACTGATTTTTGGAGTTTGGGAGTGCGTAGGCCTCAGCCGTAAAGATACTTGTTTCCGGATGCAGTACATCGGATTCCGAGAAGGAGGGACCGACGGCTGCACCGGACACCGCGTCGTGTGACTTCGATGCGTCTGTGTAGAACTCCGTGCAGGAGTTCTTGCACTGGAGTTCCCGGAAATGCATTTTGATTTCAAGCTCTGGAGCGTGCTTTGCAACTGGTAGGAAAGATATGTCACGTTCTATCAGCTGCCATTCCCAAGTCGGTAGTAGCTTAGCTGGAGGCATTAAGCGATGTTTGAAGAGTGGGACATCCATTTCAGTGCTAAGCTCCCCCACACGCAGCGAGAAAGGTTGCCTTACGGAGGGCCGATTACGAAAGAGTGTAGCATATGTCATATCGTTAACCGTATTAAAACGCGGATGTTCTGGATTAGAGTGAACTTTCAGAAAATACGTTTGGCTGATGTATGTTCTCTGCAGATGGAGTGACCATTCATTTGATTCTACGTATAAACTTTCAATGGGACTTGTTCTGAAAGCGCCAGTGGCCAGCCGGATCCCTAGATGGTGGACCGGATCTAAAATTTTTAGCGCGCTCGGGGCGGCAGAGTTATATACCACGGCACCATAATCTAATCGTGACCGAATCTCTTCTAGAGATTCATTAAACACTTCCTATCGCTGCCCCGTGTTGTGTGGGACAAAACTTTCAGTAAGTTCATTGTTTTTAAGCACTTCACCTTAAGATACATTATGTGTGGAATAAAAGTTAGTTTAGAGTCAAGTATGATGCCTAAGAACTTGTGCTCTTTGTGCACAGGGATTTGCTGACCATACATTTCGATATTGGTATCTGCAATGAGGCCTGTGTTTCTTGTGAAAAGCACACAATAATTTTTGTTCGGGTTCACTTTAAATCCGTTTTCGTCTGCCCATTTGGACACTTTGTTGCACTTGCCCTCACAAATTGCAAGGTTGCAGGATTTGAAACCTATTTATACGTCATCTACGTAAACTATAAAAATGGCTGGCGGTAATGAAGCCCGAAGCGTGTTCATCTTCACGATAAAGAGCGTGCAGCTAAGCACACCTCCTTGCGTTACAGCAGTTTCTTGTATAAAACATCACGACAATATATTGCCGATTTTCACGCTGAAGGTACGTTCGGCCAAATAGCTTTCTAGTATCTTTAACATATTTCCACGAATGCCCATTCCCGACAAGTCTCGCAAGATCCCGTATCGCCACGTTGTGTCATACGCCTTCTCCATATCGAGGAATATCGTTAAGAAGAACTGTTTATGCACAAATGCATCACGGATAGCTCCTTCAATGCGCACAAGATGATCAGTCGTGGACCGCCCTTCTCTGAAGCCACACTGACAGGGATCAAGCATATTGTTCAGTTCAAGGAAATATATTCCTCTACGATTGATCATTTTTTTCAAAAACCTTACACAGACAACTTCTAAGAGCTATCGTGCGATAACTTGCCGCCAAGGAAGGGTCTTTACCCAGCTTCAACACGGAAATAACAATAGCTCCGTTCCATGAGGATGGGAGATATCCGGCAGCCTAGATAGAGTTGAAAAGTTCCAGAAGTGTTATTTGTGTGTGCCTGTGTAAGTTCTTCAACATGTCATACATGATATCAGCTCCCTGTGCAGAGCTTCTACATGTGCTCAATGCAGCTTTAAGATCAGGAACATTAAAAGGACGGTTGTATGGTTGATTCGGACAGCATTTACGATCTAGCACCTTAAGTTCAGCTAATTGTTTATATTTGAGGAATGATCTTGTGTAATGTGTGGAGCTTGATATATGTTCGAAGTGTTCGCCCGGAGCGTTGGCCTGGTCTTCCAAGGTAATCCTTTGGTCGTCCACTAAGGGCAAAGGGTGGATTTGTTGCCCCTTTAACTTTCTCAAGCCATTCCACACTTTGCCTCCTGCGGGTATGAATTAATGCCGGACAGTAACCTCACCCAGCGTTCTCTCTTTGCCTGACGTCGTGTCCGCCTTCCCTGTGATTTATTTGTTTAAAAAATTACATTTTCGGCATTACGCGATCCGCGCAATACGCCCCATGCCTTATTCTGTCTCTTTCGCGCCTCTCTACAGTCTTCGTTCCACCAGGGAACACGTCTTCTAAGTGAACCACCGTTCGTCCGCGCGATAAACTTTTTGGCTGCATCATTAATAAAAGCGGTAAAATATGCAACAGCATCATCTATAGTAAAATCATTTATAAAATCTCGTGGTAAATAAGATGATTCTTTAAAATGCTCCTAGTCCGCCGATGCTAATTTCCATCAAGCAATATGCGGAGGGTTCATATGCAGAGTTATCAGGTTTAAAGTTACAGGAAAGTGGTAACTTCCATAGAATTTATTGATCACGGACCCTTCTAGGTGAGGTATACGAGAAGAAGAAACGACTGCTAGATCTATCGCTGAATATGTGTTGTGTTGGACATTGTAATACGTGGGCTCCTTCTTATTGAACAGGCAGGCACTAGAGGTCAGAAGAAAATTTTCAGTCAATCGGCCTCTCGCGTCGCATCGCGAATTTCCCCACATCGTGTTGTGGGCGTTAAAATCACCTACAAGTTTGTAGGGGTCAGGAAGCTGTTTAATTAGGTTATAGAAATCGGTTTTTATCAGGTGATAGTTAGGAGGTATGTATATAGAGCACACAGTCACCAGTTTCTTAAAAAGGATTCCTCGAACTGACACGGCCTCAAGGGGCGTCTGGAGGGCGATCTGTTGACAAGCTACAGATTTTTCCGCAACCATTGCAACACCGCAGGAGGCGTTAGCCTCGTTGTGGTATTTGCGATAGATTATGTACTGACGTAGAAAGTTTGTCGCTGTGGGTTTCAGATGTGTCTCTTGAACACACAGCAACCTTGGATTATGTTTGTGTAATAGTTCTCTAATGTCGAGGTTATGTAGACGTCCTCGTACATTCCACTGTAGTGTTTGTGTTTCCAATATGATAAATGTGTTGGGTGCTGTGTGTTTATGAAATTAAGGTTAGTTCACGGGCCCTTTACAGGCGCCGTGACGCGAGTTTTGTTTCTTCTGAAGCGATCGAGAGAGCCTTCCCGCTCCTTAGGCGCTGGGGGTGCCGTCTTGCTGGTGGTTGTGTCCATCGCCTCTTGCGAGGCGCTGGACACGCGCTCTTCTGAGCGCTTTGTTTGACGTGAAGGCTTCGGCACCTTGGACGAGGCCTTTGAGGCCACCTGACCGGAGGTTGATGGCCCCTTCTGCTGGGGTGGCGGAGCAGCGCTAGCCGCAACCGTCGCGGGGGCAGATGGCGTGACTGCCGGCGGCTCACTGCTTGTGGGTCTGACAGCCGCCGGGAGCCGTTGTGTCGCCGCCCCCTGACGCGTCACATCGGCAAATGTGTTCTTGGGCAGGTAGGATACCCGCCTGCATGCCTCCTTGAAAGTTATGTTTTCCTTTACTTTTATAGTCACAATTTATCTTTTTCCCAGTATGGGCACGACCGCGTATATGCGGCGTGTTCTCCTTCACAGTTTACACAATGGAGAGTGTTCTCGCAAGCTTCACAAGTATGTTCATGGGCACTGCATTTCGCACAGGCTTGACGGTCTCGGCAGCTCTGCGAACTGTGGCATAAACGTTAGCATTTGAAACATCTGAGGGGATTGGGCACGTTTGGCCTAATACGGAGCTTGATGTACCCTGCCTCGATTGACTCGGGAAGGAGACTTGAACCGAAGGTGATTACGAAGTGCTTGGTTTGGATTTCTTCGCCCTCTCGTCTCAGCTTAATTCTTTTGACATTGATAACATTCTGTTCGCTGAAGCGCTCCAAGAGTTCAGCCTCACCGAGCTCCAGCAAGTCATCGTCCGACACAACGCCGCGGGTGGTGTTCATAGTATGGTGCGGGGTTACTGTTAGTTGGGTCTCCCCAACTGAAACTAGTTTCGGCAGTTTAACGTATTGCTTGTTATCACGGAGCTCCAGGGGGAGATCACCGCTTGCCATCCTCGTCGTCTTATTATCATCAGCCTGGTTAGGCCCACTGCAGGGCAAAGGCCTTTCCCATACTTCTCCAGCTACCCGGCTCATGTACTAATTGTGGCCACGTTGTGCCTGCAAACATCCTGATCTCATCAGCCCACCTAACTTTCTGCCTCCCCCTGCTAGCTTCCCTTCCCTTGCAATCCAGTCCGTAACCATTAATGACCATCGGTTATCTTCCCTCCTCATTACATGTCCTGCCCATGCCCATTTCTTTTTCTTGATTTCAACTAAGATGTCATTCACGTTTGTTCTCTCACCCCATCTACTCTTTTCTTATCCCTTAGCGTTACACCCATCATTCTCCTTTCCATTGCTCGTTGCGTCGTCCTCAATTTAAGTAGAACCCTTTTCGTAAGCCTCCAGAATTCTGCCCCGTAGGTGAGTACTGGCAAGACACAGCTGTTATACACTTTTCTCTTGAGGAATAATGGCAACCTGCTGTTCATGATCTGAGAATTCCTGCCAAACGCACCCCAGCCCATTCTTATTCTTCTGATTATTTCAGCCTCATGATGAGGATCCGTGGTCACTACCTGCCCTAGGTACATGTATTCCCTTACCACTTCCAGTGCCTCGCTACCTGTCGTAAACTGCTGTTGACTTCTGAGACAGTTAAACAATACTTTAGTATTCTGCAGATTAATTTTTAGACCCACCCTTCTACTTTTCCTGTCCAGGTCAGTCAGCATGCATTGCAGTTGGTCCCCTGAGGTACTAAGCAAGGCAATGTCATCAGCGAATCGCAAGTTACTAAGGTATTCTCCATAAACTCTTATCCCCAATTCTTCCGAATCCAGGTCTCTGAATACCTCCTGTAAACACGCTATGAATAGCGTAGGAGAGATCGTATCTCCCTGCCTGACGCCCTCCTTTATTGGGATTTTGTTGCTTTCTTTATGGAGGACTACGGTGGCTGTGGAGCCGCTATAGATGTATTTCAGTATTTTCACACACGGCTCGTCTACGCCCCGATTCCGTAACGCCTGCATGACTCCTGAGATTTCGACTGAATCATACGCTATCTCTTAATCAATGAAGGCAATATATAAGGGTTGGTTATAATCCGCACATTTCTCTATCACCTGATTGGTAGTGTGAATATGGTCTATTGTTAAGTAGCCTTTACGAAATCCTGCGTGGTCCTTTGGTTGACAGTAGTCTAAGGCGTTGCTGATTCTATTTGCGATTGCCTTAGCATTTTTTGTAGGCAACAAACAGTAAGCTGATCGCTCAATAATTTTTCAAGTCCTTGGCGTGCCCTTTCTTATGGATTAAGGTTATGTTGGCGTTCTTCCAAGATTCCGGTACGCTCGAGGTCATGAGGCATTGCTTATACAGGGTGGCCAGTTTTTCTCGAACAATCTGTCCACCATCCTTCAACAAACCTGCTGTTACTTGATCCTCCCTAGCTGCCTTCCCTGGAATCTGAACCTGGCAACGTTTAACACTAGAACGTTATCTAGTGAGGCGAGTCTAGCAGTGCTATTGGAGGAATTCGCGGGCAGTAAAGGGGATATAATAGGGCTCAGCTTGTCTTTACCAAACTAGGACAGATCTAACGCACCATAATTGAGCCAGACGCAGAACCCTCGCAAGAGAACTAGTGAAAGCCCAGGCTCTCCCACCAGACAAACGAAAGAAGTAGGACCGGGTTACGAGAACACCAATCATGGCTAGACAGAGTAATACTAAACAGACCAAACAAATGGAAATATGGCAGTGGAATTGCTGCTCACTGTGGGAAAAGCTCGCCGATTTCACAAAATTCAATTGTCTCCATTCCCTCCCGATGTTATATGAGCACAGGAGGTAGGCAAACACCAAGTAAATCTGAACGGATACGTGTGCTACAAGATCCCGGAATACCCACAAATTGCTACCTTCACAAAGAAGGACGTGGCGCTGAGTATTAGCTATGCAGGGAAGGAGCCTATCCAACATCACGTAATCAAGGTCTGGTCCCTAAAGCGCTGCCGACCTAAAACGGTAATAATCAATGTTTATAGCCCTCCCAGAGAGAAACAGGCCGACTTCGAGAATATACTAGTACACTCTTGGGCCTTGTAAAAGGAAAGGACAAACATATTTCTGGGGGACTTTAATGCACAGCACTCTAACTGGCGCTATTGCAAAGAGAACCCCAAAGGAATAATGCTAGCGGACCTAGTGGAAAGGTACGGCCTATACCAGCTTACACAGCCAGATCTCCCCACACGCATTGGTAATAGTGTGTCAAAAGACACGTCACCAGATCTGACATTCGTGAACACCGCAATGAACACGGCGTGGACGAATCTTGGAGAAAATCTTGGCAGCGACCATTTCATTTTGAGTGTGTGTTGCGACACCACAGACCCGAGCACATGAGGGTCGGATCCTCCCGCGTGTAGCCGTGCGCGGCTTAGCCCTGTCCGGGGAAAGGGGGATCCTGGGGGTTGAGCCAATGCCGGGTGTTCGGACCGTTAAGGCCCCCCGGCGGAGGCAAAACACCTCTTTGGCCTCTGCTTCACGAAGACGGCACCCCCGGACTGACTCACCCGGGGGCAATCGGCAGTCGCCCTTTTCTGCCCCTCTCTTTAACCTTGTTATTTCCTATCTTCTTTCTTTTACGGTCCTATCTTCTCTTCCGTCACTTCCTAATTTTCCTAGTCGGCTAGGGTTAACCTTGTGTATGTGCCCTCCCTTGGGTATGTTATATTAAGTTATAGCAGCAATGCACGGCTGGCGTCTGCAGCCTTACCCGTTAAGTGCTACAGCGTCCCCCTGTTGGGCTCCATGGTGGGTGGCCACCATTGCCGCCGAAAATGACCGAAATACTAGCGGAACACCTGCTTTTCAACGTCTACTTGATCGTCACCCTCAAAAGAAGGGACGCATTGATGAAATTCGAAGCCTCCTCAAACCAAAAGAAATTTTTCGCCGATTCCAAGTTGTTCACAGCGAAAAAAACAGAAAAACCAGCTAAAACCGTATCCCCATTCCTTGTAGCAAAACGCTTGACTGATGCATTTGGCCCAGGCTATAAGGTCACCTAAATGTCGAGCGGGGACCTCCTCCTTGAAATCAATGATAAAGAACAGCACAACAAACTAAAAAAACTTGTTGCATTTGGAGATATTCCTGTTACCGTTTCCCCTCGTCGATCTATGAACACATCACGCGGTGTAGTATCTGACGCAGATCTCATCGACTTGTGCGAAACAGAGCTGTTAGAGGACTGGAAAGAGCAAAATGTAACTAACGTACAACGCATCTTTAGCCGAAGAGAACATAAAGAAATTCCTACAAAGCACCTGATCCTCACCTTTGCCACTTGCGATCTGCCACAAACAATAGAAACTGGATACACAAAGATAGCTGTCAGACCATACATCCCTAATCCAAGAAGATGCTTCGAGTGTCAAAGATTTGGCCACGGATCGCAGAGCTGCCGTGGTAAACTCACATATGCGAAATGTGGAGTCCAAGGCCATGCCTCAGATAAATGTGCAGCAACACCTCACTGTGCAAACTGTGACGGTGAACATCCAGCATGCTCCCGATCTTGTCCCAACTGGAAAAAAGAAAAGGAAAATATCACCCTAAAGTTACACGAGAACATCTCTTTCAAGGAAGCACGTAAAAGGTGCTCGCCATTCCACACCACAACGTATGCCGATGCGACGCGTCAGGGGGCAGCGCCGCACCGGCCTGCGCCACCTGCCCGGCCCGCGCACAGCGAGTCGATGGCTGTGGCATCCCCCGCGCCCGAGGTGGCATCAGTGAAATCTGCTCCACCCACCAAGGCCGGCTACCCCGGGTACGTCGGGCCTCAGGACCAAGCCTCGCCAGGCGAGGTCTGACAAACAAACTAAAAGCCCGCACGCGCGGGCGTCCAGTGCTTCCCAGGAGGCAATAGACACAACACCGGCACGTTTGGTGCCGAAAAACCGGCGTGGCTCTCTCGAGCGCGCCAAAACAAACAAAAAACCCATAACAGGGACAGACGACGGTCCTGTTATCTAAGGTACACCACTACACACCTGAACACAGGACATTTCTCATCCTAATAATATGGCTGTACAAATTATTGATTGGAATGTCCGTGGCTTGATTATCTAAGGTACACCACTACACACCTGAACACAGAACGTTTCTCATCCTAATAAAATGGCTGTACAATTATTGATTGGAATGCCCGTGGATTGGAATGCACGTGGCAGAAGGGCGTGCGTTAATGCACGCCCTCCTGCGCACTCCTCAATTCTAACTATGGTGAACAAGTCACTCAGCAGTAAGCAGCGGCACGAAGTGGCGAATATTCTATTAAAACATGCCCGATCGTTTGACTTTTCGCAGCTAGAGGAGCCACCATTATTTCCTCCTTCTCGTATACACCATCGCATAACTACGGAATCTGCCCAGCCTCTGCGACAGAAGCCGTACAGAGTCTCACCGTCGGAACGCAAGGTGATGAACGACCAAGTCCGCAAAATGCTAAATAATGTAATCCAAGAATCCTGTGGTCCATGGGCAGCGCCAGTGATTCTGGTTAAAAACTAAGATGCTACATGGCGATATTGTGTTGACTACGGCCGCCTCAGAACCATCACTAAATAGGACGTATATTCTCTTCCGCGTATTGATGATGCTATCGACTGCCTTTCGTCAGCGTCTTACTTTTCGTCTGTTCACTTGAGGTCGGGGCACTAGCAGATTCCTATTCACAAGGCAGACAAGCAGAAAACGCCATTTGTTACACTAGATAGACTAGTTGAATTTAATGTGATGCCGTTCAGGCTCTGTAATACGCCTGCAACTTTCGAGCGCCTTATGGACAATATACTGCGTGGTTTGAAGTGGGAAGTATGCATGTGCTATCTAGACGATGTGATTTTCGGGCGCACGTTCAATGAGCACAGAGCACGTCTCGATCTTGTGCTAGACTGCTTGGGCAAAGCGGGTTTGGTGCTCAGCTCGACGAAGCATCATTTTGGAGAGCGCCAAACACTGGTTCTAGGACACCTAGTAGATAAGGACGGTATACAACCCGATCCAGCAAAGACTGCTATGGTGGAAGCCTTCAAGCAACCTCGCCATGTGAAAAAAGCTACGCAGTTTCTTAGGGCATTGCTCGGACTCCCACCGGTTTATTCGTGAATTTGCCAACATCGCGTACCCGCTGACATGCCTCCTCCAGAAGGGCGTTCCCTTTGACTGGACTCCTGAATGTGAGGTTAGTTTTCGTAAGCTGAAATATAGTCTGACGTCCCATCCCATTCTCCGACACTTCGACCATGCGGCGCCCACAGAAGTTCATACGGACGCTAGCGGTATTGGCATCGGCGCTGTCCTTATTCAACGCGTCGACACCAAAGAACACATCGTCGCCTATGCGAGTCGCTCTTTAAGTAAGTCCGAGTGCAACTACAACGTCACAGTGCAAGAATGTCTTGCAATGATTTTCGCACTACAGCGCTCCCGGTCATACCTGTACGGGCACCCCTTCACTGTGTTGACAGACCATCGTTCTGTCTGCTGACTGCTTAATCTCCGTGATCCGTCAGTCCGGCTTGCCCGCTGGAAACTTCGTTTGCAAGAATATGACTTTACCGTTTCTTATAAAAGCGGCCGCCGTCACACCGACGTTGACTGCCTCTCCCGCATGCCGCTTCCAACGACGGACTGCGACGCGGACAACTTCGACCGCTACATCGCCTCAGTGGAGCCGGGATTTCCTGATATAGATACCTTCAAGGTACGAGCAACAAAAAGACAGAACTTTACAACCACTGCTCATTACTGCAAGGCAATCAGCACCATCCACTTGTTTCTTCGTTGGTGATGAGGTTCTTTACAAAAATAAATGTTCTGCTACCTGCCCACGATATTTTCTGGTGGTCCCGGAGAGTCTCCGTGTCTCCATCTTGCGCGCATGAATGACGGACCATCATCGGGTCATTTCTGATCTGCGCGAACGCTCTGCCGCCTTCAAGAAAGGTTCTGCTATAACGTAAAATGCGCCATACGAGCGCCCAGTACGTGTCCAGCTGCAGCAAGTGTCAACATCACAAGCGTCGGACGAGAGCTCCTCCTGGATGGATGGATGTTACGAGCGTCCCCTTTGGAACGGGGCAATGGGTTGCGCCGCCAAGCTCTTGCTCTTATACTTCCTAATAGCCTACCTAGTTTAAACATTAAGAAACAAAATATGAACCACCACAACCAAATTTTCTCATCCTCTATATTGCGAATTGTGCTTTTGTACGTCTCCATATTTTGGTCGTTTCCCCACTTTTCTTCCACCAACTTTCTTCCTTTTCCTCCAACGTTTCTCCCTGGTCGACTACCCCAGCCAGCATTCCGTGCCAGACCCCAGCATTCCGTTTGAGCAAGTTGGCATCGACCATCTCGGTCCCTTCCCGCGGTCATCTCATGGGAATCGCTGGATTGTCGTGTGTGCCGATCACTTGACACGCTACTGTGAGACAGCTGCATTACCATCGGCTACTGCAACCGAAGTCTGTATTTTTCTGCTGCGTTTTGTCATTCACCGACATGGACTTCCCAGAGTCATCATCAGCAATCGTGGGCGGCAGTTCACTGCAGACGTGGTCGAAGGGATCATTCGTCTATGTGCTTCAAGCTTTCGACATTCCACCCCGTATCATCCACAAACAAATGGCCTTACGGAACGCACGAAGAAAACTTTTACTAACAGGCTGTCTATGCACGTCTCGTCAGATCATAAGAACTGGGACAGTGTGCTACGTTTCATTACGTGCGCAATTAACACCTCAAAGCACGAAGTTACGGCCTACAGTCCCTTCTTTCTTCTTTATGCTCGTCCGCCTCGTTATACACAGATACAATCTTCCAGGTTTCAAGCCACGGCAATGTTTGTATATCCCAGACAGTTTGTATTGCTGAAAAAGCCGGACGACTTGCTTCTTTGCGCACTCTTGTTTCACAAGACCGCTCGAAGGGACGCTACGACCGCCGACGCCGACACGTGATATATGACCCTGGTGATGTTGTGTGGCTCTGGAAACCAACCAGAAAACGTGGATTATGTGAAAAACTGCTGGCCCACTATGTTGTACCCTATGTTATTACTGATCGTATCAGGAAATTAACCTACCTACCACGCCTCACGTCAAATGGCTGACGGTCAGCAAAGACTGAACTTTCGCATGTCGCCCGTTTAAAGCCCTTTATTTCTCGACAGCATGTTTGACTTCTCCGGCGGGCTTCATCTGCACGGAGGGAAATGTGACATCCTTAAGTGCGTAGTGGGTTTACGCCTCAACAAACAGTATGGGGGGCATCCAAGAGAGGTGAACGAGAAAGAGCACGTGCGGCTGGCTAGCTGAATCTCGATGATTATTATTTTTATGTACCTAATTTAACCACCCGATACATGGCCAAATCCCCCACTGTGGGTATGTGCCACGGCCACACAGGACAACGACAACAACAACAACTCGACAGGCGCTCAGCTGATCAAGGCCATCGCGTCTAACTCTGCCTGGCTTGACGATAAATGCCTTTCGTTGGCGCAACATAGTGGTGGAGGTGCCGTATACGACACAACGTAACACGGAGTCGCAACACCTAGAACTGCGCCGGAGCCGTCGTCTTGCCGGTCTCTTGCCAACGAACTTCCCTATGGCTCAGGACGGAGGTGGACAACCGCCAGCTCTAGTTTTACCTGCTCAAAGGTCACCGCCAGTTACAGTATACCTCAAATGTAAAGGGTCACAAATGTACCTATATAAAAACTGAAAGTGCTCAAGCATTTTTTTTTTCTTGCGTTGCTTATCCCAGGAGAAGGTAGAGCAAGACAAAATGTGCGCGATGGGGTAGTCCGGTGAACAGCACCACTTGCTGGCATGCCAATTGCATTTCTCGTATCTAGTTGAATAACACACCTTCTTGTTGAATAATACACCCCCTCCGCTCGAACACGGTTTCCGATGGCACGCACTTCGCGTACCATCGCGTACGCACTTAGAGTACCATCGGAGACCACGCAGACAAGAGTCACATTACATCACGTAACTTTAGCCAGCCCATGGGTAAATAGTAACCATGGCGACATCGATATCGAACGAACGGGAAACTCAAAAGCTATGCGGTGGTGCACACGTAGTGAAGGTCAAACCACGTGGGAAACGCTGTCACGTGACCTCAACTATCTTTCGCCGTCCCATGCGTGATTCCCAGCCATACTGACATGGATATCAAACGATTGGGCTTCGAGCAAGGTTTCCGACGCTACGCACTTTGCGCAATTCTGGCCACGTGGAAAATAGTCACGTGACATCACGAAACCTTAGCCAGCCCATGGGTAATTACAAACCATGCCGACATGGATTTTGAACGAATGGGAAACGCAAAAGTTATGCGGTGGTAACCACGAGGGAAATGTGAAATCGTACGGGAAAGGGCATCACGTGACATCATGAATCTTTCGCCGGCCCATGCGTAATTCCCAGCCATACTGACATGGATATCAAACGATCGGGCTTCGAACAAGGTTTCCGATGGTAGGAACTTCGTGTGCTTGAGACCACGTGGAAAAGCCCCACGTGACATCACGTACCTTTACCCAACACATGGGTAATTAGCAATCGTGGCGTCATGGATATCAAACGAGCGGGAATCGCAAAAGCTATGCGACGGTGCACACGTAGTGAACGTTCAACAACGTGTGAAACGCTGTCACGAGACCTCACCTATCTTACGACGGCCAATGCGTGCTTCCCAACCATACCGACATAGATATCAGACGATTGGGCTTCGAACAAGGTTTCCGATGGTACGCAGTTCGTGCAATTCAGACCACGTGGAAAAAAGTCACGTCAGATCATGTAACTTTAGCCCACCCATGGGTAATTATTTACCAACCATGCCGACATGGATATCGAACGAACGGGAATCGTAAAAGCTATGCGATAATACTCGCGAGCAAAACGTCAAATCACCTTGAAAAGGCCGTCAGGTAACATCACGTATCCTTCGCCGACCCATGCGTAATTTCCAACCATACTGACATGGATATCAAACGATCGGGCTTCGAATAAGGTTTCCGATGGTACGCAATTCAGGCGCTTCAGACCACGTGGTGGAGAGTCACGTGACATCACGTAACTTGAGCCAGACCATGGGTAATTGCCAACCACGCCGTCATAGATATCAGACGAATGAGAATCGCAAACGGTATGCGGTGGTGCACAATTGCTTGCAAATATCCGTCAAACCGGGTAGCCGGCTTGACGGATATCGGCAAGTGAATCCGGTCTCGAAAACCGGTTATCTGGTTATCCAGATTTCAAGAAACCGATAATCAGGACAACCGGTTTAAATAATTGGTTAGCCGGATATTCAAATATTCGGACATGAATGTTTGCAGTCGCTAATAGGTTATTCAAATTCTCAGTTCTATTGCATGTATCCCGACGCCACATGCGCAGCTGATTCTTGCACCTTCTATAAGATTGCGTTGTTATCAGACGGCTCAAAAATGTGCCCGTGACTTTCGTTGAGCTTCTTATTGTGCATTATGCTTCCATTGTTATTGAAGCAAGGCCAACTACATTATTTTTCTATAAATTTTGATAGCGCAAACTAACATAAACACGAACGAAGGACGGAATAGAGTGCATGTCTTGTTTTATTCGTTGGTGTTTTTTTCAGAAGTAATGGATCAGTAACGACAAGCCGATCGCAATGCTCGTCAGATTATTTTTTAGAGAGGACTTCTTCGTCGTTAGGGGGCCATTAGTTATATGAGCTAAAGATCTCCGAACATTCGTGCCTGACAAGGTCGTAGGATACAAAAACAGCATGTCCAAAATAAAAAGCTTAAACCATATTTCCCATGTTTCTAGGTAACCATTGAGCCTCAAAGCTTCCCTTCAATTTATCGTTGACCTGCTCTAGCGGCCCCGTGCAGGTCTTTGACAATACTTCAGAACCAACAATTGCTTCAAATAAAAGACCCGAGTGCGGAGCAGTGGGAGAGGGTGCTCTCCAGCAGCGACCCGAAAGTCCAGCATGGTCTAGTAAGGCACGCTCGCCGAGTAGCCACCCTCAGTGGTGCCCTGGAATAGGGGCGTCGACCCTGCGCAGATGGGGAAGAAGACCGCGAAGACGGCCGACCGCATCTGCCACCGCTAATTTTTAACCAGTTAGAGCAAATAAAGTTTTTCCTCCTCCTCCTCCTGACAATACTTGTGGCGGCAGTGACACGCTGTAATGGGTCGCAATCATGATAGCGAGAGTTGCTAAGGCAACTGCGGCCATCTGCTAGTCCTGCGCTGGTCGGCGCGACGGAAGAGACGCCGATGACAACTACCTTGGTTGTGTTGCTCGCGAACGTTGGCGAAAGAAACGACGTGAGGAGAGGCAATGGCGTGATGTGTCCGTCATGAACGAAGGAGAGTTCTGCAGGCATTTTAGGGTCTCCGCAATATCTCGGACCACAAAATGTAGCAGCGTTGACACTGCGATAGAAACGCTGTGTGCGCTGCGTTCTTGTTTTTTTTTTTTTAGCCACGGTATTTTTCGGCAGTGTGCCTGCAATGTTGAAGCTATTACGTTGTTGCAACCGTCATTCTATGGCATCATTACAGTTCAGGGAAAACAAAAATGGGGTGCGAGATTTCTCTGCATGGCGCATGGTAAAGCTGCAGCCAAGGACGCTTCCTTGACCGCGGCAAAAATCGCATTTGTGGGATGTGTGGACGGAACTCACTTCGCAATCGTCCGCCCTAAGAAGTTCACCTCTGGCGAAACTAAATCCCGTTATAGCCGCGGCCTACACTCAGAGAAACGCTTTGATTGCTTAACGTATGGAGCACCGCCTATCGATAAAAATAAAACAACGCAGATAAAGTTAAACCACCGGCTAGCCGCGTCGAAAGCTCACTGGAAATTAAATGTGAAAAATATTGTGCAGAAACGGATATTTTGTTTTATCGAACTAACAACATCCTTCAGTTGCTATATATTCGCCAAAGTACAAACAAAAATGATGACCCGACCTTGTGCCAGAACGCCGCTCGTTCATTAGTCTCCCGCGCGCCACGAAGTTTCACTCTTTCTACGAGACGTAACCCACACGTTTTAAGCCACAGCGAACCGGTTCCAAAGCGAACCGTTAAAGAATACGGCCTCTGAATGCCAAAATAAACAAAAAGGATATATGTAAACTTAGGAAACGGACCCTCACACACAAAATGACTTGGGAGTGCGCTTATTACGTAAAGAACATTAGCATTTAACTGTGCCTATTTTGTGCAGGATGAGCCTATTCAGTGCTCCTTTTACCTTGCTATATATGAGCGGATATTTTGTTCCTGAAATTGACCCAATAAATTACGACGTCTGACATCAGGAACAAACGAAGACTGCTTCTCTTTCTTCACAAAAATTTGGTTGCGAACGAAATCGCTTAAGGTGTAGAAAACTCTCTTTGGAGCATCAAAGAGACATAAAATGTAGCGAATTTTAATACCTTCTTCAAGAATAATGTGAAGCTTGAATGTTACGTTCGTGGAAAGAATCGTGGATTGCACAGAAAACTCACCGAGAAGAAAGATGCAAGACAACTGGTTCTGTTATGTAGCTTCATTCTTTCCACAGACAAATATTTCTAGGGTAAAAAGTACTGGCAAACATAAGACATCATCGGTGATATAGAATATTTATTTCTTCCACTTCTGTGATTTCTAGATCTCCACGTACGCCTTATTTTGGTACAAGAACACAAGGGAGCTCACATTTTCCGGTAGAAGGCAGCTTCTTTTGTAAGTGATTGTATTTCCGGCAGTTGAAAATACGTGCTCCGCACTTGCGGATGAGGCTGGGAGGATGGGATTTTTTGCCAAGTTCCGCCACTACGGGAAATTCAGGCTCATTGTCCTTGCACCATTTAAGTGTGTCCATGTTGTGCCCGAGCTAGGGCTCGCAGAGGTATGCGTCAAATTGAGCCGACGGGTCACTGACGCGCCGCGGTTCATTAAACAGTATGTCGAGTGCAGTTGCTTCGGACTGGGTAGTACCCATCCCGATTTCATCAGTCGAAGGCGACAACAGATTTAACATTTATCTAACATTGCTACGGATTGCCTCTCTGGCATCTGGCTCCTCATACTGGAGGCATTTGTACCTCGGATCGAGAAAAGCTGTCTGGCGTGCAGACACCGAGCTCTGCTGGGCGTCCCATTCCAAGGAGAATCGCCGAGGTATCTCCATTCGAACCACTTCTTTGAAATTCTCGACTTGGAAGTCACCAGTGCTCTGAAGCTCTAGTTTCGTCACTACTGCGTTCGCCACTGGCCGAAACATGGAGACAGGGGACACCGTGTCGCTGCAGAGAATGGTAGTTGCTCGATGAAGAGGCTCAAGGACCTCACAAAGTTCACTGATTACATTCCATTCTCGCTGACTGATCTCTAGGTTCTAAGCTTTTTTTGCTTTGTGTGTTCGGTCAGCGAGAACACATTTTATAGCAGACCGATCCTTGATGAACTTTGTGAGCATCTGGTAAGTCGAGCTCCATCTTGTCGGACAGCTTTGCCTGAGGAGCTCTGTGGGTAAGCCGAGTAGCTACTGCCGCCTACTCAACTCGTCGCTCGCGATGGTCGAATGCCTAAAGTGAGCAACCAATCTTCCGCTCTTCTGGCACAGGTCATGGATCTCCGTGTTAGACAGAGCTTTTTTGATGCTCAGGTGGAGACTGTCCGCAGAACAGGTAACGTCATTTGGCTTAAAATACCTTGCAGCGTATTCACAGCATTAATGCCATTAGATGCATTATTATTGACAACAGTCGTCACTTTGCCGTCCAACTTCCATGCCGAAATTACTTCTTGCGTTCGCTGTATGATGTATTCTCCTGTGTGGCGCCCTTGCATCTACCCAGTTGCTAAAGGGAATGCTTGCGACTGCCACTCACTGTTCAGAGTGTGCGCAGTCACTGTAATATATGAATCCTGCGCCCTAGACTTCCAACAGTCCGAGGTGATGGCAACAGTTGTGGCTGCGTCGATTTGAGACACTATCTTGTCTCTCAACTGATTATGCAGAAGGTTTATTCGACTTTTCAGCTTAGCAAGTGAAGGTGGCCTATACCTTCGCTCCACGACTCCCATAAAATGCCTAAATCCGGCTGTGGCTGTGAATGCGAAAGGTAACTGGTTAACAGCCATTACTTTTTCTAGCGCCTGGTCAAGCTTCTCCTGTCTTTCAGTGCACCTGTCCCGTCGTTTTCAAGGCTTAGCCGCCGCCGGCGGCCCAGGTTCAGTTGCAGGACTGATAGCTTCATTACCATCAGCCGGAGCATCACCAGAGACTTCATCAATATCGCTGACATTCGAAGTTGGTGGCAGCCTGAAACAAGTCAATATAAATCGGTGAAATCCTCCCCACGCCATTGATTAGGACAGTAATATAATAAAAAGAGTAAAAAATCTTATTGAATAATTTTTCACTGAATAATAGGCCTACTAAATCTAACTCGAATTAAAATTTGGTAATTCTGTGTCTGTATCATCGACAAACTGAGTTTCTAAGGCAACCATCAGAAGGAGGCAATTTGGGGGCATTTGGGGGAATACTTGAAGGGAAAGTTTACTTTTATAGTTCAACTGTGTCCTGAGCTTACTAGCAAAAGCAAAAAAATATGTTTCTCATGGAAGTAATAGAATCTATCTCGCTCAACAAAGCTGTCAGTTAGAGAAGGTATCTGAAGCATTCCTCGTTCACAAACAAATTCGTGGCAAGAAAACAGCTCGGAAGTACGTCCTCCTAAAGATATACCATCTACAGAACAACGTCGTTCCCAGATGTTTTCCTGTCATGAATTAGTTTGAGAGTGTAGAATGCTTTAGATAAAAAAAAAGGCAAGGAGATCAGGTTTGGTACGAAAACTCGAGTACCTAAACCTTGTATTCTATAAAGGGGTTATGGTGACGCTCGTGTCGAATAATGGTCATCATACGTTCAAGAAAATCAGGTGCGCAAAACATAATTTCTGGTATATCTCATGAGCTGGGTAGGTATTTAAAACTATCTCACATCACAAGACCCAGTCTACCTAAGTACGACAAACTCGTTTAATAATTTTGATGGCAACGCATCAGATTACGTGAAAGACAGGGAAATTTTAAATTTCTACAAGGCCTGCTGCGAAAAGCAAGTAATCTCTCGAAACGACACATTTCAACAGGTATTCCAGTAGAACATTTTACTTACGTGTTGCGGTCTGCTGGCTTCTTTAGAAGTCCATGTTCATTCCGAAGGTGCAGAGCGAGAAATCAGGTTGACATATTAACGCGAAACCGCTCATTACAAACGCCTCACTTTGCCGTGGTGCCATCCGAAGATGTTTCGGACGGCATGTACAATGCCATACCCAACTCCGTAATCTGCCCATCACTAGTGATGACACGATCCAGCACGCCGCTACGTTGGCTAGAGGAGTAGGTGTGGGTGTCCGGACCGGCCCGTCTGGAGCATAGTTCGCCACTTGTCCGCACAGTGAAGCAAAAGTGGCGCTTCGCGCAGTGTAACGGTTCTCAGCGGCGCATGTTGTCTGGTACTTCTGGCAGACGGCGCGCAATAAATAAAGCACGCAGAGTGGAAAACTCATCTGTAGCCTTCACTTTCTGCAATGAGCAGATACGGGTCTCTGTTATTGCGTGTTTGCAAGTTGCTAAGCTCGCTTGTTTATTGGCTGTGCTCTCCCTGCCGCTCTCACAAATCTTGCGGAGGGCCCACTTTGTGACGTAGCAGCCAAACCGAACGATTGGAAAGCGAGCTGTGTTGCGTGATCGCACTCCAGGCTCCACTAGCGAAAACAAGTATGCGGCCGCGAGCGGCTGCGCAGGTGAGACGTCGTTCGCTGTTCTCCGGCGCCATCCGTACGGGTGCAGAGATGTGGGCGATGGCTCGCACGCCGGTACACGGCACACATAACGTCACATACACGTCACTTTTAGTTCACCGCGTGGCCGCTAGGTGCGGCATTTTGCAAAAACAACATGAAATTAATTATTCTCTGTTAGTTTCTGCTCAAAAACAAGGGTGCATCAAACAAATCCAGCACCCCAGCTCTCATCCCAATTCCACAAATTGCATGTAATAGTGCATCTACAGTGGAGAAAATTGATGTATTAAATAAGGCTCCAAATTACATCACTAATATGCAGGATATTTGCAATACCCTTGTATAGCACGTGTCAAATTAATGCAAGCTGTAAATTTACATACCCTATTTGTTTTCTTTGCATGTTCTAATGACAGCAGTTTACAGACCTGCGAGATCTGTTCTTGGAGCATATCTACGGATTTGTAAACTTCGTTCTACTATATTTTTCCAAAATTAGGATATTGTAAAAGTTGACTTTAGAAAAAGTGAAGCACTAAATTGAAATTCCGGTTCAAGGAGTCACTACAACATTCTCTCTCAAATGTAACCAATATGCTAAATATTGGCCCAGTGGTTTTCTTAAAAAAGCGTTTCTACGTTTTACATGTATTTGAATCGACAGCGTCAGATGTGAGCTCCGGCTAAAGATTCCTCTTAGCAGCATGGGCACGGCCGGAGCATAAACGCACCTCGAATTTTCGCCTATTAGCTTATCGCGATAAATCTGATATTGGTCAATCCCGCCAAGAATTGTGTCGTATATAATGGCGGTGTCACACGTACACTACCAGGTCATTTGCGATCGCCATCCTGCGGGATACGGATCTGGGCGATCGCGATCCGAGAATCGCGATCAGGACCCTAGACCGCGATTGCAGGCTCACGTCAGTGCCCTTTAGCGCAGTATTCTGAAAACACTAAAAACAAGAAGTGAAGGCAGCTCAATAAAAAAGCATTTATAAATGTTTTTGCCAGCAACAAGGCGTAAAATTGAAATATTGCCGAAATTTAAGAATATTTTGCCAATCTGAATTTCTAGCCAATACATTATGCAGTCCGAGAGTTGCTGACGATCAGCAGAAGATGACTCGATCTGGATCGCTAGAAGTGTGCAGCAGCGACCATTGTTGATCGCGATCAAGAACTCCGATCCGGATCGGCCCCGATCGCGATCAGAAGCCTACGTACGTGTGACACCGGTACAAGTCTAGTGGCGTACAGTCGCAATATTTTTGAGCGAGCACACGGGAGCGCGTGGCTTTCGATACCACCACCGCAGTTGAGCGGCGCCTCACGATATCTGCGCGCATGCGCGGCGAGAGTAGCTTCCCTTCGCGCGCATCACGTCATCGGAGCGCTCGCTTGTCGTCTGCTAGTTGTTTTTTTGTTTCCTCGGCGGTGACCAAACTACCACTGTAAGCAAATTCGAGATGTTTCCAGTTTAAATGGTGTGTTCTTCATTCTTAGCGTTACGCTAATTACGTGCAAATCGTTACATAGTTTGCTTTTTTTCTGTTCTCCCCAGTTCTTTTGACCACACAATGCAGGAAACAAGCTGAGAAACGCATACGTCTGAACATTTATTTTGTGCATTTTTGACAACATAATGAAAGACTTACAAAAGCAACAGCTGTAAACTGGAATTAATGGCTGTTTTACCTTCTTTAATATTTTGTCATATTCCCTCTTGCAGAAACAACTGCTGCCATTCTAGACGGCAGGGAAGAGTACAGGGCAGGCACAAAGTTACCTGCTCTAAGATGCTCCCACTCTTCGCAAACAGCTATTCACAGATAGTCGGCAGTTGCCGAATGAATAGGGTGTCGCGCCACGGCTGCTTTTATGCGGCCCCATACATTTTCGCAGATATTCATGTCGGTGCCCTTGGCTGGCCAGGATAGCAGATGGACCCTACGAGTTTATAGGCGCTCTTTCACAGATTTCGCAGTGTGCACCGGCGCAAGGTCATGCTGGAACATAAAATTAGCATCTAGGAAAGCGGCGTAAGGAAGGAGCAAGATTTCTCTCCAGTAGCGCTGCGAAGTAAGAGTGCCCTCGACGCGGTGTCCGAGACCGTGTCTTCACACCGCGCCCCACAAGTTCACTCAGGTGCGTCCGCTCGCCGCGACTCCCTGCAGATTGGCTGGCTATTAACTGCATGGAAATTACGTTAAATTCAGTTCTTCACACGAAATAAAGTACGTTCAGAACATTTTCTTACCGTGTCCCTCTTCCGCGCCGCAGCCGCACGCATTCGTTTTGACGTGTTGAAAAAGTCGACTCGTCCGAGATTACTCGACCCTAGTCATCGGAAGTCCACAAGGCGTGAGCTTCGGGAAATTGCATTCGTGACACCTTGTTCGAAGCGGTGAGAACGGGCTTTTGTGCAGCCCCATAACTTCGCAATCCAGAACTCTTGAGGCGTCGCCGTATGGCAACAACGGAAGCGTCCACATCGAGTAGCTCCCGCTCTTCCCTCGCGGACTGAAAGGGATTCTCCACTTCTGCAGCTACCATAAGCGCGTATTCATCTGTCATTGCCCTTGCCCGACGTCTGTGTGGGGCGTCAGAAAAGCGGCCTTCCTTCCTGATTGCTTGGATGATCCTATCGACAGTCTTCAGCTGCTTCTGCACCAATGTGCCGATGGTGCGCTGAGAATATCCCTTCAGCGAAAGCTTTACCATTATCCACCTCTCGTCTTCAGGAACACGGGCCATGCTGAGGTTGCTCTGATCAAAGCGGTAATGTGAACGAATATATACCTTCCTCAAACACAGGGATGGTCATTGTTACGCCCACAAGTAACACATGCCTCGCAATAGCTTAGCTACAGACCAACAATGATCTTGGAAACGTTGGCAAAAAAATAACATTGTTTCAAGTTTATTCATACATCGTGTGGAATGTGGCTTCAAGTTGAACATTGTTGCCACTGTTGAAACGTACGGCTCCCTTGTTGCGGTGCGCGTGTAGCAGACGACACGCGCATGCTTCCGTGACGAAATGCGCGCGATGATAGAATTCTCACACGCCAGACCCACGGCGCATGCGCACTGCTTCTCGGTGACGCCGCTAAACCGCGCTATGGGGAACCAGCGCTGGAGTTTTCACGACGCCTGCAACGCCACCCTGGCGGGCAGAACGTGCACAATGCATCCGCTCCCGCGGACGAAAATTGCTGCTGGTATCGGCGTTGCGTGCGCTGAAAGTCGAAGGAAAACAAAAGGACGCCGACGGTACTGTTGCGTATACAAGTGTCACAACTACGTTGGAATGAGGGAGAATTTATCCTTCTGCGTCTTTCCATCTAAACCCTGCGAACCAGAACGGAGGGGGCGTTGGATCCAAGCAGACAGGCGAGCGGAGTAAGTTCCCGTCTTGTCGCCCTGTCAAGCGGTGTAGGGCTGGTTTCTAAATCGAATTTCGCGTGTGCGATTGTTTTATTCGATAGTGAAAACGGTCAGCCGTGGCAGCCACTACCAAACGGCAGAATCTGCAGTCGGCATTTCGTCGGAAACAAAATGAGCAATAGCATGCACCATCCGTCATGTGTACCAACAAGTTTTCCTTTTCCTTCGCAATACCACCGCCAAGCTCCTTCGAATGCCACCACACCAAGCGAACGACACGAAAGGTAAATAGTTTCCATTCGTTGCCAAGAATTAGGTGGCAGGGAAGCTGCCTTGTAATACGAGTTGTGTGCGCATACTGCCGGCGCACGCGCGTCTAAGCCGCCTATGTGTTTTTAAATATTGACACGTGTACTTATATTTAACGGGCGACCACGTTTCGCCGCCTAACAAATGTTATCGCACAGCGCGGGACGCGTCTGCATGTATCCGACGTTTCTGGAAAGTTATCGATGCTTCTACCCGGCTGTCTGTTGTCGCCGAACCTTGTGTTATTTGATTTTATCGCGTAACGCGAATGGTGTAGAACTTTGTGGAAGGCACGCGGGTCCAATCGATTAGTCTGGAACATTCGACGACTGCTCTATAAAAGCCGACGCGCTTGACCCGCTGATCAGATTTTACGACGATCGCCGACTGTGTTCGCCGCTCTCGTTGTGCTTTAAGTGTAGCCTGTTTTGTGGGCACAGGTTCGCCCAATAAAAGGTAGTTTTGCCTTTCACAGTTTTGCTACTGTGTTCTTTGACGTCACGACCACGTGACATCTGGTGGAGGTGCTTTGCGTTCATGTACCGGACGCCCCCACAAAGCCGTGACCCAAGCCCTCACTCGGAAGACACCAACGTCGCCAAGAACCAGCGAGGTAGCCGCAGGCTGCAAGGACTGCCCCCGGAGCACGGACTTTTGCCTCAGACGACTAGGAAGATGGCCACCAGGTCCACCCCAATGGCAGCCCCAGCGTCACCCGTCGTGCTGCAGCAGCCCAGGGAGCCTCCGACGTTCCGCGGTTCAACTTTCGAGGACCCGGAAAGCTGGCTCGAGACGTACGAGAGAGTCGCTACCTTTAACAACTGGAACAGCGACGACAAACTGCGATATGTCTTCTTCGCTTTGGAAAACGCGGCCAGGACGTGGTTCGAGAACCGAGAAGCCACCTTAACGACCTGGGAACTTTTCCGAAGCGGCTTCCTGCAGACGTTCGCAAGCGTCGTACGCCGAGAACGAGCCCAAGCGCTATTAGAAACCCGGGTGCAGCTACCTAATGAGACGACCGCGAACTACACGGAAGAAATGAGCCGTCTCTTCCGCCACGCCGACCTTGAAATGCCCGAGGAGAAGAAAGTCCGCCTGCTGATGCGTGGTGTGAAGGAGGAACTTTTTGCCGGAATGGTACGAAGCCCACCGAAGACCGTCGACGAGTTTCTTCGCGAGGCCACCAGCATCGAGAAGACACTCGAGATCCGAAACCGGCAATTCGACCGCCGCACAAACTCGACGAACTACGCCGGAGTTCAATCACTGGCCACCGACGACCTGCGCGAGGCTATCCGAGCGGTCGTGCGGGAGGAGCTACAAAAGCTGTTCCCACCATCACAGCCTCAAGTGGCTTCGATTGCCGACGCCGTGCGTGAGGAGCTCCAACAACAACTTGGAGTAGCCCCTGTATCGCCCCAGCCTGAGCCGCAAGCGATGACCTACGCCGCCGTCGCACGCCGTCAAGGTCCCCCTCCGCGACCGCGCCAGGGCCCTGTCACGCCGCAGTTCCGTCGTCCGCCGCCGCCAGCGCCAGCACGACCACCCGTCGCCCAGCGCGCCTACGCGAGGAAGACGGACATTTGGCGCGCTCCTGACCACCGCCCGCTCTGCTACCACTGCGGAGAAGCGGGGCACATCTACCGCCGATGCCCATACCGGGAGATGGGACTCCGAGGGTTCGCCGTTAACGCGCCGCGACCACAGATTGGCGAAAGACCTCGCGATATCGCCGACTACCTCGCCGCTACTCAGTGGAGCTCTCGACGACCGTCGCGTTCGCCATCACCAGGCCGCTACCTGTCGCCGCAGCGCCGACCATACACTGGCCCAGCCCGGGGCCGGTCAGCGAGCCCCTATCCGGAAAACTAAAAGCAGCAACCCATGGAGGTGCGGTTGCTGTTCGTCGAACTGACGAAGATCCTCCGCCGCCGACGAAGACGACAAAGAAACCATCTCGACGACCTAATGACGACACGCCACCGTCCCGACGAAGTCAGGAAGCCAAGACTACACCGACGAAAGATGACTTGACGACGCGACGTTCCAGCTTCAGTTCAACACGACGCAGCCGTGATCCGACGCTAAGACCTAACTGTAACGCAAGACACAGAACCACCGACCTCGACGTGCTTCTCGACGGCCACGCAGTCACTGCCTTAGTCGACACAGGGGCCGATTACTCCGTAATGAGTGGACACATCGCCACCCATTTGAAGAAGGTTAAGACTGCATGGGAGGGTCCTCAAATTCGGACCGCTGGAGGACACCTCATCACGCCGACTGGAATCTGCACGGCAAGAATAACCATTCATGACCGGACTTACCCTGCCACCTTCGTTATCCTCCAACAGTGTTCACGAGACGTCATTCTCGGTATGGACTTCCTGGACCAACACTGCGCAATCATCAACCTGAAGTCGAAGTCAATAACCCTGTCGGAAGATAAAGCGATGCCGCCGGAGAGCCCTCGTAGTCACCACGCCTTGAGTGTGCTCGAAGATCAAGTGAGCATCCCGCCTCGCTCCAGCATTGTTATTTCGGTCGGCACCGAAACACCCGCTGACGTAGAAGGCGTCATCGAAGGCGACCAACGTCTACTGCTAGACCGCGAAATTTGCGTCGCAAGAGGGATCGCTCGACTGCATGGAGGGAAAACCGAAGTGTTGCTGACAAACTTCAGCCGGGAGTTCAAGCACATCAACAAGGGCACGACGATCGCGTACATCGAGGAAATTCTGGAAACCAGCAACGCGTTCGTCCTCTCGGATTCCGCCGCATCTACCCCGACGACCATGGTTCCCGAACCAGACTACGACATTAATCCAAGTCTCCCCGTGATTAAGCAACATCAGCTGAGAAGTCTGCTCCGACGACACAAAGGCTGCTTTTCGACGTCATCGAGGATTCGACAAACACCAGTCGCCAAGCATCGCATAATCACCGAGGAGTGCGCTCGACCACTCCGCCAGAGCCCTTACCGAGTTTCGCCGCGAGAACGCAAAGCTATAAGAGAACAAGTCGACGAAATGCTGCGCGACGACATCATCCAGCCGTCGAAAAGCCCGTGGGCATCCCCTGTTGTCCTGGTGAAGAAAAAGGACGGAACCCTACGTTTCTGCGTCGATTATCGTCGTCTGAACAAGATCACGAACAAGGACATATACCCCCTCCCACGGATAGACGACGCATTGGATCGGCTCTGCAACGCTAAATACTCGTCGATGGACCTGAAGTCTGGCTATTGGCAAATAGAAGTCGACGAAAGAGATCGCGAAAAGACCGCCTTCATCACCCCAGACGGCCTCTACGAGTTCAAGTTTATGCCATTTGGACTGTGCTCGGCGCCTGCAACGTTCCAACGCGTGATGGACACGGTTTTAGCAGGATTGAAGTGGCAAACCTGTCTCGTTTACTTGGATGACGTCGTTGTCTTCGCCGGAAATTTCGACGATCACCTTAGGCGGCTTGCAGCAGTACTAGAGGCCATCAAGTCATCAGGGCTCACTCTGAAGCCAGAAAAGTGCCGCTTCGCTTACGATGAGCTTCTGTTCCTAGGCCACGTCATCAGCAAGTCTGGAGTTCGCCCCGACCCGCAGAAGACAGCTGCCATTGCAAAGTTCCCGCAGCCCATCGACAAGAAGGCAGTGCGTAGATTTCTTGGCATGTGTGCCTACTACAGGCGATTTGTCAAGGACTTTTCACGTATCGCTGAGCCGCTGACAAAGCTAACTAAATGTGACGTCGAGTTCAAGTGGGAAACGCCGCAGGCCGACGCATTTCAAGAACTCAAACGACACATGCAGTCGCCGCCCGTACTTGCGCACTTCGACGAGCACGCCGATACCGAAATACACACTGACGCCAGTAGCCTAGGCCTCGGTGCCGTCCTAGTCCAGAGAAAAGATGGACACGAACACGTGATAGCTTACACTAGCCGGTCGTTGTCAAAAGCGGAAGGCAATTATTCTACAACCGAAAAGGAATGCCTCGCCATTGTTTGGGCTACAGCGAAATTTCGCCCTTACCTCTATGGCAGGCCATTCAAAGTGGTCAGCGACCATCACGCGTTGTGTTGGCTAGCTAACTTAAAGGACCCTTCAGGACGGCTGGCACGGTGGAGCCTCAGACTACCAGAATACGACATCACTGTAACATACAAGTCCGGACGAAAACACTCAGATGCCGATTGCCTATCACGCGCCCCCATTGACCCGCCGCCGCAAGATGACGAGGATGACGACGCCTTCCTTGGCATAATAAGCGCGGAAGACTTCGCCGAACAACAACGAGGGGACCCGGAGCTAAAAGCTCTAGTCGAGTATTTGGAAGGGCACACCGACGTTGTCCCTAGGGCATTTAAGCGTGGATTACCTTCGTTCACGCTTCAAAACAACCTACTCGTGAAGAAGAACTTCTCACCTGTCCGCGTCAACTACCTTCTTGTTGTTCCGTCGGCGCTGCGTCCAGAAGTACTGCACGCCCTACATGACGATCCGACCGCTGGGCACCTCGGTTTCTCCCGGACGCTATCGAGGATACAAGAAAAGTATTACTGGCCGCACCTAACCGCCGATGTCGCCCGTTACGTCAAGACATGCCGAGACTGTCAGCGACGCAAGACACCACCGACAAGGCCAGCGGGATTACTACAGCCGATCGAGCCTCCTTACCGACCTTTTCAGCAGATCGGGATGGACTTGTTAGGACCGTTTCCGACATCAACATCCGGAAATAAGTGGATCGTCGTGGCGACGGACTATCTCACCCGCTTCGCTGAAACAAAAGCTCTACCGAAAGGCAGCGCAGCCGAAGTGGCGAAATTTTTCGTCGAGAACATCCTGCTGCGACATGGTGCTCCAGAAGTCGTGATCACCGACAGAGGAACGGCTTTTACAGCAGAGCTGACGCAAGCCATTCTGCAATACAGCCAGACAAGTCACAGGAGGACAACTGCCTACCATCCGCAGACGAATGGTCTCACGGAGCGCCTGAACAAGACCCTCGCCGACATGCTAGCAATGTACGTCGACGTAGAGCACAAGACGTGGGATGCGGTCCTGCCGTACGTAACATTCGCTTACAACACGGCGGTGCAAGAAACAACACAGATCACGCCATTTAAGCTGGTTTACGGCAGGAACCCGACGACGACGCTCGACGCCATGCTGCCGCATGTCACTGACGAGGAAAATCTTGACGTCGCTACCTATCTCCAGCGCGCCGAAGAAGCCCGACAGCTCGCCCGCCTGCGAATCAAGAACCAGCAGAGGACCGACAGCCGACGCTTCGTCGAGTACCAGCCCGGTGACCGTGTTTGGGTTTGGACCCCTATACGCCGACGAGGACTGAGCGAGAAGCTTTTGCGTCGCTATTTCGGACCGTACAAGATCATCCGACGTATTGGCGCTCTGGACTATGAGGTCGTGCCAGACGGCATTTCGCATTCACAGCGGCGCCGCGCACGATCTGAAGTGGTCCACGTGGTGCGCCTTAAACCCTTTTACGGACGCTGACGAACTTCGTCATTTTTTTTTTCTTTTCTTTGCTACGAGTGCTTTTTTTTATTAACTTCGTTTGTTTGCAGCATCGGGTCGATGCTTTTTTAAGAGGGGGGTATTGACACGTGTACTTATATTTAACGGGCGACCACGTTTCGCCGCCTAACAAATGTTATCGCACAGCGCGGGACGCGTCTGCATGTATCCGACGTTTCTGGAAAGTTATCGATGCTTCTACCCGGCTGTCTGTTGTCGCCGAACCTTGTGTTATCTGATTTTATCGCGTAACGCGAATGGTGTAGAACTTTGTGGAAGGCACGCGGGTCCAATCGATTAGTCTGGAACATTCGACGACTGCTCTATAAAAGCCGACGCGCTTGACCCGCTGATCAGATTTTACGACGATCGCCGACTGTGTTCGCCGCTCTCGTTGTGCTTTAAGTGTAGCCTGTTTTGTGGGCACAGGTTCGCCCAATAAAAGGTAGTTTTGCCTTTCACAGTTTTGCTACTGTGTTCTTTGACGTCACGACCACGTGACAATATGCGCATGCGGAAGAGGACTCAGCGCTGAGATGCATCCGGTAAACTTATGTAATATGTGCTAAATGTAGCCAGGGTTGTTACGGATCCAGCAGCGGAACACTCAAACCTTTGCTTGCCCGAGTCAGCTGATGCGATATAGCTTTCTTCTCCATTGACTGATGTGGCAACGTAACATCAGAATTTCTTATGTCTAGCCAGAAAAGTATGGAATATCTTCAGGCCAACTAATAGTTCCGAAACCATAGCGCAGCAAGACCGGCGCTGTAGCTACTAGATTTGCGAGGCAGGCTACCACACAAGCATGGGAACGGCTCACGGCGCAACCGTTAAATAAACGCACGTGCTCGCCGCGACACACTGTGAAAACTATATAAAGCTTAAAAAGCTTCTTTCGTCATTTCTTCACTTGATGGCGCTAGCTTCTTTACGAAAACTGTCCACTTGAAGCGGCTCAAAAACGGAAACATGCGAACCATATGTGCGAACTATGAAACGGCCGCGGACGTTTCGTCTCGTCGAGCGGCTGCAATATGCCTCGTTTCGTCGCCAGGGCGGCGTGCAACGCACTCTTTTCGACGCGCCGCCTATCCAGCGCTGGTTCCCCTAGAATATACTGGCTCGTGTGCCGTCCGCGGCCTCCCGGGTGGCACCGGATTCAATGAATGCCGGCGGCTGCCGCTAGGAGCGCTGCAGGGCATGTTGGTGTAATGTTGGTGCCGCGGCACCATCCGGTCTTCGTAACCCGCCTTGTTTCCACTGCATCGGCAAGCGGGCTGCTGCGCTTTTTGTTTTTATTAATCCGTAGCAGCAGCACAGTTCAAATGTGGGCAGCTGATTACTGATTAGGGTTTGTTTTGATTACAACAGGCTTATTTAGTGCGTGTCGCTTGCGTGAAAAGCTTGTGCTAGCTCAGCTCGCCTTCGAGCGGGAAACCTCATGTGTTTCTATGCTGGCGAAGAGAAAACGTAATTTTTAAGGCAGAAGCCTTACATCTCCATGTTTCAAGGTCGTGTTGTGAGGTACAGAACATATCACACGATCCAAGGAAGGCCAGAAGCGAACCAAAGCATGTCCAGCCGTGTATAAGAGATGATTAATGATTAGCAAATTTATTTACTGATTAATGATTGGATTAAAGTGAATTAGAGGGATTAAGGTGGATTAGAGTGGATTACAGTAGGCTTTACAAGGCGTTCGCCTTCTTGTCTCTTAGAGCACACTTGTACCAGCCGTGGTTGCTCAGTGGCTATGGTGTTCGGCTACTGAGCACGAGGTCGCGGGATCGAATCCCGGCCACGGCGGCCGCATTTCGATGGGGGCGAAATGCGAAAACACCCGTGTACTTAGATTTAGGTGCACGTTAAAGAACCCCAGGTAGTCGAAATTTCCAGAGTCCTCCACTACGGCGTGCCTCATAATCAGAAAGTGGTTTTGGTACGTAAAACCCCGTAATTTAGTTTTTTTTGAAGCACACTTGTTTTTTGTTCTAGCGATGATGGCAGCGTAATTTTTTAAGGGTAAGCTTTAGATTGCAATGTTTTATTCTAATAAAGTAAAGGAATTTTAAGGTTACGTTACTGTTCTATTAATGTTATATTAATGCATAACCATTCAAAACCGTTGTAACCGATCATCTTTTGAAATGACTCGAATTTCGCTGTCCTTTCTTTTTTATTTTTATTTGCTGCTGTTTCTGCCTATTTATCTTACTGTTGTCCTCATAGGTTTGAATGTTTTTGAATGTTTCTAAGCCATGTACCCATCCCCTCATAATACCCATTGGGCCCCGATGGTATGATAATGAGTAAATAAATTAGCCTGTAAAATAAACTGTGGTGTTCTGTGTACTATACATTTTTCATACTAGGCAAATACGTGCAGATTTCTTTTTATCTCTGATATACGTGAACAAAAATAATGAACATATTTTTATTTGAGCGTAACAAAGATTTTATTCAAGCGTAACAACAGTCAAACGCAGGCACAAGACAGCACTAGATATGATATAATGTACACATACGTTAACAAGATAGATCTAGTGGCAGTGACGCAGTTTAAGGAGCTTCTGCCGTTGCCTTTGCGCTTCCCTCTCTTTGTTGATGCCTTTTACAAAAACTGAAACCTCAAGAAAACATAGAACTTTACAACTGCTGTCAAAGCTGGTTTTTCATGCTCTGGGCCCTCTGGGCACCCTAGTCGTGGAAAGGCCAGTGTCTGGAGCTGACCTGAAAAATCAGCTAGACTAGCTACATGTAACTTGCTTTTGCTAAAGAGCACAGTAAAAGCATCTTCCATGGCCGTCAGAGTGGTTGACAAGGTCTGACTAAGATAGACAAGGCCTCCATTGTCAAAATGGGTAGTGCAATATGAAGCAGCGTTCGCGCTAGCTTCAGCTTGACTTACGTAAAGGAATTAAGCCTGCACACTGTGGTCAAGAATTTTTGGCAGTGATCTTTCGTGCAACGTACATTATAACCTGCAGTATAGTTGTTCAAAGCGCTACTGCTAATTTTTTCTTGTTTTTCTTTTTCCTGGCACTCACGAGGTGTATGCTTATGATACTCAGGAAATATCGTTGGTATGGCGTAGGGTTATAGGCGTGTTTTATCGCGGGGAATCTGTGGACAACGCCGTTCACGGTGATAGAGAACGCACGCTGGACTAAACTGTTTTCTAAATGTTTTTCACAAATCACAGCAGTTGGTGCCAGCCTTCTGCCCGCTCTCTTGGTCATTCTTGCCCGTTCTGCTACCGCATCGTATCAGATGGTGGAGTGAACAAGGATACACGCCCTTTGTTCGAGCGGTAACCGCTTCTACACAACGGCACAAAGCAGGTCCTCTCCTTGCTCTCTAGCTTCGGCAGTTTTTCACCGCCGCCGCATAGTTCTCGTAATGACAAGCACACGAACACAGCAGAAACGCACTCACTGTTTGACAACACCAAGAACAAACACGCAACGCTGTAATGAGACAGAAAACGCAAACATAGAAACCGACGCAACCGCTGCGAAACTGATGTGCGAAGCAGACGGCACGCGCAGTCTGCACCCAGCCGTATGGCAGGGACCTCTGCCAGCCATCATGGACATTCATTGCAGGCGGCGCCACGATTCTCCATGGAAAAGAGCGGGTGCACGGCACCCCCCCCCCCCCCCCCCCCTACCCTAGCCAGTATATTCCAGGCACTATAACCGCGCTGGCAGTACGGAAAGCCACGCGCTTTCGTGTTCACCCTCAAAGAGATCGCGACTGTAGATAACTGTATTCCGCTGGGCAAAGATAATGTACCCTATACCATAAATTTGGCCTCGCTCTAAGTGCGGGAAGTTCGTTTAGTGAGAGCGGAACTTCCATAAGCTACTTGGGAGCGCTGGCGCAAGCCGGATCCAACCGGTTTAGGAGGAGCGCGTTTGGCGGTTCGCGATTTGCTGCGGCGGTATGGCGTGGTGACGAACGCCGGGTCACTATTGGCTGCGGCGGCCGGCTGGGTCGCCTCTCGTTTGGCCGCTCCGACGGCGTTCGTCTCGTCAGTTGCGCTTCCTACCTTCGTCGGTGACGTTCTGTGAATCAACTGCTGTTGCCAGAATGGCCGTCCTAACATTGCGACCGAGGCAGCAGTCGGGGGAACGCCGTGAGGGCTCATCGTGTGTGCAGCCTTCACTTCGAAGCAGGAGGGAGCGCGTGTAAGCTTCCCAAGTGTTTTGTGCCGAGCCGACAGACGCCGTCGCAATGCCGAAGTGGCACGAATACGCCGCGCTGCCCAAGCGCTTTAGCTACTACGCACCGCTGGTTTCGAAGCGGCGTAGGGGAGGCACGTATGAAACTAGTAAGTATGCTCCCATTGTGAACACCGACATAAGCGCATCCGATGAATACTTGTCGACGCCAACGAAATGTGTCATGTGATACAGTTCCATTAAAACTTTGTATGTTCGCGCTCCTATCGTCTTTGTGTCCGTGTCGTTCCTTGCTGTTGGTTCTCTTGAAGTTGTACCGACTCATTTGCTGTACGTTGTGTAAGTCTCAAACGTCTTTTTGTATGCGATACAAGGGCCGTATTCTGAAACGTTCGCCATCCGCGAAAGTTTCGCCCTTGCCGCGCCTCCTCCAACGGCGCGCGCTGAATGGCTGCTTTGACAAAACCGGAAATTTTCCTGCACCACCTAGTACCTGTCTACGCCATTATAACGTCGCGGTGTCGTTGGGTGCTCCGGACATATATTGAGTAAGCGAAGACTTATTTTGGCGTTCGGTTGCTGGTGGAGTCCAGTAGAGGGTAGAAAGGTGGTAGCTTAGTGTAGTGTTTTTGATGGCGTGTTGCACATGTTGTTTCGAGGCGACTATTTATTGATTATTGTTGTTCGGTTGTGTTCTATTGTGCAAGTGACAAGTGTGGGTGGCAGTGTGTTTGAGCAGCTGACAGCAGCGCCATGAACAACGCACTGCTCACGTGGTTCCTCGCGCGACGGCGGGAAGAACATACCCGCTCCAGCCATGACGCCTTCGCCATGAGGGGAGAAGCTTTTCGGCGGCATTTCTGGATGACGAAAAGTGCCGTCCGGCTGCTTTGCAGTGAGCTAGCCCAGTTGCTGGAGCCGCTGACCGCGGGGGACCTGAGCGTTCAGGACCAAGTTCTCTGTACCCTTAGGGTCTTTGCAACAGGCACCTTCTAGTCGGCAGTGAGGCGACCATTGACGTGTCCCAGCCGTCTGTAAGGCGCTGCATTGCGAAAGTCGTGCCGGACATTGTTGAGGTTCGGAAGGAGCAAGGATGGGTGGCCTTCCCACGCACCGCCAGCGAGCGAGCTGCAATTAAACAGGAATTCTTGCAGCCCGGCAGACTCGGCGGCGTGATTGGGTGCGTGGATGGCACGTTCATCGCCATTGTCGCCCCGAAGCTGCCTCCTGCGCAGAAGGCAACGTACTGGTGCCGGGAGACCTATTACGCCCTCAATGAAATGGTGGTAAGTTACAAACGGAATTGCATGTAATGGAGCAACAATTTAATGGACAGTCATTGGCATCACCGTCACACAATTGTCTGCAATGTGTTTCAGGTGTGTGACTCGGACTTGGTCCTTTACGTTGACCCACGGTTCGCTGGGTCGTGTGAAGACGCGCACGTGTGGCGGTACGCGTCGCTTCGCCGGCGCATTGTCAGCGGCCGCATTGCCGTCCAAGACGGCGAGTACCTTCTCGGTGAGTAGTAACGAAGTTGCTTTCAAAAGAAAACTACTCGATGCGTCTCTATGATGTCCTATGTTGTGTAAGATACCAGAAATAATATGACTGCTATCTTTATATGTGCAGGCGACAGTGCCTACCCTGTAGAGCCGTGGCTCTTGACACTTGCGCCCGGCACACCCTGCCCTCCACACACCGGAAGGGCGCTACAACGCTGCGCACACTTCTGCCAGGTCAGCGGTGGAGCGCTGCATCGGCGTCATAAAGAGCCGCTTCCGATGTGTGTAGCGACACCGCGCCTTACATTACGGCCCCAAAACGGCAGCTGCAATAGTGGCAGCGTGTGCGGCACTGCACAATCTGTGCATTGACGCAGATGTGCCCCATACGGGCCGCGTGTACCCTGAAGTAAACGACGGCGACCGCCCGCACGACTCAAGCAGCTCAGGATCACGGTGAAGCACCGTGGGCCAGGCGGGCACTGTATTTGCGCGGCAGGGCAGCACGTGCAATGCAAATTGCAATATTCTGGATTGCTCGTAAGCGGCATTTACAGCATGTACAGAGAGCAGTTTGCCATGCACGTCGCCTGCAACGCGAGGCTGTAACAGTTTTCCCAGTAGCAGTGGATTCCACGTGCAGGCATTGACACTCCTGGCGTGTGCTTCAACAACGTATGCTGCCCTCCCGTGAGGCTGCCGTACACTAACACTTGCCCTTCCCCACTGGTAGTGTCGGTTCTGTGCTAGACTGCAATGCGCTGACGCTAGTCATGTTGCGCTAGAAGCGTAAGTGCTTTCGTGCCAGACGCTGCCATGTGCTGACGCTTGTTATTGTGCGCTAGAAGTGAACGTGTCTTAGTGCCAGACACTGCCGCGTGCTGACATTAGTCCTGCGCTGGAAGTGGGCGTCGTTTTGTGGCAGTAGCTGCCTCCCCTTGCTGCTCCCTTGTGCTGACACCTGTCGCCGCCTCCTTGCGCCCGAGAAGAGTGTGTGGCTGTGTGCCAGACGCTCTCGCGTGTTAACACTTGCTCCTCCTGTGCTGGGTGTGCATGTAGTTTTGTTCCTGCCTCCCCTTTCCGCTCCCATGTGCAGACACTTGCTGTCGCCTCCTTCTGCATTACAAGTGTGCGCCGCATTTCGTTCCTGCCTTTCCTGCTCCCTTGTGCTGACACGTGTGTTGGTGCGCTTGAAGTGTGTATGGGTTTCTGTCAAGTGGTGCCTCCTTGCTGCTCCAATGTGCCGACACCTGCCGCCATCTGCTGGGGCATTAGAAGTGTGCGGTTTTGCGGCAGTTGGCTGCCCCACCTGACCTACACGTGCCGACATTCCTTTTTGTGATAGAGGTGTGTGTGTTTGTGCTGATGTTTCTGGGCTTTCTTTTAAGGGGGAGCTTCTTGTGCACTGTCTAAGCAACGGCTTGCGCTGCTCAGCATTCCGTTATGTAAGCTGCTGCCTTGTTCAGCAGGTCTTGTGGAATGCAAAGGCCGAAGCGACAATGTGTTCTGGCTGTCATGCCACTGGAATCCCTGCTAGTTCCTGGCTGCATCCTAGCAGCGGCACCAGACGCAGGGCCAGGAAACGCTCCATTGAGTGCGAATAGGAGCAGATCAGTGAGGCAGGTGATTTGAATGTGATTATACGTCATCTGCACAACCAGCGCGCTATCGTTCTTGTGAATCCATTGGCATCATGCAATTTCGCCATTCTCACAGCAGTGCAGCAGCCTTGCTGTCATCGATGATGAGGTGCCATCGCACCACTAACGCCACACCGTTGCGTGCAGGGTCAGGGAAAGTGCACGATTCGTGTGCATCATATGTTGTGTAAACACTATATGTACCGTGGAAGGTGGAAGTTTGCGATGACAAGTGGTGCAGTGAGGCGTGCACCACATATTTGAAAACAAAACGCTGTTTTCTCGATGCCGTCAATTCATGATATTGCACTACCACTTCTTTAGATGTCATGCCATTATTACCGTATCGTAGTAGTTAATCCACATTCGTAACACCCCTGCTATCATCCCCTTGTCGTAACATCGCAATAACTTCAGCATCACATTTCTGTTGTCAGCATTTCCACTCCAGGATATTCTTGCTCGCACTGGCATTGTAATGACACTGTCATGTTACTATTCGTATCTTTTCAGTGCCAGCACGGCATTGTCGTCACGTCTCTGGTTCTTCCCTTGAGTTGGCAGTGTACATTCACTGTGCTGTCACTTCCATGACGCTTTACTGACATTGTGACTCCATAGCAGGTGTGCATTTCTTCGTTATGAACAATGCATTGTCGTCACGCAAGTGTGCTTGTTGCAATAATGCCACTGTGATCAGACCATTCTTCTTGGCCCAATTGTGATGTTTCAATATCCTTGTAAATGCAGCATCGTTGCGCCTTCGACATGTTTGCATTCGTGGCTACTAGCCTGTCGCATGTGCGTTAATGTTGCTTTTTATTTTTAGCCTTTCTGATGTTACGGCAGTGGCAGTGTTCCATCATTAACATTACGTTTGTGTCATACGGTGACATTCATAGTGTTGCTGTCATTGTGATGTCTTTCGTGCTTCTCTTTTCGTGACGGTGCACGACAACTGAACGACGATGAAAGTGAATGCTAGAGAAAATTAGGCGAACTAGGACATGTCATGTGCACTTGGCAATGCCCAATAGTGTTCTTCGTGAAATGCCGTTAAAAATGGGATTACGCATACTTTTTTAAGCACGAGAGCATCACATATTTTTCACGGCACTCTACCTCCCGATGCTTCAATGTCATAACACCGGCTGTCTCATCCTTTTGCGTTGCAGATGCGTGTGCTGTTGTGGGTCTGGTTTAGCCATACGCGTAATGTGTGTCATTGACCGATGTGGTCTTGATCAAGCAACAACAGTCAAGCAGATCCCAAGGGTATGAGAGGCATTGTGCTCCTACGCGAAGACAAGACAATGGTAACATTGCTTTAGGTGTTGGTTGGGGTTGTGCGACAATGATGAAACTGCTCGCAACATGTGGACAGTCAGTGTTATAGCCTCGTGCTGCAGAATACGAGTATGACATTAACGCAGCTGTGCATCCGTATGAGAAATCTGCGCATGAAGGAATTCAAGGAAGTGGAATCGCATGTCTTGTGTATACAACACATGCACTGTAAACTAGGCACAGTCTCCATTTGCCAATCACTATTGAACCTTTCCTCGTGTGGCAGCTGGTTGTGACAGTGTGACTGGTCGTAAAGGCCTGTTTACAAAAGCAAGCGTGGCTGCGTAGCATCATGTTAATGACAAATATTTTGGAAGCGACCGTAGCATTCGTGCCCGAGTCATTACTGCCATCTAGCGCCATACTGGTGAAGTGCCTTTGCCGCAAAGACAGAATTTCCACATAGTCTGCAGCGCCACCATGCCATGGAATGATTCTCGAAATGTAAAAGCTTGTTATACTAATTTCAGTACTTCACCCCCAGAACGGTGCCAATGACACGCAGAAGTGGATTCATGTTTGCTTTTTCCTACAATGGGGTGTTGCAACAGCTGCTGAGCGTCTTCTGTGGCCCCACAGTTGATACAAGGATGCAATCGGGATCTACAGCTTTTGCAATGGTGTTCAAGCTTAACGTGGCTCATTTGGCAAATGACATAACGTAACATGATTTGTTTTCACCATGGCCGCCTCATTACCAGGGGCGTGTGTAGACTGCATTTCTAGCATTGTCATGATACATGATGCATTACGTTGCCCTACACCTGTTACCGTTGGCAGCAGTGAAGGTGCGCCAGTGCGCATTGCAAGTTGCATGTGACGCAAGAGAGAACTTTTTTCCAGCAGCACTAAATGGAGTTTGCACAATGCAGTCGTTTCATTTGCACAATGCGTGGGGACACATTCTGCGTTTCTGAGGATGTGAAGGAGAAAATACATTGTTTGTAATAGAATTTCATGCATCGTTGGCACTACAGACCTGCTCCATGTGTGCTGCACAGCGCCTTGGCACTTGACGAAAGCATGAAACTACGCCTTCCCCTCGTTCAGTAAAAGCAGGACAAGCGTTGGCCCCAAGGCGGTTAGGAATGCAGCTGTCCACCTATAGCAGCAGCTATCATTACACAACCATACCCAAGTGGGATAGTGCAGTGGACATGATGTTTCCCTTGACATGTTTGGGGTGCCGTAGGAGTGTGTGCGACACAATGCAATGTGAAGGACGCGTAACTAAACGTGCACGTTGCCTTGCTCAGTTGCTGACATGAAAACGTAGAGCATGAATCTTTTGCGGTTCTGTAGATGTTACTTGGACAAACGTGCCACTACACGATACGTGTCTGACATCATGAAGGCACAACACGCATGCGACGTGTTGTAGCAGCTGAGGAAACAGAAGCGAGGTGGGATCGAATGCAACAGCATCCATCAGCGTTACATGCACATTTTGCAAAGCGCATAAACATTACACGCTTGCTCATATCCTATTCCCTAATAAGTTTTGACACACAGTGCGAATGCATGTTTCCACCGATTGTTCTATTCAGCAGGTGCGTAGAACATGCGAGGCAGACAGTTCCTGGCAAGCGTGTGTGAACCTCCTCGTAAATTTGCTTATTGGAGGAGACTGGAAGCTCATTTAAAGATCATTTCGGCACATATCTTGTATGCGACGTTCTTGTATGATCTCCTACTGCACGCTACGGGCACAGAAACGTGACTTGAAAGGTGCACAAGTGCTTGCGGCCCATTGAGGAAATTTTTGTTGTGAGGACATGCCATAGCATTTCTAACCACGTAATGCGAAGAGTATGACACACTTGAAGAGCGAGCGCCATTGGCCTGTGAAGGGGGCAATGCTTTGTGATGCTCTCAGAATGGGGCATTTTGGCTTTCTGAAAATAGGCTAGGCCCCATTGAGGCGCGCTTTCTCGTCTGTAGTGTAAACGCAAAAGTGAACTGTGCTTCAGATTACGTGCCATATTCTGTGCCATGTGGCATAAAGCTGTACACTACAAAATAATCGGGAGGTATTGGTGTGCATAGAAACGCATGCATTGGCCACTCGAAGTACCTATGACCACCGTTATGTAGTGGCGGATGACCCTTGCCGGTTAAGTAGGACAATTGTGTGAAGCAACAGGGGTCAAAGCATTTTGCCAAAGCTTCGATAGGACAACACGTGTGGCAATTACAAGAGGACCGCAACTTCTACAGCAGACAGTTCGCTACACGTATCGTAGTGTGGTCATCTGAAGGGATTCGCTTGGGAAGGTGGTGCAATGTAGAGCAAGGACGCTTGAAAAGAAATGCTTAACTCCGACTACGCATCCATAACAAATGTCGCAACAAGCTAGAGCGCAAGATACAAAGATGAAGAGCATGAAGCGCAAGGACACCTGCAAATGTGATCGCAGCAAGGAATTTACATGCAATGCACTGTATTGTATGTTCCGCTTCACCCAGAAGGAATCATTGCTGCTGTCAAACATGGGCATAGTGAAGCGATACAGTTCGCATAGAGCAAAACTTACTGTTTTGTGTAACGATGATGGTACATGTATTGCGACATCGTGAGGACCATCGCATTTTGCATCTCCCTTGGCAGCTAATCTAACAACTCTGAGTCGACGGCGTGATGCATGTGCGTATGACATGAAACGACCCAATCAGGTTCAGTTTGTGCACCAATTCTCTAACGAGTAAACAGAAGGGTGCAGTGATACAAAAATGACTTCACCCCATGTAGCACACACCATGTTGTGCGAAAGACGTGCGAAAGATCACATAGTGTTTTGTTTTGTAACAAATTATGTTTAATAGCTTTCCCACTGCAGCGCTGCCACTTTGTCAACATGCATCGAACAGTTTTTAGTTTGCATGCGTGGCAGCACCTGCCCTGGGGTGTGATCACAATTTTCCAATAAGCACTGGATGTTTCAGACAAATGTGTCACGCGAACAGATCAACAGTACTTTGCTTGCATGTTTGCAGTTTAAGAAGCTGCATGAAGTTGCGCGTTGCAGCCGCACAAAGTGGCCACCACACCGATCTGCACATTCCAACCTTACTGTAGGAGTCTAACATAACGTTGGGGCCGAGCACACATGGCAGCTCATGATCACAGTTCATATCACATCTGAAAACCTTACAATGCCAACTTCGCAATAGATTCATGGTGCTGCGACGTGTTCGGGTCGTGTTCAAGGTGGTGGAGGTCGCTCCTCCGTTCCTGAACGTCTTCTCACCTGCTCTACGTCCTGGAGCTTCGCTGAGGTAGCCGTTTGCACCAGCTTTTTGCCATCAAGCAGCAAGACGCTCCATCACGCACACCATCTACAATCTCGTCTACGTCTGCCGCATGCTCTCCTCGGATCATCTCTGGGCCCTTGCACGATCCCCATCTGCTCGCTGGCCTGCACGGTGAAGATGTGCAGGATTGGCTTGACAACTACGCCCTGGTAATTTCTGGCAACCGTTGGGACAAGGCGATTAAGCTACGCCGCATATACTTTTAACTCAAGGGCGTAGCGGAGGCTTCTTCATTCAACCACGAAATCGACTTCCCCGACTGGAGTACGTTGAAACAGCCGCTGTGAGCAGGCTTTCGTCCTCCGGCAGTTTGTTACGCACTCGAAAGCAGCAACTTGGCAAGGCCTACACCTCGTATGCAGATGATGTCCTCGCATTTCGTCGACATGTCAACGCTTCGATGATGGAATCCGACAGAGTACCCCATGTACTCAAAGGCATCGTGACTGCAGCCTTGAGTGTGTTGGCCACGAAGGACCCGACCTCCATTGCTGATATTGTATGCATGTGCCAGTGCTTTGCCGACCACAATTTTCTGCGAATGGCGCCGGACACCTTTGAAAGCCAACCTACAGCCGACCCCCTCATCACGCGCACTGGAGCGCACAATCACACCACAAAAGCTGCAGTCCCTTCTCGGCAGGCTCCATTCCTACCAAGTGTGGAGGAGCAGTTAACGGAACCTAAAATACGCCCCAAACACGTGACGGTGCAATCACAGTACAGGCACAAAGCAATCTCATGATGAGTCTCCACATGCACTGAACACTAAGAACCTGATGTGACGATAATGAGGTTTACGTGGTGAACACGCGCATAAGAAATGTCCGCAGCACTTTGTTATCCATTTCCAATCTGTCAGATCGGACAACACCAATTACAAGCAATGTGCAAATACTCTGTTGTAGGGTTGCATGCTCTACACATTCGCATTTGCTGCACCCACGTGATGCACAACATTGCAATCTTCACGATTTGCGAATTTTATGAGCAGTACCTAACAACATATTCTGACAGCCTCGTGACCGGGCGGGTCTCGAGGAACGGTGCGTCCATGTTGCCCCACTGGGGCCCGGCTGCGGCTCTTCAGCTGTTTCGGTGTCATGGCGCACCACTGATGTTTCGCTGGCCTAGTAATATGCCAATATAAGGGAGGAGACTATACTACCTGTATACTGAATTTCACATGCGATATGCTACTACTTTGCACTGCGACACACCTGCACCCTCTCTTGGAAAGTGTACAGCTACAGACAACACAATTTCAATTTCAACACAAGGTCGAGTTGCTTCACCCTGCACTACCACTTCATTGGTCGAGTAGCTAAGAGGATCTAGACGGCACTACGCAGGGCATGTGTTGTCCACCACGATGGCATAATGTGCACACCTCAGGCTGCTCTGTATTTACTGCTGTGTGCAACCACAGTGCACTTCCCTGACCTTCTTAGGCACTGGCATCACCATCGAAAAGCAAAATGCAAGAGTGCACTTGCAAATAGTATACTCACTTCAGAGCTACTGGAGACGAAAAAGGGCTCTCCGAGCCCAGTGGAGCAGCCACCCCCGATAAGCTGGAGGACGCGTCCTCGGATGCCGCCTAGTCGGCCGCCGCCAGTTGCCCTGCAAGGAAACAGTGCGTTCGTAAGAAGACGAACCGCATTCATGAAAGCCTACTTTTCACTTGCCTCTGCTCGGCCGAAAGATTGCCCGCGTCACGCCTGCATTTGTACACGAACTTGCACCACCACAGCCTCCACTCTTGCTCTGTCTTAACTGGCGGCCCTTCTGCGTTGAGAAGTGCCGCCAGATTCCATAAATCCTTCCTTTTAGCGGCCGAAAATTCCCCACCGAATTCCTCCGACCTACTAGCATGCCGGGGGTTACTTTCCATGAAATTTACCACAATGTCTTCTTGCCGAATGGTGATTTGACGTGCAGGCGTGGTGCTGTGGTGATCTTCGTTCATCTACAAAAACAGGCAAACTGGCCGTCTGCGAGCAAGACCGCCAACTAAATGAACACATTTTCTGGGATGGTAGCCTTTATTTCTGGCAAATAATTAGTCTCCTGCTATTTCTTCTTTTGAAACCTGCAATTTAGTAGAAAAACAACGCTCTGGAACACTGCCGTGTGTTCACAACTCAACGCTTGCATCGCACACTTACCAAATTTTCGGACGGCAGCAGAAGGGCAGCGGACGACTATAAGGCGGGGTCCCGCGCGTCTTCCTCGAGGGCTCCGCTGAAGCTTTGCCATTCCTTGCATGACCTTGGCGGTGCGCGAAAACATTGCACACACCCATTCTCAAATTGAAACGGCCACAATAAAACTCGCACACGCGCTACGCCGGTTCCTTTCGTGTTTGCTCAACTCTACCGATTTTCAATATAGGGCGCCATGTTGACTCGACGCCCCTCTGGCGGTGCTTGATCACTGACATACACACGCAGAAACAAAGAACGCCGGTTTATGATATCACCCAAATGTTGCTTTGCAACTATGTCAGTTGTAGCACAATTTATTCATTGAAATATAACATTTCTCACTTTTTCTCCCATTCCCTTTACATAAAGCGACCGGAGCCAACCGTGGCCATTGCCTAGAACCGAGCGACGGCCACTGCACTCGATTACAATACACCCGAGTCGTTCTAAACTTGCCGGGCGCGTTCTCTCGTGCGATGTGAAGCGTTAGTGGGCAGGCGCTCGGCTTATTGGATGTGACTTTCGCGAAAGGCGAACGTTTCAGAATACGGCCCCAATTGCAATACATATTCAGAACCCTGGCTTGTGTTCGCTTTTTATTTGTCCTCGGTGTGGGTTCATGCACATGTATGCCGGCGCACCTGATTTGCTGTGTCATTTATGTAAAAATGAGGGAAGTATTTTTCGTGTGATGCACTTCTATTAAACTTCGAGTCATGAGTGCGCCCTGGTTTAGTCTTTTTGGTAGTCCTGAACTTAGCGTCACCTATTACGCCCCCTCCTCTTCTGCTCTGGATTGGATTGGGGCAGCTCGCTACGTGCTTGCGCGCGCTTTTCGGAGCGCAGATTGGGTACGCCTGCTTCCTGCACTATGCTATTATACGATCGCTTGGCGCGGCTTTCCTTTCCTCTGGAACGATTCGGCGGGGCTTGGTGCAGGCGCAGACTTAGTGTGCGCCTGCTTTTTGCTCTGGGCTTTCAACATATCGCTCGCTGCTCTTGCTTATATATGAAGACGAAGTGAGCGTCGCTTAGCGCGGAAGTGCTGCACCGCGGGCGTGCCGTGTATGTAAGTATCAATGCCGGGAAACATTCATATCAATCAATATCATAACATTTTATATCATAATATCATATCAATCATAGCAGTCGATGTATCAATGCCGGGAAACATTCATACTAAAGAAAACGGCGCTTTATTTCGTTTCATTTATTCAAGCCTTATAGGCCCGGAGGCGTTACATAATACGGAGGCAAAGTGGGAGGAAGTCTACATCAAACAAAGGAGGGAAAAGAGGAAGAAAAGATCGACGATGAATGGAAAAGGAAACAACGCTCAGGAGGGAACCGAGCAAGCGGTACTATACTCAAAATCACTGTAAAAAAACTGCTAAACATTACAAAATGTATACTAAATAAATACTGCTCAATACGTACTATGCGTGAGAATGAATCACTAACTATTAATTACTGAAAGGGGTCAAGTAGAAAATGCATTTTTAACAAAACATTCTAGGTGAGGTGGATTGTTAGTTTCTCACGAAACATCGTGTGGTCGGCGGAAGAAACAACAGTCGGGAAGAATGTTCCACAGTGATATTGCATTAAAAAAAAAATCCTTCATGGAAGACGGTGCGGCATTGAATATGCGCTATTGGACAGCTGTGGTTGAGGGGGGGAGAGATTCTAAGCGGGGGTTGTAGTCGAGGGTGTCTGGCTATTGGGTGATAGTAGAAAGAGTGAAGCATGCAGAGACGCGCGATGATACGACGTGGTTGGAGACTGGGAAGATCCAGTGTGCGTTTTAAATGAGTTATGCTGGTTTTACTTGAGTAGTTCGACATGATAATGCGTGCAGCACGATTCTGAGCGGCTTCTAATTCGTAGGTGAGATATGCTTGTGTGGAGTGCCAGATAGATGATGCGTACTCCAGTTTCGGGCGATCGTATGTCTGAGTTTTTTAATAGCGGGCGGCGCAGATTTCAGATCACGATGCAAAAAACGAAGTGTGCGCGAGGATTTTGCACATATTGTTTCGATGTGAGTAAGTCATGATAATGACGATGTCAAGTGAACACCTAGATACTTATAGCAGTCTGTTCGTGGTATTTTAGTTAAGCTTATGTGGTACACGTAATTTGTAATGCTGCGCATACGGGAAAAGGACATACATTGGCACTTATTGATGTTAAGAGGCATGAACCATTGTTCACGCTATGAAAAGATAGTGTCTATGTCTTCTTGTAGGTCAATGGAATCACCAGGGTTACGGATGGCGTTGTAGATGACGCAGCCTTCAGCAAAAAGTCGAAGTCTGGTTCTTGTGTTACATGGCAGGTCATTTATATAGATTAAAAATAACAGGGGGGATAGGCCTTTTCCCTGTGGGACACCGGATGCAACATCAGAAAGGTGTGAGTCATCGAGAGTTAGCGGATATGTATTGTGCGCATCCTTTTAAGAAATGTTCGATCCAAGTAATCAGTGATTGGGGGATTCCGAGAGTAGATAATTTGGCAAGGAGGTGATAGTGGGGGACGCTGTCGAAGGCCTTCGAAAAGTCTATGAAGACAGCTTCAATTTGTAGGCCATCGTGCATGTGTTGCAAGATATCGGTGAATTCAGAGAGCTGAGTTTCGCAAGATAATAGTTTTCTAAATACATGCTGGTATGAATAGAAGTTAGTTGATTCAAGGTCGTGATTGGTTGCTGATATGTTCCAGCAGTTTTGAGGGGATACTGGTTAGAGAAACTGGACGATAGTTACATGCTTCTGTTCGATCACCAGATTTATGGACGGGAATGACTTGATCGAGCCTTTTTCGAATCGTGGGGAACTTCACCAATACTGATTGATTGTTGGAAAAGTAACCAAAGTATTGCGCTTGACAGGGAACTGGTGTTTTAAAGTAATTTGCTGCTGATTTCATTCCATTACTTTGTCATGTACCTTCACACTGGGCAGAGCTGAGCGATCGCTTCTAACAAACGAAGAAATGAGCCTTGGCTGCGCGTGTCGCCAATAATTGGCTCCCACCACAGCCCTATGACGCGCGACTTCAGCAGCGGTGCAGTTACCTTGTAGCCGGCGGAGAGGAAATGGCGCTTCACTTTCTTTCAATAACTCTATTTTTTGCGTGTGAACACCCCAGATCGGGTCCACACAGTTCACGCTGTGGTTTACTGTTCCCCATTGCAGATTGAGGCTCGCTCCGTTAGCATCCACTAAGTTCTGGATGCAGTTGTATCCGGCCCATTCATCGCTGTGGTTGGTGGTCCCCGGTTCAACGGTCGCTGCAGTAATAGGGCCTAACATCGCCGCGTCTTGTCGGTCGACCTTGAATAGTCGGAGCTGCCCGGTGGTCACGCAGATGATGCCAAATACTCATGGCACGCGATCTGCAATGCCGCCGTAATTTTGGCTGCTCGGCGGAACGTTGTCGCCCGTCATCAGGCGGCCTCGATTGTATTTTCGCTTGCCGCGAAAGAGGCATTCATCAATTTGCGCAATCCTCCCGGGGCCACCTAGTTGGGGTCGCGCCAGCAGCTCGTCCCGCACGAATTGAGTAGTTCCTTCAGCCGGCGATGAGGTGTTCCGACAGATTAAGCAAGTCGCAGGTCATCTCCTTCAAGAGCCACGTGCCTATGCTTTTGATCACGCAGTACGTGAGCCAAATCACTTGCCGCCTGGATACGTGGACGTTCGGGTAGCCAAGGCGGTCCGTGTTGGCGAAGTAACTTCCCTCACCTCTCTGCCCGTGCAGTGCAGCGGTACCGTGTAACTGCCACAGCTGCTTTCGGCTCCTGCTGCACCGGAAGGCAGCCCGGCGTCCATTCTGAGTCTTCCTATACAATGTGACGACTTCGCCTTCGCAGGTGGGTTGGTCCGAGTTGAACCCCAGGTCCTTGCATGTGCGCCAGTACTCCGATGCTGCCACGCGACCTGGTCTGGCGCTGGCGCGCGGTGGGCGAACAAAGTGCTTGAAGCCGGAGCGAGCCAAAGCGATGGTACGAACTCTTCCTCCCCAGCTGCATCGCTGATAATTTGGCAGATGGTGACAATGTTGGGGTCGATTCGCGTGGCGGCCTTAACAACGACTGCAGCGAGAGACGCGGCTCGTCTTTTGTAGCCCCGGGATCCGCTGCAGCAGAATCCTCTGTTAAGGACGGCTCACCCAGGAACGTTAAAGTAGCGTGGAACTGGCGGTCTGGAGCTTCACGAACATGCAGGGGCCGAGGCACACATTTGAGACATATTTTCAAGCTTCCTTGATTATAAAGAGTATAAAGAGGCACATTCATACAGGGCAACTCGATCGTCCGCTTACAGTTCATTCTGCGTCTTTTTTACGACGCTTGACAAGGCTCTGCAGCTGGCACGGTAGTGCTCGGCGTCTCCTAGGAATACACCACAACCTGCCAATATCTGCCACCACTGGTCCTCGAAAGACATGGCGGCGATCAGACAGTTGCACGCGAGCACATGGTCAACGCCTGGGCAAAGTTTCAGCATGTGAGCGCCTTTCTTAAGTCTGTTCTTGTGCCGAAGGAAACCCAACATGTCTCCCATTCGCAGGTTCCTGATGCCAAGGTCCGCCTTAGTGCGATCATGGTGTTGCTGCAAGGCTAGCTCGTCGTTCGGGTAGTCTTTCAATAACTGGTCAATGTCATCATCGGTGGGCTGTGGACCTTTAACACTGTGGGGAGGACACATAGCCACCACCCTCTTCTTGCATATGTCAGCCACCAACAGGCATTCCAGCCATTTATGGGCTAACAGGGAAGTGTTTCGAGTGTATAGCGCTTTCAAGCAATCTGCAGGCTCATTCGCGAACAGAGTGGCACCACTAAAGACAGAGGACCAGAACGCCGGGTCATATTCTATGCCTCGCTGCACGCATGTGGGAAGCACGGCTTCGACGTCGTCCAACTTGCCGCTCTCTGCGAGCTCACAGCACACTTCGTCTAGTTCATTTTGCCAGTTCAGCCCAGGATACAGCCCGTTCTGGATGAACAGCGTAATTTTCACTTCTTTGCTGCCTTTGGGGAGGGGGGGCCAAACTGGGCAGACTTATCTCCTTTCCACCACCAGCGTCGGCCTGTTCGTCGGACCGCGTGTCCGACTGCTTCGACTCCTTGGAATATGGCCCACTCGGAGCGTTTTCCGCCAGGCTCATGAATTTGAGGACCCCCTTGCCCACCGCTGGTCCATTTCGGGTCGCAATGGGTTAGGGCACATTTCTCGAGACAAATGTGACGCCCGCCGACCTGCCCTCCACACCGTGGAACAGTGTAGTCATCCATGGGTCCGGCGGTCCATCACACAAAAGGGCCGTCACCTCCTGTCACTCGTAGTCTTACCAGCCTGATCAGGCCGATAGTAAAAAGGGATAAGGCCAGGCGCCGAAGTCGATCTGCATAGGATCACCGCTTCAGTCCTCTCTGCCCCGAGCCACGGGCACTGGCGCTCACGCTGGCTCCGGTGCACCGGGTTCCACTTTACCAGACTTGTAAGACCTGAGGGCATTTAAATAGAAAGTTGGTAGAGCTTCTAAACGATGGTAATAGGCATTTTTGTAAGGGGTAATACTCAGCTCTGTTTGCCATATGAGGCGCACTTTCGATATCACTCTATAATGTTGTTAAGCGTGAGGAGAACGGAGGACCGGTAAACGTGCTTCCGTTAGAACACAAGGTCATACTGGCGCAAGGTCTTGCTGCGGGAGTTTTTCCTGATGGCTGCCAGGTTTGAGAGAGCCGTGATTAACTCAGTGGCACGCTTCTCAGAGCTGAAGTCAGGGGCAGCGGCCGCTTTCGGCAACTTGACGTGGCAGTCCAGCACGGGATAAGCTCCATTCTCTGGTTGCATGTGACCGGCCACCTGGATCAGCTAGGTGTAGTAGGGCGTCGATACGCCTGAGCCCATAGGCGCAAACCCGTTGGCAGGGACGATCTTCCTACCGGCAAGTTCGGCACGCCTCATTCTTGGGACAGTGCCGTTCAGCTCTAGAACAATGTCGAGGGCCAATTTGGTACAGAAGGCTCTCAGCGCGAGTTTCTCAGCTTCACTGGAGGTTACTTGCACACCGATGCGGGAATAGCGGTCCATTTCCTGTGTCCGCCGAAAGTAAGTCCGCTTTTATCACGTCCAGGGGAACAGCAAGTGAGGCGGCCCAAGCCTGGACGTGGCACTGTCCGTTCCAGGGCCTGAGGGCAAACCCTGCCAATGATGTGGTTATAGAGGCGAGCGTCTTGTCGCTGTGTATTTTCGTAAGCATGCGCTCGATCACATAGTCCACAAACTCCTGTAACAATCTTGCATCTTGTCATCGTGCGAGTACGCTGCCCACCTTGTCAATGCGTGTGACGGACAGAGGTATGGTGCGACTCGGGTAGGGTCGGGCCCGATCGCTCGTCTCCACGCGTAAAAACTCAGTACTGCCTGAGCGTAGAGCGAGTTTGCTCTCATTGGCATCGGAACCCAACACATCATACCCATTCTTCACTGCCAGGACATCGTTATAGTTGTGAGAGATGATCTGGCTGCCGTCTCGACGAAGTATTTGCCAAGTGTCGCCATGATTTCCGTGGCGCCGGCACTTGTCAGCGAGTTATTTTGCCGTCTCACCTAATACAGCAGTCAAGCCACTACCCACTGCCGAGGTTGATATCAGTCCTGACATCAACCCTCCCAACAATGGGAAAGTCTGCTGCTCACCCAGCTCAGAGGGGGGGGGGGGGCAGTGATGGTAGCGGTACAGAACACTTGTTCCAGGCGGGACTCGAACTGCTCGGCATCAGAGCGCTGCTGTGGGGTCGATGATGCCAGCGCTCGTTCGAAGGTGACCTTCTGAAGCCCCCACCTCAGCAGTGCTAGGCTGATGATCAAACCTTGCGAAGTCATATGGGATGGCGAATCTGCCCTGCTGCATCAGAGCAAACGTGCGCTCCTTTCTGGTTATGTCTTCCAGCACCGTTTCTTCTCGAGTGTTGTTCGGCCAGTTTAAGTAGGCGCTCCCGGATACGGCAAAGAGACAAGCTTGCTGCAGGTATACTTCCAAGGGAACTGACACGGGCAAACGAATTTTGCCAAACTCGCTTTTCACCAGTGCTTTGTTCTGCTGGGAACAATGGGACCTCCCAGACTCAACGGGTCCCGCGATTTTCACTGAAAATCTGACAACAGAAAAACACAGCAAATATGACTTAAATACTGAAGGTAGGTTGCACAACACTACGCTTAGAATTACAAAAAGAACCGTATGACAGTGGTTGAAGAGAAGAAAAAGAGCTGTTTCACGATTGCGTTGACGTCGTCAAAGAGGACAAGATGACCAACAGCCTAGCTCGCTCAACGATCACTGCACTATACGTGAAAACGCAACTTTAGGATAACATCATGACAGCGAAAGTAGAGCAATGCTCTAGGGTCATGCGACGTTGACGTCAATAATTACTTGCAATATGAACGTGTAAGCTGTCAAAAATATTTTCAACGTCACCGCATGCCACGCAAATACATTTATCTTAATTATGTATTTATGTATGAGAATGCATCAATCTATCGTTGTCGCGAGCAACAGCGTCGCAGCGCAAGCCAACAACATTGCTTGCGCGCGTGTGTCGCGTTAGCACTGAGCGCGCGCATCATGAAGCACGTACCTGTCATCACTGTTGCAGCTTAGAAAATGAAACTCATGACCACAAATAAGTACATTTGTGGATTCCCCGCTATGCAAAATCGACGGTGCGCGAATGACTACGCAGTTTCTATGTACAAGTATACGTTTCGAACTGCGTTAATTGTTTTCACCTTTTCTCTGTTATTAAATGTTTGTCATCATGCTATATGTCTTACGGTACGCGTCCTTTCTTTTTTTCCTTTCGCGCTCCCTTCATGTCTTATACATAAAAACTAGCGTTTCGGCTGTATTTCCGCCTTCACCCTCGCCATGTTGTATCGTGGTGATTCGATGATCAATACCGCGAAAAATTACCATGATTATATGATGGTGCAGGCGGCCTAGCAAATTTCTCGATGACACAGAAGCGCCGAACGTTTAATTGGGCTGCTGGAAAAATAATAAAGAATGAACATAATCAGGAATTCACGTGCAGTGCACACAAAGGAAAAAAGTCATGCCGCCGAAGAATTTCCTTTCGCAAACTTTCCGTTTTCCCTTCATTTGGAGCTTCAAACCTCGGGTTCAGCCACATGGATGTTTCCGCTGCCACCGAATATTTCATTATTAATTATACCAAGCGAATAATTTGTCCTGTCAAGTTTGTTTTATTTTTTCGTTGTCTTCCATGAGTGCATGACCATGTCCTACTTGTATTGCCCCTTGAGGGGGAACTATTGTGGCTGCAACAGCTGGCTCAGACGTTGTTTCGTGTGTATTGATTTGTGTTCATTGAATAAATCATATAATAATAATAATCTTCATTTGCACTACAGTGCGCAGGCGAGTGGCAATGATCAGATATGCCGCATCTTTTTCACCGTTTTGTGTTTTTATCCTGCCATATCTGCCCTGCCTCATTGACGACTTGCTGAAAGCAAGTTGTCATTCCATTTCTTGGAATTTTGGACATTCCCCTTGCGACCATCTTTCCAACTTTACCGCTGTGTACCAGTGTAACTAAATGGGCAGCATATTAAAAGAAATTCGGAAGGCGACCCAGATTCCAACTTTCCATTAGCAACGTCGAGAGGGCACGCGCAGTTTTATTACTATGCGCATTTATGGCACTTGGTCCTAACATCTTTGCTGCATTATAGCATTGTTTTGATTAGGATTAAAGCACTTGTTGAAATTCTGGCGTTCTTTCGAGATACATTTTTTAATATTGCGGCCCATTGACTTACGCTTGTGCATTGCGGTGGAGTTGAAGAGATGGTCGCAGGGGCGATGTTCAAAATTCCTGGCTATGTTCAGCGCACTTTCTTTCCTGGCAGTTCGAACAACGAGACTTTTCGAACTCTAGCGGTGTCTAGCCCTGCGGTCCGTTTTCTCGATTCTGTATCAGGTTAGTGAACTGTGCATACACCCGGTGCCTCGCGTCTCGGCGAGGGTCCTATATGCGTTCCGTAATGAACAAATAGGCTTTAGTAGGCTTTACTGTAGAACAGCCCTGTAATGTTGTGAGCTGCGCAGAGGGACACTAACTCACATACATCGCTAACATGTTTGAATAGCTAACTGGAAAAAAACGAACAAAGGACTAAGTTAGGCAGACGAGAGCATCTTTGTACACTATATACATGGTCATAAATACGGACACTTGCAATCATTAACAGAATATAACAGCTTCATACAGAGTCATCACTATCATTAGCACTTCCGCCAGCAGACAGTGACTGGGTGGACTAGAGAACACGGTCACTTGCGATCAATCACACAATCTAACAGCTTCATACACAGTTATCATAGTAGCAGCCCAGCAAACGGGCTATGACTGGGTGGTCTAGAGAGCAGGGACACGCGATCAATCACAAAATAACAAAAGCACTGAAACTTCAACATACCTCGTATATCACTGGCATGCCCCAAGTATCAATCCACGATGTGTCCTTGAGAAACCCTCGTTTATACTGGTGCGCATTTGTGTAATTCTAATACTGCATACGTACAGGGACATTCCACGCGGCTTTGCGTATCTGACTTTCGTATCCTCCAGTCATCGTGCTTGGTCACACTCGTCATAATGTCTTTTCAGTTCTCCGCAGCTGTCGAGAATATATACACTATGTCGTGCATTAGGTCCTGCTTCACCCGCGCCTCTACAGTGAACTGAAATATTTGTGTCCATCTATGTAGCAGTCGCTTGCTTTTTCGATTGCCGATTTTTTGCCACGGGCAGGCTGCGGGTACCCGTGGGTCAAAAAGTTCTGGTACAAGGCAAAACCGGTAGAACTTGCTCAAGAGCAGTAGCATGTGGTCACTCCAGAAGTTGTCATCTCTTGCTATCTCCTGCGCACACAGACTTTTCTCCGTTCTGACAACGAACAAACAAGCTTGTCTCTTAGTTATATTGAGCTGCCCTTGGATCTGGCACCAATAGTTGCTTCTGCTTTTTAGTGCAATCTTGCCACTGCTGTCAATGGTCATGTGATGTAGCTTTTTCTGCTCCCTTGCTTCGGCGATGGTCATGGGGCTTGCTGGTTTCGGGCACTTCGCTTCGACAACATTGTGATTTCCTACTAGGCCGTCAGGACTTGCGGCCAGGTAACAGTGTGCAGGGTGGACAAACAGACTGCTCTTTTGCACCTGGACCCCCAGATGCTCCTCCAGCTCCTGAACGGCTAGTGCTTTGTGTTGTCGGCCGAAGCGCATTGCGTCAGTATAAGCAGAATTATACAAGAGCGCGCGAATGGTCTTCTCGCAGCTGGTGTGTTCTCTCATTTTGCATACCCTGCCAAAAGACGAAGCGGTCAGGCGCTTCCTTTGCTCCTGGAACCATACTGGGCTCTCGGCCTGTCCTCTCGTATCTCGTTCGAGTTCTCGTTGCTCTTGCGACAGCTCGAGAGTTTCCAGAAAGGCTTCGCGTCCCTGTTCTTCTTCCATATCGGGTTTCTGTGTTCGGCCCGTAATCATTATCCACGTTCGCATTCTTATGCGGCAGCGAGTCCTCTCCTTCGGTGCTCCTTACCGTTGATTTTGCGGCGATTTTGTGACCAACAGTTCTTATCAGTCGCGTTTCCTTCGTCTTTACGTGGACTTTTCTCGATCGCCCTGGCTTGCTTTTGCACATGCTCTTATGCAGCACACGGTGATAGCCTCCTCAGGAATTCAAGGGTACTGCCGCACCGAGGCATCTCGTGCTGTACGAACGCCTTTGGCAAAGGTTCACGCGCTTGCCTCCGACGAATTTCGCAACCACCGAGTTGAAGTACTCGGCGGCATTGTTGTCCACGTTGTGTATTAGGCTGAACGAGTTGTCAGGCACTCGATTCATGGCTACGAATATTTCCTCATACACGCCCGTGGACCGCAGCTCTGGAACTCGGTTCAGTTCGTCATTTTTGGGCCGGGACAGAAGTAGGTCGCACAGTTCTGGTGCTCGCCGAAGACATGGCTTGGTCCATTTCTTATGTGGGCCTCAAGTTGTCTGATATTCTGATGCATAGCACCGTCCTTCGAACTGCGATATTTTACTGTAGAGGCGACGCCACTGCGCAGCCGCACTGCTGCCTGAAGCAGGAGCACCTTTTGGGAGGATGGTAACCTTTGTGGTCTTTTTCGCTGGGCAATATCTCGGATGCAACCTGAGTAGTTCCGCAGGACATGATTGCGGCATTGTACCTTCTGCACAATGTGGTGGCCATACGGCGCTGCTTCTGGTACGCACTTGTAAGTGCTAGAGTCACCGTCGGCTATCAGCCTAGTGTATATTATTTAGGCCGTGGATATCCAGGCTGCGCCGAAAATCATCGACAATTATGTCGCGCCCCATGCTTGTTGAGCTACCGCACGAATTTCGGCAGGAAGTGTGCTCCCTCGGTCCTCCAATGACCTTTTCCCTTGCGGAAAACGTGCAAAATTTATTTCGCACGCGTACGAAAAGAACCTTCTTCGTCCGGAATTCGTTGGCAGCCTGGGCAAAAAAGAAAGGGCAATGACACTCAAGCATTTTATAATGTGTCAAAAACGAACGATCATTTCAATTTGTGCATCTGCGACTGAAAGTTTGGGAAACAAAAATAAGAAAAATAAACATATATGCCTAATTATGGATAACCGCTTGCATGCACGGGTTCTTCGGAGATCCTCGACGGATAAGGGCGCCACTGATTATGACCATGCCAGTTTCTGGCGGCTGTAGTTACTATCCACTTACAGCTCGAAAATAAAAGCAACGTTTGTTCACGATGACGTTGTGCAATAGGTGGAAACATCGAGGCGAAATCAAAACATACTCATTTCTTTTCAATCCTCCGTGGAGAGACGTGAAATTATGCACGGATTCGTGGCATGTTACACTGCTGCAAGAAATGCGCATTCCCTAGATGTTGTAATGCATTTACATCAAAACTGTTTTTGTTAGACGAAAGGAAAATGGGATGCGCCACAAAAAGAAACAGCAAAAAGTAGTGTTTGAAGTCTGTCTGGAGAAATGTCCTTTTAATAGCGATAAAGCCTTGTCGATTGAGCTACCTCGTTCGGGAAATGTGCACGTTCCCTTCATTTTTCACCACGTATGCCTTTGTAGACCTTGCAAGTGAAAAGCAAACAACTATGCGAAACTCTTGCGCTGTATGCGTACGCTCACCGATGCACGTTCTGCGTGGCTTGAGTTTTCACTAAGGAGCAGGTTGTGAATGCCGTGCTCCGCAAGTACACGTGCGGACTAATGGTGATGACGAGCACATCCAGGGCGTTCTACCAATGACAAGCAGCTCGCGTGCAAAGAGACACTATAAACCACTCATTGATGGCGGACATAGCGTGCTCTGGAGTGAGGCGTACTGAAAAAACAACTGTGAGAAAATCATGTACAGTGTGCTAAACGCTACATTGCAATTGTCTTTGATTAAACCGACATTAGGTAAACATTTACATATTATTTTTCGCTTGTTTCACTTGTAACTTATTTCGATGTCGGTAATATGCACCCTCACCATCATATTCACCAGCGGAGGCAGTGCGACAATGGGAGAAGCGCTTACACGAAACGCGCTTCATATTCCTGTTACAAACAGTACACGTGTTCACTTTCACTAACACGTACCTTTTTAATAAGAACAATTACATTACTATCCACACACGATTTTTCTCGTATTAAAATGGTGCAACAGTTAATTATATGGAATTAGCTATACCACTGACTGATCAAGTGCGTCATATGTTTGTACACGTAGCACCGTATTCGTTCTGAACCACTCTGTAATGGTGCACATTCGAGGTTTCACTAAATTATTCCCGTCATCCTGTAAACCTGGTTAGAGTGGTCTTTCTGTACAGAAACAGTGACATCATAGTACAATAATTCGATAGAAGGGAGAAATATCAATTCATAAATGGCACCCGCCGTGGTGGCTTTTGGCCGAGAGTGAAACGTAAGAAAGGCCCGTGCATTGTGCGCTGGCTGTACATTAAAGAGCAGGAGACGGTCAGAACTCTGCTATAGCGTGCCTCGTAGTGAGGTCTAGGTCTTGGCATGTGAAACCCCCGACATTTAAACAATGTTAACCGCATAAAAGCTGAACAGATTAGCTGTGGTTCCTGAGTTTAGGGACACTCTTGAAGTAGGCTCACGCTGCAAACAGCAATGTACATATTGATAAAGTGCATGGAAAGGATAAAGTTTATTGCTCATAGAAATCCGCCTGGCAACACTGTCCTTGTAAAAGGCACGTGACAATTGTAAGTGACCTGACAAGGGTGCTTTTGCGATGTCATTGTTGCCTTATTTTATGACCTAAGTCAAACGTTGTGGGGAGCAAAATAAACACGAGCTCCGAGAACGCTGCGGTCATACACAATAGGAAACAACGAGAATAATATACGAAGACTGATGTTACTGGGCGTGCATTACATTTTTCATACATGGACGTAACACAAACACTGGCAAAAGCGACATATTCATGCACAAACTACTTTTACGACGCTATTACGCCTGCGTATACCGGCTAACATAATTTTTTTCCGCAGCACAAGGTATTTCTCTGCATGAATTCCTTATTGGCGGATCAGAAATTTATATTCCTTTAATCGATTTCATATCTTCTTATGGTCGACATTGCACGTGCACATGGGATACTATACCTAAAAGGTGATGCCTTGCATATAATAGAACGAGAGATCTCCCTTAAAACGTCCTAATGTCTGTGTACTCAGATGCGCGGTGAAATGAATTGGTGTATGTGCTTCCAGTACTGCACTTCTTGCCGTTTTTAATTATTTGCCTAACAAATTGATGCAGGGAATTCTCATGCTTTCTTCTCTTTTATCTAACAAGATTTGTCGGAGAGCACGATTACGCAATATTTCTCTACTGCAGTGCAATGGCGAATATTTTTGTGTGTAGTCACTATTGGAGAAGAGCGAATTGCTCCTAATTTGCATACCTCAGCAAGTTTACTGATGTTCAAGTACTGCTTGACCGTTCAAGTATGGTCCATAGGGTCTCCTCACGCACAGAACCTGACACATAGAGTGTCAGGTTTCGCCTCGAGGGACGACGGCGTCGACTCCACCAGCCCGGAGGTTCCTGAATGCTCCTTTGCTCCATAGCCTCTGAGCTGCGATGGCTGTTGCCAACGCTAGTAGAGGTCTCTGGCGTGGCCCATTTCAGGTAGGGCAGAGCAGCCTCAGCTGTTCCCCCGCGGGCGCGGGTGGCCGTCGCCGAGTACGCTGCGCGTGCCTTGGGCGGCCGCCGACGTCCGCCGCGGTGCTCCACCCTGTTGCACCACTTCAGCAAAAGATGTTTTCTCTGCGAATGAAGGTGAAAGACGTTGCCGTGCTTCTCGGAAACTGATGTTCTCTTTGAGTTTAATGTTAATGATTTTTTCTTCTTCGAGGCTGCGCAAGATCTGAAATATGCAGGGTGGCTGCCATGGCAGTTCGCACTATGGGCCTTATTATTTCATTCGTCAGGAGAGTTATCTTTCGTGCGGCGCTTCGCACAAGTTAGTCGTCCTCGGCAGCTTTAAAAGGCATGGCAAAACCTCTGATACTTGTAACAGCGTCGTAGGTTTGGAACGTAAGGTCTTACACGCGCTTTGAGGTAGCCTGTTTCTATTGCGTCCAGGAGTGTGCTAGAGCCAAAACTAGGAATTATGCATTTGGTCGGTAGTTATTTGTTGTCACGCCTGATTTCGATACGTTGTACAAGTGTAACGTTTTCATCTTTCCGTCCATTCAAGAGTTCATCAGTCAAACCCATGATGTCTTGATCTACAAACACACTGTTGACGGTGTTCATTGTTCTGTGTGCACTAACAGATATGGTTTTGTCTCCAAATGCCATCAAGTTTGTTAGTTTCTTGTACTGCGTTTTCTCTTTTACTTCGATCAGAAAGTACCCGCTTACCATCTGGGTGGCTTATGGAGTTTCACGTGGCAAAACCACGTTCTGATGATGAGGCCCGCCGTAGTGGCGTACTTGGGAAATGTGGACCACCTGGGGTTTTTTAACGGGCACCTAAATCAAACCAAACGAATGTTTTGGCATTTCGCTCCCTTTGAACTTGGTGGCTTAGCAGGCTTTTGAAACGGTCTCTGTGAGGTATTCTGACACCAAGAAGGGTGAGATGTTTGCCGCTTTCTTGTCACTAATTTCAGAGTGAATCACCTGATACTTTGAGAGTTTGTCGGGTTTCTTCAAAAAGAATTGAAAGGTCACATTGGTGCGCCCAGAAGGGGTTCGAGGGTCCCATGGCATATGTTTGTTCGGTATCGATGCCAGTCACCCACCATCGAGCACAACGAGGGATCGCGGCAGAGATTGTGGTGAAGCAAGCCCTGCCATGCCAACTGTACATTACTATAATCGCGTATGCTATAAGTTGGCAGGTCATAGCACAAGAGGATAACCCTTGCCGCCAGGGATGTAGCAAGTAAATAGAAGCGAAAAGAAGACAAAAAATATTAAAAGAGAGTGAAAAACGAAGATTGAACAGAACAGGAAAAGGCGACTGCCGATTTCGTCCAAGCGGGTAAGTCTGGAGGCGCCGTCTAGGTTAAGCAGATGCCAAATAGGCCTGTTGCCAAGCACTCGTCGATCCAACCGCCAGGATGTCATTTCCCCAGACACGGCTAAGCCGCCCACGGCTTCACGCGGCAGGGTCCAACCCTCGTGTGCTCGGGTACCTGGTGTCACAACGCACTGAACGCCTTGCCTGCTCACGCAGGCGCTCCCTGGCCGTCCAAGTCCTCACCCAGGTCTTCTGGCATAGGCATGATACCGTCGCCTTAAAAGCAGTATCAGCTGCGCAGCGTCTGCTCACTCAGCACGTCCAAGGGGTTTGTACGTTGGATCGGAAAACACACGCTGTCTCAAAAGCATCCATTCGGCGTACAATTCGTACAGCCGAGCTAGCACACTGCAGCTCCGCCAGCCATGTTGAAATGGTTGATTTGGCCCTAATTTCCTGTAGATTTCCCTCAAGTTCTGCGACTTCATATCAGCTAGTCCCCAGAAGAAGTGCGGACTAGCAGTTGTCTAGGGAACATTTATCAGCCCGTTCATTACGTATTATATTCCAAGTCACCCATGGTCACCGCGTGCGCGGGCTCCTTAGCAAGGACGCCTTCCTCCTATTGCATCTAAATTGGCGGTGCCTTGCCCCAAAAGGCTAGCGCTAGGTGCACTTTAACGTAGTGTACGGCGGGCTGGGCGGGGCCGTGTCTGAGACGCTGTGTATATGCTTGCATGTTCGTGTGCTTTCGCCATTCACTTTTTCGCAACTGTGGGTCGCGTAATCATTTCGTCACTTGTCAGCGCAGTGCAGCTTCCAGTAAAGCCAACAACTCGGGCATTTATTGAGTTTAGAATGTCTCTAACACAGTGGTACACTTTATCCCTTACAATCCGTAGCCAGGCTTCGACATTAGTAAAATCACACAATATATCTTAGGAAATAGGCGCGTATTTTTATTCCGAATTGAACTGTAGGATATAGGCGCGTATTCCGATTTTCAGTCTTCCTGCTGGTGGCTTAATAGTGGGAATATCTGGTCTCTCTTCTGGTAATCAGACTAGCATCCGAGCGCAAAAGATTTCGATTTGGTTTCAACGCGTCGATTTGCTGTCGTCGAGTACCTTTCTACGGCTGAAGCCAATTCTCTGCTCAGATGGCAAGCTGCCTCTTTCTTTTTTTTTGTCACGCCCCTGCTGTCATTTCGTTTTAAGCATGAAATGCTTTTGGCTCCCGTTCTGGGCTACCTTCCAGAGAACTGGAAGGTAGCCCTTCCGGGCGGTAGCCCTTCCGGGCGCGCAAGACCAGAATCACGCGAGAACGAAACAAGAACATGCAGGCATTGATGCGAGAGGAAAACGACATCATCCGATTCGGTCTTGGGCCTCCAACCTCTAGTAGAGGACCGCATTACACGCTCTAGTTCCTGCCCAAACAAGTTAGAAAAGAAAATTGCTTCCGATTTGTTCCTAATATTTGTTCACAATATCACTCAAGCTGTAACTTCTTGTACGTTCAAGTTTAATTTCTCATTTCCAATAGCGACGTTCAAAAGACAAAGTGCACCATATACTTGATTGGCACCTTTTGGGATACAGGGGCCGTATTCTGTAGCGGTTCCTTTGGGAACCGGTTCCTTTGGGCTGCTGCCATTGGTCGGCGTTTCGTTGTCGTCATCCCTGGTGGGCGGGACGACAAATTTTGATGACGTCACACAGGTTGCCAATCTTCTGGAAAGGAACCGGTTCCCTGCTAGGAGAGGAACCGCGGAGAAGTGGTTCTCTCGAGGGTCGCGCGCGGGGGCGAGCATGATGTCGAGGGTTGCTAGGGCAACCGTGGGTGCCGGCTAACCTCGCGCCAGCTGACGAGCCGGCACCTAGACGAGACGAGACAGAGACGGCAATGGCGGCTCCTTTGGTTGTGTTGCTGGCGAGTGCCGAAAGACAACGACGCGACGAGAGGCAACGACGCGACGCGTTCGGCATGGCCGAAGAAGAGTTTCGGAGGCATTTTAGGCTCTCCAAAGACATAGTGTGACGTCTTTGCGATGAGCTGGAAGGACATCTCGGACCTCAAAGATTTCGTGGTGTCAACGCTACGATGAAAGTGCTGTGCGCGCTGCGGTTTTTTGCCACCGGGAGCTTTCAACGTGCGTCGGGAATGAAGATGCGATTGCACTGTCGCAGCCTTCGGTCAGCCGGATCATTACAGCCGTCGCCAAGGCCATTACAGTTGTGGGCAAAGAAAAAGGGTGGGTTACATTCCCATCCACGGCGCAGAAAGCCGCCGTCAAGGAAGGCTTTCTTAGCCGTGGAAAAATTCCAGGATTTCTAGGATGTGTGGACGGGAGTCTGATAGCCATCGTTCGCCCTAAGAAGCTCGGCCCCGGCGAAACGGAATCGTACTGGAGCCGTAAAGGGTATTACGCCCTCAACTGCATGGTCGTGAGTATTGTTCATTGACAAATATTTTCGATATGTGATTGCGCGAGTGCACGTTGTAAAAAACTTCGTTTCGTTATTTTTCATCAATTGCCGGTAATACTTGCGTTCCTATGAGAGAAAGTAGCGTTTGTGTTGTATCTGTAATGACGACTTTGATCTTTGCATAGAACACGGCCGCACTTTTTCAGTGCTCTCCAATCACAGATGAATAGCCTTTCCGATGCTACAATGTAAACACATTACGCGCGATTTAAACCGGAATAGACGCCGTAGCAGTGAAGGCAGTCTTCGTCTGCGAGCGATCCTAACAGAAGACGAGCCTTTGTGATTCTTATTCGACGTAAAACTAAAGCATTGTGGCCAACAGACTGTAAACGTGAAAAGGAGCATCCCATCAATGAAAATGGTGTGAGGGAGAATGATAATATGTGGACACCCATTTGCTCTAGCTGTTAATACGGCACATGCTGTTTCCGCATTCTTTCGCTTGTAATAGGCACTTTGTCTGAAAAAAAAAAAAAACACAGGTGGCACTCTTTAGCAGAATCTTATACAATATGGACGGAAGAAACCAAAGGAATTATTTTGCACATTGTGTTGTGACCGCACGCCATACATGAGCATGTGTACACATGCCAACATTGCATTTGCAGGTTAAGATGACATTGTTATCATGCTGATCATTAGTTCAACTGCCTACTGCGTATGTTGATATCTCTTTTTCTGTAATTGTGTTCGCTGACTGAACAGTAACTGATTGGCAAGTAGTGTTGTAAGCAAAAGGTTGTGCCAGATATTTGTTGTAGTGGCACTGACACCTTCTCTTTGCTTTCCCTTATGAGGTGTGTGACGCGAAGCTGTATATCCTGGCAATTGACCCACGGTTTCCGGGATCGTGCCATGATTCTTTCATCTGGAGGTATTCTGCATTTCGCCGCCGCCTCACTCGTGGCCTGTTACTTCATGGAGAAGTCTTGCTTGGTAAGTGCACCTAAAGTAGCAGTGCTTCTTCCACATGTAAAACATTCACAGAAAAATAGTTTTGCATCCTAGCAAGCTTTAAGCGTGATTTGCTAGAAATGTGTTGTGAATGCAGCAGTACCTAATGAACCTGCAGCGACTATCGAGAGAAACAAGTCTCTCTTAAAAGGCAGATATTTGTACCAGCATGTATACAACAGCTGACATGTTATGCTGTTTATTGATTAATTTCAATACACTGAATGCCACGTGGAGCGTTACAGGCAGGAGTGGAATTCTACAGAACACGTCAAAATGGCAGTTTTCAAGTATGGTGGAAAAGGGTTGGTGACAATGGACTCGGGGACCTGGTCCCTGTCCTTGGAACAAAGGAATAAGCGTGTGCGTGAAACTTTCGGCATCGACGTTAGTGATCGGTGTAGTATATATTGTAGAATAGTGCAAGTTGCGCTATTTTTCTTTGTGTCTCAATGTGTGCGATTTTTTTTGTTGCAGCGACATGTGGTGCTGGAGTGATTAGAAAGGATCAAACGGGTAGCTCGATTTTGGGTACCTTCATGAGAAGAGGTACGAAAGGTAGAGCAAGGATCCCAGATACTGGCAGCATATTCGAGAGTAGACCTTAGAAGTGTTTTATAATATAACACTTCTGAAGAGAGAAGAGCTAATAAGTTTTAGCGGAGGATGTACATTTAGGGAGGGGCAAATGGGATGAACGGAGCAGAAAACCACGAGTATGAAATAAATATTACATGTCCAACTTAACCTGAGAATGAGATTTGCAGCCAAGACAACAGGTGAAATTGGGCTTTTCTTTAAAATGAGTCAAACTTTCTTTACAACTTTCCGGGAAGGTAAATGTTTGATAGATATTGCAACAATAAATGCAAGACCCGCTCCTGTTGTAAAAGGGCCCTGGCGTAGACTGTGTTCTTGCATTGTGCCTTAATGTATCCATTTCGTTCACTGACATGCAACACTTTACAGGGGACTCTGGGTACCCGCTAGAGCCATGGATCATGACTCCTGTGCCTGGTCACCCAAATCGTCTCACAGCAGAGGGGCGCTATAATGAGGCACACGCATCAATGCGAAATGCCGTTGAGCGGTGCATAGGAGTCGTCAAGAGCCGCTTCCGATGCCTGCAGAGGTATCGGGTGCTCCACTACTCGCCTCAGAAAGCAGCCACTATTGTTGCAGCTTGTGCAGCGCTGCATAACCTCTGCCTTGCAGCAGGCGTGCCTCTGCCAGACGACCCAGATGACGACGGTGCACATGACGACAGCGCACAGGGGCCAGCCCAGGCACAAGTGCCACTTCAAGTACAGGTGCCACCGCAAGCGCACCCTGTACACCCTTCTCGAGCTTTGTTTCAAAGAGGCCGTGCGGTGCGCGAATCCATAGTTGGTGTGTTTCGGCTGCCCAGAAATTTGCGCATTGCCTACCTGCAAAGTGTGCGCCGGCGCACTCGCTGGCAAATGAGGCGGAGACATGTGCTGGTGTAACATGTTTTATTTTTCTTTTCGTGAAGTAAATAGGCCGTGCACTTCAACATAACACATTGCGTGTGCTCACATGTGGCTAATCGTAGTATGCTGCATACTGCGGTAGTGAAAAGCACATGATTTGTCTATGTTGAGCATGACAGATACACATGCAGTGACAAATAACCATGTGCCATTATGTTACTCCTTTGCTCTGTTCACTGTGCTTCTGAATATTGTCTCGCCAGGAAACTTTCTTTAAATAAAGGTTATTTCCAAGGTGAATGGCAACCAATCTTGCATTGTTGAATATTGCTTTGTGATGCCTATTTTACTGTGCAGTATGCATTGTTCCAAAGCTGAAGATGTCTGTTCATGTGTGACACGCAAGCACAGCACAAGTTACACAGCAACTGAAATGTCGTTCAGAGCAATCTGTATAGCACATATTCAAACGTATAGCTACAAACGAGACATGCGAAGCACTTTTTGGAGCAGGATTTCTTTAAATAGCAGACACTCATGCTTACTACTGCTTTGTTTAAACTCAAGAGTTGCTTCAACATTGCATTTCTTGCACACATGATTTCACATAATGCTCGTAATTGCTGCTTAACAAGGTGCAACAATATAAACAAAATCATGACAATGAAACATTTCTTTATTTATTCATTTTATTTATTGGGTACCTGCTTCGACATTCAGGCATTACAGCAGGGAGGGTACAACTCATATAAATGAACACTCAGAATTACACTCATAAAGCATGGAAGAAATCATCATTTGAACAAATACAGACAGTGTCAGGTGGTAGAGTATTCCAGTCTCTTATAGTACGAACATAGAAAGAGTAGCGGAAAGTGTCGCTTTTAACCCTCTATTGCATGGCGTCCCATATTTGGCACATACCGGTTACCATTCTTTTTCGCGTGTGTGAGATTCCCAGTTGAGAATGTGATACCGTCAGAGTAAATCTCGTAGTTATGCGCACTTATTATGGGCAAGTGCTGCCATCTCTTGAGTGATACGCAAAACAGAGGTGAAGTAGATTTTGGGATGCGACGTGAAACTCGGAGGGGGCAAACACGAGCAATTGTTTTTTTTTTTCTCTGAAAAGTTCGACCGCAGAAACGTAGAAGAATTATTTTGGCATATTTTTTGGCCTCGCCAATTCAAGGCAGTTACTAGTTTTCTCAATTTTGCCTGCAACTACAGCAGAGAAACCGAAATCGGTGTGTGCCATATTTGGCACAGTATGAACTTGAAAAACAATATATGGTAACGTGCTGCCATCTGTTCAATAGCCCGAAGCTGCAGGTCACTCTATCACAAGATGTAATTTTGACGATCGGTACGGTGAGGGCGAATTGTCTACCAAACAGCCGCCTGAAAAGTGAAAAGGAACTGAAATGTAAAGGAAGTGGTGCTTCAGAGGCACTCACAAGCGCGATAGATGACGTAGAGTTATCGTGTGCGCGTTGATACGACAACCGCGCCGTGACATTTCTGTCGAGCTTTGTTGGGAGAGATCCAGTCCAAAAGACTCAGCGCTGGTTTACCTCCACCAAGGTGTTTCGCGAAATTGATTGCCCCAGCGTAGTGAAGGTCCATAACAGGCACATGGGTGGTGTCGACCTGCTGGACTCTCTGTTTGGACTTTACTGCATACATATCAGATGTCGAAGAAATGGCACTATCGAATTTTTACGCCTATGCTAGACTTATCGGTACTAACAGCATGGGTATTGTACAGGAGGGTGCAGGAGCAGCTTAGGAGGAGACAAGTACTACCGCTGGCTCAATTAAAAGCAGAAATTGCAGAATTCCTTACCTCGCATAACAAGTGCCTACCCAACTAGCGACCAGGAAGGACTTCTAGTCAGGACATCGAATTCCATGTTCAAGTCAAAAAAGCACAGGGACCAGCGGCCGCAATGCCACCCAAAGACGACCGATCTGACCAAGTCAGCCACTGGCCAGAATTTGACGAGAAGAAACAAAGATGTAAGCGGCCACCTTGCACAAACAAGTCGTTGGTAAGATAGAGGAAGTGAAACATTCATCTGTGCCTGAACGCAGCAAACAACTGTTTCATTTCATTCCCCACATCACATTAAAAGGCCACCGTCCGTGAAGCTTTGTTTTCCGCCCATGGCAGCAAGAGCGCTCAGCCATCTTCATGGTGTGCCATATTTGGCACAAAGCTTTATCTTTATTATTACAGTCATCTTTGTTAATTCAATCAATAATGAAAGCTGAAAAAATGACTTTCATAATTCATGCAATAGAGGGTCAAAAGGAATCTCACATATTTTTAATTTGTGATCTCGCCTTTTAGAAACATATGTAGGCGGCTGAAAATACAATTACCTGGCTATCCCCGTATTAGAGTGGTATATGGTATGAAGAAATTTTAATCTGAGATTTCGGCGACGGTGTTCAAGAAGATGCCAATTTAATGCTTCTTTGCTTTCTGTCATGCTAAGCATCCTGTCAATTGCCAAGGACAAACCGAACTGCCCTGTTCTGCACTTTTTCTAGTTTATCTACAAGTTCTGTAGCATATGGATCCCAGCAAACACACGCATACTCCAGTGTACTGCGCACATGTGTGAAATACAGTTGCTCCCTAAGTTTCTGTGGCAAGCTACTAAAGTTACGTTTCAAAAAATCTAATGCTCCGACAGCCTTGTTCCTAACATGAGTAACGTGTGTGTTCCACCTTAGATCAGCAGAAAAAAATACATCTAAGTATTTATATTCTGACACTTGTTCAAGAGTAGCATTATTTATAGTGTTACAATTGCTGTCGTATGAGCTCTTCCAGGTAAAGGTGACGTGGTCACTCTTTTTCTCATTCAGTGACATTTTCCATTTTTCACACCATATGGCAATCAAATCCAAATCGTGTTGTAGTGCTTGTTGGTCAGATTCGCTGTTGATGACCCTATATACTATACAGTCATCTGCAAACATTGTAAATATTTATTTATTTATTTACATGTACCTTACAGGCCTTCGAGAAGGTATAGTGTAAATGGGGAAATACGGTAACATATTAGGATGGAATCGGGAAAGAAATAAACATCAGCATAACGAAAGGAGTACGCACAGAACATGGAAAATTATTACATTAGCAAATACAATATGTAGAGCAATAACAATAAATGGTAAACAACAACATAATAGCATAATAACATTGTAAACATTTTTGCATGTTATACAGTAGTAAGTATTGTAAAGAAATTGGGATCACTGAAATTCTTTAACTTGTAGAAAAAATGCAAGAAAATTACAAAAGACATGACGTGTTTAGATGGTTGAAACGGCATATTGATCGTTTAGCAGATTGCGAAATGCAGTGTGTTTATATTGGCATGCAATGGTATATGGTAGTGCGTTCCATAAACGGACCGCACGGGGCAAAGTTAAAAAATTAAAAGCGTGTGTGTTGCCATAAATCGCGACAGCGCGTCGACTTGGCGTTGACCTATTGAAACCCATGCGCTGATGTTCACCTCTTCGTCGGGCTCGAAGAACGGCGGGCAGACTCCGATGGCGCTCGCCCTTCTAACTAAGGAGAGGACGCGCCCTCGCGGTCCGGGCAGGCTGCCTCCTCCGGTTCCTCTGTGATTAACACGTTTGTTAGAATATGGTGCGCAAAAGCTCCGTCAACGAGTGTGCTTACCTGCTTTCGGCGTGCAAGGCGGCTGCATCACGGCGGGCGTTATACGCATCTTTCTTCCACACGCCGCGCCATTGGGCCGCAGTTTTCACTGCCGGGCCCTCAGCATTCAGCAAGGCAGTCACTGGCTGCCAGAGCTCCTCCTTGCGCGCCGCAGTCAGCTGTTGACCCAGCACACACGACGCCTTCGCAAGGTAGGGGTGCTCTTCAACAAATGACACGAGTATATCGCGCGGCCTCGCTCAAACATGAGGACCCAGTTTCGGATTCGGCGCGCAAACTGGCAAGTCCAAAACGTAAACAAAGTGAGGCAACTTGTTTGCATAACGTATGGCACACCACCTAGCGACTAAATAAGAAAACAACACAAATAAAATTACAACTCCCAGTAGCGGTCTGCGGCGCAAGCTCACATTTATTACTGAAAATATATTTGCAAGTGTTCTATACAAACCAATGTTTTTTTATCAAACCAGCAACATCCTTCAATTGCTATACCGTCCCCTAAGTACAAACAAAAATGATGACGTGATCTTCCGGCAGACCGCCGCTCGTTGATTGGTTCCCCTCACGCCGCCCCGTTCCACTCTTTCTCCGAGTGACGTAATCCAGACGTAACAGCCAAAGGGAACCGGTTCCCAAAGGAACCGCTACAGAATACGGCCCCAGGGTTGCCTGTGCTCTATTCAATGCCAGCGGCCATGAATCAAACAGGTGTTGGTTTTGCGCCGCCTCCTTCGAGAGATGGCGCCACGCTGCGTGACCAGCCCAGCCCGCCGCCAATTAGACGTTTGTGATGGTTGTGTAATCGTCGTAATTACTCCAACCAATCTGCTTTACCGGTAGCAATTTCATGCTTACGTCTACTTTCGATTACGGGAGAGCCAGTATTTTTTTGTTCACGTTTCGCAAGTTTGTCGATAGCAGCCATGATGATCACTTTCTTTTCCATGGCGGCAGCACTGCCGCCATTATCCGCCATGTTTACTCTCTGATTGGCTGTCGAGAGGTCACGTGCTTTGGAATTTGTGCCGGGAAGCGGAAGTATCGCAAAATGCAATTTTTGGTTTTCATCAAGATGAGGAAAGTGACGTCGAGCTGCAAATGTTACGGACTAATAAAATTTTTTGGTCCTTGGCAGCTATGTTGCGGCGTTAGCGCTTCAAAAAGAATGTGAGCGGTAGCGTACAGAAGCCAGTGCAATGCATCTGCAATTTCGCGAATATGTGGTAACGATGAACATATCCGTCATGCCAGCTTGCTGTTTGGCTGAAGGAATAACCCATGAGGAGCGCCACACGAAGGGCTATTTCGTAAAGCCGCCATTGCTGAGATTTCCCGCCATAATTTGTGGTGCGACGAGCCGCGCGAATTATGCTAATGAGCAGCCATATGCAATGGCAGCTGAGAGGAATGCGTATCGCCACATTTTCCCCGTCATTTGGCGCCATGAAAATCTCGTTCATAACACGTTCTCATAGTATTTGCATCGCTCTCGGGTGGTGTTGGAATTTGTGTTTGTGGCCATCATTTTTTAAAAGAACGCGTTTATACGAAATAATATTGGTTGAACATAGCAAACATTGGGCAATGTTGTCCACTTTTCACTGCTGCATTTGTATTGTAATCAAGATTAATGCCTTTTCGCAAAATCAAAAGTTATGACAACGGCGTCTTTCAAATTTATACGAAGAAATGTACGCAAGGCGGCGCCTTGAAGTTTCCTCTCGCGGTGCGAGTAACTAGCGAAGTGAACAAGCGATGGCAGCGCCGGCGCTTGCGTCGCGCTAGTGGTTATCTCTGGCGCACGCAACGCTATCGGTAATATTCGGCCGTTTCTCAGCCAGCCGAGTCGGGCCGAGTCACTTGCGTATCACGAGATAGCGATAACGTGGCCTGAAACGTGCGCACATTCTGAATTCTAAACATTCTGAACGTGCGCACGGTTCTGAATTCTTGAACGAATTCAGAACCGCGCGGTACGTTTTATAACCAGGATATATGACCGACAGACTAGCGTTACTAACCTGAAGTTCTCGCTATCACTCCCAACACAAGAGCTGCGAAGGAAGGTAGCTTTGCTCTGTCTCTTCGACAAAATAATTCATAGTTAGCATCCTACTACCCTTCCCCTTACCGAACCAAATCGTACATCCCGTCGTCTTTGTAATAGCCACAGCTTTAGGCGAATATTTGGCCGAACCACGGCTTTTAATTCATCAGCGCTTCCACGTGCCGTAAGCTACTGGAATGACCTTCCTGATCGCATCGTTGCATTACATGACTCTGCAGCCTTCAAAGACCAAGTACTGCTCTGGTTTTCCTAACTGTTTTATTCACTGCCTTGTACTTCGTTAGTCACCCTTTTAGCCGCCATTTCAATGTTCCTTCATAGATTGCATATACTGCGCAATATTTTTCTGGCCTTATATTTGTAACTTAATACTTCTCATTAGTTCTTTGTGTCCTGTGAAACTGTTACCCATTGTATAATGATGCATCAGCTGCTTTCTTGTATCCTTCATTTTCTGTACATGCCCCCCTCACACAATACTCCTATTTGGAGCCTGTGAGTATTTTGAATAAATGAATCACCACTGGTAGGTCGCGTATCTTGTATAAAGCAAGAAAACAAGCGCGTTGGCGCCAACATACGATGACTCATTCCATTTCCCGGGGACACGCATTCTAGCTATTGAAGCAGACGGCGACTTGTACGCAGCAGACGACGGAAGAAGCGTTTTCGAAGGAATGATCCTACGCTTTGAGATACCTGCTTTATTTTCACTGCGGAGGAAAACTGTTTTGCTTTACCGATAACGCTACATTCACTGCCTTCATTTCAGTTTCTTAGGCAAAACGTCAATTTGGCGTCATGTTACGAAAGCAAAATGGGGCCATCAGCGTCCTTTTATTCGCGTCGGGTCTACGTCACGCACCGAAGAAAATGGCGGAATGTCCAGAATAGCGCCCCAAGTCGCAGTTGCAAGCGCACAGCGCGCCGCGATAACGTCACATTTCACGGGGCGACGCGGGCAAGGAAGCACGGGGTGCCAAGTTCTTTTTTATGCTTCTCGTGAGATTTTCCATGCGATCAGTTCGAGACTTCACCGAAACGCGGCGCACAATTTTGTTGGCTGCAGCCAGAGAGTGAATGAAAACTTTATTGTAAATGTCCGGCAATTTGGGCGGGGTGGGGCTATAAGCACCCCAGCCTAGGTGACGGCCTCGAGTCCTTGGACTTGGACGGTCCACAGTTGATCATCGACGTCGTGGCTGAGCAGGGCCGCCTCCCAACGCGCCCCTCGGTTTGAGACTGCCATTTATACCCCGTTTGTCGGGGACTCCTGCTGCTCGCTACCGGTGCATGCCCACAGCATGTGCTGCAGCGTCGCTCTGGCTCCGCACTGCTTTACGATCGTCGGACAAATAAATGTCGGGGTAGCAGAGGTGAAGGATCGCCGGGTTCGGATATGTGTGTGTCTGCAATTGCCTCCGGGCAACCACCTGTTTCTTGTTTAGTTTGGCATGCGGTGGTGGTTATTTACATCACGGGTGGTATTCTGTAAGAGTCGACCTAGTGGCCTGTCCATTTCGGCCGCTGCTGATTAGCTAGGGCCACTCGTCTCCTCTCTAGTACAGCTGCATCCAATCAGCAGCGGCCGAAATGGACAGTCAACTAGGTGGACTCCTACAGAATATCCCCTCTGTTCAATCCGTAGTGTTGCGTGATGTCTCTGGGGACTGAAAAAATAGAACTTCGGAAAGCGCAGGAAAAGAGAGGACGCAGGTGCGGGCAGACATCTCGGCGAAATGTTGGGCGCCTTTCACCTTTTCGACACGCCTAGTCGCTGGCAAAGCCTGGCGTTTCAGAATGTAGCTCTTCAGACGTGGGGCGTCGGCAGCGCCGATGCAAGCCGGACCCCGCCGGATTCGGAGGAGCGCGTTCAGCGCGTTCGCGATTTGTTACGACGGAGTGGCATGATGACGAAGGCCGGGTCGCCATTGGCTGCGGCGGCTGGTGTGGTCGCTTCTCCCCTCCCCACTTCGACGGCGTTGCATTCGCATGCCTTCGTCGTCAGTTGCGCCTCACGTGTTGCAGAATCAAGCGTCCTCCCTTTCTTTAGATCACTATCGTCAGTTGTGCTTGCTGCCTTCGTTTGTGTTGGCGTTATCACCGACGCTCTGCGAAAGAACTGCTGTTACCAGAGGGGCCGTCCTGAGAAGAGTGCGACTGATGCAGCAGTCGGTGGTGGATACGAGGACCCAGGAGAAGCATCGCTGCCATCCGGGGCTCTCTACAGAGGGCATTAGAAGCGGTCATCTCCTTCCTCGGTGGCATTGGCCTCTCTGTGTCCCCGGCAAAGACAGAGGCACTACTTGTACACCCGCTAGCCTCCGCACGCCTCTACGTGAAACAGCTGCGCATTGCAAACACCACCGTCCCATGGAAGCGGCAGGTCACGTATTTAGGCCTAACCATTGATCATCGGCTCTCCTGGATTCCTGCTGTCAAGGCTGTCACCTCCAAAGTCCGAAGAGTCCAGGGGGCAGTGAGCAAGATGCAACAGCGTGGTCGGGGCTGCACCGTCAAGTGGGCGCTGCGGATGAACCAAGCGGCGGCCACATCCATCCTGCTATATGCCCTGCCGCTGGTTCTACTATCTCCAGCCAGGAAGCAACAACTCGAGAGACTGCACATGAGTGCAGTTAGGAGCATCCTCGGGCTCCCCAAGCACTCTCGAGTTGCTGCCACACTGGCTGAGGCTGGCGAATGGCCACTGTCGCTGCACATGCTCCAACGTGCCCTTGGGCACATTGACCGTCTGCACCGTGCTCCAGATGGTGGGGCTCTGCTCTGCCGACTGCGGAGCCAGCCACTATCTCGCATGGGGGGCCTCTGTCAGCTCTACGAGGAGCTGATTGTACAGCGACCAGTGCCCATGGTCACACCTCCGCCACACGAGAAGCCTCCAGAGGTGCACCTATCCCTGAATGGAGCATCAAAGCGCCGGACGCCAGCAGCAGCACTACAACAGGTAGCTATTGGCAAACTCCTGGAAGAGCTGGACGGCAGGCTGCTCGTGTACACGGATGGCTCCGTGCTCTCCAATGGCTCCGCAGCAGCGGCATGTGCCATCCCATCTGAGGGCAGGAGCAGGCAGTGCCGACTTCCTTTTCGCGCGAGCTCCACAGCAGCTGAGCTGGCGGGACTCCACCTGGCTGCAGACCTCCTGGCGGAGGACCCCCCGACAATACCAGTGGCGGTGCTAAGTGACTCACGACCGGCTCTCCAGGCACTCTCCGATCACCATCGACACGGAGTCACTGAGACCCTCCTGAGAGCAAAAATCTCGGCCCTCTCTGCAGTGGGGGTAGCCATCTCCTTCCACTGGCTGCCTTCCCACGTAGGAATCGCTGGAAACGAGGAGGCGGATGTCCTTGCTAAGGCCGCCCACCACCCGACCGTTCCACTCACCAGAGCAGTCGCAGCATCGGACTTCTCCAGGCAGAGACTCAAACAGCTGCTCACATCCAGCCATCCGGATAGCAGGGTAGCTACCAACCGCGCCCCAAAACTCCTCCCTGAGAACGGCCTCTCGCGACGAGACCGTTCCACACTCCTTCGTCTGCGCACGGGCTCCGTGTGGACGGCAGCTAGGCTCCATGCCAAGGGACGCATCGCCTCGCCGGCCTGCAGAAGGTGCGGTGACGCCGAGACCCTCTAGCACCTACTCTGCACCTGTCCAGCACTAGCCCAGGAGCGCGCTCCAGTCACTGCCACCTACCGACGGTATGGACTTCCGGCTACCTCAGAGACACACCTGCTCTTCCCGGCCCGCTACCACCTCCCAGCACTGGCAAGCCTGCTTGAATATGTGTACACAAACGGGCTCCTAGATCGCCAATAGACTCCGGCCTCGCACGGCCTCTGCCCGAGCGCCGGCCATCGCCCCTGGATGATGCTGACGTCTGCTGCCTAAAACCAATCTCTCCCTTTCCCCCTCTATCCTCTCATCTTTCTTTCCCCGCCCCCATTCCCCATTACGCTGCGCCGTGCTCCCATATGGGCTGCAGAACTGAGCGTACTTTCCCCCTCCAAAATCACGAAGAAGAAGCAGTCGGTGAACATAGCTGCCGCGAGGCTGACGCGGTGAAGGCTCTTCGTGTGCCGCCTGGACTTCGAAGCAGGAGTCGGCGCGTGTGAGTAGGCTTCGTATTTTTTGCGCTGTGCCGACAGACGCGGTGGCAATGCTGAAGCGGCAGGAATACGCCGCACTGCCGAAGCGCTTTAGCTGCTACGCATTACTCGTTTCGAAGCCGCAGAGGGGAGGCACCGCGTACAACACCAGCAAATTCACATTTTAAACACACCGACAAGCGTCACCGACACGAACGCATCCAAGAATACGTGTTGTGTCAACCGCAACGATGTATGTATTATGTATACTTCCGTTAAAATTTCATTCGCGTGTTCGTGCTGGTATGGACTTCGTGTTTGTGACCGTTTCTCGCTTTAAGTTTGCCGACTCCTTACTATTTGTGGTCGTTTTCTGTAAAGATCAAACGTCTTTGTGATACAATTTCAGTAAAGTACTAAATTCGAGCTTCTGTGGTTTTGTCGCATTTGTTCTGTTGTAGGTTCATGTGCAGTTGTACTGACTCCTTCCTATGGTCGTTTTGTCTAAAGGTGAGACGTGTTTTCATGTGATACGATTTCAATAAATTTACACTACTGAATTCAAGCATGTGTGGTTTTGTGGCATTTGTTCTAGGTTGTGGGTTCATGTGCAGTTGTATCGACCCACCTAATTTGCTGTGCCGTTTTTATCGAGATACAGGAAATATTTTTCATGTGATATACTCCTATTAAAAGTCCAGATATGAGTGCGCTTTTATTTGGTGTTTTCTCCGTGTTTCGTTTTATCTGTATTTTTGGTTAAAGTTCTCTCGACTGCCCTGGTTTACTTTGTGTATTCTACGAACCTAAACGAAGTATTTTATGTAGTACACTTCCATTAGACATTCTAGCGTGAGATAGATCAATTAGTACCGGGCAGCATTTTATGCTGAGAAGTTTCCCAAAGTACTATGTTGTCCACAGCGAAAGCAACATGCGAGTAAGAAAGCTCTCCATTCCTGGTGGCCACATGCCTGAAAGACAAAATCGGACCGACATACAACGCCTCCAAGATGTCTAGCGGTGACCTCCTCCTAGAAGTAAATGATAAAGATCAAGCAGAGAAGCTCTGAACTTGCCAGTATTGGCGATGCGACAGTGTCAGCCCTCAGTACACCTAATACAAGCAGAAAAGGACAGTAATCCGCAGAAACGACCAAGAAATCCCCACCAAACATGGCATACTCGCCTTAGGAACAAGCATAGTGCCTACATCGCTCGATGCAGCTTACGTTAGTCAATGTGAGGCCATATATCCCGAACCCCAGACGATGTTTCAAGTGCCAAATGTTCGGACATGCTTCTCATGCATGCCGAGCCCAAACACCTGTGCTAAATGCAGCTCCAATGGTCACCAATATGAAAACCACCTCTTGGCCACATTGTATGAACTACAAAGGAGATCACCCGATTTCTCGCGGTCTTGCCGTTGCTGGAAAAAAGAAAAATGTAATCGCATTACCTGTTAAATGAAAAAAATCTCGATCTTTGAGGCAAGAAAGCGATTGTTACATCTTTGGCGATAAAGTTATGCCGATGTGACGCAGGCGCGTGCAGCGTCACAGAGGCCTCCGCAGTCCTCCCAGCGAAAAATAGTCCCGCGGTGGAAGCAGCCGGCACTGGTGCGTCCTCTTCAAAGGCCCCGCAGACACCAGTCCCGAAGGGCCCTAAGATCAAGCGAACTCCAAGGCCCGAGACACGTGTCTCGGCGCCTAACTCTCGATCCTCCAGCTCCTCAGAGAGAGCGATGGAGGTCGACGCAAAAACCCCGGTGTCATCGACACCGAAGGACAAGCGCTCTCTCGAGCGCGGAAAGAGGGACACAGTCCCAATAACCACTCTAAATAAGAAAGCGATAACATAAAGGTTATCACTCCTTTGTATTAGCCTTTGTGAAATCTGTCGCCTCACAACTTACCTCTTATTCTTTCCCTAGTGCCATTTCTTACCTTTCAATTTTAAAATGGCTTTTATTATCCATTATAATTGTAGATGTCTCATTCACAATTCAGGTGACATCAACAGCTTTGAACCAGTTGCAGTGTGTCTCCAGGAAACAAATCTCGGCCCAAAATATAGTCAAATTCTCAAAGGTTTCACGGTTGTCCGATGGGACCGCGAATGTTGGAGCCGTTTGTCAGGTGGAGTAGCTATAATCGTACAGGGTGGCACTCCTACCCCAAATGTGCAATTCAATGCATCTTTAGAGGCCGTAGCTGTCACCGTTCTATCTTACAAAACCATCACCATTGGTTCGCTGTATATAAAACCCCACACCCATTTTACTACTAAACAGTTAGAAAATTTAACAGGTCAATTGTCGGAACCTATTGTTTTATTAGGGGATTTTAATGCTCATTGTACTCTTTGGGGCAGTCAAAACTTACGGAGGACAGCTGGTTGAAGGTTTCGTTTTATCGAACGATATTGCGTTTTAAATTCAGGTGCCCCGACCTTCTTGCTCACCATCTCTTCAATTATCTCAAATGGGGAACCATCGACACGTCATATGGTAGTGACCACTTACCCGCAGTCATTAAACTTTTATCGTCACCACCAACCTTAAGCACTAGGCCACGCCGATGGAAATTACAGCTCGTGAACTGACTGATTTTTATGGAGAACTCGAAACTGGATGTCTTCTCGCCGGACATAAGCGTTCATGAACTTCACAAAAATTTACTGAGGTCATAATCTCAGTGGCAGAAAAGCCGATACCCCAGTGATCGGATATTGTGCGCAAGAAGCTGTACCCCTGGTGGACGGAAGGAGTATTCCGACGCTAAAAAGAACAAAGTAAGGCCTGGGGAATCATATGGAGGTACCCCACCTATATCAACCTTTTACAACTTCAAACAAGCCAAAGCACGATTTATTCGAAGACAGGCTAAAAAATCATGGCAAAAATGTCTTGAATTAATACTACGGTCACATCGAAACGAATGTGGGACCAGGTGAGGAAATTTGGACCAGAGAGAACATCTTACACAATACCAGCACTTACCTTTTCAGGCACACAACACTACAGGACCAGGCTAACCTATTAGGTGAACACTTTTACATCTCCAGCTCAGCACACTATTCATAGATTTCTAAAATATAAGGAATCGGCGGAGAAACAGGCTGTCCACCACTGGGGACTCAGCTGAAATTTATGATACCCCCCCCCCCCCCCCCCAACAATGCATCAATTTAATAGTTTTCTTCTGCCGGTAAAAAAGCGGCAACAGGTCTTGACAGTGTCGACTACACAATGCTGGCACACCTATCTCAAGCATCGGTAGGGACACTTAAATCTTTCAACAAGGTATGAGAGTCTGGGGTAATGCCTACAGACTGGACAAATGCGGTAGTAGTGCCATTTCTAAAATCTGGTAAACTCGCAACATCCCTAGCAGTTATAGACCCATTGCATCGGGTTGTCTAACCAGATCCTATGACAGCATCATAAACGTAAGACTCGCATCCATTCTTGAAACAAGACGCCTAACAGGCATGCACCAGTGCGGATACAAAAAGGGCTGCTCCACCAGTGACCATCTCGTGCGACTAGAACAGGAAATACGTGACGCGTTTCTATACAAACAATACTGTCTCACGGATTTCTTCGATTTAGAAAAGGCGCGTGATATGACGTGGCGATATGGAATCTTGCGAGACCTGGCTGACCTGGGAATTCGCGGCAGAACGCTAAATTGTGTATGTGATTTCATGTCAAATATAACATTTCAAGCACGTCTCGACACAATACTTTCACGCACATTTACACAAGAAAATGGTGTTCCACAAAGGTTTATACTGAGCACCACTCGTTTCATAGCCAAAATGAACTCTCTTAATAAGATCCCATCTCTGTTATGCACTGATATGTCGACAATTTCTAAGTGGCTTGCCGCGCTTCGTCTACCCACTTGCAAAAGATAACAACAAATAACCATAATCTTACACAATAGGCTGACAAAAATGGATTTCGTTTTTCAACAGACAAAACTGTCACAGTTCTCTTTTCCCAGAAGCGAGGGTTAAACTGCACTCCAGTTCTCGCATTGTATGGTACAACGCTGTCAGTCAAAGAATACAAATTTCTAGGCGTAAGTTTTGACAGAAAACTGAATTTCCTGGCCCACATTAAAGCAAAGAACGCAAAAATATCATTACTTTTACCGCGCAAGCACTGGGGATCTGACTGAACATGTGTATTACGTATATACCGGTCTCTTGTACGTAGCATCCTCGATCCTCGACTACGGTAGTGTAGCTTATGGTGCAGCTAGGCAGCCCTACAATAGGCGACTTGATCCTGTTCACAATCTCGGCCAACAACTGGTGATTGGTGCCTACAGAATATCGCCTGTCCAAAGTTTATACGTTGACTGCAATGAGCCGTCCTTACAGCAACGCAGATCACTACTTACACTTTCCAACATACTGAGAATTCGGGCATCACCACAACGTATGTGCCACAGCATCGTAACACTGCAAATCACAGGTACACTATACAAACAAACCGCACCTGCTCCACGATGCCTTCCTGAGCCACTGCCGTCCACTGCCGCGACAGCGTGGCGGGTGGTGGATTCTTCGATCCTCCTCAGCACCGCACCTGGAGTGAATAATCGTGGTGGAGCTGTTGGCATGAGCTGCCGATTACTCGCAACCAGCTCGTGGCTGGAAGCTGCTGTTGTCAAGAATTGCAACGTGCACAACAATTCCCCAGGGTTCGTGCGGGTCCTTGAAACCCTGGAAAACCCTAGAATTTGAAAAGATCGTTTTCAAAGCCTTGAAAGTCCTGGAATTTTCCGAGATCCTTGAAGATCCTTGAATTTCCTAAATTTTTATTTTTAAGAAACTTCCAGTGATTGTATTCGAGAACATTTCAACCCTCCTGAATTCCCGCTGCGATGTCGTTAAAAAAAAAACGAATTCTCAGGCATTTTGAATTGTCTGGTAAAACTCACGGAATTTGTGCTTCAATCAGGGAAAATGGGCTGTCATCTTATTGAAACGGAACCAGAGTCGCGATCTACTGCTGGCTCGAATAAAAGAGAGGACTCGTTACGAATTGTCTTTGACGCCGTGTCGTTGGCTGGAGGAGTTGCCTGTGTGTACAGTCAACAATCGATTTTCTGGACGCCCGATTTTTGTGAAATGCCCGATAGCGCGGACGGCTTTGAGGCTTCACCACGCGTCCCATAGAGTCGGATGTATAAGAATGTAATTTCAGACGCAAGAACCCTTCGCTGTCCGATTTTCCGGAGCTTTTTCCGTGACTGCAGGTCCCAAATGGCATTAATCAGAGCAGTCACAGCCGTTTTGATTATCTCGCCGCCTCGAATTATCCAGCGCTCTCGCACGCCGATCCGCTGGCAGCAGTAGCTACCACCGCGGCAACACTAGGCTTTGCTGCTTCGACGTTCGCTATTAAGGTTCTTGCCGTTCGGTGCGGTGTTTTTCATTGCAAGAATTCGCTGCTATCAGTAATCGCACTAACTTCGCATCTGTAATCCTCGCGTATGGCTTCGAAGCTTAGAAAGCGTGGCGCGTTGCATAATGCTGGTTCCCGAAAGGCAGCTGCGCCTCAGCACAGCGATGTTACGCGGTGAAGCGTAATTGAGCTATTGCGGTGAAGCCTAACAAGCGTGGGAAGGGGCAATTGTCACGGGACACAGTACATATTCCATAATTATACACGCATGTATAATTATGGCCCTGAGTGTGGTCCTTGAAAATCCCCACACGGGACCTTGAAAGTCCTTACAAACCCTTGAATTTTTGTCATACACAACAGCATCAACCCTGTTCCCTCTCTGTTGGAGAGCCACTGGCCTGATGGCATCCTTTGGCAGTGTGAAGCGTCGTGTACAAGCTATGCCCTCTTCGTTTGGACAAAGACCTGCAGGAACTACTCTTCCATCATTTATTCAAATGCATCTCTCACCACCAAACAACACTGTTCAGGGCTAACCAACCTTTTTACCGGCGGTTGATCGTTGGCAAGATACGGTACCGAGCCCTAAAAACAACGCGTACTTGTTTACATCCCAAGTTGGTTTGTTTTTCAGATTCGTGATGATAACAGAGCATCAGAATATCTATGTCCTACATGTAAAATGACAGCAAAGGGTCTACCAACCTGGAGCATCTCGGCGCCGTGTTGGAGGCTGCGGGCGCACTGTGACGACGTGGTCGTGAGGGTGTCAACCCGTCGCGGTCGCTGTCCACATGGTGGCTGTGCAGGAAGCTGCAACACTGAAAGCATGCTGCATTTTCTACAGTTGCACTGCATTTTATGGTATACATAAAAGTGGTTGTGGCCATGTTATGGCTTGGCAGCGGTGACAGCGGCGGAGCAGAAGGCATAATCCCTGACTGTTGCACATTACAGATTTGCACCTACTTCAAGGCGTCACTGCGACAGCTTTATCCAACGGCCAGGTGGGACTGCGCAAGAAGACAGCGCAAGTCTACAACAAAGAGCGGCAGCGCACAGGCTTGGTTCATCCAGTCCTGACTGCGCAGGCTGGACGACGGAACACGTGGCCACCCCCTGGCTATAAAGCTACCGCTGTTTCGCGGACGCATCACTTGGCAGCGGTGACAGCGGCGGAGCAGAAGGCGTAATCCCTGACTGTTGCAGATTACAGGTTAGCGAACTTTTCAGATATTCTAGAAGGTTAATAAGTATAGTTTTGCTGTCACCGCTGCCACGAAGTGTGACACTTTTGTTCGTTGCTGCAGTCATTAGAAATGGCTAGGGATCTTTCGAAACAGCTACAAGAACTCAAAGACGAACTAAGGAATGAATTCAAAAACCTAAAGGAATCTCTTGAAAGAAACATGCGTGCGGAAGAAAGAGGGCTCCGGGCGATGTTGATGACATGAAGCAAAGCATGAATTTCATAAGTAAAAGCCTTGAAGATGCTAACCAGCGACTTGATGCTACCTTGACCGAGAATAATTCTCTTAAGAAAGAAAATGAAGTGCTACGGCAGCAAGTTCGATCATTGGAGAGGGATCTAGCTGAATGTCAAACCAGTCTTGTGAAATCGGAGCAGTACTCGCGCAACAGAAACCTTGAGATTAAGGGCGTTGCAGAAACTCCGAATGAGTGTTTAACCGATATCCTCGCTAAAATAGGTGCGGCCATCAGTGAACCCGTCTCCGCCAGCGATATAGACGTAATTCACAGGGTGGCAACCAAAGAAAAACAAAGAAGAACATTATTGTACAGTTCATAAAGCGCGAAAAGCGAGACAAAGTATTAGAGAAGGCAAAGAAAACAAAACTTACGAACGGAAACCTGGGTTTGTCACTGGAAGCTTCCGAAACAGAGGCAAATTTGCCTATCTTTGTAAATGAACACCTGTGCCAATTTTTGAAGAGATTGCTTGGTATGGCGGTTGCGCGCAAGCGCGAACATGCCTGGAAGTTTGTCTGGATCAAAAAAGGTGGCATTTTTGCCCGTCGCGATGAAGCGTCAGCCGTTGTGGCAATAAGACGCGAGAGCGATCTGGACAAGATTACTGCGACAGGATAAGAGTGCGCATGCTTGGCGCGAGCCCTAAGATTTCCCAGCATGTGCAAACATGGCTACCGATTGTGTGCTACCTCAGGACATACGCGGTATCACAACTCAGAATCCAGACAGGCTTTTTAAGCTTTTTCATTTAAACGTAAGATCCATTCAGTATAAATTTGACGAAATTATCACCCTTTTAGAATCATGCAGCGTTAGATTTGATGCACTCATGTTCACTGAGACTTGGTATGGTGAAAACTCGGATCACTTTATTTTACCGTGTTACAATCATTTCTTTTTAAATCGGAAAAATTGCAGAGGCGGTGGAGTCTCCATTCAGGTTGCTGTGCCAGGTTTTGAAATGCTACACGAATTTAGCACCATTACCAGTGATATTGAAATAATTTGTATTAAGAAAAATAAGAATGTGTTCGCTGTGCTGTACAGACCGCCAAGCGGCAATCTCGTCACGTTCTTAAACTACCTTGATTCTTTACTTTCTTGTGCCAATGAAAATGGATGGTTACTAACAATAGGCGGTGATATGAATATCGATGTTCAAAAGGTCTCAAGCCGGGCGTATGACTTTTTGTTTTTGTTGCAGAGTAATGGTTTTCAGAATGTTATAGCAACGCCAACACGCGTTACTCTTTCAACTGCATCTGTGCTAGATTTATTCATTACTAACTTAAATCCTAATAACGTTTTCTCCGGTGTCATAAACAGTGACATCAGTGATCACTTACCTACATTTTGTATGCTTCAGCGTAACAGCGCATTGAAACAAAAGGAGTGGCCTGAACTCACGTACCGGGAAATATCATCTATCACGTTAGAAAATTTTAGGCACAAGATCGCTCAAACAGACTGGAAGGAAACATTTACTTTTGAAAACAGCAACAAGTGCTATGACTCATTTTTAAGAATCTTCAAGAAACATTATTTCGAGTCTTTCCCATTACGCACATACCGTAAACAAAAAAGGTTGCGTAAACCATGGATCACACATGAACATATCAAGCTTATTAAGCATAAGAACAAACTCTTTGACAACTTTCTTAAGTCACGTAGCATGGAAAAATTAAACGAATTTAGAATGTTTCGAAATAGGTTGAATAAAGACATAAAAAGATCAAAAAGCGAATATTATAAGCGTGTATTTGACAACAACTGCTTGCGTGATAGCGGCAAAGTGTGGAGGAAAATTAACGACGTATTAAACAAGAGCACTAAGGATGCCACGATTGACAACCTTGTTATACATAACAAAAAGGTTCGTGGAAAGGAATTAGCTAACCTTTTTAACGATTTCTTTGTTGAAATTGGCACTAGTACATACTGTCATGAAGCTGCTAATCATATTCCGAGATTACCCCCCACAATGTACTTACTGCCTACATCCATCGCTGAAGTAACAACATTATATCAGGAGCTTAAATATAGCCGTAGCCGTGATGTAGATGATCTAGAAATCAAACCAATCAAATACGTCATAGATTTAATTGCGCCAGCGCTTACACACATATATAACGTCTCTCTTTCGACGGGGATTTTTCCAAACAATATGCAAGTAGCAAGAGTTTCGGTAATCTACAAGAATGGTGACAAAAATTGTTTAGGTAATTATCGCCCTGTGTCAATCTTGCCTGTATTCTCTAAGGGACTCGAGAAAGTGATTAATTCTCGCATTGAGAAATTTACTAGAAAATATAACCTTTTAACGGACTACCAATTTGGTTTCAGAAAGGGACGCTGCACCGAGACAGCACTTCTAGCAGAAGGAAGAAATATTAAACAATTTCGAAAATAAGTTAATGACATTGGGTATACTCTTAGACTTTAGCAAAGCCTTCGATCGAGTCAACCATCCAATATTGTTAGATAAATTAGAGCATTATGGGTTTCGTGGCACAATACTACAACTTATTAAATCTTACTTGAGTGCGCGCCATCAATACGTCGAAGTAAATAAGCATAAATCTCACCTACGGTCTATTGAATTTGGAGTTCCACAGGGTAGCATACTGGGACCAATTCTCTTTCTTTTCTATATTAATGACATTGTAAAAATATATGAGGATTGTAGATATGTTATTTATGCCGATGATTGCTCGGTGCTCGTTAAAGGAAAAAACATTGATACTGTAAGACAAAAGGGAAGTGCGTTCTGTCACAACTTGCAGATTTGGTGCCAGAACAATAGGCTCATTCTTAATGAGTCAAAAACTAAGTGTGTGTTGTTTCGCACCCCAGGTACCTTAGAGAATATAGACGACCATATTGCTCTCGGGCCATTCAAAATTAAAATAGAAAAGTCTGTTAAAATTCTAGGTGTCATTTTTTCAGAAAACATGTCTTGGAATGAACATGTGAAAACTTTATTACCAAAATTAAGCAGAGCCGCCGGTGTATTAAGCCAGAACCGTCACACTTTTCCAGTCAGCATTAAAAAGATGTTATATTTTGCACTCTTTAACTCTCACTTACATTACTGCATGCTAATATGGGGAAACACGACAGCATTGAACTTGCAGAAACTCTTCCTCATTCAGAAGAAAGCACTTAGATCTATAGAAAATTCCCCGTTCTTAGAACACACAGAACCACTATTTCACAAACATAAAATTCTAAAAATCCACAATATATACAAATACAAATTATTAAGAACCTATAAAAATGCCACATTAGGTAGGGCGGAACTATTCCAAGAATTATCAAATCTCAGGAAAAGTACAACTTCCTACCCATTCCGATATCAACCGCCATACTACGTTCCCTCCTCGCGCACCCATTATGGGAAAGAAAAACTTGACTACGCCCTGGCAACTGCACTAAATGAGCTAGACCGGAAAGGTGTGGACGTTCTGGCCCTTACTAACAAAACCTTATTTGACCTGTTTGTTTGACTGTATCGAAACTGCTTATGCTTCTAATTGTTCTTGTAATTGTCATTTGTGATCGGACTGTCTTATCATTTATTTTCTGATATGTTTATATAACTGAATCAAGATAACAAATCGTCGTGTCACTGCTGTTGTAAGGGGTGGCTAGAGCTTGGTCAAGCTGCACATATGCAGCTTTTTTCTCTGGCCCCCTATTTTCGCAGTAACAATGTATTGTCTGCGGCGAAAATAAAACTTGATTGATTGATTGATTGATTGATTGATTATTGGGCTAGCTCAATAAAATACGAGAGCTTTTTTTCTAACAGCTTGAGGATCGATAACGTACCAGGTGCAGCGGCCACCCTTTCCGTGACTGATGCGCCGCGCGGTGGATCCTCTGCAGCTGTAGAGCAAACATTAAACGTTTGCGAAGTGCACGTACATTTGGCGATAACTAAAACACTAATTCCTCTGATGCTTACGTGTCGCTGTGCTCCTCACACCCGGAGCCTCGTCCGTATCTTCGACGACCACTTCCATGGCGGCAGTGGGAATGTCAGCCTGCTGGAAGTTGTCGTAAGCGTGTCCTTTCACTATGTGGCTATTCGTTAGACTGCCTATGTTACAAGTTTTCGTACTACACATTTGAGGAAATATTCTGCAATTATTGAGTGCTTATTGATCCCATGTATTACCATCCTGGTGCCCTTCCCTGATGGCATTTTATTTCTGTGATAACTTAATCCTCCTTTTCCCGAAAGCGCAGCCAACTGAGATTCTAGTTTATTAACCTACCTGTTTTCCATTCTCTCCTACGCTATTTTCCTGTTCACCAACAGTGTCCCGTTCCGCTAAAGGTGCCACTTAGAGATAATGGTAAGCTAAGTCGGCACCGTTCAGGAACCCATGATATTACGGCGGCAGTGTGGTTACCTCTTGGTAGGGGAGGGCACTGGCGCCACGCAAAGGGACCGTCCTCATCAGCTGCGGTATTCGGTAGCTGAAGCCTGGTAAGCGATCCCCTCCAGTGTTTTCGAATATACACACCAGTGTCGAAGGACAAATCGCCCAGACCATTCGACCGTCACTCACCTTTGCTCTTGGGTGATTGCGGTAGCTTAGCGGCGGGCCTCGTACACCTGTTTTGGCCACCTTTCCTGCCACTGGTCCACCGTTTTTATAAGATGCCCTTCCTCGTTAAGCGCGTCGGCCAGCCGCTGTCACAGCCGTCGCCGGTCGCCAACGGTGGTCCCCAACGCGCGGTCCCTTGACGGGTGCGCAAACTGCCACGTTTTCCGCCATAGCTCTCCTAAGAATGAAGAACTTTGGCTCTCCGCACGCAACTACTCGACTGAACCAACCGCTTAAAAAGTAGCGCCGTTTGCTTGAAACGGGGTAGTGGCTAGCACCACCACGAAACGTTTCGCAAAACTGCGACACCACCTAGCGTCATTTCAAGACATTGCCCGCAGTAATTTGTTAGTCGTTCCGCATTCCAAATTGACTCTTTGAAAAGCAACACCAACACATTTTGCTACTCGGTCAATAGTAAAATATTTCAGAAAATGTTAGAAACGATTCTCAATATATTGTACGGTCCCCAAGCAGACGTCAAAAGCGTGACGCAGGCTTCCACTTCGCTCATTGGCTGTTTGCTTCCTCATGTTCTCACGAACATTGCGGGCCGCCTATCTTGTGATATAAAGAACGGACCGCCTGCCTTCCATTTGGAAGGCGTACAAGATCGCGCCATAGGGCTCCATGTATAGAAAGACGGTAGCCCTGCCGCTATCAAGTAGAGCAAATAAAAACTGGACAGAAAGAAGCAGGAGCCTTCGCGACGCGTTACTTATATCCAGACTCCGTTCGTTACTTATATCCAGACTCCGGTACCATTTGCCTTATCCAATCGCCGCAAACAGAATACGGCACGCGTCGATGCGTTCACAAGGCTACCTCCAAACTAGCACTGGGACTGCCTGTCAGCACAAGAACATCGCTGCTTGCCGACATAGGATGTCACAATAACATCACGGAAATAATTACTATGTACAAACGAAGGCAGCAACTCCTACTCCAACAGACTGCGCACGGTAGACACATACTTCATAGTGTACGCTTTGAAGCATCACCCACACCAATACCAGCCACATTGTCACTTTCACTACAAACTAGGTCACTCCTCAAAATCATTGCACTCCCCAGACACATGCACCCTGTGATAAGTGAGGCTAGGCGGACACAATAGCATACTTCAAAAGCCACAAGGCGCAACCCACATGGCACACATTATTATACAGATGCTAGCGGCCAAGACAAAGCCACGGCTATAGCGGTCGTGGATCACGCCCTTTGGACGATGCACAGTGAATTCAAGCCCTGATACGACCACAGCAGAACTATTAAGTGGTAGTAGCAGCAATACAGCATCTATCTCCCTGTGACACTTATCACTACATCCAACATATTTACTGAATCAATGTCAACATGTCGAAAACTCGGAAAACTCCGATGACTTACCTAAACATATAACAAAAGAATTACAAGCATGTATCCATCGACATTTAGAGATTGTCTGGAATCCTGGTCATGAGGGGATGTTGGGGAATGAACGAGCTAATCAGCTTGCCTGTGATACGATACTCCAGGCTCCCAACATTCCCCGACCAAATGTATTCATCTCTCCAACGTCTCCACCACAATTGTATTCATTTAGGGACAGCTTAGGGTATACATTACAAGGCTACAGGGCACACTCACCCGACAAGCTCAAACACCTTGATCACTCCAGCACTTCCTGCAAGGCCTACTTAGTGACGACATCACTCGCTGTAGCCACTGGGGGTTGTAGCCTCCCAACATATCGTACATGCTATGGTAATGCTACCAAAACTGCCCTCCTTACCTAAACACTCATCACTCCCACCTATCGCTTCCAGCAAGTGGGTGACCGTCGTAACCACCCTTCAGGACGAACGATTCCTTGCGGACTTGATCAGTCTAGCGCTGAAGCATGCCACAAGCGACGCCTTGGACTTATGGAGTCCATGCATTTTGTTCATCACAGAATAAAGTGGTTTCCCTTTCTCCACTCTATTAGTCCCATTCTTGCGGATATCAAAAAGGTCAACAAGCTTTTTCAGGGACAGGATGTTGACCCGCTCGGCGTTTTTGAAGAACTCGAAAAACTTCTAAACGGCTTGATGACAAGAATTCTTAAACCATACATTCTGCGGCAGCACGAGGGTAGTCTTGAGGACTTCGACATCATGATCTTTGACTCAATTTTTCTAAGCTTGGAGGATGCAGATTTAGGGGTAACTTTCTGTGATTACCTTCAGCAAACAAGCTTGGATGCTGTCGAGAAAGGCGCCCTGAAGCGTCGTTGTTTTTCTTTCATTCAGCGTTGTGCCAGTGAACTACAAAAGCGACTGCCAAACGCCACTTCACTGCTTCGGAAGCTGAAGGCCATAAGCCCGAATTCAGTTCTCGGAACGGATGCCATGAATGTACTACGCAATTTGCCGCCTGGCTCGATTTCTGGCACGCGTCTCGGCCGTGGCTGCGCATGCCTGTAAGCGTGGCTGAGCGCACACACAGCCGCGCACCGTGCCTTAGAGGTAATCTGCCGCGTGTGCAAAGAGTGAGCGATTTGGGCCGTAAGTAAATTTAGTCCATGGTTGTATGGCCGACTATACAAAGCAGTCAATGATAACCATTCACTTTCCTGGCTGGCGAACTTCAAGGACCCATCTGAAAGACTAGCAAGATGGAGCCTCGGATTGCAAGACTATGACATTACAGTGGTTTACAGGTCTGCAAAAAAACCACACTGTTGCCAACTGCTTGTTGTGCGCACCAGTAGATGCAGCACTATCAGAGGAAGAGGACTTTCAGTACCTAGGCATTGTCGAACGAACTCTAATCGCAGAATGTCAACGTGCTGACGAAGGATTACTACCACTCATGACACGCCTCGTAGAATTAAACATTCAATTATCCCCTATTTTTTTCTAGAGGCCTGTCAGCATTCTGCCTCAGAGGAAATGTCATACACCTATATATA